>NC_138141.1:12059577-13390233 GCF_964188305.1 Podarcis bocagei | reverse complement strand
CCCAGAAACCAAGTCAAAAGAATCCACTCAAAATGGATGCATTTTGGGGAAAGCTTTACCAGCTAAAAGTCTAATATTTGGGCGAGAGGGCATGAAAGGGAATGAATAACAGAATTGCAGATTTGTAGAGTTGGAAGGGAAACCGGAGGTCATCCATTCCAACCCACCTGCAATGAAGGAATCTAGAAATGTGGTTCCTGCCCCCCCCATCCAATCTGAAACCATACCAAACCTGCTTAACTTTGCAAATGTGCTAGCAGTTTTATTGAATGGCTAAAGTCCCTTTCCTTCACTCTAATTTGGCTTTGTTATGTCATCACACTGTCTGTATAATCCATGTTTGGATGGAGCACAGAACCGGCGAGAACCAACACCTGCTTTTGGGGGAGTGGGGATGGCGGCACCAAAACAGCTACATGAAGACAATGAACCCTAAGAAAGGAGAGTTCTAGCCTCCCATTGTAAATCACCCTTATCATGTTTCAGAGCAACATTGTAAGGAAATTGCAGATTAGATTCAAGCTATGTTAGAATTGGGAGTTATTAGGCCCAGTACTTCACCATGGGCAAGTCCTGTAGTTCTGGTGCCTAAGAAAGATGGATGGAGGGGTAGTTATAAGATTTTGTGCATAATATAGAAGTTAATTGCTGACTGTTTATCTAGAATCTATGTGGATTATAAGGATTAAAATTACCGGTAATTTTAAATGGTGTATTTTAATCTTGCAGTAAATCTTGTAGATATTGTTCATGTATATTTCCTGTTTTGTCATTTATTTGCTCAGATATCGTTGGTTGCAGAATGGTCATACAGTGGTACCTCGGGTTACAGATGCTTCAGGTTACAGACTCCGCTAACCCAGAAATAGTACCTTGGGTTGAGAACTTTGCTTCAGGGTGAGAACAGAAATTGCACAGCGGCGGTGCGGCGGCAGCAGGAGGCCCCATGAGCTAAAGTGGTGCTTCAGGTTAAGAACAGTTTCAGGTTAAGAACGGACATCTGGAACTAATTAAGTACGTAACCAGGGGTACCACTGTAGTAAATAATACTGTTTATGGTCCAGGTCTACTTAAAGATGAAAAGTCTAACATTTAGAACAGGCTTCCTCAAACTCAGACCTCCAGATGTTTTTGGCCTACAACTCCCATGATCCCTAGCTAGTAGGACCAGTGGTCAGGGATGATGGGAATTGCAGTCTCAAAACATCTGGAGGGCTGAGTTTGAAGAAGCCTGGTTTAGAATTTCATCTCCAGAAGAAAAGATGGGATGTCATGAAGGAGTGATTCTGTGAGCAAGTATCGCTGGATGGGGCCCCTCAGGCAGGTGTTAAAGTGGGAACAGGTGATGGGGCTGCCAGGATTCCTCAGCCCCTACAAATCTTCGAGTTAACCTGCCAAGGGGAGGGAGAGAACACACTGTAGATTAGACTACCATTTGATGTCTGTAGCTGGTGCCAGAGAAGACGCCAATAAAGCCTGATAACCCGTTCAGTGCCTGAGTGAGTTATTAGCAGCTTGGAGGGAGGACTCGTGAAAGCAACCCCCCCTCCACCATGACAATTTGGTTAGCAGTGCTATTCATTTAATAATGGTATTTATACTGCACCTTTCTTCCAAGGAGCTCAAGGTGGCATATAGTGGTACCTCGGGTTACAAACACCTCAGGTTACAAACACTTCGGGTTACAGACTCAGCTAACCCAGAAGTAGTACCTCGGGTTAAGAACTTTACCTCAGGATGAGAACAGAAATCGTGTGCCGGCGGCGGCAGCGGGAGGCCCCATTAACTAAAGTACCTCAGGTTAAGAACAGTTTCAGGTTAAGAACGGACCTCCAGAATGAATTAAGCTCATAACCAGAGGTACCACTGTATTGTATTTCTACTTAAATTATATCCATAGCTTATACATTTGAATCTATGCATATAACTCGGCATGTTGTGCAAATCAGTGATGCATTTCCACTTTTTGAGTGATGCACAAGTAGTTGTCCTTATGAGAGATCTGGTTTTTATAACTGGTTCACAATCACCAGTTCTTAATCCTAACAAAAACAGGAAATACTCGTTTCGGGAAACTCCCATATTCTTGGCAACATATAATATGGTATTAGAGCTATAAATACTTTTTTTTTGGGGGGGGGAATGTCACTGGACATTGAAGGGCAAAACTGCCACTTAATTCAGAGGAGTCTGTCCAGATTTCTAAGTATTTAATCAGACAACATTTCCTGATCCCACACCTTTCTGAATAATGCAGCTGGGGTGGGGAGATGAAAGTTTTAAAAAGCGTACAGGAAGTGGGAGGAAAACAAATAATGCTTCATTTGCACCTTGGGACCTTTCAAAACCATGGACCAGAAATGGTCCTGTGGGAGGAGAAACAAATTCAGGAGGACATTTGTGGGAAAAACTCAGAGACTTTTTTGTTAGGCATTTTAGGTATAGAGATTCTGAGAGCTTTTAGTTTTTGAACTCTTTTTAATGAAGATTGCCAAAATCTACAATTCCGGCATAGGCTGCCATATGTCCACATTTTCCCGGTCATTTCAGCGATTTCCCGGACATATGGCAACCCTACCATATGGGACGGCTGCATATTCCCGCATTGCACGGGGTTTGACTAGATTGAGGATTATCTAGTTTGAAGGTCCCTTCCAACTCTATGATTCTATGAGAGGCATTGCACAGGACCAGCATGGGAGAAAATAAAACTGTGGTGCTTCAGTGGCAATGGATCTAAAGACCCAAGAGCTTTCTTCAGGTTGGGTGCCAAACAGGCCAGCATCTCCCCTAGGCATGTCTGCATCTGAATCAAATGGGACACAAAACGGGTGCAGAGAGTTCCAGGTCTGACCAATGTTATTACCTTTCCATAGCTGTGATACAAATTGCACCATTTAAGAATACTGTTCACATTTTTTTAAAGACATGGGTTTGTTATAAAAAGTTGTTGAGCTCTGAACACTCTCCTTTGGAATCAATTGCCGATTTTTTTTTTCAAATTTAAGCTGGGGGAGGGGATAATGAATTATTTACAATCCAGGAATTAATTACTCAGGGGAATATAATTGCATAATTAGAGGCTAAACCATGGATGCAAGGCAGAAACACTTTGTGGTTTAAAGACTTTCAAACCTACTCTCAGTGGCAATAATTATATTGCCGCCTTTAATCAAATTAGAGAACTAACTGATTTTAAGAAAGCAGTAATCAGAGCAGGCAGACACAGATTCATAGCTGTCAATGTTTTCCTTTTTTTAAGGGAAATTCCCTTATTCCAAATAGGATTCCTCGCAAGAAAAGGGAAAAGTTGACAGCTATGCACAGATTGGTGAAACTATATTATTTGTTATTGAAATAACGATGCAGAGCTAGAACTGGTTAAGGAATATATTATTCAATGGGCCCAGAACATCAGGGGAAATATACCAAGCTGGGTTTGGGAGAAGTTGTGGAGAATCACATATAAATTCTCAGGGATAAGACAGAACAGTTATAAAATAATGAGTGGTTAGTATATGTCTCCTGAGAAAATAAACAAAATAAACAAGAACTAGTCCCCCCCCCCCAATGTTGGAAATAAAAGACTGGGGATGATGGGAGTTGTAGTCCAAAAATCTGGATGTCACCAGGTACTGCAAGGGCAAGGAAGCCAAAATAGCTGAGATAGGCAGATTCTATCTATCCTCATGGATTGTCCTTGTCTTGTAATGTAGGTGAAAACACACCGCCAAGAGTTAACGTTCCTCTCCAGGGAGAAGATTAAGTTTAACATAATCTAATAGTTTAAATGTGCAATTTGATTCAATGTGATTAACCGCAGCCCCTGCTGATGCCTCTGGAACGAGTCTCATTTAAGTGAAGGCATTTGCCAGGCTAATTCAGACGGACTATCCACTTAGCAGCAGTAAAAGTCTCTCTCGCTCCCAAAGACATACACTCTTCCTTTTGCTAAAAGGGGGAACGGGGGAGGTCTTCATGGTCCAACTGCCACAGTGCCTTGTGTTCCTCTTGCAATGGCAGAGCTATTTTTTTTAAGAAGCAGCAAAAAAATAAATTCCCTCCTGCCACCACCAGTTCATGATGCCGATATTTGGTTCAAAAGTAAATTTTAAACAAACAAGAAGTTGGACCTTCCACTGAGCATTGCAGTTTGGATGTTCCAGTCAGCCATGCCTTTCTCCAGAATACAGTGGTGCACAGTTAAACTACAGTGGTACCTCGGGTTACAGACGCTTCAGGTTACAGACTCCACTAACCCAGAAATATTACCTCGGGTTAAGAACTTTGCTTCAGGATAAGAACAGAAATCGTGCAGCAGCGGCGCAGTGGCAGCAGGAGGCCCCATTAGCTAAAGTGGTGCTTCAGGTTAAGAACAGTTTCAGGTTAAGAACAGACCTCCAGAACGAATTAAGTACTTAACCTGAGGTACCACTGTACTCCATTCTATTCACCAGTGTCCACAATTTAAAGGTATAACGTAGATCGTTGCAAGGTGCCTTTATAGTTTTCTCATACGGTGGTACCTTGGTTCTTGAACTTAATCCGTTCCGGGAGTCCGTTTGACTCCCGGAACCGTTTGAAAACCAAGGTGCGGCTTCCGATTGGCTGCAGGAACTTCCTGCGCTCAATTGGAAGTCACAGAAGCTACGTCAGAAGTTCAGCTTCTGAAAAACGTTCGCAAACCGAAAGATCTACCTCTGGGTTTGCGGCATTTGGGAGCCAATTTGTTCAGCTACTAAGCCATTTGAGATCCAAGGTATGATATTTCTTTTCTTTTTTGCCACAAGAGGCTCGAAAACCTGGCTGCTGTCACAAACTTCATGCACAGGTTCAAAAATGGGGTTGCAGGAACTAGGCCATGCACACACTGTTGTGATGTTGTCCTAATGTTATGACATTATCGGCGTCTGGAGGGGGGTACTCGTGCACTGGAGCACAAAAACAGCTGGAAAAACACTAGAACAGAGTTTCCCAAACTTTGAGTCTCTGGCTGTTTGTGGACTACAGTTACCATCATCCCTGACCATCGGTCCTGCTAGCTAGGGATGATGGGAGTTGTAGTCCAAAAACAGCTGGAGACCCAGCTTTGGGAAATCATGCCCTAGATCATTTGTGGTACAAAAGTTACAGGGTTTATTCAGGAAGCTACCGGCCATGAGCTGATTGGAAATGAAGCAGCATGACCGCCCAGTTTTGCAGGTGCAAAGCATATTGAAAGTGAGATTGCATATTACAGCCCCGGTACGCAGGTGGCGCTGTGGGTTAAACCACAGAGCCTAGGACTTGCCAATCAGAAGGTTGGTGGTTCGAATCCCTGCGACGTTGTGAGCTCCCGTTGTTCGGTCCCTGCTCCTGCCAACCTAGCAGTTCGAAAGCACGTCAAAGTGCAAGTAGATAAAGAGGTACCGCTCCAGCGGGAAGGTAAACGGCATTTCTGTGTGCTGCTCTGGTTTGCCAGAAGCGGCTTAGTCATGCTGGCCACATGACCTAGAAGCTGTACGCTGGCTCCCTCAGCCAATAAAGTGAGATGAGCGCCGCAACCTCAGAGTCGGCCACGACTTGACCTAATGGTCAGGGGTCCCTTTACCTTTACCTTACCATTGTTGTCACAATATAAAGAATGCATGGAGAGGCCCAGAGTCCATGCTCACAGGTACATAGCACAGCAGATTCAATGTGCCCTGTGAAAAGTTATCCCACACAAGTGGGAAAATACGTTTCTACCCTGAACCGGGTCGGAGAGCAGCCAAGCTAGCACTGCCGAGGAATTTGTTTTCTTCTGACGCACGCTGTTTGAAAGTGCAAGGCTTTGCGTTACATGACTTTCTCATTTCAGTTGTCAGTGGAGGTTTATAGATCCAGTTTTAAATGAGCAGGTTAAACTGATTCGAGCTGAAGCATCTTGCTTGCAACCTGCCGTAATACAGACTTTCATTTTAGCGGAGAGAAAGATCCCAGGTAAGAGATTATGGCCCTTTCCAAACCACACCTCCCGTCGTACACAGAGGTCTTTGGGCCAAACTACATGCGATGTCACATGGGGGAATTCCTAGTCACGATTAGGAATACAGTGGTACCTCACATTAAGTACTTAATTCGTTCCAGAGGTCTGTTCTTAACCTGAAACTGTTCTTAACCTGAAGCACCACTTTCCACTTTAGCTAATGGGGCCTCCTGCTGCTGCCACGCCACTGGAGCACGATTTCTGTTCTCATCCTGAAGCAAAGTTCTTAACCTGAGGCACTATTTCTGGGTTAGTGGAATCTGTAACCTGAAGTGTATGTAACCTGAAGCGTATGGAACCTGAGGTACCACTGTACAGGAAGTTGCCTTCTACTGAGCCAGACTATTGCACCCTCTCATTCAGTTTGGTCCACCCAGACTTGCCAGCAGTTATCTAGGGTTTCAGAAAAGGGTCTTGGTCAGGGATTGAAGCTGGAGCCTTCTGCATAAAAAGCAAATGCACTACCATGGAGCTACAGTGTGCTATCCTGCATACAACATACTAGAGACTGTCTCTATTCAATATGTACACCATACTATACATAGCATAGCATATACACTGTGCTAACAAGGGACGCGGGTGGCATTGTGGTCTAAACCACTGAGCCTCTGTGGCTTGCCAATCAGAAGGTCGGCGGTTCGAATCCCTGCGATGGAGTGAGCTCCCATTGCTATGTCCCAGTTCCTGCCAACCTAGCAGTTCGAAAGCACACCAGTGCAAGTAGATAAATAGGTATAGAAGAAGAGTAGAAGAAGAGTTTGGATTTGATATCCAGCTTTATCACTACCCTAAGGAGTCTCAAAGTGGCTCACAATCTCCTTTCCTTTCCTCCCCCACAACAAACACTCTGTGAGGTGAGTGAGGCTGAGAGACTTCAGAGAAGTGTGACTTGCCCAAGGTCACCCAGAAGCTGCATGTGGAGGAGCGGGGAAATCAAATGCAGAGTCTGACCAAACTGCGGGAGGCAGTGGAAGACAGGAGTACCTTGCGTGCTCTGGTCCAGGGGGTCACGAAGAGTCGGACACGACTAAACGACTAAACAACAACAAAACAAGAAAACAGGACCCCTGAAACCAGCCTTAATGAAACTAATTAGGATAGGAATGGAGACCCTGTTGCCTTTCATTCACTGCACTTCCCAGCATCCCATGTCATTTCTTACGCTGGACGGGGCTGGCTGAAGGAAAAGCAGGCCAGCAACATATGGAGGGTCACAGGTTCCTGCTCCCTGCTTTAGGGCTTTAAAGGTCAGCACCAGCACTTTAATATGCTACCCTTTAATAGTGATTATCCGGGGAGCTCACAAGCAACAATAGAACATAATGGAAAAAAGCAGCAATGAAAGAGCAGGCTAAAAAAACCATTAGAAACAAAGAGTTGCATTCAATGGTAGTCATATGCAGAACGGACCCATTGCAATGAATAGATATTACTAAGTGCAATCCATCAATTGCAATGGTCTACAAGACACACCACAGACCACTCAACAAAGTTCACGGACCATAGCTTGGGAACCCTGGGTATACTGCATGTATTGTATGCTATAGTATGGTGTACATATAGTATAGAGCAGTGTTTCCCAACCTTTTTTGGGCAAAGGCACACTTGTTTGATGGAAAAAATCTCGCGGCACACCACCATTACAGCCCCGTGACGTCAGCGCGCAGCGTCACGCCGGGAGGGACGCACGAAAGTGAAAGTTTTCAATTTTTTCCCCTCCCCCTTGCCGGGGAACCTCCAAGCTTTGGGGGTGGGGGGGGAGGAGGCAGCAAAGCGAGGGACTGAGGGACCCTAACCCTAACCCTAACCCTCACCGATCACCCGGGAAAGCATGCGAACGAGGAGCCCCCGTGTCCTGCTCCCGGCAGCGGACGGCACAAAGCGAGGAGGCCTGGACAAGGGAGCACGCTCCCTGCTCTCGCTGCATCGGGGCTTTTCTCCTCCAGGCCGCTTTCGAAGTCCCCTTCTCCGCTCCCAAGAGCCGGAGCAGCTGCTTCCAGGCCCTGTCCGAGCCCCGACTTGTGGCCTCACTTCGAGGAGCGCCTGTTGCTGGGGACGGGGCTGCATCCCCCTCAGCCGCCGCCTCGCTTCCTTCCAGGAGACCTGACGGCTCCCCCTCTCCCGCTCGCCCTCCTGCGCCCGCAGCAGACCGAGACCTCCCCGCCCCCGCCCGGCTCGGCCCTACCTGGGCGCCTCCAAGCCCGGCCGGCTCCGCGTCGCGCTCCACGCCGGGCAGCTGCAGCGGGGGCGCGCGGCGGCCCAGCTGAGCACACCCCGGAGCCGCCGTGCCGTCGCTCGCGAGTCCCTCCGAGAGCCCTCGGGACTGACTCCGGAGTCGCGAGGCGGCGCGGCGCCCAGGGAAGGGGCGGCTTCCCACAAGTCCTCCGGGAAGCAAACGCCCTCGCCCGCCTCCCTCCAGGCAACATCTCGCGGCACACCAGCCAACATCTCACGGCACACTGGTGTGCCGCGGAACACCGGTTGGGAAACACTGGTATAGAGACAGTATATAGTATGTTGTATGCAGGTAAGGTAAAGGACCGCTGGACGGTTAAGTCCAGTTCCAGGCAACTATAGGGGGTGGCGCACATCTCGCTTCTGGCCGAAGGAGCCAGCGTTTGTCCACAGACAGCTTTCCAGGTTATGTGGCCAGCAGGACTAAACTGCTTCTGGCACAACGCAACACTGTGATGGAAGCCAGAGCACACAGAAATGCTGTTTACCTTTCCGCCACAGCTATACCAGTGTGGTGTAGTTCAAGGAAGAATGGGAAGAATTCATAATTTATTTAGGAGACCACCATAAGAAGATGAAAGCATTAACAGGATTTTAATCTCACTTGTAATGTAACGAACACTATGGATAATATGGGTAGATATAAAATATAGATTATGAAATAACATGCAGTTGAAAATGTTGACAATAGAACCCATGGAGTGGATTGGGGGAAGACTCGAGATTCAGAGAAATCTCTCTATACGGATATGTATTTGGTATTCTTATAAATTTCTTATAAATTTATATTTGTAAAATCAAATAAAAACAATTAAAAACAAATAAATACAGTTAGGCAAGATTCAGACCAGGGCTTCCATGTCCAATTTCTTGGCAAGGAAGAGAAACACACCTCAGCCCAGTTTTGGAGCTCAGCGGTGCTAAGACAAAGCTTGCCCACTGACTGAGGGTTAATCAGCTAATCCCATTTACACCCTGAGGTGTGATTGGTGTTTGTCCATTCATTTCCCAATCCCATTAAGGGGATTCGGGGGGGGGAGGGGGGCTCTATCTGTGCTTGGAGGGAAATCCTCAGGACTCTGCTTACATTTTAATGACCAGCTTTTCTCTTCTTTAAAAAAATGAAAAGAATTGCCTTGGGAGAGCCAGCCTAGTGTGCTCCATGTACAGGTGAAACTTGAACAATTAGAATATTGTGGAAAAGTTCGTTGATTTCAGTAATTCAACTGAAAAGGTGAAACTAATATATGAGATAGACTCATGAAATACAAAGCAAGATATGTCAAGCCTTGATTTGTTATAATTGTGATGATCATGGCATACAGCTGGTGAAAACCCCCAAATGAACCATCTCCAAAAATTAGAATATTAAATGAAATCAGCAAAACAAGGATTGCAAATCGAGCAAGACTGGACCTCTGAGAAGTGGAAGCATATCTTGCTTTGCATGTCATGAGTCTATCTCATATATTAATTTCACATTTTAAGTTGAATTACTGAAATCAATGAACTTTCCCACAATATTCTAATTTTTCGAGTTTCACCTGTAGATCCCAGGCATATGGCCTAGATGCAGCTGCATGCTGGTTTTTCTCTGAGCACATTGTTTCCTGGCTTTGCACCCTCTCTGTTTCTCAGACGGCACATATGACATCTTGCAACAAATGTGCCTGAAGCAATCCACATCACTAAAATCACAGAGAATGTTGTCATGCATCTCCCGGACTACAGAGCGAAGAAGGGAAAGGGAGAGAGTGCACTAAGTCATAAACTGGGATCTCCTGCAGTTTCCACAAGAGGAAAAAGTACACTTTGCACAAACACCTGCAGAAGCATAAGGAAACCCTGCTGGATCTCATCTAGTCCAGCATCTGTTCCACTTAGGGGCCAACTAAGTTCCTACGGGAAGCCCTGAACACAACAGCACTGTATATGAAGTTGCTGCACACAGAGTCCAAACGACTATCTACCCCAGAATTGCCCACTATCTATTGCTTTGCATATCAACATGCATGGAGTTTTACAGAGGGAAGCGAGGTGGGTCCCTGCCCTAAGGAGCTTACAATCTCAAGTTGGACACGAGGGAAACAAAAAGGGCTAAACAGAAGAAGAATATGCTGTACTTTCAGTTATACATAAAAGGTAAAAGGGTTAAGGACCACATGACGATCAAGTCCAGTCAAAGGTGACTATGGGGTGTGGCACTCATCTCGCTTAAAGGCCAAGGGAGCTGGTGTTTGTCCACAGGTAGCTTTCCGGATCATGTGGCGGCAGGACTAAACTGCTTCTGGCACAATGGAACACTGTGATGGAAACCAGAGTGCACAGAAACGCCATTTACCTTCCCACCACAGCGGTATCTATTTATCTACTTGCACTGGTGTGCTTTAGAACTGCTAGGTTGGTAGGAGCAGGGACAGAGCAATGGGAGCTCTACCAACCTTCCGATTGACAAGCATACTTAGGCATGGTTACAGGCATAGAAGCCAACTCCTAGCAGGTGAGGTCCCTTCACCCTCCTAAAATATTTCAGGGGGGCCACCCTCCAAAGCTGATGGGCATTGCCATTCAAACGGTGTGTATGTGCCGTGTCTTGTGATTGATTATGTGCAGCGGGGCTTACCTGCCCACCCACATATTTTATTCAAGATAGCACCCATGGTTACAGACCTAGTTTCCCCCTCCACAGGAACAGAGTAGACCCACTGAAATTAATAGGCATTGCTAACTAAGGTTGATTCTGGGTCTATTCGGAGTAGAAGCTAGTTTGATACAACCCATCAGAAGTTAGCTCTTCTATCTCAGCATTATCTACAGTGCCTGCCAGCTGTTCTTCAGAATTTTAGACACAGGACAATCCCAGGCCTACCTGGAAATGCCAGGGATTGAACCTCCGACCTTCTGCATGCAACCCAGATGCTTTACTGCTTACCTATGCCCCCCTTCTCCTTGACAGCTTTGAGATTGTTGGTACAGTGGTGCCCCGCAAGACGAATGCCTCGCAAGACGGAAAACCCGCTAGACCTTAGTCTCTGCAGATCGGGAGACATCAGTGGGTTACTAGACCCAGGGGCTGCTTCAGCTTCCCCTGACCCAACTGGTAGTGGATGGCCCAGCTGAAGGCAACAAGGTAATCCCCACATCTGGAGCCAGGGCAGGCTCAGGCCCCTGACTCGACCCAGCTGGTGTTTGTTGCAGGGGAACCTGTGCAGACTGGGACTCTTCAGGGTCAGGCCCCAGACTTGGTTCAGGTGATGCCTGAGGCAAAGGATCTGGTGCAGACTGGGTCTCCTCTGGTTCCGAGTCCGAGCCTGAGTCCCAGGCCATCATATATCCCTTAGGAAACTAAACCCAGTAACAATGGTCCTGGACTTTCCTACCACCCAGAGAAGGAAGGAGTGTCAGGAATGCTGAGTGTGGTGGGGCAGATCCTTCACCTAAAAAACACTGGTAGCACTTTATCCTACCTGAGGCAGGGCAAGCTCAGGGCTGTCTGGGGACACTGGAGGAGCCGGTCCAGAGTACCTGCTGCTGCACCTGCACAGCCTCACCTTTCCCCTTTACCTTATCCAGGTGAACTACTGCAATGCTGGTGTCAGGAAGGTGGTCCCACAGCTCCAGTCCCACGACATGGGGTGGTACTGGGCAGTGCCATAAAAATACACGCTAACTCCTCCTCCCGCAAGAGCTTCAGTAAAAGACACAAATCTTGGCCAGTTTGCTTAACAGATGCAGGCCTAGTGCTTGAGTCGAACCTCTGCACAGCTTTTAATAAACGTCTGCCAAGGCATGAAGGAGTCGGTTGCAAGCCATGATTGCAGGCATGGCTCCGGTTATGCAAGGCAAAGGATGAGAAGTGTGCAGGACAAGAACTTAAAAAAAATGTAATTTTGTCCAGGCTGGATTCAATGACCTAAATTCAAGGATTTTCATCTCCCCACCCCCGAAATGATGGGTTTGATCTGTTCAGCAGGATTAAATTCACTGTGTTCTAGGATTCAATCATCGCCACTTCTTCCACAGTGTCTCGCAAATCACTACTCACCTCTCTCATAGCAAGGAGGCTTCTTAAGAACAGTGTCCTAAGAGATAAACATCAATGCTGCTGGCAGGTAGTGTGAGAGCCCCAAAATACCTCTGGGTTTAAAAATTATTAAGATCCAACTGTTTAGGGCCAGTTTGCATGGCCAAATGGGCATTGCAAAGATAGTCTCATGTAGGCAGGTAATAACGCTATCGGGTGAGTGGGTGTGTCCTATGATATCTCCTCCCGCCTTCCCTGTGGACCAATCAGGAACACTAACATTTCTAGTCAGTGGGCTACCTGTTGAACACATTCATTATTGTCCTAACATTAAAATGTGATCAACAAAAGGCAACACGTGGGCTAATAATGTACAGTGGTACCTTCGGTTGCGCACAGGATCCGTTCCGGAGCTTCGGTCAGATCCCAAGGCACATAGGGCGAAACCCGGAAAAACACTTCCGGGTTTGGAGCATTCGCATCCTGAAGGATACGTAACCAGAGGTGCGCGTACCCAGAGGTACCACTGTATTGGCAATATTTATGAAACACTATCAGTTGTTTCTTAATTCATAAACAAAAGCCATATACAGTGGTGCCTCGCAAGACAAAATTAATTCGTTCTGTGAGTTTTTTCATCTTGCGAATATTTCATCTTGCGAAGCACGGTCAAGTCACAACTGCACCTCTTCAAGCGGTTTTAAGAAAAAGGAAACAAACTTGCAAGACGTTTTCGTCTTGTGAAGCAAGCCCATAGGGAAATTCGTCTTGCGAAGCAACTCAAAAAGCGAAAAACTCTTTCGTCTTGCGAGTTTTTCATCTTCCGAGGCATTCGTCTTGCGAGGTACCACTGTAATATGTGCAAGAAGTCACGAACTAATAGAAGTCAAATAAATATGCCATCAACAGGAATGCTTAGAATGGTGTATAACCACAAAGAAACACTGAAGTTGAGGCAGAAAGCCTTTCCACAGTTCATATCTATATCAAACTTTGGTTGAGAATGAACCGGAGCCGTGTGGTGCTGTAAGCACAGCAGCAACAAACAGCAAACAGAATAGTTCTTCTGGGATAATGAACTGTTTCAACGATATTTCTTCATCAGTGAAGCCTACTACACTTTTGAGTGAGAGCTGATCCACGATCACTTGATGTACCTTTGGGGACTACTGACTTGCTGATGAGGTGATCAGCTAATTATCTGCTTTAAAAGATGTGGCTTCAATTAATTTGTAATGCAGCATTTATCAAAGAGAAAAATGAGAGGTACTTCCTAGAAGTTAGCTAAGGAGGAAGTCCAAGGTAGCCACCATGTGGGTCAAAGGCTGGCTTGCTTGCTTAGGAAAAAGGGAAGCACAAGGCTGGCAGAGAACCATCTGAAAGTTTCTTGTGAAATTTATCCTTATTGCAGTGTCAGAACAGATGCTTGCAGCTCAGAAGGCAGCGGCAGGGGGAGCACTTCACAGACTGCGAAACTAGCAGAACCAGCAAGGATTCTGCTTCTGCCTATGTTCTCAAGTGACACAGAACGCAGTCAGGAAGTCTAGAATCTTGCTGGGACATCTGTCTCAGAGAAGGCCTATGCACCTGACTTCTGGGATGAAGTCACATGTAGAGAACGGAGGTCAGTCAGAGAGTCAGTGGGGCACTACATTGCAGATAGACCACATTATATGGAATCTGGGGTGTAAGAACTGTGTAAAAGCAGGGGGTTAAGGACATGATTTTGCATGTGTGTGTGATGCTTTTGGACCTAGGTGAGCGGTGAGCTGGAGAATATGGGATCCTGGGCTGGCAGCCACCACTGCTACCTTTAATATCTACTGCGTCTTCTTTACATACTTACCCCCTCAAGGGATATTTGGCCCCTATGTAGCCAGGCTTACAAGACAAGTGAAGGCCACTTCCTTCTTGAAGGGCATTTGAGGTGTCTAAGGAACAGCTCTCCATGCTGCATGATGCTTTGGGGTTGTTGTGTCAAACATTGTTATGCTTTATCTTGTTTTACCACCTTTTAATTATTCATTCTAGGATTAGCCATCCGGGCAGCATTGTGCAATATTGAGGTTGAAAAGGCAATTTACAAAAAATAAAATTAAATTAAAAAGTAAAATGCATTTGTGCATAAATCATGGGGTGGGGAACTGAAGGAGTCAGAATCCTTTACATTTTCTGCTGGTCACTCAAGCTACTGGTTTAATAAGGTTCCCTGTGGGGCACAAGTAAGGTCAAATGGGGGAGAATTCAGGGGTGAGCTTTATGGATTCCATTAGTGATCCACACTTGCTGCCCATAATTCATTAATTGACATAAATGTTTATTATTATTTGTTAAATCTGTATGTTCATCCGTACATCTCAGGGCAGTTCACAACATAAAATGGCAGTATAAAAATCACACAAAGAGAGAGCTGCTTGTTCACCCAGTGTTGATAACACTCTTAAAATTGTCAGGGAAATATGAAAAAGTAACACCAAATGTTCTTAAAACCCTTTTCAGACACACAGACCTTTACACTTTGTGGTGAACGTTCCCCCAGAACTGAACTCTGTTTGCAAGCACATACACACACCCATTCCAAAAATGGAGAGCTGCAACCCAAGCCTGGAAGTTAACCCATACAGGCTGGCCAGGTGAAGCAACCAGGTGAGGCGGTGGGATCCACAGGGGTAGTAGATGCCAATCTTCCTTCCGTCCTTGCTCCTGATGTAGCTCTTCGCTCACCCCTTCTACTCTAGAGCCACTTTGGGGTCCATCTCAGGTGCCAAAATGCCTGCTGACTGCACCACATCACCATGGTGGCTGGTGCTCATTGAGGCAGAAGACAGAGAGGTCAACGGTGTTATGTATAATTGTAAATTGTACGTTGAAATGGAAAATAACTCTGCATATGCTTGTATGTGTATTGCTAAAGGGGTAACTGGAAAATTCCACTGAAGCTAAGTAAGAGTTCTCCGAGTGCCCAATAGGTCAATGATTCACAGAGAACGTATCTCTGCTGCTCTCTGATGTGGTGTTTAACTTAGATCGCATGGGAGGGGCATTCAGCTGCAAATCGCTATTTTGTGTGAGCTAGTCTTTGTTCTCAAGCCACCAAAGACAATGATGTGACTCTCCTGGAGAGAACACACCTTCAGACCACAATCAAATTTGTGTGGAGAGAGAGCTTTGATTCCAGTTCTGTTTGAAGCACTTACATATTTTTAAGATGATGAACCTGTGCTTGGACAACCACATGATTTTATGCAACCATTTGGATTTTTGTTGTAAGCCTGCTTTGGAACAAATTCTGTTAGGAAAGCTTTGAAACCATAATTTTGGCCTGGACAATTTATATTCCAAAAGGAGTCAGTTTTTATTCGTCTTGTTGCTTCCATATGTCCAATATTCATCTGCAATAAACACTAGGAGGAGCCAATGA
The DNA here is from genome assembly GCF_964188305.1 of Podarcis bocagei. Taxonomy (NCBI): domain Eukaryota; kingdom Metazoa; phylum Chordata; class Lepidosauria; order Squamata; family Lacertidae; genus Podarcis; species Podarcis bocagei. Next base: position 13,374,546 of record NC_138141.1, on the reverse strand, counting down.
CAAGCAGAGCCGACCAGTTTTGCCCCAAACCCTTTTCCTGCCAAGTTTTACAAGGGTGACACTGAGAGACTAAGAAGGAGCAATCTGATTGCCAGAGAGCCACACCCTAAAATCATATAAAGAGAGCCTGGTGGATCAGGCCAATGGCCCATCTAGTCCAGCATCATGTTTTCACAGGGGCCAACCAGATGCCTGTGAGAAACCTGCAAGCAGGATCTAAGCACTACAGCATCCTTCCCTCCTCTTGTTTCTAGCAACTTGCATTCAGAAGCATCACTGACCAAGGAGGCACAGCAAAGCCATCATCACTAGAATGGGTGCAAGTAAGGTAAAAAAGGGACCCCTGAATGGTTAAGCCCAGTCAAAGGCGACTATGGGATTGTGGCGCTCATCTCGCTTTCAGGCCAAGGGAGCCGGCGTTTGTCCACAGACAGCTTTCCGGGTCATGTGGCCAGCATGACTAAACTGCTTCTGGTGCAACGGGACACCGTGACGGAAACCAGAGCACACGGAAACACCGTTTACCTTCCCGCCACAGTGGTACCTATTTATCTACTTGCACTGGTGTGCTTTTGAACTGCTAGGTTGGCAGAAGCTGGGACAGAGCAACAGGAGCTCATCCCGTCATGCAGATTCGAACCGCCGACCTTCCAATCGGCAAGCCCAAGGCTCTGTGGTTTATACCACAGTGCCACCCAAGTCCCTGTGGGTGCAAGTAAGAAGTCAGGGAGGTGGGGGGCAGGCTGGCTGAAGGTAGATTGAGTTTGGTGGGGCAGCGCTCCATTTGCTCTAATGGATCAGTCTCCAGGAGCACCTGTGCTGCAGAGAATAGGAGACAGGGGTGCTGCAGAGTTCAGAGACAGGCAGTATCAGATACGTAAAATGGCTATTGCTCAACACGAAGGAATATTCTGTCATGTCTGGATACTTCTTTAGTTCTGGTGGCCTTTGCATCCATGCACAGTAATTACAGAATCCTTGGGGAGAAGTTAGAACACACAGTTTTCATACACACACACACACACACACACACACACACACACACACCCTTCCCATCACTCATCTTCAGACTTGCCTCTCAAACAGCCCTCCTGGCATTTGCTAAAGGTTTAGCGGATTTTAAACAGTTAGGTGGCTAATGCTTTAATCGGCTCTAAAAATTAATCTGCTGCAGATATGCTTATGCAAAAATATGGCAAGCATTCAAGCCAACAGCGTAATAAACACAAGATGGTGCAATCCCAACCTGTTTATTATATATAAGCATTAAAGAACCAATGCAAGAAGGCACTTAAACCTTTGCCACTCAGAGATTTAATAGAAGCATCCTACTTCGCCTGCCTTGCTTTTTGCTCAGCACCTGCTACAGGTGCTCCCTCTGTTGTTGTGCCAATCTTAGAGATCCCCCATCCTCACCAGCTCAGAACTTGATACCCAGCAAAGCCATGTGCAAAGGGGTAAACAGCAGAAATTCAGGTTCACCCAAAAGAAGTCCATTTGGCAGAAGGTTTAGCACTGAGAAAAAGAAGCACTTTTCACACATCGTACAATGAACTCAAAAAATTCTCCACAAGGTGACATTGTGGGTTGTTGTTTTTTGCTTTTTTTAACATAGAGGCTTAAAAAGAAACAGGATACAAGCTCATGAAGAGCAAGTCTATCAAAGACTGTTGGCCATAATAGCTCATTGGGGAATCCATGTATAGTTTCAGTTTACCTTTGAATGCCATTTTCTAGGGACGAAAAGAAAAAAAGGAAAAGAAGGCCTATATCTTTCTGCTTTTCTCTTCTCTTCTTTGGCAAGCACTCGTAGCCAAGTAAGATTGTCTTCCATGAATATGGTCTTAATGTGTCCGTGACTGCGGAGGCCAATTCTGGATCCACACGTCCTTCCACAGTGGGGGCATATGTTTCTGGGCAGGAGTTGATCATGGTGAGGGTTTGCCAAGCACCCCTTCCTCTTAGCACGTTTCTTCCTTTCGACCTGAGTCCATGCTTCTTCAAAGCCCGTGACACCTTTGCTAAAGGGTGTTCTCCAGCTGCTGGCATTTGAAGCCAGCACATTGTATTAGCCATGGGGCCACCTAGGGAGATTCCCAAGGGTCCCATGGAGAAGTCTGGGGCTCCACTTTTGGTCCCAAGGCCCTGAGGTTCCTCACATTGTGTAGACAACACTGACCCAAATGGACCAGTGGTCTGCCTCAGTATATGCCTTGCTATGTAAAAAGGACTCATTCCACTGTTGCAGCTGTCACTGAGGCCAGAGGCAGATTTGTTCTTACTGGAAACCGGACCAATAAATGTCATGTTTCTTTATATTTATTTCATTTTTCATATGGGCTATTGTGTAACCATTTTGAATTCTATGGATATGATAGGTAGCAATGTATTCTTTTTGGTCATGCTTTGAGCACAGTGTATGCAAAAGGGAGGTAAATATAGCGTGACTCTCGTTGCTACTTCTATCAGATGACCATCTCCAGATGTTAAGGTCTGTCTTCCAGGCCTGCCTTGATCTCCCTGACTTTAAAGGCAGTGGGCAGAGAGTTCAGCAGAAGAGCACCTAGCTCTGAGCACAAAAGGTCGCAAGTTCAATCCACAGCAACTCCAGCTAGGCATGGAAAAGATGCTTGTCAGAAACCCTGGAGAAATCACTGCTAGTGAGACTTTGCTGGGTGGGCCAAGTACTCAACATGGAATAAGGCAGGTTTCCATGTTTCCAACTGGAGGTGGGGGTGTTATCACCACCATAGTGCCCCCTCTCAGTGGAAAGCTTTTTTGAATGCTGGGCAAACACCTATATCATTGCCCATTGCCTGTTTAGGTCTTCTGCTTTAGACTTACAAAGGGCATCCAAGACTCTTTGTCTGCTAGTGCAATGGTTCTTAAGCCAGCAGGTTTTAATGTTGCATGCTGGAGGGATGCAATGCAACAGTTTTGCTAGCAGAAACTTGTTGTGCAACAGATTGTACCAGGGGTAGGCAACCTAAGGCCCTGGGGCTGGATACGGCCCTATCGCTTTTTCAATCCAGCCCATGGACGGTCCAGGAATCAGTGTGTTTTTCCACGAGTAGAATGTGTGCTTTTATTTAAAATGCATCTCTGGGTTATTTGTGGGGCATAGGAATTCATTCATTCCCCCCCCCCCAAAAAAAATATAGTCCAGCCCACCACATAGTCTGGGGGACGGTGGACCGGCCCATGGCTGAAAAAGGTTGCTGGCCCCTGGATTATACAATCTACCCCACAAGTGAAGTTTTCCTGATCTGTTTTCTGAACTTACAGTGGTACCTCGGGTTACATACGCTTCAGGTTACAGATTCTGCTAACCCAGAAATAGTGCCTCGGGTTAAGAACTTTGCTTCAGGATGAGAAGAGAAATCATGCTCCAGCGGCACGGCGGCAGCGGGAGACCCCATTAGCTAAAGTGGTGCTTCAGGTTAAGAACAGTTTCAGGTTAAGAACGGACCTCCGGAACGAATTAAGTACTTAACCTGAGGTACCACTGTATAACCCACCTTTTCTAATAAACACACCGCGCCTTAGAATCAACATGAAAGAAGTACAGGAAGTTGAAAACAAAAATGTCCATAAAGCCACAAGACACACCCCCACCCCACAAACATAGGGGGCAGTAGCAGCAAAAAAGACAACCATGGTGACACTTCCAGATTTTGAGTGCCACAACCAAAGAGGCCCCGTTGCAGGTACCTACCCACCTATTTCTGACAGGAGGGGGACTCAGAGCAAGACCTCTGAAGATGAATGAAGTTATTGAGCAGGTTCATGTGGAGGTAGGCAGTTCTTGAATTATTCTGGTACCTGGTCATTTAAGGTTTTAAAACGTTAAACACAGAACTTTGAATGGAGTCTGGTAAGAAGCTGGCCGCCACTAAAGCTAGAGATCTGTGTATTCTGTTAGCCCCCTAGCTATGAACTTCATACTCTACTTGTGAAACAGCTGGATGCTATCTGTAGGAAACAAGTTGCTGGTGTGATCCAAGAGGAAGGTTTTCAGTTTTTTTGATCACCTTGCTGTATTCTAAATTCTGGCACCTGCATTTTTTTTTACCTATCGGTGACAAGAGTCTCAGACTGAAAAACAGGTGTGACTTTTGAGAGAGAGAGAGAGAGAGAGCGGGGGAGGAGAAAAAATCCATCAACAGACAGGTCTTTGTTTGATCCAATAAAGGCTCCTCCACACTTTCACTTGACCCATATTTTGATGCACCAATTAATTATTTCCCGCCCCCAGTCTGAGAGCGTCTCTTTTTGTTCTGAGGCCGTGCCTTGCGGAAATCTGATCTTACCCACTGAATTGAAGCTCGGTTAAGAAAAATCTCTCTTTGGATTTTCGGCACATCTGATAAGATCTGGTTCAGTGAGTAGGTTTGGATTTTCACTAGAACAATGAGGAAACCTCTTGGACGCAGGGGAATTAATCGGTACGTAAATACGGGACAGGTGAAAGTGTAGAGGCAATCCCTATTTTCATAGGAAAAGAAAGCGCTTGGGGAGCCAAATCTTTTACGAGATAGTGGGAATCCTAAATCATTCTGAAACTGACTTAAATGCCAATTGAATGCCCTTCCTGGCTGAATGGGCTCCATAGTCACTATTTTGCTTAGAACTGGCAATGCCGTTTTCTGCCTCCATTTGAAGTTCTCAAGGGGGTTGGTGTTAGTTTTAGCTGTATTTTTTCACATGAAGCAATGCCCCGCTGCTGTGAACTAGAGCTTGCCGTTTTTAAAAAGCATGGCGCAGAAACCAATGCAGAGTGCAGTGCCCTCCCCAACTCTGACTCTATGGCCTGAAGCAACTTCTTCATGTTGACTCATGTTTAAGGCCTGCCTTGAAAGGAGTCGTTGAATGCACATTTGAAGACGCAGTGAGCACCCCGAGGTGCTTGTACTGGACTGATTAACCCGCACAAAGTCATCCACAATCCTTACATAGCACAACAAGGACAATCGCAAGAGCATTGCCTGCTAGGCAGTCAGCACAGCTGACATGTGGTGTCGGCGCAGAAATTCAACATTGGGGGGGCGAGAATACTTGCATTTCCAAAAGATTTGCAACACCTCCAATGTAGCACTTAAGAACACTGAGCTGAAAGCATCATCATCCAATCATTGCCACATAAAACGTATGTGGCATTTTAAAGGCATGAAACAACTTCACAATCTCCACTTTGGTGGTCTTCACAACTGACCCATAAATCGGTTGCTATTATTTCTGATTTTCCAGACAAAAGATTGAGATGATGGACATATTTCACAAGTTCTACGAGATCAGCACCAACTATCAGTTGGCCCCCAGGCACAATTTAAAATGCTGGCTTTGACTTGGTGTTTCCTTATGTTGTTATCTCATTCTTTCTCTGAGCAGCTCAGCACAGTGTACAATGTTTCTTTCTATTAAACAACTATCTGATGTTTAGAAGACATCTGAAGGCAGCCCTGCTTAGGGAAGCTTTTAATGACTGATGTTTTAATGTATTTTTAATCTTTTGTTGGAAGCCGCCCAGAGTGGCTGGGGAAACCCAGCCAGATGGGCGGAGTATAAATAATAAATTATTATTATTATTTATTATTATTATTATTATTATTATTATTATTATTATTATTATTATTTCTTTACCCCACTTATTGTATCCTCCCAACAACTCTGTGAGGTAGTTTAGGCTGAGAGATGATGACTGGCTTCAAGGGCACTCCATGGCTGAGTGAAGATTTGAATGTGGGTCTCCATGGCCCTACCTAGACTAAAGCCTAGTTTGTACATAACACAGAAAATTACATGAAAATGATATATCAGTGGTATCTAACACCAAGTAAAATGGCAAAAATGTATAAATCTAAATCAAGTAGGTGTTGGAAATGTAAAGAGAAATAAGCTTCTTTTTATCATATATGGTGGTCTTGTAGTAAGGTTAAAGCTTACTGGGAAATGATATATCATGAATTGAAAAGGATGCTTAAAGTAACATTTGTAAAAACAAAACAAAAACAGAAGCTTTTCTTTGGGGAATTATAGGTACAGAACTACCAAAACTGCATAGAAACTTATTCATATACGCTGCTACAGCGGCAAGAATGCTACTTGCCCCCAAAGTGGAAAGAAGCAGAAGCCCCAGCAAAGGAAGAATGGATACAAAAACTTATGGACTATGCAGAAATGGTGAAACTTACCGGAATAATAAGAAATCAAGATAACAAACTTTTTATAAAAGAATGGAAATGGTTTATTGGATATTTACAGATAAATTGTAAACAGATAAGAACACTGGCAGGATTATTGTAATAACCTGCAGTTTTATAAGAGTATATATTAAAAGTAGATGAATAAATGAGCAAATTGTTAATTTGGATATGCAGAAAATATTAAAAATAAATTTAAGGAACCATAGAAAGAGGGGGAAGCAAGTCAAGTTTTGAAATGTTAAAATGGTTGTAATATTAGTGAAACGTATAAACCTGAAAATCATAAATAAAATTTAAAAAAAATAAAAGTTTGTACATAACACTGAACATAACCATGGCTAAATGTGAATTTGTGAGCATGTCCCAGTAAACGTTGTAGCCATGTTGCCCCTCTCGGAGCGCTACCTAGAGCCAATCCATGGTTTGGCTTAGCACTATGGCTGGACCTGGCTTTGCAATTCCACTTGCTCCAAACCATGAGCTATAACAGGCATAGGCATTAGGCAAACTCTGGCCCTCCAGATGTTTGGGACTTCAATTCCCATCATCCCTGACCACTGGTCCTGTTAACTAGGGATGATGGGAATTGTAGTCCCAAACATCTGGAGGGCTGGAATTTGGCTATGCCTGAGCTATAACAAAGACTCTCTTTGTCTTGCCACTGAACTCCCATCATAAGGACATAGGAATAGCCCTGCTGGATCAGACGAAAATCACATCTGGTCCAGCATCGTGATCTTACAGTCCTCAGTCAGATGCCTATGGGAAGCCCCTCAGCAGGACCTGAGTTTAACAGCATTCTCTCTTTCTCCCATGCTAGCTGGGGCTGATGAAAGCTGGAGTTCACTGACATCTACACTTTTCCATTTTGTCCACTAAGGATGCCGGCTTCAGTAAATGTGAAGTGGGAGCCAGGATAATCCCGTCTACACAGAACGCAGATGGGATTATCTGCATCCTGTACAGCCAGACTCAGTGATCAAGCCAGGGGGAGACTATAGTTATTCCATATGAAAGCTCTGTGGGTCATCTAAGGTTGCCTTAAGGCAATTCTGCTCATCTGAATGAGTGTTGTGACTCAGCTCAAGGTCGCTTAAAAAAAAAAGGAGCTAGTTACAGTGCGCAAGACTCCAGAAGGCTACACTAAGCCCCCTTGAAAGCCCCACTATTCATCAGTTAAGGTGCTAGCACAGGGCAGCCTATAATCCACAGACAAAGGGAATTGAAAACAAGGACACAAAATAAAGCATCAATGAATAGAGGCTCTCCGCAGAGATTAATCCAAATTAAGATATTCGGGGGGGGGGCGATAACCAGAGACAGAGCTGTTCAGTGAAAGGAAGGGGGGGGGGGAGAGAGACGCAAAAGAGACTTCAGGGCAAAGGCACAGTTTGCATCACTGCTTTTGAAAGTTAGGGGGCTGGAGCAAAGGGAATGTGGAGCTGGTTAGATTTAATCCTGAATTATCAGATGGGAAATCATACAAAGCGGAAGGGAAAAGAGGAATGGGGGGCGTACAGCTCCACACCACTTCTTACATGTAATTTCTTATGCTTGTTGATAGAAATATGTGGCAGCAAGCAGTCCGTAAACATGCTCGTAACTTGGCTCGGCAGGTACAGGTGTCTCAACGCATTCACCAGTTCTCCAGAAAGCTGATTGGCCGAGCAGTTTAGGACCACTGTGGGACAGAGGCACCATAGCTCAGTGGTAGAGGATGTGAGGTGCATGCAGAAGATCCCCGGTATCTCCAGGTAAGGCTGGGAGAGACTCCCTGGAGAGCCACTGCCAGTCAGTGTAGGAAGCAGGAAGCGTAGATGGATCAGTAGGTCTGACGCAGAATAAGGCAGCTTTCTAGGTTCCTAACCATAAGATAGAGACCAAGGACCTTGAAGTTGCCCATTAACAATAAACACCCGGACAGAAGACTATGAAGCCGCACAGGCCGTCTGGTCACAGTCTTCCCTGCTATGGCGAGATTTATTGTATTTCTATTTAAATTATACTCATTGTTCCAGCTTTTTGCATCTCTACGCATAGATTGGCATGTGCAAATCTTTGCAAAGATGGTGACCCATCTCTACCTCCCCTCTTTTTTCAATGAACTAATGGCCACCCTAGCAAAGAGGTACCCCAGCAACTGAGTGAAGCAGGGAGATTCCACTCCTCCATACGAGAGACATCACCTGCCAAGTCATCAGGCTGATTCCGAACAGGGCCTTCTTTACCAGTGAAGGTCAAGCTGACACAAGGGTTTGATCTGATCGTCTGACATACGCGGGGCATCCCTCTAGCTGGCCCCAGGCACTCTTTGACCAGAAGCTGGCTCTGCCAGACACAATTCTCATTCATAGCATCTCTATTATTTTTTTAATAATATTTTTATTACATTTTTCAGATACAGATATAAAGTCAGATATAAGAAAAAAGTAGCAAAAAAGGAAGAAAGAAATAAGAAATCCAACATTCCAAAACATTTTTCATAACCAAACCGGACTTCCCCACATCTCCCTCACCCTGCATTCTTTACAATAAAAATATCAGCAAATTATTACCTTGTTTTGTGCATTCCTTTATAGTTCCAAATAGTTATATTTTAAGTTTAAAATACTTGTTGTCAATTTACTCTTCCCCTAAAATAAACATAGTGGTACCTTAAACTTTAGTCCTTTCAAAATTATAACTTAATTTCCCATATCATCAAATCTTATTGTTGAAGCTAGATTTTCCAAATCATGCAAATTTTTAACATTCATATAACTTATAAAATTTTTGTAAATAGTCCTTAAATTTTTTCCAGTCCTCCTCCACTGTTTCTTCTCCCAAATCTCGGATTCTGCCAGTCATTTCAGCCAGTTCCATATAGCTGGCTCTGCCAGACACAATTCTCATTCATAGCATCTCTAAACCAAGGGTCAGCAAATGTTTTCAGCAGGGGGGCGGTCCACTGTCCCTCAGACCTTGTAGGGAGCTGGACTATATTTTGGAGGGGGGGGGGGGAATGAACGAATTGCTATGTCTCACAATTAACCCAGAGATGCATTTAAACACACACACACACACACACACACACACACACACACACACACACACATTCTACTCATGTAAAAACACAGGCAGGCCCCACAAATAACCCAGAGATGCATTTTAAATAAAAGGACACATTCTACTCATGTAAAAACATGCTGATTCTTGGACCATCCGTCGGCCAGATTTAGAAGGCGATTGGGCTGGGGTCGGCCCCCGGGCCTTAATTTGCTAACCCATGCTCTAAACCAGCAGTTCTCAACCTGTGGGTCCCCAGATGTTGTTGGACTACAGCTCCCATCATCCCTGAGCTTTGGCCTTGCCAGCTAGGGGTGATGGGAGTTGTAGCTCAACAACATCTGGGGACCCACAGGTTGCGAAAGGCTGCTCTAAACCCTCGAACGCTAAGATCTGCAAGGCAGAAAGCACAGTTCTGCTTCAGTATCCAAGGCTCAGTGAACTTTTAAGAGCCAGAATTAAACTAAATGGTTGTGCTAGCAGAAGCCAGTGCAATATGCCCTCTAGTGTAATGGGGCTTCCCCCCTCTCCTCCCCCACATGTTCCATCAGTAAGCTAGGTGTTTGTGGGAGGACCCCCAGGATAGTGTTTGGGGTGAAGAGAGGAGGGATCGTTCCATCAGGCAAGCAGAAACGCTTGTACGGACGGAGATATCTCCTTAACGCTCCTTTGAATTCCACCTAAGAAGCTTAGGTTTCAAGCATTAGGAACTAGCCCTGGCTCTGACAATTCCAGGGTTTAGAGAGCACATTTACCGGTAATTAACACATGCAATTCAGTCCGCTGGAAGCCTAACTGCCAGCTCTCCTTCTGGTGCTTACTCGGAAGAAACGCCAAATCATTTCACTGGTGCAGACTCCCGTGTAGGCGTACCTTGGCTGATTCATTGTCAGGGCTTAGATTAAAAGTCAAATTTATCTTTGAAGTCATTTTGGCACTGGTGTGTTGTAAATGTGGGATGTGAAACACACAGCAGTCAAGTACCTGTACAACATTCCTAGAATGGACATGCTAGGGGATGCTTTGTACCAGCCAGGATAAAACTTCCTGTTTCCTCCTGAGCTGGGACAAACTTCCTCTGCATGTCACTAGAGGTGAGCGTGGCCTAACCTGGGTAGGGGAGCACACGTTCTTCTTTTGCTCCATCTTCTCCATTTTGTTTTTCTACCTGTTTGCGGTCTAACTCCCTTATGGGAGAGTTCCACATGTATATATACTTTTGTAACCTAAGTCTGCCTTCAGGGATCCAACTGTGAACTGAATGAATGTGAGTAAATTACTTTTATATAGACTTTAATAAGATTGTTGTGTCTATTCTTTTTAAGAGGGACAAGAAGGGATCTTATTTAGAGAGGCTCAGACGAGTCTGCAACAAGCAGATCCGCTGTGCGTTTAAAGGGATATGTTTAAACTTTGCTAAGATATAGAACTTGCTAATGGAAGTTAGGAAGGATATCATTAAACAATATACCCTCTCCTGCCTCCCTGAACATTCCCACAGTGACTGAGGGTGGGATAATGATTACAAACAGCTTTCTTTCTGACAATGGTTTATGAATCAATTTAGAAGTACCACATGTGGAGCAGATATATCAAAAGACCTGAGGACATTATTTATTTATGCAACCATGTTATTAGCCCAACGCTGGAAAGGAGACAATATACAGACAAAAATAGAATGGCAGATAAGATTACTTGAGTACGCGGAACTGGCTAGACTAATGGGGAAAGTAGGGAATCACGATGACCAAAAATTTAACACAGAATGGGATAAATACAGACAATACCTAAAATATCATAGTAAACATCTGAAATCTTTGGCAGGCCTTGAATGACTCCTGCAAGGTGACTTAGCTTATGGACATATTGGATAAATATGAACTAGATGTTATTAAAATAGGCAGTTCATACAGAATTGTAGAGGACCCACATTCGGGTGGAGGGAAGTCTTAATACTTTATTACGTAATTGTATTTCATTTTCAACATTTAAGTATTCTTTGCTTCTTATGTATATTTTAATGGAGAATTATAATTGTGATGTATAACAAAAAAAAATCAATAAAGATTAAATGGAAAGAAAGAAAGAAAGAAAGAAAGAAAGAAAGAAAGAAAGAAAGAAAGAAAGAAAGAACCACCACATGCAGCCCGGCTGTGCCAAGTAAATCATATATGACCATAGGGATGATGAACAACCGTGATGAACAACCATTCTGAACCTTTCCCGACTCTGCAAAACCCTCGACCTGAAAGCAAGATGTGCACCACAACCCCATAGTCGTCTTTGAGTGGACTTAATTGTCCAGGGGTCCTTTACCTTTTAGAAATTTCTGCCGCAGGGCCTCTGCCGAGTCCCTCTTTCCAGCATCATGGAGCTCCACAATCAACATGAAAAGGGAGCTTTTTAAGCCGCTGTATGCTCCAAAGCTGAGCATTTAGGAACACTGAAAGCACAAGGTGCTTCTGTTTCAGGAGAATGGTGTTTAAGTTCTGTTATGTACAAGAGAACTCCACAGAAAACACAACTTAAGTTACTCACAAAGAAGATATATTTCCCATGTATGTGCCCAGAGAATAGTAGATCTAGCTGAAAGGCAACGCATGGAGATTTGCCTAGAATGCTGCCATGGACCCCTAATTATTATTACTGTTTTACAGTTGTTGTATAATCTCAGAGGATCGTCTAATCTTAGAAGAGACATGCCTAACTATCATGAAGGAACCCTGCATTTCTGAATTTGCCATTGGATCCTCACAGAAAGTCATTACACTTCAGCCAGATCTACTTCGCAGGGTCGTTTGGAGGATAAAGTGGGTAGGGTGAGAAAAAGAGGAATGCCACCCTGAGTTCCCTGGAGAAAAGGAGAGAAATGTACACATGCAAGGATATTAAAGGTGCCCTGTATTAAGCAGACTGCCTTTTCATGTGCTGGTGTGCCTCCATTTTGAACTGCTGAAGAAGAGAAGAAGAGTTTGAATTTGATATACCACTTTATCACTACCCTAAGGAGTCTCAAAGCGGCTAACATTCTCCTTTCCCTTCCTCCCCCACAACAAACACTCTGTGAGGTGAGTGAGGCTGAGAGACTTCAGAGAAGTGTGACTAGCCCAAGGTCACCCAGCAGCTGCATGTGGAGCAGCGGGGAAGCGAACCCGATTCACCAGATTACGAGTCTACCGCTCTTAACCACTACACCACACTGGCTCCAACAACAAAGCACAGAGTCAGAGAGGACCTTGCATGGAGACAGTCTGGAGCTACAGCCTCCCCAACAGAGGGTCGCCCAGCCTCTTTGAAGACCTCCACTTCAGAAGACTCCGCCACCTCTCTAAGTCCCAACTACTGCTACCTGAATGTCAGCTGAAAGCTACCACCCCTTAACTTATTTAGGTGAGCGGTGGCTGGTCCATTAGGGCCAATGGGGCATTGCCCCATCCATCTCAGTCTACCCACAAGAAAGCCTCTTTGCCAACTTACAACTCGCCCAGGGAATGCCTCTGTTTATCAGCTTCCTTCTCCTTAGTCTCACATTTGCCCTTGTAGAACTCAGCTGGGAAGAGGATGGTGAGAAAACTAGAATCCATTGGCTCTGCCTGTTCATTGGCTTTAGCTCTGCCTACTATTGGGTTTCCCTGCCCCTTCTGCCTTGCCAGGCTCCGGCCACCGCTGAATTGTAGTCCTGCACTCTGGGTGGCAGAGAACAAGTCTTCGACTTCTCCTGTATGATAACTCTTCATGGGTTTAAAGAGCTTTATCTGATAACAGATAGCAGGGTAGTTGTGTTTTTCTAGCATATCTTTAAACCCAAAGAACACTCACATTGGCTTTTAAAGACAACGCAAGACAGGCTGTTGCAGAGCAAATGCTGCAGATTGATTAATGGTTTCAGAAAATTGTAAGGGCAGGGAGAGACAAACAGAAATGAATGGTATGAGAATAAGGAAGTTTCAAGGGTGTCCACCAATTAAACTGTAATACATAAAAACCTGATGCATAGGCTTAAAGAGAAATTCCTCCTTTCCTACTGGTTCTGAGAAAACTGCTGGCCAGAAGCCAGAGTATTTGTCGTCCTGGAGAACAGTGCAGCCTTTTCCAGATGTGTGGGCTTTAAGCACCTGGCTCAGACAGAAGGGTCTTATCAGCTGGGCTACATCTGCACCTGTTTTCCCTTTTCCTCTGTGTCTCTTTGTGCAAAAGGTTATTTCATTTAAAACAAGAAGAGCCTCTCTTTGAATTCAGGATCACAATTGTTACCTGCCTGCCTTTGGCACCCAACATGGTGGTGACCTTTAAAGCCCTAAAAGGCCTCGGCCCAGTATACCTGAAGGAGCATCTCCACCCCCATCGTTCTGCCCGGACACTGAGGTCCAGCTCCAAGGGCCTTCTGGTGGTTCACTCGCTGCGAGAAGCGAGGTTACAGGGAACCAGGCAGAGGGCCTTCTTGGTAGTGGCGCCTGCCCTGTGGAATGCCCGATGTCAAGGAAATAAACAACTATCTGACTTTTAGAAGACATCTGAAGGGAGCCCTGTTTAGGGAAGTTTTTAATGTTTGATGTTTTATTGCGTTTTAAATATTCTGTTGGGAGCCCGCCCAGAGTGGCTGGGGAGGCCCAGCCGGATGGGCGGGGTATAAATAAATAATTATTATGTGACACTCAATATGGCTCACCTATTTGATGGAAAAAAGGTACATGAGTTAAATGCATACAATGTACCCAAGATAAGCATTGAGGACAGAACCTGCTGAACAGTTGAAGTGCATCCCCAAAGCCAAATATAACATGTGAATTCTTATCTCAGGTTTTTAAAGTATTAAGAGTTTTAGAAAAAAAAAGTTTAAACAACCCCCCCCCCCCCGAAAACATCCACTTTCACACTCAGCACAATGCTCAGCACTGTGCATAATGCTCAGCACAATAACAAGGAATGCATGGCAGGATCATAGCCCCATAGCAGTTGGCTCCTATTTCCATCTTTCTTTCTGTAGGTTCCTGTGATACAGACCAGCTGCTCTCCGGAAACAGGTTGCTGTCCCGATGCCGCTTCTTGCCCGACACGGTAAGAACACATTAGCCTTGCATTAGCCCCGGTTGACCACCCTGATCTCCACACTGTGTCGTTTCGAGTGACTTAGGTCAAGCCCAGATGGATGCTTGATCCTCCATGAGAAGGAAGCAGACGGGGAAAGAGCCTTTTGGAACAGCCAACTGACATTGCTTTATCAGGGCGACCCCCTAAGCTGCTCAAGATAGACCATGCTGGCTCCCTGCTGCCCTGCTAATTCTAAAACCCAGGCTGATTTCTTTAAAAGACTCCCCCCCCTTTTTCTTCTGCTGTCACTTAAGGCAGGGGTTCACAAGTTCGGTTTCTTTTTAAAATGAAAGGCCAAACTATACGGTGTTTTTCGGTGTGTGTTTTCTGCAGTGGCTCCCTGTTTGTGGAATGCTCTCCTGAGGGAAGCTCGTCTGGCACCGTCCTTAGATATCTTTAGGCTCCAGGGGAAAAAAATTCCTCTGTAGCCATCCTTTGGCATTTAAAACAGGAATGGAAATGTGTAGAATACATGACCAAAAGACGCTCCAACAAGAATTTATTGATATGTATAGACTGATTTCACAAAGTTAAGCTAAGCTAAGCAGATATATAAGATTGAATGTTTAATTATTAAGATACAAAATTACAATCTCAGTAAGAAAGGTACAAAATAATAACAAGGAAGTCACGTACGGGTAGAGGGAAGACACAGGGCAAGAAATAAGAAATGGATAAATGTTGGTACATAATGAAATGTGAAAATGTGAATTTACGAATATAATGTATATCTATCAATATGTATAATAATAATAATAATAATAATAATAATAATAATAATAATAATAATATTTGTACCCCGCCCATCTGGCTGGGTTTCCCCAGCCACTCTGGGCGGCTTCCAACAAAGATGAAAAATACACTAAAATGTCACATATTAAAAACTTCCCTGAACAGGGCTGCCTTCAGATGTCTTCTGAATGTCAGGTAGTTGTTTATCGCTTTGACATCTGATGGGAGGGCGTTCCACGGGGAGGGCGCCACTACCGAGAAGGCCCTCTGCCTGGTTCCCGGTAACTTGGCCTCTCGCAGTGAGGGAACCGCCAGAAGGCCCTCGGAGCTGGACCTCAGTGCAGAACGATGGGGGAGGAGATGTAAAGATTTCATATATGTATTGCAACATTAATAATAAATAAATTAAGTGCAAAGAAGGAAAGAAAGAAAATTAACTACCCGTGGCCTTTTTAGAAGTGGGTGGGATGTTTTTAAATGTAGTTTTCTTTCCTCTTGGTTTTGATGTATCCATGTGGTGCTTATTATCTATCTGTTTGGTTGCAAGTCGCTTTGAGTTGCCCTGGGCAAGATACAGCAACTGCCAAATCTAATAAATAAAATAAAATATGTCATTGTGGAAGTTCCACAATGCAGGGTGGGAGCAGGGTGGGTGGCTGGGGGGAACCACAAAGAGTCCCAGTCATGGAACACCCATGTAGGGATATTCAAGACTTAGATCTTAATAAATTCTGATATGCCCCAACAAGATCCAAATCTCCTGGACTGGGTATGTAGATCAGAAGACAGTTAGCCCTCAGAATTTGTTCTCCCAATTTTGTGATGGTGTTCTCAGATAAAAAAAATGCATCAGAATGCATATTTTGAAGAAAGTGCACAATGCTATTTTTAATGGATTTTTAAAAATGCAGATCACAAAGTGAAGTTACAGGGAACCAGGCAGAAGGCCTTCTCGGTAGTGGCGCCTGCCCTGTGGAACTCCCTCCCACCAGATGTCAAGGAGATAAAGAACTACAGAACTTTTAGAAGACATCTGAAGGCAGCCCTGTATTTAATGTATTAAAGGTTTTTAATGTTTGGTGTTTTGTTATACGTTTATATTTTTCTGGAAGATGTCCAAAGTGGCTGGGGAAACCACTTACTTACTTACTTACTTACTTACTTACTTACTTATTTACTACGTTCTTAAGTGGGTGTGGGTGACCATAAGAACATTAAGTCCAGAGGTCTAATATTGCCTAACTAACACTGCTTCTGGAGTCTGTTACAACTCTTCTTTCTCTCTCTCTCTCTCTCTCTTTCTTTCTTTCTTTCTTTCTTTCTTTCTTTTTATTGGATCTGATTTCTTTCCTTTCCCTATTTATTGGATCTGATTTTATTTGATCCTGCCTTGTTCTTAAACTGTTTTGGGATTGCAGTTTGGCCGTCTTGGGGTTTGGCTGTCATTGGGAATATTGTAATTAGGAAAGCACCATTAAAAGAAAAACCCTCATAAAACGAATACAGATTTTTGTGCTCATCTGCCAATCAGATTGCTGGTGCCAAGTTAGAGAGGCCCAGAAAGAGGCATCTACTGAGAGCACCCACTCACCTAAAAACTTTTGGGATCTCCTGTTCTCCTTTCAGAACCAAGGAGGATACAAGGGCACTTCTAAAGGGGAAACAACAGTTTTGGCAAAGTACATCATCAGCAAAAAGGAGGGGGGGGAGAAGACGAAGGGAAATCTTTAAATGCGGACTCAGCAGCAAGAGCCCTAAGGCTACCGCAGGTGGCCTTCCCACAGGCAAGGAAACTCCTTGCCATAAAGTCACCTCGCTTATGCTTTCATTTCCTTCAGCTTCTTCCAAGTATTGTCTCATGCACGTCAATCCCAGCTGAGGATTAATCTGATACAGAACCAGTTGCAAGGGTGCCGTCAATCACAAATCAACCCTGATTCACTTATGAACCAGGCCCAGTGTACATGAAGGAGCGTCTCCACCCCCATCATTCTGCCTGGACACTGAGGTCCAGCTCCGAGGGCCTTCTGGTGGTTCCCTCCCTGTGAGAAGTGAGGTTACAAGGAACCAGGCAGAGGGCCTTCTCGGTAGTGGTGCCCGCCCTGTGGAACACCCTCCCATCAGATGTCAAGGAAATGAACAACTATCTGACTTTTAAAAGACATCTGAAGGCAGCCCTGTTTAGGGACGTTTTCAATGTTTGATGTTTTATTGTGTTTTTAATATTCTGTTGGGAGCCACCCAGAGTGGCTGGGGAAACCCAGACAGACAGACAGGGTGATGATGATGAAATTGGGGGTGCAGGACAGTAAAAGGAGCATACAGGAGACAGGTGTGGAATGCACTTCCCAGAAGGGTGATCCAAGAACATACGAAACAGTCTTATATTGAGTGAGGACACTGGTCCATTATCTAGATGAGCAACCTCTGCACTCAGTGACTGGCGTTCTCCTGAGTTTCAGACTGGCCACATTTCCAGCTCTATCTATTTATTTATTTTTAAAATATTTTTATTAGCAGTTTCAATATAACAACATATCAAAACATATCATATTCATTATTTTTCCCCACCCCCCTCAAACCGTCCATCCCCACCCCAGAGACTTCCCTCAGCTCCTCTCTTTGATTTCTCAACACATATTATTCTCTGCATGTTATAAAATTATACAAATCCTTACATTATCTGTCTGCCATGTTATCAATCAATAAATTTGTGTATGTTTATTCAAAACCTGCCAAGGAGTCCAATTCATTTTGTTGTCTTTTAAAGTAATTTGTGAAAAGTTCCCATTCTTGTTTAAAGTCACAGCTGTCCTTATCTCACAGTTTGTATGCCAATTTAGCCAGTTCAGCATAGTTCATCAATTTCTCTTGCCACTGTTCTTTTGTCAGGGTTTCCTCATTCTTCCATCCTTGTGCTATCAAGACTCTTGCCGCTGTTGTTGCATACATAAATAAATACTTTCTTTTCCTTGGCAGGTCTTGTCCTACAATCCCTAACAGAAATGATTCTGGGTTTTTTTTTAAACAAATGTCACTTTAAACATTTTCTTCAGTTCATTATATATCATTTCCAAAAAAATTTAACTTCTCTACATTCCCACCCATTTCCAGCTCTATCTAGAGGTGCTGGGGATTGAAGCTGAGACCTTCTGCACACAAGGCAGATGCTGCAGCCAGGGTCAGATGAAGACCTTTGGAGGGCCTAAGCACTGAAAAGATTATCGTGTGCTCCCCGCCATGTAATTCAAAATAAAAAAAATACTAAAATAAAATTTAAAAACAAAAAACTTAACATTGATCCATTGCAACATTTGGCAGGATCCGATTTCCTTGCATCATTTTGATCTACAGTAAGATGCTCCCTTGTTTAGGGGAAGACAGAAGTGCCTGGCGTGCTCTGGTCCATGGGGTCACGAAGAGTCGGACACGACTAAACGACTAAACAACAACAAAAGTAAGAGAACAGGAAAACAGGGGAAGTGGAGTGCAATATAAGACAGACTTCAAAAGATCTAATTTTCTCAAGGTGTCACCAGGATGACACTACTTTGTGGGAATGATTCAAGCGCATCACTGGGAAATTTAAGTCTGCGCAATTAAAGTGGATTAAAGATAAACAAAAGAAATCCACATTTCAAAAATGGACTTTTTGCTGTTTGGAAAGTGACAGGGAAATGCATAGAAAATCGTGGGGTGAAAAACCACTGCATAAGTAAGCTGGGGTGAATGCTCATTGTATAGCCTCCCCACAAACAAATCAGAACAAACACTCAATAAAGACACAATCTAGCCTCCATGTAAGCTTTCTGCAAGCAAATCAAGATGAACACTCAATAAACAGGGTTGTGTGGAGGAGCCCATACTCTGCTGTATACGTGAATGGGAAGAAACCTGTTCATCACCACCCCTCTAGTTTTTCAAAACAAATCCTGAATGATGAAAAAAAGAGAACAAAAGGTAACTGGTGGGAAAGATGGGAAAGATGAGAAATGCCCAATTAGCAGGGAGCCACACTTTAAAAATCATTGTTCCTGATTGCTGGGTCTCTTAAAAAATAAATAAATCCAAAATTTGCTTTCAAAAGAGCCAAGTGAAAACCTGAACCACAAATCAGAGAGAAGGGAGACTTTGGGCATTTCAGAGACCCATCCATAATTCCCGACCACAGTCCTCCAATCACAGATTCCTCCCCTATAAGCTATTAAACATTTGGGAATTAAAGGATGAAGGCGGATTTCATTTGATGACCTGGGTCTATAAGATTAAGATGATTACGCGATGTGAAATCGAGACAGAAATTAAACCAAGAGACCAGCACTCTTCCCTCTGTCTCAGTATTAGTTTGATGGACCCTTGCTGGTTTGTGAAGGTGCCCAGATGGCTAGTTTCACTATGGAAGAGTAGACAGAGGGAAGGGGGGAAACCCTCCAAAATAGAAGACTGAAGGTTACCGTTCTTTGTTTCTCTGGGGCTGATAACTATCCATACCACATATTTAAAGCATATGACTTCCCTCAAAGAATCCTGGGTACCGCAGTTTACTCCTCCCAGAGCTACAGTTCCCCGCACTCTTAAACTACAGTTCCCAGAATGCTTTGGCAGAAGCCATGTGCTCTAATTGTATGGTGCAAATGTGCTCGTAATTAGACCTTTTCCTAGTAGGAATGGGAGTATCTCATTCCCAATTCAAAGTTGCAAGGGGGAGAAAAAAGTTTGTTTGCGAGCAGGAACTATTTATAAAATTAACAGATATGAGTTGGCCTTGAGCACAACGCTTGTTGAGAAAGTCCCTCGTTGCATTTCTCACGACCCCAGGGCAGGAGGAACTTTAAAACTCAAGAGAATAAAAATTCGGGAAAGGGGGGGGGAGAGAATTGGCTACTCTGTAATACTTAGCAGCTAGCTGACTGCTTTTTAACTCTTACCATTCTGATTTTGTTTCATGGGGGGACCAATTTAATCAGCAATAGTGAGTTGTCTTTCAGAGGTAATTTAGAGCACAAAACACTTAGAGGTTTGAAAGGGTTGGGATTTTTTTTTAACTCAGCTGATATCCCTTGAAGAGCAGCAGGTGCCTGGACTGATAGCCAAGGTCTTAGGTGGGCTCCAAGACAAATCCCCATGGTCAAGGTGAGGGCAAGACATTTTGAAGAAAAGACAAAGATGCTCCTCCACCCCCCAATTTCACATACATAGGCATGTGTGTCTATTTAGGAGCGTTATAGCAAATCAGATTATTGTCCATCTGGCTCAGTATTCCCTATGCAGGTAGAGCAGATTTGCCTCTCACCTGCTACCTCAGAGATGGAGAACCTACATCCCTCCAGATATTCTTGGCCTACAACTCCCATCATGCCTTATGACTGACAGTGCAGATAGGGGCTGAAGGGACTACAGTCATACCTCATGTTATGTTTGCTTTAGGTTGAGCATTTTCAGGTTGCATCTCACGGTGACCCAGATGTACCAGAAAGGGTTACTTCTGGGTTTTGCCGCTCATGCATGTGCAGACGCGCAAAATGAAGTCACGTGCATGCGCAGAATTGGTGAATCGACAACATGCACAGACACGCAGACGCGGGTTGCGTTCCTTTCAGGTTGCGAACAGGCCTCCAGAACAGATCCCATTCGCAACCAGACGTGCCACCATACATTTGGAGGGCCAAAGTTTCCTCATCTCTGTACAGTGGTACCTCAGGTTACATTCGCTTCAGGTTACATACGCTTCAGGTTACAGACTCCGCTAACCCAGAAATAGTACCTTGGGTTAAGAACTTTGCTTCAGGAGGAGATCAGAAATCATGTGGTGGCGGCACAGCGGCAGTGGGAGGCCCCATTAGCTAAAGTGGTGCTTCAGGTTAAGAACAGTTTCAGGTTAAGAACGGACCTCCAGAACGAATTAAGTTCTTAACCAGAGGTACCACTGTAACTGGAAAATGCCAGAGATTGAACCCAAGCCCTTCTGCATGCAAATGAAATGCTCTGCCACAGATGTCTAGCACCTCCCTTCAAATCAGTTGCTAGCAGCCCAATAGCAAACCTCTTTTTTTGCTCCCTTTTTACAGATGGCTAAGATGATTATGACCTCGCTTCCTTCCGGTGCAAATTTGTGTGTGAGCAACACTGGAAATTTTCCCACAGGCTGGCCAAAGTTTATTCAACAAGGGGGAAACTAAAAGCTTATCAGATCAACCAACTATGGGCATGTTATGAACACCGAAGAGTGTAAGGCAAACCAGCCTGCTGGATCATGCCCATAGCCACCTAGTTCAGCTGGACATGAACACAACAGCACTCTGCCCACCTGCAATTCCCAGAAACTAGAATTCAAATGCACAGTGCCTCTCATGGAGGCAGGACATAGCCATTGTGGTTAGCAGCCATCAGTGACAACAGATTCCAAAGCAAACCAAGAGGAAAGATCTGAGAGGTGCAACAGAATTCAAACATTTAAATGAAATCCATCAATGGCAATGTCAGCAAGAATGGCAGGGTATCTTAAGACAGCTGTTTGCACCCTGGGTGAAAGGGAGAGTGATTAGTGATGTTTCTTAAGGACCCTCTGCGAGATTCAAGACAGACAATTTGGGAGAAACAGCTGAAAGACCAGAATCCTGTAGGTGGGAGGCTGCTTCAATGGGATGAGAAACTTTTTTAACTTGTGGCAGTGAAGTTGTTTGGGTGAAAATTTCCAAAGAATCCTGCAAATAACTAGAGGAACCTGTGGCCCGCCTGAGATTGCTACAACTTCCATCATCCCTGACCATGCTGGCTGGTGGGAGACAAACAAAATCTGGAGGGCCACAGGTAGTCCACCCCGGCAGCAGTCTTGCTATTTCCCAGGTCCTAGTAGCATATCATTTGGTAGCTTAGCATCAGGTAGGGCTAAAAGACCTCACTTCCAGCTACCAATTGCACACCAAGTGGAAGCAGTTGCCTGCAGGTGAATGTTCGTTCATTGCCCAGAAGCCACTGGGCTTACACAGCCCAGAGGGGACGGTAAGTCCTATCAAGT
Organism: Podarcis bocagei; assembly: GCF_964188305.1. Classification (NCBI taxonomy): domain Eukaryota; kingdom Metazoa; phylum Chordata; class Lepidosauria; order Squamata; family Lacertidae; genus Podarcis; species Podarcis bocagei. The sequence goes on along the minus strand of NC_138141.1, from coordinate 13,352,457 downwards.
TCAGTGGGACCAATTCACACAAGTGATGTTTATAGCTATGGGAGCTGTCTGCAAGACATGGAAAGGAGCATTGGAATAACTGCTTCCTCTACAATCTTGGCCAAGGTGATGCCAACAATGCTGTCCAGGGTTGTAAAGACTGCGGAGAGAATAATTGGGTGCACTCTTCCCACCTTGGATCAAATCTATGCTTCCAGGTGCCATAAGAAAGCTGCAGAGATAGCGCAGGATCTCTTTCAGCTTCTGCCTTCTGGAAGAAGGTACAGGGTTACAAAGACTAGGACGAGCTGCCTGAGAAACAGTTTCTATTCAAATGTGATTTTGGTTTTAAACGCAGTGTAAGGAGTCTCTATGGGAGTGTACTGTATTTTAAAAAGGGGTATCAGAGTTTTTAGGGGGCTAACCAGGTTGGGATAGCTGGGATAGCAGGCTTGTTGGTTTTTGAATGTCTTATGTAGATTTTTCAGTTTTGTTGTTCTGTATGGGACAATGACAATAAAGATTATCGTATCACATCTTGCAAACTGCCCGCTATGGACCCTTTAACTTTGCAACACTAGGTGTGTACACAAGTCTCCCTAAAGCAACAGAACTCATATTGGAGTTAGTTGCACTATCAAGTACAGAGCTTGAGTCTCTCCTGATGTCCTTTTTATTGTGCATTTCTGATAATGTGCGTTCAGGATGATATTAGGAAAATTATACACAATTCCGCTTTCAGTACAGTTAGAACCTGGAAATTTTTTTTTGGGGGGGGAGAAAAACTACTTTGTTTCCTATGAGTGCATTTATTGGGGCTTCCTCTTGATAACCTGTAATGTTTTATATCCACATATGTTCCAGGGGTTTTTCTACTTCCGTTGCTGTGGTACAGCACAAGAGTGACCCTCCAGACAGCAATGATGCAAAAAAACTGAGGAAGCGCCACAGAAATAAAGCAGAATGAGATAGGCATAGTCCAATACCCACCAAAAAAAGAGAACCTCACACAAGTCTGGAGGGGACCCTGGATTTATGACATCACAAGAATAGGTTTGGAATCACATGGCTCAATACAAAATGCTCCCTTCCTGTTACATTCAAGAAGCGTAGAGGGGAATCTAATTAATAGGATCCCTGTATCCCTGCCTTGTCAGTACGTAATTTTTCTCTGCATCGCTGTGCAGCTCAGAATGTTACAACAAGATCCTGGAAAACAGAGCTAGAAATAAAAGCCATGGTCCACCCAACTCATTCCCTGGGGAGAATGCATTTTTTTAAAATAATAATAAAAAAAAAATGTTCCCAATGTTGTGTTTTAGAGTCATCGTTTCCATCTCCTTTTAAAGCTATCAGGCAAATGCCACTTCCTTTACGTAGAGGCAGTTCCACAAACTCGCAGAACTCGTGCTTCAAATGTCCTATGTCACGTAGGGCTGGGTGGGGGGAGGGGAGGAAAGCATAATAAGACTTAAAGGAAACATGCAAGGGCAAGGGTCCCAGCGGAGATGACTTGGGAAGTCAACCTCTCCAAATAGGGACACACAAACACACTACACATTAGAGGCTGGGCTTAATTTCTACAGTGAAGTGCCTGGTACTTCAGTCTATTCCCATCTACCCACAAAATCATCCCAGAGCAGATCTTAAGATGGTAAGGCATTCTTAGGATCTGGCTGCTTTTGTATTTTAGGTTGTTTTATCCTTGTTTTTAATGGTCATTTTGAGTTCCATTTCTTTCCTTTTTTTAAAGCCACTAATAAATACTATTATTAACAGCAACAGCATATTTCCATAAAGTAGGGATGGGAAACCTTTTTCCAGCCAGGGGGCCACATCCCCTCCTGAAAAACTTTCCAGGGGCCACTTTCCAGTGGCAGCCAGGGCCAGAGGTGAAAGTGACCAGAGCAATGAATATTAGTTTTACGTTAGGCTAGCTGTGGTCTAAACCACTGAGCCTCTTAGGCTTGCTGATTGGAAGGTTGGTGGTTCGAATCCGTGCAATGGGGTGAGCTCCAGTTGCTCTGTCCCAGCTCCTGCCAACCTATCAGTTTGAAAGCACACCAGTTCAAGTAGATAAATAGGTACCACTGCGGCGGGAAGGTAAACGCCGTTTCCATGCGCTCTGGTTTCCGTCACAGTGTTCCGTTGCACCAGAAGCGGTTAAATCCTGCTGGCCACATGACCTGGAAAGCTGTCTGTGGACAAATGCCGGCTCCCTCGGCCTGAAAGCGAGATGAGCGCCGCAACCTCATAGTTGCCTTTGACTGGACTTCACTGTCCAGGGGTCCTTTACCTTTTTTTACCCATATTCCCCACTCTATCCTTCATCCAAGCAAGCAAAGAGTATTGCCAGAACTCAAGCACACATTCCAGCTAGGCAACAACTCTCAAGGGGGGAGCAAAGCATGGGTGGTGATGGGGCGTGGTTTGGGGAGAGGGATGTGCAGTTTCGGGGTGACTTAGGGGGGCTGGGGCCATATCTCCCCACACTATTTTCACTGCTATCCTTACAGTAGCCTAAGTCTGCAAAGCCACTAAACTGCTCCAAATAAAAAATTGCAGAAAACGTAAAACAACAACAACAAATGATCAATCACACACTTTGAGAAATTTTCATCTCCCCCCAATTTATTTTGATGGCAAAGTTTTTAGTTCCCCCGGTACAGATCATTTGTGTATGTGTGTGCCCAGAATACAGTCCGCTGGGCTCTCTTTTAAGTCTGTGTGATTTCGTGCCCCTCTTTCCTGGCTACTCAGGTCTGGTGCAATTGCAGTCATGAACTAGACCCTGGAATATATTGCCACGGATTAGTACTCTCACAGCCTTTTCCAGAAATTATTTGTGTAAGTGTTTGCTAGAGGCCCCCGACATTTACACAACATTATACAGACAGATTATCAGCTGCCCCGAGAAGGAGAAGTTGCCGGTCCAAGTTCTACCAAGACAAACAAACAAGAGAGTAGTTCAGAAAAGGGCAGAGGATAAGAACAACAGAAAGCCAACAGTGATAACAGTGTGTGCCCTCTTCTGATTCCGGGACCCAAAAGTTCAAAGCGCTGTGCCGACATCCTAATCTGTTACTGTATCTGCATAGAGGACAAAGTGAGTGATCGTGTTGCCTGCACCTTCAACTCCTGGTGTATGTTTGACACCCACGTTTACACAGTGATCTAGATGCATAGGCTCAAATCACATGGGATGCAAAAAGCAACCCTCCTAGCCTCTCTTTCAGACCTTTGGGGCTCCCTTCAGGCCACATCCCAAACCGGCCAGTTTGTACCCTCCATGACTGTTTTCCCCTGGCTGGAACGTGCCTTTGCAGTTTGATTAACGTCTTCTGCTTGTCTTGATGAAGGATAGCGGAGCATGTATAGAAACTAGCCAGCCGTACCAAGACAATGCAAGGCTTAGATCTTCATGCAGTGCACAGTTAAACTACAGTGGTACCTTGGGTTACAGACGCTTCAGGTTACAGACTCCACTAACCCAGAAATAGTACCTCGGGTTAAGAACTTTGCTTCAGGATGAGAACAGAAATCACGCAGCGGTGGCGTGGCAGCAGTGGGAGGCCTCATTAGCTAAAGTGGTGCTTCAGGTTAAGAACAGTTTCAGGTTAAGAACGGACCTCCGGAATGAATTAGTTCTTAACCCAAGGTACCACTGTATGGGACTTGCTCCCCCAGGAGGCTGCAATGGCCTCCAATTTGGGTGGCTTTAAAAGAGGACTGGGCAAATTTGTGGAGGGGAAGGTCATCTCAAGCACTGAGAGTCTATGTGAACAGATCACTGTGGGAACACTGAGTGTCAATGTGTATACAGTGTATACAATGTGTATACGTGATTCCACCTCTCTGCATGTGTTAGTTAGAAGAACTGGCATAGGGTTCTAAACTGAAATATGCTAGCACCAGATACAGACAGGAAAAAAGGACAGCTTTATATACTTGTATTTTCAGTACTAACAAATAAAAATCTGTGGGTTGTATCCACTGCTAGTTGTACTCGGAGTCGACCCATTGAAGTTAATGGACTTGACTAACTTAAGTTCACTAATTTCAGTTGGATACAATTCTGTGGCTGCAGTCTTCATATAAGAGAACATTATTCTACTTGAGTAGACCCACTGACATTAATGAAACTAAATTAGTCATTTACACACCCCGAATCACTATCCAGGAAAAATCCGACACGCTAACAATAGTTTTCGTTTCTAGTTCTGGTGACCACGAGTCAAATGCTCTCACTTAAACCAATTGGGCATTAAAGTTGGTTTCCTGTGTTCAATTTCTCTCTCCTCCCATCATTAGACAGATGATATCACTAGTTACCATCTCAACACCATCCAACAGCTACCCCAAGATGCTCCATGAAATAACAAAAATCTGCACAGCAAGTAAAAATAACTACAACTGCTCACTATCAGTGCTGTTAGAAGTAGAATATCACACTCAGCCTGCTACTAGAACAGGATTGTGAGGGAAACGTGCAGACTGTGTGGAAGCAACAAGTGGTGAAAAAGTGATTGAGTGCTTTTTCAGCTTTAATCCCAAGCTGGATGGTCTTTTGATCCTGGTTTTGTACGTTGAGGAGCGTTTATCCATACACACCCATCTCTCAAGCAAATGAAAGATGTCAATGATGCTGGGAGGATCTCACAACCTAGAGACCATTGTCCTAAATTGTCCCCAATGTATCATTCAGGATGGCTCCATAAATGATTAATAGACAGTCTGATGCATGGGTAATAAACTGCTAAGGAACTGGGAGGGGGAAGTGCAGGATGTGTGGATCTGCCAGTTTCAGTTCCTTATGTTTTTTCCCAACCTTATATTTAACTCTCCACATTTCTACATCATCGTTTTGTTTTTGACTGCAATAAACATTGCCTGATTGATTTTCATGAAAATTCATCAGCATTTTGGTGCAAATTTCTCCTAATATACACATTTCATATGCTATTTTGCCTGAAATACACATTTTTTGCAAGCCATTTCCCCTAATATAATGCATTCTGTATGTTATTTTCCACTAATATAGACATTACCATGCATGCTTTTAGTATATGCATTTTTGTATCCATTACTTGGCTGAAAAACTGCACTGCAAAATTCAGAGCAGTGCAAATTTTGAAGGGTAGCTGTGTCGCAGCTGACATTGTTCCAGAGAAAGTGTGAATTAGGTAGATTCACCTTTAAATGCAAACCAAATCAAATTTCTCCCCTCTCCCTAAGAGTAGGTCAATAAGTCACTTATAATCACAGATTCTACACAGGTTCTACCAAACTGCTTAGAGTGCACAACCACAAGCTATCTCCAGATTCAAGTGCGCATCATGGTTTACAACACATTTGTTAACTCCTCAGTAACCAGGAATGTGACTCGCATTGGCTGTTTTCTCACGGCTCTCCTTTTCCAGAGAGCAGGTTCTGTTAACTAAGGTTTCCGTTGGCCTGTTGAGTGTCATTCCACATCTCCATGTGTTTGATTAAAGAGTATGATCTTAACATTGTTTCGGCAATGCGATGGATGCATTTCAGAATGCCTGAGCTGCTTTGAACTATGGAAAAGGTGGTTGGCAAATGCAGTAAGGAGATTAAAGTAAACAAATGTTCCTCTCCTTCAGGATGGATTAAGAAAAAACGGTAGGGGAGCAGAACTTGACTGGAGAGATTAGCTGCAGAGGCTTATTGTAACCAGGCAGCAAAGGAAAGGGAGGGGTGAGGGAGGAAAGAAACCTTCCCTTCTAGATGAGAGTTTAACTTGCACCTCAGCTCACATCCAAATGATATCAAGCACCTCTCATCCACTGAGCAGAGACAGGGCATCTGTGGCCCTCTAGATGATTAATATGATGCTCTCACCAGATGTTGTCAGACTCCCAATTTTCATCAATCAACATACCAAGTGGTGATGGGAGTTGTAGTCTAGCAACAGCTGGAGTCCAGCAACAGCTTTCACCAACCCATGTAGAGCATTTAACCATCTTTCCTGACTCCTCTCACCACTATCCTGTGAAGATCATTTCTAATATTTTCCTTTGGGGGGTGGGGGAGGGAATCAGAACAGAAACACACAAGTGTCCTATTTATTTTATTTTGTTGCCCACCCACCCTCTCTCCAAGAACTCAAAATCTCCCCCCCCCAGCCTCACAACAACCCTGCAAGGGCAGCTTAGGCAGAGAGAGTGGCCATGATCCACAATCACCCAGAGAACTTCATGGAATGGAAGCCCTGCTCTCCAGTGTCTCAACACAACTGCTACACCACGCTGGCTCTCACCAGTGGCAGTGGATCTATGGCAGACGTGGGACTTCCAGGTGTTTTTAGAACCATACAGAGCTATTCATTCACTGCCCATACACGGCAATTAGCCAGAACCACGCAGCAATTGACTGCAACCACACAGCCCATAGAGCAGCATACATGTCGTCTCCCATCCAGGCACTGACCAGAGCCAGACCCATTTAGCTTCAGCAAGGTGGTGGCCTCATGTACCATCAAACCATACTCTGGTACCACCTACCCACATGCCAGCATAAGCATCTATGCAGACACAGACCTCCTGGGCACAAGTCCAGCGCTGGTGGGATTTATCTCCAAGTAAACACGTATAGGAGTCAGCTTGCTAGAATCTCACCTAAAGCGAGCCCTCTCTACGATCCAAACTCTACCCAAGCCCAAGATTACAGCCTAGCTGGTTTTACTGCGTTAATCCGGAGTGAACTCACACCGCCGGGTTCTTGCCCAGCTGCTGACAATCCTTAACGAGGATTATTAGAGGATCTCCAGTTTCCTCCATCAATCGCAGAGGAAAAAACTAAACCGACCAAAGACCCTACTCCAGTTGCACGCTGATTAGCCAGGTTCTTAGCGAGGGCAACTAATTCGCAGTAAGCGAGCGGAGCAGCCCTCTGCCGTCCCCGGGGTTAGATAGAGAGCACAAGTTCGCCTTTCAATGCAGCCGAGCGAATTGCGCCGCCCGCACTCTTCACCTCCTTGGCGCGAGGGGTCGCGCAGCACAATCCTATTCACGATCCACCCCATCAACACCCTCAACAAAGTGCGTCCCCAGCTGCGCTAGACGGAGCTTACTCGCCGGGAAGGATCGCGGCCACTTCGGAAACTCCAGGGAGATGGGGACGCGGGGCAAGCCGGGGCGCGTCCAGGCGGAGGAAGGAAAGCGCCTCCGGAGGCGCACCTGAGGCGCCCCGGGGAGACCCCGGCCGACGGGCTGGGGGAAGGCTCGGGCCCCGTCGCCCCGGGTGGAGAGCCGTGCTCTCCTCGCCCTCCGTCCGATCCCTCCCGCCGGACCATCTCACTCACCCAGCAACGCAGCCAATCCCAGCGCCAGCGGCAGAGGCTCCATCGCGCCCGTTCCCCGAGGAGGCGCCCGACGCGCGGCGAGGAGAAAAGCGAAAGCAGCAGCAGGTGCAGGAGCCGGAGCCCGGGAGCTGGGGCGAGGGGGAGGCGGGGAAACCGGAGGGGGGAGGAGCCACTGGAGCGGGGGCGTGTCCGGCAGGTGGGGGAAGGCAGGGGGCGGAGCCCCGGGAAAAGGGAGGAGCCCCGTCAGGTGCCAAGCGGGCGGAGCGCACAGGTGGCGGTTAGAGACGCCAGAGGCGAGGAAGGGATCCGGGGTTGCAGCTCTTGTTTGGAGGAAGCCGACTGTGATCACCCCCGACGGCTTCTTGCTTCGTCTTGTTTTGAACCCTTCCAGATCGCAGAGGCGGGGGCTAAGCAAGGGCGTTTAAGTTGCAAGGCACCGGCCAAGCAGGTAGAGAACTGGGGCCGATTTGGGATATCGCTGCAACTGGTGATGCTGGTGGATGGCAGCTTGCCCGCTTGACGCCGTCGCTGCCGGTGGAGCCAGGAAGAATGGGGGGGGGGCGAGGGAGGCGAAAGAAAAAAGCCTAACGCGATCCTTTCATTCGGACCCACGAAGAAGTCAGCGAGCTGCGTAGATATCTCCGCCAGAATCCCTGACCACTGGTCCTGCTACCTAGGGATCAGGGGTGCCAACTTGAATAAAACATTGGGGGCGGGGGCAGGTAAACTCCGCCCCGCATAATCATTCACATGATGCAGCACACGCACGCTATTTGAATGGCAATCAACTTGGGGGGGGCGCCCCCCTCAAATATTTTATGGGGAGGCAGAAGACCCCCTCAGCCCCTTGGCTCCTGTGTGCATAACCAATCACAAGATGCAGTGCACACACACCATTTGAATGGCAATGCCCATAAACGGGGGAGAGGGGCTCAAAAAATTTAATGGAGGTGGGGGCGAAGGGACCTCGACCTCTAGGAGTTGACTCCTATGCTGGAGATGATAGGAGTTGTAGTCCAAAAGCAGCTGTCGAGCCAAGTTTGGGAAGTCCTGGATTAAGCACAGACCTTGAAAATGCCGGAATTTGTCAGTTTAGTTGATTACGTATTTATTTACTTATTCGTCTATTGCTTTTCTTCCAAGGAGCTCAAGCTGATATACTTAGTTCTCTCCCCCGCTCCCTCCTCAGGAGGTGGTGACTCTGCTTGGCATGCAGAAGGCCGCAGGTTCAATGCTCCATGGCATCTCCACGTATGACTGGGAGAGGCTCCTGTCTGAAACCCTGTGAGCCAGGGCAGGCGTTACCGAGCTAGAAGGATTAAAATTCTAACTCGGCATAAGACTGCTTCCTGGGTTGTTTTACCTCCACAACAACCCTGTAAGGTAGGCAGTGGCGTAGCGTGGGTTTTCAGCACCTGGGGCAAGGCAAGTAATTTGCGCCCCCTAACCCGTGGATTTGCGCCCCCTAACCCCCAGATGTTGCACCCGGTGCGGCTGGCCCCCCCTGCACCCCCCACGCTACGCCACTGAAGGTAGGTTTGGCTTAAAGGTAAAGACCTAGGTAAGGCCACCTAGGCCTAAGTCACCTGAGTTTCACAGGCAAGGGGGGATTTGAACCTGGGTCTCCCTAGTCCTGGCCTGACCCTCTAACCACTGCATCACCTGGAAACCAAGCCTTAGGAAGAACAGTTGAGGGGGTTGGGTGTGTTTAGCCTGCAGAAGAGACTGAGATATATGATAGGTAAAGGGACCCCTGACCGTTAGGTCCAGTCGTGGATGACTCTGGGGTTGCAGCGCTCATCTCGCTTTATTGGCCGAGGGAGCCGGCGTACAGCTTCCGGGTCATGTGGCCAGCATGACTAAGCCGCTTCCGGCAACCCAGAGCAGTGCACGGAAATGCCGTTTACCTTCCCACCGGAGTGGTACCTATTTATCTACTTGCCCTTTTGATGTGCTTTCAAACTGCTAGGTTGGCAGGACCAGGGATCAAGCAGCGGGAGCTCACCCCATTGTGGGGATTTGAACCACCGACCTTCTGATCGTCAAGCCCTAGGCTCTGTGGTTTAACCCACAGCGCCACCCGCATCCCTATGATATGATAGCCATCTTCAAATATCTAAAGGGCTTTCACGTGGACGGTGGAGCAAGCTGGTTTTCTCCTGCTCTGGAGATTAGGAGTCAAATCTAGGGCTTCAAGTTACAAGAAAGGAGATTCCAACTAAATAATCAGGAAGAACTTTCTGGTGGTAAGAACTGTTTGACGGTGGAACGAACGCCCTCAGAAGGTGGTGGGCTCTCCTTCCTTGGACTTCCAAAAGCAGGCGTTGGGTGGCCATCTGTCATGTATGATCAAGCTGAGTGTCTCCATTGTAGGGGGTTGGAACAGAGAACCCTCAGGGTCCCTTCCAATTCTATAGAGGCAGCTTTTTATGCTGACTTTAGGAAATTAGCATGTTCTTGGTACAAACAGGGCCATGGTATGTAGATCTTGCATTTAACTACCATCTGCCCTCAAGCTTTTCGTTTTCTCTTTCTTCACCAGGATGGGGAACCTGTAGCCCTCCAGATGTTGCTGGACTCCCAGTTTCCACCAGCCCCAGCCATCATAGCTAATGATCAGAGATTATGGTAGTTGTAGTCCGATAACATCTGCAGGGGAGCATGTTGGCTATCCCTACAATACACTCAAGGGTGTATGTGTCTTATATACCTGCTACCAACTGAGAGGCTGTGGTCTAAACCTCTGAGCCTCTTAGACTTGCCGATTGGAAGGTCGGTGGTTTGAATCCCTGCAACGGGGTGAGGTCCGGTTCCTCTGTCCCAGCTCCTGCTAACCTAGCAGTTCGAAAGCATGCCAGTGCAAGTATATAAATAGGTACCACTGTGACGGGAAGGTAAATGGTGTTTCTATGAGCTCTGGCTTCCATCATGGTGATCTGTTGCACCCGAAGCGGTTTAGTCATTGTGGCCACATGACCCAGAAAGCTGTCTGTGGACAAACACTGGCTCCCTTAGCCTGAAAGTGAGATGAGCGCCACAACCCTGTAGTCGCCTTTGACTGGACTTAACCGCCCAGGGGTCCTTTACCTTTTTACCTTAACACTTCATACACCACATAGTTTCTGCTACAATAATTGTGTTCCTCTTTAACAGAGCTGCAAGATGCATTGTTTTTGGGACTGACTAACATGGCTACCTCTCTGGGAACTGGGAACACTCCGCAGCATCCTTCCCCAACCTGTTGCCCTCCAGAAGTTTTGGATTACAGCTCCCACCAAACCCAACATTTGGAGGCTGCCCTAGATTACACTCCTGCTAGCTTGCAGGAGGCTGCCCTAGTGGTGTAGCGTGGGGGGTGCAGGGGGGGTGGGCCGCACCGGGCGCAACATCTGGGGGTTAGGGTTAGGGGGCACAAATCCATGGGTTAGGGGGCGCAAATTACTTGCCTTGCCCCGGGTGCTGACAACCCACGCTACGCCACTGGGCTGCCCTAGATTACACTCAATAGGTGTAAGCCACCTCAGCTGACACACATATTGTTTGCAGAGTTGCTTTGCGTAGCTGTGTTCTCAGTCTGGCAAGTTTCAGTCTAAAATAAGCAGGAAAGTGTCACTCCCTTATTAGAAGCACAAAAGTGCTCACACCCCTGACTGCATGGAGTCAAAATGAGCACTGTGCGGTATGGCTGTGCTTCTATTCAAAAGTTGATGGCCCTTGAATATTAAGTACACTGAACCTTTGTTTTCTTTTGCAAAATCCACAGGGATTTTCTTATGCTGTGGATACTCTGGAAAGGAGAAGGTATGAGGAAATCTGGATTGTGGAGAGTGTGGGAAGGCAGTGATTTGGAGGAGATTGCCATGTGGACAACAGAATGAATGGAAGCAAAAGAAGCTTGCTATCCACAACATGGATGAGTCCCATTTCATACCGAATCAGACCATTGAACCTTTAACTTCACTGTTTATACTGACTGGAAGCAGGGTCCAAGAGAGGAGTCTTTTGTAGCCCTACCTGGAAATGCCAGGGATTGAATTTGGGACCTTTACCCCCCTAGACTAACATTTGCTGTGCCCAGTGCTATTTTTCTAGAAAGAGAGGTGCCAGAACTCACCATGAAATCCTCCTTTGTTCTCTTATAATGGCAGTGGCACCCATCTGAGAGGTGCCGGAACTCAGTTCTGGTGAGTTCCAGCTGAAAAAGGCCTTGACTGTGTCTACTCAGTTGTGGCCCCCTTCCTCTGGCATACTCACATTTAGGATGGGTCATCTCCCTGCCACAGTGGAGGAAGAAGATTTAGCCCTGTCAGTCTTCGTGGATGCATTGAATACTTTGCAACCAGTTCATAAAGAGCTTTACAAGCAAGCATGTTGCACCATACAGCTGCTGGTAGGGTAGAATACCATTATCCCCATTTTGCAGATGAGGAACTGAACCTGTTCACGGTTTACCCAAGGATTGGGTTTATGCCTAGTGATTATGTAGTTGAGCAAGAAAAGGAGCCCAGGTCCAAGTCACTTAATGGCCCTAATCCAACAGGCATGAAGCAATGCTTAGTTATTAGTCTCAATCCTAAATACGCAGAGGAAAGAGAGCTGTGTTTTATAAATGCTTACTTCTGAGCAGGGCCTTGGTTCTTGGTTGCCATAAAAGTCCATTCCCACCAGTTATTTCTCAACAGGCAGGATGTAAAAGGGGCACCCAAATCACACTATTGGGTCACACTTCGTCCTGGGAAATTGTCCTGACTTGATAGAGGGAGAAATGCTTCCCTAGTCTGTGTATTTAAAAATGCACAACATGGAAAGTTGTGGAATGTTATGCTTGGCATTGGAAGGAATGTTTACATCTGAAACTTGGACCGCGTTGCTCAAATGTCAGTCCTTTGCGGTGGAGAAGCAGCATGTGGCCATCTTTTCCTCCAGGTAACTTTTGAGCTGGACACTCCATGTAGGGACCTCTCCATTCAGATTGTTCAGAGATTCCAAGAAAAAAATAAGTGTTGGTGGCCGAGAGAGATGGGGGCAAAGTAGGACTTTTAATGTGGCAAACTCTTTACAAGGCTCACTGATCAGAGGGGTGAAGCAAAACCCTTATAAGGAAAGGTCACAGCATTTAAGGCTTTTTGTTGCGAGAAAAGGTAGGAGGCAACCTGATCATAGAGTTATAGACTCAGGGTGGAAGACGGGGACAAAGGTCGAATTAGCTGGTTCTGCCTGGCTCTGGCTCCCCCTACTGTTTGGCTCCTTGCCTTCCAGCTCACCAGCCCACAATGGGGGCCAGCCATCACTGGTACAGTCCCTGGAACATTTTGCCACTTGGGAAAGCGGGGGAGAACATAACAGTGGGGAGCACATAACTCCCCAAGTTGCAGATGGGTCATGTGTAATCTAATGAAGCACTGTTTGCGGGCCAGCCTTTGAATACACTAAGACAAAATGAACTGAAGCAAGGATTTGATGCTTTATTGTGTTTTTAATATTCTGTTGGGAGCTGCCCAGGGTGGCTGGGTCAACCCAGTCAGATGGGTGGCATATAAATAATACAATTATTGCTGCTATTATATAGGGAGTGGGACGCGGGTGGCGCTGTGGGTAAAACCCCAGTGCCTAGGACCTGCCGATCGTATGGTCGGCGGTTCGAATCCCCGGGCGGGGTGAGCTCCCGTCGTTCGGTCCCAGCTCCTGCCCACCTAGCAGTTCAAAAGCACCCCTAAGTGCAAGTAGATAAATAGGTACCGCTTTATAGCGGGATGGTAACGGCGTTTCCGTGCGCTGCGCTGGTGCTGGCTCGCCAGAGCAGCTTCGTCACGCTGGCCACGTGACCCGGAAGTGTCTGAGGACAGCGCTGGCTCCCGGCCTCTTAAGCGAGATGAGCACACAACCCCAGAGTCGGTCACGACTGGCCCGTACGGGCAGGGGTACCTTTACCTTTACCTTTATTATATAGGGAACAGGGGAAGCAATTCTGAGCCTAGTTTCTCTCCATGTGGAAAGTGGCCCAGGGGAGATGGCTGACCACTTCATTTAGCAATTTACCTCTTAAGTATAATAGATCTGTATCCCTCTCCCTCCGAAATAATTACTAGCTAGTGAAATGAACCTCCAAATGAACACAAGCAATATCCAGTGAATGCCTAATCAGATTTGGTCGGTGGAGTAACAACTTTTACATGTTCTTAAATCAAATCAGGATTTAAGCAAATCTCTAAATATGAACAGATTAGATTTGCTCAGCCCAGCTGCATGTTAATCTATTTTGTCCTCCTGGAGAAACCTATTGCCTGTCATTTTGAACCATCAATGTCAAGAGTCCCCAGAGCTAAAGAGATGAAAACAGTGATGCTGATAAGATCCCTGACCTCGTCTCATCACTTCTAGTTTGCTGCGCACCACAGGGATCTGGGTAGCCTTGTTACATGAAGCCAGACCACTGGTCTACCTAAGCAGAGTATGGTCTGCATCAGGGTTTCCCAACCTTGGGTCTCCAGCTGTTTTGGGATTACAACTCCCATCATCCCTAGCAGGACCAGTGGTCAGGGATGATGGGCAATGTATTCCAAGACAAGCTGGAGATGCAAGTTGGGAAACCCTGGTCTATATGGACTGGTAGTGTTTTCCCCTGACCTCTCTAGAAATGCCAGGGACTGAATCTGAGAATTTCTGCCTGCCCCTCCTCTTTTCCATCCCTATATGAAACTGGGGGCAAAATCCTTCTCAGATGCTCTTCTCCAATCTGCCAGATATTTTGGAGGGCACCAGGTCGGGGAGGGCTGTTGGGGGACATGGCCCACTTCTCCCCACAGCGAGACAGTGTCAGTATATCTGTGATCAGGGACAACATCCTTTTTGCTCAGTGTTTAGACATGAGAAATGTGGGGCGGTGAGGAGGAAGATTCTTCATTCTTTCCAAATAAACTACAGAGCGCTCGGGCCACTTCAAAAAGATTCTAAAACATAGATCAGGGATGAGCAGCCTGTGGTGCTTCAGAAGAAGGGGATTTAGGGCAGCACAAGCGGTCCAGGAGTTCTGGGCGAGCATCCGAAGAGGGCGCAGTCTCAAAGCCTGGTAAGCTCTTGTCAGGCTTTGGGAATAATAGTAATAAGAAATAATAATAATTTATTTATACCCTGCCCATCTGGCTGGGTTTTCCCAGCCACTCTGGGCGACTCCCAACAGAATATTAAAAAACATGATAAAACATCAAACATTAAAAACTTCCCTAAACAGGGCTGCCGTCAGATGTCTTCTAAAAGTCAGATAGTTGTTTATTTCCTTGACATCTGATGAGAGGGCTTCCCCCAGGGCAGGGACCACTACCGAGAAGGCCCTCTGCCTGGTTCCCTGTAACCTCGCTTCTCACAGGGAGGGAACTGCCAGAAGGCCAAGGCATGAGGGGTCTGGCAGGATCCTAGAGTCCTCTTCCCTCTTTTCCAAAGCTGGGCAAACACTTACCATGCTTTGGGAAGAAGAGAGGGCTCTAGGACCCTGCTAGAGCCTTGCACCTTCTTCCCAAAGAGCGATGCGTTGTTTATCCATCTTAAGCTGGTGCTTCAGAGGGCTGCCGGGAGGGCATCAAATGTTGTCCTTGGACAAAGTGGCATATTACCAAGGTCCACTCTTGCCTTCAGATGTTGAACCATCCCCTCCCATTTGCCCCTGCCAGCACCGCAAATGGATAGGGACAGTGAGAGATGTAGTCCACCAACATTTGGAGGGCCACAGGTCCCCTATCCCTAATGCAACTCACTGATCCAAAGACGATCAGATAGTTTAATGGTAGATGAATTGTATAACACTTGTCTTATGAGCCGTAATACAGGAACTCAGTTATGCAGTGTAGTGGTTAGTGCAGGGGTCAGCAAACTTACCGCACTTCCGGCCAGTATCTCCAGTGCCGATTGCGCGGTGGGCCGGAGGGCGGGGGAGCGCGTGCCCATATGTATGCGCACACACTATTTCCGGCACACTTCCGGGTTGGAGGAGCACTGGAAATAGCTTGTGCGCATGTGCACGGGCCTCCTCCGACCCGGATGTGCACCGGAAATAATGCACATGCGCACAATGCTTGCAATGCGTACAAGCTATTTCTGGTGCCCCTCCGACCTGGAAGTGGGCAGCTGTGCAGCACAGCACAGGTAAGAGCGGGCAGTGGCAGTGGGTGGCTGGGTCGCCGCGGGCCAGATAAACAAGTCCCTCGGGCCTTATCCGGCCCGCGGGCCTTAGTTTGGGGACCCCTGGGTTAGTGTGTCAGACTATGACCTGGCAGACCAGGATGAAGCTCCCCACCTGTGTAATGCTGCTCCAGGTTTTTTTTCGGGGGGGGGGAGATAAAGGTTCAGGAGTGGGCAAGAAGAGATCATAAACCTTGGCTGGGAAGCTGAGCTCTGGTCTCCTTGGTCCTAGTCCAGCACCTGTTTTATCCTCTGCCCGTTACTCAGAGAGTTCCCTCTGAGCTATACAGGTGGGACCTGCAACAAAATGTTGCAGTACAGAGTATACTTGCTCAGAGTTCCCACCATCCACAATCTGCTGTCAGGACATTCCATTCTCCATCCCTCAAGTTTTGTCTGCCCCCCCCCCAAACTTTGTATTTTGTTCTTATGAAACATGCTCACTAATCAATGGTCAGATTTGAAATCCCCCCATGCTTTTTTTTTTTTTTTGTATTTCAGAAACATTGGGGTCCAGTTTATAAAGCGAATGCTTCCCTCTTGTTTTTCAGTGACCCTGTTTTGTCTTCAGCACTGTCAGTACTCAGCAGCTGAGTTTGTTCTTAGAGAGAGTGGGGAGAGAGAAGGGTAAAGTTCCGGAGACTGAACCATCCCTGTATAACAAAGAAGTTTCATTTTAAAACTACATGACACATATACCCTCTGCCCCAATTTCTCTCTCCAAGGTACTAACGATAAGCTGCCAGAGACTTTAGCAAATCAATTTCCTCTTTTCCATTTCCCCCTCTTGTTTTCATTTTCAACTTTCTCCCACATATTTCTGTCACAAATATTTGATTCACGCACAGTCTCTACAACTTCTGGTTTCTTTGAAGCAAGGCTTCCCAAACTTTTCTGGTGGTGGGCACATTTGGAAATGGGAAAAAGTATTTTTTGCAGACATGAGGTGGACCAAAGGACTCTCAGGACCCCTTCTAACTCTTCAATTCTATAGTTTCCATTGTCATCAGCCTCCTTTAACCTCAGAAGCTTTTGGTCAGGTGGTTTTGGGAATTTAAACAAATCTTTTTGTTATTTTAATTTACAAACAACTGCTTCTCCCTAGAGAATGTATTATTAAATTATTATTAAATTTTATTTATACCCCGCCCTGCCCAGTCAAGACCGGGCTCAGGGCAGCTAACACCGGTATAAAAACAATGGATTGAAATACAACTTAAAAACAAGATTAAAATACAACATTAAAATGCAGCCTCATTTCAGTAGGAACTCAAATCAAAAACTTTTTTTGGGATCAAAACGTCAAGTCTTCACCAAGGCCAACTACCCAGACTGGTCCTACGTGGGCCAGAAAAAAGCCAGGGAAGTCCCCAAATAGGAGTTCCATCACAGGAGGAGAAGGAAAAAGAAAGATGGGGAGGGAATCAAATTGGCTCCAAGCCAAAAGCCAGGCGGAACAACTCGGTCTTATAGGCCCTGCAGAAAGAAATCAGATCCTTCAGGGCCCTGGTCTCATGAGGCAGAGCGTTCCACCAGGTGGAGCCAGTGTTTAAAAGTCCCTGGCTCTGGTTGAGGCTAATCTGACTTCCTTAGGGCCCGGGACCTCTGGGGTGTTGCTATTTATGGACCTTAAGGTCCTCCGTGGGGCATACCGGGAGAAGTGGTCCCGTAGGTACGAGGGTCCTAGGCCGTGAAGGGGTTTAAAGGTCAAAACCAGCACCTTAAATCTGACCCTGTAAATCTCTGGTGGCCCTTGTCTTACTTCCCAACTGTTAAGTTCAGTCGGTGGAGCATGAGACTCTATCTCAGGGTACTGGGTTCGAGCTCCACTTTGGGGGAAAAGATTCATGCATTGCAAGGGGTTGGACTACGTGGCTTTGCGGTCCCTTCTAACTCTAAAATTCTATGATCCTAAGTTAATTCAGCTGCTTGGATGCCTATTCGTGGACTGATAATACCGTATTGGCCTGAATATAAGCCTCACTTTTTTTCCCCAAATGTGAAAAGTTAAAGTGAAAAGTTAAAGTGCAGCTTAAATTTGCAACCGTACGAAAACTGGCTTTTACGATATCGCTGCTGAAACAGACATATGGTGAAACGGAACGGGTGTGCTTGCGGAATTTTAAAGGAGCAGCTTATATCCGGGTATTGTCTTTTTTTTTCTTCTACCCCCCCAAAAAAAATTTTTTTAAAGGTGTGGCTTATATTCAGGTGCGACTTATATTCAGGCCAATATGGTAGTTTTAACAGAGGGCTGTAACTTGGCAGAACCTTTGCGTTTTTTTACTACATGGCTCCCTCTGCTGACAGAAACAGGAATGATATTCATTCCTGGGGACAACTGGAGGTTTATAAGCTCTCTGGGGGATATCTTCAGTTCAAAAGTGGTTTTTTTTTAATGTTAAGGTGATAGTACTGCTGCTCTTGAGAAAGCCCACCCTGTGTCTAGAGGTTCTGAAAACTGCTTTCACATCAGAAATACGCCTTTTGGATTTGTGCTTCTATCACCATCTCGAGTAAGTTTAGCCACTCTTGAAGGACACAGATTATCTGGACCTTTTCCAACCAGGCTTCAGGTCTGAGTTTGGCACAAAGCCTGTCTCTGTCGTTCTTGTGGATGACCTTTAGCGGGACAGCAAAAAGGGGGAAGGCAATCCCAGTGCTCTTTCTCGGCCTCTCATCTGCTTTTGATACCATCAAACATGGTTTTTCTCTGGGTTAAATGAATGAGTTGGGGGGGAATGTGTGTGTACTATCTTGCATCAATTTTACACTTACTTGTAGGGTCAACCTTCTCTGTCTGCTAGCCCAAGGGCCCTTGTGTCTTATACATGGGGACGTCTTATGCACAGAAAAGTACGGTAGGTAGGAATAAAACACTGAGTTTTATCCATGTGACACTCCAACAGGAAACTTACCCCCAAAATCAATTTCTCCAGTCTGTTGGGTAGAGAAATAAAGCAGGAAGACAGAGTTGAGATTTTATTCCAGGTAAGGAAGCAGTGTGCCTCTCTTTCCAGGTCTTTTCAGGTATCCTATACCCCAGTAATGGAGAATGTCTTTCTATTAAAGAGAGGTGATGTACCAAGTGCCAACACAACTCAGAAGAGAACTATGACTGGAAATTCTGGCTACGTACAACCCCAGAAAAGTGCAAGATTTCATGCTCCATGCTGATCCCTCACTGCTGATACTAGAAAAATGTTGTATGTCTTCATGTGCTTCTTAAAAGCGGTATTAGTAGAGACATCACCTTACCAACAAAGGTCCGTATAGTAAAAGCTATGGTTTTCCCAGTAGTGATGTATGGAAGTGAGAGCTGTACCATAAAGAAGGCTGATCGCCGAAGACTTGATGCTTTTGAATTATGGTGCTGGAAGAGACTCTTGAGAGTCCCATGGACTGCAAGAAGATCAAACCTGTCCATTCTGAAGTAAATCAGCCCTGAGTGCTCACTAGAAGGACAGATTGTATTTTGGCCACCTCATGAGAAGAGAAGACTCCCTGGAAAAGAACCTGATGTTGGGAAAGATGGAGGGCGCAAGGAGAAGGGGACGGCAGATGACGAGATGGTTGGACAGTGTTCTCGAAGCTACCAGCATGAGTTTGACCAAACTGCGGTAGGCAGTGGAAGACAGGAGTGCCTGGCGTGCTCTGGTCCATGGGGTCACGAAGAGTTGGACACGACTAAATGACTAAACAACAACAACAACAACAACATAATACCAACCAGTTCTTGCATCTCTCTGTTAGAAGTTACCACAAATTTCCACAGACCCGTAATTCAAGAATAAAGCGCAATTCTGAACCAAGCTCTGGTGCTTTGTAACTTACAAGTTCAGTTTGTTTTTAGAAACACAGTGATGGTACCTTGAACCCACAGACATCCTACCAAAGGTATTTACATCCTTACCTTCTGAAAGTACAGGCATTCTTGCTTTATGCCAGGTGTGAGGGATGATGGAGCATAAAATAACTGTGAAGATCATTTGTATGTCCAGGGAGACACCACCGAGTAAGAAACACATTTCTGAAAACTCATGTTTGTTTGTTTTTATTTGGACTGACACATTCATTGTATGCCACAACTTCCACTGATCAATGAGGTTTTTAAAAAAAGAAATTTTAAAAAGCCGGAACTTGCCAGCAGCGTAATGGGGCTTATATAGTCACATTTTGATGAGGCATTAAAAAGGCTTACTCCCCTGGTCCATAACTTTCCCCTCCCCACCTCCCACCCCCTTCTCACAGCTTTGATTGTATTTGATAAAAGCATGGTATGGCAAAATGCATCCCAGCAGTTGAGTTACTTTCACTGCCACATAAAGAGGCGAACTAAATTTGTTTAAAAATGCCAGGGATTACTTTAATGTAAAAAAATAAAATAACCAAAACAACAAAAAAAAAGTTGATATGGCAACACTACTAGTAAAGTGGGATACATCACAGAAACAGAAGTTTTTGCAGGCAACACTGGTTGGAAATAGTAAAAAACACTTGATGGGTGAAAAAAGTGAAATGCTAAATTATATACAAGAGGAGCAAAGGGTGGCACTGAAAAACAGTCTCAAGTGACTCCAAGTTTAAACTTGCCATTATCTATTGCTTATTTATTACATAACTGTAATAACACTTATATAGACAAGATGTGTAAAAATGAGACATTGTGGAAAACAGCTTTTTTCATATGAAACGCAAAGTGTACGTTTGTCCAACGTGGAATGTACCAACAGTCATTGTATTTACAGGCTCCCTTTCAGAGTCTTCTCTTTACAAAACCAGCTAACTGGCCCAAGGCAAGTAAGCTGTATATTTTACTGACTTGGGATACGCATTTTGTAAAATCATTCGCAAGTGTCTTTTTTTGTTCAAGTTCATTCAGGAAGGCTTATTTCGCCCAGTCCTGTAAGATGCCCCAATGCCACAGAAGAGTCAAACCTGCAATCCTTATGAAGGACGAAATTCAGTTGTTAAATTTCAAAGGGTATCCAATGGCTTTTTCCAGACACTCTACCAAAGAGCCAGCAGAAAGGAAGTCCCTCTCCACTTCTACAAATTTGATGTAGATGGACTTGGGAGAAATTCCCGGGTCTACAATGCAGTTTTGAGATAAAAAGCCATTGATTCCAACCCACTCTTTGCTGAAGGTTTTGGTGTTTGCTTGAAAATGTAAGAATAAGCACTGCTGAAGAGTTCTGACCTCGGCAATACCAAGGTAACAATATATTATTCGGGTGGATTCCATCTCAACTTTGAGCGACGCTTGTGACAGGGGCATATCTGCTTCCCCCAGTGTCTCATTTTCAGGGTCTTGGCTGACGCCCTCATGATCAGGAGACTGTAGTTTCTCGTGACAATCTTCATAACCAATGGCATACAGACCAGGGCTCTTAGGAATACCCCCAGGTAATAAATACTGCACAATATTTCCACCTGTTGGCTTAGAGTGAGCAATAGGAATCCAGTCAATCTCCATGTGAAGCTCTAGGCACCGGGCTTCGCTAATAGTGATCTCTAGGAATTTGTAGTAAACGTTCTTCCAGTTCATTTTCTGTACCCTGGTCATTATGATCCTGCCCTCTGGTTTCTCCGAGTTGAAATATTCCCGGAGCCGCTTGCCAAGGGGGACTTGGGAACTAATCTCCGCGTAGTGGTAGCGGATATCCTCCTTCCACCGTGTGTTGTAGCCAATGCCAAAAATGGCCAGTTTGTTAGAAAGATGCAGCCTAGAGAAGTCTGTCCAGCTCTGAAATATTTCCCATTTTAACTGGACGGATTCCAAGATCTGTACAATATTCTGCATCATATCGCGCTTCCTTAAAGAGAAAGAAAAATACAAAGTGTAAGGTTTAAGGCAGGCAATCAAGAGGTTTAGAATAAGGTTACCAGACGTCCCCATTTCCCAGGGACAGTCCCCGGATTTACAAATCAGTCCCCATACAAAATCCATTGAAGTTGAAAAGTGTCCCTGGATTCATTGAAAATAATAATCTGGTAACCTTAGTTTAGAAGAGCACAAGAAGAGGTATAAATTTTAAACACCAACTTTCATATGCAAGAACATGAGTAGGCAAACTAAGGCCCGGGGGCCGGATCTGGCCCAATCGCCTTCTAAATCCGGCCCATGGATGGTCTGGGAATCAGTGTGTTTTTACATGAGTAGAATGTGTGCTTTTATTTAAAATGCATCGGCATAGGAATTCGTTCTTTTTTCAAAATACAGTCCGGCCCCCCCACAAGGTCTGAGGGACAGTGAAAAAAGTTTGCTGAAAAAGTTTGCTGACCCCTGTGCAAGAACATCTGACAATGTAAACACACGTAGTAGCTACAGAAATTAAAAATGTTGCCCTGGATCTTTTTGAATATAATTTCATATAACTAACCTGACCGGCTTGCTCCAAAGGCATTTTCTGGTCAGTAAAGCTTATACACCGTGGAGAACTGTGGTTCTCCTTAATCACCACAATAATTCTAAATGCACCATTTAAAATGGTCCTAGTGTTATCTAGCATAATTCAAAGAAAGCTCAGCGGCAGGGCATGCAGAAAGTGCCAGGTCTGATCTCTAGATAGCTCAGTTGGTAGAGCATGAGACTCTTCATCTCATGGTCATAGGTTTGAGTCCCACATAGTGATCTAACATCTTTCCAAAAGTTTGTTACAAGTACATTTATCTTGGCTTATTCAGCAGCTTGACCTGTCTTTGCCAAATTATTTCAAAGGTGTACTGAGACCTAACTAGCAGTTACCCTCTTTGGTGTGGGGTCACATCTAACTGGTGTCCTGCCGATTTAAATGGCTGTGCGCTGCCTGATAAACCCACCCATATGAAGACTACTGTGTCTGGCAAGCATTCCAGGACGTGAAAAGAGGAATTTCCAAGTAGCTGCATTCAACACAGTCAATCACACAATCCTGCAAACTGCCACTTAGATAATAAAGGTGGTCTGGAGTCACCCTGGAAAAACAGGGTTGCACATGTCATCTTCCTAGGGAACAAGCAAATTTTGGAAGCCAGGACTGTGCACAACACAAAAATATGCTCCTTTCATAATCTCTTTTTAATATTTCCAGAAGACTATTCCTTCCAAGCAAGACTTTGCAGTAGTGCGGGTTACTAGCCTTGTATTAACTGCACTGGCCGCCAGTTTACTTCCAGGTGCAATTCAAGTGCTGGCTATTACCTTTAATGGATTGAGACCAGAATACCTAAAGGGTCTTCTCTTATTGTACAATCCTGCCCCCCCCAATGAAGCTATCTGAATAATCCTGCTTGTGTGTTGCTCTCCCATTTGAAGGGCTATTGCTGCGACTGCATGAAACCTCTCCCAGTTGTGAGCACTCAGCTTTCAAAAATTCCCTGCCTCAGAAGATATGATTGGCCCAAATGACATTCTATTTCTACCTGAATGGATTTTGTGTGTCAGAGAGAGAGGGGTGGGGGTGTGCAATAGGCAGAGAAAAATCAGGCCTTTAACCTGAATGTTAGTCAATTTTGCTGGTTCCCTCCTTCTGTCAAATTTTATCTGTAGTCTGTTTGCTTTTATTTTAATATAAGGTATAATAGCTTGCTGGATCAGGCCAATGGCCTGTCCAGTATTGTGTTCTCACAGTTACCAACCAAATAACTGTTATAACTGCATTTTTAATGTGGGTTAGCTACTTTGAGTGGCTCAAATTATGAACTGGACAGGATAAGAGTATCATTAGCAAACAAGTAATTTGGTGAATGTCAACCTCAACTTGAGAAATAAAATGGGGTGGGAGATAAAAATTTAAAGTAAGAACATTACATAGATCAGTGTCTGGATTTCAGTGGACAACATACACACAGCTGATGGCTGTATGTGTTACAGAGGTTAACGACCCATTTTATATGAACGAGTTCTGAACAGAGAAAGCTTGAAGAACTTTATAGTTACTGTCTGAAGTTTTAGATGCCCTCATTCTAAAATCAACTACTGTCAGAGATTCCCAGGTAGGACACTCATAAATTACTCACTGGGATTCTTCAGAAGATTCCTGTTTTATCTTCAGTGATTTCTTCATAGCAGGCATTTCATCTGAAAGATTGGGTTACAAATATTGGGTTAAAAATTAGATTTAAAAACAAAAACAAAAACTTGCTACTTTTTTAATTTAAACGTCATGACATACATTTAAATAGCACTTGAAAGTGCAATAAAAGTTAGATTTATTCAGCATTATGTACAGATTAGAGAATCACACTCTTCTTAAGAATAATACCAAGAATCAAGCCAGAAGGTCACTTTATTGAATATTTACATAAGGTAATTCTGCCCTGCTTATATTTGAAGATTGTATATAACAAACCTTTGCATCTGATTTAGATTTCCTGTGTACCACCAATTCTTATTTCAAGTAACATCAAACAGAAAAAACATTTCTGTAAAAACACCCAAAGGCATCCATAACTATAAGGAAAATAACAATCAGTAAAACATAGGGAAACTTGCAATATCTAAATGCACTGTTTGAAACTCTCAAATGCTGTAGCTTTTGTTTTTCATGTGTGAGCTATTTTTTAGAAATGGGGGTGGGTGAGTGTTCTTGAGAGCTTGTGGGTGCAGTGGCCAGTAGGGAAGCAAGTGTTAAGTCAGGCTTCCTCAAACTCACCCTTTAGATGTTTTTGGCCTACAACTCCCATGATCCCTAGCTAGGAGGACCAGAGGTCAGGGATGATGGGAATTGTAGTCTCAAAACATCTGGAGGGCTGAGTTTGAGGAAGCCTGTGTTAAGCCTACACAGGCAGAGAGAGGGAGACAGAATGAACGAAACTGGCCAAAGAAGTACAGCAGTCCTCCTCTGTGCATTCCATTTTCCTTATTTATAATGAGATGATTTAAACCTCTTCATCAAGGTACACAATGGCAACAAGCAGCATAAATGGCAGCAGCAGAATTATAGTTAGCAATGACAAAGACTAGTATTTCATACCTAACTCTTGGTCTCCTGACTGGTAGCAATGAAGGTCCTGACTGTGGTTCCCCCATTCGTCCTGCGAATATTCCTCCATAGTGCTGCCGTCTGACTCCAACTCTTGGTATAGGCCACTGCTGTTGATAAGCACAGGCTGGCAGGGTTGAGAGTCCCACCCTCCTTGACCAAACACCTGCTCCAGCTGTTCAAAGGTGTAACTGCTTTTCCTTTTCCCAACGCCGTGCTCTTTTACCCGACTGTAACACCTGCGAAGAGTCTGAAAGACAGAAGGCACCTGGTCAGTGTAAACTAGCTTACCAAGACTTCTAAATAAGCTACACAATTTTATTCAATCTCTAACTTTGGCTGAGCAAAGCTCTACCATATATATTTTACTATTTTTAACCAAAACAGGATGCTACCAAGTAGCTTTAAAGCCAGGTTGAACTCTTGCAGCCATTTAGTTTCCAGCATACAGCACTTTCATTTGTATATTTGCCTCAAGAGCACAGCGCATCTAAGTGATCATCGTTTTAAGACATCAGTTTTTACTGGTTCGTGTCTACTGCCAAGGGCTTTCCCTTCTTAGCCCCCAAACTTTCTATATTATGCAGAACTAAATCCCAGTAAGATACCAACAAGCCCATAAGATGTACACCTTTACAAAGGGAGGAGAAAGAACAGCTACTGTTGTGCCCATAGTTTGGAGAAGATTAAGGGAAGGGAGAGAGAAAGAGAGAGAAACAGGAGTCACCAAAAGCAGACAGTTGGATCATCCCTTACTCCAAAAAGAAAACATTTAAGAAGTTAAAAAAAATTGTTGGCCTAAACTCTTTAGCTAGTAAAATATATTACTTACATATTTTGCATCCTTACTAACTCACTCTGTCTCTTGGGAAGCTGCTGAAATTTAAAAGAGGTGAAATCAATAATACTCTGAACTCCCATGCTCAAATATCATAACACACAGTACTACGATGGTCAGGTCTAATAATAAAACATTAAACCCAACAGTCTGCCCTAGATTCTGAAGTATCTTATACACCAAGCTTCAATCAGGTTTTGGCCTCTTTCATTCTTACACTTTGGCTGCAAGCAGTATGCATTACACAGCAGCAGCAAGTATAAAGCTTTGCAAATACTTCCTTCCGGGTCTTCCTTCCTGATTTCCAACTGCATACAACACCTGTTCTTTGGAAAACCTTAAATCTGTACCTATTAACAGAGTCTGATGTAAAGAGCGGGCTATAGGCAGAAAACTGACCACACACCGCATCACAGGGCACCCTATTTGCAAGAGCAAGTTTGCTCCATTGACAGAAAAAATAAAACAGGAAGGGCAAAAGCTGTAAGGATTTGAAGAAATTCAGTAACTCAAGCACCGTAATACACTCTTGTCTCCCAACCACTTTGAATTTTTATTCTTATAAAGTGTAACTTTGCCAGCTTCTCCTATCGCCCCAGTGACAATGCTGATGCTAATTTCTTAATCATGCAGAGAAGAGTTAATCAGTGCCCTAATACATATTTGGAATCCCAGGAGCTGAAATCGTGTTATTTTGCTGCTTAAGGCAGGGCAGCAAATTGCGCTCCCCCGCCCATCTCAAGGGATAGAGTACCCAAGGACACTCAATATAGAAAATCCCACAAGTACCTCCTCCTCCTCCTCAGAAGTAAAAATGCAACTAACAATATATTGCCCTTTGATGACACACAAAATGAGCTACTTAACACACCATACTGGTCCTAAGAATGGTAAGTTTCATAATGTTAGTTAATTTCATACTGCTAACTTTGGAGATGTGAAGACAGGGAGAAAAAGACAGGGAGAACATTTTCTCTTTCTTTTAGAAAGGAAAAAGGCTAAATATATTTGAAGTGTTTCTAGCCTTCTGTAGGGAACATGTTTAGTGATTTTACACACTTTTCTGACATTTTCCAGCAAGTTTCACAATCTGCTTACAGGTGTGGGGGAATTCTTTCAATACTTAATCCCACTGGGAAGTCAACAGAACTAAACCCACCAAATCCCTATACTGTTGCTTAACTGTGTGACAATGAGTTGATTCTCTAGCTAAGCAGCAGAGTATTACAGGAGACACTAATACGAGTTCATTAGAGATAATAAACACTTTTATTAAATGTCAAGATAAAACAAACAGTTCATCTAGCACAATTAGCCAAGAAGTCTTAATATGATCTACTGAGGTATTTTGGAAGTCCTAGCATTCACAAACGCTACTTCAAATATTTGGGGCTCAATTTAGCATTTCCAGGTATTTTCTCGCTGCTTGTTTCAATACCAACAAAGAATCCTGACTAGCAGCAATCCTACTGAGTATTCAGAACTATTTTAACACAGCCTACCTGCTAAAATCCAGGGAAACAGGTATACTACTGGTGTGCGCACCATGTGAGCACAAAAGCACAAGTCAGAATTAAGTGCCCCCCCCAGCTTATTCTACCCTTTCCCGCCTCCTACCCTACCCTACCCTACCCAACCCAACTAGCTGTTCCACCTTCAAAATCGATTCACCTAGACAAAGGCACAAATAAAAAGTTGCAACCCATTTGAGCAACCATGTTTGATGCCAGTTTGGTTCAGTTCAATTCCTACTAGAATATTCATGTGATCTTTTGCTTCCTCAGAAATGATTACCAGTCCTAGAAAATGAATCTGCATATGCTCCGCAAGACAGACCAAAATGAAATCACATGTCCTGAAACACTCTTGCTGTATGCAGACAAGCCCCAAGTACCCAATTTGTGTACCTCAGTACCACTAGTTCCTTTGAAAATGAATCCCTTTCATTATTCCAGGCAAAAGGAGGAAAGTTATATCCAGAAAGACAAATGATGATAATAAATCAGGTATTAGATAATGAGATTAACTTAGCAAACCGTTATATAAAGTAACTAAGCAGTGTATTTTCATATTACAGACATTTCAAAGGCTCATCAAAGAAGTTGCCCAAGATCTAGATTAATGCTGCCCACTCATTACTTAGCTGAATAGGTAATAGTGGTCCAATATATACTTCATGATTCCAGTAGATGCTGCTTTATTCAAAAGGAGCAAGATGCTCAAATTAACACGTTAAGGACAATCTTGTTTTCACTTCCAGTGTAGCCCAGGTCAGTAAGCTTCTGCTACAAGTTATGAACCACATTGCTTGATTTAAACATATTTTGATTTTGAGAATGAAAGTGATCAAGAGCTTTTAAAGCAAAGTTGAATCTTATTATTCATCCAAGCTCGTCCATCTTTAGCTCCTTTCAATTTTAGCTCCTTTCTATTTTAAAAAAAGAGTTCTTTAGAATTTTAAAGTCCTTCCTTTCCCAAATATTTATACAGTACATGCATGGTAATCAAGTCTTTCTTTCTTTCTTTCTTTCTTTTTCTTTCTAAAAATAAATGTCAGCTCATTAACTGCTGACTTGCTCTGCTGCATCCATTTGTTTCTGTAGAACTTTTTAGCACTTTCTTTATGAAAAGCAGAGGCATAAATGTACCATGTAAAACCATTTCACTGATCTAACTCATTAGCTTTCTATGTCTTTCATTAAAAAATGAAGCATTGATCACCAGAAACTTAGAACTTTTCAGTTACATTATAATTATTTCAAATCTGACTACATTAGGAATAGTTTAATAGCCCCATTTGATGCTCTTGTTGAAATTGTTTAGAACAGTTGGGTGCCATCTCAAACAATGGCTGAAGATCTACTCAACAAAGCCTGTAGATAGACACTGATCTGCAGTGCAATCCTATGCATGTCTTCTCAGAAGTAAGTTTCAACAAGTACAATAGTATTTATACTCAGATAAGTGCTTTTGTCCATGGAGTTTTCTTGGCAGGGATACTAGAGTGGCTTGCCGGTTCCTGCTCCAGGTGAATCACGTTTGGTCAAAACTCTCCACTATGACATGTCCGTCTTGGGTGGCCCTGCACGGCATAGCGCATAGCTTCTCTGAGTTATTCAAGCCCCTTCACCACGACAAGGCAGTGATCCATGAAGGATTACTTTCTTGGGCTCCATGATCACTGCAGATAGTGACAGAATGTCACGAAATTAAAAGATGCCTGCTTCTTGGGAGAAAAGCAATGACAAACCCAGACAGCATATTAAAAAGCAGAGACATCACCTTGCCGACAAAGGTCCGTATAGTTAAAGCTATGGTTTTCCCAGTAATGATGTATGGAAGTGAGAGCTGGACCATAAAGAAGGCTGATCGCCGAGGAATTTATGTTTTTGAATTATGGTGCTGGAGGAGACTCTTGAGAGTCCCATGGACTGCAAGAAGAACAAACCTATCCATTCTTAAGGAAATCAGCCCTAAGTGCTCACTGGAAGGACAGATCCTGAAGCTGAGGCTCCAATACTTTGGCCACCTCTTGAGAACACTCCCTGGAAAAGATCCTGATGTTGGGAAAGATTGAGGGCACAAGGAGAAGGGGATGACAGAGGATGAGATGGTTGGACAGTGTTTTCGAAGCTATGAATGTGAGTTTGACAAAGCTGCGGGAGGCAGTGGAAGACAGGAATGCCTCGCGTGCTCTGGTCCATGGGGTCACAAAGAGTCGGACACGACTAAATGAAAACAACAACAACAAGTGCTTTTAGGACTGCAGCCTTAAAACTCATAATAGACAAGTAAAAGGATGCATAACTGCTCATATATAAGTAGAATCTTCTGAATTTCTCTCCTTTGTTAAAAAACATATAGCTCAGTTGGTAGAGCATGAGACTCTTAATCTCAGGATTGTGGGTTCAAGCTCCTAGTTGGGCAAACATTTGGGCAGGGGGTTGAACTAGATGACCTTCATGGTTCCTCCCAAATCTACAATCTTCTGTAAGATTGTATGACCCTTTTGTTAAGTATAAGCAAGTATACATTCATACGTAATGGGCTTTAAATTATATTGACAACTGGGCAAGGTATTTGGAGAGAGAGAGAATTATTTTATTTTTTTAAGTGGAAGCTGTATAATGCTGTTTAATTACTTTAAAGAAATTTAATTACTTTATCCAATGCTTTCCACAATGTAGATTGCAAGCTGGCTAAGGCAGCTGGTCACTCAAGTTCTTGAACTATAGTGGGTACCAGTGATACAACAAATCAAACGTAAGTCCCTTCCCTGGAGAACACAGCTTCCAGCCGGCATTATTGGGCCTGCATCAATGTGGCAACTGGTATAAAAAACATGAAAGGGAACTTTTAATTTCATCTGAATCAAACTAAGCAATCCTGTTTTGGATTAGTCAATATTGTATCAATATAGCATGCAAGTAAAACAGTATAAAAATATAGTAGGATTAGGCGACCTGCCAAAATATATGTGACCTCCTTCAACCCGCCCTGGCTAAAGTTACAAAGGTGCAAAATGAATACCAGTATCAACAATTGCTCACACGTAATGGTTATACCAGAGTCAAGATAATCGATTCAAATTGACAATCTGCCTTAAAGCCATAAAGGCTTGTCACCACTTCAGGTTACAGAGAAGAGAGCCCATATCATTAGATGCTCTTCTAGATACATACCTTTATACTTTCTGGGACAGACTGCTTTTTCCCACATGAGCCTGCCTAACTATTCATCTTTGGAGGCCCTCTTGACAGTTTGAAACCTAAATTGTTTGAGTGGAACAGGAAGAAGAGACTTTTTCTGTTACTGCACCCAGACCTTGGGACTCCCCGCCCCCCCGGCCAGGGAGGTTTATCTTGCCTCCTTCTAAGTGGCATACAAATATCATAAACAAACATTAGCCTTCCATCACAGTACGGATACCTTCCTCTTCTGGAAAATCTTCAGCTGCTGGAGACTGATTTTATTGCTTGCCTACCAATCATAATTTCATGTAATTCTTCTGGATGTTTACTCTGTCGTTTAATTCCTACGACCATTTTAATCCTTTATGGTTCTGTCCTACAACTTGCTATAATTGGTCTGAATAAACATTTATTCTGAAAGCACTTCCTCCTTGCAGGGCATAACTGCTTAACCAGCTTTGCATGTTTACCACATGCACTACTTACTGGCTTTAAACAATTTCTGACTCTTGCATGAGAGTAGCCCACTTATAGCAATCTTGTGATGCTTAAAATAATCATGTAAATTCTTAAGGGCAGGTCGACTCTAGAGGATGCTCCAACATGCAATTAAAGTGTTTGGGACTAGGCTACCCAACAGAATGCTTTCTTCCATATGTATCTATCAAAACCTTAAGATCCCCTACAGAGGCCCTGCTCTGGGTGCCCCCATCAAATGAAGTGATGCAGGTAACCACCTGGAAAATTGCCTTTTCAGTAACAGCATCCTACTCATGGAATAACCTTCCTTAGAGAGGCCCACTCAGCTTCATCTTTATGGTCTTTTGGGTGCTAGGTTAAGACCTTTCTGCTCATCCAAGCTTTTAAATAACTTAGTCTGGGGTTGTTGTTTCTCTACCCCCTTTTAAAAAATGTATTTAACATTGAAGGTACCCAGTATGGAGAGGTCTATTGTCTCTACATAGCTTTTGGATTTGGTGTATATTATTTGTATATTGTATTATTTGTATTTATTTGTATATTATTCTTGCATTTTTGTCACTTTTCCACAAAAAGTGACCCAAAGCAACTTACAAAATAATACAAATGTTAATACAAAATTTAAAAAAACCGAAGACCAAAAACAAAACCATGGAATATATTTTAAAAAGCAGTTCTAATGGTTTAGTAGGTCCATTTTCACTGTTTTCTATTTATTTACTATAAGGCATCTAGAAAGATTTCCCCATGGACCACTTGAAAATTGCTTACTGGTTTTTCTGCCTGTTATAGCAATTGTAATGCACAGTGCTAGCTGCTGTATGATTTTAAATTATATTTTCAGACACGCTTGCAACTACTGGTAGTCTGGAATAGTTTGGGAACCCTTGACCTAGACAACTCTGTGTTATGGGGCAACATACAACTGTCATAAAGATTAATACTTGTCTGATAAAGGTGACAGCTCTGTGCCCACAGAACAGTTGCATTGCCTGTACAAAAGGCTGTGGGTTGGTGGGTGGATGACTTAACAGCCCAAATATAGCATCCTAGGATATGTGCTGCTGCTGCTGCTGCTCCTGTATCACTTCCACTATCACACAGGTGGTTTTCACTAACAAAGCTGACAGCACCAGAGGGAAGCAGGCACTGGATTTTATCCAGTCATGCCCTCCCCTTATCTTAGTATTAATATCAGCATGTTAAAATTAAAGGAAACTTATCTTCAGCAGCACTGACTCAAAATAAGCAAAATACAAGTTAAGTTAGTTTAAAAGGCATCATCTTCAATGTTAGTCAGAGTGAAGAGGAAAATAAGAAAACCTGGGAATATGAGCAAATTTAATTTGCCATTATACTAATTCGCGCTACCTTTCCCACCTAATAAGAAAAACTTAACTGAACCAACAAAGTTTCACTCCAGTCACTAACAAATTTCATTATCCATGTATTCTCACACTGAAAAATAAGGAAAACTACATGTTTCTTATGCTGGTTAACTGATCTGTCAGATACCACATTCCCAGAGAAGACAACCGCTAAACTAGGAATCTATATTACCCAGACTGCAGTCTCCTGTGTTTAGCTCACACCCTTCAACTCTGGCTTTTGTCTTTCTAATACAGTTGAGGGATGGGGGCCCACCCATTTTGCCGCTGGCACAGAGCCACTTCCTTTGTTACCTTAAGGACCCACACTTAGGAGGACTTTACCAAAAAACTTGTCTAGCTATTCTAGCAATTGGATCCTTGTTGGATTCAGGAATTAGAAAGGACTCGGGCGCACAACCTACTTCCCCACACCAACTCACAACAATACTTACTCCATAAGATGCTGCTGTTCAGCTAAAAAGTCACTAAACCAAACAGAAACATAAATAATATTCATTTTTAAAACAGCAATATGTACTCTTGCAATCTGGCAGAAAATGGAAACAGATGATTTGACTTGCATGAGATTTAACTTGCTTGAGACATTTTTGCTTTGAGTTCTACTGGCATTCCACATGAATTTGTCCACTTGCTTTCCAAAAGCTAACATTCTTCAACACATTCACTGCTAATATCCCTTTTTAATGCTGCATAATAAAATTAATGTTCAAATACCATGAACAAAACTAAACCAAGTCCTCAAACAAACTTGTCGTTTAGAAAACATTTACTATACTTGAACAGATAAAGCTACCACTGAATATTGCTCTTCACCATTATGGCACACAACCACCAATATAAATTTGGGGCTGGTCTGCTAAACTGTACAGAAAACACAGGAATCCAAATTGAACCAGTTCCTAATATTTTTCAAGCTGTGGAATCTTATCTTCTGGAAGAACAACTCTCAGCCTTGCTTCTCATATCTAGAGCTCTGCTCCCTGTGATTCGTTGGAGCCCTGCTGCCTGTGGCAGATAACTCAGAAAGTTTCTGCGTGGGAACTCTTTCATAAAGGGAGCATCCTGTTCTTGAAGGAAAAGAAGAAGATAAAATAATAGCCTGGGGCCTTGCCAACCCTACAAAATCTTTAGGAATTAGACCAAAAAATATATTCATTCAACTGCTTGCATTGCTGGATAGGATGGTGCTGCCTTGTTTTCTCCTTTAAATGAAGAGTTGATTACATGTGATTTCTTGACCCCAATTAAGTCCAAGAAAGCAATAAACGGACTGTCCCCAGCCCCGCACTAAAGCTAATTTCGTTGGTCACAACGGACCAGAGACTGACAAAACCAAAACGGGCACTAGGGGATGAGTTTTGCTGGCTGTCAAAAGGTCCCTGGAGAATCAACGGAAGGCTTACAAAGCAAGCCCGAAGGAAGGGCAAATTCTTTCCTCGGCCAAGACTTAAGTGCGCTGGGATTTCCAAGGAAGAAGCCCGCCAGCCAACCACATGGAGAAGTCCCCAAGCTATGAGCCACCCTTTTCAGGGAACGCCCAGGTACCTCCTCCTCCTCCTCCTCCTCTCTCGAGCATCACTTGCTGGGCAAGCGGCTGCGCTCCGTACCTTGATGCGCTCGCGGCACTGGGACGGTGTCCGCTCGTAGCCCAGCTCGGCCAGGGCCCGGGAGACCCGCTCGTACATGGCGGGCCCGGGGGCCTTGCTGCCGAACACGGTGCCGGCGCCCTCCAACTGCTGGTACCGCGCCTCCACCAGCCGCTCGTTGCCCCACACGGCGATCAGCGCGTTGGTCTCGGCCGGCGTCCATGACACGCCTCGGCAGGCGGCCGCCGTGGCTGTGCCTCCGGGCGAGAAGGAGACGGACGGGGAGGCCCCGCCGCGGCCCCCGCCGCCGCCGCCGCCCCCCGAGCCGGCCCCAGTCCCCGCCGAGGTAGCCGCGGCCACGGAACCCGGCCCGGCGGGGCCTAGCGGGGAAGCGCCGCTGGGCGTGGAAGGGTCGGAGAGGCTGGGGTTGCCGTCGCTGAGGGCCCCGGGAGAGCCGGGAGACAGCACCTCCATCTTGGGGATCTTCAGCGGCGGCTCGGCGGCTGAGAGCTGTGAGGAGCCACAGGGCGCCGCCATATTGGAGCTGCGGAGCCGAGCGGGCGGAAGTGACGGCCGGAGCCCAGCGGGCGGGGCTTCCGCCAGGCGGTGACAGCCAACAGTGGAAAGCGGGAGAATAGGGCGGGGGGGGAGTGGGGAAGCGAGAAGGGAGTCGCGTGGTGTGCGCGTGCGCGTTAGGTAGAGCGTTGCAGCGCGTGCCGCGGCAGGAACGTTTTAACGGTTGTTTTAAGGGTTGTTAAGAGGATGAAGGCGGGAAAAGGCGCGTGAGGCGCCTCAGGCGAGCCTCACCACAGGAGCGGCAGCACCATGTTTCGAAGTAAGCGAATACAATGGTACCTTCAGTGCGGTATAAGCTAAACAAGCTATAGCTTACAGCCCCACTCTCTTGCCCCCCCCAATCACTATTAATATAGGAAAAAGGTAAAAGGCGGATCTAGACGGATCCTCGTGAATTCATATAGTTTTTTCATTCAAATTAAATAAAACCACCATGATACTGTAGACCATACTCTGTAGACAGCATCAAAAAAATCATGCATCCACTATTTCGTGGGGCCGCAGGGGCGCAAAAACATGGTTAAAAAACATGGATCCTCATGATTTTTGCACAAGACCAGCCCAAAGACCCTTAATATACTTAATTGTATTTCAGTTCAACAATGACTTCGATAAAATACATATTTTGTTATGTGCAAATGGTTTTAGATACCCTTTAGGTACCTAAATTATCATATATTCAACACAAAAAAGCGACAATTTGTTGTTGACAAAGGGCAGCTGGACATATAAAGGGCCCCGTTACCTTCAGCAGCTTAGGGCCTCATCAGACCTAAATCAGGCCCTGGTACTTTGGTTCTCAAACTTAATCTATTCTGGAAGTCCGTTCCAAAACCAAGGCACGCTTTCCCATAGAAAGTCATGCAAAACAGATTAACTCATTCCAGACTTTTTAAAAAACCCATAAAACAGAAATTTAACATGAATTTTGCTATCTAAAGAGATGATTGATCCATAAAATGAAAGCAATATGCAATGTACTGTACTATAAAATAAGTAAGATAGTATTATAGATATATTTTTTTAAAAAAAATTCTTACATGCACTGATGATAGTCATTGGTTGTGGGCTTTTATCCATTTCCTTTTTTTAAAAAAATAATATTAATTAAAAGTTTAAGGATTACAGAAAGTAAAAAAAGAGAGAAAAAGTAAACAATACAAATCAATACATTACAATACATTAAAAAAAACACAAAAGACACAATACATCAAAATGGCTTTTATCCATTTCCACAGTCACACAATCAGTAGCCGAACTGGGTTCCATGCAGTGACAAAACAAATTAACCAAAAAAGCCTCAAAAACGCAAAATAAATAGCAAAAACAAAAGCGCCAAACTTAAATCTGTTCCAGAAGTCCGTTTGACTTCTGAAATGTTTGAAAACCAAGGCACAGCTTCTGATTGGTGCGGGTGCCCCAGAAACAATAGCTGACAACAGTATCGGATGTTTGGCTTCTGAAAAACATTCAAAAACTGGAACACTTGTGGATTTTTGGCTTTTGAGAACCAAGGCGTTTGAGAACCAAGGTACCACTGTAACTAGACAGTTACTTGGGAAGTTTTCCTTCCTTTTTTCCCAAAAGGGGGGGGGGGGAATCTAAATCCTTCTGTGGATTGAAGTTTGTTCAGATTTTGTAGTGAGCAATGGGACAAAGGAAAAACTGCTTTCTAAGCACTGGGCAAGTGGAATAATAATACAGTAATAATAATAATTACTTGTACCTCGCTCATCTAGCCACTCTGGGCAGCTCCCAACAGAGTATTAAAAACACGATAAAACATCAAACATTAAACATCAGATATCTTCAAAAAGTCAGATACAGTCATACCTTGGAAGTTGAACAGAATCCGTTCCAGAAGTCCAAACTTCCAAAACGTTTGAAAACCAATTTCTTACAAGCTCCTATTCCATTTTTCTTACCAATGAACAACCCCTCTAAGAAAAAGCCCCTACCAGTTTGTATGATAATTTGCTTAAAAGTCTCAAATTTAGACAGACCGTGGCAACCTGTCCTTTTTGTCCCATGTAATGGATATATATGTATCCATTCCCTTATGAGAATTGGTTGGCAGGGATTTCTGTATACAGTCGTACCTTGGAAGTCAAACGGAATCCGTTCTGGAAGTCTGTTCTGTGGGCTTTTTGCAGTATAGTAGTGCTGCAGAGAGCTTGCTGGGGAGACCATGCATAACCAGGAACTCAAAAATAGCTTTAACAAAGGTTTTAATAACAAAAACAAACACTCCTTTTACACTAAACAACAACAAACATGACCCAACCACCAACTCACCCCCCAGGGTAATGGGAGAGCTAGGTGCTGCTCCTTATATACAGTGGTGCCCCGCAAGACGAATACCTCGCAAGACGGAAAACTCGCTAGACGAAAGAGTTTTCCGTTTTGGAGGTGCTTCGCAAAACGAATTTCCTATGGGCTTGCTTCGAAAGACGACAATGTCTTGTGAGTTCCTGCTGGTTTTTTTCCCTTTCCCCCCCTTTTTCTAAGCCTCTAAGCCACTTATCAGCTGATCCGATCAGCAGATAAGCCACTAAAAGCCGCTAATAGCGCTAATCCGCTAATCCGTCAATGGGCTTGCTTCGCAAGACGAAAAAACCGCTAGACGAAGAGAATCACAGAACCGATTCTTTTCGTCTTGCGAGGCACCACTGTACTATACCCAATTGCTGACACAGCTTGATTAACACAACTCAGCAGCACCTGCTATGTTTCACAGCTGTAAGACTGGGTCTCGTTATTTGCCCTGGCCCTGGCCCTGGCCCTTAAAGACATGCACAACTTGTGAAATAATAATGAACCTTCACATTTTAAAGTGACCATTCAACATGTTCGACTTCCAAAACGTTTGAAAACCAAAGCTCCTGCAGCCAATCAAAAGCTGTGGAAGCCGTGGCAGATGT
The DNA here is from genome assembly GCF_964188305.1 of Podarcis bocagei. NCBI lineage: Eukaryota > Metazoa > Chordata > Lepidosauria > Squamata > Lacertidae > Podarcis > Podarcis bocagei. The sequence continues at coordinate 13,315,527 of NC_138141.1, read as the reverse complement.
TCAAGTTTCAAAAGAACGTTCAGAAACCAGAACAATTGGGAGCCAAAACATCTGAGTTCCAGGGCGTTCGATAACCGAAGTACGACTATAATTACAGTGGTACCCCGCAAGACGAACGCCTCGCAAGACGGAAAACCCGCTAGACGAAAGGGTTTTCCGTTTTGGAGGCGCTTCGCAAAACGAATTTCCCTATGGGCTTGCTTCGCAAGACGAAAGCCCATAGGGAAATCTCCGGGGACCTCTTTTAAATGCTAGCGGTGGGGAGCAAAGCCTTCCCCCCCCTCCGGCCTTCAGAAGAGGTCCAGGAAGGCTGGCGGGGGCCGAAAGGCTTTGCTCCCCAGCGCCAGCATTTTAAAAGCAGTCCGGGATAGCAGGGAAGCGCTTCCTGCTATCCCGGACGGCTTTTGAAGGCAGGAGAGTCTCCGCCAGCAGCGGCAGCGCTGCTGCTGCTGGCGGAGAGGTCCGCGAAGCCTGGGCGCGCTGCGCGCAGGCTTCGGCATGCCGGCAAGTCTCCGCCAGCAGCGGCAGCGCTGCCGCTGCTGGCGGAGAGGTCCGCGAAGCCTGGGCGCGCTGCGCGCAGGCTTCTGCATGCCGGCAAGTCTCCGCCAGCAGCGGCAGCGCTGCCGCTGCTGGCGGAGAGATCCGCGAAGCCTGGGCGCGCTGCGCGCAGGCTTCTGCATGCCGGCAAGTCTCCGCCAGCAGCGGCAGCGCTGCCGCTGCTGGCGGAGAGATCCGCGAAGCCTGGGCGCGCTGCGCGCAGGCTTCTGCATGCCGGCAAGTCTCCGCCAGCAGCGGCAGCGCTGCCGCTGCTGGCGGAGACTCTCCTGCCTTCAAAAGCCGTCCGGGATAGCAGGAAGCGCCCCCGGACCTCTTCTGAAGCAAGGGGTTGCGGGGAGATAGCGATCTCCCTGCAGCCCCTTGCTGCAAAAGACCGGGGGAAGCGGGGAAGCGAAGCGCTTCGCTTCCCGCTGCCCCCCGGACATCTTCTGAAGCAAGGGGATGGGGGGAGATAGCGATCTCCCTGCAGCCCCTTGCTGCAAAAGACCGGGGGAAGCGGGGAAGCGAAGCGCTTCGCTTCCCGCTGCCCCCAGGACATCTTCTGAAGCAAGGGGATGGGGGGAGATAGCGATCTCCCTGCAGCCCCTTGCTGCAAAAGACCGGGGGAAGCGGGGAAGCGAAGCGCTTCGCTTCCCGCTGCCCCCAGGGCATCTTCTGAAGCAAGGGGATGGGGGGAGATAGCGATCTCCCTGCAGCCCCTTGCTGCAAAAGACCGGGGGAAGCGGGGAAGCGAAGCGCTTCGCTTCCCGCTGCTCCCAGACCTCTTCTGAAGCAAGGGGCTGGGGGGAGATAGCGATCTCCCCGCAGCCCCTTGCTGCAAAAGACGTCGGGGGGAAGCAGGGAAGCGAAGCGCTTCGCTTCCCGCTGCCCCCAGGACCTCTTCTGAAGGCTGGCGGGGGGCAAAAGTCTTTGTCCCCCCTGCCTGCCTTCCCAGGGGCTTTTAAATCGCCCCGGACAGCGGAGAAGTCCTCCGCTGTCCCGGGGCGATGTTAAAATGCCGCCCGCCAGCATTTTAAGATCGCCCGGACAGCGGAGAAGTCCTCCGCTGTCCCAGGGTTTTTTAAAATGCTGGGGGTGGGAAGAAAAGCCCTTGTCCCCCCCCCCCAGCCTTCAGAAGAGGTCCGGGGACAGACTGTCCCCGGACCTGGTCTGAAGGCGGTTTCCCTAGGAACGCATTAATTGATTTTCAATGCATTCCTATGGGAAACCGTGCATCGCAAGACGAAAAAACCGCAAGACGAAGAGAATTGCGGAACGAATTAATTTCGTCTTGCGAGGCACCACTGTATTTATTTCCTTGACGTCTGATGGGAGGGTGTTCCACAGGGCGGGTGCCATTACAAAGAAGCTCCCTGCCTTGTTCCCTGTAACCTCACTTCTCACAGGGAGGGAACTGCTAGGAGGCCCTTGGAGCTGGACCTCATTGTGGACGAACCCTCTGTCACAGTAGCGTACCCTCCAACATTTCTCTGATGAAGATAGGGACCTTCTCTTCTACATCAGGAAGATTCTTTTGCCATTCGATCTCACCACACCCATGTACCTCATTTATACAGACGCACCTATCACCTTGAGCAAATTATGACCTCTCTGCTTAACCTACCTCACAAGGTTGTTGTAAACATAAAAATGTGTGAGGGGATGGGATTGTGTAAGCTGCGTTGAGTCCCTGTCGGGGGAAAGGATATATGTATCCTGGACTACTACTTCATTGGACCACTGTCCCTCCCAACAAGCAATCAAATGCCCTGTAGCTGGTCACACCCCCACCGTCTGTTTAAAGCATATGATTTCCCCCAAGGAATCCTGGGAACTCTACTTTGTCAAGGATTCTGGGAATTGTGGCTCTGGGACAGATGAACTGCAGTTCCCAAAATTCTTGGGGTGGAGGAAACCCCATGTTTTAAACATATGGTGTTGATTTGTCGAAAGCCATGATTTGGTTTTGCCGTTCTTGTGGACAATGCTGCATGGGGCGGTGAATAGTAAGTGAGACAATTTTAGACTGGTCTGTGGACATGTGGGTAGGAGATTGTACCTGCTTTGTGTCTCTTTCCCAGTATTTTTAGTGTGTGACCCAAACAGGTTTCTGGTTAGACTTTCTCCTTGGTAACCATGAGCTGTAGCCAAGAATGAACCTTGGCTACAACTCCTACTTAAGGATGAAAAAGGTAAGCCATGAAACCAGGTTTGGACTAGCTTAGGCCAAACCTAAGCTAAGAGGGCTAGGGATGATCAAAGATGGTGTGATCTCTTCCAGCACATTTATGCAATCATGGGAAGACATAGTCTGCTTACTGTGGTGTGCAAACCAGGCTATTGAAAGTTTGACTGACATAATCTTGTTTTGTTTGTTTGTCCTGAAACAAGCTGCTTCAGTGCAGTGCATTTGAGGGTGGAGGTACCATTTAGAGACAAGCAAAGTACTGTTTCCACACTTACTGCTTTCATTCCCTTATTACATTATTCTATTTACCTTGCATGGAGCTCAGAGGGGTGGATAAGAGTCCTTCACCACTAGCACTGGTAATATCCATGTAACAACCCTTGGGGAGCTTAGGCAAAGAGAGAGTGCACAGGAGTGACTGGACAAGGGCACAGTGGACTTCATGGCTGAGAAAGATTTTAACTTGGGCCTCCCTGGTGCCAAGTACAGCATTCTAACATGGGTGTTAGAAGCTGATGGGATTCAGGGATGCGGACTTAGAAAAAATATTGGGGGGGGCCGGGAAAGCTCATGAATAATAAATAAGCTCATGAATATGCAAATAAAGCGGCTCCGGCCCTAAATAGGGCAAGCCACGCCCCCCAGCCAGCCGATTGGCTGGCTGGGAGGTGTGGCCAGTCGGGACTCCCCTGTTTTCGCGGGATTTCCGGCAGTGCCTTGGCAGTGGCGGTGGTGCTGCGAAGCAGCGAGGCAGGAGCCCCCGCCCCCGGGGATTCCCTAATCTCGCGGGGGACGGCCGGGGCTCTCCGATTAGGGCGCGCGGCTGGCTGGCGAAGGAGCAGGTGGGGAGGAGGCGGGGGACGGCGGCGGCGCTCTGCTGGAAGGGCGCCCGCCCGAGATTATTGGGGGGGCTGAGCTCCCCAAAAAATTTTTTTGAGGGGGCTCGAGCCCCCTCAAGCCCCATGGAGTCGGCGCCTATGATGGGATTTGTGGGCTACCCTTATTCTAACCACTGCAATACACTAGGCCTCTGGGTGTTAGATCCAGATGTAGCCATCTACATAGGGTAGACCTATTAAGATCAATGGGATTTAAGTAAGTCACCATTTACTTAATTATCATTGATTTCACTTGGTTTAAGCATGGCTATGCCTGGATCCAATTTTCTGAGAGCAAATGTGGTGTAGCAGTTAGTATGTGTAAAATGCTAATAATTGATGGGTGACCAGCTTCAATATCATCCTGGACCTTGCCTTGGTTTTCAGTAAGCAGGTTGCTATAGTTTCTAGAACAACTGTCAATTACATCTACTGCACATATTGTTTTTACCTTTTGGAAAAGATAGATGCTTCTAAATTTCAGGGTTTGATGATAGTAATATGAGCTGTCTCAGGAGATTCAGTTAGTGCAAAATTCTGCAAGTGTCTTCTGTTAAATGCCAAGGGATGGGAGTATGTGTAGTTTTTGCTCTGTGAAGTGTGCTGATTGTCATTGTCCTTTGGAGCCCCCAAAAGGTGCTAGTTTTAGCAGTATTAATCCTCACATGGCAAGAAATCCACATATTTTGTACGCTCCCTTTACCAGTCCTTCTGTTCTCTCTATGCATCAAATCAGACACTGTTTCAGTTACCATTAATAGAAACAAGTGGGAATTGCAACAAAATGTTGCAGTATAGCTTTACTTCCTAATAGGAGTGCTTGTGTGTTCACTGTACAAGCCAGCTAGCTATGCCTCCTTCTAGCATACTAAGTATAAGCTATTAGGGACTTGTAGCAAGCCAATGTCACTCAGCTTTCCCTTCCAAATGCCATTCAGTGTTCTATAGTTTTTGGTGAACAATCAAACATTCAGTATGGTGGTTTCCTATATGTGCTATAGTGGAATTTATTGTTTTCTTTCCTCATGACTGGATTCTCACTTCATTACTACCCTGATGCATCTGGATTCGGATTCACCCAGCCAAATTTTGCGTAGCTATATGTTCAGAGGCGGATATAGGGGAGTGCAATGTGTTCAGTCATAGTGGGCATGGAACCTTGGGGGCACAACAGAGGACGCTGCAACTATTATTAGAATGAGAGCAAGAGGAGGGGTGGGTGGGTGCAGTATTTTGGTGTCGCACTGGGTACCGCTGAAATTTGAGACCCCAAGATCCACCACTGCAATGGGAACCAGACAAGGCTTGCAGCAAGAATTTATTTGTGTGGTTTTTGAATCTGTTCTGGATTAATTCTGTATTGGACATTGTCGTTTTCCTAATTGTGGTAAGTCTCCGTCAGGAGTTCCATTTTGTAAATATTTTATAGGGCAGCAAGTCTGTTCATGTGTCAGGTATGCTGGCACCAGCGTTTCTTCACATACATGGTGATATCATTTCTATACTTTCTGCTTCATTATTATAGTTAAAATTTACTCTCTTAATCCCATTGAGGCCAAGTAGAGTATTAATACTATGCCCGGTGTCAGAACTAGGCAATTTGGAGCCCTAGGCCTAATGAGTAGTGAGATACCAGAGGGAGAGAAGGGAGGGGAGATAGGAGAATAGCTGAAACGGATGAAGTGATTGGGGAGGGGAGCCCTCTGCAAGGGAACTGTTTAGACCTCTGGCCAAGAGCAAGCTCACAATCTCCCAGCCTATTTTTAAATAGTGTTTCTTCTAACACATAAATTCCACATCATTCCTTGGTAGAAGGGAGCTGGTATTTTCAGATTGTTTGTTAGCCTTTCTGCTTTTGATCTTTAAAATTGTATTGTATTTGTAAATGAAGCATCCCCAGTACCATATCTTTGTAGGAAGCTCCTAAATTGTAGCATCATCATGGAACATGTGTTCCAAACAGTTTCCCAATCTTGGTGAATATAGCTTGATTGTAAAATGCTATCCTGCATCAGAGCACTAGAGGGAACCATTACTCCCTATAAAACTGCCAGGTTTATGACTTGTTTAGTGACACTGGACTGTCAGTATTATCTTCTTTCAGGGTTGTCTTCATTGAGATAACAGAACATTTTATCAGAATGCTTTCTGTTAAGTCTCTGTCCTAAATTACATTCAATTTATGTGCGCAGGAATCCACTAAAATGTGATCCCCTATCTACATGAGTGATGAAAGGTTGCACCATAATTCACTATCCATGTGCATTTTCTGTGGCTGGGTTTGTAAGCAGAATCGCAGATTCAAGCTAAATTTGGTTATGTTATGGAATTGTTCCCAGAAAATAGTTATACTAGTTCAGTCATATGGATAATCATAAACTATGTGTTTTGGTGTAACTTCAAATATTTTATATCAAATATTTGTACTGCTTTTTAACGGTATATTTTTGTATAAAAATACTGTTTCCTCATATCAATAACTAAAATGGATGCATAGGACATGTTTTGCGGTTCAACTTTCCTCAATATGTGAAGCATTTTACTACTGCAGTCAAGTCCTGGATGGTTTTCACTTGTCCTGGCTGTTTGAATTTAATTTTAATACCTTGCAGCCGAGTCACATTTATTCTATCTTTCTCTGGACTAGAGTGCATAGGTTAGAGAGTTCCTCTCTGCACTGCAGTGGTTTGAATGATTCCACTGAAATTAAAGGTTACTGAATAGCCCTGGAGCTCAGCGTTGCAGCATAACTGAGCACAGTCTTGCCGCAGGACCTGCAGGGTTTGGTGCACATAATCTATGTTTAATGTGTGCTGCATTTACAAGGTGCCCTGACTTCAGATTAAATTATGGGCTCCCAGACCTGCCTTGCAAATTTTCTAAGAGTTCTTTCACACAAAGAACTCTAAAAGCTGAAGTAAAAGGCTGTGTGTCTATAAATGAAAACAGCACTTAATTCCAGCTCCTTCAGTCTTCAGAGCCCTCTATTGAATAGCAGTTCTGATCACATGGAATGCAAAACTAAATCTTTGCTTGGCATTATATAAATGCATGTTTTGGCTTTGTTTTCTTTGCACAATACAATCAGGTTCATCTGTTTTACAGAAAATCTTGATTTGGCACTACATGTCATATAAACCAAGCCACTGTCCAAGACAGAGCTCTGAAGGAGTTGAACCATATTTTGCAAGTTTGGTTTGTAGGACAGACCATAATCATTTTACAGGGGAGGACAAGAAAAAAGTAGGCCATTTGAAAACCATATGACAACACCAAGCACCTTTGTCCTCCCCCTTCCTTTCCCGGCTGTTGTAAGGATTCTCAAGCTTCAGAAAAAAAACATTCAATACTGTCAAAGGGCAAAACCTAGTCCTTTCAGCAGCTGATTAATTGCAGCCCATTGTCATATGTTGGTCTAGAACAGTGTTTCCCAACCTTGGGCCTCCAGCTGTTTTTGGACTACAACTCCCATCATCCCTAGCTAGCAAGACCAGTGGTCAGGGATGATGGGAATTGTAGTTCAAAAACAGCTGGAGGCCCAAGGTTGGGAAACACTGGTCTAGAAGCGCCTCTTGATTAATGCCAATATTCCAGATTAAGGAGGAACCAACCATAAATCATGCCAGAGATGGAGGCTCGTCCATGGTAGGGACACACTCACAGGTTGCACCTTTTCTGCCTTTCAAGTTGGCAGACACAGGCTTGAGCAGCACAGTGGGATGCAGTGAGCTCCCCAGACCCCACTGGAGAACATTGCCAGGATTTTTGCCTCATAACCTGCCTGAACCTCCCCACTGTCTGCAGAGGGCAGCGGGCGGCAATCACCATTGACTCGTGACATAGCCGGGAACCCCATATTGCTTCTTTCTATACTGCCTCATCAGTTGCTCCCACTTCCTTATTACAGTGGTACCTCTGGTTGCGAACAGGATCCGTTCCGGAGGCCCGTTCGCAACATGAAAAGAGCACAACCCACAGTGGCGCGTCTGTACACACGTGGGTTGCGATTTGCCGCTTCTGCGCATGTGCATGATGTCATTTTTGTGCTTCTGCGCATGCGCGAGTGGCGAAACCTGGAAGTAACCCTTTCCGGTACTTCCGGGTCGCCGCGTGATGTAACCTGAAAGAATGTAACATGAAGCGGACGTAACATGAGGTATGACTGTATTCTCCCCATCACTTTCCCCTTTATTCATGACAGAAGACATTTGAATGACACGACAGAAGAACCTCATTGACTTGTGGTCAGCAGGTACCATATTTTTTCATAGCTCTGCTCCTGCTGAAGCAGGCTCACTGGATTTTGCCATCAATTATCCTTCCTCTCAGTGCCTCACATATCTTCCTTCATTGTGGTTATGAAGGCATTCCGCAGATTCTGAAAGACAGAATCTGTGTTGCAAATTGAGGGGCAGAGTGCTGCCAAAGGTTTTTGGGTAGTGGGGAGAAGGGATCGTGTTTGTGGGTTTAATACAGTGGTTGTTAAGGAAGGAATGGTTATAGGTATAAATAGTCTCAATTTCTAAAATATTTTTGAGCTCAGCAAGTTCCTGGTCTAACAAATAGTACTATGACTGTGTGTTTCAAACTTGGGCAACACAGAAACAGTTCTTTATAATAAAACAGTATTGAACTGGCTGATAGATCAAGTTAAGCAGTGCTACAGTTCATCAGCTCCCATTTGGGTGTCATATGATCTATTCCAAGGTTTTCCCTGGAAGGCTTTTTCCTTGTTTTTAATTGCCATGTCTATGGTCCTCTGGGAGAGAATAGGGAAAGAACTGTCCTGATTGCAACTTGAATAGTTTGTATAATAATAAACTTATGTTAAACTTGGATAGACTCACAGAGACTTCCTCCTGTTGGAGGCCAGAGTCTCTCAGCAATCACTTTGTTGGCAGACAGCTCATTTGAAGAGCATCTGTTTCAAATTTATCGTTCTCTGTTGTCATACTTAAGTGTAACAGATTCTGGTTCTTGCTTCTCTTCTCTGCAGACCCTTTTACCAACTGCAGCCCCAGCTGAGCCTTCTCCCCGAGGTCTCAGTAACACCTTAGGCCAGCCTGCCCCAACGGACAGAAGAGCAGGTGCTAAGCGGGCTATAGATAGTGGAGTAATTCTCTTTCACATCCCAGAACACACACATGGGCATGCAGGGTGCCACACACAGCTTTCCTATTACATAGCCTCTCATTAGCTTGATGTGTGTGGGGTTATTGTAATGAGGGAAATCTGTGGTGTCTGTAACAAAAGATCTCTGTAGTAATAATGATAATATTGGAGCTGGGCGGACTGTCATGAGCCAAACTCATACACTGACACTGCCATTCCTACAACAGAAGTCTTCCGTAGAAAAACTTTACATTTTCTCAGTTTTTCATGCATTGAACTGTGTCCCTCTGAAACTTCCTAAGGTTTTGCCATATTTCTCTCTCACCATTTCTTAGATCAGTGCAAAATCTCAAATGAATCAAGAAAACCTTGCCTGTGCTTGACAAACATAAAGTTTACTTATATGTAACGAAATATTGTAAGCGCTTAAATGTATTACCCCAATGCAAATTATGATCACTTTAGCTTGTGATCAGATCTTTATAATTGCTGGTAGAAGGAGATGGCAGAAGATTACTCCTGAGAACTAAGACTTGTTGAGGAAGGTTTGGTGAGAAATAGAGAATCTCTGATTAATATATTCTCCTCTGAAAGCAAGCAAGGTGATTTTGTACCACTGTAGAGATGTTGAGGGGTAGGGAAAGGGACATAAAACTAAACTGGGCAGGCAGAATGCAATAGAGTATTTTGAAAGAGGTCGTGGCTGGGTGCCTTGAACCGTGAAAGGGGAGGGGGGATATTTATTTATTTATTTATGCAAATCCCATCTCCCTTTCTAATCAAATCATGCAGACAATTCCTCCTACTGATCTACATTTGGATGTAGGAATGCATGGAACAGATCATATGCTCAGAATGTCTTCATAAAAATACGAAGTTTCAAAATCAGAAATATAACTGGCCAGGGGATGGAGAAGTATTTGCATATTTTAACTTTTTACACCTGAGACAGAACAGCTACAATCTTGCATAGTAATTGCTCTGAAATGCAGGCATCCTTTGACCTCAGTGCTAATTTGTTGCAGTATATGGAGTTTGCAGACAGGGAAGACTGCAGCCTTCCTCACTTCCTACTTACCATTTATAGCTTTAACCCACTTCTCAAGAAAATAGAAGAAATCTGGGAGCAGCTCATTTTGAAACATACAGTGCAATCCAATACATGGCTGCCCACAAGTAAGTTCCATTGAGTTCAGTAGCGCTTACTTCCAAGTAAGTGTGTATAGGATTGCAGCCTAAAACAGTATTTTCTGCTCTTTTGCTCTTTTCTGAAGGAGAGCTAGCTTGGCTGCGTGCCCGCCTGCCTGCTGGCCTATTGATCCCCTCAATGAGGGATTTGTATGCATTTGATTGCATATTTTTCTGCTTCTGGTAACCTTGTGCCTACCTTGTCCACTGCCAGAGAAACCCTGTGAAAATAAGATTTATTGAGAAATTCAAAGTAGTGCTATATAAAAATAGAAGCTAGCAACTCTTAGCTTCTCTTTCTTGCCCTTTCTAGTTTAAAGCATTCAGAAGTGAAATATCTGAATGCAGCATAGGCCAAAGGGGACCTCAAATTAAGTTTCCTTCCTTTTTTTCAGAGAGTGGTGGAGGGAAGGCCCACACATTTTGTGAGGGTTTATCTGATTTTTACTACTGATTTACAGCAAGCGGGGGCCAAAGTACACATGAAGTGGGATATCTATTTTCAGACCTCCAAATACTTTTTTTTTTTTAAAGCATAGCTTAAAAGTAACTGGGTATGGCTTGGGGCCACAGGACTGAGAATGTGTAGTCTTTGCCTCCCTTACTTATTTCTCCAAGTAAGCAATAAATAAAAAAATGTTGCCCAATATCACCCTTTGAGATTTCTATAATGGTCTTGCTGGGTAAAAAAAACAGAAACAACAAAGGTATATTTTCTTCCCTGTGGAGTGTGTAATTAAAAAAATAGCACAGACTGACAGCACCACTACCTTAATCCAGTTTGTTCATATGGTTGCTTTTAAGTTTTTTAAAAAACTGTTAGGCACCTAAACACTGATTTCTCACATCACGTGTAGTTTGGCCCAAAGTAATTATTGAACTGCTATCTTCTCACACCTCAAATCCCTTCTGGTTTTGAGCCTGGAGAGCAGCTTGGTGCATAACCCATGAAATTTAGGAAACTATTTCCTTCATACCACTTCATGGTTATAGAATGTCTTGCCAGAGCCTATGGAACGAATGTATTTATTGTAAGGGAAGGGCAGGAGGGGTGCATTCATAAGCCAGGCTCTGGTGTCTTGATGTCCTGTACCACTGGTGCCTTGCCAAATATGGGGGATCAAGGGCACCATCTAGGCTGCAGTACCCGTCAGCCTGAATACAATAGACTAATTTGGAACAGCCATTTATTACAAAACTTGGGCTTCAGAAGCTGCTTTTCAGTCTGAGCAATTTTCCAGGCCAGTGGGAGTAGCAGTTCAGATGGCTCCTTGGATCCTGATTTGTGTACTTTTGAACTGGTCCTGACCATATCCCTCCTGTGCTGAAAATCAGCTTACCTGTATCTTTGCACCAAACACCTGGAGCAGACTCCTGAGGCCCAACAGTATATTTAGAAAATATTACATAAATACAAAAGAGTAACATAATTAATTTTCTGTGTAATTTTCTCTCTGGTGGAAATCCCTGCCAAATTTATTGGACTGAAGAAGATTTCCATGACCACATTTGAAGAATGTACTAAGTTGCTATAAAACATAGTTACCATCCTAGTTTCAGAAAATGTAAAATTCTTACGTCACATCTACACCATACATTTAAAGCACATGACTTTTGTAAAAGAATCCTGGGAACTGTAGTTTACCCCTTACAGAGCTACAGTTCTCAGCCTCTTTAATTGCAATTCCCAGGATTATATGGGATAAGCCATGTGCTTTAAATGTATGGTGTGGGTGGGTGACCTTACATAGTTTTGAACTTTATTCAAGTTCAAATTTAGAATTTCAGACAGTTTAGTCTGGAGAAGATTATGAATCTCAAGAGCTTGCACACCCTTTAACTTAGTGGTGGGAAACCTATGGCTCTGTAGCATATGTAGCTGGACTACAATCCCATCATTTCTGACCATTGGCCATGCTGCCTTGGACTGATGGGAGCTTGAGTCCAACAACATTTGCAGGGCCGCAGGTTCCCCACCTCTGCCTTAAGTTGAACAGAGGTTATCCGTCACTTTTAACACCCCTTACCACATATAAATAAGCATCTATTCCTATTAGTGACTCCTTGCAATCTGGAAAAGCAGTAATTGCATATCATTAATTGTGTTTGTGTTAATACAGACCTCAGCAGTCAGGGCTGATATAATAGCTGTTGTCAGAAATGAATTGGTACCATCTGGCTTTGTTGGGTTGCTATTGGGTTCTGCTGCTTTGTACTGAAGTGAGGTCTCCAAAATGCACTGAATGAGAATAGATGAAACAACCAATTGACTCTCTTTTCTCTGTCATCTTGGGTACTTCAGAGCTATGAAAACGCACATGTACTTGTCAAGTGGACACAAAAAAGAGGTCAAGATGTCTATTTTACTCTGGCCAGGTCGTGACCTGAGGCTCTGTGGCCAGTGTCTCCAAATCCCTGTGAGGCAGTGGGCCAGTAGTGAGCCTGTGTGTGTAAGAAACCCTCCCACTGAGAATGTAATTAAAGCAGCTTGGAAACAGAGGGGGAAACTCTGCATTCTCTAGGGCTCATTTTATTCCAGCTTTGATTAATGAGGTTGGGTGGAGTTAATGAACAGGGAGTTTAAAAGAGTGAGCAGCCCAAGCTGATACATCTCCTTTCTCTTGGGAACTTGCTAAGGGTTATGGGCAGCAACAATGATCCAGCAATGGGGGTTTGGGGGATCAGGTGCTGTCCCTCTCTGCTTAGATCATTTATGCAGAGAATTATCTCCAATGGTATTTTTCCTGCTCCTCTGTGCAGGGGCACAACTGACTAACCTCTTCAATTTTGTAGCTTGAAGAGCCAGTGGGAGCTCCTTGAGCAGATCAGGCCATCATGAAGCAGTTAACTTTAGTCTTGATTCCCTTAGGAGTTGCATTGTCTGGGCATAAAACTGCCCTTCTCCCTTGTGTAGTTAAAGAATGTCAGAAGTCCTTTTTAACTGAAACCATCAAAGAGTAGCCCACAGAAAGACCAGCCTAATCTATCACTGCAGGTCTTTCTCACCTCTAATAGCAAAGAAGAAGAAATAGATACTGCTCTGAACTAAGGAATATCTCCATAGGTCTAGGGAGCAATTATTCAGTACATGATGTAGAACAGAATAGTACCATAGTTAAAATACTATTGTGAATCTTTGGGGCTAATTCCCATTTTCATCTAGCAAGTTATCAAATATTTTCCTTTTTTCTTTGTTACTGATCAGTAACTTTCGTTAGAATCCTAATATCCATTAAAACACACAATACATTTCTTCCTGAAAACGCACACTTTCTGTGTACCTCTCTAATCTTACATTCTGTCTCCCTTTTTCTTTGTTGAGCTATGTGTCTGCACTTTTATCCCAATAATATTCATAGACATTTTCTGCGATGTGCAATTTAGTACCCTTTGCAGAAAGAAGTTTATGGTCTCAATGATTGCAAACAAATATCTGAAAATGTGGGCAGTTCTGCTAAAGATGTTGATACCTGAGAACTACCATTGATCAAAATCTTTTGAATTCACTATAGCTCTTATTCATTTTCTAATTCTTATTCCTCCCCTTTAATTAGCATTGAAACAAAACAACAAGAAAAACAAGCCCAGCCGTGGACCCAGAACTTCCAGGAAGGTAGACCCATTCTAAAAGACCAAATAAATATTACTGTGGCTGTTTTGGGGGTGGAAATTATATTTAAAGAGGTCTGCTCTTGGCAATGCGGCACCACCAGGCATGCCTTCAATATCGCCACTGGGGATAATATATTCTTAAAGTTTTTTGCCCTGGTACCTGAGAGAAATAGGAACTGAAGGGAGAGAGAAAACCTCTAGGGTAAAAGACTAGTTAGCTGAAAGAGTTTGACTACTTGCATGAGCTAAATAGTTAAAGGGGATTACAAATCTGAGAGACAGACAAGTGAAGATGTTCATTGGGTTGTCTGGAAGGCCCAGTTTAACATCTGATTTGCATTTTAGTAATTCTTGTGATGATGTGATGATTGCTATATTACAACATAATATAACATATCAGTCGGTTTTCTTGTTGCTGGCACTAGAGTACAGTACTTTATAAATGATTTTGTTGCATAAGATGGCAAGTAGCAATTCACAATCATTGAAGGCCCCGTTTGCTCTTTGTTTTTGTTTTTTTTAAATAAAATATTTATTAAAGTTTCACAAGTTATACAGACAAATACAACAATACAAACAAACACATACAAAAAAGAACAAGTATAATTTCAAACCCTTATTTTCTTATAACTTCTCCGACCTCCTCATACCTCCCCTTTCTGCATTCCAATTTCAATTCAGCAAATCCTCACCCTTAAATTTATCTAATTTTTAACCTTTCTTTTCTTTTAACTTAATCCTTATAACTGTAATCCACTTAATTTCTAAACCAGCATCATTCTAACATTCATTAATTTTACAATGTTTCTTAAGATAGTTCTTAAATTTCTTCCAATCTTCTTCCGCCGTCTCTTTTCCCTGGTCTCGGATTCTGCCGGTCATTTCTGCCAGTCCCATATAGTCTATCACCTTCATCTGCCATTCTTCCAAGGTGGGTAGATCTTGTGTCTTCCAATACTTTGCGATGAGTATTCTTGCTGCTGTTGTAGCATATATAAAAAATGTTCTGTCTTTCTTTGACACCAATTGGCCGGCCATGCCCAGGAGAAAGGCCTCTGGTTTCTTAAGAAAGGTATATTTAAATACCTTTTTCATTTCATTATATATCATTTCCCAGAAAGCCTTAATCTTTGGGCACGTCCACCAAAGGTGAAAGAATGTACCTTCCGTTTCTTTACATTTCCAACATTTGTTATCGGGCAAATGATAGATTTTTGCAAGCTTGACTGGGGTCATGTACCACCTATAAATCATTTTCATAATATTTTCTTTTAAGGCATTACATGCCGTAAATTTCATACCGGTGGTCCACAACTGTTCCCAGTCAGCAAACATAATGTTATGACCAATATCTTGTTCCCACTTACTCATAGCTGATTTGACTGTTTCATCCTGCGTATTCCATTTCAACAGCAAGTTATACATCTTTGACAAATTCTTAGTTTTGGATTCCAACAACTCTGTTTCCAATTTTGACTTTTCCACCTGGAAGCCAATTTTCCTGTCCAATTTATAAACCTCCATTATCTGATAATAATGAAGCCAATCTCTCACTTTGTCTTTCAGTTTTTCAAAACTCTGCAATTTCAATTTGTCTCCTTCTTGTTCCAGAATTTCCCAATATTTCGGCCATTTGGCCTCCATATTAAGCTTTTTCAAAGCTTTCGCTTCCATCGGTGATAACCACCTTGGGGTTTTGTTTTCCAATAAATCCTTATATCTTGTCCAAACATTAAACAATGCTTTCCTTACAATATGATTTTTAAATGCTTTATGTGCTTTAACCTTATCATACCATAAATATGCATGCCATCCAAATACATTGTTAAAACCTTCTAAATCCAAAATCTCTGTAAGTAGCCACTCTTTCAACCAGCAGAAAGCTGCTGATTCATAGTAAAGTTTTAAGTCTGGCAGGGCAAATCCACCTCTTTCCTTTGCATCAGTTAATATCTTAAATTTTATTCTAGGTTTCTTGCCCTGCCAGACAAATCTAGAAATGTCTCTCTGCCACTTCTTGAAACAATCCATCTTGTCCACAATTTGCAATATTTGAAATAGAAACAACATTCTAGGCATTTACATTCATTTTAATCACAGCAATACGGCCTAACAATGAAAGTTTCAAGTTTGACCATATTTCTAAGTCTTTTTTAACTTCTGCCCAGCATTTCTCATAATTATCTTTAAATAGATTCACATTTTTAGCTGTCATGTTAATCCCCAAGTATTTCACTTTCTTGACCACAGTTAAACCTGTTTCATTCTGGAACCTCTCCCTTTCAATAGCTGTTAAATTTTTCTCTAATACCTTAGTCTTTAGTTTATTCAATTTAAATCCTGCGACTTGACCAAACTCTTGAATTAATTCCAAAACTCTTTTAGTACTAGAGTCTGGCTCTTGTAGTGTAAGTACCAAATCATCTGCAAATGCTCTCAATTTGTACTGTTTTGCTCCGACCTGTACACCTTTAACCAGCTGGTCCTTTCTAATTATGTTCAGCAAAACCTCCAGGACCGATATAAAAAGCAATGGGGAGATTGGGCACCCCTGTCGTGTCCCTTTTTCTATTTTAAATTCTTCCATAACCACATTATTTACAATTAGCTTAGCCTTTTGCTCAGAGTATATTGCACCTATACCATTCTCAAAGCCTTGGCCTACCCCCATCCCATGTAGATTCTTCTTCATAAAACTCCAAGAGATGTTGTCAAAAGCTTTCTCCGCATCCACAAATATCAATACTGCTTTAGTGTTTATATTCACTTCTAGTTTTTCCAAAATATCTATTATGTTCCTCACATTGTCTGACAAATGTCTTCCTGGGAGAAAGCCTGCTTGGTCCTTATGAATCTCTTCCATCAATACTTTTTTCAGCCTTTTAGCCAAAATGTCAGCAAAAATTTTGTAATCCACATTAAGTAACGATATAGGGCGGTAGTTCTTAAGCTGAGTCTTTTCAGTCTCTGTTTTCGGTATAAGTGTGATATAAGCCTCTTTCCACGATTCTGGTGCCTTTTCCCCCTCTAGAATTTCGTTGCAGACTTCCTTCAAGGGTTGTAATAACCACTCCTTCAAAGCTTTGTAGTATCTAGAAGTCAGTCCATCTGGTCCCGGAGATTTGCCTAATTGCATGTTTTGAATGGCACCTCCTATCTCCTGTTCAGTTATTTTCTGATTCAAAGCTATTTCACTTTGATGAGAGATTTTTTGTAATCCATTTTTCTTGAGAAATTCGTCTATGTCCATTTCTTTCTGCGGCCCTTGTGAATATAGTTGTTTAAAATATCTCTGGAAGCAATTTCTAATCTCATTTGGATTATAAATGTTCTTTCCATCCACTTCTAAATTTGTAACCGTATTTAATTTTTGTCTTTTCTTCATTTGCCAAGCCAATAATTTACCACATTTATCTGCTGATTCGAATGTCTTTTGTCTCATTTGTTTAATTTTCCATTCTATTTCTTGATTCATTAATTCCATATATTGTGTCTGGTATAACTTAATTTCTCTCAGGATCTCTTGAGACTTTGGTTTAGATCTTAGTTTCCTTTCCCCTTTTATCTTTTCCAAGATCTTATCCTTTTTCTCATTTTGGCTTCTCTTCTTTATTGCATTTTGTTGTATCAAGAATCCTCGCATAACAGCTTTACTTGCATCCCAGATTACTCTTTTTTCAACATTGGTCTTTAAGTTTATTTTGAAATAGTCTCTCAAAGTTTTTTGGGCCTTTTTGTATACTTCTTCATCTCTAAATAAGGTGTCATTCATCCTCCATCTGAAGGAACCAGCTGTTGTTAGCTTCAGGCCCCGTTTGCTCTTTGCATGAAGATGGCAGCATGTCCTCCAGGTGCAGAAATGCCTCTTAAATCTGAATGCTGGTCCCCTCTTTTCTTCCCAGCCCTACACTGCATATAACACCAGTGTCTCACAACAAATATTACTGAAGAATGTGAAGAAAGAGACAATGCATGTGCTTTTGAAAACAAGGGGAAATTATATTTTTTTTAAAGAAGAAAAGGAGTATGTGGCAGCCCCCAGTATTTACAGAGCCCCCACCCCTATTACATCATTAGAACCAGAACATAAACCTATGAATTTAGAAAAGAACGAAAAATATCAATGTTTGGTCCAGATCCTAGGTACTGCACCCTCGCTAAAGGAGGCTGTATGGATGTTTCACTAAATGATTGTAGGATGATGTGTGTACCTGAGCTTATGGCCTCAAATTCTCTTTATCTTATACGCTGCTTTTTACAAAAATGACGACTAGACTACTGATCCTAAACTGAATAGTTAGTTGCCCAACCACCCACTCCAGAACCCATTGCTCTCAATTGACTCGCATTTAAACTCCCTTTCAAATCCTCATCCAATCATCACTCACCACCAGGATTCCACAATCTCTCTTTCCCCCCTCCTTCATTGACATTCCCATAATCTGATACAATTACCTTGTAATACAATGTAATAGAGTTACTATTACATTCAATATTTTATACACGCTGCTCCCTGTAACCATACTGTTAGAAGCACTTGAGCTTCCCATTCCTGGTTCCTAGGAAATGGGGGTGAGCAAACTGCAGGTTCTCCATCCCTGTTTTAAAAACCAGGTGTCTTCTTCCAGATGATCCTGGGAATTGTAGTTTGTTCAGGATTCTGGGGATTGTAGGTCTGAGAGGGGAGCCACAATGGCACGAATCATTTTGGGGGAAGTCATGTGCTTTAAAGGCGCCCTGCAATGCAAGAATCTCAACTAGATGATCCATGGCTGATGGCCATCCAAGCACTGCTTAAAAACCTTCAAGGAAGGAGAGTCACTGCTTCAGGGCCTAAAGGCCTCTGGAACAGGAGAAAACAAGCTTGCTCCACCCTCCATGTAACAGCCCTTTAGACTTTAGTTATTGAAAGGTCTGCATAGTGTGGATCTCATATCAGTGTTATGAGAGTGTAAGCGACACATTTCTCTCTACCCTTTCTCCACATCAGGGGTCTCCAAGCTTTCCCTGCCTAGGGCTGGTGTTTCGAGCAACGGTCGCACGGAGGGCGGGGGAGTGTGCACCTGTACATATGCTATTTCCGGTACATTTCTGGGTTGGAGGAGCACCGGAAATAGTTTGTGCGCATGTGCATGGGCCTCATCCGACCTGAATGTGCACTAGAAAACATCCTCGCACTGCGCTGCGCTGCTAAGAGCGGGTGGCCACGGGCGGCAGCAGGGGGCGCCGCGGGCCGGATAAACGCGTCCCTCAGGCCTTAACTGGCCCCCGAGCCATAGGTTGGTGACCCCAGCTCCACATAATGCAGAATTGCAATGGTAACCAGAAGGCTGGAGTTTGGAACCCAGCCAGGGCTGGCTTTGGGCAGGATCCTTGCATTGCCGGGGGTTGGACTAGATGACCCTTGGGATCCCTTCCAACCATGCCATATTATGATTATATCAAGCAGCTAAAGGAACAAAAAGATGCCTCTGAAGCATTTGGGAATCATAGGAACACTCACCCCACCAGTGGCTTCCACCAAGAGCTTACATCTTCCTTAGGAGAGAGGCATGCCAGAACAAGGACAGAAAGGCTCAGAGTTCAGGTAGGTAGAAATGCCAATTGAGTGCCCTATACTATCGGAATGCTTCCTTCCCATGTCCCCCACCCTCAAGCGCCAGGCTGCTGCTAGCATGGCTGGGAGCCAGGTGCCTGCTGATTGCTCCATTTTCTTTGCAGCAAGGGAGCCTTTCCCCAACATATACTTGGTTCTGGCCAAATCCCTGGAGAGACGTGATGACCCTCAGGTATTGGGGCAGAGGGAAGGAAGGGGTCCTTGTGAAACACGTTTGTGAGTCTGTGGCTTCCAGCAAGTGCTTTTCAGAAGCATTGCTCCCTCCAACAGGGGAGGCAGAGGATGCCCATCACGGCTAGTTGCCTTTGATAGGCCTCTCCTCCATGCAGTTGTCTAGCCCTCTTTGAAAGCCATCCTATCCAAGATGCTCTTGTGGTGCATCTGATTCTCCTATGCTTCCTTGCTCCTGCAAGGAGATGACTGTTGTGAGATCCTTTGGTTAATATCTATCTGGGCTGGAAAATATTAAAGAATCAGAGGACTGGTGAGCTTCCCTTGAAGCACAACTGATCAAAGGCAGGCAGATCTGTTAGCATCTTGATGCTATCATACCCCGCAAGCATCTCAGAAAAAGCTCCCAAGCTGATGGAGAAGAGAGCAGTTAAGTGGTCAGTGGGGTTCCAGGTTGCCGTTTGTGGATCCCACTACAGCCCTTCCAAGTTGCCAAAGAAATCAATGTCACAACAGTTTTTTCCTCACACCTTCTCCCCATGATCCCTCGTGGGGCCTTCTCAGACATATGCTGTGTCTGAACCAGCAGATCCCACCAAACCAAGTAATCAAGGACCCAGTCAGAAAAGGAGTGTGTGTGGTCATACCAGAAATAAGCAAAATAACTAAACAGGTACTCAAAGTCACCCCAGAACTGGCCCTACTGAACATCTTCCAAGATAACAATGCCCACTCATGCTATAAAGAGCTCATAACCCACCAACAGCATACGATTCAATATGGCTAACTTAACCTGACAAGCCCCCTCACCCACGCACAAACAAATCCCTCTGCAGCCAGCCAAAGATGATCAACCACACCCTAGGCTACCCCAACCTCTTTCATCACCAAGGAAACATAAGTGAATAGAAAGAGAACTTCCCCAAGTGACACTGATAGAAAACCCCCAAGCATACACTAAATAAAAAACTTAAGCTTTGCCACCCAAGTCCCTCTCCCCTGTGCCCCCTGCATATGTCCACAGTATCCACAGGAATTGCCACTTTTAGTACTAGAGAATTGTGTTGCATTTAAGAAATAATGCTACACATTTTGAGTGAATAAAATCTTAAAGTCTTAAAGAGGTTTTAAAATAGAAAAAAATTCATTGAAGTTTTTCAGTGTTTTCAGTTTTCCCCAAATGGAAATCTTGGGAAAGTCTTTGGGGAAATAAAACAGAAAAGCATGTGTTTCCCCCCTTTTTTACTTAGCCTTCATATAGCTACCTTTGCCGGACACCCTTGTCACTAATCAGAGTAGGTAGAACTGAGCAAAATGGGATGTATAGGCTGACCTGGTCCAAGGTGACTTCCTGCGTTTGAAGGAAGTACAGGCATTGTGAAAGCAGGAAGAACCCACACCACCTTTTGTACCTCTTATTTAGAATATTTGAGATTTCCCTCACTTGTATCTGTGAGGTAATAGAAGCATGGAAACTGCATGGGGAGAGGAGACTGTTTAGAGAGAAAGGAAGAATTCTTTTTGGTACTTTTTAATTGTATTACCACATTAGCTGAAAGATATAATTTGTTGGTTACAGACACTTTAAAAGTAGGCACAATTATATCATGACAAATTGTATGTAGCTTAAGCCTTTAGAAAAGCTGTAGCTATTCAAATGGCCTATCATGACAAAGAGTTTAGCTGCTGACATCCCTCTGAGGAAGTGGCGTAACAAATGGAGGCTCTCACAGTGAAGGAGGAATCAAATCCTTACTATATTTAAGTCGGTGCAATTGATTAATTCCAGGAACAAGTTTCAGGAAAAACATGTAAGAAGGGATAGTACTGCAAATCCAAAGGAATAGGAACATCTGAACTCTTGGTAATCCTCCATTCCTTCAAAGCGTTTTTGCCCTGTTCTTCAGCCAAAAAAGGCTTCCAGAGTTGCTTACAAATGCCAGTGGTAAGACAGTCAATTCCATGAAATTTGCAATCTAAAATACATAAACTGGGTTGGGAGGGAGGAAAAGAGCATATTTAGGCACTAGGTATTTTAACAAGTTCTTTTTATGATCAGTGGGAATGGAATGAATTGCTAGGTAGGAGGCAAAGGTTTCTGGTATTCCCTCAAAGTCTATGGGTCCTGCAGTCTTAACTGTTCCTTTGCTATAGTCTGATGGAATGGCTGC
This sequence comes from Podarcis bocagei, assembly GCF_964188305.1. Lineage (NCBI taxonomy): Eukaryota > Metazoa > Chordata > Lepidosauria > Squamata > Lacertidae > Podarcis > Podarcis bocagei. The sequence continues at coordinate 13,294,053 of NC_138141.1, read as the reverse complement.
AGATTGATGACACTTTAGCAGGGAGCCTGATGGAGCTGGTGTTTCAACAGAGTTTATGGAGAGGACTTGCAGTCCTTCTGATAAAATAGCTGCTTGTATATGTCATCTAATCTAGCTCCAGAAGCAATAGCCTTTAAATAGGATGGCTTTGTAAAAAGAATTACAATATGAGCAGGAAAGGCAAACAAACTAAAGCAGATATTTGCAAGGCTCAGATGCAATCTGAACTTTTCAAGGCGGCCAGGAATGTCACATGGATCACAAAAAGTGCCAGTGTGCTGTAGGGGTTAGAGTGTTGGACTAAGACCCTAGAGATTGCAGTTCTAGTAACCATTTAGCCATGACAGTGTTTTGAAGCTGTACTACAGAAAGCAAAGACAGCTGTATTGCATATGTACACTTAGTTCGGAACAAAACAAGTTGGAAAATGTGAGAACTGGCTAGTTTGTGTGTGTGTGCTGAAATATAAAATGACACTTTTTTGAATGCTGTGCTGATTTGCTCCATTTTACTCAAGAATTAGGGTGGAATGGAAGAGTATCATTTGTAAGGTATTAATGTATTTGAAAAGGAAAAGCTGGTGCTAAGTCTCTACTAACTGCTTTTTAGCCCCTGGTAATTGTGCTTCATGGTTGGAAAAGCTCTGTGTTTATTCTTGCCTGCTTAATTTCAGTTGCCTTTGTTATGGGTATTCCACTCCGCACATTAACCAAAATGCTTTAATTACAAAGCCATTTGTACCAATGTTGGTTAAACAAATCAGTGTTTGGAGAAAGCAGGATTCTGCCTGCAGAACTAATTTCCTCAGCTGGGTGGGAAGGGTTTGAGGGGGGAAATCCCCCAAAAAGTAATGTGGAGATCTAAGCAATCACAGCTGTCAGGACTCCAGGACGGGAGCAATCAGATACGTAATTATACTATTCTAATTACAGGGATTACAGAGATCGTGGCATTACAAATTGCATGAGCTGCGGGCATTAGAATACATTAAATGCTTACTTGAAAGCAAAGCAGGTGACTAAGCCAAGGATGCCCTGCTCTTTGTGAAGAATAAGACTTTCTGTGGAATTGATGACACATTCCCCTATTATCTAGATGGAACTTGGTATAAAGTGTGGAATTCAGACTCAAATGTTTCAATGAAAAAGAGAGAAAAGTTGGACCTTAAAAAAGATTTCTAAGATAGACTTTGAAACCTGAGGAACCAGAAGGGCTGGACAGGATTTCAGGGGGCTGGAGGTTAGAGCTTCAGAAGATGGCTATTGAGCTCATATACTGTACGTGGACCTCTCATACGCCTCTGGCCACTCATGAAACAGGATGCTAGATAGGCCTTTGTTCTGATTCAGCAAATTTCTTAATGTTCCTTATCTCTAAAGCAAAAAAATACATGCAAGTACAGTGGTACCTCGGGTTACATACGCTTCAGGTTACATACGCTTCAGGTTACAGACTCCGCTAACCCAGAAATAGTACTTTGCTTCAGGATGAAAACAGAAATCGTGAAGCAGCGACGCGGCAACAGCGGGAGGTCCCATTAGCTAAAGTGGTGCTTCAGGTTGAGAACAGTTTCAGGTTAAGAATGGACCTCCAGAACGAATTAAGTACTTAACCAGAGGTACCACTGGTTTTTGCTCAATATTTGCAGGTAGCATTATTTTTCTACATATGGTGTAAAATACGTTTTGATGATACTGTATGTGTAGCCTTAATGATACTGAGGTAGAGAAAAATGAAGAAAGCTGTAGGTGTAGGCGAACATGAATAACAGGGCAGCATAACCTTACAGCAGGGTGGCAGCGTTAGCTCTGTTGCAGCAATAGCATAGAATCATAGAATTTTAGAGGTGGAAGAGGGACCTTGAGAGTCATCTAGTTCACCCCACCCCACCCTGCTATGCAGGAATCTTTTTGCCCAACTCGGGACACAAACCCACGACCCTGAGAGTAAAAGTTTTATTCATTTACCAACTAGGTTATCCTGCCTTGGTGTCTGTTCATTTCATTGGGTTTCCTTAGAGCAGGGCTAGCATTTGAAAAAAAATGTGGTTATGTGCAATGTGGAAGTGAAGCAGACCTTTCCAACTCCCCAGCTCTTTGATCTCATTTCTTACTGATAAGCATAACCAATAAAACATGAAATTTAAAGAAATCACAAAATCTTGTACATGCACGTTGCTGTTCATGTTACACAGAGCACTTGAGATTTAAAACGTCTTTATAAAATTTGTGTTATTCATAACAATTCAAGGGAGAGCATAAGCAGATCTGCTACCATGCATTAAATTCTTAGTGTTTGCGAGAGAAAGACTACACCCCATAGAACTTCAGCCAACTTAGAAGACACAGCTCTGATTGAGGAAACTGACCACTGTAAACTATTATTAACCAGTGGTGTGCCTGATAAAGCAAGTGGTTGACCTTCCTCTGTAATACTGCTATTATTGGAAGGATAGAAACAAATTCATTGTTTTGTACCTTCTTAACACATCTAAATAAACAGTGTCATAAAAAGAAAGGAAAGAAAATGTACAGAAGTAGAGGTTAGTCAGTGTGATTTAGTGGTGTAATGGTTAGAGCAGGGGTCTGCAAAGTTTTCCAGCAGGGGGCTGGTCCACTGTCCCTCAGATCTTTTTTTGGGGGGGCAGACTATATATATATATATATATATATATATATATATATATATATATATATATATATGTGTATATATATATATATATATATATATATATATATATATATATATATATATATGGGGGGGGGATAAATGAATTCCTTTGCCCCACAAATAACCCAGAGATGCATTTTAAACAAAAGGTCACATTCTACTCATGTAAAAACACTGATTCCTGGACCGTCTGCGGGCTGGATTGAGAAGGCGATTAGGCCGGATCCGGCCCCCAGGCCTTAGTTTGCCTACCCATGGGTTAGAGTGCTGGAGACAGGAGTTCAGATCCCTGCTCAGCCAGTCATAGTGTCTCAGCCTAACCTACCTCACAGGGTTGTTGCTAGGATAAAATGAGGAGGGGAAAAACCAAGTACACCACCTTGAGCTCTGAAGGAAAGGTGGGATATAAATGCAATAGACAGATGGTCTTATAATCATTGCTCTTCTGTCACACAGTTCTTACCTTTGAACCCAGATTTTCCATTTATATTGTCAATGGTGATGTTGCGATCTGGGATTAACGACATCACATTTTTTGGCTACTATTTTAATGCCATTCTTTTTCAAAGCTGAGGAAATGTTTCAGGGAACAAGAAGCAAACTCAGCAGGTGAAGTGAGAATAGGTTGCAGAATATGTTTGGAAATTGAGAGTCCCATGGTGTCCTTAATGCATTAAGTTGAATAGGTGTCCCAGCAAAATGCATTTAACCCTGGAAGATTTCTGAAAGCCACCTCTCCTCCCATTTGTGATGAGTGCTTGTTTGCCTTTCGCACTTGTCAGTTCCCCAAGCAGCCCTAGAAATGATGAGTAGCAAACTCATTACCCCAAAATACAATTTGCAATTCTAATACAGATGTTATCCAAAGGTGCCTCTTGCGCTTTTATAGATCTCACCACTGTAACCCCCAGCAGGAGACATTCCATGTTTCACAATTGATTTCCTTCCTTTTGCTATAGCCGTATTGGTTCATTGGATGTAATACACATAGTTTTATCTCTATCATATGATGAATGTACATATCAGGCACATCAAGTTAAAACACATTAAAATGTGCACCATTAATCTGCAGGCTTCATGGTTTTTTCGGGATTTTTATTATAAAAAAAATCTGAGTGCATGTTATCCTTGATCCAGTTGTGCATTTTAAAACTAGAAACATTCTTATGTGTAATGCTTGCATGCTGATCTGATCTGAAACTGAGAAATTGAAAGATGAGGATGGTCACCATGATTGCAAAGTAGAATGAGACACAAAATAGCCAGTGGAGTTCTATAATTCTCTTCCTACATGTTATCTAGCCTCTCTCTAGCAAAGGACAACTGACTGAATTCTTAGGGTTATGAAGACTGTTGTCTTATAACTAATTTTCTCTGTTCTTGGAAAGTGATATGTATATCAGTTGATTATTGTGATTTTAGTATTAATAAATGGGTCCGATAGGCTATAAAATCAGACAATTCATAAATGCTCAAATCTAGAAAAATGGATCATAGTTGATTCTCCCCATAACAAAACAGTTGAACATTCATCATTGTTTATCACTTTTGAGAAATACATTTCAGAAGCTGAGGATCCTGTACACACACCCTTGCTGCTCTGTGATCCATATGGTAATGAGACTGAGGCGATGTAACTGATTAGTGCAGCTGGTTATTCACAAAGTATGTCTCACAAAATTTTCACTGTATTTAAGATTAGTGTAAGGCTATTATAGAACAACCATCCTTTACCCTGGTGCATTTTGGGGGGAGACAAACCACAAACCTGGGTTCAGACATGGTGTAGCCCATAGCAGTGCTGCAGAACCAAGGAAGGAGCACAGTGGCCATCATTTTTTACTCCAAGAACCCACTCATTTGTGCTATGTCATAAATCCACTTGGTGCTAAATGCACACTGGGCCTCTGAATCCAAGTACAGGATAATATGTTTCCTTGATCAAAGTAATCCAGCATTCAACTTGTTCTAGGCTTATATGGAGGAAGTGCTTCTCTCTGCATATGACCAGATTAGGTCATCATTACAAAGGTCAGAATCTGCTTTATGTTCAGGAGGCCTAATCCATTCTTTGAATTCAAATGGCCAGCGTTCCAAAAGTTGTCAAATGATCCATGATAGAATGTTATGATTGCAACCTGGAGATTCCATGTACCTAACAGGTCAGCAACCTCAACAGAATATATTATTAGTGCTTTATCTCCCTGCCTTCTGCCCAGGCAGTCATGGAACAAAATGAGTCCTGCTGGCTTAAGTAGATGGAAGAGAAGAAAGGACCAGTGCAGGGGAAACCTTTTGCAACTGCAGAGTTCTTTTAAAAGCCTATGTGTTGCATCCTATGTTACATGGCAAACAGAATCCCAGCAGCTCATTTAATGTTTGCTGTGTTCAGTAAAAGTGTCTACAGTATCTGCTTTCTGAGCATCCTCATATCAACTCCTAAATCTCCTGTACCTTTGCAACTATTTTGTGGATTATTTGACCCATGTAATCAGATCTTCATTTTCTGTTTTCTTAACATGAATCTTTTTGTGACTCCTAATTCAGAGATTGGGAGCCTGTAGACTGTCAGATGTTGCTAGACTGGAGCCCACCCCACCTTCTCTGGCCTTGCACTGATGGATTGGAGTCCAGTACATGGGGGACACAGATGTTTTACCCCAGCATGCATTAACCTAGTTCTCCACCTGTGCAAGATTTGAGTGATAAACAGGTTTGAGTGGTTTCTGCAAAAAATGTGGAATGATTACCTACATTCATCCTTCACCTTATGGTTTCCTTGTTATAGTGGCCATTCTGTGTCATGTACCATAGTAGTGATCTTGGTTCTGGGGCAGGGCTGATTTATTGTAAGTCCATACTTTCTCTTACTCATTTCTTCTCTGATCTAATCTGACCTATCACTTTGAATTACCTGGGCTGAGACTTGCACTACCTTGTTGTGTCTCAGTTGCCCCCCCCCATCCTTCATCAAAGATTCTTTAGCTATGCTTCTGTCAGCACTAGAGTATTACATAGCAAATATGTATTTTTTCCTTGTGCTTCTAAGAAAATAGAGTGCAGTGTCTGTCTGTGTTTCTCTGTTTCTCTCTCTCCATCTCTTTTACAATTTGCAGCACATCAAAACGTAATTCTATCCTGTATTTTGCTAGTTATGTTTGTTCTAAGCAAGGTTCATGATGGGCAAATCCTCCTGTTTGCCTTATGACAATCTCCATGTTAGAGAGATAATAAGAACAAAATTAGAAGGACTCTTGATAATCCAAGTGGTCCAAAGTGAATGAGGAATGCAAATCAGGTGAACAGTTAATTACTTTTTGAAAAATTCATTATTTGTCTAGAGCAGCTGATTGAAAAGCAGTGTTGCAATTTAAATTAAGACTATTTGTTCATTTCCAGAATAAAATAGTGTAATTTGACTTATAATCTGTTACAGCTTAGATGAGTAACAGTGATCTGAGCGCCCAAGGCAGCTTTGGCCAATTGAATAACAAAGCTTTCTGATGAAGCAGGTAGAGGTGAAATAAGGGACCTCTTCTTCTGATTCTAACATACAAGCACACACACACTAGCAATTAATTGTTGTCACTGTTGGAAACACAGTAGTGCTTTTATCCTACACCACTTGAATTTGCATATCATGTATCATTCTCCATGTTGCCCTTGGACATTATTATGATTGGTTGGAGCATAATACACAGTGATTCATCTTACACATGCAGCACTTTCCTTTTAATGAAGTTACAGGCTTTGCATATGAGTTAGCTTAGGGTGACATCACAATTAGAAAAACTATCAGATCTTACTCTGTAGAGAAACAAGAATGTTTCTTTGCTACTAATGCAATAGTCTGATTCTTCTGAACAACGGGGTGTTTAGGAGGATGCAGCTGATCTAAAAATTTCCCTTAAAATCGCAGGAGTGAGTTACACACGCTTCAAAGTCATTCTGGGACATATTGACTATCTCATTCTATACAGCTGCAGTTGACACATCCATTTTCAATTGGCTCTGTCCACTTATAGCAGTCTGTGAAATGCTTATTTATGCTTCAGACTTGTTTTCAGTCATTCTGATTTTGTGGCTTTTAACGTAAGTTAATATATCAAACCCTTTTACAGTCATGTTGAACGCAAAGCACTCTGGACAACGTAGGATTCTGTCTGTCTTGCATTGGCACTTGCCGTTATTTATGTCACTTCTTATATCTTGCTTTTCTATGTTATATCTGAAGCAGCTTATAACATCATGAAAACAAACTCATAAACATTGAAATTAGCGAAGTGACAATAAAATAACCTAACAACGAAACCTAGTGGCATCAGTTTAACACGCTACCATCAGAAGTTTCAAAGCTCATGTTCTTGGATGGAATTAGTTCTTCCATGTATCATCTAATCTTATTTCAGAATCCTTAGGAGATGGCAGAGGCATAAACAACCATTTGTAAATTGCATGTCTTTTGAAAATCACAGTACAATTAATTCAGGAATAGGAGAAAAGAGAAGAGAGGTACCGGTACTTAAGAGACTCTTTGACCATAGCTCCTGGTTCCTTTCTCTCCTCTTCCATGAAAACTGTTTGTGGCCTGTGATGAGTAGGCTTCATGATGTTAGGATTGAAGTAAACTATATATTTGTGCTGAAATTTCATATACGGTGGTACCTCAGGTTACAGACGCTTCAGGTTACAGACTCTGTTAACCCAGAAATAGTACCTCGGGTTAAGAACTTTGCTTCAGGATGAGAACAGAAATTGTGCTATGGCAGTGGGGTGACAGCGGGAAGCCCCATTAGCTAAACTGGTACCTCAGGTTAAGAACAGTTTCAGGTTAAGAACGGACATCCAGAACGAATTAAGTTCTTAAACAGAGGTACCACTGTACTGCTTGACATTGGGGGGAGCGGGCTAAGTGGTTTAGGGAAATTATAAAATCAAAATCAAATCTTGAAAGACAGTAGCAGGAGGTTGAAACTGAAACATAAGTGATAGAAAGGCCGGTTGGAGTGACTATGGAAGACTATATACTACTAATTTACTTCATGGGTGGTCAATGTGGAGCAACTCTCAGCCCCAGCCAGAATGTCAAGCAGCCAGGGATGATGAGAATTGTAGTCCAAAACATCTGGAGATTACCACGTTGACTAGCCCTGGTCTATTCCACAGGTTGAAGGATAAAAGTATGTGGGTGCGGCAGGGGATGAGGGTTATTGTGACTTGCTGGACATGGCCTCGACGATAAGCTGATGCCCAACTCCCAGGTCTCCTAGTTTGTGTCCCTCAGTACCCATCATTCTGTGTCTTGTAAAGCTGTTCATCAGACAACTGCACAGCTGCAGTTTCCCCCATTGCTGTCTCCATGCTAGAAACAGCTGCTTGTCATTCAGCTGTTAATGGGACAAGACCGGCTGGCATCAAAATTTGAGTTATGGCTTCCAAAGTTAATGACACTGGATTAGCTGGATGCAGAGGAGGGACTGCTGGTGGGACAATGATGAACAGTCAGAGGGAAAAAAGGGGGCATACTGGGAAGAGAAGGTGTTGGAAGCTGAAGAAGCAACAGGTTTTAGTGATCAGGAAGGGTCTGTTGCAGAAAGCAGTTCAGAATCAGAGGCAGGAGAGATATAGGGCCAGAAGACAGAGATGAGACAGGCTTCTGAAGAAGCCAGGGGGTCGCTCCCTTCTGTTGCAACCAGCTTCCCTCCCCCATGGTCTCCCAGAATAGACAGAGAAATGAAGAGGCCAGAGCAAAGAGATACAAGACAATGGAGCCTTAGGCTACTGGGGAAGGAACCAGAGGAGGAGCCTTAGAGAGCAGTGGGAAAGCAGGGGCCTTCAGTCCTTGCAATTGCCTCATTGGGGCAAGACCTACTGGGAAGAGTTGCTGTGATCACTAGGCCTGCACTGTTTTGGTTTCCTTGAATAAGGAGTTAACTTCACTGACACTGGGTGTTTTATTACTGAACTACTCCTGACTCTGGCTCCTATCACGGGGTAGTTAATCTAGTGCATGCATAATCTAGGTCGACAAACTAAGGCCCAGGGGCCGGATCCGGCCCAATTGCCTTCTGGATCTGGCCTGTAGACGGTCCGGGAATTGCCATGTGGATCTGATTCTGATTGTTCGGACTGCACCCCCCCCCCGACACACCACAGTAGCACCTCCACCCTCCCTCCTCCTGGCTTCTACCTACCCTGTGGAGGAAGGGGACTGGGCTTTGATTGGTGCCAGCAGCAGCAGCGTGATTGCGCAAGTGGGCGCCATTTAAAGCAGCCCCTCTCCGGAGCCCTTTCGCGCGCCGCTCATCATCCCTCTGTAGCCACCACTGCCATCCGCCCCCCCACAAAGTCTGAAGGACAGTGGACCAGCCCCCTGCTGAAAAATTTTGACGACCCCTGATCTAGTGCTCTTCAGATGATATTGGACCAATGCCCATCAGTTCCAACCAGCATGACCAACTATTGGGGATGGTGAGAGTTCTAGTCCAACAATATCTTGAGGGCACTGTGGGTGTCTGCTATAGACCTCCAAGCCCAGACTAAGGACTTGGATGCTGCATTCCTACAGCAGATTACCAAACATTTAAAAAGGAGAGATATAATAGTCATGGGAGACTTTAACTACCCCAGTATCTGTTGGAACTCACACTTTGCCAAGAATGTAAGGTCCAACAAATTCCTCCATTGCCTCACTGTCAGTTTCATTTCCCAGAAGGTGGAAGAAGCAACAAGGGGATCATCTCTCTTGTACCTGGTCCTCACCAACAGGGAGGAACAGATCAATAAAGTGAAAGTACTGAGAACCTTGGGAAGAAGTGATCATGTTCTCTTGGGCTTATTTTTACAAAGGCGAGGCAAAGCTGAGTGTAGTCAGACGTGTATTCTGGACTTTAAGCAGGTTGGTTTCAGAAACATTTTACTGACTGAAATCATGGTCAGAAATACTCAAAGAGAGGCAAGTCTAAGCTGGATAGGAGTTTCTTAAAGGTGAGCTGAGATGTAAGAAGGGCATATATAAGAAATGGAAGAAAGGAGAAATCACAAAGGAAGAATATACACAAGTAGCCAACAGATGCAGGGGAAAGGTCAGGCAGGCCAAAGCTCAAAATGAACTCAGGTTTGCAAGAAAGGTTAAAAGCAATAAAAAGGTTTCTTTGGCTATGTTCGAAGCAAGAGAAAGAGCAAGCAAGTAGAAGGACTCTTGTGTGGAGAAGATGGAGAAATACTATTGAGTGACTGGAAGAAGGTGAACTGCCTAACATCTGCTTTGCCTCTGTCTTCACCCAAAAGGAAACTGATGCCCAGCCTGGTGATAACAGAATAAACAATGCAAGGAGGGAGCTGAAGGGCTAAAGGAGCTTGCAGATGTGATTTCTGGGCCTCTGTCTATAATCTTTGAGAATTCCTGGAGAACCAGTAAGGTCCCTGTGGCCACCATGTTCAAAAGTGGGGGAAAGGAAGACCCAGGTAACTACAGACCAGTTGACAGTAAGAACCATTCGAGAGTAAAACGGACTCCTTTGGGAGATGATGGACTCGCCTTCCTTGGAAGTGTTTTAAGCATAGGTTGGATGGCCTTCTGTCATGTATGATTTAGCTGAGATTCCTGCATTTCACAGGGTTGGACTAGAAGACTCTCGGTGTCCCTTCCAACTCTACCATTCTAGGATTCATAGATGCTAGAAACAGTTTGATCCCTCTTCCTTTCATTAAATGAACAGCTTCCATGACTGTTGCTGCTGCATATTTTCTCTGAACATCTTTTCCATGGGAGACCACTTCAGCCAGCAGCTGCATCCACCTCCTATGAATGCAATCATAGATGCAGGGCAATCTATTGCACTATATGAAAAATTAGAGCATTTTTATTCTTGTCTTTATTTTGATTCCTTCTAGGAGTTAGGAAAATAGGATTGCTGATTAAAATGGATACACTTCAGCTTCGTCCAAAGCCCTTCCTGACTGGCAATAAGATTGACCTGAATCATGCTAATCAACAATTGCTGTATGTTAGGCTTATGGAAATACAACATCTGCACAAAAAGGGAGGAAGGATAATCAGTTGCTGATTACAAAACTTCACTTTATTTTAAAATGATTTTGTGTGTGTGTGTTTTAAGGTCAATTTCTGTTGGGACAGGAAATATCAGTATGAGACTCCCCAAGCCCTTGCTCATTTTATATTAATGAGATCATCTCACACAATTGAATTAATATTTGCAATACATTTGATCAGACTGCTGGTCTTCCTATAGTGACTTGTGGATGGATACATTATTCCTACCATATAGATTTGCTGAACTCTCTTCAATTAGAAATTGCTTCATGTAGAGAAAAGTCTGTGTCACACAATCAAAATTATGAATACTGTTTCTGAATTGCATTGTAGACTTTCCCCATGAATATTGTGTGTAGCCATCAGTTAACTTCACTGTATACGGAAAGTAGCTAATTCAGTTGTAAAAATATTAATATTCCTTTATTTATCTTAATGCCTGATCAAACTTATTTAGCATGTATTTTTGAAGGAGTGTTTTGAAATCCCATTAGTTATTTCATTATTTTTTTTTGCATCAGGGACAGTATAGTCAGAGGTAGGCAACCTTTTGCTAGTAGTTAACTGAATCTCTGCAGCTCAGGACAAAGTTGACTTGGGAAACCTAGACATATTTTATATTGCATATTAACATGCTACATCTATTTGAAGCCTTTCTTACATCTTTTTAAATATTGTAAGGAATTTTGTGCATCATTGCTTCCTCCCTTTTTTGTGGGAGTATAGTGCAAGTCTCAGCTCAGAGGGCTCATCCAGACTTCCAACTTTCCCCTGGGAAAATGCGCTCTTTATTGCTGAATCAGAGCAATCAGTAATTGGGTTTTCTGTGGATTGGCATTTGCTCCAATTCACCGCTAAAGAGCAGATTTTCCCTGGCAAAGCAGTGGAGCAAACAGAACACTGCTTGGACATGTGCAGGACAAGTGGGAAACCACTTTGGACCCGTGCTTTCTGTGCACAAGACAAGTGGAAATGTGGATGTGCTGAAAGTCTACAGCCTCTGGTTCTATCTACGTTGCCACATTCTACAAATAGCTCTTGAAATCTTTTGATTCTTTTCCTATAAGGATATAGAATAGTTTGTGTTCTTGCTTGGACATTAGATTTGCTCCTTGTCTATTAGGCTTATGTGGCATCATGCCAGGAGCTACATGTCATCAACTCCTGAACTGACTGCCTGAGAGAAGAGGAACTTTCTTCTTTTCACACAGGAGGAATGACTTTTCCTAATATGTTACCATTACTTGCTGTAATACATGCCTGCACCACCTAAATACAAAATAGGTATGCTTTTTTCCCTGAAAAGAACTGGTTTGTATCCAATGCAATCTGTCTGCAGGTGGGAAAGACTACCTTCCTCTCCTCTGCACCCCCGTGTTCCTTCAAAACCTGCTCTTGAGTGTTGGGAAATCCTCCAGAGCAGATTTTGACGGTACGCAGATGAGAAAAGAGGAAGAGGAAGTCCTGTTACATGAGTGGAAATTTGCTCATTCACTGTTGGGTTCTGCCCATAGCTTTAGCTATATGCAGATTAATGCAAATTGGTCGATTCATTTGATTAAGATTTGTTTTTAATTGGGTGAGAGCCCTACAGCAGACCAGTATTTAATTTAATGTGTGTATGTGTTCTATATAAAAAAGACTTGCAAAGTGAAAACATCACAGCCATCCACATTGCTGTCCAGAATGTCAGAAACCCAAGACTAGTGGGTAGAGATCTTAGATGAGAGTGAAAAATGAGATGACTTTGTGTTTTTGGAATCAGTAAATCATCCAGCCTCCTCCTGAAGAATCGAGCCTTTTATGGCTGCTCAGCCCCTTTTCAAAGACTGTTTTTCATGCAACTGGCAGGAGGCAGGGATCCAGCTGTTTCTCAAAGGACAGCAGGAAGTGGCAACCTCCTTGTTTCTACTGGTGGGTGAAGCTTGGTGAAGACTCTCACCCTTGGAAGCAGAAAGATCATCTGCAGACATCTGATGGGTCCCACACAGCCTCTTTGTAGCTATCAGCATGGGCTGGACTGATTCCTGATGGGCATAGAGCATGTGCATTGAAACCCCTGCCACATGTAGAATACTAACTCGAAATTCAAATTAAATAAGGATAATTAACAATTAACAAAAAGCTAAGCAGACAAGTAATTAGATATTCCCTGACTAGTGTTTACTGTAATTTCGTGACCCATTCATAATTAACCTCAGATTGTAAAGTATATTGATGAGAAGCCAAAGTATAAACTTGTATTAACAGTGACAGAATAAGGTGCCAATTAAACTGCATTTCATTCAAGCTTGGGAAAGCAAAGCTATAATGGGTTTTTATTATCTTCCCATGCTTCCCTATGCTTGGCACGTGCCAGAACGAGATTAGGAGTTGATGAAAGGGGATAAAAAAAACTGCCTGATGTCTGTAGCAAGTTGGGGGCGGGAAGTAATAATAAAGAGGGTTTAAAGAAAAACAATAAAAATGTTAAGCAGCCTTCTGCTGTACAGGAGTGCATACGCATGCTGAATAGGATCAACACATGCATCCCAAAGTTAACCTTTTTCAGGTATGGCCTGAATAGCTGGGCTTCCAGTGCATTCTTTTCTGACAGACAACCAGAAAGCTAACTCGGAGGCATTATTAACCTATCTGAATGTCATGTGCTATTCTATTGATATTTTGTTAAGGATAATCAATGGTGATAACTTTTTATTCCCTCCATTAAGTTTTGTTCTTCCTTGTAAGAAGCCACCTTCTCCATCACAGCAGATTGATTCTACAACAATGCCAAACCAAATGTGAGAAACTGCATTCCTAGGACTTATTCTTTCTTGAATAAAGCAAAGGGGTGTGTGTGATTAAATGAAACCCCTGGCTCTTAATTTCTCAACAGCGTGGATGGGGATGCTGTGGGATTCCAACACTCATCAATCCCACCAATGAGCATGACCAGTGGTTATGAATGATGGAAGCTGTAGTCCAGTAACATGTGGAAGGCCACAGATTCTCTTCCCGTGTTCTACAGAACATTGCCGGTGACAGCTGAAGCTAATCCCTGCCCTGTCCTTTAACTTATCTTCCATTTAAAAAATCAGTTTATCAGATTTATATCCTAATGTTTTGACCATCAAATCCTCCAGCAATTCAATAGATAATTTTAAAAGCTTACTTCTTACACCCCTCGCCTCATTATTCACAATACTTTAGTTTTCACTGTAGGTTATGGTTTTGCTATAGCCCATTCCTTCCCAGCATCTTACTACTATCCATCTCCATCTTGTAATGGATTAAAGAAAGCTTGTAATGTTAGCTTCACAGCTCCTAAGCACAGTTCCCATAGATGCATGTCCTCCAGACAGTTGACTCTTTTAGACATCCTGCTTGGCAGCTGCCTGCTGCCTGCTGCCCCCTGTGACAGCAAAATTCTCTTTTATGATACTGTTTGCTCAAAAGAATGCCATTGAAATCAGTGGGATTTACTCCTAGGTAGGTGTGTATACGATTGATACCTTAGGCGTCCATCCTATGCCCACTGACCTGGAATTTGTACCTCTGTAGACATGCATAGAGCTAAAGCAGAGAGGAGTCAGGTGCTGTTCACTTGTAGTGTGTTGTGTTGATAAGTATGGAATGGCAGTTACTTGGATGCTGTCCTTTCTACTCCCTTCTTCTTGGGATATCTTCTAATATCTGAGAAAGGGTCATAGCTTGGTGGTAGAGCATCTGCTTTGCATTCAGAATCTCCCAAGTTCAATCCCTAGTAGCCTGGTACAGCTGGGAGACACCTTTCCTGAAACCCTGGAGAGCTACTGCCAGTCATTACATATGATACTAAGCTAGATGGACCAAGGTTCTGGGCAGCTTTCCATGTTTCTGTGAGGAGTCAATATAAGGAGGATCCATATAATGTGTGTTATACATGTGCTAAAGTTGGTTCTTCTCAACTTTGTGTGTACTCCTTAAAGAACAGTTTGTATGTCCACACTACAGACATTTGGACCAATCCCCAATCCCTGCTCTATGATACATCCAGCTCTAAACCACTTACCCATTGATAATCCTTGAGTATCAATAGCTTTAACATTGCTTGAACAGCATTGCCCAACAACTGATGGTCAAATCTGGCACTAGCCACTTAGGCAATGTGATTTGTTTATGTAGTTGTGGGTTGGAAGTGTACGTTGAGAAAATAATATGCAGCTTTGATATGGTGCTCTTCAGAGTGTCAAACCAAACAATGCACCCCTACCCAAAGGAGTGTATAATTTAAATTATTACTTCAAGAAAGAAGGCTTCTTGGAAACATAGAAAGTTGCTTTATACCAAGTCAGACTATTTGTCCATCTAGCTAAATATTGTACTTTCACTGGTTGCAGCTCTCTACCACCTGATGCATTAACTGGAGATAATCAGGGAGATTGAACCTGAGGCTTGTATGCAAAGTGTATGCCCTTGCACTGAGCTACAGTTCCTCCCCTTAAGTAAGAATCATGTCCCCAAACCAGAGGTAGGGAACCTGCCCTACTGCCTGACTCCTGTCCAAGCCAATACAGCTAGTGATGATGGGAAGCCAACAGCATCTAGAGTGCCATAGGTTCTCATCTCTGTTCTGAATGGACAAACTTCAGTTAAGAAAGCTGCCAGGAGAGGAGTTCGAACTCTTCCAGAGACTGGAACTCCTGGACCTGGGCTGGTGAAGTCTGGCACCTTTGATCCCTGAGCCACTGTGCTGCAGAGAGCTTCTTTAATTACCGTATTTTTCGCTCTATAGGACGCACCCGACCATAGGACGCACCTTGTTTTAGAGGGGGAGAACAAGAAAAAAAATTCTCCCCCTCTCTGCTCAGCGCCCCTTCAGCGAAGCGGCAGGAGAAACGGAGCCCCTTCCATTTCTCCTCCCGCTTCGCTGAAGGGGCGTTGCACAGCTCTCCCTATCTGCTGAAGCCAGGAGAGTCTTGCTCTCCCGGCTTCAGCAAAAGGAACCCGAAGCATTCTGAGCACAGCGCGAGTTTCCGCTGCACTCCAAAGGCTTCAGGCGGCTATCCCTGAAGCCTGGAGAGCGAGATGGGTTGGTGCGCACCGACCCCTCTTGTCCTCCAGGCTTCAGCGAAAGCAACACATAGCCTCCGGAGCGTGGAGGGAGCTTCGCGTTGCTATTGCTGAAGCCAAGGAGCCTGCATTCGCTCCATAGAACACACACACATTCCCCTTAATTTTTGGAGGGGGAAAAGTGCATCCTATAGAGTGAAAAATACGGTACTTATTATTATTATTATTTATTCAAACAACTAAGCTGGGATATAAGGGTAAAGAGACCCCTGACCATTAGGTCCAGTCGTGACCGACTCTGGGGTTGGGCGCTCATCTCGCTTTATTGGCCAAGGGAGCTGGCGTACAGTTTCCGGGTCATGTGGCCAGCATGACTAAGCTACTTCTGGCAAACCAGAGCAGCGCACGGAAACGCCGTTTACCTTCCCGCCGGAGTGGTACCTATTTATCTACTTGCACTTTGACGTGCTTTCAAACTGCTAGGTTGGCAGGAGCAAGGACCGAGCAACGGGAGCTCACCCTGTCGTGGGGATTCAAACTGCCGATCTTCTGATCGGCAAGCCCTAGGCTCTGTGGTTTAACCCACAGCGCCACCCACGTCCCTTAAGCTGGGACATAATAGAGGCTTAAAAAATTATGCATGGTATGGCTAGAGAATGTGGATAGTGAGGTTTTCCTCCTTTCTCATAATACCATAATTGTGGGTCATCCAATGCAAAATTGGTAGTAGATTAAAGATTGACACAATAACATTCACACAACACTTAACTAATTTATGGAAGTTGTTGCCACAGAATGTGGTAGTGGCTTTTTACTTAGAAGGCCTCTAACTTTATGGTGCTGCCTGTTTTGCATATTTTACAGCTCCCTTGCCCAAGGCAGCTAAAAGCTCCGGTCAGTGCCTGGGTGGAAAACCAGCTATAAAATCCTGTATGTTGCCTATAACTTCCATGATAGAAGAAAAGCAGGATATCAATGCACTGAATCAATAGAGGGGATTAATCAGATTCATGGTTGTGCAATATTTGTCATGACTGACTAAATCACACCTCTATGTTCAGAGGCAATAAACCTCTACATACCAGTTGGGGTGGGAGAACAGCATAAGAGGACTGTTGCCTTCTTATGTGTATCTCAAGAGCATCTGTTTGGCCACTGTGGAAAACAGGATGCTGGACTAGATATTCCTTTGGTCTGATCCAGAAGGGCTCTTTTATGTTCTTACTTACCGGTACTACCAGCTCAGCATGTGAAATTAAATGAATGTATAAAGTACAGGGTAAGATGGAATTGACCCCTCTGTGTTAGATATTGAATCTAAGGAAGATAGCCCTCTCTCTCTTTAGCTGCTATTGAAACCATAGAATGGGTCGTGTCCTTTGAAACATCATCTGCCTCATTATGCAACTAGAGCCCTCTCCCCCTGTGTTCTGACTCCTGGATGCCCCCACATTACCCTGTCTCGTTGGAGTGTGGGTCACTGCTGTTATTTCCCTCCCAAGTTACAAGAGCCATAAAATTATTCTCCAAAGGGAAACGATTGCAGCAGATGCCACCTCCCCAATTCCCTCAAGTTCCAGACATGGATGTGATCAATGGCATAAACAAACAAGCGCATCAGCGCTCCAGCGTCTGCTGTGAACAAGGACAAGTAATCTTAATTAAGGTATTGTCCCAAAACTTTCTAAAATATGGAGAGCTTGCACTCTCAGTCTTAATAAAGTGCTACAAATGAAGAACTAATTTATATTTAACAAGGCATTTACTGGATGTTAGTCAACTAAGGATTGATTTATCTAAAAACAAAGAAGTGGAGAGTTATAGCTGTCTCATCAGCTTACAACTGTCAAATTCTAATAAAAGTTTTAGTCTAATAAAAGTAATCAACCTAGTGTATGTTAACAGGCACTATACATTTTGCTAAAGTGCTAGTGGTCATCAGCAAGGAAGATTGTATGTCATGGGGTTTAAATATTCATTTTTTAAAAAATATTTTATTAAGGATTTTCTTGTTTTACAGAAGTAATATTCATTCTGAAGATTCATCTATCCATCCAATGCATTCAGTTGCTCAGACTGTCTTACAATGATTATAATACAACTACTGTATCCTGTAATCAAACAATTTAAAACAAAGTAATATAAAAATGTAAACAAGCTCAGCCAGTAAAATACTATACAAAACACCATCTGCCTAGCAATACAAAAGCTTACCAGAACAGAAAAGCTTTCACTAATAGGCAGAAAACGGCAAGGGAGGGTGCCAAGCAAACCTTATGGAATATGGTGTCCATTGGATGCAGCCACCAAGAAGGTCCTATCTTTTGTCCCAGACAAGCATTCCTCCAGGTCAGGCAGGATACAAAAAAGGGCCTCTCCAATGGAGATTAGGGAGGAGACAAGTTATTTAAGATGAGTTGGCCCCTGAATTTTCCTGGACCCAAGCCATTTAGAGCTTTGTAATCACCAGCACTTGTGGCCAGAAACAAATTGGCAAGTAGTTGCAGGATAGGTGTGATATGATCCCATGCTCAAACACCCGCTAACATCCTCTTTGCCACCCTCTGGACTGACGTAAGCATTCAAAGACTCTTCAAAGGTAGCCCTGTATATAAAGCATTGGATTTATCCAGTCTGGTTATATCTAAGATCTTCGCTGTATGTCAGAATTCAGAAAAGAATAGAATGAAAGTAGAGTAGAGAAGGAGAAATTAAGAAATAAGGAAATGTGTTTAAGTTAAATGGAAAAGTAAAATTGTGCTAAGAGAACGGTTGGAAGTCAGGTCACTTACGTGGGTGTGGGTGTAGGGTACGTTTATAGGTACGTATGGTTTAGTTATATGTGGGTATGTGGGTACCTTTTGTTAAGAGGATAAGGTATGGTATTGTATTTGATTATATAATGATGTCTTGAATAGTATTGTAATGAATAATGTATGTATGTCTTATATGTTTTACATGTTAATAAAACATATTTTTTTTAAAAAAGAATGTCAGGTGAAGAAATAGGACTACCTCTGCTGATGGTATTCAGTGAGGTCTTCAACTGGCCTGTTGTTTTCTTGTGGCATTACAATGTGCAGCCCTTATTGCAAAATTGCAGGGAGATTTTAAATTTAACACAAAAGAATAGTTTTTAATAAAAATTCCGCTCTAGATTCTACCACCACATTCTAATGCATGGGAATAACAAGCTTAAGTTTCCATGTATAACTGGGTAATATTTGTAGGACTAATTTAATTGTGTGTTTCCCCATTTCCCTAAGCTGTCCTTCTTTCCAGACTTGCTGAGAAAGCACCTGGGGAAAGGGTCATGCTGTTCACTTCGGTGGACAAATTTCTTAAACAAACAGAGAGATACTTAACCACAAACAGACTCCAGGAAGAGAAGTATCTTCCTGCCAGGGTGGGAAGCTAGAGAGTGAGTTCAGTGTCCCTGGGTGTTTACAATTCCAGCTGCCCTGACTATGAATTGCTTATTTTTGGACAATAGGGCACAGACACTATAATTTGGTGTGTGATCATTGACACACCCTCTCCTTTGTCTTCCTTTCAAAGCCAATATCTCAGGCCCAGATGGGTTAATACATAATGCAGACATGCAAGTAATTGGCTGCCTTTGTATAGCAGTCAGTCATAGCTCGCTGTCCCTCTGATCCACTATTAGTGGCCATGCAAACACTCCTTCCACCTAATTAAGCACAGCTTTGAAAATACCCTTCCCAATGATGTTCCAGTCCCAAGCTAGTGATTCACATATGAGCCCCTACCTGTTAAACCTGCAATCTCACTCTCTTCTGGGATAGAACATCCCTGCCCGCCCCCAGGTGACCCAGCTGCTTGCTGGGGATGCTTAGGACCTAAAGGGAGTGGGGAGTGATAAATGATCTTTAGAATAGTCTGTATTAAAGAGTTGGAAATGGGATGTTAATAAACCCCAAGCCACTAATTTAGAGAACACATGCTCTCCAGGCTAAACCAGTGCCCTGAAACAATGGCCAATGATAAACATGGCCTTTGCCAAGCAACTGTCTTTCCAAAGGCAGCTTTTGTGCATTTGTGCACCTATGCATGGTAAGTCCAGCTAATTTTTTGCCCTGTATATACCACTCACCTGGTGTAACATGTAGGTCTATTTTACTTAGGTGCTATCCTGGGAAAGCCTGTCTTGTCTTTCTGCCAATAACCTGAGATTTTTGTAACTAAGTGTAGTGTTACTTTCTAGTATGGTGTAAAGTGCTTGTCTGAACTGGGAAGATTCAGGTTCAAATCCCCACTCAGCTATGAAGCACCCTGGGTGATTTTGAGCAGGTCATCATCTCTCAGCCAAATCTACCTTAAAAAGTAGTTGTGAGGATCCAGTTAGCAGGGGAAAGAACCATGTACGCCACTCGGAGCTTTAAGGAAATGTGGATATAATTTAAAGAAAATGAAATGAATAAAAGTGTTCTTGAACCACTGACTACCCTTTGATCCCAGCAGAAAATATATTTGTATTGCCAATCTGTTATATTGATTAGGATTCTGGCATGTATAAAATATATGGTGATACTTTTTTCAGAATTATGGTCATGAGAACATTATCTCAATATATTCCAACTTATCATGCCCAACACCTGCTCATCTAATGCAAGCAGAAGTGATGAATTTGAACCACCAGTGTATCAGGCTCCTTTATACTTTGCTCATCTGCTAGCCATGTGTGCTGACGTCTCCAAGTGCTGCCCCAAGGACATCCTGAATAAAAGCCAACACTCCGTACTCCTTTATTAGGGATTATCAAAAAATAAGAGGGAAATTTTGAATTTTGCTGACTCTGACCTAGGGTGTAAGAGTGAAAGCTGAATTTGGTTTAATTACAAAGAGGATAATTGCCACGTTAGGAGTCCTTGAATAATGTTTCATGTTACTGTTCTTTGCAGCAGGTATAATCTCATACACCAGGTAGGGTATCAAGTGCCCTGCAAATATTTGTGCAAACTCTGCTTTAATTGTATCTTCTCAATTGGATGGACATAGTCCCTCTATCCAATCGGGACAATCCCAGCTCTTGATTTTCACATGGTATTTGAACAGAGATAATGTTTCCCTCATCATTTCAGCCTACTCATTGTGCCTAATAACATTAATACTTAGCACTTCCCATGCACTATTGTGTTGGAATCCTTACAACAACCTTGTAAGGTAGGTCAGTATTATCTCCATACTGCAGGTGGGGTGAAGGACCAGGCCCACCTAGTAAATTCATGGCAGAGGTGAGATTAAATCAGGTATTTGGTGTTTCAGAGAGGCTCTCTTATGCATTATGCTATTTCATCCACTAATAAAATTCAAAATATGCCTACTGTAATATAGTTTTGAGACTCTAATTTATTACTTAGTTGAATACATAATCTCATTAATCAGATGGTACTTTTTGGTGAAAGAAAAATCTAACTTGAACATTGGCCATTTCAAAACTCTCTCTCCAGCATCTTAAGTAACCACTTTTCCTGAGGCTGGTGGTAGATACACAGGCAAAGTAGTACTTCAGAAAGAACACAGCCTTATAGCACCTCGGAGATTAGCAGTTTGAACATGGTATCAGCTTTCATAGGATTCCATTCAACATTTATACTGTTGTGAGTTTGGGGGGTGGGTAGCCTGTAAGCCTGAGTCCCTTCTAATTCCTGGACTCAACCCTGAGTTAGCACCTGGAACCCCTGGAGTTTTGCAACTCTCAGAGATTATGGTGGCATGCAACAATGCTATAAACTGCCCTGTGATCCTCAGATGAAGAGTGGTATGTCTATCAAAGCAAGCAAGCCTTCCATGTAATGAATGTGCTGCTGCGAGATTCTTGCTGTTTTTGGAGAGCTGTTAAGAACGTAAGACTGGATTAGGCCAAAGGCCCATCCAGTCCAGTATTCTGTTCTCAGTAGCCAACCAGATGCCTGTGGGAAACCCACAAGCAGGAGCTGAGGGTTGCCGTGCTCTTTCGACTTTTGAATCCTAACAACTGGTATTCATTCAGAGGCATACTGCCTCCAACAGCAATATCTTGTATCCTTGCAGGGTTGATGGGAGTTATATTCTAAAATATCTAAAGGGCAGCAGATGTGCTTTGTCCTTCTGTGTCTGATCTTCAGTTTTAGTCAAACACCACCTGGATGACAAAGCCTTCTAAGATTTAGGTGTTTGCCTGCTATCACTAGCTTTTTACTCTTGTTTGTTTATTATATATATTTGTACTTTTTTTAAAAAATCTGCAATGCATAGAACAGTTTTCAACCAATGTTTGGGGAGCTTAAAATAAAATCCACAAGCACCACCCCTAGATCAGTGTTTCCCAACCGGTGTTCCGCGGCACACTAGTGTGCCGCGAGATGTTGCCTGGTGTGCCGTGGGAGTCTAACGGTTCTCAGCACCCTTAACAAAATACAGTTCCCAGGATTCCTTGGGGGGGGTAAGTCGCCGCTCTTTAAAGTGGTAGGAGATACCGCTTGAAATGTGAAGGGCTGTTGTAAGAGAGGGAGAGCCGCAGCTGGCGCGGAAGGTGTTAAGGGGAGTCGGAGGCTCCTCCTCACGGGAGTTCGAGTGTCGCTCTTTCTCCGGCTGTACCATTCGTCCTGGAAGCGGGGGGGGGGGAGGAGGAGGGGAGGAACCATTAAGCCTTCGCTGACGGAGAGCCATCGCGAGCTTCCAGCGAGTGGCAGCAGCAGCAGCAAGCACCCGCCTCGTCTCTAGAGGAGGAGGAGCTGCAGTTGCCGCCGCCTTTTGCACGTAAGAACGGGTGCATAAGCGTGCGGGAAGGAGGCATGTGCAAAAGGTGGAGGGATGGGGCGCCTGGGTGAAGCGAAGGCCTGGTCGTGGAGGCGGCGGGGCGAAATCCTCCCTCGTAGCCGCCGGAAGGCCGCCCCTCCGACTCGCGTCTTGAGCAGCCTCCCTCCCTCCCCTGAGACTGAAAGCCGGGCAAATCCCAGCAATGGGAAGCGCGGCGGGGGAGGCCTGGCTGGGCGCGCATTCACACGACTGAGGTGACCCGGGTTACGACATGCGCGTCAAGGTGGTCCAGGGGAGTGCGTGCCTCCGTCTCTCCGGGGCAGGCCTCCAGATGACCGACAACGTCAGCCCCGCCCCACGCCCCTTCTCCAGCCCTGCTCTAAGCATACAGTCAGACAGCAACCAGGTCTGCTCCTCTGCCCTTGCTTTCCATCTTTGGGTAGGCCAGGCATCCAGATACCCAAGGCTGAAACCTCCAATCTGTCCCCTGCTTTCACAACTGTGCCCGCTGACTCCAATTTCCTGAAAAGGCCAATGCACTAGGATAACACAGGACTACGCTGCTGGACTGTAACTCCTTCCTACTCAGCTAAACAGGTATTAGCAAAGCAGAGCTATTTTGCACTGCTGGCAATAAGCGGTGCACCCTCAGCCGCATAGCCCAGTGTTTCCCATCCTTTTTAAAAGTTGCATGTGGGATTGTGGCATTGTGCAAAATGCATGAATAAATCTTTCATGGAAATGGGCAGTGACACAAATCCGTAGTCTTTATATATACTTTATATATAGTCTTTATATATACTATATATATATATATATATATATATATATATATATATATGTAGGTTTTGGTGTCTTCGGGTGTCTTCCCGTGTAAGAGTTGGGGTGTCTAGGCGACGTTTCGACGAGGTCTCACTCGTCATCTTCAGGCTGGTGCTTTCGGCTTCTTGTTACTAGAACAGAGCAGGATCTCAGTGTTTGAGTTCCTATAAATACTGTTGAGGGGGTGTGGTGTATAGCCTCCAACGTTCTGGGCAGAGAGGAAGTTCCTAGGTTAATGTGCCTTTTCTTCTTTTGTTCATTAATTACTTGAGGGATATCTTGAGTGATTACTTGAGTGATATTCTGAGTACCACTTAGGAGGGTCATTAGGTGTGGATTAGTTGCTAAAGCTTTCGTGTCTTGACCTCTTGACCTTGTAAAGAGTTTTTCTGAGAAGATGGCTGTACTGCACTTAGTTGTGCTCTGGCTTGGCTTCGTGTATAGGGGCGAGCTGTGGTTTTGTGCCCTGTGCCAGCCAGATCTGTGTAGGGATTGCAGGGGGGTGCAGCATCCGGAGGTGCCACTATGGTTTGGCTACTGGATGGTGTCTGTAATTTATCTGTGGAGAGGGTCTGGGTTTGGGTCTGGTGTGGTTGATTGGAGATGGTGTTCTGTGTGCCTCTGGTTCTGGTGTCGGTTTTTGTGGGGAGGGCTAATTTCCAGATGTCTGGCAGGCGGGACGTGTCGTCACGCTTGTTCATGTTGTGAGGGTGTTTCTCTATCTCGATGGCTTCCATGATTATTCTCTTGTGGTGATGTTCCATGTTAAAGAGCAATTTGGAATCTGCAAAATTAATTTCGTGTCCTGTTTCTTTCATGTGTTGGTAAAGAGAGGAAGTTTTTTCTTCTTTTTTGACGGCATTCTTGTGTTCTGCGATACGTGCATTTATTCGTCTGTTTGTTTGTCCAATGTACGTGGCTGGGCAGACTTTGCAGGGTATTTCATAGACCCCTTGGTTTTCTAACTGGATTTTATCTTTTGGGTTTCTGAGGATATTGGCTATTTTTTGGTTGGTGCAAAAGGCTGTTTTGATATTGTGTTTATGGAGGATTTTGCTAATTTTATCTGTAGTGCCCTTGATATAAGGAAGGAGGGCCATGCCATTGTTTTCTTCTGTGTCTTGGTTTTTGGGGGGTGTTTCTTTTTGGATTAGCTTCGTAACCCTGTTTTGCTGGTATCCGTTGGCGATTAACACATTTGAGAGATTCTGTAACTCAGTTGTCAAGTGGTCTTTGTCAGCCAGGCGTTTGGTTCTGGAGATGAGAGTCTTGGCTACGGAGTTTATTTGTGCAGGGTGGTGGTGTGATTGTGCATGTAAGTAGCGGTTGGTGTGTGTTTTTTTCCGGTAGATAGTGTGTCCTAGGGAGCCATCAGGTTTTTTGTAGATTAGGACGTCAAGGAAGGGAAGTTGGTTGTTGGCTTCTATTTCCATAGTGAATTGTATTTTGGGGTGTAGGCTGTTGAGATGTGTGAGGAAGCTATCTAGTTTTTCCTTCCCGTGTGGCCAAATTACAAAGGTGTCGTCAACATATCTGAGCCAAACCGGTGAGAGGGGTGATCCCATAGGTGCTCCTTCTATCTGTTTGTATCTTTGTCCATTGTGGATGAAGTCTCGCTAAGCAACTTCAGCCCTATGCAGAATCTATCGCTTCACACGTTACAAACTCCTTCCAGTTCATAGAAACAATAAAGAAGCAAAACCTACATCCCGATGACCTACTTGTGAGCTTCGATGTTGTATCTCTCTTCACACAAGTGCCCATTAATGAAGCCTTGACAGCCATTCAAAACAAATACAATCCCCCCGAATACATCCTGGACCTGACCAACCACTGCCTAACCAACACGTACTTCATCCACAATGGACAAAGATACAAACAGATAGAAGGAGCACCTATGGGATCACCCCTCTCACCGGTCATCGCAAATCTGTACATGGAACACTTTGAAACCAATGCTTTAGACAAGTCAGAACACAAACCCAAACTTTGGCTCAGATATGTTGACGACACCTTTGTAATTTGGCCACACGGGAAGGAAAAACTAGATAGCTTCCTCACACATCTCAACAGCCTACACCCCAAAATACAATTCACTATGGAAATAGAAGCCAACAACCAACTTCCCTTCCTTGACGTCCTAATCTACAAAAAACCTGATGGCTCCCTAGGACACACTATCTACCGGAAAAAAAACACACACCAACCGCTACTTACATGCACAATCACACCACCACCCTGCACAAATAAACTCCGTAGCCAAGACTCTCATCTCCAGAACCAAACGCCTGGCTGACAAAGACCACTTGACAACTGAGTTACAGAATCTCTCAAATGTGTTAATCGCCAACGGATACCAGCAAAACAGGGTTACGAAGCTAATCCAAAAAGAAACACCCCCCAAAAACCAAGACACAGAAGAAAACAATGGCATGGCCCTCCTTCCTTATATCAAGGGCACTACAGATAAAATTAGCAAAATCCTCCATAAACACAATATCAAAACAGCCTTTTGCACCAACCAAAAAATAGCCAATATCCTCAGAAACCCAAAAGATAAAATCCAGTTAGAAAACCAAGGGGTCTATGAAATACCCTGCAAAGTCTGCCCAGCCACGTACATTGGACAAACAAACAGACGAATAAATGCACGTATCGCAGAACACAAGAATGCCGTCAAAAAAGAAGAAAAAACTTCCTCTCTTTACCAACACATGAAAGAAACAGGACACGAAATTAATTTTGCAGATTCCAAATTGCTCTTTAACATGGAACATCACCACAAGAGAATAATCATGGAAGCCATCGAGATAGAGAAACACCCTCACAACATGAACAAGCGTGACGACACGTCCCGCCTGCCAGACATCTGGAAATTAGCCCTCCCCACAAAAACCGACACCAGAACCAGAGGCACACAGAACGCCATCTCCAATCAACCACACCAGACCCAAACCCAGACCCTCTCCACAGATAAATTACAGACACCATCCAGTAGCCAAACCATAGTGGCACCTCCGGATGCTGCACCCCCCTGCAATCCCTACACAGATCTGGCTGGCACAGGGCACAAAACCACAGCTCGCCCCTATACACGAAGCCAAGCCAGAGCACAACTAAGTGCAGTACAGCCATCTTCTCAGAAAAACTCTTTACAAGGTCAAGAGGTCAAGACACGAAAGCTTTAGCAACTAATCCACACCTAATGACCCTCCTAAGTGGTACTCAGAATATCACTCAAGTAATCACTCAAGATATCCCTCAAGTAATTAATGAACAAAAGAAGAAAAGGCACATTAACCTAGGAACTTCCTCTCTGCCCAGAACGTTGGAGGCTATACACCACACCCCCTCAACAGTATTTATAGGAACTCAAACACTGAGATCCTGCTCTGTTCTAGTAACAAGAAGCCGAAAGCACCAGCCTGAAGATGACGAGTGAGACCTCGTCGAAACGTCGCCTAGACACCCCAACTCTTACACGGGAAGACACCCGAAGACACCAAAACCTACATTCCTGTACCCGTGAAAATCTACGAAAGCATATATATATATATATATATATACACTTTATATATACTTTATATATACTTTATATATACTTTATATATAGTCAATATAGGCACAGAGTTAATTTTTTAAACATTTTCTAATGGTGGTGTGCCTCGAGATTTTTTTCATGAAACAAGTGTGCCTTTGCCCAAAAAAGGTTGGGAAACACTGCCCTAGATTCTCCTCAATTTTAACCAAATCATCCTCCCTGTCATCTTCTAAGGGAGCAGTCACAAACAATCAGAGAATGACCTCACCTTGTCATTTGAGCACTGCAAACGTTAAAATAATAAATAAGAAAACAAAATTTATTCAAAACAATGAAATCAGACAGTTTTAAACCAGCAGTTTGATTAAAAACAGCAATAGGAAGACTAAATTTAAATATTAAGAGCATGTTGGCTTTTAAAAAGTGTGTAGCAGTCATCCAAAGATTACAAGAGAAGGGACCAAGTGGATCTCTGCAGAGAGGGTATTCCACAATAATGTTCCCAAGCTGTTTATTAATCTCTGCACATTTTCTGTTAGTGGCCATACATCCTGTCATTCAGGGTGTTTTCTCCCTCTGAGAAGCAAGGTTTGTACTTCTAAAGGTTGCTAATGATTACAGAGAAAACAAGGCATGTTGAAGACCCTTCGGAAAACCTGATCCTAAATCTGTGTGTTTTTCTCATTTGAAAGTCAGTCTTGACCTGCTATATCTTGGAGTGGATGGGGGATTTGCAGATAATGTCCTACTGTCTCATTCATCAGCAGATCCCAGCTGAAAGTCCTTCCCACATGGGCAGCAGCAGGAGGAAGCACGCCAGTATCATTATTCTGCATTAATAGAAGGGCCGGTCTCCTGCTGTAGCATTTTCCTCTGTTGCCAATTCACATCTCCTTCAATCTTCCCTGACTAGTTCTGTTTTAACATGGATAACCCCCTTGAAACGTCTTCTTCACAATTGAAACCATTTCATTTATTTGTTTTATAAACAGAACTCTCACTTGCAAAATTGCCTATATGATTTATACTAAGCAGTCACTACATACCAGTATGTATAAATATTCAAACAGATGACTTTTCAGACAGCTGAGCAGATAGCAGTCAACAGAGGAAGAGACTACGGGGTCTCCCTAAGGATATGCTAATAGTTTGGTCTGAAAGGGATTTACATTCCAAGCATAGCCACTTGAAGTACAGAGCTTTGTATTTCAGTCATTTGTCCATGTACATTTTTGTCACTCACCGTTATTCAGGACTTTGTGAGTGTTTGGCCAGGAAGCACCTTTTCTGTTCTTGCCAGTGGTTAACTAGCATAAGGAAACATTTCCATTTAATACTTACCTTTTTAAGTCAGCTGTGTGCTCCCATTCCAGATACTTAATAACCAGCAACATAAAAAGTACCAACTACAGGTGACGGTTGATCCCATTTCCACCATTTCCTTCCTTTTTTCCTCATTTTCCTAGTTTACTAAGTTTTAGTTTCCAACCTGATGCATTAGCTATGATAGCCAACATTATGGCAATGAATTCCTTAAGCCCGTGTTGTGTACACTGACTGGTAATTGTTCTCTGTGGTTTTCAGCAAGGATCTTTCCCAGTCCTACCATGGATTGAAGACTTTGGGCAGGCAAGGATTTTACTCAGTCAATGAGATATGATGACTCAGGTTTTTTACCACCCACACCAGCTTAATGGAGTAACCTGTCCTGATTTGCATTCCTCTCTTGGTTTTTTGTTTTTGTTAGTGCATTCCATATTTTTTATTTCACTTCAGCTGGAATTATGGAATTCTAGAAAGAGAATTCAGGTTTCACTGTTTAAAAAAAGAATGCATATGTTGTGGCATGTAGATAGGGCAATAATTATGTCCAGACTGACAAGCAGTATGTGCATGTGTAGGAGAAAGTAGTCTGTACCCCACAACTTAGATACAAACCTGATTATGATGCTCATTAATACTAGAAGTGATTGACTGAGCAATAGTCATGCATCTCCTTCCATCCTAGCTATTGTCATGCTTCTATTGTCATGCTTCATACATTGTTTGTACTTGGAGTCAAGAAAGAAAGGCACTGTTTGCATCTCTATTTTTTCATCCCTCATAGATCATTTAAGCGCTCTTCCCTTTATGTTAAACACCTCAGCAAAAGATAGCAGTGTTGGAAATACTGTATGGGGAATGCAAAGGATAATGTTTGCATGCTTCAAGGAACTGAGTGGAAATGCACTAAAGCAGGCATGGCCGAAGCATGCAGGAGAAATTTGCTTGATAGCAAGCCAATTATGACAATATAAAAATAGTCTGATTATATGTCAGTTTCATATGGTTCACAAAAAATGTGGGGAACCACAGATATTCATATTTTGTGTCAGTAATGCATTCTTTGCATTGGCTTCTAGTACGTTTCCACGCACAATTCAAAGTATTGGTGCTGACCTTTAAAGCCCTAAACGACCTCGGCCCAGTATATCTGAAGGAGCATCACTACCCCCATCGCCAGCCTTCTGGCGGGTCCTTCACTGCAAGAAGTGAGGTTATAGGGAACCAGGCAGAGGGGCTTTTCGGTAGTGGCACCCACCCTGTGGAACGCCCTCCTGTCAGATGTCAAGGAAATAACTATCTGACTTTTAGAAGACATCTGAAGGCAGCCCTTGTTTAGGGAAGTGTTGGGAGCCGCCCAGAGTGGGTGGGATATAAATAATAAATTCATCATCATCATCATCATCATCATCATCATTATTATTATTATTACTTTCTCTTTGTTAGCTCCATTGATTTATAGTTGTTTAAATCTGCTACATTTCTTCCCACTAACAAGATGCAGTCCCACCTGACCCTAGGCTTTGGGAAGAAATGTAACAGATAAGAAGTGGCAGCACTATCAGTGTGTGTTGGAGGAAGCAGCATGTGTGAGAAAAGAAGATTTAGGAGCTGGGGCATCAGTGACATTTCATAAATATTTCAACTATTCAGAAATGTTTAAAAGGTCATCATTTCGCAAAGCCTAGGGTCAGATGGGACTGCATGTTGTTAGTGTGAGAGCTGCTTCCTCCATGTGTGGTCTGATGCTGCTGTGCAGGAGGAATGCCCATCTTCAGGCCAGAGGGTTGGCCCTTTGAGACTGAAGTTCTCTCAAGGAAGTGGAACCTGGAGGAGATGGTCCAGAGTCAGAGCTCAGAGGACCTCAGTGTGCTCCCAACTTTTATCAGAAAGTTGCTCACTCAGAGCTGTCTGGCATTGAGAGAGGGGGTGGGGAGGCGAATGGCTTGCAGTGAGCAGAAGGCAGCTAAATGGCAGTCACTGAAAACAAATGCCCTTGCTGCTAGTACATGGTGAAGAAACTATAACACAAGAGATACTTATAGTTGGTGGTAAACTGTTCTTTGAATTTCAGAGGCAGAGAATCTGTACAGTGGTACCTCAGGTTACAGACGCTTCGGGTTGCAAACTCTGCTAACCAGGACGTAGTTGCTCCAGGTTAAGAACTTTGCCCCAGGATGAGAACAGAAATTGCACGCTGGCAGCACGGCAGCAGTGGGAGGCCCCATTAGCAAAAGTGGTACCTCAGGTTAAGAACCGTTTCAGGTTAAGAATGGACCTCTGGAACAAATTAAGTTCTTAACCCAAGGTACCACTGTATATCTATCTATAAAGTTAAAAGCAGCTTGGGATAATATGTTTGGACACATTACGATGACAGAGAGAGAAATGAAGTATTAAAGAACGGAGGACTTAAGATTTGCAGGAGAATAATAGTTTTGCCAATTTCCTTCCAAAATCAGATAAACATGACAAAGGGGTGGGGGAACTCTTAAGAAAAAAGCAAACAGGGTCTTTGAAATTTCTATAGATATTGACTTTGGGATATTGAAGTGAGAACAGTATACACATACTTGTATTCCCATTTCTTGCAAGGTAGCATGGTGCTCAGCCTGCCAGAAAGACTGCTTCTTCCTCTATCTATTGAATTCTTTAGGGGAAGAAGCAGTCCTTTAAGTATGTGAAGAGGAGACTTAATAATGTAAAAACCCCCCACAAAAACTTACAGATTTCTCAAGCCTTCTGCGTGGGGGAATACAGAAAGAATTCAGTAGAGCAGTGCTAAAGAGGGCCTGGCCTAAGAGCATGTGAGTGATATGCTTCATGTAAAGCAAACTACAATAGTTTAAAAGAAGCCTGAACTGCTACTAGAAAGAAATATTAATGTGTTGGTTTCCTCAAAGTAAATATATCTATATGGGGTGGGGCCCTGGATTGTAGAATTAACAGCTTGAAGGTTGTCACATCTCTAAAGTTTAGATATAGAAAAACCCTGTAAAGTAGGAACAAAAACACAGTCAGAAAATAATGTATGGTCATCAGAGTACTTGGACCAACTGATTCCTGTGTCCTGAGATAACTTCCAATGGCTAAAATTACCCATTATTCTACCCTTGGAATCTGTTGGATGCCCTGTTATGTTACAAATACATAGCAAAAGTGGTGGCTCGGTATTGGGTAGCTAGGAGTAGAGATTTACTCTGTCAAAATTTGGTGTGATGTACTGTATTTACTTTCCATTTTATGAATCCAGGGCTATTCCTCCACTAGACTTGGGGACAGGTACTGTTTTCATTTTTCATCTTGTAGAATATAGTGCAGTTTGCTCCCAGCTGCAACTTCCTTGTGATCTGTGCTAACAGTTGGAGACCGCATTTCATTTTTGATAATAGGTCACCCATCTTCCTTGGTTGCAAATGCATATCACTGCATGAGTTGATTAGATTGTCTGGAAGTATTAATTCCCCCCAAAGTCTTGCCTCCATATCCATTAGCTACTCGGCTGTGTGGCTAACAATTCCAGAGAGCACCTTCAGAGACACTTCATTACCATGCAAATGGAGACTGGCTCCTTTCTATGCAACGTAGCCCTAGCTAGAGGATTACACTATAGCTTTAAGGAGAGCATATGCAGAACACAAATTATTGCAGTCATCAATATTTATACAGCTGCTAAAGTTCATATCTGACAGGAACAGCTTCTACCACGACTCGTAAAAGCGAGAGAGATACACTGAGACTGAGAGGTACCATGCTCACAATTAGGAGCCCCATAATCAAAGTATTTCTGTGCTGTTGAAATAAATTGGAATTGGGCTGCTGGTGGGGATCTTTTCTAGCACTAGTTAGTCTCCAGGGGGTAAACTTTGGCCACGAGGGATAGTGTCCCTTTCTTATCTATCAGATTGAAGGGCAGCATGCAAGTGGTTGACACTTGCAGATCTCTATAGGAGTGTATTGTCATGCATGCTGAAATATATATTTGATTGCACTCATGTGCCTTGATATTGTGTCATGGCTAAAATTGATCAGTATTGTATCCCTTGGAGTCTGTTTATGTTCTGTGTTAACATACATCAATTTGCAGATGGGTTTAGGAGGAAAGGAGTTGGGATTTTACCTGCAGAAACCTAGTTTGACCTCTCCTGATTGACCATGGATCTAGCAGCTGAAGTACAGAGTAGCAGTATCACACAAAAGAGGGTTCTCAAAGGGGGTATCTAGGCTGCGGAACTCTGCCTCATCAGATTTGATAAATTACTTCCTCAAGTATCACCTTAAGATAACCATGTTTAGCCCCCTAAATTTGACTTTTATTTTTTGCAGTTAACTTTTCTTAATTCTGGGGTTTTTATATGTTGCTGCTGTTCTACAGATTTGATGGTTTTATTTTTTTTAAAAAAATGATATTTATTGAGAATTTAAAATTACAGAGAAAAAAAGAAAAAGAAAAGAAAGAAAAAAAGAAATTAAACAATACAAGTCAATAAAAAGAAAGAAGAGAACAAAACACACAATACATCAAAAAGAAAAGCAAACAAAAAATTAAAAACAAATCCAATATTCCCAAATCTTTATCTTTCGTTATCTTGTTTCATCAACCTCCTCACACCTCCCTTTTTTGTATTCTAGTTATTAATTATCTCAGCAAATCCTTTCCATCTTTCACTATGTTCTGTCATTAAATTGTCTTAATTTATTTTAACCTTTTCTTACCATAAAAAGCTCTAAAACTTAAAACTTATTTCTACATAACTCCTTATAGCATTTCTACTAAAGCCAAATAGTTTCATTCCAACATTTTTTCTAACACTCATTAATTTTACAATATTTCTCTAAATGAATTTTTAAACTTTCTTCCAATCTTCATCCACAGTCTCTTCTTCCTGGTCTCGGGTTCTGTCAGTCCTTTCTATCCATTCCATTTAGTCCATCAACCTGGTGATCTTCTATCCGAGGCTCTTAACTCTTTTCCATGTCCCTTCTGCAGATCTTCATATTTTACTTTATCTTCTGCTCGTCTTGTTCTTAATTTCCTTCCTTTATCGCTGAGGAGTAGATCTCGGGGAGACTCCAACCTAACAATGTCTTTAGCCCTTCTCGACAGGTCAGCCCATTCTCCATAGTCAGCACTAAAATCCAAAAGGTATTTCAAGGCATGTTTCAAAGTCCCTCCAAAGTTAAAGGCCCCGACAACTCCAGACTCCCCCTGGCGCAGAACCAGATCCCAGAAGCCAGAACAGCCCTGCATAGGAGGATCTATCCAATTTCCCATCTCCAATCCAAACGAGACTCTATCTCTCCAAATCTGACTTTCTCCAGGTTCGGTCATCAAAAACAACAGCTTATGCTCCTGCAAGGCCGCGGCTTTCTCCACTTGTATTACTTGAGGTTCAACAGCAACCTCCTCCTTTGTCTTCTGCACAACTTGCCCTGTCAAAGCAGATTCCTGGGTCGGTTCCTGAGTGGTTTCTATATAGGTATTCACTGTTTGTCCAAAATTATTAACTGCAACAGTCATCAAATCCATCTTCTCATGTAGCTGTTCCAATAAAGCGCTTGTCTTACAAAAAGCAATCACTAAGGCTTCTTCTGGGCA
Organism: Podarcis bocagei; assembly: GCF_964188305.1. NCBI lineage: Eukaryota > Metazoa > Chordata > Lepidosauria > Squamata > Lacertidae > Podarcis > Podarcis bocagei. The sequence goes on along the minus strand of NC_138141.1, from coordinate 13,260,246 downwards.
CATTCTTGTTCAAGGTCAATGTCTGGTTCTCACGATCTTTAATCTCTACAGCTGGAGAATTCCCCAGATCGACTCCAACAACAGTTTCAAAAGCTCCCTCTAGGGGAAACAATTTCTATTTGTATCCGTCCTTTTAAAAGCAGATCCAGCAACAAAATTACTTTCGTTTTTCAAATATTTTGTTCCTTTTAAATGCAAAAGGAAACATTGGAATCAATATGTTTCTCTTTTTTAACTATCTATCAACAGACGTTTTATTCACAGTCAATGAACTTTCCCAAAAAGTCTGTCTTCCTAGCAACCCGTTCCCAGGTTCAAGGCGGTGGAAATTTATCTTTCTTTACTCTCTCTCCTGCAGGCTTGAACAATCTAAGATTTCCCCCCTCTTCTCCTGCTTCCAAGGGGGGTTTAGTAGTTTTAGCCGATGGAAATTTAGTCCTTTGCAAAAGACTTTCCAGACTTTAGCTTGCAATGTCTTTGCTTCAAACTATTTACAAAAGCGGAAGGTGGACTTCCTGTTTAGAACCTTCCTGCTTCGGTGCCAAATTAAGATGTTTCATAGTCCAATTTTCCGTTCTACTCACGGGTAGTTGTTTAAAGTCCAATTGTCCACAGGAAAAAGTCAGCGCTCTCTGGCAACAGCAATGCGGCTTCACTCCGTGAAAAGAGCAGTCGATTCGAAGCACCGCGCCGCTCACCCCACGTCTCTCCGGATCCCCGAAACCGGGTTTCCCCATGAGTAGGGGAGGTGCAAAAGGTGCCTGCCGAATCCCACGTCCACAGGCTTCTCCCGCCTGTGGTTTTTGATGCGTCTCCGCCTTGCCGTGGCGGTCCAGATCCTAATTTCCACGAAGCGGATTCCTCCCGATCAGAGGAAATCCGCCATTGCCGGAGGCACTAACCCGGAAGTCTCCAGATTTGATGGTTTTATTATCCATGTTAACTGAAGCTCACCTACTTAAATGGCTTTAAAAGGTGGTTAAATAATTTCCAAATCAGAATATTTGCACCACCTGTAGAGTTTAGCCAAGGGTGTCTGCTTCAATATTGTTTTAACAGGTTTTGTATTGTTATATTGTAATTCATTCTGGGACTTTATGGTGAATGACAGTAAACAAAATAAACAAGCAAACATGGGAATATTTCAAAACATTGTCTTGAATGCATTTGTGCATAGGAATGGGACTCCAGGGTGTGATTCTAACCCCACTCACCTGAGAGTAATCCATATGGAATTCAGTAGGACTTAATTCTGAGTAGACAGGGTTAGAATCTCACTGTGAGTGTCTTATAAAATTATTTGCAAAGGTGTCAGTATTTCATTTTTTAAAAAATAATATTTATTAAATTTCCAACAAATTAAACACAACACTACAAAAAAGCCAAAAAATGAAAAAAACATACAATACAATACAATACAATACAATACAATACAATACAATACAATACATAATAAAAAAGAAACATAATAAAAGAAACAAACAAGACAAAACAAAAAAAACAAAAAAAACCATTTAAAATTTCAATTTCAACATCTTATCTTTCTTTCCCTTATTTCCTCGACCTCCTCACACCTCCCTTTTTGTATTCCACTTCTGTTAATTGTTTCAGCAATTCCTTTCCATCTTCCTCTGTTTTCTATCCTATAATTGTCTTAACACTTTCTAACCATATTTTTCCCTTTAAAGCTCAATTAATCTATTTATACTTAATTCCAATTCCTATCCATCTTCCCCTATTTTCTATCCTATAATTATCTTAACACATTTTTTTTTAAATTATCTTAACACATTTTAACCTTATTTTCCTTTAATACTCTATTAATCTATTTATACTTAATTCCTTATAGCATTTCTACTGAAGCCATATAACTTCATTCCAACGTTCTTCTAACATTCATTAATTTTACAATATTTCTATAACTAAGCATTAAACTTTTCCCAGTCTTCTTCCACCGACTCTTCTCCCTGGTCTCGGATCTTGCCAGTCTTTTCCGCCAATTCTATCTAGTCCATCAACTTCATCTGCCATTATCCAACACTTCTGTGCTTCCAGGAGACAACCATTCTCTCAGCCAGCAAAGAGCAGATGGTTCACAACAAAGTTTAGGGGTCTGGCAGGGCAGGTCCACCTCCTTCTTTAGCATCCGTCAATATCTTAAGTTTTACTCGAGGCTTCCTGCCCTGCCAAACAACTCCAAAAACATCCTTCTGCCACCTCCTGATACAATCCATCCCATCCAAAACTTGCACTATTTGAAACAAAAGCAACATCCCCGGCATCACAGCAACCCTCATCCCCACCACAACGACTCGGCCCAACAATAGCAACTTCAGATTTGTCCATATTTCCCAATCCCCCTTCTCTTCAATCCAACGTCCTTCACAGTTACCCTTAAATAAATTCACATTTTTGGCGGTCGTACTGGCCCCCAAAAGCCTCTCTTTCTCAACCGATGTTAGTCCAGTCTCCTCCTGAAGCTCTGTCAGGCTTTCCTTTCCCAATTCAGGTAGGGCTCTGGTCCTCAAATTCTTCTGTTTTTCTTTAAGTTCCATCATAACAGATGTCACATCGAATTGCCTTTGAATGGATGGGGCTCTTTCACACTCCAGTTGTATTGTTTTATATTCATCAGCAAGGGTTTTCTCCCTGACTTCATCCGCAGTTTGCCGTGTCGAAGTAAATTCCTGTATCGATCTCTGAATGGTTTCTGTGTTGATGTTCACCTTTCCCCCCCAGATTGTCTATTTTCCTGTGAAGCTGTTCCAACGAATCGTTTATTTTCACTAATGCGACCACTAAGGCCTCTTCTGTCGACATTTCACCTGTTTTTTTTCCTTTCCATTTACCATAACACTTGAGAAATTCAAGGTCAATCTCAGAGTCTCACAGTTCTTATCTTGCAGCTGGAAATCCCCCTAGCCCAGCTCTTATAAAGTAACCAATTTCAGAGATTTCCACTAGAGGGAAACAATGTCCCCTTTAAACACAACTCATACAATCCAAAGTTAATTTCAGATTTCAGTTACTTTTTACTCCTTTTTAGAAGCAGCCGGAGACAATAGAAACAATGTATTTCTCTTCCTTTGCTAGCTGTCAAGGAACGTTCTAAGTGCTGTCAATGAACATTCCGAAACGTCAGTCCTACTGGCAGCCCGTTTCCAGGGTCAGAGCGGCTTTATTTTTACTCCCTCCACTCTCTCCTGCAGGCATACTCAGTCCACAACTCCCCCCCCTCTTCTCCTGCCTCCAAGGGGGGTTTTATGCTCTTTACCGATGGAAATTTAGGCTTTTACAAAGGCTTTCCAAGACTTCAGCCTACAGCCTCCTTGCCTCAGTCTGTTTACAAGTAGGGAAGGCACACTTCCTGTTTTGAACCTCCCCGTTTCGATGCAAAATTAAACTTTTAAAATCCGATTCTCCCATCTCAGCTCTACTCACGGGTAATTACTTTGGAGTCAAATTGTCCACAGGAAAAAGTCAATGCTCTCCGGCAACAGCTATGCGGCTTCGCTCCGTGGAAGAAGCAGACGATTCAAAGCACCGCGCCACTCACCCCACGTCGCTCCGGATCCCCGAAACCAGGTTTCCCCGCGAGTAGGGGAGGCGCAAAAGGTGCCTGCCGAATCGCAAAGTTGTTAGTATTTCAGAGCCATGCTTCTTATTTTCATTGTGGAGGGATTGTGCATGTCCAAATTCATAAAAATGAATTATAGTTTTTATTTAAAATGCCCTTAAGAACTGTATCCTGGTAAAGATACAAGTAAGATCACATTATATTCAAAAAATGCTGGCAGATATTCTTGGCTTTCACTTCGGCTTTTAACAAAATTAAACCTACTAAAGTATGGGGACCAAGGCCATATTCACACCTCTTTCCAAAGCATATTCTTTATATCTTTTAAAATAAATCTGTTGCATAAATTTGCCATGGCAAGCTTGGTGCAATCCTTTAATATTTTTTTCCATTGGGAATAACAGTCTAGGTTAGACCCACATTGTACTCAAATAGTTTTAATTCTGTCCATAGTTGGGACAGGAAGCTCAGTTCGCAAAATGTGAAAAGGGTTCTAACTTGGGGGAAGTAATGCTGTGTGCTTGCCACTTTTCCAGTTGGTGAAACTGGTACCTGAAATGAATTAGTCTTTCTACTCATTTCTACGTTCTACTCCAACTATCCAGCTCTTCACTTTTAAACAATTTGTTCCTCCAAATGCCCTCACCCCCTTTAGAAGAAACCCTGAATGTGCAATTGTGGAATAAATGAAATTCTTCTATATTTTCTTCCTGTAATTTCTCTTTGTCTCAGAATGCTCTCTATTGGATGAATTCCAAAATCTTGCTTCATTCTGTGTATCTGAAAGCTAGCCCTGATTTCCAAGGGAGTCTTTGTTCCTATTTTAGCTTGTCTCATGCAAATCACTGCCCTATGTACTTCAAAGGCCTCTCAAGATGAGGAATTCTTCACACTACTCTATGATTCTTACTGACTGGGAAGGCCCAGATTACCTAATTGATGGCTTTGTTCTTGATAGCTTAGAGACATCCCACTGATCTGAGCGGCCTCATAACCACACCTTTCAGAAAATGGATATTAGTTTGATTTGAAGTCTGTTGTCCTCACTAGGAGACCTTCATGTTTTAATTAATTTCTTCGTCTTTAAGAGATTAGGATCCTTATCCCAAACAATCCTGGGAATTTAACAAGTCTTTGTCTTCCTTCACACATAATTCCATAGCATTATCCTTGGGCTAACACAGTCCCTCATCCCACATGCATTCATTCCCTCCTGTGCTTAATGGTTGTCAGCAAATCATTGCTTTCAAATTGGGTAAACTATGGCTTGCTTAAACCTTAATTTGCTTGGTTTGGCAGTAACAGCAAACCATGGTTTTCTGAGAAACAGGAAGCATAGGAGTGAATTAGAATATGTAAGCGGAGGGTGGCGGGATCATGCATGTCTAGGTCTTGCTCATGCAATGATTTGGTATTTCATGAACCATCTCATGGGCATAGTCGGGGGTGGCAGATTTCCCCCTCCCCCCCCCACTCGATCAAGTAAAGCAATAGAAATACTTAACTAACTGCCCAATCATGTCAGTTCTGCCCCCCAACCAAGTTCTGCCCCCCAACAAAAATCCTAGCTACTCCCATGAACCATGCCTTTTGTGTTATCTCATATGTCCCATGCTGTGCTTCTAGTGTATATGTTCGTGTTATTTGCATTATTTTTCTGAGCATTGTTTTACTGCTCTGGTTTGTTAAAAATGTTTTGATTGTTTAGGTATTGTAGCAGGAACCCCCCCCCCAATCATTCAGTTTGTACAAACTTCACACACACTCAAACTCACACACTACATACGCTACGCTTCTGTTATAAATTCATAGAAAATCAACCATACATCGGATTTGCAGTGTTCCACTTTTATTTTACTCCATGAAGGAGGGACTACAAAATGGGGAAGGTTTGATACAGGGCAGCCATAATCCCTTGAGCATCCCAGCACATCCACAGGAGCCCTGCCCAGTTGCTTTGCCAACCCTGATGGTCCTAGACAGAAGACCATCAAGATCACAAAGAACTTGCATATGGGAGTGGATTCAGCACGGACTGGAACAAAGGACAATGATCAGCTCTTCCCTCTGGGGGCAGGAAACTGCAAATTCCCCTCTGTCACCTGGAAAGTACTCATGGGGAGGGGGAAAGGGGGAACCAGCCAGGTGACAGGACACTCAGGTTACCACCACAACTCCCTCAACCCCTCCTTTCTGTGATGTATGTATCTGAGGGGTGGTCTTAGGTTACACCCCTTCTGTGATGTATGTATGATGTTTCTGGGGGTGGTCTTGATCTACAGGGTGGCAATTTCAAAAGTCTTTATAAGGTCTTGCACACCATTTTTCTGGTCTTTCCTCTCTCCTGCAAGTGAGGGGAGCACCCTGTTGCAACAGTTCAATAAAGGCCAAGCCTACAGGCTGCTATTTTGCTCCAAGTAATCCTGGTTGGTGTCTTTGTTTTTGTCCAAGGGAGCCCTCGGATTTTTCCGTTAACAGGTATCAAATGTAATTCTAAGGTTTCACTCTCTGAGCCTTAGAAGGCCTCTGGATTTTATGCTACTAAATTAATGGATGGAGTCATTGGTAAAAGAAAAGCTGGCTGGACTTTGAGTTCACAACGAGAAGAGCACAGATTTCTGTAACCAAATTAGTTATTCTCCCTCTATATCTCAACATTTTGCCCGCTTCTTTGGATTTTAAACACTGGGTGGGCTGCTGCTAGCAAATAACACAACATTAAGGATTGATTGAAACAAGGGCTGTGTACACACCATGCATTTAAAGCACACATAAACCTCAAGGATCCTGGAAACTAGTTGTTGAGAGTACTAGGAATTGTAACTCGGGAGGGGGTTAACTACAGTTCCCATGATTCGTCTTTTGGGGAGTATGCGCTTTAAATGTATATGTGTGCAGTCTTAGTTTACCTCATCCTAATCATTGTATATTAATATCACCCAAAGCGCAGAGACTTTGCTCTGGATAGGATGTAAATGAGCCAGCCTGAGCGTTAGACCAGTGTTCCCCAACCTTGGGCCTCCAGCTGTTTTTGGACTACAACTCCCATCATCCCTCGCTAGCAAGACCAGTGGTCAAGGATGATGGGAATTGTAGTCCAAAAACAGCTGGAGGCCCAAGGTTGGGGAACACTGTGTTAGACCTTTGTGCTCACCCCTTCCCTCTAATTCTCTTTCATATGCCACTTGCTGTGGCCATTTAAAAACCCAAAACAGAAGAGAGTCCATGTGGTGTTGTGACTAGAGTGTCAGAGTAGGGCCTGGGACACCAGGATTTAAATCCCCACTTAGCCATGAAGCTCACTGGATGACCTTGCGCCAGTCACTGCCTCTCAGCCTAACCTACCCCACAGAATTGTTGCTGGGAGTAAATGAATAGGGGGAGAACCAAGTACTCCACCTTGTTCCTTGGATAAAAAGATGGGGTTATAAATGCAGTAAATAAATAAAAAATCAATCCCCTTCTCTGCAGAGGGGAAAGTGTGTGAGCCCCAGGTGCACTGTAGGGCTTATTTATGTAGTGGGAAACTGGTTTCCTGTTACCTCTGAACTGAGCCTTAGAGGAATAGAAGGACAACTCTACCAGATTGATTTTGGACTTACGACAGTCGCACCAAAATCTCTTTCATATGTATATGAGATCATAGAGTAAACAGTTAATATAGAAAACTGCATTACATAGAAATGTTCTAACACGCATAGGTCCTAAAGAGAGAGATATTGCACATATCACATCAATTAAGCACGCACATATATAAATCATAACGAATATTGTGGCACGTTTAAAAACTAGCAGATTTATTGTGGTGTGAGCTTTCGTGGACTAGAGCCCAGTCCTCTGGAGGATATAAATTATCAAGAGCCTTCTTATGCATGCACATGCAGACCACTTCCATGCAAATATTTTAACATGTGTAAGCGCCCAGAAAGATAGCTGGCTTGCAACATTAAAAGCACCCCTCTTTCCCTTTCAGATAAATATATATATAGAGAGAGATCATACACAAGCTTTCCCACGTGCATCTGGATGCAATATGTGCAGATGCCTTTGACACATCTGAGCGAATGGCCTGGCAAATTTCCGAGAGTGCAAAAGATGGAGAAAATGATAAGTCAACTGTCAATCTTTAAAATTTTAATGAAGTGAAAATACTGCCTGAACCAGCATGTGAGGAGGAGAGAGACCTCCTTCAGTTTGAACAGATTAAAAAAAAAAACAAAACTCAGGGGGATCAAAGAGGATTAGCACTCCCAATGCTAACACTACTGCTTGGAGTGATGTTTGGGAAAAGGCTATGTAAACCATCTGACAAGAGAAGCTAACCTCCTTTTGGAAAGCCCTGAGCAAACAAATACTAATCACAGAATAAAGGGACAATTAGCGGTGATGTCTCCTGTAATAAATCTACTAACAAGAATACAACCTTCTGGCCATTCACAGCCAGATCCCCAGCCTTGCTGTTTGCTGAGCAGATTAATGGGGACAAATCGGGCAGCTTATTGCAAGGGACAAGCACATTTCTTTGTCTGTCTTGACACAAGGAAGCCAAACCTGCCTGGAATTGTATTTCCAGCTTGATCAACGGGGCATCTGCTCTAACGATTGCTCCAGTTCCAATGTCCGTAAGTGGCACCTAATTTCCTCATAAAAGATGCCTCTGCTAGAATAATTGAAAACTAACAGTCAATTTCAAAAGAAGGACACAGCTAGTCCTGTTGTGACTCACACAGTCATCCTCCAACTTTGGCTTTCTGCGTAAATTATATGGCATGGAGTGCACCTGATGTAAATTACTGACTTAAATCCATTAAGTGTCACTTTTGATTCACATCTGTGAATGTAAGGGGAATCGACCCCTTATGCCAAGCCATGTTTGCTCTTGAAATGCTTCAGCTCTGATTTTGAGGTGACATTTGGTGCGTATGTAATGAGATTTTTTGAAGTGGTCCCATGATCATATATACATTGAAGAGTTATGTTGGGTTTGGGTATTCCTCAACATAACTTTTCTGGGAACAATGCCATGAGTGACATCCTCAGTTCCTGCTGGGTCTGCATACAAGATTATCCATCGAGAAATGATAAGGATATTATGTTAAGACATAACATGGCTGAAGATCAGTGGAAAATAATCTGTTTTTCATGCAGAAGGTCCCAGGTGCAACCCCCAGAATCTCTAGGTAGGGCTAGGACAGAAACCTGTCTAAAATTTTGGAGAGCTGCTGCCAGTCAGTATAGGCACCACTGAACTAAATGGACTAGCAGGCTGACTCAGGGTAAGGCAGCTTCTTGCGTTATAAGTGCCTATGTTCTTTTCAATGTAGCATTACCATTCTCAGGTTTCCATTCTCAGGTTTCTCTTAATCCAGCCCAATCAACTCAGGGCCAATCCTCAGATGAATGCACAGAAATCTTCTTGGTCAAATCTTAGCCAGAGCTGTTATGTTTAAGGAACTTGGGAGCATAGGAAGTTCCCTTATATGAGATCAGATTAATGGTCTTGACTAATATTGTCTTCTCTGTGGTTCTTCGGGGTCTCAGGCAGAGAGTCTTTCTCATCAGCTGAGATCTGAGATCCTTTTCACTTGGAGATGTGGGGGCTTGAAACTGGGACTACTTTGCATGTAAATTGTGTGCTTTACCATTGAGTTGTGGTTCTGCCTAAAGAGCCTTAGAGTATATAAGAGAGGGAGTTCATTGTAAATCAAAGTGAAGCTGCAAAAATGTAAATTGGCTATATGCAAAATTATTTAATTTCTTATCAGCATAGAAGCCTGGTGTATCCTTAAAGAATACAGCCTTACACACCCCTATGGCCATGATCTTGCACAAAGTTAGGTGCATGCAGCCTGTGCTTCTGTACTCTTGAATCTGTGGGTTTGGACAATAATCAAACAGTGGGTTTAGAAGAGAAGATAGGAGATGCCTCCAGCTGGGTTCCCTGCCCCCCGCCCTGGGCCAGAATGTCAGGTAAGGAAGCAGTTAACCTCCACATTTTTTAAATGCAAACCAATGTTGCAGTGTTGTGTGTGTGAGCCTTGGATCTATATGGCACACGTGCTAATACTACATTGTTGTAGCATTGCACTACAGAGAAGCAGATTCCCTCATGTCTTCTGAACCAGGCAAGGGAGCTCTCCAGCAATATCAGCAGCCAGAATAACCAGTGCTGAGCAGGAACTGTCCAGGAGTACAATAGACTAGGAGTAGGACTATGAACCTATTGCATCAGTAGCTTCCATACAGCAGCTGAAAATCTAAGTACCTCGGGTTAAGAACTTAATTCGCTTTGGAGGTCCGTTCTTAACCTGAAACTGTTCTTAACCTGAGGTACCACTTTAGCTAATGGGGCTTCCCGCTGCCGCCGCACGATTTCTGTTCTCATCTTGAAGCAAAGTTCTTAACCCAAGGTACTATTTCTGGGTTAGCGGAGTTTGTAACCCGAAGCGTCTGTAACCTGAAGTGTCTGTAACCCGAGGTATCACTGTACTCAGCCTGGTTATTCCCTGCTGGCCTGGCCCCCACCTTGAAATACTAGGGAAAGTTTGATCCTAACTGTGCTTATCCTAACTGTGCTAACTGTGATTCATGTTTATTGTGGGGATTCGAGAGCTGTAGGATGAATCCAGTGGAAGCATATCAGATCTACTGCATTTCAGTAAGATCTTTGGGATTGCCTCAAGGTGCCCTAGCTATGGTGTTGTATGGTTTATTTATGTGTTCCTTTTGGGCTCAAAGGCCCTCAAAGCATGAACAACAGTAATGCATATTAACAACTTGGGACCAGTTTATCTACAAGATTGCCTTACCCCACATGTGCCCACTAACCTACCCAGAGGCTTAGAAAGTTGAGGTAATTTTAATCTGTTTTAGTATTTTAACTTCTGCATGTTTTAGAGTATGGTTGTGATTCCCCCCCCCCCCGCTTTATCTTTCTGTAAACCGCATTGAGGCTTTTTACATTCAAGTGGTGTATAACTTTCATGAAATAAATAAATAATATCAATGCAAAATAAAGATGCAGTAAAATTACAAGTCATGCAATAAATAAAACAATATGAAATAGTTTTAAAATTCAGACATGAACTTTAACTATGTGATAATATCCTTCCATTCTCCTTTGCTTCTTTGCAGGAGCAAAGATATCATTAGAACTACCTGAGACACCATGTTAGATGTTAGGCTGTCCCAGGTCATCTGGTCCTGGTTCATGCTGGGACTGATGCTGATGTCCTGAGGACGTCTCATGATAATCCAGCTATAGGAGCTTGGCAGGTCCCAATGCTTCTGCACTGCCACTCAGGAATGGGTCTCAGGAGGTGGCTCAGTGGTGCTTTAGGGCATAATATTCAACATCACAGATTAATCATGTCTTAAAACCCTTTAAATACACTTTTGAGTTAGGGTGGCTTAAGAATGTAGTTTCCATTCTTTTGCTGCATATTTGTGTGTGAGGATTGTACACTATGTTAACTATAATGAATATTGCGGCGCAGGAAGGAAAAGTTTCAGCGTTGTTTAACTGAGGATAAAAGGTGTGTTCTTTGTCCGTGTCATTTAAGCTCCAGGTGCAGAGTTTTGTGAATGTGTCATATTTGGGGCTTTCCACTGTTTCATGTAGGAGACAAGCTTCATTTCCCCTGGGTACAAAGCACCAAGGCAGCTCCATATTGCCTAAGGTTCTTTCTTTGGCCTGCAGCAGGGTTGGGAACAAGTAGCCCTCCAAACATCATTGGACTCCCACTCCCATCACCTCTGGCCGTTGCCCATGCAGGCTGGGGCTGAGAAGAGTTGGCAGTCCAACAACATGCTTGTTGTTTCATGGTGATTTATGTATATTCATCTATATCATTTACTCAGAGTGAACACTACTCTTGGACTTGTCTTTAATGTCATCTTTCCATTCTGTCAGATTCAATGCTGACAGTTAACTGACAGCATATTTATCTATTTGTTTTGGTTTTTTATATCCCACCATCTCAAGAAATGTTTGAAGCGGCTTGCAACAGTTTGCTCCTGCTTGATTCCTTTAACCCTGCATATTACAGTCACCAAGCCAACATTTGGCTGAGTGTGTTGTCAGAACCCAATAATGTGGTTAAACTCTGTCCTCCTTAACCTGTAGCCAAGAACAAAACTGCTGCAATCTCTTTCTGAGAGCCAGCATTTGCACTAAACCTTAGTTTTTGCCTTAGCATTACACGCAAACCTGTCCAGTGTAGCTAGTATAGTACTGAGCAAGATGGACCAATGGTTTCATTGGGAATGAGTCAGTGTCCTTTGTTCCTAGTCGTGGTCCAGATCCTTAAGGAGGAGCTATTGGTGATGGAGCATGTGTGTTGTATACAGAAGATTTCTAGTTCACTATCTCCAATAGTGCTAGGAAATAACCTTCTCTGGAACACAACAGATGCATTATCAGTAGATGACCCAGAGCTAAAAGGGGCTATAGTCTGAATTGGTATAAAGCTATTTCCTTATCCTTATGTTGTGACTTGGCAACATGGAGGAATTCCTTCCAAGTATATAGTTGGTGCAGCTGAAATATTAAATACACTTCCTTTGTTGCCTTCCATTTCATTTACATGTATTTTCACATTGCTGGCTACAACTTAATACTTGTTTGCCACCAACATTTATGACCAGACATTATACAAAGCAGAAAAGTCACATAGAGTCCTTTGGAATAAAAGTATTTTTTCATAAAGCTTTTTCTAAGAATTGGGGGTTTCTAGCCTCACTGAGAGAAGCCTTCAATTTCCTGCTTGCCTTATATACATTGGAAGCAATTTCTTCCAAGTTGTTGTCTGTGAACTTGATTGCTTAAGAATCCAGCCCAATAGGCTCTGTTTGAATAGCATTAACCAGAATACACGTTAAGATGCTACAAGTAATCTGGATAAACAGTGATAAGACAAAAGAAAATAAACATTATGCATGCTAAGCACAAATAAATGAAACTTATTTGATAGGCCAATCTCTGTCTACAGTGGGAATGACAAAGTAAATTGGAGGAGTGAGATTGGAGCGAAGCGGTAAACATCTGTCACAGGGAGCATTTTACAGAAGGCTGGAATCGAGGTGAGCAAGATGACACAACCAGAGTGAACGCATTTCGAAATCATCTTCATTTGGCTGGAGCTCATTAAATTTCACACTCAATAAGCAGGATACATGCAAGAATGTAGGGGCTGGATGGGAAGAGGGTAGATAACAGAAACACTGCACCTAGCCTTGGTGACTGAATTGAAACTATTAATCAGCCTACTCCTGATTATGTGGAACTGAAGCTAAACGAAACTGCATAACAGGACTGGAAAGGAAGAAAATGAACATGAGATCAGATTTCTTTAATAATAAATAATTATTGCATTTCATTGCCTTTTGGTCTCACTGTTCACATTTTTCCTGTATTCCCTGCATGTGTTCTTAATCTTGTCTGTCACTATAGATATTATCTTCCATATGAGGACAACACTTCATGCATCTGATAATGTGGGTTCAGGTCAATGAAAGCTTATGCCATAAGAAATCTGTTAGTCAAATTCTCTCTCTCTCTCTCTCTCTCTCTCTCTCTCTCGTGTGTGTGTGTGTGTGTTTGCTGTAACAGACTAGCATGGCTATCTGGAATTTAATCAGAAATTGCCCCTACTCCTGAATACAGCAAGAGGGTAAATCCTACCCTGCAACTCAAAGGTGTGAGTATTTCAGCTACCCCCACCATCTAACTTGGGGGTGGGACACTTCAAGCCCAATGACCAAATGTGCCCCCCCATGCCTCTCTATCTGGCCACTGGGACTCTTCCCCAGCCAAGCTCTTGTGCAAAATAGTCTTCCATGAACACAGTTTTAACAGTGATCCCGTAAGTGACTGTGGAGGCCAATTCTGGATCCACACATCCTTTCACAGTGGGGACATAGGTTTCCGGGTGGAAATTGATCATGGTGAGGGTTTGCCAACTTGCCTTCCTCTAAACACGTTTCTCCCTTTCATCCTGAGTTCAAGCGTCTTCAAAGTCCATGACACCTTTGGTAAAGGCCGTTCTCCAATTGGAGCGCTCACAGGCCAGTGTTTCCCAGTTGTCGGTGTTTATACTACAGTTTTCAAGATTTGCCTTGAGGGAATCTTTAAACCTCTTTTGTTGACCACCAGCATTACACTTTCCACTTTTAAGTTTGGAATAGAATAGTTTCTTTGGAAGATGATAATCAGACATCCTCACAACATGACCAGTCCAATGAAGTTGATGTTGAAGAATCATTGCTTCGACACTGGTGATCTTTGCTTCTTCCAGTACACTAGCATTAGTACACTGACACTACTCTTGTGCAAAGTAATAGCTCCTGTGCAAAGTACTAGCAAAAGCAGCACGTGATGGTGGTTTTTACAGCTCGATATGAAATGGATGCATCATTGTTTCCAGGATAATATCTGCAAGCTTGGGTTATTTTCAAATACTTTATATAACTGACACTGTGTGTAATTATTCATAAAGTAAATGTGTGTAGTAACCATGAAAGAGTGGGAGGACTCTCAACATTAATCTGGAAGTGTGATTAAGGAAGTTCTGTAGATCAGTGGTGGCAAACCTATGGCACACATGCCAGAGGGGGCACTCAGAGTTCTCTCTGTGGGCACATGCACTTTTGCCCCAGCACAGAGCCAGCAGAAGGCGAGGGCAGTGCGTCAAGTCCTCAGCTCAACTTGTGTCTGAGTAGAAGCACCTTGGATGGAGCATTGGGGTGTGTGTGTGCAAAACGGAGCCACAACCTCCAGGGTGCATGTTTTCCCTTGGGGAGCCTCCTCTGGGTGGGGAGGGCGCAGCGCTGTGCATGTGCTCAGAAGCATGCTGATGCGTTGGTGGGCCACCCAGAGTTCCAAGCAGCCACCTTCCTCCTACTGCTGCGAGGTTGAGTCTTTACACACCCTCCAGCTGGGGCACATCCTTTGCCTGCTCGCTTGCCCAGCCCGCCTTTCCCCACTCTGAAAATGGAAGTGTGGCAATCAAAACAGAAGTTATACTGAGAACAGAGCAGTTCCGCTTCCGAAAAAAGTTCGAAAACCCGAACACTCATTTCCGGGTTTGATGTGTTCTGGGTTCCAAGTAGTTTGAGAACTAAGCTGTTCGAAAACTGGGGTACCACTGTATTGCTCCACTCTCTCTCCACATGGATGCGCTAACCTCCCCTTCAAAACTAAAACCTCAGTATTCAGGTTAAATTACCATGTTGGCACTTTGCGATAAGTTAGTGGGTTTGGGGTTGCAGTTTGGGCACTTGGTCTCTAAAAGGTTTGCCCTCACTGTTATAGATGTACAGTGGTGCCCCGCAAGACGAATGCCTCGCAAGACGGAAAACCCGCTAGACGAAAGGGTTTTCCATTTTGGAGGTGCTTCGCAAAACGAATTTCCTATGGGCTTGCTTCGCAAGACGAAAATGTCTTGCGAGTTCCTGCGGGGTTTTTTTCCTCCCCCCCTTTTCCCAAGCCGCTAAGCCGCTTAACAGCTGATCCACTAAGCCGCTTAACAGCTGATCCGCTAAGCCGCTTATCAGCTGATCTGCTAAGCCGCTAAACCGCTTATCAGCTGATCCGCTAAGCCGCTAATAGCGCTAATCCGCTAAGCCGCTAAAGGGCTTGCTTCGCAAGGCGAAAAAACCGCAAGACGAAGAGACTCGTGGAACAGATTCTTTTCGTCTTGCGAGGCACCACTGTACAGAACTTGTTCTGGGTAATGACAAAATACTGTGTAACATCAATGATTCCCCTTGTGTTGTGTTGTGTGTGTGTGTTGATAAGAAAACTCAAAGAGTTTGTGTTCAAGAATGCTGGTGGGTTTATTCTTGGACCCGGATGTGAAATCCCCTTTTCCTTTCAGTGGTTTATTGCACCTAAAGTTAATACTCTATCTTAAAGGTTTGCTGACATTCTTGACTCCCAATGCTGGTTCACCAAGGCCATGAACATTAAGAGCACAACTTGATCTGACACCAGGAGATCTATGATCATATCACTTGCTACTTTCAAAAGTGCAGTTAGGGTCACCAGCTATGATCAGGATCATGACACTGGAGAAGGGAGGGATCATCTTTTTTTCTTTTTCTTTTACACCATTGAGAAGATTTAATAAAAATGTAGAAACCACAAACAAAAAGGAAAAAGGCGGTTGCACAACTGAATTGGGTCCTAACTCATTTCACTTTTCAAAAAAGCTACTTGGGACGACTTCACTGCTTTTCCCCACTTGCCATTTTCCCAGTGAAAATCCATAGCTGCAATTTGCACTTACCACAGTGCTAGTTTTAATCTGGTTTTCTCCTCTTCCTTTTTAAACAATATTTAAAAACTGGGCAATTCTTTTTAATAATTATTTTAAGGAAATGCATTGCTACATTTTTTTTATTGCTGTTAGCTAAGTCAAAAGTGGACTTATTAGAACATAATTGACTGTCTCTGATGTATAATAATAATAATAATAATAATAATAATAATAATAATAATAATAATAATTTATTATTTGTACCCCGCCCATCTGGCTGGGTTTCCCCAGCCATTCTGGGTGGCTTCCAACAAAGATTAAAAATACATTAAAATGTCACATATTAAAAACTTCCCTGAACAGGGCTGCCTTCAGATGTCTTCTAAATGTCAGGTAGTTGTTTATCTCTTTGACATCTGATGGGAGGGTGTTCCATAGAGCGGGCGCCGCTACTGAAAAGGCCCTCTGCCTGGTTCCCTGTAGCTTCCCTGTAGCTTTGCTTCTCGCAGTGAGGGAACCGCCAGAAGGCCCTCAGCACTGGACCTCAGCGTCTGGGCAGAACGATGTGGGTGGAGATGCTCCTTCAGGTACTGTATACCGGGCCAAGGCCGTTTAGGGCTTTAAAGGTCAACACCAACACTTTGAATTGTGCTCGGAAACACACTGGGAGCCAATGTAGGTCTTTCAAGACTGGTGTTATGTGGTCTCGACGGCCACCCCCAGTCACCAGTCTAGCTGCCGCATTCTGGATTAGTTCTAGTTTCCGGGTCAACAATGCATTAAGGTATAACCCCATCTCTTCTCTTTTAGTTGGGGTGGGGTGGGCAGGCAGTGTTTTCCTATGACTAATGGCTAAAAACAAACAGATTGAACTACTTTGGGCCTGAGGACAACACTTCACAAAACTGATAGAGCAGGCTCTGATCCACAAAAGGCTCCTTTCTATTATAATAAATTTAATAATCTTTTAAGGATTTGCTGCAACAGGCTAACATAGCCCTCACTCGGTAATCTATCTTTAAAGTTTACAATAACACTTTGGATCAAACTTACAACTATGATCAGCTATAGCTACGATTTTCAAAAAAATCAGTATGGCTTTAATAGTTGAAAGCCATGATAACGAGAGCCAGTTAAGGTCACTGGTCAAGGGCTCAAGTGACAGTTGCTTCCACATACCATAACGTAGTAACAATTTCTGCTTTTCACCGATTTATTGCTGAATTTGTCCTGTCAGGAAGCAGACCAATTCAGAGCAATGATTTAAGGAAATCTTTTAATAAAGGCACTTGGCAGAACTCCCCACTTGTCACCTTGCACAGCATTTAATATTCCAGTGTAACGTGACTGTTCATTTCTATTACAGTGGAGAATAATTGTTTTGATAATTGTTTGATAACGTGTTATTTTCAGGTAATTTATTTCTACTTTTTCCGCGTGGTGGATTCTCCTGTGTCCCTGGAGCAAGGAGAGCTGCTGCAGGAGAAATGGAAGGCTTTGTATTACTTTGGAATTAATATTTATTTGGTTTCTTCACTTGCTCAAGAACAAGAGACTCCATGAATAATACATAGGCCCAAAGATGCCAAGATAGGAGGCTTTATATTCTCAATGCCAGTAGGATCCAGAAAACTTAAATCAAAGGTAAGAATCATCATTGTCGGGTGCATCAGGCATGGCTCAGGCAAATGGGAATTCGAGTTCACTTCAAGGCCTGTGTTTTTTTTAAAAAATAAATATGAAGGCAGACCCATTATTATCTTGGGGTAAATGGGGGTAGGAATGACCTGGGAAAAACAGACCACCAGAATGAAATACAGATTCAAAATTTGAAATGCACTGGAAAATCTCCCTATGAGATTTGCATGTTGCTTTCTTGACTTGGATGTATGACTCCTGAGTGTAAATTACTGGGCATGTTTCCTAGCTTTAGATACTTCCCTGTTATGTATTTTACTTTATATATGGTCCCAGAACATGATCTTAAGGCACATGATGCAACATCCTTGCCAAAGCTAAATAGGTCAGGGTCTTGATTAGTGTCAGGATGGGAAACCACTGCCTGTTCCTCTGGTTCAGGAAGAGAAGCAGCTCAGTCTATGATATATTAGCTGGAGGCTCCAACCTTTTCCTGATCAGGACAGGTGTTTTCATGAGCTTCCCTAGCCTGAGTAATTTCATATGTGGTGGTGGCCCTGAAGCTCTTCCCCGGTTGACTGTCTCCTCTGATCCTGTGAATGTTGAGTGGGTGACCTGAGAGCAAGTCAGGAACCCATGCAGCTGTTGTGGTGTGCCCTCCAATCCTGTGGCAGCAATGTCTAGATCCAACAGCTTTTCAGGGTTTCTAGTGGTATGGAGATCTGCTGCGTTGTCCTGCTCTGTGTATGGGGATACCTCAAGTTCCAGAGATGCCATCTACCTGGGAATCCCATGCACACTGCATATAACAGAAGAAAGACAGGGTATAAAAGTAATAAATAAATATTAGCAGAATAATGTGTCTTACAGCTAAGAATTTTGCAGAAATGTAAAGGCCCAATGTAACCTCAGATAACTTCCCAGCTTCAAAAGGGGAAATGATATGCTGTTGATCCTAAAGGCTGCTTTTTCTTAGTACAAGAAGTGGTGTGTAGTTGTTTTTAATGCCTGCCTGCTACACATCCCAAGAGAAACTCCAGCTTAGCTTTTGGGTGACATGTTTTCCTTTGTTATCTCACATCAGTCCTGACACTGAAATTAGTCCGCTAATGCAGCCATCATGGTGCAACAAGATAAAGGGTCAAAAGATGCAGACATTTCTTATCACCCACTGGGTGGATAGATGTGAGCTGGTCAATAAGTGCTTAGTAATGTGTTCACGTTGTATGGAGCTTTTGAACTAATAGACATGTCAGCATAGTCCAAGAAGCTGATGTTTGTACATTTGGGATTGGCGTTGACATTCCACTTCTTCCAGTCTTGCTCTTCTGAATGTAATAAGCAGAACAATTGCTTCTCTGATCAATCATCTTGTTCCAAGTTGCTTTCTCTCCACCCCCCAAACCTTCCCTACGCTTTCTTTCATCAAGGGGTGCCTGATAAACACCATGTTTCACTAAATGAAAGGATAAGTGATGAGGCAGGCGAACAACTATCTATTCTGAGACTTCTTATTGAGAGAGACATGAAATTAAGGCATGAGCATCATTGATGATAAGTCTACTTGGTTTTTGTAGTTCCCAGAGCATGAAATTATTGGGGATTTCCTGGTGCATCTTCCTTACTTCATGCCTTTCAGATTCTATAATATGCTGGATAATGCAGGCAAAACTAGACTGCATGCAGTTAATTGAAATACACAAAGCAGAGTGAGTTCCTATCTCATCAGTAAGGTGCAGTGTACTGAAATCTGAATTGTGCCGATCACTTGAGTCACTGTGTCTGTTTTCCAAAAATGACTGAACAGTTGCATCATCTATACAGCAGTTGTGTTTGCCATGATAAATCCCCAAAGTGGGAAAGAATGGTACATGTCTCAAAACACTTTGGGTTCTGTTATTGGCAGCCTTGAGCCTTTCCGTTATCCTGGAAAGGTTGGGGAGCTAACCCATTAGGCAAGGCGCAATCTATAGCAAAGTTTGCTTAAAGCAGCAGAGCAGCTGTCCAGCACAGCAATCCATGCCAGAGCAGAAGCATTAGCCTAGGTGAAGGGCATGAAACCTTTTTGGCTCTGTCAGCCAGATCCTAGCCCATAGGCCAAACTTGACATCACAGTGCCATCGGGCAATTGGGCACTTTCAAAGAGGGGCTTTCAATTGGGTGCTTACAAAAGGCTTGTAAAGAGCACCCAAGGCTTCCATTTTTGCACCCTATTAGTTGCCTATAACCTAGACAATTAATTGATTAGACATATAAGTTGCATACAGTATTTCAAGACTTGCCAGCATTGCCTGTGCAGCTTTGGTGACAGTTCAGAAAATGCAGTTAGTACAAAAATGTAGTAGCTGGACTGCAGCCGGGGACTACACACCCAGTCTTGCTCATATTAAAAGAGCCTCACTGGCTGCTGATCTATTTCCAAGCCTGATATAAAGATGCTAGTTCTAACCTATAAAGACCTAACAGAACCCAGGTATCTCAAGGGAAACATGCTGCTCTGTCAACATGCACACATACTGAGGTCATCTGCTGGTGGCATTCTCTAATGACACTGCTATCAGAAGAGAGCTCACTGGAAAGACAGATCCTAAAGCTGAGGCTCCAAAATTTTGGCCACCTCATGAGAAGAGAAGACTCCCTGGAAAAGACCCTGATGTTGGGAAAGATGGAGGGCACAAGGAGAAGGGGATGACAGAGGACAAGATGGTTGGACAGTGTTCTCGAAGCTACCAGCATGAGTTTGACCAAACTGCGGGAGGCAGTGGAAGACAGAAGTGCCTGGCGTGCTCTAGTCCATAGGGTCACGAAGAGTCGGACACGACTAAACGACTAAACAACAACAAATCAGAAGAGAGGCAGGTAGTGGTCAGAAGACGTCTGCTGTGGTTCCCCCATTGTGAAGCTCTCTCCCCAAGGAGACTCAACTGGTGCAGGACAGACCAAAAAAAAAAAGGTACTTCTGCACACAATGCATAGTTCATTATGGAATTTGCTCCTACAGCAGGCAGTGATGACCACCAACTTGGATTGTTTTAAATGAGGATTGGACAAATTCATGGAGAATGAGGCTATCAATGGCTTATTAACCCTGAGGACTATATTATACCTCCACTGTTGGAGGCCGTACATATGCCTCTGAATACTAGCTGCTGAGAATCGTGACTGGGATGAGTACTATTAGGTCCTGCTTGTGTGCTTCCCATAGACATTTAGCTTGTCACTGTGAGAACAAGATTCTGGACTAGATAGGTCACTGCCCTGATCCAAAAGGCTCTTGCTTTTTTATTGTCCAGGCACTAGGGTAAGACCCTTTTGTTCACCTAAGGTTTTTAGATAATCTAGTTGGTTTTTTAAAACTATAGTTTGTTTGGACAGAATAGGTCCATTGTTAATTATATTTTTATGTGATTGTACATTGCACTTAATTCAATTTATATAGGGTGATATATCCATTAAAAATAGATTTTAAAAAATGACGGGGAGTTCACATATACTAACTGTTGCACCCATTCATAAGAAGGGCTCGTTTAAAGTGGCATATTAGCATTAATACATTTCCCACTGTCATAAAAGGCAGAAATACATTGTTAATTTCCACCCTTATTTTAATTTGAAACTGATGAAGAAAGGGATCTGTGCAGCCTGGAATCCTGCTAGTTCAAAGGGATTAATTAAAATAAATGCTTATTTCATCTCCCTTGTAATTTATTTAACAAGGCTCTATAGTGTAGGTAAAACAACCATAGTAGCCACCCTGAGAGATAAAGGTATCTCAAAGTATGAGGGATGAGTTTCAGTCTTAGACATTATTGTTTATGGATTCTGGAACGGAAGTGAATTTGCTCTGAAAGCAGCAGTTGAACCCACACAGATGTTAAGAAAAATCTGATACTGACAAACTGTTAGTTGATCTTTAATTAGTTGCCAGGTTTGGAAACTGGAGAGAAACCTTACAAACATGGCTCATTGTAGGCAAGTAAGTGTGTCCTTTATGAGTTTGCAAATTGCTTAATAGAGCAGAGCTCTTTGATAAAATAAGCAATGGGCAGATTTTCTTGCTCTGAATCTGCACATACAAGAGACACTTTGAAGTATTCAGGTGGACCTGTTTACCTGAAAGGACTACACTCTTTCAAAAGAGACACTTTGTGTTGATGTAGATGTTGATGCAGCATGCTGGCACCAGGTTGGCGAAGGCAACTCCAGATGATGCCCCCAAAGCTACTCTCTGCTTTGAAAGTTCAGGGTCCTGGGCAGTGATTCTGGTAAAGCTCTGAACTTCTACTTTCAGAGGCTTGGAATGATCAGAAAACAGTGCTAACTCTAATGAATAAAAACAGCATGAAAGGCTTTTAATTTTGCTTCGGCCAAAAATTCTGAACCCCAAGAAAGTTTCTTTGGCAAAACATTGTTGCTAGTTCACAAATATACCTGTTTCTATAGGATCTTACATTTAAAATTAAGAAAGCCTTCACAGTTCTAAAGACAAAGGTTCCAATTTTGTTCAGGCCTTCTAGCTTTGGAAAAAGCATCTACACTTTTAAATATTTATTCACAATTTACCCTGACAGCCAGAAATGTGATTTTTAAAGCCAGCAACTCAACTGAATACAACTCTTGAGTTCCTATGTGTGTATGGAACATACTAACACTCAATTCATGCTATCCTTTCAAATCATAGTGTTGTGGAACTATTCACACAAACTATCTCTTCACAGGAAAATGAAAGTTTTTTTTTTAAAGCATCCCTTACTATATTAGAATTATGAAAAAGATCCTAGATTGCATTGTATGATTTGTGATCTAGATTTTTTAATCCTAGGCATTTTTCCTACAATATGCTTTGCAGCATGTACACATGAATAATTTTCATCCCTGCCCGTTCCTCTCTTTATTAGTAATCCCACCGAGCCCTCTTTGTCCCTCTTCATTCTACATTTCCACCCCCCACTGTCTTGCTCTTTTCAAATGTAATCATTAATATCAGAAAATTAACTGATTCAAATGAGCGCAATTGTCTGTGCTTTGAATATTCCCAGGGTTGCATCCAGGGGTGGCACTCACACATCTCATTTGCATCTCAGAGAAATGGGCTCATCCGGTTAAATGTTATGTTAAATGCACCACCTTCTGATATGTGTGAAGCAATGTATTAATAAACTGGGTAATTGTCAATTAGACATTCTAGAGGCGTTTTGTTCACAATGGAGAGAACTGCAAATTTTCTTCTGGTGGAAGCCAGCACAGATCTGAAGTCCAAGAAGCTGCCCCCATTTTAACAGTGTGGCTGACAACACTATCCTATACACATCTACTCAGAAGTAAGTCACTTGAGTTCCATTGGGTGTACTCCTAAGACAGTGAATATAGGATTAGAGCCTTAGTACAGTGTTTCCCAACCTTTTTTGGGCAAAGGCACACTTGTTTGATGAAAAAAATCTCGCGGCACACCACCATTACAGCCCCGTGACGTCAGCGCGCAGCGTCACGCCGGGAGGGACGCACGAAAGCGAAAGTTTTCAATTTTTTTCCCTCCCCCTTGCCGGGGAACCTCCAAGCTTTGGGGGTGGGGGGGGGAGGAGGCAGCAAAGCGAGGGACTGAGGGACGGCGGCAGCTGAGGCGGCGGCGGCTGTTGTGGTGGTGGCGGCGATAGCGGGCGGAGGAGGGGGCGGCGGCGGGGCCGAGGTGGCCGGCGGCGGCGGGGGAGGCGGCGGCGGGTGGAGCAGGAGGGCGGCCGAGGCCGGTGAGGGAGTAGGGTTGCCCGGGGCTTGAGGAGCCGTCGCCGGGAGTTGCTGCTGCTGTTGTTGCTGCTGCTGCCCGGACATGCCGGCCTCGTCCGCTGTCTCGCGCTCCTCCCTTTTGCACGCGCTGCCCCGCCGCCGCCCCATTGGCTGGGTCCTGTCAGCTGATCCTGTGTTATTTCCTGTGTGTGTGTGTGAGGGGAGAATGGAGAGAGAAACCTCGGCACCACCACCGCGGAGCCGCCCCCGGCTCGACGCGGATCCTCGCCGCCGCCGCCTCTCACCGCCCGACTCGCCCGCCTCCCTCCCACGGCACACCAGCCAACGTCTCACGGCACACTAGTGTGCCGCGGAACACCGGTTGGGAAACACTGCCTTAGTAGACAGAGTAGTCAAACCTCTGTTCAACAATGCTATCAAACCTTTGTTCAACAATGCAGGTGGTAAGTCCCTAACTCTCACCCTAATTCAACTCGGAGAGATGCAAAGAAGCAGGGATATCATGTATGCCATTTACAGCTCCTTGTAGGATGGAAGAGATCAAAGTGTAGTAAGTAGTATTGGCAGATACTTTGACTAATTCCTGTTCTGCTCAGAAAAGCCCCAGATTTTTTGTTTTTGTTTCCAACCTTGTGAATGCTGTGGACTTTCATCTAAATTTGCAAAAAGAAAAAAGAAAGAAAGAAAGAAAGAAAGAAAGAAAGAAAGAAAGAAAGAAAGAAAGAAAGAAAGAAAGAATTTGAGGAATGAAAATATATATCAGGGAACACCTTGAATTAAATATACATTTAGAAATCTTCACAGACCTATGTAGTATCTATTTACTTGCAGCTATAATAGCCAATGGCATGTTAGCATGCTGCCTATAGTGCATATGCATTATAGACTGAGCCCCTGTCCAACACAGAGTTGAGTGTACTTTGACCCATTGAATTCAAGTACAGTTGATTCTGCGTTGGATTGTATTCAGCATGTCTACTCATGGCCTGCTCTCTGAATGTCAGTGCTGAGCCATAGCCATTGAGTGGGTGCTTATGTCTAAGTGTCAGAGCCTGAGAATAAGTGGTCTGAATTGGTCAGGGCTATTGTTCTCCATGCAAAATCTGAGAGTGAACAGGAAACCTTTATAGGCATTCATGTTGAGCAGAGGCTAGCCAATGGTCAGCCTTGGTGTGCAGAGTCATTCTGGTACCTGGGGTGCTACAGGGCCTTCCCTATGGGTCACCAGATGAGGGAGCTGGGCACAGAGCTGTGGCTTCCATAGCGGCTTCTGACAGCCCTAAAAAAGGAGAGGTGGCATGCATTTTGTAACAAATGGGGGACGAGGGCTTGCCTTTAATTGGTCTTGGCAACTGGCTCCTCTTTGTGGGATGTAAAATCACTGAAGCAGTCCAATACAACATTTCCTGTTTGCCCAGTGTGGACACAGGGGAATGTTGCTCCAGCCAGGAGGAATTCCTGTCACACCTGGTCTGGAGCATTCTCCCCCTGAGTATGACCAGGGAGATGGGTGTGACTCTGGCAGACCCTACAAAAGGACCAGTCATGTAGCCATCCATATCTCTCTCTTGAACCCTTCTCTCTATTTTGCCTTATGCTGTCTGCTGGCTCTCAACCAGCAGCACATGGGCTCATCCCTCACAGAGGATGAACCCACACTTTTCTCTGTAACTACAAGCTAAAGCCTGCCTTCAGGACCATACTGTGAACTGAATGTAAGTAAACCTTATCATTACTTTTAGAAGAAGACTATTGTGCCATTATTGTTTTTAAGAGGGAACTAAAGGGGATTTACCAGGACCAAGCCAATCTGGACAAGCCAGACTGAATTGCTTAACTCAAATGATTCTCATGAATCCACCAACTAGCTTCCTGCAGTGTACAAAGGAATGTGCTCTGCTACTAGCTCACTAACTTGAGTGAGGAATGATAATATTTAATCAATATATCCTCTCCTACTATCCTCAACATTCCCACACTCTTGACCACTGGTTTATTTTTACAGAGTACCCTGAATGTTTCGTTATCCCAAAGCATTCTTGAGGGTGAGTGGGGAATGTCAGCCTCTACAAAAAAAAATACCATCCCAATCATCACCCAGAATGCCCTGGAAAGATGCAATGACCAAGACATTTGGGGAAGATAAAATGGTGACTGTGAGGAAGCAGCAGTCAAAAGGATCTCTGGTGCCACAATCAGCAGCAAAAAACAAAACTCATGAATATGGATAACAAATAAATGAAATGAATGAAGTTTATTAAATGTTACTCTTTTCCAATGCAGAGTGGTTCTTCCTTCAACAAAAATCTAACATTTCTGCTGCTAGAATTGGCCAAAGCTGTCAATTGGCCAATGCTATTTCTTGAAAGGTAAATTAGTCTTGCTCTGCTGACCAGAGAGCTTTTGCCACATAGATCTCTGTGTGACAAGCAAAGGTTTAGTGACAGAGCTTTTAGGTGAGAGAGATCAATGAAAATGGCTTTTTGCCAGCCTCTTGGGTCTATTCCCTTGGGAACACATTCCAAAGATTGCGTTTGATGACATGAGCTCTGGTGAGCAAAAGCTTATGCCACAATACATTTGTTAGTGTTTCAGGTGGCATGGGACTCTGTGTTGTTTTTGCTGCAAAGGTTAGAATCCCACACAATGTGTTAGCAGGTCTCCTCAGTAGACACGTGTATCACATACACACATTCTAGGAGCCTCATGAAGCAAGGGCTTTAGACAGCGGCAAAGGTCATCTCGGCATATTTACCCAGTGACTTACACTCACACAGGTCTTGAGATGGGGAAGCCTATTGCACAGACACAGAATCAAAACACACACATTTAACATTTCAGTAACACAGCAAATTATGCATATCTATTATGGTAGTGGAGATCACTCAGCAACAATTAATATGCATCTATTTGGTTTGGGAGAATTAGCTAATTAATTGTAACTATGACAAAACCAACACTCACGCCATACATGCAAGAAGAAGCAATCACATGAGGCATAAGGGGAGGGGGAGTGAGTTTAGTGCTGCTTAGGGAGGCACATTAGTCTGCTCTTTTTATTTCAGCTCACTTTGCTCACAGGTGTTGGTCAAGCACAGCTGAGGAGGGAGAACTAGAGGGTGACTTCTAAAACACACAGAGGTAGGAAGCTACAAACAGATTTAAATACACAGTCATATACACACTCTTCCAGAACCACACTCATGACCACGTTGGCCAACTCAGTAAAGGATGCTGCTGAGCAGCAGAGTGGTTAGTATACCAACCTGTCTCTATGTCTCAACACCAGGTGCAGGCCCTCCAAGGCAGAGAGGTCTCCTAATAAGGGAGATAGAATGTCTGTGAACTATGGCAATCACACACACCACAGCCCATTAGTCTGTGTTGATTCTGTGCCAAGGATCTCTTCTGACACCAGTGTTGCATGCCACCCCAATCTCCAAGTGGTGCAAAATTCCAGTGGTTCCATGTGCTTACCCAGGGTTTGTGTTTGTTTTTGGAAATGAGGCACATTAGAGACTATGAGGCACAGTGGAGACAGTGGTGTCTTTATTATATATGGTTTATTTACACATGTATATAACCTAAGCCTACGATGGAGGGGCTCACAACATTAACACCCCAAGAGGGTCTTGTTTCTCCCATAGCCTCAGCCTTGGATTGAAACAGAAATCAAACATGGCTCTCAAATGTTGTTCTGACTCTCTCTCCAGCTTGCTGCTTTTCTTCTGGGTCACAGCACGGCAACTCAGCTCTGACTCTGGCATCGGCTTTCTAACTAACTGTGAACTGGGAAGGAGCCCCACCCATTTGCCATCTCACACAGAGCCACCTTTCCTTTGTTTCCCTTAATGGCCCATCCCCTAGGTTACCTAGTCAGACATAGCTGGTTCAGGTCAACACTATCTAGGACCCCCTCCTAAATTTCGATGATGTTTGCCTGGTCAGTTTCCTCATCCATGATTAAATGACAGATGAGTATAGACCTGTTGTGAACTATCCTGGTATTACACAACTGTACTACCAGACTGGAGGGTGCAGTGGCAGAGCTACTGCATATCTGACAGTTACTGGAAAGGCCTAAAAGGGGAACAGTGCATAAACATCTGTGTCACCTTCTTCCACGATGGTATGCTTTCTCTCCTATCCCCTAACTTATGCAAGTAACAACCACTGTGACTGGTGCATTCGTACCATGTTCTACTGCTTCCAACTTAGGCACATTCAGGAAGCATTGCATCCACCTCTTGCATCTCAACCCATCTCACCAATCGACTCAACCACACATTGTGTTTTTAAGTTGTACATCACTTTGTTATATTTCCTATCAAAACGTGGTTTATCAGTCTCCACAAACAGACCTGCACACCCCACTCTTATCTGCAGCCAGCCACTGATAATAAAAATAATAAGTTTGCCACATACAGTATACTATAAAACACGCTAGTAGAGATCTACAGTCGGTATCATTCTGTCCACCTCACCATTCACCTGGAGCAAATGAAATGTCCCCCATCTCAACCAGAGAGGTTCACCCCACTATTAAATAGCTTCTCGCCCCCAATGGTGTTGGACTGTGATAGAATGCAGTTGTTCCAAAAGCCCCATTTCTTATATGGAGTAATTATGCATTCAACACATTTTTCTGAATTCATCAAGCTTACCTCCTGGGGCCAACAGAAGCTGTATTTATATAGAAGTGTATTTCTATGTAGGTAAATGGTAACACCCTCTCCCTGCATGCTATGGTCCCATTTCTGATCTGTCCTCACACACCTGCTATTTATCAGTATTTGTACCGATGGAGAGTTCGCTTTAAAATAAATTAAAATTCAGAGTTGTAAAAACATATGTAGTTTGGTCCTTAGAGTCCCAAAACTTCCTAAATGCTCTCTAAACCTGTTTGTCTTCTGTGCACTCTTCATTTTCTTTTGCTGCAATAGACTCACACAACTACCCCTCTGGAAAGTGTAACAAAACTTTTAATGCTGTCCTTATTCCACAGCATCGGCTCACTGTGTTAGTTTGCGGTTGCAAACTAATGTGGCACATTTAAAGACTGCAAAATTTATTGTAGCACAACCTTGGGGGGTCTGGGCCCATGAAAGCTTACACCACAATAAATTTGTTAGTCTTTAAGGCATCGCAAAACCCTTTCTCCTTCTTGATGGTTCTTCCTAAGCCAATGAATCTCCTGAGATCCTTCTGGTATTTTTACGGGTCAGAACATTTTTTGTTGGAAAAGTTTTACAAGGCTTTGAGGAGGGAGGATTTACACAGACTAGAAATGTTGTCAGGCTGAGCTTGTGTTTCTGCCGTAGAACAGAATTGCCTCCTGGAACTAAAGAAGCCCAGGATCTTGGAACAGAATGGGGAGTGGAAAGACACGGATGAAATGGAGGACTCCTGATTTCATCTCCCTGCTTCTCTTTTCACAAATCATTTAACCTTATTTCAATTTTTCCCCTGACACCCAAAAGTGCAAGTGCAGGAGACTAATTATAAGCTGCTGTGTTCCCTCCCGCCTCCCAGCCCACCCCGTTCAATAGCGACTCCTTATCTCCTGCCATTCTCTGAATGGTGGGGTCTGGCTCCCATCAGAGGATCTGCTGCAAGGAGATACACTATCTCCCCTTATTATCGCAAATTGCAGAGCTCTGCAAAGTCTAATAACACTTGATGACTAATCAGATCTCACTGAAAGTCCATTGGCTTTTGCTCACACCATGAAGGTTGAACACTGCTGATCCAGTTAGTTATTCACTGAAATGCAAATTCAGTTCCTTTCCTGGTCACTGCACTGATTTCTAGCTTGACCAACATGGGTCATGTGAGCCCCTTCCTCCTTGGCCGCATTTTTCTGCCTAAGTTTCCCAAGCAAGTCTCATTAATATAGATTGTACCACTCTCCCTCTTGACATTCATTTGTCATGCCTTTTTATCTCTGTTGTACTCTCTGACAGTTTTCACTCTGTCCCCTCCTGGTGTGTGTGAGTTAGAATGTTAATCTCTGCCAGGCCATCTCTCCCTCCTTGTGTGCACCCCTCTTTCCTTTCTAACCTCAGCAGTTGCCTTGCTCTGGGGAGTCACAAAATGAGGAGGAGGGAGGAGAAACTCAGCTGGGAGAGGCTGGTAACATTGCAGCAAACCACATGTGCCCCGAATGGTTTCTGGATGGATGGTCATGTATATATGCCATTCACAGGCAGCCAAAGCAGTCCATAGAGAAAAAGAAAGGGATGATGGAACCATGTGGGCTTACAGCCCTGTAAAGTTGGGATTGGGTGCCATTTAATTCATCTCCCTGACAGCTGTGCAGTCAGGCCCTCATCCCTTATCAGCAGCATACCCAGTCGCTAACATATGTAGTTTCTGTGTTGGAAGGATCCTTAGGGACCACTGCACAAGCATAATACTGTCTACAATACTGGCTTCAAGTCTCCATTCCTCTCTCTCACACACATCTAGTCTCTTCCCTTTTCCTTCCTTGGAGACTGGGGAGATAAGATATGTTGTTCTTCTGCTCTTAGTGCAGTGGAAGCTACCCAATATGTAGACAAACCTATAGCCCACTTAGTATAGATAAAGACGAGCAATACTAATTGGCTTTGGCTGTCTAGGATTTCAGAAATGAGTCTTTCCTAGCCCTGAATGACTGAGGCTGCATGTACACTATACAGTCATACCTCATGTTACGTCCGCTTCATGTTACATTCTTTCAGGTTACGTCCCGCAGTGACCCGGAAGTACCGGAAAGGGTTACTTCCAGGTTTCGCCGCTCACGCATGTGCAGACGTGCAAAATGACATCACGCGCAAGTGTAGAAGTAGTGAATTGCAACCCGCGCATGCGCAGAGGCACCACTGCGGGTTGCATTCTTTTCATGTTGCGAACGGGCCTCCAGAATGGATCCCGTTCACAACCAGAGATACCACTGTACCTTTAAAGTATATTTGTTTGTTTTTTAATATTAAATTTATTGAAAATTTTTGAAATTACAAAGAAAAAACAAAGCAGAAAAAGAAAATAGAAAAAACAAAGAAAAAACAAACCACATCAAACAATACAAATTCAAAAAACAAAAATACACCGCAAACAAACAAAAATAAATCCATCATTTTGTAATTTTTTATCTTTTTTGTTTTTGTATTTTTCTAAATTTTTCTATTGATAAAACCAAATAAAATATTATAAAAAAGGAAACAAAAATAAATCCATCATTCTCAAATCCTCAACTCTCATTACCTTCTTTCTTTGACCTCCTCCTCCTCCCTTTTTTTGTATCCTGGTTAATAATTATGCAGCAAATCCTTTCCATATTTCATAGTATTCTGTCATTACATTAGCTTGATCTATTTTCATCTTATCTTATAGAAAACCTTAAAAACTTAAAACTTAGATCTTATTTTTACCGACTTCTCAGAACCATAATATTCTTACCTAATTCTTTAAACATTTTTGCTAGAGCCAAGTAATTTCATTCCAACATTTTTCTAACATTCACCAATTTTATAAAACAATCCTGATAATAAAAAGAAAAATAAAAACAATCCAATCTTCATCCAGCGTCCCTTCCTCCTGGTCCCGGGTTTTGTCAGTCCTTTTTATGCCATCGATCTAGCGCATTAACCTGGTAACCTTATATTCGAGGCCCTTAAATCTCTTCCATGTCCCTTCCACAGCTCTTCTTCATATTCTCCTTTCACTCGTGGGAACTCCAGCTTGGTGATGTTTTTGACCCTTTTCAACAAATCAGCCCCTTTTCCATAGTCCAGGCTCAACTCCATGTGGTATTTAAGAAGATGTTTCAGAATCCCTCCAAAATTGAGAGCCCCCACAGCTCCAAACATCTCACGGCCCATTGCCAGACTCGGAAAGTCCAAACATCCCTGCATAGGGGGGTCTATCCAACCCCCCCCATTTCCAAACCAATCCAAACTTTATCTTTCCAAATCTGGCTTTTTCCAAGTTCATTTGTCAAATCCCAAAGCTCTTGTTCCTGCAAGGCCGCAGCTCCCTCCATCTCTGGCGCCCAAGATTCAGCAACATCCTCTTCTCTCATCTGCTCTGTCAGGACACACTCCTGATCTAATTCCTGGGTGAGCTCCACATAGTTTCCCACTGCATGTTCAAAAATTCTGGCCGCATTAGTCATCAAATCCATCTTCTCACTTAACTGTTCCAGTAGGGCACTTGTTTTACAGAGAGCACACAACAGAGCCTCTGAATACATTGTCCTACAAGGTCACAAGTCCATTCCCATGATTGTAATCTGAGACAGCTGCAAGCTCCCTGGAATTAGTTACAGTTTCACAGTCTCCCCCTTTAAAGCATATTTGAAGCACATTTCTCCTCTCAAAGAATTCTGAGCACTGTTTTTAACCCTTCTACAGAGTTACAGGTCCCAGCAAACCTTTTGTGGGCTCAAGGCCACAAATAGGTGCACCAGTTGTTGGCAGATGTGGTCAAACATTGAGCCCCAAAGGCCATGGAATGCAAGAAGCATAGTCTGTGACATATCTCTGCTAAGCACAAGTGTATATAAGACAAACGTAGCAGCTATTCACAACGTCAGTCAATAATGCAACATTCTTCTTTGCTATGCTAATTTAACACCTGTAGCGGACAAGAAAACTTTCATGTCAATTGAGTCCTAAACAAATACAACCAAGCTTAATTATACATTCCAGTACAACACTGCTGTGTAAGCAAAGCTGGAGG
The DNA here is from genome assembly GCF_964188305.1 of Podarcis bocagei. NCBI lineage: Eukaryota > Metazoa > Chordata > Lepidosauria > Squamata > Lacertidae > Podarcis > Podarcis bocagei. The sequence continues at coordinate 13,228,311 of NC_138141.1, read as the reverse complement.
AGGTGACTCTTGGGGAAGGTGAATTATAGCTCCGTGCATTATATGCCACCATCAGCTCAAATTCAGACTAGGACAGCTTTTGTCAACCTTGTGTCCTCCAGATGTTGATGGGCTACAATTCCCATCAGTGGCTGATGGGAGCTGTAGTACAACACATCTGGAGGGCATCAGGTTGGCGGATGTTGGAGTAGAAATATAATGTCTGTGGTTGCTGGATGAGTTTCTGAATGGGCTTGCCCTTCTCCAGAGCCTAGGCTGACGTATCTTCCTTCTGTAAACGAATGTAGAGGCACATCTAAACAATTTAAAAGCAAGAGCAGACAGTGGGGTGGTATCATGAACTGGCAGGACAACAGGGAGGAGGAAGTGGATCCTGGCGAGGGGTGCAGCTGTGACTAGGACCTACCAGGGCAGGGCAGGGATGGGGAAGGAGAGGTTAGGGTTGTGGAAAGTACGTACAGGATGACAGAGGATGGTGAGGGGTTGGGGGTCAGTGTGCAAGGACCAGAAGTACAAGACTCCTCACCAGGGCCAGAGAGGACCCCATCTCCATGAACAAGGCAGGCTCTGAAGCATAGGGATCAAGTGAGCAAGGCACTCCAGGAAGCTGAGGCAGGCAAGGGCCCCCAACCCAGCTCCCTAGCTGCCCAGGTGGGGCTCACTAGCTCTGGGAGGAGATGTGTGATTCTTCTGCTGGAGTAGGCTCAGAACAGGTGAGGGTCACACGTCTCAACAAGCCCAGATGCTGCAATCAACATGCAATGTACTAAAAGGGAAACAGAGCTGAGGTGCTGTGTCTGCTCAACTGCCCATGTTGATAGACCTCGGCTTGGATGCTCTGGGACCTCTCTGGGTCTGTGCTTCAGGTTTGACTCCAGACTGTGTTTCCTGACTGCTGGACTTTGAACTTTGCTTATGTGGATTGATCCGTGGACTGTGTTTCCTGACTGTTGAACTTTGAACTTGACATATTGTATACACCAGCAGGACTTGCTGTCAAATAGACTGGGGGTACAAGACAGATGGCTGCACTCATCTGACCACTAGTCAGTTGTGTCACTGTTGCTTACTTGGAGGTAAAGGGGAAGAAGTAGAGGTGGCCATGGAGTAAATAAACTAGTGGAGCTAATCTGGTACTTTGGCTATGCTGACACTGTGCCCCTCCCCCTCTACCTCCCAGTAAGAAGCAGCAATGTAACTGACCAGAGGTGAGTTAAGTGCTGCTACTCCACCATTGTATTATCTGCTGTTCATTAATATTAATGTTTGTTTTTCAATAATTTTACAGTATAAAAATAAAAGAATCAGTAGCTGATCATCACAACATCTCTAAAGTGGGCCTCGCTTTCATTCCCATTCTATATGGATGCAAGACTAAGTCAGAAACAAAGTGACAGTGACTTTTCCCACAGCTATCTGTGTTTTCATATTGGATTACAGCAGATGTCTGAGTCCATGTTCATGCCAAGTCATTTATTTACTGGATTAACTACTTTCTGCTATTAAAATTTCTCTACAGAATGACTTTTTGTGGGCTCTCTACTTTGCAGTGGGCTTTTTGCCATAGCTTGATTTACTCTCTAAAAAGAGCTTTAACTCCTAGATGCTTTGTGAAGAAATAAGGAGCACCTTGTGAGTCAGAAAAACGGGGATGTATTCACTAGGTACTGTAACACAGATTAATCTCAGGCTGAAATGTACTTGGAAGTCCAGCTGTGTTCAGTGTGGCTTATACACAGAATAATAACTTCAGAGAATGATCATCTGAACTTTTTTTAAAAGCCATCTGCAATTAGAATAAATAAGAGTTGCACAGAATTTGCATGGCAATGCTCCCTAAAATCCATTTCTTTGGCATTGTCAGTGCCTGAGGTTAAGAAAGCTAAGCCCATTTGTGGTGTTATAGAAGGTGGGAAATGCCACATTTATGGTGGAGGCTGGCCCATTAGGGCAAGTGGGACCAGTCTGCCTTCAGCCAGACCCGATCTGTCTGACTTATTACTTACAAGTTCAGGGGGATCGCATTGGCTGTCAGCTTCCTCTTTTTTAGTCTCTTTTGCCTGTGTAGAACACAGAAGGGACGATGAAGAGGACGATGCTAGAATTGGTTGACTGCCTGTCATTGGCCACCTCCTGTTGGGTTTCCTGCCTTCTCTCCTACCAGGCAGCAGTCAAGGGTTGTAAGCATGTTAGCTCCACCAGCCAGCTGCCCTGTTGCTCTCTGCAAGTTGATGGGTGACTGAGATTAGGAGTGGGATCCTGTACTCGTGGGGTTTCCCCATGCAGTTTTGGATTATCAGGGTGTTTCATTCTACATGAGTGGAAGCAGGCTTCCTTCTTCACAGTTGCTCTTCACCTCATGGATAGAGATTCAGGTGGGGCAGAGCCAGCTCACTCTCTGCTTCCCCCTGCCACATTGCTTGTGAAATTTCCCTCTTTATACAACACCTGAATAGCCTATTCAGTCAGTCAGTGATTTGCTCTTCTATTTAAAAGAAGTATACGTTGTTCAGTACTGAACAGGCTTCAGGAACTGCCATCTTTCCTAGCATATATTCTCTGTATTTAGTGCATACAGTCAGCAGATTCTTGTGATTCCTGGTAAAGTGAATAGCTTTTGAAAACTGATAGGCTGTAATCTAGTTATACTGAAGCACTCCCACGAGCTCAGCTGAATGTAGCCAAAGTCCCTGGGAAAACGATATGATTTTGTGCATTAGCTCCTTGCCCAGAATTCTTTAGCCTAAACCCACCATTTAATATTACATCTAAATGGAAGATGTTGGGGCTTTCTTGACTGTCAAAATATTAAAGTTTCCAGAATTCTTTAGCAGGTTGCCTATGTATGGAAATCCCAACATTTTTTTCTTTTTGTCAATACAACATTTTATTGTTTTTTCCGTATTACATCACAATATAAATAAACCAAAGCCATCACCACATCCTCCCCATCCCCCCATATATCCATCAATCAAACCTAATATTATTTTGCCCCTCCCCCTGCTTCCCTCCGCCCCCACTTGATTTCCTCTACATTCTGAGATTTCATTTATCTTTGCATCTTACAATCTTCTCAAATCTTCTATATATTCTTATTTCCTTGCTAATTTACCTTCCCTCAGATATTTTACATTTTAATCTAGGCATATTAGCATATCATTTTTGAGCAATATTTTACCATATATTCATCAAAACATTCCCACTCCTTTTTTAATTTTTGATTCGATTGGTTTCTTATAATACAGTAGCTGTTAGTTTTGCCAGAGTTAAGTATTTATTTAGTTTACAAATCCATTCCTCCCTTAAGGGTAGAGTTTGTGACTTCCACTTAGCAGCAATCACTACTCTAGCTGCTGCACTTGCATATAAGAAGATTCTCTCTCTCTCTCTCTCTCTCTCTCTCTCTCTCTCTCTCCCCCCCCCCCCCCCGTATCTCTTCCCCTATCAATCCAAGGAGATATATCTCTGGCTTTTATTATTATTGATATTTTCAACATCTTCTTTAATTCTTCATGTATTACTGTCCAAAAGGAAATCTCAACATTTCTGATGGTGAGAGCTGTTCAGCAGTGGAATGAACTACCTCAGAAGGTGGTGGACTCTCTCTCCTTCATAGGAGGTTGGATGGTCATCTGTCAGGGAATCTTTAGCTGTGATTCCTGCATTGCAGGGAGTTGGACTAGGTGACCCTTGGAGTCTCTTCCAGCTGTACAATTCTGATTCTTTGTTGTGTGCCTCTTGTTTGGTGACACCCCATTCCTGGTTCAGTCTGGGCCTTGGCAGTTTCACAGTCACTGAAACAGAATAGAATGAAGCCATCTTGAAGCACAGAGATATACTTGCTGCTGTGCTGTGAACCGAATGCAATGCATATATTAGGGATGAGCGAATCAGTCCATTCCCATGTTGCTTTTGTGTATGTGCTATCCTGTTCTTCCGCCTTTATCTACTTTTTAAAAAAATTCCCATGAACATTTGCATTTAAATGCACATTTTAAATGTATTTACTTGCACAATATACATTTTAAAGGGACTGTGCGTTTTTAAAGTACAGCAAAAGCCAGTGGGGAGACTGTAAATGCATGTTCAGCTGCTTTCATGGAACCACAAAATCTGGAGCATTCACTGTTGCGGTGGTACTCTACCACAGTGCTGTTGACACTGGGTGATGCTCAGAAATGGACCCTTTCTAAGAGGCTGTCCTCTAAGCTTCCTAATTAACACAGAATGACAATTCCAACGTATAGACAAGAAGGGTCCCTTGAGTTGTGTGCTTGCCTGTAGTGTCTGCTGTTTGAACATCTGGAGAATTTCCCCTGCTGCAGAGGGAGAAGCTGGTAGCAGAGAGGCCTCTTGCCTATTTAAGCGGTGCCTCTGACATGCTGGAAATTTCCCTGTGCCCAAAGGTGGAAAGAGACAGGTTCAATCTGCCGTGTGCCATTCAGCAGCTACAGATTAGCGCAAGCAACCCACTTAAAATTCAAGTCCCCCTAAAGAGAGCCTTCTTGGGGCATACTTTGATGGAGCTGGGATGGTAACCACCTGCCCCCTTTCATTCCGTCCTGAGTTGTTCTGGCACATTAAGGAGCTGTCAGGAAGTGATGTTAATGGGCTGAAAGACGTAGGAGTCCTGCAGTCCTGAGATGCCATAGTGGGAGTAATATATATCTGTTATATTCAATGGATAGATGAGATAGATAACCTTTCTAATTTAAGAGCGTAATGCGTAAAGAGCATTGAGGTTAGTATGCACCATTTGCATTATGTTTCTTTAGCCTGTATAGTAAGATTAATGGCATGCAGACAGAAACATTTGGCCAGAAGAATAAAGATCAGCAGTATCCAGACCTGCCTGCCCCTCAAATGAGCCCATTGCTCTAGCTTTTGGCACACAGCTGTGGCTTGTGGGGGATGACGGCAGGTATGATTTGTTAGACCATTCAAAGCACTTCACTCATAATCTCAGTAATCCTTACAACACCCTGTGAGGTAAGTCAGTGTTGTTTCCATACTGCAGATGGAGAACTGAGGCTGAGAAATGGTGGCTTGCCTACAGAGATCAGCTCAGTGTACTGGATTTTATAGAACTAAGTTAGAATAGACCCACCGAAATTAGTGAACCTAAGTTTGCCATGTCCATTAACTTTGATTAGTCTTTTCTGAGTAGAACTAGCAATGAGCCTTATTGCCAATGTGTGTAGGTTTATGATCAGCCTTTCTGATGGATTTAGGCTTCAATCCTGTATAGATTTACTTGAGAGTAAGCTCACTGGACTCAGTGAGACTTGTCTTTGAGTGGATGTGTACAGGATTGAACTGTTGCTCATAGATGTATTAAAATAGGTGCTTCTCCATCCAACAGAAAGCTGAAAGTTGGAATCTGTGTAATCCAAAACATCTTGCTTACAACTGGACAATTTATGCTCCTTTTTCACCTAATGGTCAAACCTAGGAACATTAAGTCTCCAACCCTAAACTCCCTTGCAGCACAGTAGGTCCTACTGAATTCACGAAGGCTTACTTTCAGGTATGTGAATTAGAATTGCAGCTTCACTAAGGAATAAGTCCCAAGAAACTCAATTGGACTTCCATCTTGTAAGCAGACATACTTATGATTGTACTCTGCATATATGCTGTAATTCATTCTATTTATTTAACAAACTTTATAGACCACCTAATAAAATAATAATTAATTGGGTTACATAAGGGAGTATGAAATACTTACAAAAAACCGCTGATAAAATCAACAAACTTAAAAAAAAACGAGTAGGCATGATAAATTAATCAAACTATAAATAAAACTAGCTGACTAGTCTAAGCAAAACAAAGGGGTTTTTTTGTGAGTGTCACATATTAATAGGCAGGGACTTTCAGATTATAAGTACTGCCATACTAAAAAGACACAATTCAGGTTTCAATCTGCATGAAGTGTGGCCTCCAGTAGCAAACAGGATTGCCACTGGTAATCTGGTTGGTCCCTGTGGGAGACAGGACACAAGACTAGATAGGCCTTTGGTCTGACCAGAGGAGCTCTTCTTAAATTCTTGTTTGCCTATGCAATCTTGCTTCCTTTACAAGCATAGAATATTGAACTAGGCTGATGTAAGATTTTTTAAAAAAATCATTAATATTCTTTAAACTGTCATTAACCAATTGGATTGTTTTCGGAAAATGTCTTTGTCAGAGAAGCGGTATGTGAATGAGCCCTCTCCAGGGGCAAAACTAGGCTTTATTTCACCTGGGTTAAAGACCCAGTTTGGCGCACGCACACACACACACACACACACATTTGCACGTGTGCACACACAGGCTGGGAGCCTCAATGGTGCCCCTCTGGAGGCTTCACCTGGGGCAAGAAAACCAGCTAGCCCCCTGCCCAGCTACGGTTCTGCCCTCTCTCTAACAAGCCATGCCTTTGGGATCTGGGTCACATACAGCAGTTGCTCCACAGAGCATAGGAAGCTGTTGTGTACCCAGTCAATTTGTCCATCCATCCCAGTATTTTCTGCTCTGACTGGCAGCAGCTCTCAAGGGTCTCAGACAGAGCGTCTTCCCCATCACCTGCTATGTGTGGCTTTTAACTGGAGATGCCAAGGATTGAACATTGGGGCCTTCTCACAAGAGTGAGCTCTGCCCCTGAGCTGCAGAGCTGTCCACTAATTATCAGTCAACTAAACCACCACTGTTAGTGATTGAGTACAATGCATTCTGGTTCTGGCAGATATCTGGGGATATCAGGTGTGTCACGGCCATGAAATGGTATCAGAGGACATGCACTAATTAGGAGTCACACCTGTGCATGTGTTTGCTCTACCTATGTGTTAAGCGAACACAAGCTGTTAACACATGACGGTAGTAAGCTACCAGTTTGTTAACACACGAGCAACGAATTACTCCCCACAATAGCTGACTTGGTGATTAATTGACACAAAGGATCCATACGTATTCTGATGTGCCAAGGCACTTGCCAAGCAGCTTCACATCTGGCTCTCCCCACCTTCCTCTACTCTTGTATCCCCCCCCCAATATATATATATATATATATATATATATATATATATATATATATATATATATATGCAGGTTTTGGTGTCTTCGGGTGTCTTCCCGTGTAAGAGTTGGGGTGTCTAGGCGACGTTTCGACGAGGTCTCACTCGTCATCTTCAGGCTGGTGCTTTCGGCTTCTTGTTACTGGAACAGAGCAGGATCTCAGTGTTTGAGTTCCTATAAATACTGTTGAGGGGGTGTGGTGTATAGCCTCCAACGTTCTGGGCAGAGAGGAAGTTCCCAGGTTAGTGTGTCTTTTCTTCTTTTGTTCATTAATTACTTGAGGGATATCTTGAGTGATTTCTTGAGTGATATTCTGAGTACCACTTAGGAGGGTCATTAGGTGTGGATTAGTTGCTAAAGCTTTCGTGTCTTGACCTCTTGAGCTTGTAAAGAGTTTTTTCTGAGAAGATGGCTGTACTTCACTTAGTTGTGCTCTGGCTTGGCTTCGTGTATAGGGGCGAGCTGTGGTTTTGTGCCCTGTGCCAGCCAGATCTGTGTAAGGATTGCAGGGGGGTGCAGCATCCGGAGGTGCCACTATGGTTTGGCTACTGGATGGTGTCTGTAATTTATCTGTGGAGAGGGTCTGGGTTTGGGTCTGGTGTGGTTGATTGGAGATGGTGTTCTGTGTGCCTCTGGTTCTGGTGTCGGTTTTTGTGGGGAGGGCTATTTTCCAGATGTCTGGCAGGCGGGACGTATCGTCACGCTTGTTCATGTTGTGAGGGTGTTTCTCTATCTCGATGGCTTCCATGATTATTCTCTTGTGGTGGTGTTCCGTGTTAAAGAGCAATTTGGAATCTGAAAAATTAATTTCGTGTCCTGTTTCTTTCATGTGTTGGTAAAGAGAGGAAGTTTTTTCTTCTTTTTTGACGGCATTCTTGTGTTCTGCGATACGTGCATTTATTCGTCTGTTTGTTTGTCCAATGTACGTGGCTGGGCAGACTTTGCAGGGTATTTCATAGACCCCTTGGTTTTCTAACTGGATTTTATCTTTGGGGTTTCTGAGGATATTGGCTATTTTTTGGTTGGTGCAAAAGGCTGTTTTGATATTGTGTTTGTGGAGGATTTTGCTAATTTTATCTGTAGTGCCCTTGATATAAGGAAGGAGGGCCATGCCATTGTTTTCTTCTGTGTCTTGGTTTTTGGGGGGTGTTTCTTTTTGGATTAGCTTCGTAACCCTGTTTTGCTGGTATCCGTTGGCGATTAACACATTTGAAAGATTCTGTAACTCAGTTGTCAAGTGGTCTTTGTCAGCCAGGCGTTTGGTTCTGGAGATGAGAGTCTTGGCTACGGAGTTTATTTGTGCAGGGTGGTGGTGTGATTGTGCATGTAAGTAGCGGTTGGTGTGTGTTTTTTTCCGGTAGATAGTGTGTCCTAGGGAGCCATCAGGTTTTTTGTAGATTAGGACGTCAAGGAAGGGAAGTTGGTTGTTGGCTTCTATTTCCATAGTGAATTGTATTTTGGGGTGTAGGCTGTTGAGATGTGTGAGGAAGCTATGTTGTATCTCTCTTCACACAAGTGCCCATTAATGAAGCCTTGACAGCCATTCAAAACAAATACAATCCCCCCGAATACATCCTGGACCTGACCAACCACTGCCTAACCAACACGTACTTCATCCACAATGGACAAAGATACAAACAGATAGAAGGAGCACCTATGGGATCACCCCTATCACCGGTCATCGCAAATCTGTACATGGAACACTTTGAAACCAATGCTTTAGACAAGTCAGAACACAAACCCAAACTTTGGCTCAGGTATGTTGACGACACCTTTGTAATTTGGCCACACGGGAAGAAAAAACTAGATAGCTTCCTCACACATCTCAACAGCCTACACCCCAAAATACAATTCACTATGGAAATAGAAGCCAACAACCAACTTCCCTTCCTTGACGTCCTAATCTACAAAAAACCTGATGGCTCCCTAGGACACACTATCTACCGGAAAAAAACACACACCAACCGCTACTTACATGCACAATCACACCACCACCCTGCACAAATAAACTCCGTAGCCAAGACTCTCATCTCCAGAACCAAACGCCTGGCTGACAAAGACCACTTGACAACTGAGTTACAGAATCTTTCAAATGTGTTAATCGCCAACGGATACCAGCAAAACAGGGTTACGAAGCTAATCCAAAAAGAAACACCCCCCAAAAACCAAGACACAGAAGAAAACAATGGCATGGCCCTCCTTCCTTATATCAAGGGCACTACAGATAAAATTAGCAAAATCCTCCACAAACACAATATCAAAACAGCCTTTTGCACCAACCAAAAAATAGCCAATATCCTCAGAAACCCCAAAGATAAAATCCAGTTAGAAAACCAAGGGGTCTATGAAATACCCTGCAAAGTCTGCCCAGCCACGTACATTGGACAAACAAACAGACGAATAAATGCACGTATCGCAGAACACAAGAATGCCGTCAAAAAAGAAGAAAAAACTTCCTCTCTTTACCAACACATGAAAGAAACAGGACACGAAATTAATTTTTCAGATTCCAAATTGCTCTTTAACACGGAACACCACCACAAGAGAATAATCATGGAAGCCATCGAGATAGAGAAACACCCTCACAACATGAACAAGCGTGACGATACGTCCCGCCTGCCAGACATCTGGAAAATAGCCCTCCCCACAAAAACCGACACCAGAACCAGAGGCACACAGAACGCCATCTCCAATCAACCACACCAGACCCAAACCCAGACCCTCTCCACAGATAAATTACAGACACCATCCAGTAGCCAAACCATAGTGGCACCTCCGGATGCTGCACCCCCCTGCAATCCTTACACAGATCTGGCTGGCACAGGGCACAAAACCACAGCTCGCCCCTATACACGAAGCCAAGCCAGAGCACAACTAAGTGAAGTACAGCCATCTTCTCAGAAAAAACTCTTTACAAGCTCAAGAGGTCAAGACACGAAAGCTTTAGCAACTAATCCACACCTAATGACCCTCCTAAGTGGTACTCAGAATATCACTCAAGAAATCACTCAAGATATCCCTCAAGTAATTAATGAACAAAAGAAGAAAAGACACACTAACCTGGGAACTTCCTCTCTGCCCAGAACGTTGGAGGCTATACACCACACCCCCTCAACAGTATTTATAGGAACTCAAACACTGAGATCCTGCTCTGTTCCAGTAACAAGAAGCCGAAAGCACCAGCCTGAAGATGACGAGTGAGACCTCGTCGAAACGTCACCTAGACACCCCAACTCTTACACGGGAAGACACCCGAAGACACCAAAACCTGCATTCCTGTACCCGTGAAAATCTACGAAAGCAAATATATATATATATATATATATATATATATATATATATATATATATATATAGAAAGCCTTCACTTTCTGCTCTATTGACAGAACCTCCAAGGTGGCAAGCAACAGTTTCAATAAAAGCACTCAAGATTCAATAATAATTCAATAACCACACCATCACCCACAGCAGCTAATTTAACAATGCAGCAAGGTTATTTCTTTCTTACATTTAAAGCCCACAGGCTCTGGTGGATTGAGCAGATGAGACCAATAGTGGGTCCAGTGGTCAAGAAGGGAATTACTGCATGTGCTATAGAGGAAAATGAGGGACAGATGGGGCTCATCAACCCGAGAAGGTAGCCCATCAAGGAGAAGGAAAACTGATCCTAAACCTGCCCTGCCTTGCAGCTGTACTCATTCATGAGAAAACCTTTGAGAGCAAACCCCAAGGAAAAATCTACCCTCTGCCTTGCAGTACATCTTCAGGAGAAGAAAAGGCTAAGGAGCAAACCCTATAACAGTCCAGAGTGGAGTCTCCAAGACAGTTGGATTATGTCTTGTATGCCTCCTTCTTGCAATCTCTGCAGTCAAGCTAGTACCAAATGTATTGCTCTGCTTTCCTTTGGAGTGCATCAGTGAGGCTGAGAGTGGGGTTTTGTCATCTAGGCATTGCAGGACCTCCATACATGCTGCCCAGGCTTGTGCCCCAGGGAGGTCTCTTCAGTGCTGCTAATGCATCAAAAACAACACAGGAGGTGTCAGTTATGAGTTCTCAGTCTCTGCAGCCAAAGCCCACCCTGTGAATGCCCAGCAGTTCGACTTCACCCCAGAGGCTCACTCCATTGTCTCTCGAGGCAGATGGATGTCAACAAAAATATATCCCACCTTTCCTCCATATTTGTTTTCACCCCTTTCCCCATTATATTAACCTCACAACAACTCTGTGAAGTAGGTTAGGATGAGAGTGACTGGCCCGAAGTTACCTAATGAGCTGCATGCTGTCTTGGACTATGCTCCCAGTTTCTAGACATTGATCCTTTAATTCAAGGCTGGGGAACCTCCAGCCCAAAATGGTCCTCTAAGCCTCTCTACCTGGCCTTTATACTTCTTCCCAGGCCACACTCCTCACCATGTGCTTTGTACCCTGAGCATCTTTGCCTGGCTAGAATGTGTCCTTGATCTCTGATAATGCCTTTTCCTTGTTTGAATGGAATGCTGCCTGTGTGCATAGAAACTAGCCTATTGTACAAAGGTAACATTTGCACTCATTGTCCTGCCCACTTTGGCCTCTGGCCCCTCCTACCACTGGCATCTGGCCCTCAGAAGAATGCCCAGAAGGGTATGTAGCCCTTGGGTTGAAAAAGCTTCCCTTCCTCTGCTTTAGTTGCTACCTTTGCAACTTGACCTCCAGCCTGTCTTGGACCGTGATACCTGCTGGCTCTGCAACCTGACCTGTGAAACATAGGAAGCTACTTTATAACAAAGTCAGATTGCTTGTCCTTCAAGCCCAGTATTGTCTTGCAGCCATTCTCCTCAGTTTCTAGCAGAGAGAGGTCTTTCCCATCACTTGCTACCGGATCCTTTTTTTAAAAGGTGGGGGGGAATGCCTGGGTTCCTACCTGAGTGTTTTTTTTTTGCAAGTAAAGCTTGTACTGTACCACTGAGCTATAGTTGCTACCCAAGGTATCTAATCCGATTGTACTATTCACCTCTGGCTGCTCAGGACGGCAACCAGTACACCTCTGAATACTGAAAAGTGACTACAGTTGTACCTCGGGTTAAGAACTTAATTCATTCTGGAGGTCTGTTCTTAACCTGGAGCACCACTTTAGCTACTGTCTTTCAAGATTTGATTTTGATTTTATAATTTCCCTAAACCACTTAGCCCCCTCCCCCCAATGTCAAGTAGTACAGTGGTACCTCGGGTTAAGAACTTAATTCGTTCTGGAGCTCCGTTCTTAACCTGAAACTCTTCTTAACCTGAGGTACCACTTTAGCTAATGGGGCCTCCCGCAGCCGCCGCGAGATTTCTGTTCTCATCCTGAAGCAAAGTTCTTAACCCGAGGTAATATTTCTGGGTTAGTGGAGTCTGTAACCTGAAGCATATGTAACCTGAAGCGTATGTAACCCGAAGTACCACTGTATTTGGGTTTTATTATTCTTATTATTTCTCCTGGGCCCAGATAGTGGCTTGGGGGAGTTAAATAAATTCCTACCCTGCAGAGCTGGGGTGGGGAGCCTGTGCCTCTCCATATGTTTTTGGACTCCAAATCCCATCAGCGCCAGCTACCAAGGCCAATGTTCAGAGATGAAGAGAGTTTTGTTTAAGCTGCCTACAGAGGGCCACAGGTCCCCTATCCCTCATTGCAGAGGATTTTTGGGGTAATTCTTTTTTTCCTGCCCCTCTGAATGAGCATCTTTCCTATTCAGGATCATTCTTCCCATGTTTTTAAATTGCACACTACAGTTGTACCTTGGATCCCAAATGCCTTGCGAGTCGAATGTTTTGGCTCCTGAACACTGCAAACCTAGAAGTGAGTGTTCCAGTTTGCGAATGTTCTTTGGAACCCAAATGTCCAAAGTGGCTTCTGATTGGCTGCAGGAGCTTCCTGCAGCCAATTGGAAGCTGCACCTTGGTTTCCGAACGTTTTGGAAGTCAAACGGACTTCTGGAATGGATTCCATTTGACTTCTGAGGTACAACTGTATATGAAAAAGTTGTATTAATATTGTGTGTTTTTCCCTCCGCCGCCCAGGTACATTCCCAAAATGAAAATCTGGTTGAATATATTACTTACAGTATTATGGTTCTTCTCCTGGAAAAGGTTGAGTAGACAACCAGTTCCCACATGAATTTGACCACACATCACAAAACAAAACCCTAATCATTGGTTGTATCCACAAAGCACCCTAATGAAGCCACTTGTGTTTCTGCAGCTGGAGGGTCTGATCTGGAAGTGTGTGTATAACTGATTCTGTCTGGAAATGTACAGAATGCCCAAGGCAATTCTCCACCACCTCTGCAATCCATAATCCTTCAGGAGATACGTGCCATCGTTTCAGGCTTGGTCCTTGGAGGCTGATGTATGTTAATATAGCATTCGCCTCCTTCTAATAACCCTTGAATTGGAGGAATGTAGAGTCCTAATAAAGAATGCCAAACAATTGCTCTCCTGGCTAAGAAGGAATTTGAACAGCATCTTAACAGTGACCTGTTATTGCCATCGCTACAAATGAAGTAGATGTTCCTGTGCTTCTGGTAACTAATGTGAAGTGACTATTATGAATGAGTTCAGAGTATTAAATCAGTGGTTGAGAGCCTTTGTATCCAGCATAATTAAATTTGAATTTTGCAGGTTAGTTTCATATTTTGGCTTGAATCACAGGTAAGGAAATGAGCTGATGCAATTCTAGGCTGCTCCCTTCCAGAAGCTCTGCAGCCAGAAAGGACTCCATGAGCATTTATGAAATCATTGGGTTGGAAGATATCTCTGAGGTCATCTAGCCAAACCGCTGCTCAGTGCAGCATCCCTAAGACAGAAGGAAATATCAACAAGTGCAATCCTATACCTGTTTATAGGATTTCACTGTTGATGTAGGAGAGGATGCCTTCACCCCAGTATGGCTTTCCTTTATCACATACACAGCCCAACAAGACAACAAGAAGAACCCACCAAGAGCATACAAAACAATCTGGCTAACTTGACCCAACAATTTCATGCCCCATGCAAACAAATCTCACTGCAGCCACTAAACACAACCAACCTCTCTCACTACCAAGGAAATATAATAAACAGAAAGATAATCTACCCATACGATGCTGACATAAAACCCCCACATGCACACTAAGTATAAGAATGTAAGTTTACCACTTTCCCCCTCCCCTCCTTTTCTTCCCCAACATTATTCTGTATACAATAATGTCTTGCATCATATGTACCGTAACTGATATATGGAAAAGACTTTACAACCTGAGAAAAGAGACAAGGCACATATTTTTGTAAACAAAGAAAATCTTTAATTAAAAATATTATTAAAAAAAACAGAATGGTGCACTCCTATACCCAGTTACTTGGGAGTAATTCCCACTGAACTCAATGGTTGTATCCAAGTAAGTTCTACTCAGAATAGACCCATTGAAATTAATGAACCTAAGTTTGTCATGTCCTTTAACTTCAGTATGTCTATTTTGAATAAGGCTGGCACTAGTTACAAACCAATGAGACTAGTTTCTTAGTAGATATATAGAATTTTGCTGAAAATGAAGCACCAACAGAAATATGAATTCCAAAGTTTTCCTATTAGGATTGTGTTTATTGATAAGCTGCCTTTATGAGAAAAGCAAGCTATACATCTTCTAAATATATAAATACATTTAGACTGCAAATTTATACTTACTGGGAGCAAGCCTCATTGGACTCAGTAGGACTTCCTTCTGAGTAGACATGCATTGACTATTGTTCTGATAGCAATTTTCGCTGATCTGGGCCTGTTCTGTACCGCAGCCCCACCAAGCCTGAATTCATCCATGCCAAATTTCAGATGCCAGCCTTTGTCCACAAGCTTCCATGCCAGGACAATGCCAGTGGGACCGCCAAGGAGCTCAGCTAGGTAGCAAATGTCTCACTTCACCTCAAGAAAGATATTGCAGAGTTGGGAAAGGCTCAGAAAAAGGGGAACCAAAATGATTAAGCGGCTGGAGCAACTCGGCGTTCAGGAAGAACTTTCTGACAGTAAGAGCTTGTTTTTAAGCAGAGGTTGGGTGGCCATCTGTCATGGAAGCTTTAGTTGAGATGCCTGCATTTCAGGTGGTTATTCTGTTATTCTATGAAAAACATATTTGTGATAGAATGGAAAGAAGAAGAAATATAGGTGAATAACAGAGCCTTTCATGTGAAGCTTTTGCTCAAACTGCCTCTGGTTTCTGATTTGATGACAAGCTGCATTTCTCTGCACTGTGACAAACCTGTAGTTTGCTAAGGGTGCTGCTAAGGGCATTGCTGGGGACCATATACAGTGGTACCTCAGGTTAAGAACTTAATTCATGCTGGAGGTCCGTTCTTAACCTGAAACTGTTCTTAACCTGAGGTACCACTTTGGCTAATAGGGCCTTCTGCTGCCACCACGCCGCCACCGCATGATTTCTGCTCTCATCCTGAAGCAAAGTTCTTCACCCAAGGTACTATTTCTGGGTTAGCAGAGTCTGTAACCTGAAGCATCTGTAACCCCAGGTACCACCGTATTCCCCCCACAGAGCTACAATTCTCGGAGTTCCCTGGCAAATTGACTGTAAAGTATGGTTGCCATACGTTTGGATTTCCCCAGACACGTCTTGGAATTTGCCCAGAAAAATGGCATCTGGGCAGATTTTTATAAAATTGGCAAAATGGAGGCAAGGGATGTTAGTATTTTTCAACAATATGGAGCAAAAAACCAACCTCAACAACTTTGCCCGGATTTTTCACTTTTGGGAATATGGCTACCCTATGTAAAGCATTCCGAGAATTGCTGCTCTGTGAGGGGAATAGGGGCATCTAAAGAACTCTTTGCAGTGCTGGATTAAACCCCAAATCTTGGGACCCTCCTCACAAAGCTTTCCCCCAAACTGCTTGTGTCTTTGCCTCTTGTGCCAAGGTAAGGATGTGTGCAAGAGCGCCACCTGGTGAGGCCTACAACAACAACAACCACCGCTTCACAGAGGGTGCTCTGGAACACCTGAAAAGTCTTATGTTACTTGCTCTGCAACAGGGCAGGAACTGAGGTTAAAGCTTGTCTTCTGATGTTGTCACCACTGACAATGTACCTTCTTCAGATTCAGTCCCAGGCTCCCCACCCGCCTTTCCCACCAAATGTCCCCATTTCGAATTCCAGGACAGGGAGATCGTTAGCATTCAAAATGTGTAATCAAGCTTTCAGAATTCAGCCCACAGAGTTGCTTTAAAATAAGGAGAAAGGCCGAAGGAGATTTATTCTTGCCTGCCTGATGGCAAAAGCACATTAACTGATTGATTTATGATGGATAAAGGAACAGCTTCCATGCTTTGCCAGTCTCTGTTAGAATAAGGCTCACTTTGCAGCAAAGTTGTGTAAACATAGACCAACGGAGGAAGAATTGACTTTCCATCTTGTGTTTGTCACGGCCTCCCATGCCATGGAGTCTTTCAGCAGGCTTGGTGCGATGGTTTCTTATGTCAGGCAGTGGAGGCTGGTCTCTTCAGGCAAAAGGGGCACTGTCCCACCAACCTCATTCTGCCCTCAGCCACCCCCACCTGCCTGCCTTCTTGTTTGCAACCAGTCCAGGGGGTGAGACTTCCTATCACTTTCCTCCTCCTTGGTCTCACACTTGTTCTTGCAGAACTTGGCAGGAAGAAAATGAGGACAAAACTCAGTTGTGTTTCCTCTTGCCTTCCATTGGCTCTGTCTCCACCAACTACTCCCTTGACTTCCAGTGTGTCAGGGGCAGAAGTAAGGAGCAGGGCACCCCAAGCACATCTCATTTTCGGTACGAAAAATAAGCTTGCAGTCCTTTCACACAAGCATCTATGGATGGTTCCTGCCCCTCAAACTGCTGTGTACCTGCTAGGTGTATATGCTGTGCTCCTGTTGAATGGATTCTACTTGTGAACATACACAAATATGAATATACGTATGAATATGAATATGTATGAATATACAGTATGTATACAGTATGAAGTATGAATATGTATGAATATACAGCTCAGCTATTTGTTTGCACAGGGGTGCAGATTGCACACTCATCAAATGTAACGTGTGAACACTCCTCTAGTTTTTATGGGGAGAGAATGATTTTGGACATTTGAAATAGATTCTGAGTCTGATTTGTTCTGCAGGTCAGTACTCATTGTGAGTGCTGGCATCAGCAAAGAGCAAGGGTCAGCAAACTTTTTCAGCAGGGGGCCGGTCCACTGTCCCTCAGACCTTGTGGGGGGGGCAGACTATTTTTTTTTTGGGGGGGGGGAGAATGAATAAATTCCTATACCCCACAAATAACCCAGAGATGCATTTTAAATAAAAGCACACATTCAACTCATGTAAAAACATGCTGATTCCTGGACCATCCACAGGCTGGATTTAGAAGGCGATTGGGCCGGATCCAGCCCCCGGGCCTTATAATAATAATAATAATAATTTATTATTTATACCCCGCCCATCTGGCTGGGCCTCCCCAGCCACTCTGGGCGGCTTCCATAAAACCAAAAATACAATAAAATATCACACGTTAAAAACTTCCCTGAACAGGGCTGCCTTAAGATGTCTCCTGAATGTCAGGTAGTTGTTTATCGCTTTGACATCTGCTGGAAGGGCGTTCCACAGGGCGGGCGCCACTACCGAGAAGGCCCTCTGCCTGGTTCCCTGTAGCTTTGCTTCTCGCAATGAGGGAACCGCCAGAAGGCCCTCGGCGCTGGACCTCAGCGTCCGGGCAGAATGATGGGGGTGGAGACGCTCCTTCAGGTATACTGGACCGAGGCCGTTTAGGGCTTTAAAGGTCAACACCAACACTTTGAATTGTGCTTGGAAACGTACTGGGAGCCTTAGTTTGCCTACCCATGGCAAAGAGCATCCTTGGGCAGCTGCCCAGGCCCCAGCAGGGCCCATCACTGATGCCGGTCTTGGCCCCCACTTTGAAAACAGTAACGTACTATTCAGAGTGAAGTTAAGCAGACCTCCTCAAACCCTATTCATTGTTTTAGGGACATAAAAAAGGTAAATGACCACTGACAGTTCAGTCCTGTCACGAACGACTCTGGGGTTGTGCGCTCATCTCGCTTTACTGGCCGAGGGAGCCGGCATTTGTACATAGTGACATGGAATTCTACTCAATAATGATCCAGAGCAGAACTCTGAAGTATAGTTAGCAGACCAACAACTTAAACATGTTGTAGGATTCCCAAAAATAGACCAGAAGCAACTGTATTTCATCCAGCAGAGCTTTACTGCTGCTAAAGGCAAATGAGCATAATGTTCACAAATCCAATACATTCAGGATCGGCCCTGTCCATAAGAAGTCCAGTTGCAGCAGACTTAGCTTAAACTTACAATAACTTATAATAAGTCTAAACCTTAACACTATCTGTGTACAGAACACCACACCAGGAGGAAAAGAGATAGAAAGAGAAAGTGAAACCTAGGCTGTTTTTGGCCCTCCTTTTATAGTCAGCATGACCTTGACTGAAAGATAACAGATAAGAGAACCTGTTTAAGACAGCTGTACTCAGCTTCTCTGAAGGTATAACTCAAACATCATGAACCTTCTGCTTGTTTCTTTCACACAGAGAAGCTTCCAGAACCCTCTTGAATTAAGTAGAACAGGAAAGATCTCTACACATTAGATCAATACTTTCTGTACGAAGAAATGCAGACACATAGCTCCAATCAACAGTCCGTACAGCTTAGTGTATGCTGAATGGAAGCAACTCTCCATGATTTCAGCCCTACCTTGAGATGCAAGGGTTCAGGAAGGAGTGCCTCTGAGCACATACAGAGTGTCCTTTCCTAAGTGCTAACAGCAGTGGTGCAGTGTGCCAATTGTAGATTCTGGACCAACACACAAGCACGTTCTTTCATTAGTAACTTGTATTTCTTGACTTCCTGCTCTCTTTGGGACCCCTCCTGGTCATTCTGCTGGGTGGGTCCCTGGGTCTGTTTACATAAACCTCCTACAACACTTACCTGCATCTCCTTTCTCCCACCCTCCAAACTCATGTTCAGAGCCTGCTTCTTCCGTGAAGCACTTAATGTTGGATGCTTGCACTCACCTCTTTTGCCATTGCCTCACTCTCCCCTTTCCCATTTGTCTTTCTCTCCCCGCCCCATCTAAATGTAGATTATTATACACCTCAGAGGAAGGGTCTGTCTTTTTGCTTGTGCTACTTATTGCCATGTACAGTGGTACCTTGGGTATAGAACTTAATTTTTTTGGAGGTCCGTTCTTAACCTGAAACTGTTCTTAACCTGAAGCACCACTTTAGCTAATGGGGCCTCCTGCTGCTGCCGCGCTGCCGGAGCACGATTTCTCTTCTATTACTATAGTACTATAAGTACTATTTCTGCGTTAGCGGAGTCTGTAACCTGAAGTGTCTGTAACCTGAAGCGTATGTAACCCGAGGTACCACTGTATACAATGGCAAGGGTCATCGTAGCTCAGGGGCAGAGCACCCACTTTGCATTCATAAGGTTCACCTCCCAGTGGCATCTCCCAGTAGGAATGGGAGAGACTTCTGCCTGGAACCATAGAGAGTTGCTGCCAGTTGGTGCAGGCAGCACTGCACTAGGTGGAACAGATAGATTCATCATACAGCAGCTTCCTACATTCCTGTGTGCCCATGTCATTAAACAATGAATAACAATTATTATCTGCTGCACGGCCGCTGATTGAAAACTCCTGCTGCATTCTGCTGGCTCTTTTCCCCATGGCTGGGCAGAGCCTTTGCAGGCTTGCTGCCATTCACAGCAATGCAGGCAAACACAGCAGAAGTGACATTTACGATGGAGTGTCACTCAAAATGCTGACTCTTGCACACACAGCCGCCAAGTGATGCACATGGCTGGCGGGAGGAAGGCAGGATTTTGCCTGCACGCTCAATATTTCTATGAGCAGGCTCTGAGGAATGCCTAGGCACCTGGGATCGAGATGCGAGGCTTTCAGGTTTGGAATAAGCACGTTTCAGGCCCAGGGACATCTTCCCAAAACAGATTACTTGGCTCAAGGCTGTTGAGCTTAAGAGCAGCACTGTCACTTGGAAGCAGCCTCCCCTGGAAGCTTTGGGGAGATGGTAGCTTAGTAGCAGAGCTTCTGCCTTGCATGGTTCAACCTCCTGCAAGAGCTGGAAATTAACTTCCTTATTATTTTTATTGCATTTATACCCCACCTTTTCCTCCAAGAAGCTCAAGGCAGTGTATGGGGCTCTCCTCCTCCTCATTTAACCTACACTGTGAGGTTGTTGTTGTTGTTGTTTAGTCATTTAGTCGTGTCTGACTCTTTGTGACCCCATGGACCAGAGCATGCCAGACACTCCTGTCTTCCACTGCCTCCCGCAGTTTGGTCAAACTCATGCTGGTAGCTTTGAGAACACTGTCCAACCATCTCGTCCTCTGTCGTCCCCTTCTCCTTGTGCCCTCCATCTTTCCCAACATCAGGTTCTTTTCCAGGGAGTCTTCTCTTCTCATGAGGTGGCCAAAATACAATCTGTCCTTCTAGTGAGCACTCAGGGCTGATTTCCTTCAGAATGGAGAGGTTTGATCTTCTTGCAGTCCATGGGACTCTCAAGAGTCTCCTCCAGCACCATAATTCAAAAGCATCAATTCTTTGGCGATCAGCCTTCTTTATGGTCCAGCTCTCACTTCCATACATCACTACTGGGAAAACCATAGCTTTTACTATACGGACCTTTGTTGGCAAGGTGATGTCTCTGCTTTTTAAGATGCTGTCTATGTTTGTCATTGCTGTAAGGTAGGTTAGTCTGAAAGGCAGTGAATTGCCCAAGGTCACCCAGGGAGTTTCATGGGGCCAAGTGGAGATTTGAACCCTAGTTTCCCAGGTCTCTAACCACTGCACCACAGTGTCCCCTGCCTGAAATCCCAAAGAGCCAGAGAGTGTGGACTGTACCGAGCCAGTCTGGTCTGACTTTGGAATTGATGGAAAGTTTAGGAATGTTGGAAGATGCCTTTTCTGCTGGGTCAGACTATCGCGTTGTTGTTGCCTACATTGAGATGACACTTGGTCTAGGTTTGCTGGCAGAGGAGTTCCCATCACCCGTTCCCGGGTCCTGTTAAAACTGGAGATGCCAGGAATTGAACCTGGAAACTTTTCGCATTACAGAGCACGTGCTCTATCACTGTCTCTTTCCTTTCACCCCCCACATCAGCAACTATCCCCCCCCCCAAGTCAGCACAGTCCCAAATCCCAGCATGGTCCTGGTGGCAGGCATATGGGCATAAAAAGGTAAAGGGAACCCTGGCCATTAGGTCCAGTCGTGTCCGACTCTGGGGTTGCAGCACTCATCTCGCTTTATTGGCCGAGGGAGCCGGCGTACAGCTTCTGGATCATGTGGCCAGCATGACTAAGCCGCTTCTGGTGAAACGCCGTTTACCTTCTCGCTGGAGCGGTACCTATTTATCTACTTGCACTTTGATGTGCTTTCGAACTGCTAGGTTGGCAGGAGCAGGGACCGAGCAACGGGAGCTCACCCCGTCGCAGGGATTCGAACCGCCGACCTTCTGATCAGCAAGTCCTAGGCTCTGTGGTTTAACCCACAGCGCTACACGCGTCCCTGCATATGGGCATAGGCAGTATTTATTTGGGGGGCAGGCTTGGGGGGCAGAACTGAGTCACCTGCAATGCAATTGGTCAGTTAAGTATTTTTTTTTCCTTTACTCGATTTAGGAAGAACAGCTACACCCCCCTGGCCAGGCCTTTTACCTACTTCCCCTTCCTACACCCACACTCAAAGCCCCCCTTCTCTTTGACTTCTGCATTGTCAAGGAAAGTGTATGCAGGTGAAAGAGTACCAGTGCAGCCGGAGAGAGGTGCAGCATTCCAAACTTGGCCGGATTCCTTTCTCGAGTGGCCAGCTGCAACCACATATTGATTTATCATTCGATTTCTACCCTTCCCCATTTCCTCCGCACGACAACCATGCAAGGTGAGTCCGACTGAGAGACAGGGACTAGGCCAAGGTCACCCAGGGAGCTTCGTGGCCTTGTAGGGACTTGAACCGCCAGCCCTCTAACCACTGCACCGCGCTCTCCTCCTCTGCCCCTTGGCAAGGCGCCTCTCCTCTCTCTTCCCACCTCCTCTCCCTTCTTCCCGGCCGAGGGAGGGAAGGAGGGAGGCAGCGCGCTGCGTCTCCAGGGAGGGTTATTAATCCAATAATTAAACATTTATTGGTGGCGGCACCTGCTTTCCGCCTGCCCGGCCCCCGGGGGAGCGGCCAGCCCGGCCCAGCCTCGGCAAGGCAGGCAGGAGGAGGAGGAGGAGAAGGAGGGGGACCAGAGCGAGCGGCAGAGCAGCAGCGGCGGCGCCGCAGAGGCAGCAGCGGCGAGGCTCTGGATGCTTGTGCGCTCGGATGCCAGCACACGCGGCGGAGCGCTGGAGCGGCGGCGGCGGCCAGGATGCTGCGCTACCTGCTCAAGACGCTGCTGCAGATGAACCTCTTCGCCGACTCGCTGGCGGCCGGCGACGCCCTGGCCAACTCGTCCGAGCTGCTCCTTGGCCTCAACTCCTCGGCTCTGGCCGCGCTCAGCCCCAGCCTCCTCGACCTGGGCAACCTGACCAGCCTCAACGGTGAGGGGCGGCGGGGCCCGGGAGGGGACCGGCCCGAAAGCTGCTTCTTCCCCATCCACCCACCTCTGGGATGCGGGTGGGAAGCCAACATGGGATATGGGGAGGGTGGAGGGCGCAGGTGGGAGAGAGATTGAGACCCGGGGCTTTGCTTTCCCCTCCCCACCCACGTGAAGCTCTTATCACCCCTTAGCCCAATTGAACGTGTGAACGCCGTTTGTGATCCCCCCCCTCACGCGTGGGCACTCTGTGCATGCTCACGGGCACGCTTCTTTTCTCGCGGCTGGTTTTGCGGCGTGGGGAGCGGGTTCAGGTTCGGGCAACGATCCTACTATACGCACCGACCTGGGAGAAAGTCCCGTCCGGTTCTGTATGTGCAGCAGGGGCTTGTGATGTGAATGCACCAGGGCTGGGCTTTCTGGCCAGTGGGGCGGGACGGGGGGTGGGGATGTTCCCAGTTGTGGCGGGGCAAGGATTGTTGAGGGCCAGGGTGTGTGGAGAGGATGTTCCTCGTCCTAGCCCTGTTAGAAAGCGGGAGAAGGGAGCCCACATCCCAACGAGTGTCCATGCAGAAACTCGGGGCGATCCTAGCGCGTAGCTGCTTGTTCAGACATGCTTGCGTCTCTCGGCGGTGTCAGAGGACAGTGGATCTGTATTTCATCCTAGGAATATTGAGTTCGCCCGTCTGGCTCTGCCCCCAAACTCGCGTCGACGAGACGCACCCATCTCCCATACATGTTTCTGGCGAATCGGAGCCTTTTCCAGGTTCAGACGGACGCGTGCGAGCATCTACTGGGGCAGAAGCGCATGTGGGATTTGCTGGTTTCCTGCCTGGGACTCTTGTGTGCGCCCCTCGCCACCGGACCTTCATTATCGTGCATAGCCCTCCTGGCGTGCCTTTAGTAGCTCAAGTAGCTCAAGTTACTCAAGAAGTCCCACGGATCTCGTATTCACTTGCATAGGATTGCAGCTGACCATCTTATGCGCGCACAAGGGAAGAGGTCCCATTGAACTCAGTAGAACTTACTTCCCAGTCAGCATGCATAGGATGAGACTGCAGTAGGGATCTATTCCCTGGTGAAACCCAGATCCTAAGCGCCTTCACTCAAAAGAAACCCCACCTAAGTTCAGTAAGAATTAGAACTTTCGGTTAGGGCTGCAACTCTATACACGTTCACGTGGGAATAAGACCCGAGTTAAGGATGCATAGTAGGACACTTCCTGCCGGGTTGCAAATCCCAAGCTTCCCAGCCGAGGTCAGTCTTAAAATACCTGATATGAAAACGAAAGTGCTTCTGAGCACGTGCAAAGGGCAATCATCTCATCCCGTTGCATCCTGCCCTTCACGCTTGTCCGAGATAAGGGGGCAGAATCTTCCGGTCAGCGTGAACTCCGGAATTTCTTTTCTTATACGTGATTCCAGAGTGTCACTGGAAATCCTGGCGTGTTCCTATTCTAATTTCATCTAGGCTGCGTGCATAGGTGTGCGCGTGTATACACACGCGCGCGTACCAGGATTTTGTGCACATGCATTGCTCAGGTGTGCATTTGGTCAGCGTGCATGCTTGCTTGAGCTTCCTCACACCGGAGTTTTAGAGCCACTCCGCACTTTGCACGGAGGCAAACCCGGGTTTGCCACCGGGTGTCCGGTCAGTAACCAGCTGCAGTCAATCGGGGCGAGTCCCCCTGGCGAGCCTGTCGGAATAGCGCACGTTTTTGCACTAAGTGGCCATGCGCTGCTGCAGAGACCATCTCCCTGCACCACTCACTGCTAGATAGGCGAGCCCCTAAGTGGCGTAAGATGCGCCCGTTCCACGAATGCAATTGCCAGACCTGGAATAAAGGTACTGCTGATGGCTGTGCAATGATGACTAGTTATTAAGATGCGGAGTGTCCTGATAAGCTGCCGCATCGTCTTCGGGTTAGAGGATGTCGATACGGGCAGCGCTCCCCGCTGTCACTCTTGGCGTGTTTTATTTAAGCGGTTGTTTCCTGCATGCAGCTGATATGAACTGTAAATTTGCCAACCAGCGCCCTCTCTTGGAAAAGGTTGGTAAACACTAAGCACAGCACCGCTTGCCCCTTTCCCTAAAGACTTGCTGTACTGATATTTAGGAAATTCAGGAATGACTGTGTAGGTAAGCCCAAGCAATTACACCGAGAAAACTTTTCTCAAACCTGTGCTTATTTGCTGATAATAGACAAGCTCTTGACTAAAGCTACCCGAATAACAAGATTTGCACGTCTGCTTATGTGACGCCTCACAGTGGTAACTTTAAAGCAGAAAGGGGGAGACTTCGCCCCTCCATATAATATTGAATTCCTGGTACATACTAACTTCAGACCCCGGTCAGGGATGGTGAGAGTTTTGGTCCAACAATATCTGGAGGGCCACAGACTCCCTAATCTTTGCTTTAAAGGAAGGAGGAAAGGGAAATACCTTCCCAGTCTTAGAGAAAATGCAAATCAAGTTCATGCCATACTGAGATGTGATGGGATTGTGTATTTTATTTTATTTTATTTTATTTTGCCAAACCAAAAGAAGGATTTGTGAGTAGCTGGCTTCTGGCCCATTCAAATGATTAGTCCTTTTATCTATGCAATACAGATGATTTCATGAACCAAATGCATATAATCAATTATTCTTTCAAACAAAGCAGGGGTCCTTATTTCTATGGCAACAGGCATCCTCAGTGTCCAGGTAAGTGGTGTGTAGAATCCTGTCTCTAAACACTCTATGCTTTCTAGGAATTAAGTACTTGAACATGTCTTTGCTTTTTCCATCTTGGTTAATTGAGCAAAGTCCACGCATTCCTCATTAATGTATTGCAGTTATGGTAATTAGTGAGCTGTCATACTCTGCAGTGTCCTTCCTGTTGGATATTTGTTAGAAGCACCATTACAAATTTCAAGTTTCCCGCCTGTAGGAATGTGTTCTGCCATCATTGCCCAGTATCTGTCAGATTCACACAACTGTTTGAAGTGGTGACGTTGGGTCTGGGCTTACACACTGGGATGGAGTGGGAATTGGTTCCCCAACTGAACAAAGAAAATGAGCGTGTCCAGAAGAAGGCTAAGCCCTACCTGACAATGCTAGTTCACACCTGTGATGGGGAAGGAGAAGGACACTGGGCAACCTTCCCATTGCTTCTAAAATGTCATCATGCATTGCCAAACTATTTTCAAACCTGTCTTGAGAATCTCATGGGTTAGAGATATTGTTTCTTTTGTTTCAAAAACCAGAATGAAAGCAAATATTCCCAAGGTTAAAAACCAGTGTTATGTGCTAAATCTTGTGCCATGCAGTGTGTAGGCACACCATGTAGTTGGACTAGGAACGTCTTATGTAAAGCTCTGCAAATTTCCCCATCCCAGATACGGAAGGGAAATGCCAGGTGAAATTGAAAGGCAGTTTACAAATGTTGATGTTTGTCCTGCAATGGGCAGAGTTATTAAGTAACATGACACAAAGAACACACAAGTTGTTTTTAAAATTATGAATGTGAACATTGCAGGAGGTCTTGTGTATTATTATTGTATTATGATGACCACCACCTATAGAGCATCATCTATGCATAAAATTTGACAAGGGGGAAACAGGGAAAGGGAGAAGAAATGAAGGCCGGGGAAAATGTGTGCAATAGCATGAGGTGTGGAACATTTTTCAGCTCGAGGGCCACATTTCCTTCTGGGAAACCTTCCAGGGGCCACATGTCAGCAGTGGGTGGAACCAGAGGTAAACATAGGTGGCACAACATACATAAATCTCACCTTTCTGCAGTAGGCTGGCTTCTGCACACACTCAGATACCCCTCTCTGTCCTCCATCTAGGCAAGCAAGTGGCATTCTCAGAGTCGAAGGACTCCTTCTAGCCAGGCAAAAAACATCCAAGGAAGGTGTGAAGCAGATACGGTGAGGGGTGTGGCCTGGGGAGAGGGGGTGTGGCCTAGGGGAGAGTCCCAAGCACCAAGAAGAGTGGAATGGAGGGCTGCCTTTGTCCCTTGGGGCTGAGTTTCCCCACCCCTGCAATAAGATATGAAAACTAGATGATGGAAGGAAAGAAGGAAAGGAGGGAGGGGCTGGATGAATGATGGCTTGTGCTTCATCCCTCGCTGTTCACAGGATAGCTCAGTCGGTAGAGCATGACACTCTTAATCTTGGGGTTGTGGGTTCAAGCCCCAAGTTGGGCAAAAATATTCCTGTATTGCAGGGGGTTGTACTAGATTGCATTTTAACCTGTATTTTATCCTGTATTTTTCTTTTTCTTTCCCCCCCTGGTTATGTTTTTACTGAAATTTTATTGATGTTAGCCGCCCTGAGCCCGGCTTTGGCCAGGGAGGGCGGGGTATAAATTTATTATTATTATTATTATTATTATTATTATTATTATTATTATTATTATTATTATTATTATTCCCTCCTGGTCCCTTCCAACTGTACGATTCTATGTTCAGTCCCTCCACCACCCCAGCAAACTGGCTTTCAAATAGATTCTTTAATATATATTTTTTTAAAAAATACTCTGTTTTAGCTGTTTGAGTGTACAGAGCTAGTGTCACACTGGTGTTTTTAACCTACTCCCTTGTAATCTGTTTTATGTTGTTATTCATTTTCTGTGCCAGCCTTTGTAAGCTGCTCTGAAAGCTGTGGCCGAAGAGTGTGTAATAAGTGGCAGACAACCATTCAACAGGTGCAGCATTTCCATCACTGTATATGCTTGTTGGAGGCAATGTAGAATTTCTACCTGCTCCCACAGATCTTACAAGCAGGCATCACCGGAAGGCGGGCACCGTTTCAGCCGGACAACCTGTTTGCCCTGAAACTGTGACTTGTCGAAGTCCTGTGGGCCGTCTGCTACAGTGCATCTATGTGATGATGCAAGAAAGGAGAAACTTGAAATTATAGGGTCACTGGTAAAAGAATAGCTAAATAAATAATAGAGGAGAGTCTGTGCCGACTGAATCAGTCACTCCCGGAGTCCCTTTTTAAATGTAAATGAAGCTGAATGCTGAGCACTTGCTCTCTGTTGGTGTGCAGTAGAGACCTCACCCTGGCCTCCTTCGGGCTCCCTGTCATAAACAGGAGGCACTTTTCATTAGCATTATTAATTAGTATTGTTATTAATGCAAATGAGGGCAAGTGCACGGAATCACAAATCTTTAAGTCAGAAGGGACTGCTGGGACAATGCAGTGTGTTTCAGCCCAGCTGAATAGATTCCTTCCCCCTCCCAGTATGTAAATCGAGCTCATTAAATTGTATTTGGATAAAGCCTCATGTCTTTATAGATGGCTGTCCATTCTTTATCCTCAAAGTGCAAGTGATGGAGAACTTACTTTTTCCACCCCTGGGCACTCTGTGTCAGTGGCTATTTCAGCTTGAAATGTGCCTTGTTTCGAACTTTCAATTAACCAACTTTAATTGGCATCCATTTGGGCCTTATTAATTCCTTCCTCTGTCAGATTCATGAGGCTTTATTAGCCAGTATATTTATGCCCGTGAACGTCCTTAAGTATCAAGCTGCATCTCTGTAAACTAGACGGCTTGAACTCAACACAAATCTTTCCATAGTGGTTTTAGTTCCTTTGCACTTGGTGCTTTTGTTTGCAGCTTCCCTGCTGACTGGCAGGAACTGCCATGCACACAAGCAGCAAGCACATAAGAATGCAACCAAATGTAATTTCTTGTTAAAATGCCCCATTCGTCCTATAAGCCAGTGTTTCCCAACCGGTGTTCCGCGGCACACTAGTGTGCCGTGAGACATCGGCTGGTGTGCCGTGGGAGGAAGGCGGGCGAGTCGGGCGGTGAGAGGCGGCGGCGGCGGCGAGGATCCACGTCGAGCCGGGGGCGGCTCCGCGGTGGTGGTGCCGAGCGGCGGGGCAGCGCGCGCAAAAGGGAGGATCGCGAGACAGCAGAGGAGGAGGAGGCCGGCATGTCCGGGCAGCAGCAGCAACAACAGCAGCAGCAACTCCCGCCGCCGCCCCCTCCTCCGCCCGCTATCGCCGCCACCACCACAACAGCCGCCGCCGCCTCAGCTGCCCTCGCTCTGCTGCCTCCTCCCACCCCGGCAAGGGGGAGGGGAAAAACTTTCGCTTTTGTGCGTCCCTCCCGGTGTGACGCTGCGCGCTGACGTCACGGGGCGGGGCTTTAATGGTGGTGTGCCGCGAGATTTTTTTCCGGCTCACAGGTGTGCCGTTGCCCAAAAACGTTTGGGAAACACTGCTATAAGCTCCCTTTAAGTGACAGCATTGGCCAGATGAGTCACTGTCTCCCTCTTGTGGCTGTACCATGCAATTGCCGATGACTATCCTACCCACGATCGGGACGCGGGTGGCACTGTGGGTTAAACCACAGAGCCTAGGGCTTGCTGATCAGAAGGTGGGCGGTTCAAATCCCTGTGACAGGGTGAGCTCCCCTTGCTCGGTCCCTGCTCCTGCCAACCTAGCACTTCGAAAGCACGTCAAAGTGCAAGTAGATAAATAGGTACCGCTCCGGCGGGAAGGTAAAGGGCGTTTCCATGCGCTGCTCTGGTTCGCCAGAAGCGGCTTAGTCATGCTGGCCACATGACCCGGAAGCTGTACGCCGGATCCCTCGGCCAATAAAGCGAGATGAACGCCGCAACCCCAGAGTTGGTCATGACTGGACCTAATGGTCAGGGGTCCCTTTACCTTTAATGCCAAACCATGGTTTATCATGCCATACAGAAGCAGGAAAGAGCTTGTAAAAAAAGTCAGGAGATCATCTTGGTTAGCATTTACTTCCACATTCTTCAAATCATGAATTTGTGGCTTAAAAGCAATCCATGGTTACCTAAAGGAGCCAGGTTTGTAACATGTAACATACCTTTACCTTTTTATCCTACCCATGGCGTTCGACAAAGATGGGTCTCTGCCTCAAGGCACCTGCAATTGGAAATTTAAAATGGAAAGCAATGTGACATGGGAGGAGGGGGTAGACAGGGGGAAGAATATAGTTCATGGGTGGCATCCCACCAAAAAGACCTGCTAATGCAACGATTTCCAGTTGTGAAAGGGAGCTTTCCCCCCTCCCCACAACAGATTTAGGGGGGCACATGAGGCACATTTAGGGGGGCACATGGGGAGAGGGGAGGCGAAGCTCTTTTGCATAGCCAAAAGTCCTTCTGCTAGCAGATCTGTTTAGCTGTCCTATGTTCAAATACTTGCATTCTCTCTCAGCATTCAAAGCTGACCTGGTAAGAACAATCACCTTTGCCTCTGTGCAAGATTCATCTTCTGAGAGTTACAGTCTAGCATTCTATCCTGACACCAGTTGACCTGAAAGGATGCCCTCCCCGGAGAGCCCCACACTATCATCTTCAAGTGCCAGGTACACCTCTCCACAGCCTTTTCATTATAATGGGTACATCTACTAAGTCTCTTTAGATTCTTGCACTATTTTATTCCCCTGGCTGCTTCTCAGTTAGCTTTAGCTGTTGTGTATTCCCACCCCCGCCCCCCTGTCCTGCTTTATTTCTAATTGGTTTGAGTGTCTAATTTTTTGATTGCATTTCAATGGCTTGCAACGCTCCAGGGAACCTGGCTGTGTACAAATGCAACAAACAAATAATTAAATACTGATTCCTACCTGCTGAAGAAATAATGTAAATACTGGATCCTACTGGCTAATGTAGTGGCCCTTGCCTCAAGAGCAAGTTTAATTGCTGCCACCAAGCGTTGTGCAGGATGAATGTTCCGTAAATAGCCTGTCTGGAGGTGACCTTAGACCCTGGGCTCAATGGTCTTTTGTTTTGCATCAAAACATAGCACGCCCATCCCCTTTTGCATTTGTGGACCCACCTGCTTGTTCTGCAGAATGGTGACCTGGACTCCAGTGTCTGCCTTGACCAGTGGCGTAGCGTGGGGGGTGCAGGGGGGCCGGCCGCACCGGGCGCAACATCTGGGGGTTAGGGGCGCAAATCCACGGGTTAGGGGGCGCAAATCCACGGGTTAGGGGGCGCAAATTACTTGCCTTGCCCCGGGTGCTGACAACCCACGCTACGCCACTGGCCTTGACATAGGAGTCAAAGAAGCTGCATTAAACTGTTGGTGGTCTGGCTCCCTACAGTCTACACCAACTGTTGGCAACTCTCCAGAGGTTCAGGGGTCTTTCGCAGCCCTACCTGGAGATTGAAACTGGGAACTTGAGCATGCCAGACCCTCCAAGTGTCCCTATGTTATAGGGATGTCCCTAATTTAGACAAGCCGTCCTGGTTTCTGATTTGATCCCGGAATGTCCTGCTTTCCCTTAGGATGTCCCTATTTTCATGGCAGAAATGTTGGAGGGTGTGGAGTTATCCAACCTCCGAGCTGTCTGAAGGCAATCCTGTATAGGGAATTTTAAAAAATAAAAAATGTTTTATTATGTTTTTATATACCGTATTGGCCCGGATGTAACCCACACTCCCCCCCCCCCCAAATTCCATCTGTGAAAGGTTAAAGTGTGGGTTATATTTGGAACGGAGCACTGCATGCCTGCCTCCTGACACTACCGCCCTGAATGGGGGATGGGGCAGCCGGCGACAGCTTGGGGAGGTAGTGCCAGGAGGTGGGTGCGTAGCGTGCTTGGAACTGAGCGCTGGCACCGGCCATCCCCCTGCCTGGGCGGTGGTGCCGGGAGGCGGGCTGCACCCACAAATAAGCCTTCAAATTTAAAGGTGCGGCTTATTTGCGGGTGTGTCTTACATTTGGGCCAATACGGTAGCTGCCCAGAGTGCTGGAGCAACCCCAAAAGATGTGTGGGGTATAAATAGTAAAATTATCATCCTGGAATGGGATGCTCCCTATTTTCATTGGAGAAATGTTGGAGGGTATGGCATGTGAATGAGACGCGGGTGGCACTGTGGTCTAAACCACTGAGCCTCTTGGGCTTGCCGATTGGAGGGTTGGCGGTTTGAATCCCCGCGACGGGGTGAGCTCCCATTGTTCGGTCCCAGCTCCTGCCAACCTAGCAGTTCGAAAGCACGTAGTACCTTCTTCTGGCAGGAAGGTAAACGGCATTTCCGTGTGCTGCTCTGGTTCACCAGAAGCGGCTTAGTCATGCTTGCCACATGACCCGGGAAAACTGCATGCGGACAAACGCCGGCTCCCTCAGCCAGTAAAGTGAGATGAGCGCCGCAACCCCAGAGTCGGCCATGACTGGACTTAACTGTCAGGGGTCCTTTACCTTTACCTTATGGCATGCGAAGCTGATGCCCTGCCCCTGAGCTGCTAGCCTAATTTGTGACTTAATACCACTTTAATAGTCCGCCAGAACCCCTTACCCTTTCTCTCACTCACCCCCGCAACTGAAAGCAGATGGAGTGCGCCAGTAAATAAAAGGTGCGTTCGAAACGGCGAGAGGCAGGGAGGCTTCCAGCCAGACCCTGCTGCCTCCTAATGAGCCGCCTCTATGCTTAGCGTGGAGCATCAGAACAGTCTCCAAAGGGGCGGAAAATCTTTATGCATGGAGCGTGTGCTGCATAAGCAGCAGGACTGCTGCACTGCACAGGGAGATGAGGCGGCTTTATGAGCGCTGGCACTTTCCCTCTGCTTTGAATCTGCCCTATTAGCATAAGCTATTTATCAGGGTGATTTGGCAATCAGGAGAAGCAGGAGCTGTGCAGGGGAAACGGCTGTCTTTAGGGGAGGAAGGGCAAGAAGGCTCTGTGTGGGGTGGGGTGGCGAATGGGATTGAGTCCCCACTTCTGCCTGCAACAAGTTTGGTTCCAGGTCCTCCAGAGCCTAGGAGCTAACTCCTATGGGTCGAGGTCCCTTGCCCCCCCCAAATAAAATACAGTCATACCTCATGTTACGTCCGCTTCATGTTACGTTCTTTCAGGTTACGTCCCGCAGTGACCCGGAAGTACCAGAAAGGGTTACTTCCGGGTTTCGCCACTCGCGCATGCACAGAAGTGCAAAATGACATCACACGCATGTGCAGAAGCAGCGAACCGCAACCCGTGCATGTGCAGATGCGCTGCTGGGGGTTGCGCTCTTTTCATGTTGCAAACGGGCCTCCAGAACAGATCCTGTTCGCAACCAGAGGTACCACTGTATTTGAGGGGGCTGGGCTCCCCAAAGTTGATGGGCATTGGCATTCAAATTGTGTGTCGGTGCGCCATGTCATGTGATCAGTTATGTGGGGTGGGGATTACCTGCACCCCCTCCCCAAATATTTTATTCAAGTTGGCACCACTGCTCCGGAGTGGAACTTTGCTTTGATGAACAAATGTCTATATACAGTCATACCTTGGAAGTCAAACGGAATCTGTTCCAGAAGTCTGTTCGGCTTCCAAAATGTTTGGAAGCTCCTGCAGCCAATTGGAAACTGCGGAAGCTGCATCAGACATTGAGGTTCCAAAGAATGTTTGCAAACCGCAACACTCACTTCTGGGTTTGCTGCATTCGAGAGGGAAAACGTACGAGTGCCAAGGCATTCATCTACCAAGGTACGACTGCATACCCATAGAATAGGCCATAGGATTGGAAGGGACCATGAGGGTCAACTATTCCAACCCCTTGCAATGCAGGAATCTTTTGCCCAACATGGGGCTCGAAGCCAAGACCCTGTGATGAAGAATCTCATGCTCTACCAGCTGAGCTACATATACAGCTATGGTTTCTGGAGAAGCTGCGTTGAGAGCTGGTGTTCTAGCATAGTGGCTAAGGCGAAGTCTGCACCCTAAGGGGACAATAATTTACCCCTCACAGTGCTACAATTCCCAGCACCACTAACAATCTGCAGTTCCCAGGATTCTTGGAGGGGGCAGGAGATGTGCTTTAAACGTGCATGGTGTGCACACAGCCTAAGACAGTGAGCTACGGATGAGGTTCGAATCCTGCCTCTGCTGTGTGGTCATGAGATGGCCTTAAGTACGCCACTCCTTTTCAGCCTGCATTGCAGGAGGTTGGGCTATGACTCTCTGCAATCCTATCAAATAAGCAAAAACTCTTCCACTGCAAAAGAAATGGTTTCATCTTTAATGGCTGTGCAAATCAGATTGCCCCGTGACCAACACCTCCCTACCTGCAAACCAGAGATGCTTTATCAGCCACTAACATCAGCCAAACCCAAGCGCACAGCCCTGTTTGTGCACCCATTCCTCTAACCTAGCCTTCCCCAACTGGTTGGCCTCCAGATGTTTTGGACTACAATTCCCATCACCCTGACCACTGGCCATGCTGGGTGGAATGGCTGATGGGACTTGTAGTCCAACACACCTGGATAATTCCAGGTTGTGAAAGGCTGCTGGGACGACTACTCTGATGCACTTCATCCCCTTTGCAGCAGCGGTTGCTTTACGGAGCTCTTGCAGATGTTGGTTTACTGCAGGCGTGGGGGGCCTTTGTTCCCCCAGATGTTGCTGGAATACAACTCCCATTGCCCCTGACCATTGGCCATGCTTGCTGGGGCTGATGGGAGTTGTTGTTCAGCAACATTGAGGGGGCGAGGGAAGTTCCCTACATCTGGTTTACGGCCTATGTGTTTCTGAGGGGTGCTTGATGCCCTGCTTTATGAAGGATATAGGCACATCCCCCCCCCCCCCCAGCAGCAGGGACATTAAAAGACTTTTGCATATGGTTTTAAAAAGCCACATTTCTACTTCTGATGCGTTGACACAGCTGGAGATGCCAGGGTGGTCCTGGGAAGGTTGCATAATTGGTGGTGGCTTTTAAAAGGAAAGGCTTGTTTGTGATTGACAGCTATTAGCTGGGCAGCCTGTGAGTGACAGCATCCTCCCCTTGACTCCCGGAGATGGCTGTTTTGTCATTGCCTTAGAAACAGGCCCCCTCTCACTGGAGTGCAGCCAGCGGGAATCAGCTGATCCATACGGATCCCGCTGAGGTGGGGCCTCCATGAGATTAGGACATCACCTGTCAAGAGATAATGGCTATCTCTGAGGCTTTTCAGAGACAAAACTCGGCCACAAAGCAAAGCTTACGAGGGATATTGCCAGGCCAGGATCACAAGGGCCAGCTGGAGGGCTGCATTAAGGCTCCAGGCCTAAGGTTTCACATCCCTGGTCTACAGTGACTGGGAGGGACTCTCTGTGGGACTTTTCACCAGCCTTAACTGGAGATTCTGGGGACTGGACCAGGGACCGTTTTGCATGCAAAGGATGTGCTCTCCTGCTGAGCCACACAGCCCATCGCCTGTGCAAATGTAAAAAAAGAAGGCCAGTGGATTTGGGAGAACTTTTAGGCACCTCTGATTTAGGGCATTGTTGCATCCAGGGTTGGCACTGAGGCTCAACATCATCAGATGCCAAAAACTAACCAAAAACCCGAAACTGACACGGGGACAAACAGAAGAAGACGCCTTCACCGCAGTATGGTTCCCTTTCATCACATACACAGCCCAACAAGGCAACTACAAAAATCTGCCGACAGCGTACGGATCAATCTGGCTAACCTGATTCAAAAATACACACTCCTACCCCACTCACAAGGATGCGGGTGGTGCTGTGGGTTAAACCACAGAGCCTAGGACTTGCTGATCAGAAGGTTGGCGGTTCGAATCCCCGCGACAGGGTGAGCTCCCGTTGCTCGGTCCCTGCTCCTGCCAACCTAGCAGTTCGAAAGCACGTCAAAGTGCAAGTAGATAAATAGGTACCGCTCCGGCGGGAAGGTAAACGGCATTTTTGTGCGCTGCTCTGGTTCACCAGAAGCGGCTTAGTCATGCTGGTCACATGACCCGGAAGCTGTATGCCGGCTCCCTTGGCCAATAAAGTGAGATGAGCGCCCCAACCCCAGAGTCGGCCACGACTGGACCTAATGGTCAGGGATCCCTTTACCTTTTTACCCCACTCACACGAAAACAATTCTCACTACAGCCAAGCAAAGACAACCAACCACACCCTAGGCCACCCCCAACCTTTCTCACCACCAAAGAAACAACAAGCGAATAATAAGAGAACCCACACAGGTAATGCTGACACAAAACCCCACACATACACTAAGTAGACGTAGAGAAGCATAACCACCTGACCCCACTCCACTCACAATTCCCCTCCCCCTCTCCCCCTCTTTTCTTCCTAATTGTTTAAACCAATTCATGAACCAAGAACTTACACGTTCACCACTAATAATGAACCATATGTTGTAGGTGTTTTTCCACATTTATTACGCTATTTTTGTGATATAAAATTACATGAGAAAACTTGGGATACTTATTTGTATAGACGTACATAGTCAGTTGCCTCCCAAGGTTCCTATCCCGAATCCTAGAGTCCTATGATTGTCATCTTCCTTCTTGATGCTGCTGTTGAAAAAGAGAGACATTTCTTTTCTCCTTGGTCATCCAGAGTGTGCCCTGGGGCAGCATATTGAACAGGCACACAGCCCCTCTGGTCCCAGACTTGCACCCCACTGTGATGAGATGTACTGTATTCCTATTTGAATTACAGTATGTACAAATCAGCTGAGATAAATTGCTCAGATATGTGTCCTCTTTTGTTGTCTTCTTTTGGGGATGCACAACCTCTCCTGGGATGCGCAAGCAGCCGTTCCATTCTTGGCAGAGCAGCTGCTCTGCACGCATACAGGTCCCCATTTCAACTGGGACCTTGGGGAGCTGCTGCCAGTCAGAGCAAGCTCTACCAGGCCTAAGTGGACAAAGAACCCGAGCTGGCGTAAGGCAATTTCCGCAGAGGGAACAGAGGTTAAGACATCAGGCCGTTGTCAGCCGAGGACTTTGTGGCCTCGTTATGGAAGCAAAGGGGCGGCTCTGTCGTTAGCGTGATCTATTTTTGATGCAAATCAACGCAGAGACCAGATGGGGTCCCTCTATCCCGTAAGGGACATGAAGGCTGCAGCCCTGCTTAGCCCGGTTAAGTGAATTCCTGGCTTCCAGCAAAAGCTAAGAAGAGGAGGTCAGGAGTGGGCGGCGGATGGAACAGCAGCCAGGCAGCTGTGGGCATGTTCCCTACCAGAGGAGGCTTCTTTGCGCAACCCTCCCAGAAGCCTCGCTCTCCATGCTGAGTTTGCAGAGAAGACTGTCATTAATTAGCTGCTTTGTCTCCTGCAGGCCGAGTGGAGCTGAGTTGCTGCTCGGGGCTGGCAGGAGGCAAGTCCCCGCTGCGAGGCGGCAGCAGGGACCGGAGTGAGTCGATAGCCTTTAAGAGGATAGCCGCTCCCCATAAAACAGCTCCTGGGCCCTGGCTTCTGGCAGGTCTCTCCTCCCCCTTAAACATTGTGTGTGGGGGGGAGCCTGTTGGTCCAGACCTCTGGCAGATGGAAGAGACAGCTGTTTGACTCAATCGGACACCCGTGGCTGGCTGGCTGGCTTCTGCCTCGCTGCCTAGGGTGCCTTGCAAGAATTTTTCAGCTGCGCCCCAAGACCAGCTCATTCTTCTGCAACGTGGCCCAGAGGTTAAGGCAACCTTGCCGCACCCTGAAGCAGATTGACTTCCAGGTGCCCCCTTCCAAGTCTCAGCTTTAATTTGAATTCTGCACTTGGTGATGATAAACTAAAATGGGTTTCTGTGGGATGTAACATCACTGAAGCAGTCAAATACAGAATTTCCTGTTTGCTCCAGCCAGGAGGAATTCCTGTCACACCTGGTCTGGAGCATCCTCCCTGTGTGTGACAGGTAGATGGGCGTGACTCTGGCAGACCCTATAAAAGAGCCAATCACGCAGCCATCTCCCTCTTGTCTCTTTGACTCTTTTTGGCTACTTACGCTCTTTTGCTCTTTGCTGGCTCTCAGCCAGCAGCACATTGCTCATCCCTACACAAGATGAAGCCACACTTTGTATTTCTATAAATGTAACTGCAACTATAAGCTAAAGCATGCCTTCAGAAAACTACTGTGAACTGAATGTAAGTAAACTTTATGTTGCTTTTAATGAAGACTGTTGTATTATTATTTGAAGAGCGAAACATAAGTGGAAACTTACCAGGAACAATCCGGACTGGACAAGCCAGACTGGATTGCTTAACTCAAATGATATTCACGAATCCATCAACTAGCTTCCAGCAATGTGCAAGGGAATGTGCTCTGCTACTTGCTGTACAAGCGTGAGTGAGGAGAGATAATATTTAATCAATATATCCTCTCCCACCTTTCTGCAGCATTCCCACACTAAGACCAGCACAAGACCACCATGAAAGATTCAGTGAACTATGTGATGTAGAATCCAGAGTGGGGGGGGGGGACTTGGGTGCTTTATGCTATGCCCCATAATTTTGTCTCCCTCTACCTGGCCTCCAAGAATCATGGGAACTGTAGTTTGTTAAGGGTGCTGGAAATTGTAGTTTTGTGGGGGTAGGTTGTAGTTCCCATGATTATTTGGGCAAAAGTATGTGCTTTAAAGTAGGGACGCAGGTGGCGCTGTGGGTTAAACCACAGAGCCTAGGACTTGCCAATCAGAAGGTCAGCAGTTTGAATCCCCGTGACGGGGTGAGCTGCCGTTGCTTGGTCCCTGCTCCTGCCAACCTAGCAGTTCGAAAGCACATCAAAGTGCAAGTAGATAAATAGGTACTGCTCCGGCGGGAAGGTAAACGGCGTTTCCGTGCGCTGCTCTGGTTCACAGAGTCATGCTGGCCACATTACCCGGAAGCTGTACGCCAGCTCTCTCGGCAAATAAAGCGAGATGAGCGCCGCAACCCCAGAGTCGGTCATGACTGGACCTAATGGTCAGGGGTCCCTTTACCTTTATGTGCTTTAAATGTGTGGGGTGTATGAAGCCATGAGCAAAAACAATTTTATTTTTATTTTTTTATTTTCAATTTAGCCCTATATGGCAGGGCTAGGGAAACTTTTGCCTTCCAGATGTTTATGGACTACAACACCCATCATCCCTGACCATTGCCATGTTGGCTGGGTCTGCTGGGAGTTGGAATCCACCCGCTTCTGAATGATCACAGGTTCCCCATCTCTGCATCCAGAAACTCTTAGCAAGGCAGCCCGACTCTCAAGTCCTTGCTTTGCATTTGAAAGTGGCTGCATTGCTTGGCTGGCAAAGGGAAATGTCAGAGGTAGAGGCAGCTGCTAATTGAGGAGCACCAAAGCCCCACCTGATGGCATTTCCAGCATCTGGGAAGCTTTGTCGTGTGCTTGCAGAATCAAGAATCTGAACCGCCTAACATCATTCCGATCACGACTTTCAGAAATGCTCTTGAGGAAAAAAAGAGGGAAGAAATGGCTTCTTAGAGATGCGTAGCAAAGTTACAGACATGATTTTGTACATATCCCAACCTATATGTCAGGAATGGGGAAACTCGGGCTCTGGCCCTTGAGGCTTTTCTATCAGGCCCTTGGGAGTCTTCCAAGGCCACAACCCCTCTGCCCAGCCACAAATCTATCCTGATCCTGCCCCTTGAGTGCTTTTGCCCGGCTGTATCGATTTGTGTGCCTGTAGAAGCTTTTGTATGGGTGGAATGTCAAAATTATGGGTGGAATGTCACCTAGAAAGGGAGAAGACAGGCGTGCCTGGCGTGCTCTGGTCCATCGGATCACGAAGAATTGGACACGACTAAACAACAACAACAAAATAGACAGGGAGGAGGTGCCTCTGTTGACCTGCCTCCTCTTGCCTCTAACCCCGCCCACCATCGACATGCGACCCCCAAAAGTTTGCCTGTGAGGAAATGCAGCCCTCAGTGTCAGGAGCGAGCCATCAGTAAATCACACAAAGCAAGTGGAGTTAACTTCTTATTAGAAAAACAACAACAGGATCTGCACAGGAGTGTGAGGCCCAATGAGCACAGCAGCTTTTCTTGGGTAGGTCTTGCGCTATGAAGCTGTTGTGGAAACGCTCCATTATGTGTTCCCCTAGAGCTGCCTCTGTATCTAGAGTTAGTCCCACTAAGAGTAGACCCATTCAAAATAATGCATCTGAATTTTCAGTGCGGGTTTACTCTGAGTATTAGTGAGTTGGAAGCAACCCACACTTTGTTCAGGTGTGATTTTAGGGTGAGTTTAAAGGAACTTTGCCCCCATCATCACTGCTAAGAGCTCCTTCCTTTAAGGCTTCTATTCTTGTGCCACCATGTGGTGAAAAAGAGTTAAAATGGGAAGGGAAGGAAGGAAGGAAGGAATGGAAGGAGACCAAGTCATTCCACCCAAAGGAAAGCAAGAACATAACCTATAGGGCCCAGCAAATATATTTTGCAACTTAGTGCCTGTTAAATCTCACAAGATTTACCCTTAGGAAAATGAACATCTAAGGAGCACATCATATTCTGATGTGCAGACTGTAAGTGCCATTGCCTGTTGTACCCAGAATGGCACTAGTACCTATACACACACACAAAAGGGGGGGGGGTTAGGATCCTTACGGGAAATTGTATGTTTGCAGAAGTAGATAGAAATGTGGGGGTGGGGAGTAAGGGGAATCTTCCAAAAGCAGCTAAATAAGGACAGAGTGTGCTCACTGGTCACAAAATGCTGATTTGGGGTTGGGGTTGTGGGGAACAGATAAAATGGGGGGGGGGAGGGAGGGCGAGAGAATGGAATGAAGTGGTGAGGATGTTCAAGAGAAACACTCCATAGTACAAAGGTTTTTGTAAGTCTCACTCTGATATTATATGGTGCTTTTGTGCTGCAGCAAATTCACATTTTGCCACCCATACTTCATAGCAATGTTGGGGCCATCCCTGATCTTAGACTTGCACATTTCTTTGGTGTGTGCTGTGTAACCTTTTTCGGTTGTCTTTGCTGGAGTTAATATTGTCATAGAGTTCTACTCAATATTGATCCAGAGTAGATTCTGATATATAGTTAGCAGAGCAACAACTTAAACACATTGTAGGAGTCCCAAAAATAGACCAGAGGCAATTGTATTTCATCCAGCAGAGCTTTACTGCTGTTGAAGGCAAATGAGCAAAATGGTCACAAATCCAATACATTCAGGATCGGCCCTGTCCATAAGAAGTCCAGTTTGCATCAGACTTAACTTAAACTTGCAATAAATTATAATAAGACTAAAACATAACGCTATCTATGTACAGAACACCACACCAGAAGGAAAAAAGATGGAAAGGGTGAAATCCAGTCTCCTTCAGGCCCTCCTTTTATAGTCAGCATGACCTTGACAGAAAGAGATAAGAGAACCAGTTTAAGCCAGCGGTGCTCAGCTTTTCTAACCTAAACATCATGAACCTTCTACTTGTTTCTTTCACACAGAGAAGCTTCCAGAACCCTCTTGAATTAATTAGAATAGGAAAGATCTCTACACATCAGATCGATACTTTCTGCACTAAGAAATGCAAACTGACAAATATTGACCCACCTTTCCAGGGGTTGATATTAATACTTGAATGCGCTACATACTGGTTGGTTATTTTACTCCTTTTCTTTCTCACAGGGATGCAGCAGTGCTCTTGACAGTGTGTGCACCCAGAGACATGCACAGATCCCAATTCTTGTAGACACAGGAGCTTGATGCTCATGATGTTGCTTGGGGTACTAAACCAAAACCATGCTGACCCCTAGTGGCTACCTGTGATAATTACAGAGAGTGTAGAACTTCCTAAGTGACAAATGCTAGATTTTTTAAAGGATGGCTCAAGTCAAGTGACAGCGCCTAGCAGTGTGCTGTCTTCTCTCCACAATGCATTGTGGGATTGGCCTTGCAGCAAGGTAAGCTTGGCTAGCTATATTGTGCACACACAGCCTAGGACTAATTTTAAAAGAAAGGGGAAATTCTTATAAAAGAGCAGAGCAGGACGTATCCTAGCTAGTGTTTTGCCAGATTTCACAATGTAAGAAGTGCACACCCTCCAACATTTCTCCAATGAAAATAGGGATGTCCTATTGCAGGTGGCTCTGTGGGTTAAACCACTGTGCCGCTTGGGCTTGCTGATCGAAAGGTCGGCGGTTCGAATCCCCACAACGGGGTGAGCTCCTGTTGCTCGGTCCCAGCTGCCAACCTAGCAGTTCGAAAGCACGCAGTGCAAGTAGATAAATAGGTACCGCTCTGGTGGGAAGGTAAACGGCGTTTCCGCGCGTTGCTCCGGTGTCGGTGTTCCGTTGCACCAGAAGCAGCTTAGTCATGCTGGCCACGTGACCCGGAAAAACTGTCTGCGGAAGCGGACAAACTCCAGCTCCTTCGGCCTCTAAAGCAAGATGAGTGTTGCAACCCCAGAGTCGTTCACAACTGCACTTAATTATCAGGGGTCCCTTTACATTTATTCCATTATTATTATTATATTACAGTGGTGCCCCGCAAGACGAATGCCTCGCAAGACGGAAAACTCGCTAGATGAAAGAGTTTTCCGTTTTGGAGGTGCTTCGCAAAACGAATTTCCTATGGGCTTGCTTCGCAAGACGACAATGTCTTGCGAGTTCCTGCTGGTTTTTCCCCCCTCCCCCCTTTTTCTAAGCCGCTAAGCCGCTTATCAGCTGATCCGATCAGCAGATAAGCCGCTAAAAGCCACTAAAAGCCGCTAAAAGCCGCTAATAGCGCTAATCCGCTAATCCTTCAATGGGCTTGCTTCGCAAGACGAAAAAAACCACTAGACGAAGAGAATCACAGAACGGATTCTTTTCGTCTTGTGAGGCACCACTGTATTATTATTATTATACCCTGCCCATCTGACTGGGTTGCCCCAGCCACTCTGGGCAGCTTCCAACATATATTAAAACCGCAATAAAACATCAAACATTTGAAAACTCCCTTATACAGGGCTGCCTTCAGATGGTTTGGGGGGGTTGCATAACTCCATACCCACCAACATTTCTATGATGAAAATAGGGACATCCTAAGGAAAATCGAGACATTCCAGGATCAAATCAGAAACCGGGACGGCTTCTGTAAATTCGGGGCTGTCCCTGGAAAATAGAGACTCTTGGAGGGTCTAGAAAAGCCCTATGGGATTAGGCCAAAGGCAGGATCCTGCTGTCACAGTGGCTAACCAGACACCTATAGGAAGCCCCCCAAACAGGGTATGAGTGCAACAGCCATCTCCCCGCTTGCTTCCCAGCTACTCCTGTTTGGAGCAACACTGCCTCTAATCCTGGAAGGAGTAGACAGCCCATTGTGGCTGGTAGTCACTGATATCCTTTTCTTCTGTGACTTCGTCTAACCCCTTTTGAAAGCCATCCACATTGGTAGAATGGACAGGGGAAAAACAATGCTGTCCAGGGTTGTAAAGACTGCGGAGAGAATAATTGGGTGCACTCTCCCTACCTTGGATCAAATCTATGCTTCCGGGTGACATAAGAAAGCTGCAGAGATAGCGCAGGATACTGCACACCCTGGAAATGATCTCTTTCAGCTTCTGCCTTCTGGAAGAAGGTACAGGGTTATAAAGACTAGGACAAGCCTCCTGAGAAACAGTTTCTATTCAAATGTGATTTTAGTTTTATTTTTTTAAATTTTTTTATTCAAAGTTATAACAAAACATATTTTCTGAAAACATATCCTTATTCCCTCCCCATTTTTCCTCCCCCTCCCCCCACAAAACCCATCCCCCCATCCCCCCCGACTTCCCTCAGTTCCAGTCTGGTTTCTCCAATAATGCTATTTTTTGCATGTTACAGAGTTGTATAGATCCTCCAACTGTTTAGCTAATTATTATGAGTAAAAAAAAAATTTAAAAAATTGTGGATGTTTATTCAAAACCTGCCAAGGAGTCCAGTTCGCTTTGTTGTGTCTTCAAATACTTTCTGAAAGGTCCCCATTCATCCTTAAAGTCACAGTTATCCTTGTCCCGTAGCTTATGAGTCAATTTTGCCAGTTCTGCATAATCCATCAATTTTTCTTGCCATAATTCTTTAGTTGGGATTTCTTCAGTCTTCCATCCGTGTGCTATCAGAACTCTCGCGGCCGTTGTCGCATACATGAAGATGTTCTTCAACTTTTTTGGCAGGTCTTTCCCTACGATCCCCAACAAAAATGCCTCGGGTTTTTAAACAAATGTTAAATGGAACATTTTCTTCAGTTCATTGTATATCATTTCCCAAAATTTTTTAATTACTTTACAATCCCACCACATATGATAAAATGTTCCCTCCTTTTCCTTACACTTCCAATATATGTTTGAACTAGTTTTGTACATTTTCCCTAACTGCACTGGTGTTGTGTACCATCTGTACATCATCTTCATGTAATTCTCCTTCAATAGGGAACAATCTGTAAATTTTAAGTCAGTTTTCCATAATTTAACCCAATCCTCCATGATGATGTTGTGACCTACATCTTGTGCCCATTTAATCATAACTGATTTTACCTCTTCATCTTTCGTCTTCCATTCTAATAGTATGCTATATGCGGCCTTCAGTAGTTTCACTTTCCCTTCAATCACTTCTGTTTGAAACCTAGTTCTAGTATAACTAAATCCTTTCTTACAGTCTTCTTTATATGTTTCATGTAGTTGTCGATAATGCAACCAACTCTGAAAGTGGTCTTTGATCTCATCATAATCTCTTAATTTCCATTTTTCATCATGTTCCTTTAATAAATCAGCATATGTGAGCCATTTTCCTTTCTTTCCAAGTGGTTTGAGCAGTAATGCTTCATGTGGTGAAAGCCACCACGGAGTCTTTTGTTCCAATAAGTCTTTATATCTTTCCCATACCTCATTAATGATTTCCTGATTATATAGTTGTAAAAGCTTCTATGAATCTTCCCTTTCCTGTACCATAAATATGCATGCCAACCAAATCTGTTGTCATGACCTTCTAGTTCTAGTGCCTCTTGCTTTTCCAATCTCATCCAGTCCCTGATCCATACCAAACAAGCAGATTCGTAATACAATTTAAGGTCTGGGAGGGCAAA
Organism: Podarcis bocagei; assembly: GCF_964188305.1. Taxonomy (NCBI): domain Eukaryota; kingdom Metazoa; phylum Chordata; class Lepidosauria; order Squamata; family Lacertidae; genus Podarcis; species Podarcis bocagei. The sequence continues at coordinate 13,183,961 of NC_138141.1, read as the reverse complement.
CCCGCCTCTATCTTTTACATCTGTAAGTATTTTATGTTTTATCCTTGGCCTTTTGCCCCCCCCCGATGCGATTTTAGTTTTAGACGCAATGTAAGGTAGTCTCTATGGGAGTAAAGGTAAAGGACCCCTGACCATTAGGTCCAGTCGTGGACGACTCGGGTTGCGGTGCTCATCTTGCTTTATTGGCTGACAGAGCTGGCATACAGCTTCCAGGTCATGTGGCCAGCATGACTAAGCTACTTCTGGCGAACCAGAGCAGCTAGGTTGGCAGGAGCAGGGACTGAGCAACAGGAGCTCACCCCGTCGTGGGGATTCGAACTGCCGACCTTCTGATCGGCAAGTCCTAGGCTCTGTGGTTTAACCCACAGCGCCACCCGCGTCCCTCTACGGGAGTATATTGTATTTAATTATGGGGTATCAGAGTTTTTGGGGGCCTACCAGGCTGGGATAGCTGGGATAGCAGGCTTGTTGGTTTCTGAATGTCTGATGTAGTTTTCAGTTTCGTTTTCTGTATGGGACAATGACAATAAAGATTATCGTATCGTAGAACTAATTCTGTCACCGAAGGCAACACAGGTCCTGGACATAGGAAGCTTGCCTTACGCCATGCTAGACTCTTTGGCCATCTCGTTCAGTATCACTTACTCTGACTGGCAGTAACCTCCCAAGGTCTCAGGCAGAGAAGGGACTGACCCTTTTGATTGTAGCAGCTGCATGTTGACATTACCGCTGCATTGCAGTGAAGCAGCTGACAGGGCCAGGCCTGGAAAGAATAAAGTGAAAGAAAAAGCTTTTAATCATCATCATCAGGATGGTGTCCAACTAAGTTGTTCTCAGAGTAGGCCCATTTAAATCAATAAACCTAAGTCATGCCCGTTAACTTTGATGAGTCTACTCTGAGTAGCACTAGCCAGGGTGGATTTGATTTAAATCACTTGTCAGGAAGACTTGATTATTTATTTATTTTATTTTTTACAGAAAGACTCATTCTTGCTGACGTAATCTTAATATTTACAACCGGATGAAGGTTTCATTTTTGGAATAATTATTTTTCAGAATAGTTTTTACAGTTATCTCAAAAACTAATGATTTGGTTATACTATTAGAAATACATAGACAGATAATTATGAAAATATTGTGAGGTTTAATAAGTTACCTGTTTATATTTGGACAACTTCTCTTCTGTACTTCATTGGAAGGAGAAAAATAATCGTTTCCTTAATAACAATCTAAACAATTTATTTAACTAAAACAGTAACATTATAGCATATGTCACCATGTTTGCTAACTGACATCATAGAAAACTATCTTTAGAAAGATTTTTTCCTCCAAAAGCATTTTATTTTTTTAAAAAACCCATTTTAAAAAACATGATGTTTTTGATTTATTTTTTTTAAAGAAACCCATTGATTTTTATCCACTCTGGTGCTAGCATTGGATACAACCCTAAGCCAGAACATGAAAATGGGCTTTTGCGAGGTGGGGTGGGGTAGTAAGGTCACATGATGCTGACTGAGCAGTGCATAGGGGGGGGGAGACCTCTTGGGCCCCATATGCATTATCCAGATTTATTGCTCATCTGCACTATACTTTTGAAGCAGCATCATTATTTCAAACAGCCACGGCTTCCGCCAAAGAATCATGGGAAGTGTAGTTTATTAAGGATGCTGAGAGTTGTTAGGTGGCCTCTCTTTCCCTCACAGAACAACAATTCCCAGAGTTCCCTGGGAAGAGCACTGATTGTTAAACCACTCGGAGAATTGTAGCTCTATGAGGGAAGGGGGGGGGGTCTCCTAACCATTCTCAGCGTCCTTAACAAACTACACTTCCCAGGATCTTTTTTGGGGGGTGGGGAGCTGTGACAGTTTAAAGCATGGGTAGGCAAACTAAGGCCTGGGGGCCAGATCCAGCCCAATCGCCTTCTAAATCCGGCCCGCGGACGGTCTGGGAATCAGCATGTTTTTACATGACAAGAATGTGTCTTTTTATTTAAAATGCATCTCTGGGTTATTTGTGGGGCTTGCCTGGTGAAATATAATTGGAGTCAAGTGTGGATTTCATGCTCTTTATTCAACTCATAATAGCAAGGAATGGAATTTCCCCCAAATTGTCTGCTTTCTATACATTATTTACACAATGGGCCCCACGTGATTGGCTAATTCCGGGATTCTCCCATAGGCCAATCAGGTTGCGGATTCACTTCCACCTGGAGCTGGATTGGGTGGCTCCTGCGGACCAATCAGACTGCTGCATTCTGGATCCTATTCAACTCAGTACATAACGCCTGGGTTTTTTACATGAGTAGAATATATGCTTTTATTTAAATGCATCGCTGGGTTATTTGTGGGGCATAGGAATTCGTTCATTATTATTTTTTTTGAAATATAGTCCAGCCCCCGACAAGGTCTGAGGGACAGTGGACCGGTCCCCTGATGAAAAAGTTTGCTGACCCCTGTTCTAAAGGATACTGCAGTTGGGCCCTGAAACTCCGCAGGCAAGGAAGAATCTCATGGCCCCTTGAAGCCTAAATAAGTTAGTTTTTGTGGACTCCTGCCTACCTCATCATATGCATGAAGTTTTATCCCTTGGGTTTGGCATATATGTTGCAGGGGAGCGCAAAAAGAAATAGTTTGACAATCAGCTCAGTTAGAGCATGGTGCTGACAATGCCGAGGTCACAGGTTTTGAAATATACTCGGAGTCGAGAGTGGATTTCATGCTCTTTATTCAGCTCATAGTGGTGAGGAGAAATGGAATTTCTCCCAGAATGTCTGCTTTCTATACATTATTTACACAATGGGCCCCACGTGATTGGCTAATTCCGGGATTCACCTGTAGGCCAATCAGGTTGCAGATTCACTTCCACCTGGAGCTGGATTGGGTGGCTCCTGTGGACCAATCAGACTGCTGCATTCTGGATCCTATTGTTCTAGGACCAATCAGACCGCTGCATTCTGAATCCTATTGTTCTAGGACCAATCAGACCGCTGCATTCTGAATCCTATTGTTCTAGGACCAATCAGACTGCTGCATTCTGGATCCTATTGTTCTAGGACCAATCAGACTGCTGCATTCTGAATCCTATTGTTCTAGGACCATTCAGACTGCTGCATTCTGAATCCTATTGTTCTAGGACCAATCAGACTGCTGCATTCTGAATCCTATTGTTCTAGGACCAATCAGGCTGCTGCACTCTGAATCCTATTGTTCTAGGACCAATCAGACTGCTGCATTCTGAATCCTATTGTTCTAGGACCAATCAGACTGCTGCATTCTGAATCCTATTGTTCTAGGACCAATCAGGCTGCTGCACTCTGAATCCTATTCAACTCAGTACATAACAGGTTTGATCCCTCTATGGGTGCATATTCCTGCATTGCAGGGGGTTGGACTAGATGACCACGGGGTCCCTTTCAGCTCTATGATTCTAAGATCCTAAGGCTGCTGTTTGAAAAAATTAAGAAATCTAAGGTTTTTGCCCCTGGCAAATGTGGATATCGTGAGTCATGAGGTTACCAAGAAGAAGCTCCAGTGCTAATACATGCAAACGAAGATTGATGAAGAGGGAGGGAGAGAAGTAAAGCCTGAGAGAAAAAACAAAGGTACCATCTCTCAAGAAACGGAATTGTCTATTGCCCCTTAGTGGTTCAGCTTACTTATTGCAAGTGTTGCTGCTTTACTCTCAACAATTCCAAAAAACGTTTTTTTGTGTGTGTGTACACACATCACGAGGGAATCATACATTTTTATTTTTAAATTATTTGATTATGATTAGCCTTATATTCTACTCACAAGCAGATGTATATATTTTATATTTCGGGCAGCCCAAAGTGGTTCTCTCAACCACGTCCCATTGTATCCTCAGAACAGCCACATGAGGTAAGCTAGGCTAAGAGACTTTGCAAAACTCTAACCATCTGGAACACTCTGTAACTGCCAAGCCTCTTCAAATGGAGACTGCAGTGTGGAAGCCACTAATCAGGGGTCAGCAAACTTTTTTAGCAGGGGGCCAGTCCCCTGTCCCTCAGACCTTGTGGGGGGCTGGACTATATTTTTTTTTTGGGGGGGATGAACGAATTCTTATGCCCCACAAATAACCCAGAGATGCATTTTAAATAAAAGGACACATTCTACTCATGTAAAAACACGCTGATTCCCTAGAAGGCGATTGGGCTGGATCCAGCCCCTGGGCCTTAGCACCCGTGCACTAAATTGTGATTCATCAAGAGCTTGGTGCTATGACTTGTGGATTTTTAAAATGACCACACTCCACATATTTGATGCCAGGATGCCTGTGTTAGCAACACAACCAGCTTTTGCTTTAGAATAAAAGGTAAAGGGACCCCTGACCATTAGGTCCAGTCGTGGCCGACTCTGGGGTTGCGGCGCTCATCTCGCTTTATTGGCCGAGGGAGCCGGCGTACAGCTTCCGGGTCATGTGGCCAGCATGACTAAGCCGCTTCTGGCGAACCAGAGCAGCACATGGAAACGCCGTTTACCTTCCCACCGGAGCGGTACCTAATTATCTACTTGCACTTTGACGTGCTTCCGAACTGCTAGGTTGGCAGGAGCAGGGGCCGAACAACGGGAGCTCACCCCGTTGCGGGGATTCGAGCCGCCGACCTTCTGATCGGCAAGTCCTAGGCCCTGTGGTTTAACCCACAGCGCCACCCGCATCCCTTGCTTTAGAATACTGGTGTTATTAATGTCATTATTATCACCACCTCGACTCTCCTGCAGTTCCTTTCCTTCCGACCTCTGTTTCCAACCCCAGCCACCCACTCACATGTGTCCTGCAGACCATATGAGGTAATGCCATACTATTTGGCATTAGTTTTTAAGCTGCCAGTAGACTCCTGGGCTGCAACCGACAGACACTGGACACAGCTGCCCCTCTGGAAATTTGGAAACAGGAAAGTAATCGCTTCATGTTTATTGCATAACTGAACGATATTCTGGGGAAAGGAAAAAACAACAAGAACAAACAGAGGCTGGCATGGCATGTTCCTTTTCGCTCTGCTTTTTATGTGGGCAGTTGCGGAAGCAGCTCTGTCTGTTTCCCACATGCTTTCAGTGCGGGATGACAATTGTGCTGAAGTTTTTTTTTAATCTGTTTTGTTTTGATCTCTACTGCCCTCTTGTGGTCCTGAAGGGAAGGTTCATCTAATGGAAATGTTGCGCTAGATTTGATTATTTAGTCCAGGGGGTGTGCAGAAGGCAGCTTCTTGTGCAGTCAGCTTTTCTTTTTGGCTAGAATATTGAAGACCCACCCAATGATGCAAAGATGCAAGCTGGTAATAACAACAACAACAACAACAATAATAATATTTATACCCTGCCCAACAGAATATTAGTAATAATAAAAAGCAATAAAACATAAAACATTTAAAAACTTCCCTAAACAGGGCTGCCTTCAGATGTCTTCTAAAAGTCAGTTAGTTGTTTATTTCCTTGTCATCTGATGGGAGAGTGTTCCACAGGGTGGGCGCCACTACCGAGAAGGCCCTCAATGTCCTTTTTTCTTTTTCTTTTTTCTTTTTATTAAATTTGCTTAGTAACATAACATTATTATATATATTCTATAAAACAAAGAATACAGAACAAAATTCATTCATACTACAATGCCTAACTACATAACATTAATATATATGGTTTCTGAAAAAAAGGCTTACATAACAAAATCAATTCAAAATACCATCCGGTTTACTTCCCCCCCTCCCTCCCCACTCCAGCCCCCCCCCCCGGTCAAGCCTTCCTTCTTCATATCTTTATTCATGTACACAGTCTGTTCATTCGAGCTTGTATGTTAGGGTCGGCTTCCCCTCTTTCTATCCAGTTCCTGTAAAATGCCCATTTATTTGTGATTCTTTGGCCTTTATTTTCCCATCTATCCTCTGCCACTATCTGTGCGAATATTTCTGATTGTACGTATTCAAAAACATAACATTTTAATAAGGCCCTCAATGTCCTTTCTCATAAAAACTCACTCCTGGCCCCCCGCCCCAATAAAAACCTCATCATCTGAGCAGTTTTACTTCGCTTTACTCAGAGTAGACCCATTGCAATGAATGTGCCTAACTTAGACTTTACGATTGGCTCCAATGGTTCTACCGTTGGCAACAACTCTGCATATAATTAATGTATGATCTTAGATTTAAACGACCAGCAGCAAAGCTTTAAATAGTTTCACGTTCTGCCTCGGCTTTAAATGACCAATAAAGGACAACCAGCCAGGTCTTTCCTCTGCCTCCCTTTTCTAACTCATCTGACCACCTCAGTAAATTTAGGCATCATGGCTGTGTGCCATGTTATATGAAACCATTTTTTACAGTTGGCATTATTTCAGTACTCCGTTTGGCTCCTATTAATGGTTTTTTTTTTGTATTTTTTTGTGTTTTTTGCTGCGGTTAGCAGATTTCCCACTAAATTACGATGCTCTGGATGTATATCATTTTGAAGATAATCTAAAAGAACATGTAATGGATTCAGTGGTATATTATATCCCATCGTATTTTGTATAATATTAATAAATTTCCCTCAGAGGCTCCTGGCTTTCTTATAGGTCAACCATATGTGCATATATAATCTGCTTTGATTGCCCCATGCTTCCGGCACATCTCACTAGCATTAGGATCCATTTCGTTACCTGAAGTGGAGTCAAGTACCTGTGGTATAACACTTTATAAAATTATGTATAGATGTAGATATAAAATTGTAAGTTCTTTTTAACTTCTGTCAGGCCCTGGAGTTGGACTCCCCTTCTGTAGGGAGAATGAGCCTGGGGTTTCAGAGTAGGAGGGGAAATTGCCCTCGGGGTAAGTCTCAGAAACACCTAGCTTACAGGAAGACATTCCACAAGAACAGTCTGCTGTTGAGCTAGTTCCCCTTTGGCCTTACGTTGCCTCCGGTGTCAGGCTTTGGGGCTTGGCTTCCTCCCCTCTTGGCCGCGTAGATAAGCAGTACCAAGAGAAAGCAGTCTCTTACCAGTAACAGAAATGTTTACTAAACGCAGCAAAGAACAAGCGACCCTCCGGAGAGTGCAGGTGCTCCCAATGAAGGTTCCGCCCACTTCCCTCTAGTCACTTCCTTTTGGTGTTTTGCAACTTTGACCTGTTGCAGGACCTTAGCCAGACCTTAGCAGAGCATACGCAGAGTTCCAGAAAGCAGGCAGGATGGACGAAGCAGGAACAAGACGCTGCTACTAGTAACTTGGTTACTTATAGGTGTTTATTTACAGCAGACTCTACAAGTTACTACAGTGGTGCCCCGCAAGACGAATGCCTCGCAAGACGGAAAACTCGCTAGACTAAAGAGTTTTCCGTTTTGGAGGTGCTTCGCAAAACGAATCTCCTATGGGCTTGCTTCGCAAGACGACAATGTCTTGCGAGTTCCTGCTGGTTTTTCCCCCCTCCCCCCTTTTTCTAAGCTGCTAAGCCGCTTATCAGCTGATCCGATCAGCAGATAAGCCGCTAAAAGCCGCTAATAGCGCTAAGCTGCTTATCAGCTGATCCGATCAGCAGCTAAACCGCTAAAAGCCTCTAAAAGCCGCTAATAGCGCTAATCCGCTAATCCTTCAATGGTCTTGCTTCGCAAGACGAAAAAAACCGCTAGACGAAGAGAATCACAGAACGGATTCTTTTCGTCTTGCGAGGCACCACTGTACATACAAGAACAGATACGGATCTTAACTAGCTCTCTCTTAACAAACTCCAAACGACTCTCAGAACTCAGAACACCACACTGACCAACAAACTTAGGAGTCAATGGATCTTGGGCTGGCTCAGTGCTCTCCCTCTGTGCCTCCAGGGTGCCCTGTTTTGAGCCCGCTTGCCTGGATATTCAGAGACTGGAAGGGGAAGCTCCTCACCGGGTGGAGTGATGCTTGCATCACCCCTGGAAATCGGGGTCATTGGGAGGGTGTCTTAGCTTGCAGAGAGCTGGGTGGAGGGACACTTCTGCCCAAACCAGTGCCTTCCCCGTCTTGGCCCAGTCCAGCGCAAGGAGGTTGGGTGTGTGCTGGATTGCTCTGCATCTACCCAGCTTATGGACTTATTTACAAAGCAGCACAAACTGTAGGTACTTGTGACCAGTTACTGCTGAGCTAGCGTGGAAGGACACTTATATGACACATGCAGGAGCCCTCTAGGAAGAAGGTTCCTTTTCCAAATGAAGAAGGCACAGCCCTTATCTCAGAGCCTCAAAACTATTTATTTGGAATCTGAACTCTTGGACAGCAAGGATGGGAGAGGACTCTGGGCGTAGCTGTTTCCTGCCACCCCCCCTCTTTTGTCTTGGGAGTCATGTTTAGTTTGCAGATCTCGGATGGAGCAAACAGCCAGCAGTAAAACAGAAAAAAGCCCCCCCCCTTTTGCAGCCATCTAGCTCCCTCCCCTCGCTCTCATTTGAGGCTCATGACCACACGAGCGACTGCTGCCAGGCTGGCCTCCTAGTGAACAGTTCAAGCCAAATGTTGGAGGTGGGTTGTGATGAGAGGAGGGTGGTGATGAGATCATTTGTGTTTTTCCTTCCAAAAGACCTAAGCAGCTGCAGGGAGGGGGCGATTTGGATCAGGGCCATGGGGCTGGCACTTTTCTCCACGAGCTTTCCCGATTTAAATGCCTCTGCACTTGCTATTTGCTCAACAGAGGGAAATGTACAGACACCGTAAGTCAGTGGAGGAAAGCCTAGTTATGCCCTTGAGGCTGTTTTGCCAAAGCCACAGATACCTGATGCCCTATATGGCAAGAGGTGTAGGGCAGGTAGGAATGTGGCAGGCCCAAGAGGGCGTTTGCCAAGTGCCACAGTTCTGCTGATCAAGGCTACCTGCAAGCGCCAGCAATCAGCTGATCATTGAGACTTCTGTGCACAGCATGATGCAGAAAGAGGTCACCTGGCCTCATTGTGATACCAGCTATTGACAGGGGGCTGGTCCCACCCAGCCATTGAATTTGGCCCACAGGGAGTAAAGGAGATAAGGATCCGAGCCCACTGACCAGATTTAGTTCCCCACCCCTAGTGCAGGGGTACTTGTATGCTTTTCCCTCACAGTGCAAATACAGTGGTACCTCGGGTTACATACACTTCAGGTTGCAGACTCCGCTAACCCAGAAATAGTACCTCGGGTTAAGAACTTTGCTTCAGGATGAGAACAGAAATTGTGTTCTGTTGGCAGCGGGAACCCCGTTAGCTAAAGTGGTACCTCAGGTTAAGAACAGTTTCAGGTTAAGAACGGACCTCCAGAACGAATTAAGTTCTTAACCCGAGGTACCAATGTATCAGCTTTGAGCATTGCAGTATGAATTGAGAGGGGGGGGGGGAGTGTGTGCAAAGGGAAGCCTGAACACCTCCCTTCCAAGTGCCATGGTCTCAAACTGACACACACCCACACCCACACACCCTCCTTGTGGCTGATTTTACCTTTATTAAAAGCAGAAGCAACAACAACATTTTGGTGATCTTGTTTTGGCTCTCCTTTTGCCATGATTAATTTCGTCCCCAGTGTGCAGTTTCAGTTGCATCGGCTAAAAGAGGATTTTGCAGAGTTGGGAAAGGTTCAGAATGGCTGTTAATCATGTTGGCCAGACAGAACTTCTAGGTTCAGTATTTATTTATTTCAGAACTAGGATGCTGGACTAAGTGGGCCATTGGCCTGACCCAGCAGACTCATCCTTTCGGCTTGAGTTAGATGTATACTAAGCAATGCCCAATCTTTCTGCATAAAATGTGAGTCCTTGTAGATCTGCGTAAGGTAAAGATAAAAAGGTAAAGGACCCCTGGACGGTTAAGTCCAGTCCAAGGCGACTGTGGGGTGGCAGTGCTCATCTCGCTTTCAGGCCGAGGGAGCCGGCATTTGTCCACAGACAGCTTTCTAGGTCATGTGGCCAGCAGGACTAAACTGGTTCTGGTACAATGGGACACTGTGACGGAAAACCAGAGTGCACAGAAATGTTGTTTACTTTCCCACCACAGTGGTACTATTTATCTACTTGAACTGGCGTGCTTTCGAACTGCTAGGTTGGCAGGAGCTGGGACAGAGCAACAGGAGGGATTCGAACCGCCGGCCTTCCGATCGGCAAGCCCAAGAGGCTCAGTGGTTTAGACCACAGTGCCACCCGCATCCCCTATAGACATGTGTACTCAAATGCATACCTCATATGGACGGAGACCCTCAATTCCCAGATACAGGCAGCTCCCCACTTACATGGGGGTTACGCTCCGGGCCCCTGCGTCCATAAGTGAAACTGCATAAAGTGGGGAGCACTCTCTAAACACCCTTTAAAATGCCCTCTCTGCTGCTCTCTCTTTATTCCATACCAAAAATACTGTGTCCAAAAATATCCACAACTAGAATTGGAGCCAGTAGGAGGCTGGAGGATGCATGGAAAAATGGTTGCAGCAGCACATCAGCTGCGGGGAGGGTAGGCAGAGCAGCGTAAACAAAGCCCCACTGCACCTCTGGTCTCTTTGGGGCTTCTTCCATGCTCACTGACGTCCTCTTTGGGTTCCAGGGAGGGTCTTCTCATGAGCCATGAGGACTCTCCAGCTCCTTCATGCCATTTCTGGGTTTGAATCGAGTTATTTCATTACTTCCTGGCACCGCACATATATGCGGTCATGTGTGAGTAGGATGCTCTTAAGTAGTGTAGGGGGGAAATGTCTGTACTTTCAAGGACCCCACCACGCATGTCTAGCAATGCTGGTTACACTCACTCTAATACTCTCTGCTCAGTCCACCAGAGGGTAGTCTTGCTTCATCTCAAGATCCAGTTGCATCTCTGGGCTCATTTCCAATGAAGCTGCCTTTCCTCCTTTGCTTATGCTTGGCGGTGTGTTGCGCATGCAAGGCATGCAAGAGGATGTATTGTTTGCTGCTGTAAATATAAAAGGCTTTATGACTCGTGGCGCAAAGGGAAGATTTGCTCTCTTGTGAAATGCGGCGGAACTTCAATAGTGTCATAGGCCAAGATACGTGTAGACCAGGGGTCAGCAAACTTTTTCAGCAGGGGGCCGGTCCACTGTCCCTCAGACCTTGTGGGGGGCCAGTCTATATTTTGAAAAAAATAAATAAAAATGAACAAATTCCTATGCCCCACAAATAACCCAGAGATGCATTTTAGATAAAAGGACACATTCTACTCATGTAAAAACACCCTGATTCCCAGACAATCCGCGGGCTGGATTTAGAAGGCGATTGGGTCGGATCTGGCCCCGGGGCCTTAATTTGCCTACCCATGATGTAGAACAACTACATTCGACATGGGTAGTGCTGTGATCTAAACCACTGAGCCTCTTGGGCTTGCCGATCGGAAGGTCGGCAGTTCGAATCCCTGCAACAGGGTGAGCTCCTGTCGCAATGTCCCAGCTCCTGCCAACCTAGCAGTTCGAAAGCACACCAGTGCGAGTAGATAAGTAGGTAACGCTGCGGAGGGAAGGTGAACGGCATTTCTGTGCACTCTGGTTTTTGTCACGGTGTCCCGTTGCACCAGAAGCAGTTTAGTCATGTTGGTCACATGACCTGGAAAGCTGTCTGTGGACAAACACCGGCTCCCTCGGCCTGAAAGTGAGATGAGCGCTGCTACCCCATAGTCACCTTTGACTGGACTTAACCATCCAGGGGTCCTTTACCTATTACCTTTTACCTAGACTGACTACATCAGAGATAGGAAAATGAGAATTCACACCCTTGCTTCACCTAGCTCAGTATTGTCAACACTGACTTGGCAGCCTGACTCCAGTCTTTCCCAGGCATCAGTTTAGATGTCTTTCAAAGGGGATGAGACAAATTTAGATGGGAGGAGAGGTCTTTCAGAGGCTGTTCATCCCGATGGCTACATAGAAACTTCAGGCTCAGAAGCGGTATCTATTTGTTTCATGCAGTTTGTGTACAACTTGACTCTAAAAAGAAAACCTCAAAGTAATTTACAAAAAGATCTGGATGCCACTTGCTATTGGACAAGAACAGTGGGGGCTGTTGATTTCATGCCCTTCTTGGAAGCACCCTATTAGCCAGATGGAAGATGCTGGATGAATCAATGAACTGTAGAGTTGGAAAGGACCCCAAGGGTCATCTAGTCCAACCCCCTGCAATGTTGGAATCTCAACAGATAGCCACCCAACCTCTGCTTAAAAAGCCTTCAATGAAAGAGAGTCCACCACCTTCTGAGGCAATCTTTCCCACTGTCAAACAGCTCTTACCCTCAGAAAGTTCTTCCCAGTGTTTAGTTAGAATCTCATTTCTTGAAACCTGAAGCCACTAGTTCAAATCCTACTGTCCAGAGCAGGAGACAATGAGCTTGCTCCATCTTCCATGAGACAGCTCTTGAGATATTTGAAGATAGCTATCATATCTCCTCCCAGACTCCTCTTTTCCAGACTAAACATACCCAGCTCCTTCAACCATTCCTCATAAGGCTTTGTTTCCAGACCCTTGATAACCTTTGTCCTCCTCCTCCTCTGCATGCATTCCAGCTTCTCTTAAATAGTGGTGCCCAGAACTGGACACAGTACTGCTGGTGTGGTCTAGCCAGTGCAGAATAGAGTGTCACTATTATTGCTTTGGAGGGACGCGGGTGGCGCTGTGGTCTAAACCACAGAGCCTGGGACTTGCCGATCAGAAGGTTGGCGGTTTGAATCCCATGACGGGGTGAGCTCCTGTTGCTTGGTCTCTGCTCCTGCCCACCGAGCAGTTCGAAAGCACGTCAAAGTGCAAGTAGATAAATAGGTACTGCTCCGGTGGGAAGGTAAACAGCGTTTCCGTGCGCTGCTCTGGTTCGCCAGAAGCGGCTTAGTCATGCTGGCTACATGATCCGAAAGCTGTACGCTGGCTCCCTCGGCCAATAAAGCGAGATGAGCGTCACAACCCCAGTCGGTCACGACTAGACCTAATGGTCAGGGGTCCCCTTTACCCTTTATTATTGCTTCCCTTGATGCAATAGACCTCTGATGCATTAGGTCTTTTATTATGTTGTTCTTGTGCAGTGACCAACACTGTAAGGATAAAACCTATCTTTGATTGTGTACACTTAAAGGAGTCGTTCAAAAGCACACCAGAATGGATGCGAAGCTGCGATCTTGAAAGTAGAACCTAGTTGCTTTGCTTGGTCTTTCAGCATTATCACTTTTCTCATTAGTAGCACAGTGAACCAACCCTAATGGGAAAAACCGCCCCACATCTGAATACATTAGTAGTCCACAGTTGATTTGCAGCTGCTGAACTTCTGGAGTCCTTTGTCCTCCCCCTGCCTTTGCAAGAGATGACCAGAAAGTCTTGCATGATCAAGCAGAGATGCTCTGCAATTCCCCGGCTAATAACACAGGCTGAGTTGCCTTGTTGCTCATGCTGTGCATTGTTCGGTGAATTAAATATTCATAAAAGGGAGCCACACACCAATGAACATCTGATTTAAAAAGTTATTATTGTTTTTGAACCATCCATTAAGTCTGCGAGAGCATGTCATGCTTATATATATATTAGCCACTCTCCATCCGAATGTTATGATTATCTGCCATCTTCTGTTGCATTTTGAATATTGACAGTACAATCCGACAGTTGTGTGGACAGCGGAATTTGCAGGCAGCTCTTCCTCCAATCCATTGCCCTCCCTGGCTCTTCCTGATGAGGCGAAAGTGAGAGCGGATGAGAGTTCTTGCCTTCTGCTGCCCTATTTCAGCTGCTTGGGGTTTTTTTCTTTACACTGTGTTCAATCCAACTAAGTTTTAATCAGAGTAAACTTACTGAAATTAATGAAATCTAAGAGAGTCTTAAGGGGCGCGGGTGAAGCTGTGGGTTAAACCACAGAGCCTAGGACTTGCTGATCGGAAGGTCGGCAGTTCGAATCCCCGCAACGGGGTGAGCTCCTGTTGCTCGGTCCCTGCTCCTGCCCACCTAGCAGTGTGAAAGCACGTCAAAGTGCAAGTAGATAGTTAGGTACCGCTCCGGTGGGAAGGTAAACGGCGTTTCCGTGTGCTGCTCTGGTTCGCCAGAAGTGGCTTAGTCATGCTGGCCACATGACCCGGAAGCTGTACGCCGGCTCCCTTGGCCACTAAAGTGAGATGAGCACTGCAACCCCAGAGTCAGCCACGACTGGACCTAATGGTCAGGAGTCCCTTTACCTTTACCTTTAAGAGAGTCATACATTAATGACAGTGGATGGATACAACCCATTATATTCTTTTCTTCCCCCAGTATAATTTTTATGAATTTCTATTTTTTTCCAAATTGACTTCAAATTAAATAGTTTCACTATTTCATGTATTGACTTCCAACTCCCATCTCCACAGTGTTGCCATTCAAAGCCCTTTCTACTGTATTATACCAATATGACCCATTGTTTTCTCCTGCTGGAAACAACAGAGGACAAGAAAGGGGACTGACTTAAATTTCTCCCTGGTTTGGGGCGGATTCAAGCCTTTCTTGGCCCTCCACCGAACTTGCCCGCCTTTTGGCGCTAGAAACAGCGGAGGTCCAACTTCATTGGGCCAGGGCTGCCGAAGCGACCGCAGTGACGGGGAGGATTCTGCATTGAATTTCCCTCTCCAGGTCCAAGTTTTCTCACTGAACTTGAAGATCCAGTGTATGGCACCCTGTCAAGGTTCGCAGGATTCCAGCCATATATGTCTCTAAAACTAGGTATTTGGGGGGCATATACCCCACTCAAGGGGACGCAGGTGGCGCTGTGGGTAAAAGCCTCAGCGCCTAGGGCTTGCCGATCGAAAGGTCGGCGGTTCGAATCCCTGCGGCGGGGTGCGCTCCCGTCGTTCGGTCCCAGCGCCTGCCAACCTAGCAGTTCGAAAGCACCTCCGGGTGCAAGTAGATAAATAGGGACCGCTCACCAGCAGGAAGGTAAATGGCGTTTCCGTGTGCGGCTCTGGCTCGCCAGAGCAGCGATGTCACACTGGCCACGTGACCTGGAAGTGTCTTCGGACAGCGCTGGCCCACGGCCTCTTGAGTGAGATGGGCGCACAACCCTAGAGTCTGGCAAGACTGGCCCGTACGGGCAGGGGTACCTTTACCTTTACCTTTAGCCCACTCAAGCTGGCTCATAATATCATAAGAATGCAAACCAAAAAATCCCAACTCAGGAAGGCAGCAACATGAACAATTACTACTAAAGTGCCCGTTTAAAGCAAATGATGGATTAATGCAACAGCTAACTGAGCTACCCTTCATAGCACAGTTATCTAGAGAGGAAAAAAGCTATTTAAGTAGTAGTTTGAGAGAGGTGGGTACTTAAAACATGTTTTAAAATCTGCAGCATAGAGGTCATGCACTATGGGCATTAGTTCTACAGTCAAGGGGCCAACACAGAAAAGACCTTATCTCTTATGGCCACCAACCAAATTAATTTTACACATGAACATTTGGTTGCTTTGCTCATATGTTCTATCGAGCAGATAGGCTGCCTTTTGCATCTGCCATATAGCTACCACCAGCCGTGGAATTCATCGTCCCCAAAATAAGTCTCCTTCCTCCATTCTAATGACTCCTCAGTAGGAACTAGGTGTATGTTGATATCTCCACAGGGCAAACATTGGCAAAGAGCACAAATCACTGAAAGCTGATGAACAGATTGTACTGATTCTTCTTCAGTCAGTGCTTCTCTCTCTCTCATTCTCTCTCTCTCTCTTCCAAATTAGATTATCCCCAAAATAACTTGCATATGTGGGAGGCAAACTTCCCGAATGACAGGAGTGGTCTAGTTTTTAAACATGTGAGGTATTGGCAGAAAAGTGCAATGGCTGGCCCCACAATATAAGATGAATTCAAATACTTCTGTAAAAAACTAAGTCAGAACAACTATTGATGATGTGTGAATTTGCAAGAACAGGAGTTGATTTAACACCTTTGTGCACCATACACACACATACGCTTGATCATCCTGTGTACAAGAGGGTGGCCATTTTGGGTGTTGTGATCTCACTCGATTTCGTGTTATGATTCCCCCCCTGAAATGGAGTCCTTTTGGGGGAGCTGTGATCTCACACGGTGCCCCAAAATGTGCATTTTGGGGGCCCTTGCCTGAAAAAGCGCTTTTTTTCAGGGGGAAATTGCAACACAAAACCACATGGGACTGCAGCACCCAAAATGGCCGCCGTCCTCTCACAAGAAAAAATGGGAAGATGGCATCCTGGAAATGCTTTCGATGTGTTGAAGGGTATGCAATTTCCATCTCCTCACCTTGACCATTTCTAACTTGAGATGCCAGAGGTTGAACCCCAGACCTGCTGCATACAATGCATGTAGTCTGCCATGGAGTTACGGTCCCACCCAGAGCATGGCCCCAGATTTTTCCATCCTGGTGAGAACTAGGCCCCAAACAGCAGCTTCTTCCTTTGTCTTGAGGCTGACAGAATATAAACGAGTGTGTACTTCTGCCCCGCAAAACACACCCCTACAGAAGCCACCCAAAGGGATGGGCTGGATGGTATCTGTAATTAAAAAGGAGACACCTCATATGTAGGTACTGCGGAGGCTTTGTAGCAGACGATGACCCACAGATGAGGGTCCCGCTTGATGGAACATCTGGTTATCTCTGCGCCTGCAGAGGCCTGGGAGAGACCCATGTTCCACGTGGCTCTAGGTGCCGTGCAATAGGTGATCAAAGATTGCAATTATTGACAGGTCGCCCTGAAGGTCAGCGCCTGCTATTTATCATTGGCATTTCCGCCTCCTACACCAGGGGGATGCGCAAGGCAGAAATTAATCAGGACGGAATGCATGCAGATGAAGGCCCTTTATGCAAAGGCAAACTTCGGTATCTGCCGTCATGCAGACGGCCACCTGACAACTAAGCGGTGGTGACACCCATTTATCCTCAGAGGTTGACTGCTGGAGACACAGGGGAAGAGGCGGAGGAGGGCAGTTGCTGGCGGCTTCATCTGGCCAGCCTGAAAGAGGACTGATGCTCTTGGTGAAAGTAGAAAGGCCTGACGACCGTTTCAGACAGGGCTTTCGTAGGTGTCTAAAGCAGGGGGGCAGCCGAGAGATTTTAGACCAGGCTTCCTCAGCCTCTGCCCTCCAGATGTTTTGAGACTACAATTCCCATCATCCCTGACCACTGGTCCTGCTAGCTAGGGATCATGGGAGTTGTAGGCCAAAAACATCTGGAGATCCGAGGTCGAGGAAGCCTGTTTTAGACTCTAGACATTCAGTTCACGGGTCTCCATTTTACATGGTAATGTACATTAATATATTTGTTTCAAAATGTGGTAAGCCAGCCCTGCAGCATGATTGAGTTCTCCTGTGCATTCGGCTGAGTGGAGCCCTGGGCTGCTGCCCTAAAGTCCTGCTCTGGTACCACTGCAGGTCTAAAGAAGCACGGAATGGGCGCAGGGGCATGGATTGAAATATGCCACTAAATCATGTGGTGTATAGATAAGGATAAGCATCTGGGTGTTTGGCTTTGCTGGCATCCATTGCCAGGTCAATTCCTAACAACTGAAAGGAATAGTTATTATTTCATACAACAACCTCTCATCTTCCTGGCTCTCAGTTGTTTTTGGACTTCAACTCCCATCAGCCCCATCTGGCATGGCCAATGGTCAGGAACGATGGGGGTTGTAGTTCTGGTAGAAGTACATAGCAGACCCTGGCATGAGATTGGCTCTGTGGTGTCACATGGTGGTGGTGGTGATTGATTGGTCACATTTTTACACTAAGGTGTCTCAAAGCGACTTACACAGTAAAAACAGAAATAAGTCATGAAAGCCATATGCAAAAACAGCAATGAACTCAATATCTTTCAAGGAACATACTCACCCACCCCACTTAAAGGTCACTGGCAAAGCTAACTACCCTCCCAATTAAAAACCATAGGCCTGGATAAAAAAATGATCCTCAGACCTGGGGGGCTCAGGGCTGTGGGGTTGGTATTCCAGCCTGCCCTCCTCTAACCAGCAGTCCTGGTGTTGCAATGAGCAGGACTCCAGGGCCCAACAGCCATGACTCCTGGCCTGGGTCCTGGGATATATTCCAGGGATATGGGCAACTTCCTGCTTTGGCAAGCTGTTCACATCTCTTCCAGGGCCAGCCCTACCAATAGGCACAGCAAGGCAGCTGCTTCAGGTGTCAGGTGAATCTCCTGGCCATTTCCCACAGTGGAGGACAGAGGTGTGCTATGGAGCCTGCCCAGCAGTACCCCTTAAGCTAGACTGCAGTCTTCAAGGGCAAGTACCATCTTATCAGTTTCTGCACATGGAATGGAGTAAGGCAGCATCTCATTTTTTGCCTCAGGTGGAAAAAAGTCTTGATCCGGCCCTAATTTCCACTATCTGCAGCCCTGCTTCTTTGCAATGTCTGAGGCTGTCCTCTGGTTGCAGAGAGCCCCTTTGGCCTGACTCTGCTCTCTCCTACCAGGGCTGTGTGTGCCAAAAATATGGTGGTCAGTGAGGTTATCCTACCCTCCTTTGTAAGATGCATCTCAGTACCGGCGTAACCCATTGGGGTACTAAAAAAAACCCCCATCCCTGATGGCAGCATAACGAGAATACTGCTCTCTAGATTGTGAGGACCCACACAATTGTTCCTGTACAGAACAGAGCCAACAGCCACTGGTGCACCATCAGGGTCGAATGCCTCTGGGAGATAAGCACTGAAATTCACCCAATCAAGGCAGAGCCATGTGGAGTCCCATGGCAGGTCCCATCTATCCTTCCTATCATACCGCTGCTCACCCTCTTGTGATAAAGCAATGCGAAGAGTGTTGTCAAGGCAGACAAGCCACAAGGAGTGCATCCGTTTATCTGCTCTAGTGCAGACCTGAGACTCCAAGCCCATCTATAATGGGATGGCTCAGAGGCAATGGATGGGCCTCATGCAGTCTTCCGTCTACGTTCTGCTCTTTTCCCATTTCCCATTGAGATATGGATGCTGGCTGAGTCTTGGGTAGGGATGGGAAGGAAACCCAATTCAGTTCGCATATAAAGGCTGAACCTACTTCATTCACACTCTCGGAAACAATAGATGGACTGAAACAGCCATCCCTCGAAAGTCATGCGTCAGTGAATTTTGCAGTGCAACTTCTCTTCTTTTTTAATGAAATAATTTTTATTGGTTTTACAAATAAATACAAACTAGTAAAGACATATCTTTATAAACAGATTCTCTGACTCTCGAGATTTCCATCCCCTCCATGGGATCTCAGTTTAAACACCTACAAGTGCATATTCATCCATACCCCAGTTTTTATATCAAACCATATTGTTCACAGTGATTTTTACACTACAAGTGAATCAAAATCCTGCTCTTGTTTCCATCTGCTTACAGTGGTCTCCTAAGTAACTTATAATTCTTTCCCATTCTTTTATAAAGTTTTTATCCTCTTGGTTTCTGAGTTTTCCAGTCAGCTTTGCCATCTCAGCATAGTCCATCAGCTTGGTTTGCCATTCTTCTCCGTTAGGGACTTTGTCTTCTTTCCAACTCTGGGCTAATAACATACAGGCGGCTGTTGTTCCATAAACAGTCTTTTCTGCCTCTTTAGCATGTCGGTACAGTACCTGTAATTCCTAATTCTCAAACCAAGTAGCGTGTGCAAAAATGCGTTTACCGGGTGAAGCGTGCAGAGAGTTGCATACATCAGTGAAAAAATGAGACAGAAATGCATTTTCTTAGAGGACAGCACTTTGTAAAAATGAATATATTAGGCAAAATTGCATGCTGAAATGTGAGTCTTTAGGAGCAATTTGCACTAAAATGCTGACGAATTTTCATGAGGGCTATGTATAAAAATAAATAAATGACAAAATGATGTGGAACTTCAGACTCGGAAGCTGAGATGAAATGAAATTGATTGATTCCTAAGCCTTGGGACGCCTCCCATCTTTTAAAGTGCCATAAGACCCTTGTTTTGGCTCCATCTTTACTCGCCCTTCTGGAATTTGCCCATCTGGAAAGCATCTAGCATAAGTAGATGGGATGTGAGAGATCTGTTAACAGGATTCTCCCCCTTCTTCTTTATTTGAGATAAAAGCATCTGCTGAGGTCAAATCCAATCGGGGCTGCGGCGTAAGGGGACACGGTTATCCCTTTCGCCCCCATGTTGTGTTTCCAGTTGAGGCAAAACACAAGTGCTAATGAGGTTTACTGTTGGGGTCTGGCAAGAGGGCAGCGGAAGCACCACATCCTGCCTTAGTTGTGTGCTGAGCACCATGCCAGCATTAGGCTCAGGGGTCAGCTGATACCTCTTGCCATTGCATAAGCATTGCTAACTCCCCTTCCTTGTTGCTCTTGAATTCCTGAAGGGCTGCAGTACAGTGAAAGAGCTCGTGCTCTGAGTGCAAAAACTCCCAGGTTTGATTTTCTTAGCGAGGCTGGGAAAGACTCCTGCCTGAAACCATAGACAGCCGCTGACAGTCATTGCAGACAGTACTGGGCTCTGTGGACCAACGGTCTCTCTTGGTATAAGGTAAAATGCTACGATCCAATTCTAGGGCCTCCAAGGTTGACCTTTTGCTTGTGCAAAATCCTGGATTATAGAGAGGGGTAATATCATGGTCAAATTCACATTTGTTGCCTTGCCCACTTTCACTGCTGGCCCTGCTCAGCGTTAGCATATGGCCCCTGAAATGTTGCCCAGAAGGTAATGTGGCCCTTGGGCAGTAGGGTCAGGTGCTGCTGCAATGCTCTCTGGTCTTCTGAATGCACCATATTGCTGCTGCTTGCTGAGAAGGAAGAAGGGCAAGGCTGCCATTTTTAATTTCAAATTTTATAATAGCTCTTTCGTTCATTCCACACTCTGTGCGTGAAGTTGATGCATTCCAAGCGGGGAAAGAGTTAAAGACAAGAGCAACCCATTCATATAACTTGTCCCAGTGCTTTCCATGAAACTCCGAGCTCACTTTCCCCTCTGATTTGTGTTTCCTGCCATGGTGCTGAGAGCTCATGTTCTGTAAACTCAGCCAGCATAGAGGGCCCCACTTCTGCGGGCTGTGAAATTATTTGAAAATAATAATAATTTTCAATTACAATCCAACAATAGCCTCATTACAACAATGCAACATTATAATACAATCACTAATACCAATCATTCCGATATCCAGTGGCGTAGCATGGGTTGTCAGCACCCGGGGCAAGGCAAGTAATTTGCGCCCCCTAACCCGAGGCAAGGCAAGTAATTTGCGCCCCCTAACCCCTAACCTGCTGCCGCTGCCAGCTTCTTCTTGCTGCTGCCTGGGCTGGTCTGGTGTGGTTCTCTCCTGCGCTCAGCACTGTGCTGGGTGGCCGCGGCACTGCCCCTCCCCCAGATAGTCCCTCGCTCTCTCTCCGCACCGCATGCCTGGCACCCGCCCCCTCCACAGTGGGCGGTGACCCAGCGGCTCGGATTCGCACAGCCAGCACTGCAGTGAGAGAGAGTGAGTGAGCCTGGTAGGGGCAGAGAGCTGTGAGTGCGAGCGCCCCCCCCCCGATGTTGCGCCCGGTGCGGCCGCCCCCCCTTGCACCCCCCACGCTATGCCACTGCCGATATCATTTGAAGGTCATTCTTGCCACCATGAGGGGCAGGCCAGGCCTTGGTGAGCATGAAGGACTAATAAAGGCCATTTGTTTTGTTTTGTTTCATAAAATCAAAAAGCCACAGAAAGGTTGGCAGCTCACGCTTTCTGATCCCATCCATGGTGATGGCTCCCTTCTGCTTTTGCTTTGGAAAAGGAGCTGCCCTAAGTGGAAAGAAGGGAAACTTGTAAAAAAAAAACCCCGGCCTTCATCCTGTTTCCTCTTGAATTCAGGCACAGGGCAGCTGCTTGCAAGATGGAAACCTTCATGTTTATAGTGGGGGTGGGTTGTTTGAAAAGAGGGCGACTGAAGCAGGAACGTAAGAAGCTGACATACGCACTGGGTCAAACCATTTCCCCATTTCCTCCAGTGTTCTGTACTCTGGCTGGCAGCAGCTCTCCAGGGTCTCCAGCAAAGCTCTTTCCCATTATGGGCTACCAAATCTTTTAAACTAGAGCTATCAGGACAGTTGTGCTTCCATCAGCGCATGGGTTGGATCTGGAAGCCGAACGTCTGATGTGTCTTCTGTGGCTTCCGACTGAGTGCAGGAAGCTCCTGCAGCCAATCGGAAGCAGTGCCTTGGTTTTCGAACCATTTTGGGAGTCGAACGGACTCCTGGAATGGATTAAGTTTGAGAACCAAGGTACCACTGTACACACCTAGTGAATGACAGGTGCTGAATGGACTTACGCATTAAAGCCTTTGGCAGAAACATTTTCCAAGTTCTTGTTCTTTGTCCAGCCAAAAGAGCCAGGACACAGATGTACAATTTCCAGAGGAGTTTAACAACCAATCCCTTTTCTGGGAAATGTCACTCTCTGAAGGGAATAAGGGTCTCCTAACGAATCTCAGCATCTGTAACAAACTGCAGTTCCAGGAGTCTTTGGGGGATGTTGTAACTGTTTAAAGTGCTATGATACTGCTTTAAATGCATTGTTCAGATGGGGTCCCAGCTGCAAAAGAGCTGCTACCTAGGGTTGCATAATAGTATATAAACTGATAGCATGGAAGTCAGTGCATTATCAAGAATGATACAACCATGCTTAGGTCTTTTTTTGTGTCCCAGCTTGAAATCCCTACATTCTCTGTGGGCATTTAAATGGGAAAGAGCAGTGTGTGTGTGTGTGTGTGTGTGTGTGTGTGTGTGTGTGTGTGTGAACCCAAGAGTCTCTAAAATCAGCACAGAGCCTCTCTGCTAAATTGGTCTTCTCTCCAGAGAGCCTCGCTTGCCGTTGGCTCCGGCGCAATCTCCTTTTACACGGGCGCGCGACTGAAACGTGCAGTATATTTGCAAACATGTTTCAGTGACCTTTGAGAATACGTGACAGACCGGTGTTGCCAGCTGCCTGCGACCTCTGACCCCAAGTCATGGATTAAATTTGTGACATATCTGTTATTTCACTTGGGAAATATGTAAAGGTCAAACAACAAATGAAGAGATTTTTCTCCCTCCCACCCACCTTCACAGCTCATTAGAGTGATGCCTGTCTAGCGCCTAAGATGAATCAGGTAAGTTTTCGCACGGAGGGAACATAACAAGGCTCCAACAGGAACTTTATGGGGTGGCAGCGGGGAGGGGGGGGGACTTACCCCTTTGCCAACAGGGACAAGCGCAGAGCCCTTGTTAAGCCTGCCCCCTGTGCTGCCTGCTGTAGCTTCTGAATGACACACGCTGGGCTCCATGACAATTCCCCCTCCTGCTCTTCCGATTATATGACTTCTGAGAAGGGCTGTAATAAGACCTGGATGGAAATTGATTTCCTCTTCTCCGACTCTCTTGGCAGCGGAGCTGAGCTCATCATGATGCTCTCCTACAAATCTTGGCAATGGGGAAAAACCTTGTTACTTTGTAAAAGCGCGTGGGGAGCCAGGGGGCTGTGGCGGCGGAATGTAATAGTGCAATCTTTGGGATGCTTAGACCCCAAATGGACCCCTACTGAATTCAATTGCGGAAAGCTCTGTGGTTAGCAGCACAGTCTCATGTGTGACTATTCAGAAATAAGTAGCAGGCTATGCACACACAGTGCATTTAAAGCACACACACCCAAAAACCAGAATCCTGGGAACTGTAGTTTGACCACCACACAGCTACAATTCCCAGCACCCTTAACAAACTATGATTACTGGGGTCTTTTTGGTGGGGTGGGAGGGATGGGCTTTACACGTGCGGTGTGTATGCAGGCCGCTGAATTTAATGGGGCTTATATCCAGGGACACGGGTGGCGCTGTGGGTTAAACCACAGAGCCTAGGACTTGCTGCTCAAAAGGTCGGCGGTTCAAATCCCCACGACAGGATGAGCTCCCGTTGCTCAGTCCCTGCTCCTGCCAACCTAGCAGTTTGAAAGCACATCAAAGTGCAAGTAGATAAATAGGTACCTCTCTGGCGCGAAGGTAAACGGCATTTGTGTGCTCTGCTCTGGTTCGCCAGAAGCGGCTAGTCATGCTGGCCACATGACCTGGAAGCTGTACTCCGGCTCCCTCGACCAATAAAGCGAGATGAGCGCCGTAACCCCAGAGTCGGCCATGACTGGACCTAACGGTCAGGGGTCCCTTTACCTTTATATCCAGGTAAGAGTGTGTAGAATTTCAAGGACAGCATTGTCTTTATGCAGGGCTGGGAAAGACCTCTAGCCAAGACCTCAGAAACCCCTTGTCATTCCTCATGGTTTGTATTCATAAACACCACACACAAAAATTGCAAATATGCATTTAATGTAACATGGAAAATCACTTCTGATCTTTTTTTGTCCGTACACATTTTCTGCCCTGGAATCTCATTGTCTATTCTTTGCTCTTCTCTACTGCAAAAGCCAATTCTGTTTTCACTTTTGCTTGCCTGCTCCACACTGTTCATTAGTCTGTAGTCTTTTCTCCTGTCCCTTCTGATCCAGCTTCTCTCTGAAGACAATGGGCCCAGTCTTCCCAGTCCCTCTTCATACGGATGTTTCCCCCGCTAGCCTCAAACCACTTTTGTTGCCTGTCTAAATCCTCTTGGTTGCTCTTGAGAGGAGGTTATTGCTAGAACGGAATGCCTTAGAACAGAGAAAGTTATCTTATTCAGTCAGAGCACTGGTCTATCTAGCTCAGTATTGTCCACACTGACTCCACCCCCATCATTCAGCTCAGACACTGAGGTCCAGTGCCGAGGGCCTTCTGGTGCTTCCCTCACTGCAAGAAGTGAAGCTACAGGGAACCAGGCAGAGGACCTTCTCGGTGGTGGCACCTTCCCTGTGGAACGCCCTCCCATCAGATGTCAAGGAAATAAACAACTATCTGACTTTTAGAAGACATCTGAAGGAAGCCCTGTTTAGGGAAATTTTTAATGTTTGATGTTTACCTTGTTGTTGTTGTTCTGTTAGAAGCCACCCAGAATGGCTGGGGAAACCCAGCC
Organism: Podarcis bocagei; assembly: GCF_964188305.1. Taxonomy (NCBI): domain Eukaryota; kingdom Metazoa; phylum Chordata; class Lepidosauria; order Squamata; family Lacertidae; genus Podarcis; species Podarcis bocagei. Next base: position 13,159,084 of record NC_138141.1, on the reverse strand, counting down.
AGATGGGCAGGGTATAAATAATAATATATGATGATGATGATGATGATGATGATGATGATGATGATGGTGATGATGACTGGCAGAGGCTCTCCAAGGTTTCAGGCATGGGTCCCTCCCAATGCTAACTGGAGATACCAGGGATTGAACCTGGGATCTTCTGCATGCAAAGCAGGTGCTCTGCCACTGAGCCATGGAGTCAGAGTCCTACTTCATCACAGTCCCTCCTGTACAGAACTTCAACAAAAGAAGTGGGTCATCGAAGGAAAGGAATAGCTCTTGATCATTATTTTATTGCAGATGGAGGATGGTGGGAAGAAAAACCAGTCTCTGTGGTTACCAGCTGCCCTCCTTGGGGAGCTAAGAGTTTGTCTTTTCTGTATGTCGGTTGTCCTGATGTGGAGATAGATACAGTCAGTGGTGAGGCACAAAATAATAAGTGGACTCTCTGCAAATATCTAGATAAACCCAGTGAGCTGCAGCTGTAGCTTTGATGGAACTGGGGAATGAAGGTCACACTTCAGGAGGCAGGGGAGTCGGAAGCAAGGTCAAGGCTGAAATGGGTTGTAGGCACAAAAGAGTATCATGTGTATATAATCTGGAGTCTCTCTGTCTGTTTATTTCCTGAGGATCATGTTTATTGTCCCCTGCTGGCTGTCTTCTCTTCATCACGGCCCTGACAAAAAAAGCTCCACCGAGGAACAAAGTCACAAAGGGTTGAACTAGTTACTGGGAATGACAAGTGAATTTGAATGCCAGTGTGACAGGCCAAAGTTCCAATGGACATCTTTTTCTCACAGAGTGATGGGGGGAGCGTTACCAGTTCACGTTCTCTCTTAAAGAGCTAGAAATGCACGTCAATCTTTTGGTGACTAGTCTAGAGTCTGAATGCAGTCATTTAACTTTCCCCATCTCCCAAGCCATCTGGGCAAATCCTTCTGTACCTGGAGAACGGGAATAATAAGTGACTGCCACTCACAGAAGCTGAGAAGAGTCAAGTCAAGCCCATCCCATAGTCAGGTGGCTGTCCAAGGTACTAGATAGCCTCTACCACGCTCTCTTGGAGAATGGCACCATGATGGCTATGTCCATATTGGGTGCTGAATTCAAGTGATGAACCTCCACATAGCTGTTAAAGGCGTAGTGGCTCTCCCAAAATAAAAATCTGAAACCTAGTTAGGACATTTCCTTCCTTCACTTTTTGATTTCCTTTAAGGAACTCCATCTCCTTGTGGTCTATGAGCAGTAGACTGAAATCCACCAGGCAACTGGCCAATTTCTGTTGAACCGCCTTGGGCAAAGAAGAGGAACCTGTGGCTCTCCAGGTGTTGTTGGATTACAACTCCTATCATCCATGACCATTGGCCAAACTGGCTAGGCCTGATGGGAGTCGTAGTTCAGCAACGTCTGGAGGACCACAGGTTCTCCTCCCCTGATCTAGGACCTAGAATTACCTGGACTTGTTCACTGCTGCATTTCTCACAGGGAGAGAAGATGCTGGATGAGGTGGTTCTTGGTCTGATCCAGCAAGGCGCTTCTGATGACTTTAAGGCAAAGTGCATGCCCAGTTGTGCCATAACTGTCAAGAGATCCTTTGCTCTGTAAACGTAAGCACATCGTTGGAGCACATGGATACTATTTATTTCAAAGAAGTAGAGCATAAAAGTAGAGCTTGAAAGTTGGCTCACCCCTGGACTACGCTGACCTTGAGTCAGCCCTTTATTAGATAAATTAATACTATTTTTTAAAGCCACAGGTATACTGGTGCATGGGCAAAAAGCTGTGCTTGCACCTCCAGCAGTATTCAGAGAGGATTGATAAGAATCACATCGGCACACAAATGAAAATCTCTTGATTAATTCAGCTGTCAGACTTCCACACCCACTCATCCATCCACTTGTCCTCCTTTGGCGTAATTTCTAAAGCACTTGTCATTGTGCAACGAAAACATTAATGCCAGCCTGGCAGGTGTTGCAAGTTTCACTTGGTTGGGGGTTTGGTTTTTAAAAAATGCTTTTGCATGTGTTGAACCCACGGGTCTTGTGGACTTATCTACAACCTTCTGATTTGCTGCCCGCTTGCCCTGATCTGGTAGCACATATGGAACCCTCAAAGAATGAACCAGACACCCAGCCCCAGGTTGAGGAACTTGGGGAGCAGGTAGGTTCCCCTAGAAGCAGTACTGAGGAACCCTTTGAAGGGCCCTCTGTGGGGATGGGGGAACCCACTGAAGAAGACTTGGAGCTGAGAGAGGATAAGGTGGAGCCAGCCCACAATCCAGTGCAGATAGATTCAGGTCCAGGCTGAGCGATGACGTAACATTTGCCTATGGATCTAGAAGTCAATATGCGGCTCCATGATTAGACTACTGGGCAGGCTCTATTTGGTGTTGTGGTACTGGGGAGCTTCTACTTGACAGCATCTTTGTTCTACTTTCTATACAGCCAAACAGAGAGCTGCCTTATACACTGCCCAGTCTGGCCAAATCTACCATACTTTTATGCCTCTACAAAGTCTCAAACAGGCTTCCTGCTAGCCAAGCTCCTTTAAACCAGGCATAGGGACCAGCCTGCAGCCCAAATCAGGTTTGGTATGGGTTCTAATTTTATCTGCAAGACTGTTTCAGCCAGGCCATGCTCACCTAATGACATATGATATCAAATGTGGGGCAGGCAATTGGGAGTCTTAAAGCGCACTCCTGATTTTTCTTTGGCAAACAAGGGTGCCAATTTGAATAGAATATTGTGGGGGCTCAGGTAAGCCCCACTCCACATAATTGATCACATGACATGGTGCACACACACCATTTGAATGGGAACGCCCATCAACTTTGCCCCTCAAATATTTTATTGTGAGGGCTGAAGCCCCCACGGGCCCTAGAAGTTGGCTCCTATGTTGGCAAGCGGGGCTTGATGTCAGAACTGGTCAGCTGGTTGGTGCTGACCCAGTGGCATAGCGTGGGCTGCCAGTGCCCAGGGCTGCTCAGAGGGAACTGGACAGAGTACACGTGTGCATTCAACTGCCTAACAGCATCTGTGTCACCCAGGAGATTGCAGCAGCAGAGATGAGAAAAGAAGAGTTGTTCCATTGTCTAGAGAAGTCACTTCCTGGTTCACATGGAGAACAATTTTACACCCGGGGCAACTGCCCTTGTGCCGCCCCCCCCACTGCAACACTGTGCTGACCACAAGCCCCACTGGGCCCAGCTGCACTCAGGCATTCCTGATCAGCTCCTCCCAAGTGCAGCCAATCCTTGCTGAAAGTGGGGCTTACAAACCTTGCTTTCATTAGGGATCTTCCTTTGCAGCCTGGCTTGAATTTAAAGTTTGAACCAGAGATCATGGGGATTGAACCTGGAACTTTCTGCATGTAAGGCATGAGCTTTACCACTGAGCAATGGATTGAACACAGAAAGTTTGAATCCCCCATTCATACGGCTTTAATCAATGCCATGTGTGAAATTTGGCAAGCTTCTGCAGAGAAGATCTTTTTGCCACCTGTACTTCGGCACTTCCAAAGGAGACATAAATTGAAATCAAAGGCGCTAATGGATGTTAGTGACATCCATCTGGAGGTCAGTATCACTTTGACTGTTTAGATTTACTAGGAAAGAAATGTTAAGCCTTCCAAAAGCCATTGAAAGTCAGGCTTAATGCAGTTTGTTTAAAGAAATGTTACGGAAGTATCCTAGAATCGCCCCCTCTCAGCTCTGCTTGGAGACAACCTACATAGCAATTCTGAGCAATAGTTCCTTATTCCATTGTATTTAGAGAAAGAAATATGATTCACTGGAGAAAGATTGCTAGAATGTAGGTTGCTTGCTTCCAGAGCTTGAATCCATAAAAATGAGTTTATGCAAGTGAAAATGAAGCCATGGGGAGTGGGCATTAGAAGATTTGGGGTGAGGTGTCATTAGTATGTTGATGGTAGCCAGCTCTGTGTCTCTGTAACATCTGAAGCTGGAGAAGCTGTGCAAATCCTGGATTGGTGCCTGGACTTGGTGGTGGGCTAGATGAGGGCCAATAAACTGACTCTGAATCTTGGCAAGATGCAGATGCTATAAGTGGGTGGTCCCTGTGCAAGGATAACTGGTCAGTTGCCTGATTTGGATGGAGCCTCACTCTCTATGAAAGAGCAAATTCATAGTTTGGGGGTGCTCCTGCATGCATCTTCATTGCCAGAGGCCCAGGTGACCTCAGTGGCTAGGAGTGCCCCTCTTACCAGCTTCAGCTTTTTCTGGACTAGTCTTGACTACTGCTGTCCATGTGCTACTAACTTCCAAGATGGATTACCCATGCAATTTTTTTTATTGTTGCCATAATTTATTGGCATTGTCTTAATAGGGGTGACAGTGGCCAGCTGGCAGGGGCATAGCTAGCTGCTCCAGCACCTGGGGCGAGCCATCCACGAGGATGGGGTGAGCTGCCCATGGATGATCCACACATGGGGGTGCCGTGGTGAACCGCCCAGGGGGGGCACCGCAGCAAGCAGCCCACAGAGTCCACCTGGTGGACGCAAGCCCCACGCTGCCATTTTGGGCAGCACGGGACCTGAGCCACCATGTCACTCCCAGAGAGATGCGTGGCTGGGGTGTGCTGCAGGCCAGCCCCCACGGTAAGTGCTGCCCCCATGGCATGCCATTTTGCCACCCCCTCAGGGATGATACCCTGGGCCTTCCGCACCCCCACCCCCTTCCTACGCCCCTGCCAGCTGGAAACCACTTCACAGAATAGCTGCTTCCTATTACAGGGTGGTGGTTGTTTTTTAAAACCACTGCTGCCATCAGTTGAGTTCAATGGTAGTCCTGCCTTTCACATGTTGATTGTCCTAGTTTAGATGAAGTAGTGCGAAGTAGCATATGACTCGACCCGATCTCAAATCTGTGTATTTTGGGTGAATTCAGGGTATCAGTTGTAATTCTGTGTAGAAGCAGCCTAAGGAATGTCCTGGTGGTGGTCAGATTGGAGACAACTAAATCTGCTACCCCAGTGGTACCTTGAGTTGTGTATCCCTTTGGATACGTAATCTTTGGGTTACGAACACGGCAAATCCAGAAGTGTATACTTCCAGGTTTCAGCATGCATGCATGCACAGAAGCGATCTGCGCGCCATGCCTGTGCGCAGAAGTGCTCAATTGCGCCGTGCATGCATGCAGAAGGGTGCCTCTGGGTATGGACTTTTCGGGATATGGCCGAACCTGTGGAATGGATCCTGTCTGTAAACCAGAGGTACCACTGTACTGTGGGAGTCTTCAAATCTGAGGCCCTATAACTCTTTAACATGGGTTCTGCACTTAACTTTTACCATAGAATCCATGGTATTCAACACCAAATCAAAGTGCTGATCACCAACAATCCACACATTTGGAGTGGGTTTCATCCCTGTTCTGATTACTGCTAGTTCATATAAATTAGGAGGATCAACATGAGAGGTAGACCTACTTGCAATGGTGTGGAAGAGAGAGGAGGTGTCTTTGTGGGGGTCTGGCAGGGCCAGGGGCTGGTGGGCCACTGACAACAGCCAGGCAGACCTTGGCTGGCCTGTGGACTAAAGGTTCACCACCTTTGCCATAGATGATAGCATTTCTTCTCTTTCTCCTTCACCCCTTCTTCTGCTTTCTCAAACTTCCTACACCTTTCCCATCGTATTTTAAAGTAATATGTTTGGTGGTGCTTTGAGGTCAAAGTGTGGTCCATTGGTGAGTCCCAACCTACCAGCTGAAGACCAGTGCTCTGCTTTAATCTCCATAACTTGGCCACTAATAGCTCTGGAACCCAGAAATGCCTTTCAGATCGCAAATTCAAATTAATGTGAGGGTTATGAGTTCCCAGGAGACAAAAATAGTAGTGCAATAAGGTTTTCCTATCTCCCTCTCTTGGAGTTCTCTAGACTTATGCCAGACAGCATGAGCGTAGGTCTATGTGATGTGCACTGTGTGTTGTGCGATTAAATCAATTTCTATTTGTTAAGGAGCTGAGGTCATCCTGGACTAGTTCATTGCTTTTGCTTACATGTGCTGAAGGGGTCAGATCAGGCAAAACTGAAATCACAAATGAAGCAAGATTTCTGTGAGCTCAGAAATATATATATTTCTACTGGGTCCCTGTTGCCATGATGCTCCTGACTGAAACCCAAATTCTTGGAGAGTAAACTCCCCTCCTTCTTGCAACATTTCTGATCTTCACTCTGTGTTCTTGATCCCTGGCTTTGCCTTACAACAGTGTTTAAAGATTGTTTAAAGATCACTTTGCTGCTCGCCAAATTTGATTGATGTGTGTTTTCTTTTTCTGAACAGTAATATAGGCATATGTGTTGCCATTGTTGGTTTTTGGTTAGTTGGGTTTTTGGGTTTCAGTTGCTGCATATATGGACCTTGCAGCAGCAGAAACTTGCTTTGTTTCTAATTAAAACATGATGTTGTGTGTGTGTGTGTGTGTGTGTGTGTGTGAAGCAGGGATGCATGACTCTTGCCAAATTTGGCTTCTTTAATTTTTCCAGTCTTATATCTGATTCCTCTATTTCCATGTTAGTTAGCATTCCCCATCTCCCAGAGACCACACAATATTTCATACACAATATTTTCTACTTTCTCCCTATGTATGCATTTTTATACATTTTTGTTGTTGCTGTTGGAGAATTGCGAACTTTGAAGGACAGCTTCCATCATAGCTGTCAACTTTCACATTTGAAAATAAGGGATCAGCAGCCTCACCTGTACCGGGGATAGTCTACGGGATAGCTAACAATCTGGGATAGCAGTGGGAAGCAGCGGGAAACAGCACTGGAATAAGGGAATTCCCCACAAAAAAAGGGAAGGTTGATAGCTATGGTTTCCATATGGGTTTGTGAAGGGCAAATTCGGTTCAAGTTAAAATGTGAAATAAAGAAAGTTCGGCCCTTTCACTAGTCAGAAAGTAACCAATGCTTCTGAATCTTTAAGGTATGTAATGCCCAGATAAGACCGCTAAGGAAAATTCTTCAATCCCAATGGATCTCTTCGAGCTCATATTCAATTATCTGCCTGTGGGAATTAATGAATAATACTACTAGTTATTTCAAATGCCATGGAGTATATGAAACATGGGAAATTGCCTTTTACTGAATTTAGGCCACTGCCACATCTATCCTGGTGCTTTTATTTCTAGGTAGTATTTTTTAATAGGATATATTGATGCTTGAACCTAGAACTCTCTGCATGTGCAACATATGCTCTGCCAATGATGTAGTGGCAGCCTTTGAAGAGCAGAGCTTCATCATGATAGCCATAGAGAATCCCAAAATGCAGGTAACAATAACAATAACAATAACAATAACAATAACAATAACAATAACAATAACAATAACAATAACAATAACAATAACAATAACAATAACAATAACTTCTTCTTTATACCCCACCCATCTGGATAGGTTTCCCCAGCCACTCTTGGTGGCTTCCAACAAAATATTAAAAAAATACAATAAAACATCAAAAACATAAGAAACTTCCTTAAACAGGACTGCCTTCAGATATCTATTAAAAGTCAGATAGTTGTTTATTTCCTTGGCATCTGATGGGAGGGTGTTCCACAGGGTGGGAGCCACTACTGAGAAGGCCCTCTGCCTGGTTCCCTGTAACCTCACTACTTGCAGTGAAGGAACTGCCAGAAGGCTCTCGGAGCTGGACCTCAGTGTCCGGGCTGAATGATGGGGGTGGAGACGCTCCTTTACACACATTTACATGTTATTTAGATTTCCTCCCCACAAAGCGGTTGCAAATAGCATACTATCCAATTTGTTAGGACCAGCTGACAGCCATAGATGTTTATAGAACAAATTCAACTTGTAAAACATAGCTGAAACGCAACCTTTAGCTTTTTAATTAAAAATGCAAACAACCTTGTAAGGAAATGTTACCATTTAAATTGCTAGCATGATGTAGAACACTGCTGAAGAAGAAGAAAGCTCTCTGTTTATTTTTCTCATTCTCTGATTTCCCCTATGCGGTGTCAGAAAGAAGCCTGAAAGAAAGCCTCAAAGAATGATAGAATTGTGGAGTTGGAAGGGACCTTACACCAGCTCCTTCATTGGGCAGCGGCGTGGCCTTCTCCAAGCTCAGATGGGTCACCCAAGGAAATCCCTGTGCAACCCGGACATCCAGGATATCGACTGCTTTGTGCAGCTCCGTTTGCTTGTTACATTGGGGCAGACACCTAAAACAACTGTCACAGATGTCAGACTGGTTACAGCTAGTTTGGGATTTGTCCTCCAGGGCTACGATAACAGGGGGTCTTTGGGCTTTGGTGGTGGGAGTGCTCAATGACAAACATGTCACCTGGGAAGCCTGCAGGGCTTCATCTAAAGAGGTTACCCTTTAGAAATTCCTTTGGTGTGTGCCCTTCCTTGCTGCGTTTAGCTAGGTGAGGTCTCTAAGCTACAAATCCTCTTGATTGGCTAGCTGACGGGCAAAGGCATTTCTGCCCTGATTACAGATGTAGCTTTAGAAGTGAGAGCCTGCCACATCAAAGCCCCATGGCAGATCATTTGCATGACGTCGGGTGGCGTTACTGAACTTCTCCCTTTCGGGATAAGTCTTTTGTAATCGCAGCTTGGACAAAAAAATAAATAATAAATCCCAGGCGTGACCTTTCCCATTGCTGGCTAATGAGCTTCTTCTGTTTGAGGAGCAGCCCTGTCAATCAGTATCGGTGCTCATAAGTGAAAGCTCCCATCATATCCTTTGTCTCCATCCCATGATGAAATGACAGAATAGAAGTGGAGACAGCCAAAACCAGCAAAAGCCAGGCAGATGTGCAAAAGAGGAGTGTTTCTCCTTTATGGGAGATGCTCCCATGTTTTCTCCCCAATGGAAGGATTTGAGCTGATAAGAAGTGCCCGGCTGCATCAGAGCAAAGGCTCACCCTGGTTCCCTTTGAGAAGCCTGTGTGTGGCACATGAGCACATAGGCCTTCCCAGCTTTAGTTCTCTGGGGGCACATTGCCTCTGATCCTTGAGGAAGGAGTGTGCCGTCACAACTAGTGAATATTGATAGCTGCATCCTGCATGGATTTGTCTAATCCATGGGTAGGCAAACTAAGGCCTGGGGGCCCGGATCCAGCCCAATCGCCTTCTAAATCCGGCCCATGGATGGTATAGGAATCAGTGTGTTTTTACGTGAGTAGAATGTGTCTTTTTATTTAAAATGCATCTCTGGGTTATTTGTGGGGTATAGGAGTTCATTCATTCCCCCCAAAAAATATAGTCCGGCCCCCCACAAGGTCTGAGGGAATGTGAACCGGCCCCCCTGCTGAAAAAGTTTGCTGACCCCTGCTCTAATCCCCTTTAGAAGGGTGCCAACTCCATCCTGTGTTCCTTCGAGGAAGAGTGGGATAAAAATGTACGTAACATATAAAACAAAATGAGCGACAATGACTTATTACAGTTCATTTGGTGTTGGGGGCTCAAACCTCTGGAACTCCCTTCTGACTGGTGAATGTCAAGCACGGGACAGAGATTCTCTTACGCCATCAGGCAGTTTTATGTTTACTTTTTGCTTTGTTTCTGATTGTATGGCTGTGTGTGTGTGTGTGTGTGTGTGTGTGTATACAGCACTCATGAATGCTAAGGATAAAAGTGGTATATTCATGTCTTAAACAAAATGTTGTGAAGTGTTGTGAAATGTCAAGTGAACCATCTGAAAAGAGTTGTTTTGCAATAGCAGTACAGTGGTACCTTGCTTTACATACGCTTCAGGTTACATACGCTTCAGGTTACAGACTCCGCTAACCCAGAAATAGTACCTCAGGTTAAGAACTTTGCTTCAGGATGAGAACAGAAATCGTGCAGCAGCGGCGCGGCAGCAGCAGGAGGCCCCATTAGCTAAAGCGGTGCTTCAGGTTAAGAACAGTTTCAGGTTAAGAATGGACCTCCGGAATGAATTAAGTACTTAACCCGAGGTGCCACTGTATCTAGATTTGCATTTAAAAATAAAATAGCTACGTAATTCTGATTTGGCCAAAGATGGAAGAACTTGCACAGAACAGAATTTGTACCACTGCCAGGCTGGTTGTGGCTTCTAAGCGCCACCACCATCAACTAATTTAGGTGACTAACTTGGATGGTTATTATGCTTATGTAGCACAAGGCAAACTTGTTAGCTCAGTGGGCGGAAGGATGCCCAAACTGACTTGATATTTGCTTCTGAAAGGCCCCAGGATACATTGCGGAAGAAATGTTGCAAAGATTCTGGAATATCAAATATGTCCTAGAGCTTTTGCAATCTGTGCATGAACAATTCACGAACAAAAGAAGGAAAAATGGCAGAGTTAATAGCACTGTGTATTATTCACTCGACTCGAGCAGAAAGTATTCACTGCGATGGTGATGCTACCCATCTGTTAGTTACTGCATTAAAATAAGCTGTTAGCTTGATTGTGCCGTTTGTGAACTCATAATCATATTTTAAAATATCACCTTCAGCTATGGCTTTGCCAGCTCCGCCTACCTAAGCAAGATTGGGTTGGATTCGTCTGTGAGTGTGCATGTTTATGAGAGATCTTTATGGGAATCAAGGCCATCGTCACAGAGAGCTTGTGGGGATATTTCAGCCTGTGGGGATTTTTTTTTCTTTTTAAGACACTTGCCAAAACTTTTTGGCATTTGGTAAGTTTTGCAACCTTTTTATGTACATAGGATGAAAATGCAACACATTGTCTTAGCTTGCAGCTTCATATCTAAGCAAATAGGAGATGTAATTTGGTGAACGGCATGATTTTTATTTTATTTTTTGTTAACTCATTTGGTCCTAGAGTAGGTAACAGGAATGTAAAATACAACATTAAAATCAGTTTAAAAGAAATTGCAGTCATTTCTAGAGTGGGCCCTGATCCTCCAAGATCAGCTGATTATATAAGCAAACCATTCACACACACCCCCGCTGTCTTATTTTGTTTTCATCTCTTGTCATCTCTTTATTTTTCATTATGGTTGGGACCTCAAAACCTGCAAGTAACCTGGACCTTTGAAAAGGCCTGGTTATAGCTGCTGAATACAAAGAGACTGAGGTACCTGAGAAGCCCTAAGCTATATATCAAGAAATTAATGTGTGTGTGTACACACACACACACATTAATTTGTTGATATTTAATACATTTCAGCAACTTATATTGAGCTACGTAAGGGATGTGGGTGGTGCTGTTGTCTAAACCACTGAGCCTCTTGGGCTTGCCAATCAGAAGGTCAGTGGTTCAAATCCCCGTAATGGGGTGAGCTCTCATTGCTCTGTCCCAGCTCCTGCCAACCTAGCAGTTCGAAAGCACACCAGTGCAAGTAGATAAATAGGTACTGCTGTGGCGGGAAGGTAAACGGCATTTCCATGTGCTCTGGTTTCCGTCATGGTGTTCTGTTGCGCCAGAAGCGGTTTAGTCATTCTGGCCACATGACCCAGAAAGCTGTCTGTAGACAAACAGCAGCTCCCTCGGCCTGAAAGCGAGATGAGCGCTATAACTCCATAGTCAGCTTTGACTGGAGTTAACCATCCAGGGTCCTTTACTGTTACCTTTTAACTGCAGAGCTGAAAATGGAACTCTGTGAAATTTTCCATGGTGAGCTTTAAAAACATTTTTTTAGAATGTTTTTTAATAGCTGTGTAGATGCAGCCTGAGATGCATGGTTCTGTGTTGCTAGAGCTAACTAAAATGGCTCTGAACTGTACTATTTGGTTTCTATTTCAGCCATTTCAGAATGGCCTTGTGCTATAATTTTTATTGTGAGTTGCTACAGATGCTCAGAGCTGAGCTCTCTCCCTTGGACCTTTAGAATTTCGGGCCCAGATCAGTAATGGTCTTTGCCCTGGCCTGCTCTAGGTAACATTGGATTAGTGATGTGGCCTAATGGCCTGAGACCAGGACTTCTTAGAGGCAGAGGTCTCCAGCAACCAGTGGTGGTGAGGAAGAGATGGACCCATACTCTCTGCATTCCATGAGGGCTTGTGGGAGCTGAAGTCCAGCTTTTCTCTCCTGAACCCCAAGGGGAACATCTCTGCCACCAGACTCTGTCAGTTGGTGCACAGAAGAGAGATCCCCCACAGCCAGAAACCCCATAACCTTGAAAAAGCCAATGGCTGCAGAAGAAGGCATTGACCCTTTAACTGACTGAAAGACAGCACTGCCTCTAGACCAGGCACCCCCAACCTTCAGCCCTCCAGATGTTTTCGACTACAATTCCCATCATCCATGACCACTGGTCCTGTTAGCTAGGTATCATGGGAGTTGTAGGCCAAAACATCTGGAGGGCCGCAGGTTGGGGATGCCTGCTCTAGACATTGACTACCTAGCCCTGCTATAGAAAGCTCATCAAGTTGCTGTAGGACACTGCTGAGAATACTTGACTGTTTGGCTTCAACTATAGGGGCACTGTCCATGGTCCTGAATCTCCATCACTCTCAGGGCCTTACCTGGGCCTTGCAATCCAACTACCGACATCACTTTGCTTGAGCTATCACTTCTCCTGAGCTGTGGACATCCCTGCACAGCTCAATGAGTAGTGTGGGGTGGCAATTGGTTATTTGGGGTGGCGCAGCAATAAAGCAGCTAGCACATTTGCTTGTTGAGATTCCTGCCTTGCAGGAGGTTCCCTCCAACTCTACAGTTCTATGATTCTATGATCCTGACACTGTGCTTTGGGGTCTGGTTCACCGGGCTCCTTATGAGGATCAGAGCCAAGAACCTGGTCCACCTCCTCAACTGATGTTGGCACTGCAGCCTGTGACTTGGTGTCCTAGACACTGCTAGACTCTGGGCTAGCATAATGTAACTGCTCTCAGAACAATTGAGCAGATACATGCTAGATGCCTTTGAGCATCTGAAGGGCTGTTGAATGGAACATGGAGCAGACTGGTTCTCTGTTGATCTGTCTCCATACTGCAGCTTCTTTGGGTTTCACAATCAAGGCCTCTTAGAAGATTCCAAAGGTCAGGAGTGGGGGACTTCATCAGGACAAGGGCCAGATGTGCCCCTCCAGGCCTCCCTATCTCACCCTTGAAACACTCCCTGGGCTGCACCTTCCACTAGTCCTGCTTTGAACTCAAGAGTAAGGATTTTGCCTGGCTGGAATGTGATAGAGCCTCTTGGGCGACTGGATGGAGGTGTGTGTTTGTGTATGGTAGGAAGGTAAAGTATACATTTGTTGCTTCACTCCTTTTTTTCTTCTGGCACACCCACTCTCCTCATGTGACACCTTGGAAAATAATGCAGCCCTCAGGCTGAAAAATGCTTTCCCACCTCTGCCCTACGTAAGTACATAAGACCCCCAGCTTTTCAAATAGCTTGAGGATGCTGCAAATCTCCTTGTGAGTTTGTTAGCCTGAAGTTTACCTAACTTGGCTTTCTTTGTGGCTGTCTGTCATTGAAAATCTTTGCGGCTAGCATGGATTTTTCCCTCTCCCCAGCTGGTGCTGCAGCAGTCAGGTTTCTGGCTAATTTCATTCACAAGCAATTTGTTTTGCTTTCCCAATGTTATCAGGATTGCTCATTCTCTTTCAAGAGCCTTGCTTTGCTGCTGTGATCTCCTCTGCCTGTTTACTATTATCCCACAAGGTTAAACACCATTTGGATTTTGCTCGGGGCTCTCGCTGAATATCAAACTGCTGTTATTTGAACAACTGCATATTTATTATCCTGCGGAGCAGCAGGCAAGGGAGAGAGGAGGCCTGTTGCAGGATTTCTTATATGGAGGACAGTTCAGGTCATGAGGGAGGGCTGGGACTGCGGACATCAAACAGAATCATCTGCAGGAAATGATATGTGTTGAAGTTCTGTGTTTGCAAGATGGGAATCTGAGCTTTCATGTGTCGGGGGGAATACATATTGTGTGCGTGGAGATGCCCTAATCATCTGGAGAGAAAGTGAGGTGGAACTTGGCTCTGTAACAGCCCTATTCTCTCCCCCCACCCGAAAGAAACCCTCACTGCTTGCCTCTCATTCAAGAGACCCATTTAAACACCTGAGTTTAAACAGAATATCAAAATATGCCATTTTTCTGATGCCTGGTTCCACACAAAACTCGCTTTTGATAACACGCCAAGAGGAGGCCGAGCCTATCTTGGCTGATCAATAGGCATCTCCCTGGTACATCGAGGCTGACAACTTGGGTCAACATCCATTTTATGAACAGGATTTGTCCAAAAGCGACATTGCCACGTCGGCACATTATAGATTTCTGTATAGATCAGCACTTCATCTTCTAATGGTGTTTGCTCAGAATTCCAAGGGAGTTGGTTTGTGTATCTGTGTGTGTGTTTTCCCCCCTTTGCTTGCAAATATCCTTATAAATAAGGAGCATACCTTGAGGGTTTATTACTCCACATAAAAAATAAAGCCTAAAAGGAAAGGGAAGTTGACATAAAGCAATTACCCAAGCTATTAAAGGGATTTATTTGAATGTGCAAATATTTTCTACCAGTGTTAACAACTCTGCTGGGAAAGAAGGAGGAAAAACTCTCGGCCAGGCTCCTGCTTACAGACAATAATTCAGATATTTTTGTTGAGAGCTGGATGATGAATCCTGAGTGAGGCTATCATTTGTTACCTGTCCATAACGCCTTGCTTGCCAATCAACATTGTTTGCTGGGCTCTCATAGCTCATAAAGCCTTTTGGTGGGCCATTTGCACTGTTTTGCAAAGATAAAGTGATAAATGAGTATGTGCTTGCTCTTTTCTCTGTGAAATATGGAAGGAGTAGGAGGAGGGGGTGAGCATAAACCTGGAATTAGGTTTACAGCTGTGGTTAATTTGGAGAAAGAGATTCAGAACGACATCCTTTGAATTTTCTTTCAGCAGTACTAAATGTTAAACATTACTAAATTGGATGCTGCAAAAGCAGCAACTTGGGGGCAAATAGTAACAGGAGGGGGGATTTTCAGCTGGAAGCTGGTGCATTTCCCCAATTTGTATCAGATCAGGGGTATTGTGCGTGCTTTTCCTTCAAAATAAAAATAGTTAGTTCAAGTAGACTTTTTTTTAAAAAAAGCATGAATAATGAAGTTGTTGTTTTGAATCAAGATGGCAGACTGAAACAGGACTTTGGCATGACTGTGCCCATTTTTGGCATAGGTTTGACGTTGTCGCTTGTGATATCATTGCCAAAATTGGCATGTGGGTTCCTGTGGTGGGAGTGGGAGTCTGTTTAGATACCAGCCACCATATTTAATCAAGATGGTGGACTGAAACAAAACTTCCAAGTGACTTCACCTGGTTTTTGACATCGTGGAGCACAGCAACCTATTCTGGGTGCGTTACCAAGCTTGATCTCCAGTAATGGCTGGTGTCCGTTGGGATAGATAGGGTGAAAGGCAGGTAGCCGCAACAATATATTGAGCCAGAATGGATGCCCAGGCAAAGGCAACTGATTCTAGGTTTGCCCCCATCTTCTTCCCTGCTGTGTTCTACAAGGGCAAGGCTGTGATTAAGGAGGAGGCATCTGACCACCAGGACAGGCTATAAGAGACTCAAGACCTCATTGAGAAACAAGCTATACAGAGCCTGAATGGCTGTAAAGGCTAGGCTGTGAGCAGCAGTCTATGGTAAGCGAGAACTCTGGGCCAAGCCAATGATTGGAATGAAATAGTAATTTGGAACCGAAGGACGAGCTAGGAAGCAGGATCAGGAGGAAGCAAGCAGGTCAAGAATAAAGGACAGGACAGGAGGTAGGGACCAAATGACAAAGCAGATCGAGGAACAAAGCAGAACAGAAGGACAAACCAAAGGATACAGGGTCATGTTAGAGCTTGGGGAGACCTTGTTGCAAGGCTTGAATGAGACAGGAAATCCTCTTAGTACAGTCCTTCCGGTTCAGGAGTGAACACATGCAAAAGCGACAAGAATGGACAACACATTGATTTGTCCAAGTGGGAAGAGTGTGCACACCTTTTTCAAACCCTGCCCCCCCTTTGAAAAAGAGCCTCTCTACCTCTAGCTTCAACTGCACAATCCATGAAATTTACTCTAATCACAAACCACACGCGGCGTTCCACAAGCACACACCATCATCTAGCGCTTATCTCGGTGTAGGAAACAATCTCACATATGAAATAGCTTAGAGGCAGCGGAATGAAAATGACAACAACAAATCCTTTCTAAGTCTTCAAGCGGTAAGCATCTATCCACACAGTCCAGTAAACATACCGAGGATTTGCTAAAGGAAACAGTGTTGGCAGGAAATGTTTCCCATGGCCTGACCAAGTGTCAAATTCATGGAGGATGACGCTGTCAGTGGCTTCCAGCCACAGTGGTGATGCTTCACCTGCACTGCTGGATACAGTATGGCTCTGAATGCCCCATATGCCACCAGAGACTGGAGATCAGAAGTGGAGAGAGGGCTCGTGCTCAGGTCCTGCTTGCAGAATTCCCATAAGTATCTGGTCGGCCACTGTAAGAATAGGATGCCGGACTGTATGGGCCATTGACCAGCAAGCTCTTCTTATGTCCTGCTGGGATGAAGGGCAAATGTTGCAGCTGCCTTGGTGAATGTAATTGGAGTTTAACCAGCTCATATGAGGGCATGTGCTGATCTTTATCATCAAGATTAGATGCCAGATGATGATGATGATGATGATAATTTATTTGTACCCCACCCATCCGGCTCGGTTTCCCCAGCCACTGTGGGTGGCTTCCAACAAAGGTTAAAAATACATTAAAATATCACACGTTAAAAACTTCCCTGAACAGGGCTGCCTTCAGATGTCTTCTAAATGCCAGGTAGTTGTTTATCTCTTTGACATCTGATGGGAGGGCGTTCCACAGGGCGGGTGCCACTACCGAGAAGGCCCTCTGCCTGGTTCTCTGTAGCTTTGCTTCTTGCAGTGCAGGAACTGCCAGAAGGCCCTCGGAGCTGGACCTCAGCATCCAAGTAGAACAATGGGGGTGGAGATAGAGAAAGTGAACTGAATTAACCGATGTGCCTAATGAGTTATCAGTAGCCATGTGTTTTAACCATGATCTTTGAGATCCTGAAGCTCAGTTTTCTGAATAGGATTGCCTAAGAACTGCATTGACCTCCACTTTATGCAGGGGAGAAGATAAGGACACCTTGGTATGGGGTGGCAAGGCAGGAAATCCGCCAGTACTTTCACATGCCATTTTTTATTGTTGTAAGAAGACTTAGGAGGCCAAAGTCCATCTCTGTGTGATGTCTAGTGCTCCTGTCTCTCTGTGTGCTGTCTTATCTCTGAACCTTTTCTCTCTCTTTTTTGGCCCAGTTGCCTATCAATTCTGCTTATCTCGTTCCACACTTACACTTCATCAATTGACATTCCAGCTGCCACAGTAGCTGTGCTCGGCTGTTTTGTAAGACTAGCACAGCCATGCCCTTCCAAGATTATACAACCTTCTAAGATTATACAATAATCTTATAATTATACCATCATCATCATCATCATCATGTATGCATTGCAATCATTAATGCCCATCTCCAGGTGTTGCCTATACTATTTTCTGTGCTTCATTATTTTTTTACATAGGCAACTGATTTGGACTCTTCTTTCAGAGTGACTTAAGTTGTGTTTTACATGAAATCCCATTATACGTTACAAAACCTGCACATCATTCCCTTGAAAATGAAGAACCTTGAGTGTTCTTAAATGCTCCACTTTGGAGCTCCCCTTTCACGATGATTGGGTGACTCTAGGTTGCAGGAGACAGGGAACCTGCTACAGATATGGTAACATGCCTTCAGCCCACCACAACTCCAGACCACTACACCACTGAATGTGATCCACCTGTCCTTATTTACAAGTGAGAGCCCCACTTTTTTATTTCCAGCTGATCATTATTGCTATTTCCCCCACTTTGGGGAAAAACTTGTCAGAGTGTTGTTAGTGAACACATGAAGTTGCAGTGATACCAGGCCAGAGATGTCTGCTTTGACTGGCAGCAGGTCTGTAGGGTCTCAACCAGAGAACATTTCCTATTCTTCCTATTTGATTATTTTTTACTGGAAATAATGGGGGTTTATCTGGGGACCTTCTGCATGCAAGCATTGTGCCTGCATTTAGGTAATTTTAGACTCTGAACTTAATGGTCTTACACAGACCCCTCTTCAGATAGTAATGTAGAGTTTTTCCACTTCAAAATGTAACCCACCCCTGCTGTTTTGGGGGCACCTCCTTCCCAGTTTGCTGAGGGGGGCCCTGGACTTATGCCCCCAAGTCCAGCCTTGATGACACCATTGGTTCATTCCCTGAGGTGTGGTCCCTCCCATAAGTTGTGGTTTTTCATTTTCAAGGTACAGTATCAGCCTTCTTTGTTTCTCTAGGAGAATGGGGAGTGAGAGGCAAAGAAAGGATGTCTAGTTTACATGCATTTAAGCCAGGAGGATAAGAAGAGGAAAATTTGACAGCTTCCAGCTCATCCAAAATTAATGTGGTGTATTGATCCAGAGCTCTTGGACCAGGAAGGGCAGTGAGAGATACTTAGTAAACAACCTCAAGGCATTATCTTAACCTAGCCTTTCTTGTCTAAGTACCCTCCAGATGTTTTGGACTGTAGTTTCCATAAGACTCAGCCAGCATGGCCAATGGGATTTGTAGTCCAAAAAAACAAAACAAAACACACAAACAAACCTTGAGGACATCAAATTGGAGGAAGCTGGTGTAGTCCACACCCTCTTCATTCGTGAGAGATTACAATTGGGACGTGCTTGTAACATATTCCTCTCATCTCCCATCAAGGTTTTTGGATAAAGCTTCTATTTCTCCCGTCTCAACTCCCCTCTCCACCCCCCCCATCATTGCTACAGGCTCTGTGCTGTCAGTCTAGTGTCCCTGTTCATTTCCTCTGCAACACCTATCACTTGGATTTTATAAGCCAAATACAATATTTGCTCTTTGACCTCGTCGAAACGTCGTCGAAACGTCGCCTAGACCTCGTCGAAACGTCGCCTAGACACCCCAACTCTTACACGGGAAGACACCCGAAGACACCAAAACCTGCATATATATATATATATACAATACAATATTTGCATATATATATATGCAACTCTTACACGGGAAGACACCCGAAGACACCAAAACCTGCATATATATATATATATACAATACAATATTTGCATATATATATATATATACAATACAATATTTGCTCTTTGACCTCGTCGAAACGTCGTCGAAACGTCGCCTAGACCTCGTCGAAACGTCGCCTAGACACCCCAACTCTTACACGGGAAGACACCCGAAGACACCAAAACCTGCATATATATATATATATATATATATATATATATATATATGCTTTCGTAGATTTTCACGGGTACAGGAATGCAGGTTTTGGTGTCTTCGGGTGTCTTCCCGTGTAAGAGTTGGGGTGTCTAGGCGACGTTTCGACGAGGTCTCACTCGTCATCTTCAGGCTGGTGCTTTCGGCTTCTTGTTACTAGAACAGAGCAGGGTCTCAGTGTTTGAGTTCCTATAAATACTGTTGAGGGGGTGTGGTGTATAGCCTCCAACGTTCTGGGCAGAGAGGAAGTTCCCAGGTTAATGTGCCTTTTCTTCTTTTGTTCATTAATTACTTGAGGGATATCTTGAGTGATTACTTGAGTGATATTCTGAGTACCACTTAGGAGGGTCATTAGGTGTGGATTAGTTGCTAAAGCTTTCGTGTCTTGACCTCTTGAGCTTGTGAAAAGTTTTTCTGAGAAGATAGCTGTACTGCACTTAGTTGTGCTCTGGCTTGGCTTCGTGTATAGGGGCGAGCTGTGGTTTTGTGCCCTGTGCCAGCCAGATCTGTGTAGGGATTGCAGGGGGGTGCAGCATCCGGAGGTGCCACTATGGTTTGGCTACTGGATGGTGTCTGTAATTTATCTGTGGAGAGGGTCTGGGTTTGGGTCTGGTGTGGTTGATTGGAGATGGCGTTCTGTGTGCCTCTGGTTCTGGTGTCGGTTTTTGTGGGGAGGGCTAATTTCCAGATGTCTGGCAGGCGGGACGTGTCGTCACGCTTGTTCATGTTGTGAGGGTGTTTCTCTATCTCGATGGCTTCCATGATTATTCTCTTGTGGTGATGTTCCATGTTAAAGAGCAATTTGGAATCTGCAAAATTAATTTCGTGTCCTGTTTCTTTCATGTGTTGGTAAAGAGAGGAAGTTTTTTCTTCTTTTTTGACGGCATTCTTGTGTTCTGCGATACGTGCATTTATTCGTCTGTTTGTTTGTCCAATGTACGTGGCTGGGCAGACTTTGCAGGGTATTTCATAGACCCCTTGGTTTTCTAACTGGATTTTATCTTTTGGGTTTCTGAGGATATTGGCTATTTTTTGGTTGGTGCAAAAGGCTGTTTTGATATTGTGTTTATGGAGGATTTTGCTAATTTTATCTGTAGTGCCCTTGATATAAGGAAGGAGGGCCATGCCATTGTTTTCTTCTGTGTCTTGGTTTTTGGGGGGTGTTTCTTTTTGGATTAGCTTCGTAACCCTGTTTTGCTGGTATCCGTTGGTGATTAACACATTTGAGAGATTCTGTAACTCAGTTGTCAAGTGGTCTTTGTCAGCCAGGCGTTTGGTTCTGGAGATGAGAGTCTTGGCTACGGAGTTTATTTGTGCAGGGTGGTGGTGTGATTGTGCATGTAAGTAGCGGTTGGTGTGTGTTTTTTTCCGGTAGATAGTGTGTCCTAGGGAGCCATCAGGTTTTTTGTAGATTAGGACGTCAAGGAAGGGAAGTTGGTTGTTGGCTTCTATTTCCATAGTGAATTGTATTTTGGGGTGTAGGCTGTTGAGATGTGTGAGGAAGCTATCTAGTTTTTCCTTCCCGTGTGGCCAAATTACAAAGGTGTCGTCAACATATCTGAGCCAAAGTTTGGGTTTGTGTTCTGACTTGTCTAAAGCATTGGTTTCAAAGTGTTCCATGTACAGATTTGCGATGACCGGTGAGAGGGGTGATCCCATAGGTGCTCCTTCTATCTGTTTGTATCTTTGTCCATTGTGGATGAAGTACGTGTTGGTTAGGCAGTGGTTGGTCAGGTCCAGGATGTATTCGGGGGGATTGTATTTGTTTTGAATGGCTGTCAAGGCTTCATTAATGGGCACTTGTGTGAAGAGAGATACAACATCGAAGCTCACAAGTAGGTCATCGGGATGTAGGTTTTGCTTCTTTATTGTTTCTATGAACTGGAAGGAGTTTGTAACGTGTGAAGCGATAGATTCTGCATAGGGCTGAAGTTGCTTAGCGAGAAATTTAGCGAGATTTTGTAGAGGTGAGCCTATGGAGCTGACTATTGGTCTGAGTGGTGTTCCTTCTTTGTGTATCTTGGGGAGACCGTAGAGTTTGGGGCATCTGGATGATTTTTCTCTGGGGATGATTCTTAGCTGGATTTCTTCCTATCAGTGAAGAAATCCAGCTAAGAATCATCCCCAGAGAAAAATCATCCAGATGCCCCAAACTCTACGGTCTCCCCAAGATACACAAAGAAGGAACACCACTCAGACCAATAGTCAGCTCCATAGGCTCACCTCTACAAAATCTCGCTAAATTTCTCGCTAAGCAACTTCAGCCCTATGCAGAATCTATCGCTTCACACGTTACAAACTCCTTCCAGTTCATAGAAACAATAAAGAAGCAAAACCTACATCCCGATGACCTACTTGTGAGCTTCGATGTTGTATCTCTCTTCACACAAGTGCCCATTAATGAAGCCTTGACAGCCATTCAAAACAAATACAATCCCCCCGAATACATCCTGGACCTGACCAACCACTGCCTAACCAACACGTACTTCATCCACAATGGACAAAGATACAAACAGATAGAAGGAGCACCTATGGGATCACCCCTCTCACCGGTCATCGCAAATCTGTACATGGAACACTTTGAAACCAATGCTTTAGACAAGTCAGAACACAAACCCAAACTTTGGCTCAGATATGTTGACGACACCTTTGTAATTTGGCCACACGGGAAGGAAAAACTAGATAGCTTCCTCACACATCTCAACAGCCTACACCCCAAAATACAATTCACTATGGAAATAGAAGCCAACAACCAACTTCCCTTCCTTGACGTCCTAATCTACAAAAAACCTGATGGCTCCCTAGGACACACTATCTACCGGAAAAAAACACACACCAACCGCTACTTACATGCACAATCACACCACCACCCTGCACAAATAAACTCCGTAGCCAAGACTCTCATCTCCAGAACCAAACGCCTGGCTGACAAAGACCACTTGACAACTGAGTTACAGAATCTCTCAAATGTGTTAATCGCCAACGGATACCAGCAAAACAGGGTTACGAAGCTAATCCAAAAAGAAACACCCCCCAAAAACCAAGACACAGAAGAAAACAATGGCATGGCCCTCCTTCCTTATATCAAGGGCACTACAGATAAAATTAGCAAAATCCTCCATAAACACAATATCAAAACAGCCTTTTGCACCAACCAAAAAATAGCCAATATCCTCAGAAACCCAAAAGATAAAATCCAGTTAGAAAACCAAGGGGTCTATGAAATACCCTGCAAAGTCTGCCCAGCCACGTACACTGGACAAACAAACAGACGAATAAATGCACGTATCGCAGAACACAAGAATGCCGTCAAAAAAGAAGAAAAAACTTCCTCTCTTTACCAACACATGAAAGAAACAGGACACGAAATTAATTTTGCAGATTCCAAATTGCTCTTTAACATGGAACATCACCACAAGAGAATAATCATGGAAGCCATCGAGATAGAGAAACACCCTCACAACATGAACAAGCGTGACGACACGTCCCGCCTGCCAGACATCTGGAAATTAGCCCTCCCCACAAAAACCGACACCAGAACCAGAGGCACACAGAACGCCATCTCCAATCAACCACACCAGACCCAAACCCAGACCCTCTCCACAGATAAATTACAGACACCATCCAGTAGCCAAACCATAGTGGCACCTCCGGATGCTGCACCCCCCTGCAATCCCTACACAGATCTGGCTGGCACAGGGCACAAAACCACAGCTCGCCCCTATACACGAAGCCAAGCCAGAGCACAACTAAGTGCAGTACAGCTATCTTCTCAGAAAAACTTTTCACAAGCTCAAGAGGTCAAGACACGAAAGCTTTAGCAACTAATCCACACCTAATGACCCTCCTAAGTGGTACTCAGAATATCACTCAAGTAATCACTCAAGATATCCCTCAAGTAATTAATGAACAAAAGAAGAAAAGGCACATTAACCTGGGAACTTCCTCTCTGCCCAGAACGTTGGAGGCTATACACCACACCCCCTCAACAGTATTTATAGGAACTCAAACACTGAGACCCTGCTCTGTTCTAGTAACAAGAAGCCGAAAGCACCAGCCTGAAGATGACGAGTGAGACCTCGTCGAAACGTCGCCTAGACACCCCAACTCTTACACGGGAAGACACCCGAAGACACCAAAACCTGCATATATATATATATATATATATATATATATATATATATATATATATATATATATATATATTGGGGGGGGATTGGAGCAGCAAGCTGAACCTGGAGAAAACAGCAAAAACAAATTGGATCCAGTTACGACTTACAAGAAGAGTTTGTGCAGTACTGTGGCTGAGAAAGCAATTCTCTGCTCTTTTTAAAATTTGGTTTTCCAAGTGGGACTTACAACAAAAAATGCTGCATTCTAGAGCGCTCTTTTATCAGATAACTAATTCAGTGGTCCTCATTTTTTCTTGGTCTTTTTTTCCTTTTTTGAGGGGAGTTCCTTCCTTTAGGGACTTTTCCTCTAAAGATTTCTGTTAATTTTCCAGAGTCCCCACCCACCGCAGCTCCCTCCTTGGTACTGATGGTGCTCATGTTTTGGCTCCATAAGGCAATGACTCTCATCCTCTGAACACTGGGGATAGAGGGAGCAATTTTGAATAATTTTATACAGAGATTGTTTTAGCTGCTGGCCGACGATTCCTTTCTTAAGCAGATTGATAGTTGTCAGCGCAGCACGGTTGGCTGATGTCTCAGCTAATTGTTGGGAGATGGTTTCCTGACTTGTGTGTTTGAAGGATATATCCATCAGAGCTTGGAGAATGTGACAACCCCCTCAGGTAAGGGGAGAGGCAGGTGTATGATGGCTTTATGAAGATACATCAGTTATAAGAGGCAGAGATAGCAGTTTGCTTTGGTCCATGATTTGGTGCAATGCTCCCTCATTGAATCTCTTGAACCACTGCTCAAAAAAGAATGCAGACCTGTAGTTTAGTCCACAGATCTATGAACCTTTTAGAGATGAATCAAAAGAGGCTTGATCTTTTTTTCCACTTTAACAGAATAGAGCTGCTTGGAGTGGCTTCAGAGGGCAGCACCTCCACCACAATGGGTGAAAATGGTTTTTCAAAATGGTCCAGGAAGTGACCACACATAATTAGGTATACAAAGGGCCACTGTACAGACAGAAAGATGGTTGCCCAATTTATGGGTGGGCCAATCTGTCAGTTTCAGTTTCCCTTTCTTAAGTTTAGTCCCTTCCACCTTGGTACTCGGACGTTTTGGCTCCCGGACGCCTCAAACCTGGAAGTGAGTGTTCCGGTTTGCGAAGGGTTTTCGGAAGCCGAACATCCAACAGAGCTTTTTTGGCTTCCGATTGAGTGCAGGAAGCTCCTGCAGCCAATCAGAAGCTGTGCCTTGGTTTTCGAACTGTTCTGGGAGTTGATAGGACTCCCGGAATGGATTAAGTTCGGCAACCAAGGTACCACTGTATTAGTTTGTGATTTTCTTTTCAAAAAAATAAGTGCTCATAAAAATCCACCAGCATTTTAGTGCAGATTTCTCCCAATGCACATTTTTATATGCCATTTTTATACACGTTTTTGCAAAGCAATTTCCCATAAGAAAGTGCATTTTTGTATGTTATTTTCATAATGTATTCATTACATTCAACTATATCAGGGCTGGGGCATCTTTGGCCCTCCAGAAGTTGTTGGGTTCCAATTCCCATCAGGCCCAGCCAGCACAGCCAGTGGTTAGGGATGATGGGAGTTCAAGTCTAGCAACATCTAGAGCAGGCGTAGGCAAACTCGGCCCTCCAGATGTTTTGGGACTACAACTCCCATCATCCCTGACTACTGTTCCTGTTAGCTAGGGATGATGGGAGTTGTAGTCCCCGAGCATCTGGAGGGCCAAGTTTGCCTGTGCCTGATCTAGAGGGCCAAAGGTCCCCCAGCCTTGTTCTACACATCTAGCTATTCTAGGTATTCCACCCGTTTCCCAGAAAAGACATTAAGCCCACTGGTTTGTAATATGTTGCAGATCTCCTCTGGATCCCTTTTAAAATACTGGTATCGCAATGGCCAATTTCCAGCTCTCAGGTATAGAAGGGACAAATTGCAAACCTTGGTTAGAAGGTCATCAATTTCACATTTAAGAAATATTGGGTGGATGCCATCCAGACCTGGCAATTCCCCAGTTTAAATTCTATCAATAAGATCTAGAACTTCATCTCTTCGCACCATTTGCCTCAGTCCTTCCTGGGAAAGTTAGCTCAGATACCCTTTTGATAATGGAGTCACATCACATACTTCTTGTATTTATTGGTTGTGTAGTTTTATTTATGAAAAGGATTTATGGCCCACATTTGATTGTTATCGATGCTAGGGTGGGGTGGGGTACAGCATAAAATAAATTATAAGCAACCAAATCAATAAAACAGTAAACAAATTCATAAAAAAACCACGAGACAGAGAAAAGCCATAGCAGTAATTCGTCCCAAACACCTAAAATGCATTAGCAAATAGGTCCATCTTCACTTGACACTCAGACGACAGTCATGTTGGCATCAAGTGTGCCCAAAAGGCAGCAGCAAAGAACCTCAGACCTGGGGGACAAATTGTGGCCCTCCATTTCTCTCCCTGGCCCTCAGAACTCTCCTCAAGCCACACCTCCTCTCTTCAGGCCACACCCACCACTGACCCTGTTTCTCGGCTTCCTTGAGTGTTCTTGCCTGACTGGAATGTGGCCTTGAACTCTGATAATGCCTCTTGCTGGTCTGCATGGAAGATACAGAGGGTTGTGTGAGTGTGTTTAGAAGCTAGCCTGTAGTACCAAAGGTATACTTTACATTCATTACTCCACTATCTCTTGTCTCTGGCCCTGCCCTCCACTGGCACGTTGCCCAGAAAGGACCACAGCCCTCAAACTTAAAGAAGTTTCCTTCTGCTGCTGCAGGTACTGTATATAGATATATATTACATAGAGTTATACACAATAACTGTAACCATTCCAAAACATAAAAATAAAAGAGGTTCTTTTGAACCTTCAGACCTCCTTTCCTCCCTCCATGGGTTCCAATTCTAAAGATGTTATCTTTTTCTTTTTTCCTGCATCTTTTACCATTATCCATCTATTATCTAATCATAGTAATCAAAGTTCATTTCACTTTACAAGTGTCACTGTATCCCTGCCAATGATTTTAACTGTCTACAGTGGTCTTTTAAGTATATTAAGAACTTATTTCAGTCTTTTAAGAATACTTGGTCTTCCTGCTTTCTGATCTTTCCCGTCAGTCTTGCCATATCTGCATATTCCATCAGCTTGGTCTGCCCCTCTTGTCTGGTCAGTACTTCTCCTTCTTTCCATCTCTGGGCTAGAAGCATCCTCACTGCCATCATTGCGTACATAAACAGTCTTTTATTTTCTTTTGATAGTTCTTCTCCTATTATACCTAACAGAAAAACCTCTTTTTTTAACAAAAGTTTTCTTAAACATTATCTTTTAATTCATTATTTATCATTTCCCAGAAAGCTTTTACCACTCCACAGGACCACCACATATGATTAAAAAGTACCCTCTTTCTTTTTACATTTCCAGCACAAATTTGAGCTGGTTCTAAACATTTTTGCAATTTTACTCGGTGTAAAATACCAACGATACATCATTTTCATATAATTTTCTTTCAGCGAACAGCAAGCCATCCACTCTCGTGTAGGACCCTAGCAGAGACACATGCCTGACTGGCATGTTCTCTCCCCCCTGGCTGATCGTTCGGGAGCTTCAAAAGCTTTGTTCAACCCGAACATCACAGCGACTGATGCCAAAAAGCACCAGCACACTCAGGGATCCACAGAGTATTCACAGTTTGTGTAACAGACCTCAGTAGCTCAGCATTTTGGCTAATCTACATTTCTTTACATAGAATACACTCAGAGCATTCTGACTTAGCTCTTTCCTCTTTCTCATCAGACAACAAAGAGAAAAAGAACAAAGGACAATAGTCCCACTTCACGGAACACAGTAACACAAACTTCCTGTTTCCATCACTTCCCACACTGTGGAATGAAAACATACACCGTCATGTGATAGACAACAATCTCATGACTGCAGACACGGAGCAGGAATCTTAACAGGTATAGGGCATGCCACAAATGGGACGCAGGCATGTAAAGGGTGCTATCCTGCATCACCACCAAAGGAGCCTCACCTAACAGAGGGAGGCAGAGAAGAGCCTTTTCCCACCAATCTAAAAGCGTAGGCAGCATAGTACAGTGGTGCCTCGCAAGACGAAAAGAATCCGTTCCGTGATTCTCTTCGTCTAGCGGTTTTTTCGTCTTGCGAAGCAAGCCCATTGACGGATTAGAGGATTAGCGCTATTAGCGGCTTTTAGCGGCTTTTAGCGGCTTACCAGCTTATCGGATCAGCTGATAAGCGGCTTAGCGGCTTAGAAAAAGGGGGGGGGAGGAAAAAAACCAGCAGGAACTCGCAAGACATTGTCGTCTTGCGAAGCAAGCCCATAGGAGATTCATTTTGCGAAGCACCTCCAAAACGGAAAACTCTTTCGTCTAGCGAGTTTTCCGTCTTGCGAGGCATTCGTCTTGCGGGGCACCACTGTATAGGGAGAGGTGTTCCTTCAGGAATATATGCACCCTTGATTAACAACTGGCAATATTTGGAGGGCCAAAGTTCACCTTGTCCTAGTTTCAGGGTTGGGTTAGAGAGGCTCAGGCACTTTAACTTTCAGGGGCTGATATCTAAGCCAAAGAGCACCTCTCTTTTTCTCAATTAAATGCTGAAGCATACGCTGCAGGTTATTTTCCACAGGAAGTAAAATATTGGCGCTCCCCCCAACTCGGTAAACACCACACAGTGCCTCTCTTCTGAATCACCTGGCCTTTCTCTGCCATCCAATATTGACTCAGCTAAGCCACTTCCGAGAGCATCGCTCGTCAGTTAGCAAACACACCTCTCCCATCCATTCCGCCTCACCCTGCTTTTGCTGCCT
The DNA here is from genome assembly GCF_964188305.1 of Podarcis bocagei. NCBI lineage: Eukaryota > Metazoa > Chordata > Lepidosauria > Squamata > Lacertidae > Podarcis > Podarcis bocagei. The sequence goes on along the minus strand of NC_138141.1, from coordinate 13,130,877 downwards.
CTTTGTGGATTTGAAGGCCTTCCATGCATCACTTGGGCTCTGTGATGGGAGTCCTGTTCTCAGGCAAAGGTTCCTCAGCAGGGCATGTCTTTGCCCCCCTCAGTTGGTGACTTACTTCCATGTCCCATTTCCTTCGTTTAATATTTGTGCCATCTCTCTAATCTGCATAATACGAAGACCATAGGAAAGATCATTTGCTTCCCACCAACCCACCCAATTTATCCTTTGGTTTTGCTGATTTGGTCCGATGTTTTCCATAGAAGGAACAGTCACACGAGGGAAATAACCATAGCAGTTTTCTAAGAGATAAGCCACAAACTAAAGGGTGGCTTAGCTTTCCAGCAGCAGGGATGGAAGCCACTCCTTCCTGTTCATGACTATTTCTTTCTTGGTCCTTGGCCCAGATCTTACTGGTTCATGAACAATTGGGTCCAAGTGTTGGCAGGTACATGGACACAGGAAGATAGCTCCCCTCCAAAGCAAGTTGTTTAAAATGAATAAATGTACCACACCTGGGAGTTTATGAACAACTCCCTGTAGTTGTCTCTTTACTAGTGGTTTGATCTTCAGCAATGTCGTCATTAATACCTTGCCCTCTAAAGCTTCACTACTGATCTTTGCACATCAGTTCTTGGTTGAAGTGACAGGTATAGGCTAGCCTGGATGTCCACCCTCTGCCCCCACCCCCAGCCAATTAGCAACTCTGGTTTATAGGTTTAGGGAACTGCTGGGAACTGGGATCAGCTGTCCCTTGTGGTGAGCCATTGAACTGCAGATGGCAGCTTCTCAGTGAAGTACCTTCAAACCCAGGATGAACTTTGCCCACTGAGACTGGCCAGCGGATCTTCCTGGTTTTGGAAGTTGTATAAGTGCTTTCCTGTACCAGTTGCGGTTTTCTTGAGCTACAAGCTTTTACTTGACTTCTGGTATGTTTTTGAATCCTTGGTCCAAACTTCAGGCTTGCTTCTAGAACCTGCTTGTGCACTTTGACCTTGACCATGAGTGGCCAAGATGGGGAGGGACCAGCAGTGCACACCTGTCCTCCTGGCACCAGTGTCACTGTGGCTTACTTGGAAAGAGAGGGATGAGGTGGTGAGGAGGCCCCCCCCTGCTTTCCACCCTACCAGTTCCATTGGGCACCAGCCATCACTGTTTCCAGGCCCTTCCCATCAGCTGATTACCTCTCACCCCCTCTTGTATTTCCCCAGTGTAAACTCATTGTGCTGTTTTCAAGCCCTGACTCCCTTCAGATTTCTTTGTACTAGTTTTCTGTCTTGGCTGATCTTCACAGCCTGAATATCAGCCTGTTAATATCATCTACGACTTTCATTAATATGCCCTTTGCTCCTTCCACCAAATCATTAATGAGGAGATTAAATCAGGTCTGTCCAAACCCTGATCCCAGAGGTCCCATCACAAAATGCCTCTTCCTCCTCCCACTACCCCAGCCTGCTTGTTGCCATTTATCATTCTCTTTTGTCATTGGCCTTTTAGCCAATTCTCAATCCATATTTGCTTCTCTCTGAGCCAATTTAAATTACATTTTTTAGTTACAGTTTAATGAGGCACCATATCGAATGCTTTAATAAGACAGAAGTATATCATAGGCACAGCATTCCTTATGCCACTTAACCTTACTGCTCATTCCAAAATAGCAATTATAGTTGCCTGGCAAGATTATCCCTTATAAGAATTCTTGGCTGGAGGCAGATGGCTCCCCCACCATCACAAGGAGCTGAAGGTGGTTTGAAAGAGGGTTCCCTGCTTTCTGGGTGTATTTATTTATGACCTCTTGGTCGAGCAGGGTTTTGTATTGTTTCGAAAACCTGCCTTTCAGCAGAGCCAACCAGTGGATGCAACTGCTGATGAACCTAGGGCCACATTCCCCAGTGGGGTGGGTTGCAGGGGCAGATCTGGGCAAAGCAAAGTTTACCTTTGTACCATAGGCTTCTTTCTACACACACAGCTCTTGGCATCTTCCAGGCTTGGCAGACAATGGAGGAGTGTGTCTTTGGGGTGAAGTCAAGTTGTTGGACGTTGTAGACACCAGTGCAGGAGAGACATGTTTTGTTGCAGCTGGGGCAGATGAAGGCGCCTGGTTGTGCTGTTGTAGGTGCACCATGGCGTTCAGTGATGTGCAGACTAGGCTAGTCCCCTACATGCTTCTCTGCCACCTCCTTCTCAAATCCTGAGAAGCTTCTGCCCAGCTTCGGGAGGCAGGCACGATGCTCATGCGTGCGACATCAGGACTGCACGACACCAGGACCCCACCCCAATTGCCCTCTCAAGCTGGCACCTCTGGCCCTAACTGTTCCCCTATGAAAAATGTCACCACATGCCACTGATGGCATTCCTTCTCTCTGTGCTCCTCCCAGTGGTCATTTGTGAGTTGAGGACCTGCCACCCGCTTGAGGATAAGAAAGACACAAGGATGCAGTATGTTAGGTTAAGGTAAAGGGACCCCTGACCTCTAGGTCCAGTCGTGACCAACTCTGGGGTTGCGACACTCATCTCGCTTTATTGGCCGAGGGAGCCGGCGTACAGCTTCCGGGTCATGTGGCCAGCATGACTAAGCCGCTTCTGGCGAACCAGAGCAGCTCACGGAAATGCCGTTTACCTTCCCGCCAGAGCGGTACCTATTTATCTACTTGCACTTTGACGTGCTTTTGAACTGCTAGGTTGGCAGGAGCAGGGACCGAGCAACTGGAGCTCACCCCGTCGCGGGGATTCAAACCGCCGACCTTCTGATCGGCAAGTCCTAGGCTCTGTGGTTTAACTCACAGCGCCACCCGCGTCCCGTATATTAGGTTAATGGGCTAAAAAAGGCCACAACTTTATTGATTACAGCATGTGAGTGGTATTGGCTTAGGCATTGGATAAAACAACCAAGCGTGACTACACCCCCTCAGGGGGGGTGAGTCTGACAAGGGTTAACCACCAGTAGGAGGAGCTTGTTGATGCAAATACAACTGGAAGCTCCCCCTGACGAAACCCATCAGCACAATGAGGGGGCAATGCTGCCGTGGCCACATTTAAGCGGCTAAACCGATTGGTTGGCAGCCAGGGGGTGCGGGGCGGCAGCCGGGAGAGCAGACGCAGGGGCCGAAACGCCCCCTGCAGCCGCGGGAAAACTGCTCCCACTCACAACTCCTACCCTCTGGAAGGAGGAGAGGCTTTCTCCCGTGGTCACTGCTATGGATGCACAACCTGTCTGCCTGCCTCCAGGCACTGTGGTCGCCTGCAAGGGAGACTCACACAGTGGGGTTGATGTTGCCTGTTGTGTCTTTAATTTCCCTTGCAGTATATTAGTTTCACCTGTAGCTAACTATATTATGTTCTTTACAATTTGTTACTAGCGTCAGTGACTACAGTATCACATGAGCACTGATCCAGAGCGTATTTTCTACAGCGTTTATATTTGCTTACATGCTTATATGTAAGATTGGGTATGTATTTTAGTTGTATATATTGTATTATGCATTTTATTTTATAAAGACACAGGTTTCATCGCATGTATATTGTAATTTCAGCTTCTTAAGAAATTGAACTGCATCCTTCCCATATTAATTCTTACAAGTCTGGCTGATGAAGAATTGATCAAGATTGGCTGATGAAAGCATTGAACGAAACAGATTGGTTTTCCGGAAACTCTGTTCCGGCGATATTTGGTGACAGATTATTTATATATCGAACTTTTGAATTATTCTACCGCGACTGGTGAAGAAAATTTAGAGACTTTGGTTGTAATTTCTGATCATTTGTATTAGTCTATAAATAGTGTTTAGTGCCATTGTTATTGGCCATTGTGTTGTGTTATATTGTTCAGCTTCTCTATATTGCAACACAGGGGTCTGTTTACGGAGGATTGAACTTGTTCTTTGCCTGAACTTAAGCACATCCACACGCCTTCAGCCACACAAGCAAGAGGCATACTCAGAGTTGAGGAACCTAATCCAGCCACGTAAAACCATTCTAGTAGGGTTGCCATACATCCAGAATTTCCTGGACATACCTGGAATACTGCATTTGGCAGCAGTATCTGAGCGGGAATCGGCAACATGTCAAGGAAAATCTGGGCGTATCATTAAAAATAGCTCAAAAACTTCATTTTTTTGTGAATTTGCTCAACAACTTTTCTGTCTGGATTTTCACTGTTTGAAAAATGGTAACCCTGATTCAAGGGGTGTGTGAAGGGCCAGTGATGGGGGATCCAGCCCTAATCGTGTTTTTAGCACAGGCAGATATGGGATGGCTGCACACATAGTGCAGATGATAAAGGTCTGTTGCATGTTAGTCATATGGACTCAACTGTGTGCCAAGTACCACAACTAATGCCCGTGAGCCTCCTTGGTTACTTGGTAAGCTGTAGCGGCGGCAGCATGGAAAGCTCATAAATATTCTACCTACTGATGGGAAAGATTTCAGCAGTAATATTGTTGCTGGGTGATGCAGCCTCTGTAAGGGAAGCACGAGGTCCGTTTGGTTGGGGAAAGCCTCTTGAAAGGTGTAGGGATTGGGGGACAATAGAATCAGAGGAACTGGGATGTTAAATGGGAAGGTGACCTGGCAATGGGGGTTGTCAAGGGACGCAGAGGGCCAACAGCTGGGGTGGCTGAAGGAATGGGGACAGAGTGACTCCTAGATTAGGAAGAAGCATATTGAGAGACAGGAGGTCAGATGAAGTAGAGAGTTGAGGGAGGGGTAGAGAGAGAGGAGTCTGGGAGAAAATGTCACACAGGCTTAGGACCACAATACCTCTTTCCATATGAACCTACCTGGACCCTGAGACCATCTTCTGAGGCCCTACTTCGTGTGCCGCCTCCTCCTCGAAAGGTTCGAAGGGGGGCAACACGAGAACGGGCCTTCTCTGCAGTGGCTCCCCATCTGTGGAATACTCTCCCCAAGGAGGTTCGCCTGGTGTCTTCATTATATACCTTTAAGGTAAAGGTAAAGGGACCCCTAACCATTAGGTCCAGTCATGGACGACTCTGGGGTTGCGGCACTCATCTCACTTTATTGGCCGAGGGAGCCGGCGTACAGCTTCCGGGTCATGTGGCCAGCATGACTAAGCCGCTTCTGGGAGAGAAGTGCACGGAAATGCCGTTTACCTTCCCACCTGAGTGGTGCCTATTTATCTACTTGCACTTTGATGTGCTTTTGAACTGCTAGGTTGGCAGGAGCAGGGACCCAGCAACGGGAGCTCACCCTGTTGCAGGGATTCGAACCACCGACCTTCTGATCGGCAAGCCCTAGGCTCTGTCGTTTAGACCACAGCGCCACCCGTGTCCCTTTATATACCTTTAGGCGCCAGGCAAAAATGTTCCTTTTTAACCAGGCCTTTGGTTGACCTGATCAACATCCTATACCCTTTTAAAATGTGGCTCTTCGGGGAGGGGGTTTGATATTGATTTTACATACTGTGATCTTTTTATGTAAAACCACCCTGAGACTCCCAGGTATAGGGTAATGTATATATTCAATAAACAACAACAACAACAACACAGTGCCATGGAGAAAGAGTTTGCATGTAGCAGGAAGGGAATGGACCAGTGATCAGGGAAGCCGGGAGAAGGAAGAGGGCTGTGTTTCACATATTGATTTGTCATAAGTAGCCAAATCTTTAACTGCAGCTTGCTGAATTGATTATTTGTTGCTTTCAATAGTGTATAGCCAGAGTTAACTCAACACGCAGGTCTCTGGGTAAGATACACTTATCCCAGTAGGAATCTATGGCTACAGTAAATTCAGCAAAGCTTACGCCCAGGAAAGTGTGGCTACCGGGAGATTGCAGCCTAATTCATGAGCAAGGCCTCATTAATAGATAGGGCATCCTTGGCTTTTTTGGCCTGAGCTTTAAGCGCAAGTGCAGGAAGCCTGGTCTGCACATGCAGCTGAATGAGGTGGCTGGTCCATGAGGTGGCGCAATGGACTGTCCCGCTGCAGCCAGAGGGGTTTTTTGGCCAAATAGTAGAGCTGGCCCATAGAAGGATCTCTGCAAGTTCTTTTCCTCCTCTGTTTTATGCACACATCACTGTGAATGTCACCTCTGGAGAATGACCCCGACAGAGCCTCCTGTGCTATCTGTGTGTCTGAAGTGTTCAGACCTTAGAGGAGCTCCTGGCTTTGGGCACTAGATGTGCTTTTTCTGCCTTGTCGAACCTTGTGAGGCCAGTTTGCATCTTGTTTGCTAAGAGGAGCTGGCAGCAGGAAAGCTCTTTCCCCAGGAAGGCAGCTGAAATAAGGAGCAGAAAGCATAGATGAGAAGCAACAGCTGCCAGGTGCCATAAGAAGAACGAGAATGGGCAGAGGAAGTGGGACGCAGCCCTTGGTGAGACCAACGCCTGGCCTGATCCAGGAATCCCAAAAGAACCTTTGTTGTTCCTTTGCTGTAGTGTTTGTGTGTGCGAAGCTCCCATAAGAGGTAGTGGTGGCCGTCAACTTGGATGGCTTTAAAAGAGGATCAGATACATTCTTGGAAGATAATAAGGCCATCAGTAGCTCCTAACCATGAAGGTGATGTTTTGCCTCCACTGATGGTGGTGTTAGGAGTTCAGCCTACACTCGAGTAGGACCCTGGTAGAGACACATGCCCAACTGGCATGTTTCCTCCCTCCTAGTATTTCGTTCGGGAGTTTCAAAAGCTTTCTTCTGCCTGAATATCACAGCAACCGATGCCAACCAACACTGGCACACTTAGGGATCCGCAGAGATTCTCATGCGTAAGAGAACCTCAGCAACTCAGCATTTTGGCTAATCTACTTTATTTACATATAAACACACATGGAGCACTGCAACATGGCTCCCCCTCTCTCTAGCATCAGACAGCAAAGAGAAAAAGGACAATAGTCCCACTTCACGGAACACAGTAACACAAACATCCTGTTTCCATCGCTTCCCACTGTGGAGTCAAAACATATACCGTCATGTGATAGATAACAATCCCATGACTGCAATCATGGAGCAGGAATTCTAACAGGAGGCAGGGTGCCTCTAAATCCCAGTTACAAGGAATCACAAGTGGGGAGAGTGATCTTACACTAAGGTCTGGTTTTGGGCTTCCCATAGGTGTTTGGCCACTGTGAGAATGGACACAGCTGAACTAGATGGGCCATTGGCCTGATCCAGGAGGCTGTTCTTAGGTTTTCCTCTTAAGAAGGTCCTCTAAAATGTGGCAGAGAGGAGGGCAGGGAGAGAAGGTGGTTTTGCTTTATTTGTGGAGATAATAATGGGGTTCATGATGGCACCATTCAAAATGCTGGGTTCCTCAAGAAGCTTACTGAGATCTTGGAGGATGCAAGAGGAAAGGCTGAAGTTTTTGAACAGGGAACAGACTGCCTCCAAAAACAATGGCTCTCTTTCGCAAAATAATTTTAAGCATAAGATGGATGGCCACCTGCGGTAAATGATGCAGCAGGGGATTCCTTGCATCGGCAGAGGTGTTGGCTAAATTATCTTTGGAGGATCTCCCAAGTCATTGAATCTTGGGCAAGTAATAGTGCTCATCCTACAAGAAAAAGAATGGTTGCCTTTGGTTGAGTTGGACTATTGCTCTATCCAGCCCCAGTATCATGAACTCTGGCGAGCAGCAGATCTTAAGGGTGTCAAGCAGAGGTCTTTAACATCACCTGCTACCCTTTTAAAAAGGAAATTGCAGGTTGGGCTGCCCTGATCTGGCTTGGAAATACAGTGAGGTAGCAAAAGTTTAAAGTCACTGCCGCCCCCGCCCCCATGCACAAAGGTCCTGATCCAGACCTTTGAAAAAGCAATTCACAGAACTGTCAATTTCATGAATGGAGTCTCATCTAATTTGTCCCAAAATCAGTATGCGTAAGTTGAATCCAAAAGGGGTGCGGGTGGCGCTGTGGGTTAAACCACAGAGCCTAGGACTTGCCGATCAGAAGGTTGGCGGTTTGAATCCCCACGACGGGCTGAGCTCCCGTTGCTCAGTCCCTGCTCCTGCCAACCTAGCAGTTCAAAAGCAAGTCAAAGTGCAAGTAGATAAATAGGTACCGCTCTGGCGGGAAGGTAAACGGCGTTTCCGTGCGCTGCTCTGGTTCGCCAGAAGGGGCTTAGTCATGCTGTCCACAAGACCCGGAAGCTGTACGCCGGCTCCCTCGGCCAATAAAGCAAAATGAGCGCCGCAACCCCAGAGTCGGCCATGACTGGACCTAATGGTCAGGGGTCCCTTTACCTTTACTAAGTTGAATCCAGTGCATTATTAATTCTCTGTTCTTACCTCCCTCTGCTTCCCCTCCCTCCATCACCTTCCCCTGTCTCGACTTCTAGATTGTAAGCTCTTTGGAGCAGGGGTGTGTTGTTGCCTTGACACTGCAAAGCAGGATGCACATTGACAGCGCTATGTATGTGATTTATGTATTTAGTTATCACATTTGCTTGTTTGAGTTTAACTAGGAGATGGCATGACAGCCCAAATCCAGATGTCAATGAAATAACTGTGGTGTCGAGCGTTTGCTGAACTGGATCGAAAAAGGCTGCCTCACAAACTGATGCCTCTATTCTTAACTTGCGAAATGCCCATCATGATGATGAGCAGAAAGGTACATGTAGAATGAAGGGCACACTGGGAGTTTTGGAGCATGGTGCCATGACGGCACGCAGCTCTGTTTCTCTGTAACATCTGAAGTCTGGGGAGGCTGTGCAAACCCTGGACTGGTGCCTGAATGCAGTGCTGGACTGGACGAAGGCCAATAAATTGAGTTTGAACCTTGCAAAGACCGAGGCTTTGTGAGCGAGTGGTTCCAGTGCCCAGTTGCCTGTTCTGGAACAGGTGTGTAGCATAGCTTCTACATCATTAGAAGGCCAAGCATCCTCTGTGGCAGGGAGTGCCTTTAACCAGCTTTGCCTGGTATGCCAGCTATAGCCATATCACGATAACTTGGCCTCTGTAGTCCATGCATTGGTAATGTGAAAACTGGATTGCTGCAGTGCTCTCTATATGGGGCTGCCCTTGGCCCTGGTCTGGTGGGGAATACAGTACAGTGGCTAGACTGCAGATGGGTGACAACTTGGACATCTCTGCTAAAGCATCTGCAATGGCTGCCCAAATGCTATTGGGCCAGGTTCAAGGTTCTTGTGTTGATATACAACTTGGCCCAGGATACCTTAAGGACCACCTGAGCCATTATATTCCAGCTCCATCACTGAGATCATCCAGAGGAGCCCCATTAGTTGTCTGTTAGTAGCCCCTACTTTTGAAAGGGAAGCTTTTTAATGTGCAATGTCTCGTTTTGTTTTTATATATGTTTTATTATGTTTTTATATATGTTGGAAGCCACCCAGAATGGCTGGGGAAACCCAGTCAGATGGGCAGGGTACAAATAATGAAGTCATTATTGCTGTTGTCCTGACTGGCCTCCAGTAGGTGTCAGGCATCTGGTGTCACAGGTACCATGATGTGGGAACACAATTCCAGAAGGGATTTGGCAGGCATCCTTGCTTTTGGTCTCACACCCCAGGGGTTAAAACCCCAAAATTTGTAGGTCCTTAAAGCACGTCAAAGTGCAGGTAGATAAATAGGTACCACTCCGGCGGGAAGGTAAACGGCGTTTCTGTGCGCTGCTCTGGTTTGCCAGAAGCGGCTTAGTCATGCTGGCCACATGACCCAGAAGCTGTACGCTGGCTCCCTTGGCCAGTAAAGCGAGATGAGCGCCGCAACCCCAGAGTTGGCTATGACTGGACCTAATGTTCAGGGGTCCCTTTACCTTTACATTAAAAGCATAACAAGGTTAGCTGAAATCCTGAACAGAAGCACTTCTCTTAGGAGCCAGGAAAACACGGCAGCATTCTGTTGTGGGTCCTTACTTGCATGCGTATATATATATATAAAATTATCCATCTACGTGCCCTGCAACAAATCACAGCTGTCTAGCCACTTCTAAAATACAATTAAGGGAGTGTGCTCAATCAGCGCATGCAGGTTGTATACATGTGTTTAGTTTGCTAGGATCAGAAGCTAGCATGTGAAGTCCTGCTTTCTAAACATAGCTTTTTCTCCAGAGTTATGTTTGGAAAGTGAACGGCTGGGTGGCTCTTTAATGCCCTTCCAGATACCAATTTAGTGGGTGTAATCCTTGTATTGTCTCGCTAGGTGGTGCTCTAACATGACACTCAGTGGCCTGCAAAGATTAGCCCCATATTAATGGGGGGTTTTTTGTTGTTGTTACTGTGCAATTCTTGTATTATCTTGCTAGGTGGAGCGCTAGCATGGCACACTTCGGCTTGCAAGCACTAGCCCTTGTAAATCATTGGGCCACATTAACCAGCGGAGAAACGGAAGAAATCCATGCAGGACTTGGTTTGTATAAATTCTTTACTAGGAGAGCCTAAGTGGAGAAAGTTCTGTTTCCGTGCTTCACAACCCGTTCATGACTACAGCTCCCTATCCTGGACACCCGGTTTAATTCCTACAGTGCTGTGGTCATTGTGACGAGGCCGTGGGTGGAAAACCTGAACCCGATTCATTACTGTTTCCTTCCATGGTGAGAAGTGAGAAGGCTAGCAGGGAACTGGTCCAAAGCTCACATTACTTCCTCCTTCCCCAGAATACTGAGCAGAAGCTTTTTTCTTTTTTAGCCTTCCCCTCCAACCCCCCCCCCCCAATCCAAAGCTGTTTTTTCCTCTCCTTCTGGGTCACACTCAGGAAGAGGCTGTCGCTTTTCAGCAGATTACATCAGTTGCTATTGATCGTCCAACTGGTTTATTACCTCATCATTCACCAGGGAGAAAATTACTTTGCTGCAGATTATGCAGTAGTTCAAATTCCTGAGTGAGGAGAGCGGAATACAAATGGAAAAAAGGGGTCTTTCTCCGGCTCAGCAGTGGGGCGAAAGACAGAATACGCAGGCAAAGGGGGGGGGGAGGCTTGCAGCTGCCCTTGCAACAGGCTGGGCAAGTGCTTTTCGATCAGGAACCCCCCCCCCCCCGGAAAGCCATCAGAGAGATGTCAAGAAACCCACCCAAAGGGATGTTAAACATCAGCTGTGCTGGAGGGGGAGGAGATGGAATAAGAATACAGGAAGCTATCTCATACCAAGTCAGGGTTGAGCGTCTGACCATCTCCTTTAGTGTTTTATTTTATTTCATCTGAGCATTTATAACTCACCTTCTTGTGAAACTGCAACACTTGGGGTGGCTCACTCACTCACTCACTCTCTAATCCATGACATCACATCATCATACATTACATAACAATAGGTTAAAAGAAAAACTGCCCCCTTTCCCTTATGGGGTATATAGAGCCCTTAAGCGGGTTCCCTATCGGTAGGAGAAAATAACAGAGGCCAACCAGAGTATGTTGAGAAGCAAAGTGGCTAGTAAGCCTGATCTTTAGTCAAGGAACTGTTGCAACAGGGTCCCCACTCACCACATGCAGGAGGGAGAACTCTGAACAATGGTGCGCAAGCCCTTATATAGGCTTTGGAAATGGCTCACCCTGTAGCCCAAGACCACCCGCCAAAACATCATACATACATCACAGAAGAAGGTGGTCTACAGCAGAAATCCTGCCTGCCAGGATACCTGATAATGGTCACTGATTGCATTACCTGGGCGGTCTGGCCATTCTTTTGTGATGGTTAATACTTTAGTTCCTGAATCCAGGTCACAGGCTCACCCTATTCATACACAAGCAAAAAGACAATGGAAAGGCTTTCAACATTTGCCTCCCTTACTGCAGAGGAATATTTGAGGTCATTGGGAGAGTCAAAATGGCTTCAGGATTGCTCTCCCATACTATTTCAGATACATGGTTCGTATATTTAGATACAGTGGATGCTCAGGTTGCGAATGTGATCCGTGCGGGAGGCACATTTGCAACCCGCAGCATTTGCAACCCGTGATCCGCACGTCTGCGCATGCCGTGTTTTGGCGTTTCGGCACATGTGCAAAGCACGATTTAGCACTTTTGCGTATGCGCAAGTGCCAAAACCGGGAAGTAACCGTTCCGGTACCTCCGGGTTTGGTGCGGTGCACAACCCGAAATCACGCAACCCGAAGCATCTGTAACCTGAGGTATGACTGTATGTGTGCATTTATGAATATTTATTCTGTATTCCTTAAAATTCTTATAACAATACAAAATAACTTTAATAGAACCACAACAATGCAGGGCACAACCATTTTCTACATGTTTGAAGAGAAATTTCAAAAACAAACCAATTGCATGCATTTAGCAACAATCAATCAGGGACTGCTTAGCCAGGAAGGTGTCTTGGTAATAAATCCATCCAGAAATATTTCTGGAGAAGTGGTGGTTGTATTGCACCTCTCTGCCTGGTCATATAACACAAGAAGGGATCCCGTGCATCTCTTTGCAAATGGTTTTCAGCTAGGGCAAGAGGCCACCACCCTTGCAATGAGAATTTCATGGAGTACTTCCACAATATCATCAAAACAGTGGGCAGTATCCAACAAGTGCATCCTTTCAGCACAAGGATCAGGGCTTGTGCAATAGGATTTCCCCCTCTCCACCCAACATGTGTGCCCCAAATCTGTTTTAGAGCAGTTGGAGGAACCCCAAGAACTGATTTAGGGAGTATGCTGCAGGAAGAGGTAGGGAAGATTTCTGCATAAGAAAAAACCATCGTACTAGTAGAATGAGTCACTTAGTGCTACTTTTGATTCAACCGAACAAAAATATAAATTCCACCATGATACAGGCATATTCAGAACACACTGGGCATATGTGTTGGAAGCATATGTACAGGACCTCGATTTGGCCCTATTTTGATGCAATTTTGGAGTCCGCTCTGTTGTTTCACTTCGATCCAACTTTTTTGGACGAGTTTTCATGCTGTGATGGAGGAATGGCATGTCTGCTTTTGCTATGTGTGACAATATCATTCTGTGCTGTTGAATTAAAATAGCGACATTGCCTACCTCATCAAATAAAAGCCTGCAGGAATAAATTGCCGTTGGCATCCATCTGTCTCAAGAGACAATGGCGTGCACCTTCGGAGGTGAAGTCAACTGCTGCGTTAGCAGCACCAAAGTGACCCCCACCCCCAGGGCACAAGCTGGGCTGCCCAGATGACAAGACCCCTCTCTCAGCCTCACTGATGTGGTCCAAAGGAAAGCAGAGCAATACATTTGGCACCAGCTTGTCGCACAACGGCAAATTAATCAAGCAGAGTCTTCTTTATAAACAGAATAAAGGTTTACTGAAGAAAATACAGTCATACCTCATGTTACGTTTGCTTCAGGTTGAGACTTTTCAGGTTGCGTCCTGCGGTGACCCGGAAGTACCAGAAAGGGTTACTTCCAGGTTTCGCCACTCATGCATGCGCAGACGTGCAAAATGACATCATGCACATGTGCATGCACAGAAGTGGCGAATCGCAACCCGTGCATGCGCAGACGCGGGTTGCGTTCTGCTCATGTTGCGAACGGGCCTCCGGAACGGATCCCGTTCGCAACCAGAGGTACCACTGTAGAAACAGCATAGTTAAAGAGCATTCACAGAGTGCTCATAACAGCTTTCTTAAGTCTTCACAGAGGCACAGATCTTAGTTACTGATTAACTGGAGTCCTGGAGCTGCTATTTCTGTAACAACACACTCACATACTGAGCTGAGACTGACTCTGGTAGAGACTGCATTACAGACCAAGGCCCAGAGAGACGGCTGGTTACATCTCTAGGGAACCCAAGATGAGTCACGAGTCATAGTGATGTGGCAGTTTATGTTGGGATACTGCCAGGGAGATAAAGTCCATCATGGCCCCCAAGCCGTGTGCCGGACGTCCATCGATCTCCCGTAGTCACGCAGTTTCAGCAATTAGCGACATGAGTTTCTTCTAGAGCTCATGCACGCTCTATCAGCAGATAATGCACAGCCAAAAGTTGCACGCAGGAGAGCATTATTTACAAGCTTTTATTCAGCGTTGATCAGAACAAAGAAAGACATGACTGTTCTGCGTCAGTGTCTCCGACAGAGAGAGAGAAAACGAAAGCAATAGGAAACATAAACATCCTGTGAACAGGAAATACGCAGGCTGTGACACAAACATCCTGCTCCCTTTTTAAGGTGGAACGGAAATATCCTAACAGTTTATTGCTAACAGTTACAGCTAGCAGGCTTGAAATGATTGTGTAGGCCTTGCCTCACTGCTTCTGCTCTTAAGAACTTTTGTCCATGACACAGCTTGGCTACAGGCATTACTGGAAGGAGGCATACAAGGAGGCCATCCATCTGTCTTAGGAACTCCATTCTGGATTTGTGTAGGGTTTACTCCTTAGCCTCTTCTTCTCTCGAAAATATACCGCAAGCCAGCTGAGGTTTAGGGTCAGAGGTTTCCTTCTTCTAGATAGACCACCTTTCCAGGTTGATGAGTCCTATCTGCCCCTCACTTCTCCCCACAGCATGTGCAGAAACTGCCTTCTTGATCATGGGACCCACTATTGGTGTCATCCGCTAGATGTTCCATAATCTGTGTGCAGCCACTGAGAACTTGCTCTTTTTGCTGTCCCACCATCCATGCTAGAGGAGAAGGTCTTCTCCTGATCTTAGGGAGCAGGCAGGATGATATGGGAGGAGATGGTCCCTAAGGCATCTTGGACATAGTGTTGTCATATCAATACCAGTTGTTGGGAATCACAAGTGTGGAGGGTGCTGTTGCACTTAAATCCTGTTTATGGGCTTCACTGGTTGGCAACTGCTTGGCCAATTTGAGAACAAAATGTTGGACTAAATGGGCCTATGGCCTGATGCAGCAGGACTCTTGTTATGTCAGGGCACAGGAAAAGACCATCTTCATTATAGCATGGTTCAACCTTTGTCTTTCTCTAGGCTTTTTAAAGCCAACGTTGCCTACATTTCAGAGCTTCTGATGTTTTAGATGTTGGCAAGCTGGTGGGTCTATGAACTCCTCTTAAATAATTTTATGGGTGTGGGGAGGAGACTATCGTCAGGATGCATGAAAGTTATGAGTTGTGAGTTGCATCAAAGTACATTCTGCTCAGAGAAGACTCATTGAAATGAATGAACCGAGATAAGTAATGCCCATTAACTTCAGTGGGTCTACTCTGCATAAGACTAACATGAGATATATCCCTGTGCTTGGAGAACCTGAGATCTTTCCCCCTGGGAGGGAACCTTGCCAGTAGCAACCATTAGAAAAAGGCTCATCTCACCATTAGAAGCCATTGTGACATCAGCAGCCTATAAACCAATCCTTTCTGCCTGCCCCCTCTGACCTCAAATGTCACCCTGGAAAACAGAGCAATACTGTTGACTACAAACGTTTCCACCAAATAATTTAATTGCTGTGGGTCACTTACCGCTTTTGCCCACCCTGCATTTCCTTTCCCTCCTACAAATCCCATGAGATCCACCTGCTTGTTCAAACTCCGGGGAGTCATTTTCTCCTGACATTGCTTTCTTTGGTATGCACGCATGCAGAAGGAGTTGTCAGCCTTGTATATTCTCCAAAAGTATCATAAAAACAAATTACACTATTAAAGTTATCTGATACGCTGACGGGCTTCTCAAGTGTCTAATAAATCTCTGGCAAAAAGAGGAACAAGAAAAAAGGTTAGCGTGGAAGGGGAAGGTCATTATTATGGAATTGGTATTCTCATTTGTACTGTGGTGTGGGATTCTAAGGAGAGCTGCAGACACGTAGCCAGAAACTTTGTGCTGTGGACCCTGAGGGGGTAGGAAATCATTTGCAGGGCAGCCAGAGCATAAATACAGCAGGCCTAAGTTATTGAATTGTGTAAGTTCTTAGTGAGCAAGTTGCTGCTTTCCCTTATATCAGAGATGCGAGGGGGGCATTTTTTCAGCCTGGGGGCCGCATTACCTCATAGGGAACCTTCCCAGGGCCATATGCCAGTGGCTTGGCAAGGAGCAGCAGATGGGATGGTTGTCCTTGCCTCTGCACCATGCAAAAGTCTACCCACACAACTCTCTCCAACCTCCATCCAGGCAAGCAAGCAAGAAGTACCATGACAATTCAAGGATACAATTCAGCTAGGATGAGGAGGGTGCTTAGCATGAGGAGTGAGAGGCCTGGAGAGCTGTGTTTGGCCCCTGGGCCTTCAGTTCCCAACTCCCATAACAAGCAAAGATGCTAGAGCAGGGGTCAGCAAACTTTTTCAGCAGGGGGCTGGTCCACTGTCCCTCAGACCTTGTGGGGGGCTGGACTATATTTTGGAGAAAAACAGAGAATGAATTCCTATGCCCCACGAATAACCCAGAAATGTATTTTAAATACAGTGGTACCTCGGATTAGAACTTAATTCATTCTGGAGGTCCATTCTTAACCTGAAACTGTTCTTAACCTGAGATACCACTTTAGCTAATGGGGCCTCCTGCTGCCGCTGCGCAATTTCTGTTCTCATCCTGAAGCAAAGTTCTTAACCCGAGGTAATATTTCTGGGTTAGCGGAGTCTGTAACCTGAAGCGTCTGTAACCTGAGGTACCACTGTAAAAGGACACATTGTACTCACGTAAAAAACACGTTGATTCCCAAACCATCCACGGGCCGGATTTAGAAGGCTATTGGGCCGGATCTGGCCCCCGGGCCTTAGTTTGCCTACACATGTGCTAGAGACTGGTCTGGCACCTGCATTTGGCATCCTCAAGCAACAGCTAAGGTCCTAGCAGAGCCCACAACTGACCCCTGCCATGCCCCCCCTTAACAGGTCCTCTGAGCCAAAGAGGACCTAGCGACTGGGTCTGGGACCTGTCATTCTCATTTCCCAAGATGCCACCAATATAGCATAACTCTGGGCCTGGCAGGAAATTTTAAATAGTGAAATAGTAGGGTGCTGTTGAGGTGCTGCTGCTAAGGATGGGTGGATCTGTATATTTTTGGACCTCTTCAGTTTCTTGTAGTCCCTCCCACCACCCTTCTGCATCATTCTGCAACTTTTAAAACCCCCACAAATATTCATTTTTGGGGGGGTACATGTTTTATTCCAAACTGTGCGTGTTTATGTACCTTTTAAGAGCGAGAGAGAACTTTTTACAAATTTCAGAGAAGTGTAGAAGCTGAAGGATAACTGCTTTCCGATCCATGTATTAGTCTGGGAATTGCAAATCAGGTAGGTTAACTTTAAAATGCAGCTCAAACAGTGTTCCCAGGTACTCCTTTCTGCAGCTTGCAACTGCCAAGTAAGACTGCGGTGCCAGGAAGACTTGCTAATGGAGGAGAGAACACTTTGCCAATGGCTTCCTGAAACCTAGAGCCAGCTATGGCTGGAGATTCATTTTATTATCATTTCTAACAAAATCTGAAAATTCAGCGAGGCTGCTTGGGGATATCGCTGAAGGGACCGCTCCCCCAAAGATATCTCTCTCCCTCCCCAGTGTTTATAGTACAATAGCTGTTGTTGCAGGTGACCCTGTGGGGAAACAGGCACATCACTGCCCGAGAGAATGAAGCCATTTCAGATCCTTCTGCACAACTCGGCCTCATTACTTCTTGGAGTTTTGAAGAAGCCAGGGTTGTCTTGTCTCTCCAAGACAATTATCTTTTCCAGAGATGCAGCACACACACTCTCCCTGCACTAGCTTATCCGTTTCATGATTGCCTTAGCTAAGCACAGCCAGAAATCTCTCTGGGCTGGCAAAAAGCCCTTCTGCAGCCATGAGACCCAAGCCCTTCTCCCTCCACGCGGGGTGTGTTTTGGCTGCAACGGGGAGGAGGACTCTGACCTTCAGTTGTGACAGCAGCCCCCTACCTTATCTAGACAACAGCCTGGTCATGATGGAGGGCCACAAGTTCCCCAATCCTGGCATTGGGCTCATGTTAACATGCAAGTCTGTGTGCCCAAATAATGTGCATTTCAGTTTAGTCCAATGCCCAGAAATGTAACTTGAGAAGCTGGGACTTTACACGTACAAAGAGCCACACCCTCTGCCCCCTGCCTTACCTTCCAGAGCTGAGGTTAGAGCAAATACCTTGCCAATATGGGAATTACCTTCTTAATACAGAGCCTGGATCCAGTGGCCAAATTAAGAATTTCCACTGGAGCAGCTTCCAATTCGTTAAGTAGAGCTGTTTTAATTAAGGAATGCAGACTTTGAGTTTATGAACTGCATAACTCTCCGCTGAAGATTTCGGGGTCTGCGCTAGCATAAATTTGCCCTGCACAATCAGAGTGATGAACTGTGCAATGTAATGGAAATCGGGCCTGTTCAGTGTCACAATGGGAAGCGCCGCCTTTTGCGAATTTAGCACTGTAGGCACAAACCTTCAGTCACAAAGTGGATCTGATTATGACACAAGACACCAGAGGCCGGTGTGCTTTCCTGCTTCTCTTTTTCAGTTGCACCTGCTAGCTAAAGAGGGGTAATTTCTTTGCCTTTGATTTTCTTCTGTCAACCTCTTTAAAGCAGTTCCGTTGCTCCCAGATTATTCCGATGACTGGATATAGTTAAGTGTTGCAAATCCTTTGCGCAACCGAGTTGCCAGCTGTCTCTTATTCAAGGCGGAATGTCCTTTTGACTTGAGGATGATCAGCTGCCGCACAGGAGATGCTTCTTTCTTTTGAAATTTGGATGTGGCCGGCCTTCCATTCCCTGACCTTCTCCAGCATTGCTGGTGTGATGCGGGCTAGGTACTCAAGAGCGATGTAGTGGGAGGGAATTGCAGCGGGACATAGCTTTTTCCAGAGCAGGAGTGATGATGTCATCTGCTGGAGTGCCAAGCTAACTGGCAGCCTCTCCTAGCTCTGGTAAATGAATGAGGATTCAGTAGCAGTTTCAATGGAAACCCTCCTAGAGCAAGGTTAATGGGCAGTGCGAGGGCACCTTGCTCCAAAGCTCCACTTTGAGCTCCTGGTGTTTCCTTTGAAGCCATGCTTTCCCCCACCCGACAGCCCCAACAAAGGTAATCAGTGGTAAGGGATGATGAGCAATGAAGGCTCGTCCATTTGGGCAAATGGGGCAAATAGGATTCAGAATGCAGCAGTCTGATTGGTCCTAGAAGAATAGGGTCCAGAATGCAGCGGTCTGATTGGTTCACAGGAGCCACCCAATCCAGCTCCAGGGGGAAGTGAATCCGCAACCTGATTGGCCTACAGGTGAATCCCGGAATTAGCCAATCACGTGGGGCCCATTGTGTAAATAATGTATATAAAGCAGACATTCTGGGGGAACTTCCATTGCTCCTCACCACTATGAGCTGAATAAAGAGCACGAAATCCACTCTTGACTCCTAGTATATTTCACCCACCAACCTCAATCTGCCCTCAGCCAGCCCATACTGGCCCTGCCTTCTACTTATGACCAGCCCTGGGGCTGGCACTGCCTGTCAGCTTCCTCCAAATTAATCTCAGCATTGTTCTTCTAGAACTCAGCAGGGAGGTGGATGGCGACGAACCAGGATTCAATGTAGGCATTAAATCTTGCTCCACCTACTGTTGGGCCTCCATGCCTCCACCTCCCACCAATTCAAGTGGACACCAGCTACCACTGGCAATAACATCTGGAGGGCAGCAGGTTCCCCGTTCCCAGTTTAAGGCTCGAACTCATGGCTCTCTAAGAGCTCTATACAACCTACTGTTTCGTTTTCTAGTCTCTCAAGTTGCCAGCATGCCTCCTTCCCCCAGCCAGGCTACAAGCCTGTCCTGCAAGGTCCTTTGAAAGGTGAAATAGATTGCAATCATCAGAGGCTCTTCAAGCAAACTGCTCTGGTCTTGTCCCATCACCTGGGAGGCACGAGCTTTAATGGAGAGATGCAGGGAATGCCTCTGGCCCCTGATGCAAAAAGATTACAGCCAAGCCCTTGGTGATGCTGCTACTCAAAAATGCCTCGTGCAAACACCTTGGCTTCTCTCATTTAGCTTCATATACATAGCCTCCTCCACCATTTCACAGGTGAAAGCAGAGACATGCTTGTGATGCCCCAGCTACATACCAGGGATCATTACCTTTAGTCTTTCCCGCTGTCACACATTGCTGAAGGCTCTACTTTGCCTTCATCTTAATGCCATATTCATTATTCTGCAGTCGCCCATTCCCCATTGCTTTCAAAGTCAAGAGGGTGATGGTTCCTTTGGATAGATTTATCGTAGAAAAAAAAACAGAATTGCTCTCCAATAGCTTATTATCACGTCAAAACACACCTCAGTGGCTCTGGCGGGCAAAACAGCAGCCCAAGCACTGCATGGTGTCGGGAGATTTGATGCAGTTGGCAACTGTATGCATGGTTATCTGGATTGGGACCTTGGGTAGGAGGATTTTAACTCTTTGCTCCCAGACCCCCCGCTGCAGACCTGGTTCAGTTTGGCAAGGCCTAGGCTTGCGTTTTTGCATAGCATCCTGCCCCCATGGCAAATAGCAGGGCCACCACCCCTGATCTAGGCTGGTGCCACAGTGTGCAGGAATGTTTAAAGCCCTCTGCTCCCCATATCAGGGATCTTATCTGGAATGGGGCAGCTATGCCAGCGTTTTCCTATTTAAAAGGCATCCAGGCAATTGTTAAGTACATGTGAGGCATTGCTCTGATCGAAATTCTAAAGGTCCAAGGAAGAGAGCTCAGCTCTGAGCATCTGTAGCAACTCACAATAAAAATTATAGCACAAGGACATTCTGAAAACCAGATAGTACAGTTCAGAGCCATTTTACTTAGCTCTAGCAACACAGAACCATGCATCTACCTCAGGCTGCATCTACACAGCTATTAAAAAATGCTCTGGAAAAAAAGTTTTTAACCCTCACAATGGAAAATTTCAGAGTTCCAATTTCAGCTCTACAGTTAAATAGTAACAGTAAAGGAGCCCTAGATGGTTAAGTCCAGTCAAAGACGACTATGGGGTTGCAGCACTCATCTTGCTTTCAGGACAAGGGAGCCACCGTTTGTCCACAGACAGCTTTCCAGGTCACGTGGCCAGCTTCTGGCACAATGGAACACTGTGACGGAAGCCAGAGTGCACAGAAACTCCATTTACCTTCCCGCTGCAGCAGTACCTATTTATCTACTTGCACTGGTGTGCTTTCGAACTGCCAGGTTGGCAGAAGTTGGGACAGAGCAACAGGAGGTCACCCCGTCGCATGGATTCGAACCGCCAACCTTCTGATTGGCAAGCCCAAGAGGCTCAGTGGTTTAGACCACAGCGCCACCCGCGTCCCTAGCTCTGCAGTGCCACCTGGTGTCACAGTGTTATAACACATTTATAATGTTTTATTTTTACTAATGTAGCGGAGTCCTCAGCAATTTTCACACTGACTGACTGAGGCTCTCCAGGGTTTCAGACCCATCTTAGAGATGCTGGGGGTGGAACCTGGGACCTTCTGCAAGCAGAGCAAATGCTCTCCCACTGAGCTAAAACCTCAGCAATGTAACATGTAGCACACACCATCCAGTCGCTTATTTCAAACCAGAAAACCTTAAAACCTTGCAGCAGCATTTCTTCTAACATGATGGCGTTACAGATTCAGGATGAGATTTTGCTAAATCCCAAATAGATGTTAAGCTACTTTATGAGTTACTTTGATGTTAGCAAATTTAAGAATCTGTTTGTTTGTTTGTTTGTTTGTTTGTTTGTTAAAAACGGTAGACCAATGTTTGCCCATCTTCAATGTACGTGGGAGATTATTTCCCCCTCACAGTCCATGACTGTGGGCAGCTAAATAAATAGCGAGGGAGATCATAAACTTGATTAATACCACAGTAACAGAAGAATGACTTATATAGGATCTTACACAAATGGCATCAGTTAGAACCAAGCTGGTGTCAGTCCTATCCTTAAAGAGAACCCACCTAACTAGATATATTGTCCAGCCCACATTTGATAGCATAGATGTGATTTACTACAGGGCCTTTAAAAAAGAGAAAATCTGGAACTGCCTAGTGGTATGTGATGATCATTTGTGCACAAATTGTATGTGGCTACAAACACCTCTGCATTTTCCTTGTAGGTAAATATATTCTGTTTTGCTTATAGTTGCATTCCCTGACATTTAGAAGCCTATAAAGAGTGTGAGAAAGCCCTCAGAACTTAGAATTTGACAGGAATTTGATGTAGAAAAGAACCATATTTTCTTCTGATTAGAAACATTGGCTCTGTGGCGAGTACCACTGAGACTGCCAGGAGTGTCTTTGGCAAGGGGAGGAAAGTTGGGTAGCACGTGGTTCACTTTTCACATTGTTATCACTCCCTTTTAGTATCACCTAACATCTGTCATGGCTGGTGCTCAATGCGGTTGGGAGGACAAAAAGGAGGGAGCCCAAACAATGGGTGGAGTCAGACCCAATGACAGGCAAAGCTAAGTAATGCTACTTTTGCCCAGTGGTCTAACATAGGTTACCAGTGCCCTGAGCCGTGGGAGAGGGGAGGGAGGAAAACAGATGGAATATGCATGCACATTCAACTGTCTAATGGCGTCTACATCACCTGGGAGATCACAGCTGTGGAGATAAGGAAAGAAGAGTCATTCCATTGTCTAGAGAGGTCACTTCCTGGCTTTCATAGCGAAGCCATTTTCAATGCACCCAGCAATGGAAACACACAGCTGTATTGAGGCAACTCCGGGTGTTGAAATTTTGCACCCCTAACAATTTTGCACCCCTGGCAACCACCCGTATACCCCCCTATACTACGCCACTGCTTTTGCCCCACCCTTCTCCCTGCTAGTTCTGTAAGGGCCACCCTGGGACTATGGAAGGGGAAGCTGACAGACAGTGCCGTCCTCTGGACTGCCTAGAAGTAGTTAGATGGGTACAAGTTGGCTTAAAGCAGTCCCATTTGGCCTAATGAACCAGCCTCCACTATCTCACAGCATATGGCTTTTGCATGACTTGAATTTTGGAACTGCCCAAATGTTCTTTCTTAGCTTCCCGTTCCCCCCCTGTAACTGCCCTGTATGGCTCCTCCTCCTCTTCATCTTCTTCTTCTAAAACCTCATTTACCAGAAGACAGGGACTGTCCTTGACGAAGAGGGAGAATTGGATCATAGCCACCCATCTTGCCCTTCAGCCCGAACTGCTGCTACAGTAATACAGTTCTGAAAGGGAAGGGATATCCAATCAGGTGTCACCAGAGCAGGAGTTTGGGGCAGACACCAAAGTCCCTCTCAAAGAATGAGCAGGAAGGCCCAAAACTGCATACCACACTTCGAAGCAAGGTGAAGTAATACACATTTCCATTTAAAAGTGCCCACTCCCAAATAAGTCCAGATTCTGTTGTATCAACTGCCTGGTTACTGAAGCTCAACAGAAGATGCTCACCTGGTAGCTCCTGTGTTAAATGAAGTGTGTAGTGTGGGGGTCTTTGGAAGAGCCTTTTCAGTAGTGGCTCTATGTCTGCAGAATGATATTCCCCCTCCCCCAACTCTGTATTTTTTCAGACACTATATATATATATATATATATATATATATATATATATATATATGACCCTACTTTTTTCACTGGGCTTTTATTGAGTGGACCAGTAAATTCATTCTTATGCTGTTTTTAACGATGCTAGATATATAATTTATAAGAATTATTTTTAAGTGTTTGTTATGTATTATGTTTTTCTGTTATCTTGGGGGGTGTGTGTGTGTGTGTGCGTGCGTAAACTACCCTTTGACTGTTTCCCGATGAAGGGCAGTACAGAAATCCCTTAATGAAATAAATAAGCAATGCCGGCCAAAGTACCTCTTGCCTCAATCTTGGCCCAACTGGTCCCAAGTTGGTTGTGGCGGATGGCAGGTGTGGTCCAAAACATCTGGGAAGAACCGGGTTACAAAGCCTCCTTTTCACTAAATGCATAGCATGCAACTATGTCTGCGGGCTGTTTTTATTGTTGTTGTTGTTGTTGTTGTTGTTGTTGTTGTTGTTGATGGGGGGGATTGTGGCCAGGACCACAGTGCACAAGGAAGAGAGCTTTATTCCTTCCCTCTCCAGCTGTCAGCAAGTGGGACACGTTTCTGTGAGGCTTAGCAGACAAAATTCCCATTGATGCCAAGGACAATTTTTTTTAAAAAAAAAAAGCTTCATAGCTGGGGTGGGGTTGGGGGTTCAATTCAGATTATGGCTGGGGAATTGGGGGGGGGATTAAAGCTCCCCTCCTTGCATGCTGCTCACTGTGCATTTAGCACAGCATAAGTCGACCCAAAAATTACCCAACTGCACCACTAGAGAGATGGCGATTCTGGAGTCTTGTGTGTGCCGGTGTAATGCACAAACATGCCTGTTTGTTCCCTCTCTCTCTCTCTCTCTCTCTCTCTCTCTCTCTCTCTCTCTCTCTCTCTCTGCCCTGTTTTGAGGATTAGGCTGCTGTTGTGTCATTACTTTGATTTAGCATGTATTTAAAGGTCGCCAGGTGATGTGGCGAAACGGCTCGCGATTCAACAGCTCTGACATCGGCTCCGTTTGACCTTGCTGCTGCAGTTAATTAACTTGTGTTGAGATAAAGCTGGCTGTGACTCCTTCCAGCAAAGGCAGACTTTTATTTCTCCAGTCTATTGTCAGCGGAGAGAGAAGTGGAGTCTGAGCTGAAGCCTTCACATCTCTTCGTAGGCCTATATTGTGATGCTTTGGTGGGTAATTACCAAGGGTAATTACCATCCAGGGCCAGCTCCAGGTCTGAGGTGGGGCACTTCTGGGGGGAGGGTGCTATCATGTTAGGGGCCTTACCTGTTGAGTAGGGAAGCAGTGGCTGTACTCTGGTGAACACTCAGACACTTGGAGACTCCATTAAAATTTCCCAGAGTGCCCCTGATGTTGCATCACTCTAGGACTGTGTTGGGAACCTAAAACAGCATTTCTAGCATGCCTGAAACTTATTGGAGCACTGCAAATGTCAAGCCCAGGTATGGCTTCCATGTACGCTACTTTACAGAGGACATTCCTGTATTTTTGGCGAGGGTGAAGGGTGGGTGGACTTCCAGCCCATGGACCTAATCTGGCCTGCCAGGCTTCCCTATTTGGCCTATCATAGCATTTTGGGCAAGCCATAACCATCTGCCCCACTCCCACACATATGATGCTGGCCTGATTACTGAAGTTGGACTCAGCTACATTGGCAAAGAAAAAGCACTTTTTATGTGTTGCATATGCATTCTAACACTGTGACACCAGAGGGCGCTGTGGAGTTCTGTTTTTGCCAACCCGATTTATCATACAAAGTTTACAGCGCATTGAACTAAAATGCTTATTTGATGTGTCTAGCTCCAGCCATCTTCTTTAAAACCACACCAGCAGTTTTTTTAGGAGGAGCTAGAACTGCCCGACAATTTGTTGCTCATGATGCTGTTCCTCCAATATGGACCCCCTTTTCCGGTTCTTGTAGAAACCCGGTACAGTGGTACCTCGGGTAAAGTACTTAATTCGTTCCGGAGGTCTGTTCTTAACCTGAAACTGTTCTTAACCTGAAGCACCACTTTAGCTAATCGGGCCTCCTGCTGCTGCCGTGCCACCGGAGCATGATTTCTGTTCTCATCCTGAAGCAATGTTCTTAACCCGAGGTACTATTTCTGGGTTAGCGGAGTCTGTAACCTGAAGCGTATGTAACCTGAGGCGTATGTAACCTGAGGTACCACTGTAATTTACAACCCCGTGGATTACTTGGCTGTTGGGCACCAGTAGTTCTTCCGTCTATGTGCAGAGGGCGATCTTTCATTGGCTTTTGCTTAGTTGGGCCTTAATTATTCCATCCTGGCGTCTTCCCTCCTCCTCCTCCCTTTTGGATCTGGTGAAATGCAGTTAACAATTCTCTATGGCACTAAGAACCTGGTGACGAAGGGTCCTTGATTATAGCCAGCCAGCTCCTTTGGCCTCAGGGACTTGACTGGAAATAGCTGCCGTGTTCATTCTTTCGCAGCCTTCTCTGTAGAGGATACTCAAAATCTGGGCTCCAAGTCTATGATATCCTGGAGACAATCTTTTATTTAAAAAAAAGAAACTAGGGAAAGCAAATGTGTTAGAAAAGAATGTGGCTCAGAGGCCAACTGGCTACAGCTCAGTCGGAAAAGATGTTTAAAGCTGTGGCCCAAAGACCATGAACCCGAGAGAGAGGAACCATAGAAGTTTCTTCTTTTAGATGTTGCCAAGGCCTCCCTCTTATTATGCTCTCTGTGTGTGTTTGGGTATGTGGATCCAATGGTATAAAGTAAGGTGACAATAGCATTTGTACCTGGCTAAGCATTGTTGCAAATCATAGAATCATAGAATCATAGAGTTGGAAGAGACCACAAGGGCCATCGAGTCCAACCCCCTGCCAAGCAGGAAACACCATCAGAGCATTCCTGATATATGGTTGTCAAGCCTCTGCTTAAAGACCTCCAAAGTAGGAGACTCCACCACACTCCTTGGCAGCAAATTCCACTGTCAAACAGCTCTTACTGTCAGGAAGTTCTTCCTAATGTTTAGATGGAATCTTCTTTCTTGTAGTTTGGATCCATTGCTCCGTGTCCGCTTCTCTGGAGCAGCAGAAAACAACCTTTCTCCCTCCTCTATGTGACATCCTTTTATATATTTGAACATGGCTATCATATCACCCCTTAACCTCCTCTTCTCCAGGCTAAACATGCCCAGCTCCCTTAGCCGTTCCTCATAAGGCATCGTTTCCAGGCCTTTGACCATTTTGGTTGCCCTCCTCTGGACACGTTCCAGTTTGTCAGTGTCCTTCTTGAACTGTGGTGCCCAGAACTGGACACAGTACTCCAGGTGAGGTCTGACCAGAGCAGAATACAGTGGCACTATTACTTCCCTTGAAATCATTTGAACTAATGGTGGGATAGCCTTAATTATGTTTTTTTCTCACAGCAACCTTCTGGGGTAGACCACCATTATTGCCGTTTTTCAGAAGGGAAGCTGAGACATCACATTCACCCAGTGCTATACCAGCTGCACTGACTCCCGGTAGAGTACAGTATCAGGTTTAAGGTGCTGGCTTTAACCTTCAAAGCCCTATACGGCCTAGGACCCTCGTACCTACCGGACCGCCTCTCCTGGTATGTCCCACGGAGGACCTTACGGTCTTCAAATAAAAACATCTTGGAGGTCCTGGGCCACAGGGAGGTTAGGCTGGCCTCAACCCGAGCCAGGGCTTTTTTGGCTGTGGCTCCTATCTGGTGGAACGCTCTGTCACAAGAGACTAGGGACCTGCAGGGCCTGACATCTTTCCGCATGGCCTGCAAGACAGAGCTGTTCCACCAGGCCTTTGGTCAGGGCACAGCCTGACCCCCTCCTTTGGCAAGCCTCCCAGAACTCTAGCCCAATGGTTGCCATTAATTTGATTTGAATTAATTTTAGAATGAAATGATTTTAGAATGTTATATTGTTTTATTGTTGTTAGCTGCCCTGAGCCTGGCTTCAGCTGGGGAGGGTGGGATATAAATAAAAATTTATTATTATTTATTATAATGGCCCAGTGTGGACATCATGCTAACCCATAGTTTACTGCTTTAAGATTAAGCTTCAGTGAGCAGAGGCAGCCCACCCATTAGGCAGGGTGAAGCAGCCACCTCAGGTGGGTGCCTTGCCCACCTCATTGCTTCCACTGCTGCTCCAGGTAAGCAAGGCTGTGGCGGTAGCAGAACAGCACAGTTTCGCTTATTTTATTTTATTTTTATACTGCCCTATACCTGAGGGTCTTAGGGAGGTACACAGAATAGAATCAAGATATAAAACCACAAAATACATAATAAAAATAAAAACAACAACCCAATAGCCCCCCCCAAAACCACACACATTTTAAAAGGGCATAGGATGTCAATCAGATCAAGCAAAGGTCTGGTTGAAAAGGAACATTTTTGCCTGGTGCCTAAAGGTGTATAAGGAAGGTGCCTGTTAAACTTCCCTGGGGAGAACATTCCACAGACAGGGAGCCACTGCAGAGAAGGCCCTGTTCTCGTATTGCCACCCTTTGGACATCTCAGGGAGGAGGCACACATAGAAGGACCTCAGGAAATGATCTCAGGGTCTGGGTAGATTATATGGAAAGAGGCAGTACTGTGGTCCTGAGCCGTTTAAGGCTTTATAGGTGAAAACTAGCACTTTGAATTGAGCCCGGAAACTAGCCAGTGCAGTTGGACCAGGATTAGTATAATATGCTCAAACCGTCTTGCTCCGGTGAGAACCCTGCTTGCTGAATTCTGCACCAGCTGAAGTTTCCGAACTGCCTTCAGAGGCAGCCCTATGTATAACGCATTGCAGTAATCTAACCTTGAGGTTACCAGAGCATAGACAACAATAGTTAGTCTATCCCTGTCCAGATAGGGGCGTAGCTGGGCCACCAGCAGAAGGTGATGGAAGGCACTCTGGGCCACTGAGGCCACCTGAGCCTCAAGTGACAGCAAAGGATCCAGGAGGACCCCCAAGCTATGAACCTGCTCCTTCAGAGGAAGTGCAACTCCATCAAGAGCAGGCCATCTCCCACCCATCTGGTCTAGGGAACCACCCACTAAGAGTGCCTCCGTCTTATCTGGATTGAGCTTCAGTTTGTTGGCTCTCTTCCAGTCCATGATGGAGACAAGACACTGGTCCAGCACTTCCACTGCCTCACTTGTAGATGTAAAGGAGAAATAGAGCTGAGTGTCATCAGCATACTGCTGACAACGTACTCCAAACCTCTAGATAACCCCACCCAGTGGTTTCATGTTGGTCTCCACCCCACCAGGGATGACCTGCAGCAAAACCTTGCTGAAGGTCCCCTCTGACTGAGAGTGTCGGCAAGAGGGAGGCATTTTGGTGCAGAGCCCAGCATCCCAGTGGGGTGGCAAGGCTTCACAAGGGCTTTTCCTTGCGGGGAAGCTCTTGCAGAGTCTCATGTCCCCATCACAGGGGCAGCTGTGAGGCATTATGCCTCAAGCGCCAAAACATCTCAGGCTCCCCTGTTGGTGAGCCTCATTCTGGGGAACTCTGCTCTCCAGCATAGTCGCAAGGAGGAATTGAGAAAAGTTTGCTTTTGGTTTAGATTAATTGCCGCTTGCCACATTGTCTGAACCTGGGCAAACAGTGCTTAATCTTAACTATGGCTCATGGAAATAAGTCCAGAATGATTTATGAAGCTGACTTGTTTTCACTATTCCTACTTAATACTAACCACTGTTTATGGTTTGTACATAACCCTAAAGGTAAAGGGACCCCTGACCATTAGGTCCAGTCATGACCGACTCTGGGGTTGCGGTGCTCATTTCGCTTTATTGGCCGTGTACAGTTTCCGGGTCATGTGGCCAGCATGACTAAGCCGCTTCTGGCGAACCAGAGCAGCACACGGAAACGCTGTTTACCTTCCCGCCGGAGTGGTACCTATTTATCTACTTGCACTTTGACGTGCTTTCGAACTGCTAGGTTGTCAGGAGCAGGGACCAAACAACGGGAGCTCACCCCGTCACGGGGATTCGAACCGCCGACCTTCTGATCAGGAAGCCCTAGGCTCTGTGGTTTAACCCACAGTGCCACCCGCGTCCCTACAGCACCACCCGCGTCCCTAAACCTATACATAACCCTAAACCGTGGTTAATCTAAGACAAGAAAAGCTTCCAATCCTCTTCTCTTGGCTGTTATGGGGGAGAAGTGGAGAGGGGAGTATGTAGGTCCATGACTTGCTCCAACTTTCCCCCATAACTTTAGCACATGCTTAGCCAAAGGTTCACCTAAGAACCACCCATTGTGTTTAAGAAGGAGGTGTGGCTTAATTATCCAGTCTTCCAAATTAAGATTTGTGTAATCAAGGTGTGGACTAGCTTCAGGCTCTAAAAAGAAATTAAAACCCCAGTGTTCCACTAATGGGTGTTACATTTATGAAGCAAAGAATATTTGCAAGAATCCTGGTAACCAGCACACACCACCACAAACTAGCCAGTGTTACCCAGTGGAATATGAATACCCTTAAATGGTCTCCCCTGCGTCAGCTCATACGGGCTCATGAATATCACGGAGGGTGGGGAGGGGGAACAATGGACAAGGATTCTTTGAAAGAAAGTTCTGGCAAAGCCTACAGGGAATCTTGCCAAACATTTCTGCCCTTAATCCATTTTGAACTGCCACCGTTGCCAGCTTTTGCAGTTTTTACTGCAAGTCTCAAAATGTTAGGGTTTTTTCCATCCTTAATGTTCAGTGGGCTATGTTACTTCATGCAAGCTCAAATTTCATTTTCTCCAAAGTCATTTTCCAAGCCTCATAGCTATAAAGAAAAATCTTTCAACATGAACCAAAAAATGTGATCTGAGAGGACCCCAGGGCTAAACAAACAGATTTGTTTTTTTAAAAAGTGTATATGTACATATGCAGATATAGAAAAGACCACATGATATGTAAGCCAATCTCATGAATATTTCTGGCATTGATTCAGTATTTGTTTTTTTAAATAACTCTTTACTGGATTTTATCAACAAGGATCATAGGAATAATAAATGAGACAAATAAACAGATCAAGTCTTCTAATGTCATTTGTACATCACAAAAACAGCCCAATAAATTTGCAGCAACATCTAAGACATATGGTTCATTATTAGTGGTCAGTCTTCAAGTTCTTGGTTCATGGAGTATTTTAAATATAAGCAATAACAAAACAAAAGGGAAACAGGACAGAACAGAGTTAACATTCAACATCACATAGCTAAAATGCCTAATTAGGAGACCTTGTAGTTGTGCTTAGATTAAGTATGAGCAATAATCATTTTTCCTTTTATGTTACCAATGAAACAACATAAACTATTTGTATACGGATGAACATGGGAGAGGGGATTCAAAGTGAAGATAATAGTTTTATTAAATTTAAACATAAATTATTTCTGGTTTGACTTCAAATTGTTGTTTTGTTATTTTATTAATTTTCTGGAATATCAAATTCTAGAAAGGCTGGATTTTTGTACCTTGCCACCATATGTGGAGATACGTACTGAGTGTGGGGCAGCCCCTCCAGCCACGTGGTGTGGTACCAGGATTTATCATTGCCAACTTCCTAGGGGTTAGGTTCCACTTATATATGAGCTTTAGGGTTAATTCTCTATTGCTCAGCAAAATAGACTCAAAGCATTTTTTTGTCCAAAGTCTATTCCATTGACCTAGGTCAAGTTCATAGCTGAAATCACTTTCCCACTGATGTTTAATAGGGTCAAGTGAACCCACCGATGCACTGAGTAGAGTTTTATAGATTGCAGATATATACCTGGGTATTGTCTTTCTGTGGATATTACAAGCCTTTCAAATGGGGCTGGTGGTCTTGTGGCTGCCTTACTGGGTAATTGGGTTTGCAAAAAAAAAAAAAGAAAAAAGAAAAAGAAAAGTGCAGATTTGGTGGAGTAGTAGCCAAGGGGTTTGCAAGTTTCCTAGTTTATTCTGTATTTCTTTGTATGATAGTGGTGTATTTCTGTTATAAAAGTCACGTAACTGACACTGAAATCCCATGATCCCAGGCCAGAAGTTAACAATCTCCCTTGGCCTACACAAAAGGATCACAAGTCCAGCCATATATGTATTCTGCTTCTTCAACCCTACACAAAAATGACGATCCTCTCTTTATTTGAGGAACTGCTGAACTCTGTGATTAGCTGTGATTAGCTAGCTCCCTAGAAATGCAGAAGGTACAAGACGTTAAGGGGGAAAGAGACCAGTCTAAATTAGACAGGCACCCACCTCTAGCTAGGGAAGCTGTCACAGAAGTTTCTGCTTTTTGCTGTTCTGTCTTTTGTTGCCATAGTTGTTTCTGTTAAAGAGTCGTGCCTTTTGTTAAGTTCTATCAGTTTCGTTTCCATTGGAAGCATTAGTTTTCTTTCCAAGCATTTTTAATATGCTCCTTTATGGCTTCTTCTTGTTCTGCAAATTCTTCTCTTAACATATTTGTTAAGTTGTGGGTGAACATATCAGACGACACAGCTCTTGTTTATTCACAGGCCCAGAACAGAACTAGGCTGAAGGGTTCAGCCAACCTGCTTATATAGAGCTCAACTACGAGGCAACAGTAACAACTTTCTGTAACTATCCAATCACTGAACATCACTTTCAATTCCTTATTTGCATATGTGGACCTGAGTGAAAACTATCTACAGTATCCCCCTGCTGGCCCAGGGTGAGCACTTCAGTACATAACAATATTGTAATCCTTTTCTTTCTCCAGTGAGGGAGAGGCCTCTTTTGAGGTTGGTGCCATCTTGGCTGTGACCTGCATTATTGCCCTTACTGAAGTGAGCCTTCTATCCTCTCGGCAGGAAGAATTGAGCAACGTCTTTTATTTTCAGCTTTTCTGAATCCCTTTGTATCCCCCAGTCCTTTCTTCAAGGTTTGGGGTTTTTCAAGACATCAGGGGCTTTTCTTTCAAGCTGGGTCTTGGAGCAGAGTTTAGAGTTTAAGTGGCCATCTTCCTTCCTTCCTTCATGGCCATGCCCCCACTTGAGTCAGTAATTGCGAATGCTAAGTTATTAGCAAGGTTGATTGGGGGAAAGACCTTAGTGAAGGGGTGGGGCATCTGTTTTGAAAGCTAATTCTTTTTTTTAATTTAAATTTTATTCACACGCGCGCACACACACACACACACACACACACACACACACTCACTGTATTTTTCGCTCTATAAGACACACTTTTCCCCTCCTAAAAAGTAAGGGGAAATGTGTGTGAGTCTTATGGAGCAAATGCAGGCTGCACAACTTTTGCTGAAGCCAGGAAAGCAAGAGGGATCAGTGCGCACCGATCCCTCTTGCTCTCCTGGCTTCACTTCGCTGGAGAGGCGCTGCACAGCTTTCCCTCTCTGCGCAGCACCCCTTCAGCGAAGCGGGAGGAGAAATGGAGCCCCTTCCGTTTCTCCTCCCGCTTTGCTGGAGAGGTGCTGAGCAGAAAGGGAGAGAATATTTTTTTCTTGTTCTCTTCCTCTAAAACTAGGTGCGTCTTATGGTCGGGTGCGCCTGATAGAGCGAAAGATACGGTACATTTACACAATACACGTACACAACACACTACCTTATTTTCATTACATAAAACATACCTACATTACTCTATATAATACCTACCTATACTGTACATATCAACATACCTACACACCTACCCCACACGGACACCCACCAAGTGACTTGACTTCCAGCCATTCTTGTTACGCTACTTTATTTTTCCAACTAGCTTAAACGCATTTCATTATTTTTTAAATCTCTTCTTCTATCTTGACTTTACTCTCCTTTCACTCTAATCATTTTCTGGATTCACTCAATATCTGTCAGAAATTCTACTTTTTCCACATAAATTTTGATGTATTCTTTAAAGATAGCCCACTCCTTATTCACTTTTTGTACCATATCTCCTCTTATCCTCCCTGTTAGTTCGGCAATATGGAAGTATTGCATCATTTTAGATAACCAGTCTGTTTTAGTTGGGACACTGCTGCTTTTCCAATTTTTAAGTTTTGCAAGCTAATTCTGGTTTGACTTTAAATTGCTGTTTTGTTATTTTATTAATCTTCTGGAATATCGAATTCCAGAAGGGCTGTATTTTTGTACCTCCCCACCACATGTGGAGATATGTACTGTGTGGGGTAGCTCTTCCAGCAATGTGGTGTGGTGCCAGGATTTATCATTGCCAACTTTCTAGGGGTTAGGTACCACTTATTTATGAGTTTTAGGGTTAATTCTCTATTGCTCAGCCAAATTGGGGGAGAGGCCTTAGTGAAGGGGTAAGGCATCTGTTTTGCAAGCAAAAGATCCCCGATTCAGTCCCAGGAAACTCCAGATAGGGATGGAGGAAGACCATTTGCTGAAATCTTGGAGCTCAGTCAGCATGTGGAGAACACTGAGCTAAATGGACCAAAGATCTGACTTCCATTTCGTCCTTGCTGCAGCCACAAATCAGGAAACAGTTTGCTATTAAATGTGCTGTGCAGCCCGGTATTATACACATTTATGAAGATTCCCACTGAGTTAAATGGGGCTTACTTCTCCCCCAGCACACAAATGCACAGCTAAGTGTCAGGACTGAAGTTTAGTGTAATCAATCTGATGTCAGATCAGCATCTTAATCTTTCTGCCTTGTCCTTGGCGCAAGTAAACACCAGACAATTAAGAAGAAAAAGACATCATGGCCTGTATCCAGCATTCTTTGTCCACTAGTGCAAAAGTTCTTGCACTAGGGGACGGGTGAGTTTTCATGCTGGTGGGTTTTGCTGGCTGCATCTCTTGTCCCTTATTAATTGTCTTAAGAAACTTTGCATAGAGGGCAGCTCAGCGCACTGCAAAATGCAGTGCTGGGGAGCCGCTAGCCGGCCAGCCACTACCTTAATTTACTCAGAGGCCCAAATTTGTATCTATACATATAAATTAGCATGCACAAATTTTATACAAATTTGTGGCATAGTCTAGTGCCCCAGGTCTTTTAATAACCAAGCAATGCCCCTGGTTCTTAGGACTGTAGCCTCAAATCCCTTTTAGCTGTTCAGCACTAATTAAGGTCAGGTTGTCAAGTAAGCATGCCATCAGCTAATGGGAATAGGTTGCAAACTGGCCAAACTGCCAATCCCTTTCCTAGAACGATGCCACATTAAATTAAATCCCCCGGGCTCCTTCTACAACCTATTTTCATCGTGGATTTATAGCAGGTGCACAAAAGAGGGAGAGATTTTGAAATTTTGTTTGGGGGGGGGGGTTAATATCCACAAGTGACCACGCATCACAAGCAATTTGGAAATGAATGTTGGGCCTGAGAACTTCCATTCTTCGGTAACGTGTTTTCTTCTCACCAGCGGCGTAGCATGGGTTGTCAGCACCCGGGGCAAGGCAAGTAATTTGCGCCCCCTAACCCGGGGCAAGGCAAGTAATTTGTGCCCCCTAACCCGGGGCAAGGCAAGTAATTTGTGCCCCCTAACCCCTAACCTGCCGCTGCTGCCAGCTTCTTCTTGCTGCTGCCTGGTCTGGTCTGGTGTGGTTCTCTCCCGTGCTCAGTGCTGCGCTGGGCGGCCACTGCACTGTCCCTCCCCCAGACAGCCCTCCCTCGCTCTCTCTCCACTCCGCACCGCAACGCACGCCTAGCACCCAGTGAGAGAGAGTGAGTGAGCCAGGTAGGGGCAGAGAGCTGCGAGTGCGAGCGCCCCCCCCCCCGAAGTTGCGCCCGGTGCGGCCGGCCCCCCCGCACCCCCCACGCTACACCACTGCTTCTCACGGTTCTGAGTGTCTCATTAGACTGGAAGGCTGATGTGAGGGTTTGATTAGCTGCTTGTGCGTGAAAACGTGCTCCCTCAGAGTTTGTGCGCCCCCACAAACCTCCGTGTGTGACGGAGCTCCTCAGACATGTCTGCTCTAGTCACTAGTAGAGTCCGACAGTGGCTGTCTGCGGAAGCGTTTCCAACAAAGAAGTTCCTTAACGGAAACGCGTCTCCTGGACTCACGGCGTGACAGTTTCCTGCGAGGTATGGGTCTCCCTATGGGAGACTCCGATACCTCCCCACTGTTTTCGCTGGAAGCCTCCCTGAGCCCTCCCTCCTGCTCGCATTCCCTCAGAGACCCACTCCTCCCCCCGCTGGTCCCTGCTTCAGCAGTTGAGTCTCTTTCATCCTGCCTGAGTCCCTCCACCACCTGATGCTCTGATGGCAGTTCCCTGACATCCACCTCCCCTCCAGGGCCCCCCTCACCCCCTCCCAATTCCTCCCCCCTGGGAGGTGAAGGGCTAAAACCCCGAAACGAATCTTCCTCATCTTCTGACGTCTCGAACAATTCTCTCCATCGATCGTCGTCCTGGCCAGCTGAATCCTCCTCCTCTTCAGAATCTGGGAACCCCTCCAACTCCTCTTCCTCGTCGGTGGTGGCAAAGTATTCCCTTCGGAACCTCGCTACAGGCTGAGGTTTACGTGGGAACCTCTGATGAAAAGTCTCTATTAAAACCTCGTCATTGACATCCTCTGCCCTAACCCAGGTGTTTTCCGACTCCGGTTCCCCTTCCCACATTACCAAATACTCTACTTGATCTCCCTTCCACCTGGAATCGAGGATCTCCGCTACATGGTAGCTGTGTTCCTTCTCCTCCATTGCTGGTCCCCTAGTGACCCTCCCCTCACTGTCTCCTCTATACGGTGACAGCAACGACCTGTGAAAAACTGGGTGCAGCTTCATGTGGTTCGGTAACCGGAGCCTGAAAGCCACTGGATTGACCTGCTGTATGACTTCAAACGGACCCAGCCTTTTGGGTCTTAATTTCTTACAACCTCCTTTGAATGGCAACCCTTGGGTTGACAGCCACACCTGGTCCCCCACCCTGATGCTTTCACCTTCCCTTCTGTTTTTGTCTGCTTGCCTCTTATATTCCTCCTTAGCCCTGTTTAAGTTGAGTTGGAGCTGGCGATGGATTGCTTCCATTTCTTCCACGAACTGTCCTGCAGCTGGAACGCTCCAGTTCTCCCCCTCCCCCCCTGGGAAGGCTCTGGGATGGCACCCGTGATTAGCCAAAAAGGGGCTCATCCCCGTGGACACGTTCTCTGCATTGTTGTAGGCAAATTCTGCCAACGCCAGCTTCTCCACCCAATCATTCTCTCTGTCATTAACATAACACCTCAAATATTGTTGGAGAACCCCATTTGCTCTTTCCGCCTGCCCGTTGGTTTCAGGATGACGGGCCGTCGAGAAATTAACCTCTACATGCAGTAAGCTCATGAGCTTCCTCCAGAACCTGGAAGTAAATTGTTTCCCTCGGTCTGAAACCACCCTCAAGGGGGCGCCATGCAACCTAAACACATTCTCTACAAACAATTTGGCGGTTTCTTCTGCTGTAACCGCATGTGAGCAGGCTATGAAGTGGGCCATTTTAGTTAACAGGTCTACTACAACCATGATGGCTGTTTTCCCTCTAGACCTTGGCAGATCAGTCATGAAATCTATTGCCACTGCTTCCCACGGTCTCTCAGGTGTGGGCAGTGGTTCTAATAAACCAGCCGGCGCCTGCCTCTCCCCCTTGGCTCTTTGGCATTGTTCACACCCTCTCACATACTCCCGCACATCTTCCCTGACCTTGGGCCACCAAAATTCCCTGGTAACCAGCCACATGGTTTTGTGTTGCCCAAAGTGCCCTGCTGTGGGGCTATCGTGCAGCTGCTTGAGTACTTTCTCCCTCAATTCCCCTTCAGGTATATATAACGCTCCCTTATAATACAATGCCCCATTTCTCTCCTCAAAACCACCGGGTTTGTCTTCCTCCCCTCTGAGATCCCTGAGTTTCCCCTGGGCGTATGCATCCTGCACCGTACCCTCTACCAATTCCCTTTGCCCCACCAAAGTCGCCCCACACACCCAGCGGTCCTCTGGAATGATATGGGTTTCTTCGGGTGCTCCCTCCCCCTCCAAATATTCAGGCTTGCGTGAGAGAGCGTCCGCCCTAACATTCTCTGGGCCTGGCACATAACAAATCTCAAAGTTAAATTTGGAGAACTCTTGGGCCCATCTCAACTGCCTTTGGTTGAGCACTCGCGCCGTTCTCCAGTACTCTAGATTTTTATGGTCCGTGCACACTTGCACTTTATGTTGTGCACCAACTAGCAGATGCCTCCATCTCCGGAACGCCTCATGAATAGCAAGCAGTTCTCGGTCGTACACCGTGTAGTTCCTCTCGGATTTGTTCAGCTTCCGCGAGAAGAAGGCACACGGACGCCACTCCGACTCCTCCTTCCCCGGCTGCAGAAGAAGCACCGCCCCTATGGCTCTGTCAGATGCGTCTGTTTCAACCCTTAGCTTCTTTCGTAAATCCACATGCAGAAGTTGTTCTTCAGAGGCGAAGGCCCTTTTCAGTTCCTCAAACGCTCGCCCCGCCTCCGCCGTCCATACAAACTTCTTCTTACTGCTGAGACAGTCAGTGATGGGCGCCGTCAGATGGGCGAAGTTGCGGATGAACTTACGATAAAAGTTTCCAAACCCTAGGAACCTCTGCACATCCTTCTTGGTTTTGGGTGTTTTCCATTCCAGCACTGCCTGTACCTTGCCGGGATCCATGGCCAATCCCTTGTCTGACAGGCGGTACCCCAGGAATTCCACCTCCTTGGTATGGAACCGACACTTCTCCAGTTTGACCCACAGCCTGTTGGCTTGCAGTCTGCTCAACACTTCTCTGACGTCTCTCACATGTTGCTCCTCATTCTCAGAATACACCAACACATCATCTAGAAAGGCAACGCAATTCTTGTAGAGCAAAGGGCCCAGCACGTGGTTCATAAAAGATTGAAAACACGCGGAGCCTGCTTGTAATCCAAATGGCATAACGAGGTATTCAAACGCCCCCAAAGGGGTAAACATGGTGGTTTTCCATTCATCCCCTTTCCTTATGCGTATCAGGTTGTACGCCCCCCTTAGATCCAGCTTTGTGAAAATCTTTCCCTTCCTCACCATGGTCAAAATATCATCAATTCTGGGCATAGGGAACGCCACCGGTTCAGTCACTGCATTCAGCCGCCTAAAATCACATACAAGTCTCGGCTTGTCCGCATTTTTTTTGTCCACAAAGAACACTGGGCTCCCCCCTGCTGCTTTGGACTCTCTGATGAAGCCTCTCTTCAGGTTCTTGTCAATGAACCCTCGCAACTCCTGCATTTCCCTGTCTGACATGGCATACAACTTGCCCACGGGAAGCTGTGCTCCAGGGAGTAAATTGATCTGACAATCAAAGGGTCTATGAGGTGGTAGTTGGTCAGCTTCCTTCTCGCTGAACACGTCGCTGAGATCTGCATACTGTGGTGGTACCTTCACCTTTCCCATTACTTCAGTCCCTGCTAGGGTGGCTTGGGCCCCTACTGAACCCTTCTCCCCTTTGCAGTGTTCTAGGCAATGTGCTGAACCAAAGGACACCACTCTTTGATGCCAGCCAACCAGCGGATCATGTAGAGCTAGCCAGCTCATTCCCAAAATAATGGGAGCGCCTCCCAGGGTGGCCACATTAAACGCTATCAGTTCTGTGTGCCTTGCCACCCTCATTATCATTGGGACAGTCTGCAAGCGGACTCCTCCTCCCAACAACTCCCTGCCATCAATCGTGGTCACCTGCAGGGGGTTGCTTAAAGGGATGGTCTGTATCTGGTGTTCAGCAACAAACTCCTTGCTCATAAAATTGCAGGAGCTGCCTGAGTCCAATAGCGCCTTTATTTTTAGGGGGTGCCCATTCTGCAGCTCTAGCGACACTTCAATCACTAGAGCAGGTCGAGGAGCTTCTGGCACGGGCACTTTCACTGCTCTTTGGCCTGGCTGCAGTGCCCCAATTGTGGCAACCAGGCGTTGGCTTTTACCTGCTCCGCTCCCCCTTCTTCTCCTCCCTCAACAGCTCCCACCATCCCTTGCCATTCCTTCCTCTGGGGGCAGACTCTGGCAAAGTGGCCTGGCTGTTGGCAGAGATAGCATTTCCGGGGGCCCTTTCCCTCCTTCTTAGCTCCCTCGCTGGTTTTTGAAAATGCGCGCGCGCGCGCTGT
This sequence comes from Podarcis bocagei, assembly GCF_964188305.1. NCBI lineage: Eukaryota > Metazoa > Chordata > Lepidosauria > Squamata > Lacertidae > Podarcis > Podarcis bocagei. The sequence goes on along the minus strand of NC_138141.1, from coordinate 13,091,564 downwards.
TCCGATTTCCATCGGCTCTGCCGGCGGGAAAGCTGGCTCAGGAATGTCTGGAATGCGGAACTCCTTCCAACGTTCCCCTCTCCCTTCCCGCCTCTCCAAAGCTCTTGCCTCCTGCCGCGCTCCTATGGTCAGCGCAGATTTGGTCAGCTGATCCATAGACTCCGCCCTGGGGCTCCGTGCCAGCTCGTCTTTCACCCCCGAAGAAAGACCTTCTTCAAATAGCATTTGAACGGGTGCCGCCGATAAATCCCAACTCAGTCTGTGAATCAGCATGGTAAACTCAGTCCAATATTCACGGACAGATCGACTCCCCTGCTTACAAGCCATTAGCTGTCTGCGCACCACCCCTTCCTCAATATCGCTGGAAAACATGATATCCATTGCACGAAAGAACTTCATTGTGTCCTTTAGTATGTCATTGTGCGTTGCCATTAGGGGTCGCACCCAGTCTCTAGCCCCTTTCTCAAGATGCCCAATTACAAAAGCAACTCGCGATTCCTCATCAGGGAACTCATCGAACTGCACATTAAGGGCATATTGCATCTCTGTCCTAAAAGCATGGTAGTCCTTGGGGTCCCCCCCAAATTTCTGCACCAATCCTGGTACCTTTCTGGGGAATTGAGTGGCTCTCCCCTTCTTGTCTGCATCCTGAGCCCTTCTCTCCTCCAGCCTCGCCGTCTGCAGGGCCAGTTGAACCTCCAACGCTCGGTATCTATCTTCCAAGCTTGGACCAGCTCCAGCCCCTGCTCCTCCGGTTCCGGTTGGTTCGCTCATGATGCCTTCTCTTGCACAGGCAGCGTACAAAGACTGTCGGACTGCTGTGAGGGTTTGATTAGCTGCTTGTGCGTGAAAACGTGCTCCCTCAGAGTTTGTGCGCCCCCACAAACCTCCGTGTGTGACGGAGCTCCTCAGACATGTCTGCTCTAGTCACTAGTAGAGTCCGACAGTGGCTGTCTGCGGAAGCGTTTCCAACAAAGAAGTTCCTTAACGGAAACGCGTCTCCTGGACTCACGGCGTGACAGTTTCCTGCGAGGTATGGGTCTCCCTATGGGAGACTCCGATACCTCCCCACTGTTTTCGCTGGAAGCCTCCCTGAGCCCTCCCTCCTGCTCGCATTCCCTCAGAGACCCACTCCTCCCCCCGCTGGTCCCTGCTTCAGCAGTTGAGTCTCTTTCATCCTGCCTGAGTCCCTCCACCACCTGATGCTCTGATGGCAGTTCCCTGACAGCTGATTTGGTAACATTAAATACTTGGTGGGTTCTGCTAGCTGGGAAAGTGTGTTTTCAGGAGTGGATCCAACTTTGCTGCGATGTACCTTGAATCTGAACAGAAAGTTGTTGGTGTAGGGTCCTCTCCCTTGCTCTGGACAAAGAGCGGCTATCTTGTTTTTATCCACACAGTTACAGGCTTATGTTACAGGCTGCTTAAACTAGAGCTGTGTGCAAATAGCTTCTCAAGATCCTCCATCCTATTTTCATCTGACAAAAGTGGGCTTTGGTCCATGAAAGTTTAAGCCGTAATAAATTGGCTAGCCTTTGAGGTGCAATAGGACTCTTTGTTTAAGTTTTAAATTCCTGCGAAACATCAAACTGCATGAACTGAAACGAAAATAGCTTGACTAATTTTCTCTAGCCAGTGTAACTGAGCAGATCCAACACAGTGTTATATGAACGTACCATCAGGGCAAGGATTTCTGCATGAACAACATAGAAGCCAACTCCAGGGGGCCGTGGGGGCCTGAGCACCCACAATAATACAATTGTGGGGGCTGGGCACCCATAAAGTCAGTGAGGAAAGCCGGCAGGTGGCAGTGGCCCTGTCTCCGAGAGAGAAGCAGTTCAGCTTCATCGTCCACAGACAGACAGACAGGCAGGTATCCTTTGGGGGGGGGCGATGCTTGGATACAGAAGTAGACTCTCTCTGCCTCCGTGTCCAAGTCCCTCCCTGCAGAAAAGGGTGCTTCGCTGGCAATGGAGAGGAGGAAGAAGAGATGCCACTGTCACCGCTGCATCACAGACATGCAATGTTACATGCACACACCTGCACGTAGTGTATGTACATGCAGGCATGTGCTTGTGATGTCACGTCTGCGTTGCGGCAGTGGGCACCCACAACTCTGAGGGTGAGATGGCACCTCTGATGAGCAGCGGAACATTCTTCCCTTCCCTTCCCCGAACACAGCACCAAAATCTGTCCCAGGGGTTTCCCAAACTCTCGGGAGCAGATTTGGGGAGGATATAGGTTGCATGTGGAGAGAGGAGGGGGAGAAAGTCCCATTGCACACATAGAAATCCTTGCACTGATGACATGTGTTAGTTGAATACTGCCCAGGGCTTCCATTCATATTGAGCTGAACTGGTCAAAACTTTGACCATGGTCAGTTGCGTCACTGCAACATATTGGCATATGAGAAATACGACTTATAGGTGCAGTGACATTAATGTAAGCTTAGAGAACGGGACTCTTTCATGGGGCTCATTTGACACACGGACTGTCATCTGACTTTGTTTGTTTCCCCGAGAATGTAATTATAACTCATGCTGTGTGTAAAATCGGCCCAAGCAACGTCCTTGGCAGAGGAGCCACTTGGCATTGCTAGAGAAAAACCTTGCTTCCAGGGGAGATATAGGCATTTCAATTTCCAGTTTCTGTTTTGGCAGGGATCTTCAAACCAGTTATTCTGGACCAGAGCCATCGAAGTCAGTGGGACAGCCCCAGCATTGCGGGACTGTAGCTTTGAATTCCTTGCAGTGCACTGAAGCGGAGAAATCTATCTCTGCGACCTCAGGGGCTGCTTTGTACATACTTCAATCCTTCCCCACTGACGTGGAGCCTTCATCTCCAGGACGGGGTGTCAGTATAATGGATTAGTGGTGCCTGCTATCTTCTTCATCACCAGCGTCATCGCCTATCTTCATATATAAATCAGTATTGCAGATCATGGTCTTCTGTTATTCTGAGCAGTTTCTGTGGGAACCCATTTACACTAGTGTAATCCTTTTTAAGCCAGTGAAGCTTCACCAATGTATGTGGCCATTGAACCAGACTGTGCTATTAAACCGTGCCAAAATTAGCCTTTATGTTTGGGGCTGGTGGGGTGTTGTGTTTTGAAGAAGAAAGAGGCAGCTAGGTGGTATATTGGACCTAGGCTCACAATAGTGTTATCTTGGCATTATCCTGCGGTCCTGGTGCCCTCCACAAAGAAACGAACGAAGGAGGTAGAGAAATGTTGGCTCAGCCTTCCCAAGGAGAGCAGGGAAAATAGCATCGCCTGTCAAATGGAAAGGGATGAAAACAGCAGGGAGAGGAATTACATCTCCAGGCTTTCAGAAGACGATTGCAATCAAACGAAAGTGTGTAGCATTTGACAGTTTCCCTTTTAAAATGGCTCAATTAAGGAAGAATCTGGAAAGATCTCTGGATGCGTCTCCTGTAATTAGAGATGTTATTACCCCCCCACCCCCACTGAACATTAGGCTTGTCATCTTGAGTTCTGAAGGGCCAGCTGCAATGGAGGGAGTCCAAAGGATGCTTGACATGAGTGGGAGCCGATAGGTGCTGAGATGAGGAGGTGATGTAGGGAGGGGTGCCTTGGGACAATAGGATGCAGTGTTACTAGAGGAGTGTGTTTTCCATCTTCAACTACCTTAAATATATATATTGGACATTCCCTATCACAGGGATGGACAACTTGTGGCCCTTCAGATGTTGTTGGACTCCAACTCCCATCAGCCCCCAGTCAACATGGTCAATGGTCAGGGATGGTGGGAGCTGTAGCCCAACCAAATATCTAGAGTGCCACAGGTTTCCTATCCTTGCACTAGGGAATACTCCAGCATGCTACCATGTACCTTCCCAAAAGATTTGTGGTACGGTGCTAATTTCCTAGCAATCTGCTTTTTACTAGGTCAGAATACTGGTCCATCTGTATATTCTGATTGACAGCAGCTCTCTAAGATCTCAAGGCAGAAATCTTTCTCAGCATCTGTCTCCTGATCATTTTATTTGAAGTGTTAGGGACTGACCCTGGAGCCTTCTGCATGCCAAGGGTATACCCCACCACCAAATTGTGGTCCCTCCCACCAGTGATGTTCAAATGTTATCAGGTGTTCTGTGGTTGGTATCTGAAGACAACACCACCCCAAAGACAATTTGTAATTAGTCTTCCATTAGTGACCTTTCCTTCCTCAAAGAACTGTCACGTATGTTCTAGTGTGAACGTCAGGATACAGACAGAGCACAGTTAACTTGCCTCTATGCTGCTGACCCCATTGAAACAGAAGGAGAGATACTGATAGTGTAGGATATGTAAGAACTGGTGGGGGTATTTTTATCAGGACTATGGTGCATAGGACAGGGTTGTATCAAACCCCAGGTTCAGTTCCCAGCATTTTCAGGTAGGACTGGGAAAGACTCCTCCCGGAAACCCTGGAGAGGCACTGCCAGTCAATACGAGATGGACCCGGATTGGCCTTTCTCAATCTTGGGTCCACAGATGTTGTTGGACCATCTCCCACCAGCCCTGGCCACTGGTACTGTCAGGAGCTCGTCCTAAACTCAAGTAGGACCCTGGCAAAGACATATGCCCAACAGGCATGTTCTCTCCCTCCTGGTTGATTGTTTGGGAGCTTCAAAAGCTTTCTTCAGCCTGAACGTCACAGCGAACGATGCCAGCAGACACCAGCACACTTAGGGATCCGCAGAGTTTGTGCATCATGCGTAACAGAACCTCAGCAACTCAGCATTTTGGCTAATCTACTTTATTTACATATAAGCACACACAGAGCACTGCAACATGGCTCCCTCTCTCTCTAGCATCAGACAGCAAAGAGAAAGAACAAAGGACAGTAGTCCCACTTCACGGAACATAGTAACACAAACATCCTGTCTCTGTCACTTCCCACTCTGTGGAGTCAAAACATATACTGTCATGTGATAGACAGCAATCCCATGACTGCAGTCATGGAGCAGGAATTCTAACAGGTACTGCTAGCTAGGGATGGTGGGAATTGTAGTCCAACAACATCTGGAGACCCAAGGTTGAGAAAGGCTGACCTAGATGGACCAGTGGTTAGATTCAGTATAAGGCAGCTTCCTATGTTCCTATGGGTCGGGGAAGAGCTGTAGCTGAGTGGCAGAGCACATGTTTTGCATGCCAAAGGTCCCAGGTTCAGTCCCTGGCATCTCTAGGTATGGCTGGGAAATAGCTCCTGTGTGAAACCATAGAGAGCCACCACCAATCAGTGCTAGGCAAGATGGACCAATGGTATAAGTTGCTATAAGGCAGCTTCCTATTTCTCCCTACCCCTGTGCTGAGAGCTTCAATTAAATTGCCCCCACCATTGACTGCTTTTTTAAAAATAAACAAACTACAAACTGTGGGAGATCCTATTTGTCCAATTTAGCTCCCCCAACCTTCATGGAAGCCCATGTTTATGACAGCTTACAAGCCCATGGGGGCAAGAAACTAGTGGCCTTCCAGATGACTACAATTCCCATCATCCCTGACTCTTGGCCATCCTGGATGTGACTTGTGTGAGACCACAGGCTCCCCATCTTTGGCTTACCATTTCAGACAATGATTTGACCCAAAACACTTTCAGTCCATCAAAACTCTCCAGGTACTATGGCTAGTGATCAATCACCAAAAGTGACCATGTGAATGGAACTTGGATCCTGTGGCTCACGTTAGCAGGGCTTCAAACCAAGTTCTTGTTAATTAATTTCTATACCACTTATGTGACCAAAATGGCTTCTAAGTGGTTTACAAGTACAAAATCAATTATAAACTATCTATGCATAATTGACACACACACACAGAGAGAGACATACTCCAGTGAAACATCCATAATTAAAATATACAATTAAACAAGGTTGTCAAAAAGCATAACAATTGAAACATTTAAATGAGCGATTAAAATAATTAGATCAGGAAGTTCAAGTTAAGGCTGGACAAGGAGCTGAGATGAAAAGTGCAGTATAGATTTCCAAGCATCCTAAATAAGCCAAATGGTGACATCATCCTGCAGCAAAAAAATATAAAAAAACTTAATAGAAAGGGATATTAATTTACCTACATTTCTATACAGAAGAGGAAGGAGAATGGAAACGAGAGAGTTCGAGTAGTGAAGCTATGAGATGGGATTATGATCTACTGAGCATAACTGTTTGGAGTCCCATAATTAGAATGTCAAAAATTGATGGCTAAGATTTACACAGGGCAGCGCAGGAGGGAAGAGGTAGCATTGCGATGTGCTATTTCAACAGAATGAGCTAAGGCAGCTATATACTTTCATTATGAAGATGGCGTAAAAGCATTGGACACATGGAACTCAGAACCAAGGAGGAAATTATAGATGGGATCAGCTCCAGCCCCTGCAGACTGACGATGAATGATGAGGCTGAAATTTTCCTAGACGGCTAAGTGAGGAATTTAGAAATCACTCGGCGCTTGTTCTCACAAGTGTCTTTAATTGGCTTAAAATGAACCAAATATGCAGAATCAAAAGTGTTTGAAGCTGTGATAAAAAGGCAATGTTATGATTCAGAATATAGAACATCCACCTGGAGGAGAAATCATCCTGCAGTCTGAGGGCATTTACAAGTCTGGTGTGTTACGAATATCACTTTCTGCTGAGCTCCAAAAGTTAAAAGCAGGGCTGGATGAATCTGTCACTTTTGGTTTCTCTCACATTCTCTTTTCCCCCCATTTTAACTTCAGTTTGCTTAAAAACAAAAGCAAAAATCCATGAATATCTGTTTGCATTTTTGTGGGCATTATTCCTAATATATGCATTTTTGTACACAATTTTGCATGCTATTTTCTGTATGTTTTTGTGCACACTTTCCCTTGATATGCATGCTTTCAGGTGCCTGTTTTGCTTGGAGATTTGCTCTGTAAAATTAGGAGAATTGCATAATTTGAAGGATAGTTGTATTTTAGATCACACATGGTTTGGGCAGGGCAAATTGGATCGTTTTGCACTGTTAACTACTAGTTAATAGATTCCTTGAGACAGAAATGAGGGCTCCAATATTCTGTTGGTGAAAAACAGCCTTCATGAATAAAAGAATAGGGGGGCTTGCACACCCAGCACAAATGCCACAAGATCACATTGCATGGCACACACAAAAAGGCAGATGCGGAGACTAGCTGAAGGCTACTGCACAAAACCAAAATGAGTAGATGCGGCCATACCTGCCAACTCTATGGAGCTGGGATACCTTGTCCCTCTCAATTCCTCTGGGGGCTCAACCCCCACAGTATTTTTCCCACCCTGCCTGTCCCTTCTTTCCTTGCTTACTTGATCCTTCCCTCCATGTGGCTTGGCACAGAGCAGCCGAGGAGGACATGGGCAGGTGGGCAAGCCAGCAAAGAAGGCGCCTTCCCGTGGTGGGGGCAGCAGCCTCTTCGGGGGCCACCCCCTAAATACCATGGTTGCAGCCAGAGCACTGATGAGAGCACCTGGCCAGCAGGCGCTGGAAGCGGACATAGGAGAGGGAGGGGCCCGGCTGGCACATGAGGGAAGGAGGGAAGAGAGGCAGGCAGAGCAAGAAACCTGACCATGCTGTTGATACCATCACCAACTATCTGCCTGGGCATGTGAAGTCCCAACCCCTGGCTCAGAAGGAGCCACTGGGGCCACATCACTGCCACGTTTCACTCCGCCCAATGTTGTAACAGTGTCAGAGTGGTGCGCAGAGCCCTCCATAAGATGATGGCAGCTATGGATGGGACAGTGTTTCATACTGTCCTGTGGTGGAGATGAACAGGGGTGGCTGTCGGGCTTTGGGGAAGCGGTTTCCTCCCTCCCTTTGGCCATGGATAAGCAGAACAAAGTGAAAAGAGTCTCTTACCGGTTAAAGAGATTTTTAACTTTCACAGCAAAAGAACAAAGACTCCATTCTCAGAGGAAAGGTGCTCCCAATTAAGGTTTCCACCCACTTCTCCCCAAGCCACCCCCATCACTTCTTCATCTGGCAACCTGATCTCACAACCATTTGGCCTTCTGTGTAGCTACCTTATCTGCTCTCCGTGACCTTGGACTGATCGTTTGGACACTTTCCAGCGAAAGGGAGTCTGTTAATTCTCTTCTCCCTGTTCTTCTTTTCCTAGCTGTTCCCCACTCAGTTCTGCCCAGCTGTTGTCTTCTGAACTATGCCCCTCTGCAAACCGCTGCTCCAAATCTATACTGCTCCACTGTTCCTGGGCAGCTTCATGATCCTGGTCAAGAGCAGGGGGAGGGGGAGGCTCCTCATCAGAGTAGCTCTCCTCAGCTTGGTCTCTGACAGTGGCCTTCTGAATGCAAATGAAAACCTGCAGGAGGGCTCTCTGATGGTGCACAGCAAACAAATGTGTCTGAGCCCTCCCAGTGTGGAATTTATGGAGCATCTAGATCCCAAAGCCTATGCTGACACTGTGTGTGTCTTTTCTGAGGATAGTATTTTCTGATGGGAGCATGCATCTGCATACCAGGTGCTAGGAATCACAGGTGGGGATACTGTTTTTACACTCAGATTCTGCTTGGGGGCTTCCCATGGGCATATGGTTGGCCACTGTAAGAATGGGGCGGGTATCCAATTAACATGTTCCATCAGCACAAGGATTTCTGCTTGCAGAACTGAAAACAACAACACCCCTTCTATGCCCTCCCCATGCCCTCCTCAAATCTGCCCTGGAGAGTTGGGGAACCTGTTCCTTATTCCTTTTTGCACCACATCTTATTAGACTGGGAGCCTGTAGGCAGGGACTGCTTTAGTTTTCCATATATGTACAGTGGTACCTCAGGTTAAGAACTTAATTCGTTCTGGAGGTCCATTCTTAACCTGAAACTGTTCTTAACCTGAGGTACCACTTTAGCTAATGGAGCCTCCCACTGCCGCCGTGCCTCTGCCGCGCGATTTCTGTTCTCATCCTGAAGCAAAGTTCTTAACCTGAGGTACTATTTCTGGGTTAGCAGAGTCTGTAACCTGAAGCGTCTGTAACCTGAGGTACCACTGTACTTTATATCACCTGGGAAATATTCGGCACTTTATAAGAGTTTAGCAGCAGCAGCAACAATAGCAATTCAAACCAATAATTATAAGAATTGTGGTAAATAGTAATTGTGAAGTTCGCAACTATTTTAGGCATACGAAGGACTTCCAGCACTTGAGTGCTATATAAACGTTCAGTATTCTCCCCCTCCTCCTCTAAGATGATATATTCTTCATGTTAAGTGTTACCCATCATGCTGCTTGTTTGAAAGCTTGGATCAGGCCTCAGACACTTGATGAAAAGAGGCATTTATTTCATGAAAATGGAGGGGAGGCCCAGGCAGTGGCGTAGCGTGGGTTGTCAGCACCCGGGGCAAGGCAAGTAATTTGTGCCCCCTAACCCGTGGATTTGCGCCCCCTAACCCTAACCCCCAGATGTTGCGGCCGGTGCGGCCGGCCCCCCCTGCACCCCCCACGCTACGCCACTGGGCCCAGGTCAGAGGATGAGCACATGTCTTCTGCATGCAAAGGTCCCAAGTTTGTTCATTCTTCCTCTTTCTTTTTGCTTAATAGACAATGGTTCGGTCAGAAGAGCAAGTGACTCTTAATCCCAAGGTTGTGGGTTCAAGTCCCACATTGGATGAAACATTGCAGCACTGCTGGGGGCTGGCCCTATCCAACTCTAGAATTGTACGATTCTATTATTATTCTTTCTCCTTTCAGACCAAAATTGTCTTCCAGTCCCTGGCACCTCCCATGTGAAAGGGATCAGGTAGTAGGGGATATGGAGGACCCCACCCCACCCTGCACAAACACATCTGACACCCCAGAGAGCCACTGTCAGTCACAATACTGGGCCACCTAGACCAAATGTCTGACCTGGTACACAGCAGCTTCCCATGATTCTGTCTTCTCAGAAATGGAATAGCACCAGAATTTGTTGGTGCCTTCCTGTCTGGGGACAGTAAGATCACGAGCGAAGATTCCCATAACAGAGGAGGGCTCTAATAACTGATAAAGCACGATCCTGGAGGAGCTGGTTTTCATAACCTCCTTACTGGAACTCGCTCATATTAGGAGACGAGATATGAAAACTTCCTTTTGCAGGACTCAGCCTGCCTCTATCCTGGGCTGAGTGAGATCCAGCAGCTCAGCTCAGCCCCACCCTAACCCTAAACCGAGATGAATCCCTTTATTTCCCCAACCTTCATGGAAGCCCATGTTTATGACAGCTTACAAGCCAAGAGAGGCTCCCTCTCCCCTCTACAGAGACAGCTTACAAGCCGAGATAGGATGTTAGGCTAGTTCAGCTTCAGTGAACTACTGAGAATTTACCCCTGAGAAGGTGCTTAATTTCTGAAGTGAGGTTTGTTGAGGCTCAAGCTTGCCTGGATGTTGCACCTTCTGTTCTGCACACAGCACCTTGTACCTGATCTCATCTGAGTGGTGGGAGATGACTGTATTTATTCTGTGACTGAGGGGGGGGGAGCAGTTTGCACATGCATAAAGGCGCTCTATTCCCGTTTTTTGCTCTTTCACTTCTTACTTGAGTTGAGACAAAGCAATAAAAACAGCTGTGGAACTAGCTGGCACCTCTATGACACTCCATGCGATGCTGCAGGCAATTATGGGGAGGGCAGAAGACAGCGATATCAATTCTGGGGGACTTGGAAATAATAGGAAGCTCATCGACCTCTGGATAACTAGGATCTTCACTTGTGGATAAGCATGGATGAAGTTGTTGACTTCAGTTTTTCATTTTCCCAATCTTTAAGCTCAGTTTGCTAGGCTTCCTCATCAGTTTGCTTTTTTAAAAAAAGTATTTACAAGAATTCATTAGCATTTTAACATTTCTTCTAATGAACCAATTTTAATGCAATTTCTGTAAGTAATTTTCCCCAATTCGATGCATATCTGTATGTTATTTTCCTAGATATACATGCATTTTTGTGTACTTTCCCCATGAATACTATAGCAATGGGTACATTATTTGCTTGGAGAGCCATGCCACAAAAGTTTTCAGAGAACTGCAGATTTCAAAGTTGTGTTTCAGGTCATCTATTGTTTTGGGATATATGAACTAGGCGGTTTACATTAAAATATGAAGTGAACTGCATCCCCCCCCCCATCCCCACTCTGAAGAAGCAATATTTTCTTCATTATTACTTCCTGGAGAAATCCCAGACCTTCCTGAGGGCACAACTGTGTGAGATGATGCTTTCCTACTCTTTCCAGAATGCCCCTTGTGGCTTCTATCCTGATTATTTCTCTGCGGGATGTCAATAGCCGTTGCAGAGTTGACACCAGCCTTAGATGAGAGGCCCGACCACATCAGACTGGTAGGAGTCAGGTGTGAATTATGCACTGTGCAGTGAAAGTGGATAGAGATAAGTTTTTCCCCACTCATAATACTAGAATTTGGGGGGCATGTCATCCAATGAAATTGATCAGTAAGAGTTTTAGGGCAGGCAAAAGGAAATTCTTCACACAGAACATCATGCATTTATAGAATTGGTTGCCACCAGATTCTAGTAGCATGTAAAGGTAAAGGGTAAAGGACCATTAGGTCCAGTCGTGGCCGACTCTGGGGTTGCGGCGCTCATCTCCCTTTACTGGCCGAGGGAGCCGGCATACAGCTTCCGGGTCATGTGGCCAGCATGACTAAACCGCTTCTGGCGAACCACAGCAGCGCACAGAAACGCTGTTTACCTTCCCGCCGGAGCTGTACCTATTTATCTACTTGCACTTTGATGTGCATTCAAACTGCTAGGTTGGCAGGAGCAGGGACCGAGCAATGAGAGCTCACCCCATCACAGGGATTTGAACCGCCAACCTTCTGATCGGCAAGTCCTAGGCTCTGTGGTTTAACCCACAGCGCCACCTGCGTCCTAGTAGCATAGGGAGCTTAAAATTCAAGGTTAGGTCTACCAATCTTTCAAGTTCAAAGGGAACTTCTCGGAGGCATTTGGTTGGCCACTATGGGAAATACCATGTTGGGCTAGATCGGGAAGGGGGGGGAATCCTGTGGCTCTCCTGATGTGGCTGGAGTTCAGCTCCGTCACCCCAACCATTGGCTATGCTGGGTGGGATGATGGGAGTTGGAATCTAGAAATATCTGGAAGGCCACAAGTTCCTCACCCCTGGGCTGGATGGACCTTTGGCCTGATCCAGAAATGTTTCAATGTCCTTCTACATCTGAGTTGTATGGCACTCTATAACTCACCCTGAAGGCAACACCTTGACAACTTTTGAGCAATGCTCCTTATTTTACACAACCAGTTTCTTTCTCAGAGGTGGGGAACCTGTGGTCATCCGATTACTGATACCATATAGCCTGAGTCCATCTTTCCAAAGGGGGAAGGGTCTCTGTCCTCAGCCCCTGCACACCAATACTTGTTACTAGGCTCCATCTCCCATCATCCCTAATCAGTGGTCATGCTGGTTAGGACTGGTGTGAGCTGGGAGTCCAAAAACATCTGGAGGACCAAAGGTTCTCCATTCCTATTCTATACAATGGTGCAATTGATTGAAATAATCTTACTCTTCCCTGCTCTTTCCTAAGAAATATTTCAGGTGGATTGCCCCACCCCAAGGTCAATTGCAAGGGAATGGTGGAATCACCTCCATTCCTGCATCGTTAGTGTTGGCAAGCCCCTAATTTTCATTCATGTGGGGCTCCAATAAGCCAGGCACCTCGATTTAATGCCGAAATCACTCCTCTTTATACCTGGAGGCTGGTGCTCTCTGTTAATTTAGTAACAGATTTGCATTTTTATCACTTTCTTGGCTTAACTGATGAACATTAATTCCCTGCAAGTTTCTACAATTGCTGGATACTTAATTATTTGGCCAAAACCTTCTGCAGAGAGAACCTTGTGCTATAAAAATGGCAATTTCCATCTTGATCTATTTTAGTACTTTTCAGAAGAAAAGAAAGGGGGGGAGAGAGAAAAGAAAGAAAGAAAGAAAGAAAGAAAGAAGCAGGATTGATCCCTGAAGCAGCTCCTGGCCTGCGACTCGGTGGCAGAATAAGAAGAATGGGTGAATAATCTGTCTGATTTCTTTAGCTGACGAATGTCAGTTCCATTTTTATATTCAAGTCTGTCGACATTGCAACAGATTTCATCTTTGCCTTTCGTTCATCAACAGCTATTCTGTTCCTTTCCATCACTCTTGCAGGCTCCCCCCCCCCCATTTGAAATGGGAAAAGAGGCTAATGGGGGGGGGGGAGAAAATTTGTGCAGAAACTGTTTTTCTTTTCGCTCTTCCGGAAACTGAAAACCTGGGTGATTGGTATTTATCACAAGGCAGGAATCTTAAGTCTGCATTAGATACTGTTACAGAAAGGTACATAAAAGATGGATATATCATTTGCCAGGGCAAAGCCTGCCGGGCTTCTTCTAAGGGGTTAAAGGTCACATGAACAGTGGTGACACGTTTAAAAAGTAATAGCGTTGCTTAAAAGAGGATTAATCAAGTGTAGAACTACACCCCTCCCCCAAAAAATATATATTGAGAGATGGTACCTGCTGACCAAGCGCTGACCTCAGCTTAGCACATGCTGAGACTTGAGTTGAAAGGAGTGTATCTTGAGATGGAAGAGAAGGGCAGTCCACAGACAGAGGACAGAAGGTTCACAAGGGCCTGAGGCATTGTGTGTGAGAGAGAGGAGGCTACTTGTCATAACCTGGAAAAAATCTTGGTGTTTATATTAAACTGCATCACCTCAAAATGTCCTGATAGCAGGGGAGATGTTGAAGGGGAGGAGAAGGCTCAGAAACGATGACGATGACTTGATTTATTACCCACCCTTTAGCCTGAAGTGCCAGGGCTTCTGAGGATGCAATTTTTGTATCCTTTCATGCTTCTACAATTAGTGCAGGTGGCGGAGTCCAAAAGAGACAACGATGCTTGCTCCTTAAAACTCCTACATCGCTTGGTATCCCCTCCTCTTTCAGTTTTTCACTTCCATTTAAAAGAGCGCATTGGAAAATCAGCCGCAAGGGAGCTCGCTACCTGGATTCTGATGGCAGCCCGGAGTGTGCGAACTGCGAACATTAATGCATATTTTCAAATCAGATGCACATTCTCACCTGATTTCTCTTCTTTCTGGAAACCCCCCAACCAATTTAGCTGTCATTTATGTAAGACTTGAGAGTTGACAGTTTAGCTTTGGTGTGTATACATGTGTTTAATTTGTGCATCTCCCTGTCATGGCACAACCACAGTCATAATAACTGAAAAAAAGGGGGGGAGGTGTGTGTGTCTTGTTTAGATCTTATGCAGATCTTATGTGTGATCATAGGAGAAGGCAGCTTTTTAATTACCTGGGTGGTGATGGGGATGGGGCAGGGTCCCAGGCCTGCCCTTAATGAGTTGTTGCACAAGTTAGCAGATGACACTTGCCAGCTCATTAGCTGTGGTTTCTCTTCATCAGAATCACCAGGTCTGCAGGGCAAGTGGGTACCTGCGTCCCGGTTTGATTTGTTTCTGTTTCTGCAAGGACAAAAACGAATGGCTTCATATTACAGGGAAGGTCAATTTAGGCCAAACATTCGCCACAACCTCCCGAACTATACAAGTGATCCATGGAGCAATATTATCAAACCAGCTGAGGAAGTTGGGGAAACTCTTTTCTCCTTGCCCCTAGAAAGGGAGAAAAAACAAGTCAGGTGCATAGATGTAGGTTTTGTAAAGCCAATTGGTCATTGCAAGGAGAGTACATTCATCTCCCCCGAGGTATGAATTTAATAAGATGCCTTGTGGTGATCCGGGCTATTGGTCCAGCTACTTTGGAACTAGCTGTACTTGCTGGCAACAGAGGCTTTCCAGGTCTCAGGCAGAGGTCACTTTTATACCTGGTACCTGATATTCTGTGATGGGAAAATGCTGAGTGGAAAATACTCAGCGGTGAACAGGACTCTGAACAGGATGAAGCTGGGTGGGATCTTTGGCTCATGAAGTACCCATTATTGTACTATGGCCTCTCCATCTGCTTTATCCTAACTTAAACGCAGTATAAGGAGTCTCTATAAGAGTATACAGTGGTACCTCGGTGTAGTGGTTCTAGGGGTTGCTCGTGCGTAAGCCGGTGCAAACACCTGGCTGGGTTGCCGGAGTGAACCTTTTCTGTCCGGACAGCCACTCACCCGTGGCTGTCTCAATCGCTGGCAGAATCCGTCAGTGGGCGTTTCTTAAACTTCTTCCAGCAAAGAAGCTCTTTGACGCCTAGTCTCCTCCTACTCTCTCTGCGCGAAAGCCTTCTGTGCAAGGAGGGCGTAGGCAGCGGAGGACCTCTACTCTCCCCGCTGGTCCCCGGCAAGGAGTCATGGGACCGCCTCACCGCTTCCCCCATCTGCCCCCCTTCTCCACTGGTGCTACTCTGATTCTCTTCCCCAGAAGATGGGCTGCCTCTCCCAACCCCGGGACGCTCTCTGGAATCCCTCTGGATTTTGCTCTCTCCCTCCGGCACTGATGGCAGTTCCATGACACTTGGGTTAAGTACTTAATTTGTTCTGGAAGTCCGTTCTTAACCTGAAACTGTTCTTAACCTGAAGCACCACTTTAGCTAATGGGGCCTCCTGCTGCTGCCGCACCGCCGGAGCACGATTTCTGTTCTCATCCTGAAGCAAAGTTCTTAACCTGAAGCACTATTTCTGGGTTGGCGGAGTCTGTAACCTGAAGCGTATGTAACCTGAAGTGTATGTAACCCAAGGTACCACTGTATTGTATTTTAAAATGGGGTTTCAGAGTTTTTAGGGGTTTTTGAATGTCTTATGCAGATTTTTCAATTTCATTGTTCTGTATGGGACAATGACAATAAAGAGATCGTATCGTATCATAATGTGACTCTGGGCTAGGCACTGAAACTCAGAGCCAGTTAGGGTGGGTTTGAATCTTTTAACTCCCCACCCCTGGAAGGCCAAATTTGGTAATCACCTGACTCTTGCTAATCACCTGACTGTATTAGTGATGTCAGGTGATGCTGCACCTTGAAAAACTGACTGTAGGGACTTCAAAGAGAAGCATGGGGGCAAATAGGTTTGCTAACAGCGCCATGCTGCTCTTTGAGCCTTTCAAGACCAGAGGTTTAAAGAGCAGTGTGGGGCTGTTTTGTACACAGGGTTTTCAGCCCAGCACTGAGCTTTGGCTGCATAAGCCTGTTCGCAGCAGAAGGAAACCCCCCACACGTCTAGTGATTGGCTGGCAGGTGTGCTTTTTAAAAATAACCACATGGTCAAAATTTGACCAAACTATTCCCCTCACATGGTGACAATTTCTAGAGTTCCTTTGGAAGAGGGTTTGACTGTTAAACTACTCAAGGAATTATAGTTTTATGAGGGGAATTGAGGCCTCCTAACAACTCTCCCGCCAACCTAGCAGTTCGAAAGCACGTCAAAGTGCAAGTAGATAAATAGGTACCACTCTGGCGGGAAGGTAAACGGTGTTTCCGTGCGCTGCTCTGGTTTGCCAGAAGCGGCTTAGTCATGCTGGCCACATGACCTGGATGCTGTACGCTGGCTCCCTCGGCCAGTAAAGCGAGATGAGCACCGCAACCCCAGAGTCGTCCGCAACTGGACCTAATGGTCGGGGTCCCTTTACCTTTAACAACTCTCAGCACTCAGGGTTCTTGGAGGAGGGCATGACCAGGGGACCAACTTGCACCAAAGATTAGGGGAGCCAGCGTTGTGTGTGTGTGTGACATCACACGCTTGTTGCACATCACGTGACATCACATCAACATGTCTGGAGGAGCTGTGGCAGAGCTGAATGCAGTGCCAGCATGGCTTCAACGGCTGACAGCTCTTCCTCTCTGGTGCTTGGCCTCTTCCTGCTCTTGCTGTTGCCATTGGGGGGCCAAAAGAGCTTGGCCCCTAGGACATGGCACCCCTGGCCATGACTACTTAAAGTGGTACGAAACGGTTTTAACCGTATAATGCAGATGGTTGCAGTGAAATCAGCCATCTGAGAAAATGGGCTTTGGTCCATTTGAAGCTTACACAGTGGTACCTCTGGATGTGAACGGGATCCATTCCAGAGCCCTGTTCACATCCTGAAGTGAACGCAACTCACGTCCGTGCGTCTGCGTGTGTGTGGGTTGTGATTTGCCACTTCTGCACATGCACGTGACGTCATTTTGAGTATCTGTGCATGCGCGAGCGGCGAAACCCAGAAGTAACGCATTCCGTTACTTCTGAGTTGCTGCGGAGAGCAACCCGGAAATGCTCAACCTGAAGCAACTTCAACCCGAGGTATGACTGTACCATAATACATCTGTTACATCTTTACGGTGTCCATAATAATGATAGCTGTCAAAGACACAGAAGGTATCTTGCTATCTCCATGTGATGCTAGAGATAATGGGATCATAAAGCCTGGATCCAGACTAAGTTAGCTGAACTCAGGTTCAACTAATATTGGGCTCAGGGGCAGAGGAAGGGGGGTGCGGTGGAGGCAGGCCCCCCTGGGTGTTACCACTGAGAGGAGTGACAAAATGCCAGGTGGCACTCACTGTGCCTGAGCCACACGTCTCTCCTGGGAGTGACGCGGTGGCTTGGACACCCACAGGCTCCATGCTGCCCCAAACGGTCTGCCCACCACATCCCCCTCAGCTGTAGGGCGGCTGAGTGGGAGGAGGCAGGCAGACTCCTGCACAGCGTCCTGCCCTGGTTCGCCCTGCCCCGTGGGCGACTGGCCCTGCCCCTGGGTGCAGGGCATGTGTGCCGCCCCAAGTGCCCACTTGGCTTGCTCCACCGCTGATTGGGCTGTGGCCAACCAGCCTCTACAGTAGACCCTTTGAAAATAAAGAACTTAACTGACTCATGCCTATTAACCTCAGTGGGTCTACTCTAAATAGGACTGGCATTGGATACAACCCTTGGTCTGGATCCATGCCATAGCCCTCATGGATATTTTCTTATAATAAGCATATTTCTTTAAAAAGAGTCTTATGACACTGAACAGTCAGAGCATTTATTCTGATATACGCAATTGTAAACTGATGAAAGGGACTCTTGTCCTTGAAAGCTTTTTGCACACTAGCCTTTTAAGATGCTTTTTTTTTGTATTTGCTTTAGCAGACTTCATCCATATAACTTCACCTCTAGAATTCATTTCTCTATTTCTTACATTGGTGGAGTGTGTGTGTAAAGAAGCTGACATCTCTCAGTGGCTTCTCTAATCCTTGTCTGTGGACTGACGGTGATGGCTTCAGCAGTCATGTTGCAAGGACCAGTTTTTGCTCCTTGTTTTGCTAATTCAGCACTAAACCAGAAGCATAGCAAATGCAAGATGCTGCCGCAGGGCTAACCTCTGTAGAGGGTTTAAGTTAGGGTTCACCAAGCAGGCCCCATCTCCAGAATCGACTTTCACATACCTAGATCATGCAGAATAAGGAAGAATCAGCACCATCGGTTAAAATGATTTATAAAAGCAACTAAAGTATGGAACACCCTGTCCTAAGGCAAAATGAAGACGATCTCACCTGTGGACTGAAAGAGTCTTTCAATATACAAAGAGTGCATTTCTTTAATGCATTACAAAGTTCACAGGCCACATATGTGGAATTGGAGGGCACGGCTGCCAAATCAAAGGGCATGGCTTGTCATAGCACCTCTCCTTTGCTGCATTAGGGAATAATAACAACAGCTTTCTCTACTGAATGCTAAGCAGTGTAGCCTGCCACCTAGACTGGTTGCACTGAATGAGCAAAATAAATCCACCCAATGTCTTTAGAGACTCTGCACCTACCCAAGGGGAGCAATTTTTTCCAGGCTGCATCCCATGTGTCACTTTTCCTCCACGGGCATACAGTGACGTAGGAAAACACCTATATACACTGCCATCGTTCTATGTAGACGCTCACAGTGAAAAATGGGGGTCAAGTGGAGAGTGGAATTGAGGTCACAGCCATATTTCTCCTATCCATCTCCACACCTTCAGCTGAAGATGTGCACAAGGTCCATCCCACGTCTAAGTTGTACACCTGTGGGCTCTTTATGCGCAGTTAGGAACCTTGTTCTGGACATTATATTAAAAGTGGATGGGGTATGGACAGGAGAGGGCAGGATCAAGCCTGCTGCCTTGCTCCCCGTGTCTTGGCTTAATGTGTGAATACACTTGTGAGTGTGCAAACTGCACATGTGACAAGGACCCTCACTTTTCTTTAGGTTCTTTAGGTGAACCAGTGAAGGTCAGGTGCAAATATAACAGGTGTGATCCTAGCTATCCCACACACGTGCACACTGAACGTCTGGATGGTGAAAGCTCACTTTTCGCCAGCTTCCAATTAGTGAACTACAAACAGTTCTCTCCGTGGGTGAGAGTAGCACAGCAGCAGCAAACCCTTAGCCGGACTCGTCCTCAGGTTCGCACGCAGGCACGTAGGTCAGGGGCGGACCCTGCTGCCGCGTTGCCCCTCCCACCCCCTGCGTTTGTTCTAACACGGGCAGAACACGCACCCTGCCTTCTCACATGACGACGGTGCACGCTAGCGGAGGCGTTTCCCTTACTTCTCATACACGCGTGTAGCAAGAACATTACTGTATCAGGCGGGCAACCGAGGACCCCGACGGCTTGTGATTATTTCGTGCGTCGGAATTGCGCCCCGAGCAGGTTCCAGATTCAATTCGAGTCGCGTTGGCTGGCGACTTGATCCGGCGTGAGCCTGCGAGAGCGCTCCCCCCTGGGCGTCCGTGGGGCGACAGGGGCGGGGAGCAGCTCGGCAAGCGCGTCCCTCCGGCGTGGCTGCTGGCGTCGTAGCCAAACCTCGCCCGCCTCCCATCCCGGTTCGACCGCAGCCAACTCCTCTCGACCCGCGCGTTCTCCGGGCGAGGCGGGTTGGCGTCTCTTTCAGCCGCCGCTGGGGGAACCAGCAGCCTGACAAAGGGGCCGGGGCAGCGGAGTTGAAGCAAGTTCCACGGCGTGGCGGCTTCTCGGCTATCGCGCCCGGGCGAGCAAGGCACCAGCCAGGCGTCCGGAGCAACCTCAGCATCAGCAACGTGTTTGCTCCGCTGGGAGTCGCTCCAGAAGTGCTGCGCTCGCCCGGGAGCAAACGGCGCCTTGGAGTTGCTTTCCCCAAAGTGCCGGAGCCTGCCCGGATCGCGTGCCTCTCCATCTCCCCACCCCTCCCCTGCTGAACCCGAGGACCGCCTCCCTCCCCTCTCGCCACGGCTGGGGGCAGGTCCCCGGAGCCGACCCGCCCCCCTGCTGGGGAGCCGCCGCGAAAAGGATTCCGCTTTCCTCTGCTGGATGCGTCCCTGGAGGAGCTGAGCCATGCGGCGGCGGCTCCCGCTTTGGCTCCGGAGCTTCCTGTGCTTCTTGCCGGCCTTGGTGGGACCCGCTGCAGGTAAGATGCGCTTCGCTCCCAGCGCCTGATCTGAAGATCTCCTGTTATTACTCCCTTACACCCTCCCCCCCCCAAAAAAAAGAGCTCTCGGGAGAGACCGCAGCTCCGGAGCTCCCCGTCGTCTAAGGGAAAGCGCAGTTTCTGGGCACAGCTGGGCAGGAAAGTAACATTCAGAGGCGCACGGTCCGGATGCGTTTGGCTTCCTTTCTTTTGGAGACGGGTTCCTTGTTGCCCGGGGGTCCTGCGGTTGGTCTAGGGACAGCTCAGCGCGCCACAGTTCTGGAGTTTGGCGGATCTCTAGTTGCAATTGTATCAGATCTTTTCGCTCTGGAAAACTGGGGGCAGGGAAACACCGAAGGGGGGGGGCCCAAAGGCTCCGGGCGAATCTCTGGCCCCCGCTGGAGTAAATGGAGAGCCATGCTTTGGGGGTGGCAGTTTCAAGTCTAGATGAAAAGGCAAAAGGGGTTGGTTGATGTTGGTGATAAGGACCCTATGAAAGGATAATAATGGGAGACCGACAAGAGGGCATTAGGGTCTGGGCAGCCTGGGAAGGGGGGGTCTTCTTTTTTCACTGTGCCCTCCTTCCTCCCTGCCCCATTCTTGTCTTTGTGAGTTTGTCCAGAGTCTGTGTTAGACCACCAATTCTGACCCACCTTGTGTCACTTTGTAGATCATTCCCTTTTCAGAGCATTTGTCTGTGTAGGAAGATTGGAGTGAAACACGTGCAGATTCTCATGAAAGCCCGTTTGTAGTTTCCCATTCTTTTTGTGCATGCATGCCGGGATGCTACATTTATTTTTATTTTTCCTTCTGGTGCACGTTCGATCCACAGCAAAATGTATGCACCTGCAGTGGTTGCGCTTTCCCTGTCCGAAAGGTGTAACATGCAAAAATGTGGTGTGCATGTACTCCCCAATGCGCAGCTGCCACGTTGTGGAGTCGCCTCCCCCTTCCATGTCACCCAGAATTGAGCACTCGGCCTGCGTGCGGAGAGTTCCAGCCTCACCCAGAGGCTCTTCTGCTTTGCACTTTCCATTGAGGTAACAGATGGGCCCGAGTGTGATAAAAAGAAGTGCACACAAGGGGATGCGACTGGGTAGAGGCTAGCTTCAGAGAAGAGGCTGTCAGCTGGAGGGTGACTGACCTTTCAGATCCCTGACAATTGAAGGCTCCAGGCCTCCCCTGGCTTGGGGTTCGCACACAGCTTGCCTTAGCAAGATTTGTACCAGTCCCTCTCTCTGTGGCCAGAGACAGCGCTCCGGTTTTCTGTATGCTCTTAATTTGCTTCCTACCAAAGCCCTTAGCAGTCTTCCCTCCCCTTTTCTGTGCGTGTGTGCGGAAACAGAAATCTTCAGGCCACAAACTCTCCCAGAATCTGTCCACTAGAGGAGGCATCAAGACACACTTTGGAAAAGGATGCAGCAGCCCAAGGCAGGAGCTGGAACCATTGCATGTGTCGGTTATAAAGCAAAATCTAAAGCTGCAAAACATGCAGCGCTGGAAATAATAATAACCCATCTTTATTTACCATGGAGGGAAAGTGAGGGTTTTGGTTTTTTTAAGTGCTTTAAATTATGGGGCTGTAAAGTATTTCTGTTTAGAATTTAGGCAGATTTGGTGGGTGGGTTGGGGGCTGGGAGCTGAGTTCCAGCTCTTTAGGAGTGAACGAAAAAGAGTTTCAACATCACCCCAATCTGAATTTAATTTACAGATGTGATTTTTGCCACTGAAACTTGAAAGGTGGTCAGTTTGAGGCTAGTTCTGTCCTGGAGGGTGGGGTGGAAAAGACAAGAATGGTGAGATTCCTGGAATTTTATTTTTAGGTTACCCCCTCCCCCCAAAAAAAATAATTACTTGACCATCCCATGCCTTGTTGGGAATTTAAGATGCAACCGCTGACAGTATATTCTTGTTGGCAAGGAGCAGCGAGTTCCGTTGAGTGTGGGGCTGTGGACAAGGGTCTCAACCTAGGTTCCTTTTATTACATTGAATGCTATCAAATCTGTGGATGTGGCATGCCAGTTAGTGCCCCGCAACTGGCTGTTCCCAATCTCCTGCACGGTGAACATTGAAGGAATGACTTAGTCTGAATGACAATGGCTGCTGAAGGATAATGCCAAGTGAAAGGCGTGATGGATTCACATTTGCAATGTGTGTTTTTTTTTTGGGGGGGGGAGAATCTGACTGATTTTTCATTGCACGTCGTTTCCAGCTGAGAGCAGGCGCTGGCAACAGGATCGGAGGGAATATGCTGCTCCTGCAAGCAGGGCTGTCGATTAGCTGTGTGTCTGTTGTTAGATCAGCAAACAGGAGCCTGTACTGCTTCATTAATATTTGCGTGTGTGCAGAGAGGAAGCTGAGTAGACTCCCACAATGAATAAAGTGTAGGGTTGTGTTTTTTTTTTAAAAAAAAGAATTAAACCTGTTGGAAGGTTGCTGACCCCTGGCTTAAACCAAAAACTCTGTGACCTTTGGTATGGTATTCTTTATATATATAAAGAATATAATTTCCACACTATTCTTAGGGTATTCTTAGGGTAAGATCAGAATCAGATATTTTTGGCCTTGCAGGAAGCATGTGCAAGATAAACTGTGGGTGTCAGAAACTCACAGTGCAATCCTAGGTACTTTTACTCAGAAGTAAGCTCGTAGAGTATTGAACGAGAATTTTCTTCCAGGAAAGTGTGTGTAGGATTGGAGCATAAAACCATAAACCTAGGCATACTTTCTTGGGAGCAAGCCTTATTGAACCTGGTGTGGCTTGGTTCCAAATAAACATACATAGCTATGCCTTTTTGCATACTGCAGTTAACACCTTGCACAGCCCTTTTTGTCTGAGTGTGCCTTGTTCTCCTGTGGAAACTTTATTGCACACTGGAGCACCTCGCAGGATGGCCTACGTTGGCTGGAATGTGCATTTGCAGATGTGAAAACAGGATGCCTTCAGGAAGTCCGAGGAATTTTCTTCCACCCATAAGCCTCTGTCAGAAAGCTTTAGAGGGGAAGAATTATGACAGGGGTTTTCGGAACAAGTCTTCAATGAGTCGCTTGAGACTGGCTATGTGTGTGCGTGTTGATTTTCTTATGCTGCCTGCCATGCTATCCTGACCCCAAAGAAGGTTAAAAGGGATTGGATGCGGTGTGGATGTGTGCTTTGTTTGTCAATGCAATTGGATGCTGGTGTCGAATTATTGGGGTGTGCCTGAGTCTTGAAGTTCTTAATATTCAGTGATCACTGGTTTTTAGGTTGCTGGTTGTACTTTGGCCGACTTTTTCCATTTGCAAGCCAGATTGTCCAGTGGTAGCCAATGTGGTACCTTCAAATGATGATGGCCTAAAACTCCCACCATCTCTGAGTGTTGACCACGTTGGCTGGGGCTAATGAGAAAATGTAGTCACATTTAGAATGTGTCAAGTTGGCTATCCTTGGTTAAGCGGTAGGTATCAAGGATGCATCTCAGGTCTGTGTGAAGACTGAATAACAAGGCAAGTCAGGGTGATTTGTGGGGTCCCCCCAAGTCAAAGTGCAATGGCAATATGCCACCCCAAGTCAGATTGGAGCCCCTGCAAAACCTCGTTTTTCTCTGTTTCTTTGCTATATTGTCTATATATCTGTGTTTCTCTAGGTCCATGGGTTCTGCAAGAATTGAGACTGTCCAAAATGTTGCCTGTAGAGCACTGAAGAGCTCTGAATTGTGCTTTGTTAAAGCACAGCAGTGGGGTTTTTTTTAATAAAAGAGTTGAAAGCATCATTTTTGTTTTAAGAAAACAAAAAACAGCACCATCCTAGAATTCTTCAGAACTCTGCTGGCAGCATTCTACTCAGCCTTGCATTGTAAGGCCTATCAGAGACCTGATAAAGCCTAGAGGGAGGCCTGGAAAGACACAAACAGCCACCAGAAAGAAAGGTGGATGTGAAGCTGCAGAGTTTTAAAAATGTACAAGCAAGACTGCACACCACTTGGTCACTGCTTAATTATTTTAAGGTGAGAAAGAGACAAACCCATGTGCCCCACACCCAGAAAGGATTATGCAGGAAGTGAATCACTTTTATTTCCCTCACAAAGGGCCCCTGTATCTATTTCTCCACAATTTCCCAGGCTTAATCCATTCTGGAGAGATCCCCCTACCTGTAAATTTCATCCGCTCTGGCCAAAAGGAGAAAAAAGGTAGTCATTTTGCAATTCCCCATTATAGTGAATGGGAACCAAGGGCTTTGTTTGTTTGTTTGTTTTGTAAATACAGAGTAGCTCAGAACATGAAATATCAAAGTGGAGAGAACATAGAGCAACTCAGAAACAGATCACATTTTTTGAAAAAGAAGCAACAGATACAAGGCTAATCTTGGGACATATGCTCACCCCCTAAGATATAGCTTCCACTAGGGCTATACATGGTACCTCGGTTTAAGAACAGTCTGGTTTAAGAATGATTTGGTTTACAAACTCCGCAAAACCGGAAATAGTGTCTTGGTTTGAGAACTTTACTTCGATCTAAGAACGGAATCCGAACGGTGGAAGGGCACCGGCGGTGGGAGGCCTCATTAGGGAAAGTGCGCCTTCGTTTAAGAATGGTTTTGGTTTAAGAACGGACTTCCAGAATGGATTAAGTTCGTAAACCGAGGTACCACTGTACTCTGCACTGTCAATTGGCTTTTTCTTGTTTCCATGTGCTTTCACCTCCCTCTAAAAAAACCCCTCTAGTTTTTAGTTTTCTTGAGAAACCTGAAACTTTTCAGAAGAAGCCACACCTTTGATATGTCTGTATCTGACATTGGAAGCTGTCTTATATGAAGGATCCCAGTAATACTCTGACTGGCAACAGTTCTCTAGTGTCCTAAATAGTTAATTCCCCCCACCCTACCCCATCACTTGCTACCTGGATCTTTTTTACTGGAAGATACCAGAGATTGAACCTGAGAACACCTCCATGCAAAACATCTACTCTACTACTGTGCCATTATTATAGCACAGAGTGGACTAGAAGGTAGGCAAATGGAGTTGAAACTGTATTCACGTTAGGCTAAGCATAAAGGGCTGGGCTTCTCTGTAGCTTTCAGTGCTTGACTAGGAGTGAAGATGTCGCTTCCCTATGGCGTTTGGTCACCCTGGCTTTTTCCTCCTCTCCCACTGAATCATTGTGAAGCCTTGGTCATGTCTCTCAGTCTTCATTCTCCTTCTGTAACTCGGGGGGTTTCCTCCTGGAGCTATTACCCAAATATTGACAGTTAAGGTTGTAAAACACTTCAAAACACTTGAGAAACATCATATAAATGTGTGAGTAGTAAGTGATATGCGGTGAGAATGGCTTATGAGCATCTTCAGTGTAGTGTCTGAGCAACTGGAGAAAAGGCACAGTAGTAAAAGTTAGACATTCTCTGGTTCTGTTCTTTTAAACATCAGCTTGATATGGAGCAATGATCAGCGTATGGATATAAGTATTATCACTTGCTGATGTTTGCCCATCAAGCTGCTGTTAAAAAGCACAGAACAGAAGATGGTCCCATAAGCTGGCAATGGATCTGAAGCGGTCTAGGAATGCCATTGCATTCTAGGTGGCATTGCACGAAGGGCGCTGAGACAAGTAGTTAGCTTTATACAGTGGTACCTCCGGTTGCGGACGGGTTCTGTTCCGGAGGTCCGGTTGGATCCCGAGGTTTCCGCAACCTGAGGACCGCTTCTGTGCATGTGCGCGGGATGAAACCCGGTAAAATATTTCCGGGTTCGCCGTGGGTGCATCCCAAAGTTTACGTAACCAGAGGTTACTACCACAGTCGTACCTCGAAAGTTGAATGGAATTCGTTCCAGAAGTCCGTTCAACTTCCGAAACGTTCGGAAAACAAGGTGCGACTTTTGATTGCTTTCCAATTGTGCAGGCACACCGGAAACAATAGCAGAAGCCACGGGGGACGTTAAGCTTCCAAAAAAAGTTCGAAAACCAGAATACTCACTTCTGGTTTTCGATCCTTCGGGAGCTGGAACGTTTGATTCCCAAGGCATTCGGGAGCCGAGGTACGACTGTACGGTACTGTGCTACCAAAAAAAGAAAGAAAGAGAGATTGTAAAGTTAGGGTTTGCTGCCATGCTTCACCCCGCTTGCCATCTCTGCCTACCCACCAAACCCTTTGCCAACTCTCCTTCTTCCACACCTGCCAACCCCTCCTCCTTCTACACCTGACCAAACATCCCTCCCTTTACACCTTGCCCACCCCCTTGCCTATCCCTTCACAGTTTGCCTAAACCTCCCCCTGCCCTTCATTCACAGCTCTCCCCAGGCCTCACCCCCTTCGAAAGCAGCAGGGAGGCACTTCAGAGAGGGGTCTGGCAAACTGCTCTCTGGAGCACCTCCCTCCCTTAAACAGCTTGCCTGGCCATTTGCCATCCAGACTGATTGTTTGTTCACCTGCCTACTGTTCTGTAGTCACACTGGGGCTGGCGTCACCGCCTACTGGTGGCCAAAACAACTGTAGCGTGATGACAGCCTTACATGTTTATGTATATAGGAAGACATGGGGAAGGACTGCAGCTCAATGATAGAGTAAATGCAGCCAGTAGCCCTTGGCTAACTGAAGATTTATTGATGTTTGTGTGAAAGACTTTTGTCCATCCTGAAACAGCAATTAAAAAAAATAAAATAGCGAGGCAGGTCTTTCTAAAATAATCCAGGTCTTTTTCTCTCTCGAATGTATTGTTACCGGAATGCTCTGTGTCCCACCTATAGCTCAAAGTCAGTGCAATTTGTGTGTCTCTGTGCAGATATCCTTCCATATACCGTAATCCAAATACTAAGAGTTCCTCCTTCCTCCCCTGGAAAGCTGTCTAGCTAATTGAGGCCAGGCAGTGCTTGGCTGTGTCACTCGCTAAGAGGTTTGGCTTTTTTAAAAACATCTGAGAGTTTGGCAGACTCGAGGCTTTTCAATTTCATATGGTGGCAGATGATGCTGGTGGGAGGTGAGGGGGAAGAAGGAAATGGCACCAGCGGATTCCTCGACAGTTGCTGACTGCTACTGTTTTTGCGTCATTGTTTCGAGTTCCTGGGATCCTTATATGGGCAGACCTCAGACCGGATCTTGTTCGCAGATCCTGGGAGGAAAGGGACAATGGCAGAGCGCACATTCTTTAGTGTGTGCATGTGCCAAAAGTCCCTGATCCAGTCCCCAGCATCTCCAGGTAGGACCAGGAGAGACTTTTGCCTGGAATGTCACTGGAACATAAGGTAAAGGTAAAGGGACCCCGGACCATTAGATCCAGTCGAGGTCAACTCTGGGGTTGCGGCGCTCATCTCGCTTTACTGGCCGAGGGAGCCGGCGTACAGCTTCTGGGTCATGTGGCCAGCATGACTAAGCCGCTTCTGGCGAACCAGAGCAGTGCACGGAAACACCGTTTACCTTCCTGCCAGAGTGGTACCTATTTATCTACTTGCACTTTGACTTGCTTTTGAACTGCTAGGTTGGCAGGAGCTGGGACAGAGCAACGGGAGCTCACCCCATCGCAGGGATTCAAACCGTCGACCTTCTGATCGGCAAGTCCTAGGCTCTGTAGTTTAACCCACAGCACCACACGCATCCACTGGAACATAGAAAGCACTGAACTACATAGACCAATGGCCAAAAATCATAGAATTGTAGAGTTAGAAGGGACCCTGAGGATCATCTTGTTCAACCCCCCTGCCCCCCCCCCCGCAATTCAGGAATCTCAGCTAAATGATCCATGACAGATGGCCATCCAACCTCTGCTTAAAACCCTCCAAGGAAGGAGAGTCTACAACCTGACTTGGTATAAGGGTTAAGACAGTGCTCTGTGCTCCTTTGTAATAGGGGAAAATGCCTATATTCTTGTGCAGAATTTAGCAACCAGGTTGTTCACCGGAGCAAGCCGGTTTGATCATATTATACCGATCCTGGTCCGACTGCACTGGCTACCAATTAGTTTCCGGGCCCAATTCAAAGTGCTGGCTTTGACGTATAAAGCCTTAAACTTCTCTGGACCGCAATACCTCAAAGACCACCTCTTTCCACATGAATCTACCCAGACCCTGAGATCACCTTCTGAGGCCCTTCTTCGTGTGCCTCCTCCTCGAGAGGTCCAGAGGGTGGCAATACGAGAACGGGCCTTCTCTGCAGTGGTTCCCCATCTGTGGAATGCTCTCCCCAGGGAAGTTTGCCTGGCGCCTTCACAATACACCTTTAGGCACCAGGCAAAACCGTTTCTTTTTAACCAGGCCTTTGGTTGACCTGATCAACATCCCATAACCTTTTAAAAAAATGGGGGGGTTATTATTGGGTTATTGCTTTTATTTTTATTTTATATACTGTGATCTTTTTATGTGAACTGCCCTGAGACCTCCAGGTATAGGGCGGTATATAAATTAAATCAATCAATCAATCAATCAATCAATCAATCAATCAATCAATTGTCTTGAGCCCTGTTCAGGTGTGCAGCATTGTTCAGCCCTGTTGCCACAGATGGTGCATCTCTTTTTGCCTCAGGGTTGCTACAAATCAACTTGCATCCCGAGACCTGCAGGTGACCAGTTTGCCCTGCAGGTGGAACTGTGGAGCGGGATGCTCTTAAATAGTGACCACACACCAAGTACCCATCTGCCCTGGGGATGGAGCAGGGGCAACGACTGTGGTAGCCCTCCACATGCTGTTGGACTCCACCTCCTCCCAGCCCCATCTAGCATGGCCAAGGATCATGGAGCATCTCCTTTGCATTGTGCAGAAAGTCTCTGGCTCAACGACTGGGTAGGATTGGGAGAGACCCCTGTCTGAAATCCCACAAGGCTGCTGCCAGTCAGTGCAGGCAGTCCTGAGCCAGGTGGCACAATGGTCTGACCCAGGATAAGGCAGCTTCTTGTATTCCGGAGCTGTAGTCTAACAACATTGGAAGGGTTACATACTGGTTTCCCCTGGATCATGCTAACTGTTAGAGAGTGAGAAAATCGTTCATGTCAGTGTGTCCAAAAGTTCAAAGTCTTGCTCAACCAAGCAAGCATTGGGTCACCTCTTTCCATAGCTTTCTTCAGTGTTTGCTATTTAGATTAATGAGATAAGGATGCTAAAAGGCTCTAGACATCGGTGGGTGTTATAAAAATAGTAATTCTGGAGCATGTCAGTGCAATGTATGAGGGATTATGATTTGTGTTCTTTTAGCAATGTTTTTCAAGTCTTGGTCTAAAACAGCCTTTGTCGCTGGCTTTGTGGGGCTGATGGGAGTTGCAGTTCAAAACATCTGGAGGGGTTGGCAAAAGCTGGTCCTTAATCGATTTTGACTTTTGGAAAGGAGACACAACCACCCCCTTTTCTCTCCTGCCCCCTCTCTGTCTGGTGTAAGGAGGTCTCATCTTTTGTGTGCACAAGAAATCACAGCTTGTTTGGTTAGGCTTCAGGGTATGAAACTTAATGGAAATTGAGTAAGATGGTTGTGTGCTACATAAGTGTGTGATCCATGAATCACGGTCTGGATGGTGCTCTCCAGAAAGGCTGCACACCAGCTCCATATCATCCCTCTCCTCAAAAGCCATAGCTCAGTGGCAGAGCATCTCATTTGCCTACAGAAGGTCCCACTTTTATTCCCTGGCATCTCCAGGTAGGGCTGGGAGAAACCCCTGCCTGAAATTCTGGAGAGCCCCTGCCTGTCAGTGTAGATACTATTGGGCTAGATGGATCATTGCACTGACTTGATATACGGCAGGTTCTGATTTTCCTGTGGTCCTTTGGGCTGTGAGCTGTCTGAGCAAGACACAACAGCGGCTGCTTTGAAGGCCTGACAGCAGAGAGAACTGTTGCTGCAGGACTCTTGGTTTTCATGGTGAAGTAGCAAAGGGCTTGGGCCACATACAAGCCTTGCCAGTGGGTAGCCCTCTTCCCTTTGGTGTTTCTCCAGTAGGACATGGGACCTATGGCTCTTCCGATGTTGATGGGCTCCAACTCCCATCAGTCACAGCCAGCATTGTCAAAAGTCAGGGATGATGGGAGTGGTAGTCAAGAAACATTTGAAGGAGACAAGTTCTTCACCCCTTAAACTAGAGCAGTAGCTCCCCATTAGCTAACTACCGCAGACCCTCTGTTTTTCAAAAGCCAAGGCACGGACCCCCTACTTCTGAAAATGTTGATATCTCTGTGGTAGTTTTTGTTGTGCAAATGGTGCCACCATATCCTCCAACATGTCCCAGTGTAAAACTGGGATGCACATCTGGGCCGTGTTTCCGCGCAGATCACATGAACCGCGTGTGAGCACGGCACCCAAAAGCAGAATGTCCCAGGAGTAGATGGGTATGTGCCATGGACCCCCTGGGTGGGTTACATGGACCCCTGGGGTCTGCGGACCACCAGTTGGGAACCACTCTTCGAGAGGCATGCGTTCGATTCATAACAAGTGAGAAATTGAACCAAATGGACCTCAAATAACGTCCTTCTTGCTGCAGCTAAGGCTCTGTCTTAAGCTGTTTGAGCAACTAACCTCAGGGACCCTGGACTGGAAGAAGACAGGCAATTTCTCCCCACCCCCCAAAGGACCACCTTAAGGTCATTTACAAGAGTGTCCTGGGGTGCGGTCACTGGTTTATCGATACTGGCATTTTGGATGTCAGCTTTGTGTCCATTTAATCTCTTGCATAGAGATTGACCTGTCTGTAGTATGTAGAAAGCAGAAGGGCATCATTGGGGGACAATGACATAAATTTGATTGGAAGAGGAACAGGTGAACGAACCCTTGATGTTATGGATGGCATTATTAGGTCGTGTTATAACCTTGCCAGAGTAGACATGGAAACAGATTTGGCACTGAGGTCTGACTCCGTTCCTGGCCTCTGTGTCCCTATATTTGCTATTGTTGTTTTAGTTTGGGAAACCATCTGTAAGTAACTAACTGTGGTCAGTTTAATAATAAGCCAGCTTCGAACCTATATTTAGCCATGGTCTATGAAAATGACTTGTTAAATCAGAAGGGCATGTTTTAAACCAGAATCCTGGCTTTGAACGTAACAGGGCTATTCTTTGTTCTGCTTCTCCTCGTGTTTTAAACTAGAGTTTAAAACCAAACTCTGGTTTAATTCACTTGTGGAGCCTTCTGGTGCACGATGCTCAATAATGCTTCATTCACTCTTCAGCTGCTCCTGCTTTTGCCACACGGTGTGGAAACAAAGGCTAAGCTGGCTTTGCATTACTTTCTAAACAGCTCAGAAAGATAGGATGCTATCTTCTGAGTCAGGGCATTGGCCCATCTAGTTCAGTTTTGTCTACACGGACAGGCAGCAGCTCTCTAGAATACCATATTGGCCTGAATATAAGCTGCACTCCCCCCCCTCCCAATTCTTACTGTGAAAATTTAAAGTGTGGCTTATATTCACGACCTTACGAGCGGCAGAGCAGCGCCCCCCCCCCCGTGAGAGCAGCCCAGGAGTGCAGGGCAACAGTGCACCTCCTGCCCACCGGTCCCAAGCCTCTCCTGAGCGCCGGAAAGAAGGGGGGGGGGAAGGCCGCCGGCAAAGCAGTTGGGTTCCCCCCTAGGAAGCAGCCTGGGTATTGTCTTTTTTTCCTCCCCCCCCCATCAATTTTAAAGGTGTGGTTTATTTGCAAGTGCGGCTTATATTTGGGCCAATACGGTAATTCCCAGTTCTATCTGGAGGTGCTGGGGATTGAACCTGAGACCTTCTGCATGCAGAGCAGATGTCCGACCATTGAGCTATGGCCCCACGCACCCACCCCAAGGCTCACTGTTTTCTTCTCACCAGCCAAAGCCAGGACAAACCTTGCCTCCTGCTTGTGGTTTGTTTGAAGAGGAACCTACACCTTGTGAGCAGGGATTTGAGCCTAGGTAACCCGCCCCCCAAGCTGGGACACGGGTGGCGCTGTGGGTTAAACAACAGAGCTTAGGACTTGCTGATCAGAAGGTCGGTGGTTCAAATCCCCGCGACGGGGTGAGCTCCCGTTGCTCGGTCCCTGCTCCTGCCAACCTAGCAGTTCAAAAGCACGTCAAAGTGCAAGTAGTTGAATAGGTACCACTCCAGCGGGAAGGTAAACGGCGTTTCGGTGCACTGCTCTGGTTCGCCAGAAGCGGCTTAGTCATGCTGGCCACATGACCTGGAAGCTGTACGCTGGCTCCCTTGGCCAATAAAGCGAGATGAGCGCCGCAACCCCAGAGTTGGCTACGACTGGACCTAATGGTCAGGGGTCCCTTTACCTTTACCATACCCCCCCAGCCGGAGTCCCACATGCTATCTGCTCCACCCCACTGTTTATTGGAAATGATCAGAAGGAAAAGCTGGGAGGAGAGCTAGGAAAAGTTCTGCTGTTCCACTGCTGCAGAACTTGCATTGCTGACCACCCAGCCCCCCACTCTTGTCAGTGGTGTGAATCTGAAAAATGATGAAGCTGGTTAAGGGAGCCAAGGCAAACAAAATGATTTTAGCCTACATGCTGCTCTTGTGGAGACAAGAGGGTGACTTGCAAATGTTCCCAGTAAGCTCTGGTCACCTCCCTGACCTGCTTTGGTGGTGGGTAGAGAAAAGGGCTCTTTAAGCTATGGGATGTAAGAAGTAGCCAGAAGCGACTTGGGGAGGGACCAAACAACACTGGGTTTTGTCTTTCTTCCCTTGTTATGGGGGTGGGGAAATGGCCTCCATTGTGCAACTCTTTTCTCTCTTTCTGCTGCCGTAATCTTGGGGAGGGCGAATTTGCAACTGAATTCACAGGCACTGTTAAAGGACACTAAAAAAAGAGAAAGAAGTGGTTTTGTTGTTTCATGGGGTTTTTTCCCCCTTCTTCTTCTTTGCAAGAAGAAAATGGCCTTGCTCATTCTTTGCCTTGTTAGGATCAAGACAGATTAGCTGTTTTTAAGGTGTTCTTTTGAGTCTATAGCAACAGTTGGAGGCAGGATCAGAATGTGAAATGGCTGTGGGACCCTGAATGTTGAAGCGTCAAACAAATCGAAGTGTCCAAGGGGTGGGAGGTGACAACACTGAATGTGTTGGGTGGGGGAATTGTTGCTGATAATGTGTAATTGGGTGCTTTTTTGGGGGTAGCAGATACTGAAATCCCTCTCCAGAGCCACACACGAGACGTGGAAAGTTCAGGTGGCCCTTTTCCTTACTCATCCTTGCAAGCTGCAAATGACTTTCTTTTAGCCGTTGTGCATCATCTTTCTAGCCAGAGCAGCAATCAAGGCTGCTTACAATAAGGTACAGATAAAAAAAGGATACAGAGCTAAGTCACCCAGCTGGATAACCTGTATGAATGATAAAAGAAGCAGTAATCATAAAAAAATGAATAAAATTGAAGGCTCGGTGGAGTAAAAATGACTTGGCAGTGGCCATAGCAGTTAAATTTTAACAGATCTGCGGCCGCCATGCCCTGTAATGTTTTTGAGCTGCAGGCAAGTCTCATTTCAGTTGTTTGTGGGGGTAGAAGCAGCTGTTGGTTGCTAATGGGTTAACATTCTTCAGCCCCCTGATTCATTTTTATAAACATCTGCTAAAAGTAGAAGATTTGGATTTTCTCTGTTCACTAGGGATTTGCATGTCCTTGATTCAAGGGCTTCTGATGGGTTTTATTTCATTCCCGGATTAATAAACTCGGAGTAACCGGCTGTCGCATGGACAGAGTTACTTAGCTAGCCATCAGCATTGGTTGGCATTTGGGAGTGGTTTCAGACTGAAGCCAGCTCCAGTCCTGCCTGTGGAAGCGCTAAGTGGGAGAGAATTGACAGTGGCAGAACCCTTGAAATTATTCCTCCTGCCGGCAGCCTCCTGGAGAGATGATGGAGAATGGAACTGAAGGTCTTTGAAATGTGCTGGGATAATGGCGGAGGAAGGGAAAAAACTCATTTCACCAGGTCATAAAGTGTCCAGCCTGAATTTAGCTATTAGCCAGCATGCGGCAACCTGTGTACAAGGACGGGGGTGGGGTGGGGGTGGGGAATTGATGCATCGCACCCCATGTGCCCATGACAGTCGACAGTAGCCCAATGACCCTAACATCTTCTACTTCAGACTTGTTGACATGCGGTGAGCAGGAGAATGCATTGCTCTTTCTGCATCTCAGGTCTGAACCATGAAGTACTGTAGTAGTAAAGCATGCCACTAGGCATGTGAAGAGTGACTTTCTGTTTTTTTAAAAAATAATATTTATTGAACCAAAAGAATTTTTTTTTAAATACAAAAAAGACAAAATTACAAAAAAGAAGAAAAAACAAAAACATGAGAAGAAAAGAAAAGAAAAGATAAAACCATCCTTATCAAATTCTCCAATTTCCATTACCTTCTTTCCATGACCTCCTCCTCCTCCCATCTCTTGTATCTTGATTAATGATTGTCGCAGCAAATCCTTTCCATAATTCCTAATATTTTATCATTACGTTACCTTACTCTATTCTCATTTTATCTTGTAGAGACGACCTTAGAGCCTAAAACTTAAACCTTTTTTACCAAGTTCTCATAACCATTACCTTTTTGCCTAGTTCTTTAAACATTTTAACAAGAGCCAAGTAATTTCATTTCAACATTTTCCCAACATTCATAAAACATTTCTAGTAATAGTAATACAAAAAAAGTACAATAGAATAGAAACAATCCAATCTTCTTCCAGCGTCCCCTCCCCCCAGTCCCGGGGTTGTCAGTCTTTTTTTTTTTTTTTTTTAGTCTGGCACATTAACCTGGTGCCCTTATATCCGAGGCCTTCAAGTCTCTTCCATGTCCCTTTCGCAGCTCTTCTTCATATTTTCCTTTCACTCGCGGGAACTCCAGCTTTGTAGTGTTTTTGACCCTTTTCAACAAATCAGCCCCTTTCTCATAGTCCAGACTAAGCTCCATGTAGTGTTTTAAAACATATTTCAGATTCCCTCCAAAATTGGGAGTCCCAACAGCTCCAAACCTCTGACGGCCCATTTCCAGACTCGGAAAGTCCAAACCTCCCTGCATAGGGGGGTCAATCCAACCCCCCATTTCCAGTTCAATCCAAACTTTATCTTTCCAAGTCTGGTTTTTTCCAAGTTCATTTGTCAAATCCAAAAGCTCACTTTCCTGCTGGGCCGAGAGTCCCTCCATCCCTGGCGTCCCAGATTCAGCAGGGTCCTCTTCTTTCTGTTGTTCTGTCGTGGCACACTCCTGTTTTAGTTCCTGAGTGGGCTCCATATAATTTTCCACTACCTGATCAAAGGCACTGGCAGCTTTTGTCATAAAGTCCATCTTCTGACTTAACTGATCCAATAGGGCACTTATATTACAGAAAGCACCCAACAGTGCTTCTGAAGGCATTGTCCTGCAAGGTCACAAAACTCTTTCCCACAGTTGTAATCAGTAAACAGCAGCAAGTTCCCAGGATTTAGTTACAATTTCATATCTCCCCTCTAGGGGGAGAGAGTGAAGAGTGACTTTCTGTATTCACTAAATAATTTGTGGCCGGCCTAAGGAAGGGGCAGGGTTTCTGGGTTAAAAGATATGACTTGGAGGCAGACTTCAGCCGTAAGTTTTGCAGAGCTATGAAGTCTCTCTTTCTTTCTCCCGCCTCCGGGAAACTTTGTTCCAACTTTCCTAGTTTCTGCAACTTCTAAAGACATTCCCTGCACAATTCTGAAGCTACATTGGTGAGGGCTAGAAACTTCATTTTTAAAAAAGTGAGTTTTATTGAGCAGGGTGGGATGGAAGAATGCACTCAAAGCCTTGAAAGTAGCATTCTCTTCTGCCCTCCCCTTCCCACATCCTTCGCTGCTCAAGCCTTGTCTCATCCTCCTCAAAGCCTTGCCACTCTGCTTTAGACATCAGGCCTTTAAGGAGGACTCCTGTCACTTCGTGTCTTCCATACAGCAATTAATACTCTGATGGCTGGCGTATAATAAATGCCAAATGGTAGCAGTATAATTGTTTGCAGGGCTGTTTGCTCAAAATGTGGTGTTTTCTGATTTACAGAAGTGTTTTGGAGCTGCAGCCCAAATGCTAATGGGGCTGGAGCAATGCTTGGGACTATTTTCTTGGGAAGATGCATAAGGGGGGGGGCTTGATATGACAAGAGGCTTGCAAACTTATACAGTCATACCTTGTGTTGCGTCCGCTTCATGTTGTGTCTTTTTGCGTTATGTCCCGTGGCTACCCGGAAGTACCGGGACTGGTTACCTCTGGGTTTTGCCGCTCGCGCATGCACAGAAGCATTAAATCGCACTTCACGCATACTCAGAAGCGTCAAATTGCGCCGCGCGCCTGCGCAAACACAGCGCTTCAAGTTGCTGGCATTTCACGTTACGGACGGGCCTCCGGAGCGGATCCCATCCGTAACCCGAGGTACCACGGTACAGTCATCCCTCGGGTTACAGATGCTTCGGGTTGCGTGATTTCGGGTTGTGCACCGCA
The DNA here is from genome assembly GCF_964188305.1 of Podarcis bocagei. Taxonomy (NCBI): domain Eukaryota; kingdom Metazoa; phylum Chordata; class Lepidosauria; order Squamata; family Lacertidae; genus Podarcis; species Podarcis bocagei. The sequence continues at coordinate 13,054,897 of NC_138141.1, read as the reverse complement.
CCGAACCCAGAAGTACTGGAACAGGTTACTTCCGGGTTTCGGCACCTGCGCATGTGCAGAAGCTCTGAATTGTGACCTGTGCATGTGCAGATGCAGCGCTGTGAGTTGTGGACACTGTGGGTTGCGAATGTGCTTCCTGCACGGATCATGTTCACAACCCGAGCGTCCACTGTACATCATATGGAAAAAGTGGATATAGACCTGTTTTCCAACTGCATTGCATAATACTAGAACTAGGGGTCATCCAGGGAAACATGCAGAACATCCCAGGTTCAATTCAGCACTGAATTGTGGGATTTTCTACCACAATATGCAGCAGCGGCGGCTGGTTTGGGTTGTATCCGATACTAGTCTAATTCAGAGTAGAGCTGCTGAAGTTCATGGATTGGAGGACTAGCTTAGATTCATTAATTCCAGTGGGTCCCCCTTCCAATGGAGATGGAATTTCTCCCTCTCCCTCTCTCACAATACCTGAACTCGTGCACACCAACAAAGTTGAAGGTTGGGAGATTAAGGACAGATTAAGGACAGATCAAAGAAAGTACTTATTTACGCAGCACATAGTTAAACAGTGGAACTCTCTTCCACAGGAGGGGCAGCGATGGCCACATGGAGGAGAGGCTGTCCATGGCTACTAGTCTTGATGGTTCTGCTCTGCCTCCACAATCAGAGGCAGCAATACTTATGCATACCAGAAATTACAGGCTTTTCTTACATTCTTATGGGTCTGTGTAGAACTTAGCTGGAGACACCCCGCTGCCTCTGAATATTAATCACTCGGAAACACCCGTAGGATGAAGAGGCTACTGCCCTCACGTCCAGCTTGTGGGCTTTCCAAGAGGCATCTGGTTGCCACTCTGTGAAACCGGATTATAGACTGAGCAGGCTTTTAGTATGATCCAGCAGATTGTTCTCATGATACTGACAGGAAGGGAGGCATGGATTCTGCACCAGTGCAGAAAATGTAGTAATGGGCACAGAATTCAGAATTGCAATCCATATTTGTCTTACTTTTCCCTTTACAGTGGTACCTTGGTTCTCAAACTTAATCTGTTCCAGAAATCCAAAGTGTTCCAAAACCAAGGCGCGCTTTCCCATAGAAAGTAATGCAAAATGGATTAATCTGTTCAGACTTGTAAAAAGCAACCCCTAAAACAGCAGTTTAACATGAATTTTACTATCTAAAGAGACCGTTGATCCATAAAATGAAAGCGTACTACAGTCATATAATCAATCAATCAATCAATCAATCAGTAACTAAACTGGGTTCCACACAGTCACAGAAACAAAAAAGAGCCGCAAAACCAAAAAATGCAAAATAAATAATAAAAACAGACAGAACTCAGAGTAACGTTCAAAATGGAAGTGTGGCACTCAAATCGTAAGCGTAACTCTCAAATCATCAGTGTAATACTCAAAATGGAAGTGTAGCACTTAAAACGGAGCACATTTGACTTCTGAAAAAAGTTTGCAAACTGGAACACTTACCGTATTTTTCACCCTATAGGACGCACTTTCCCCCCTCCAAAAATGAAGGGGAAATGTGTGTGCGTCCTATGGTGCGAATGCAGGCTTTCGCTGAAGCCTGGAGAGTGAGAGGGGTCGGTGCGCACTGACCCCTTTCGCTCTCCAGGCTTCAGGAAGCTATCCGCAAGCCTTGCAAGCCCAGTGGGAGTTCCCGCGGGCTCGCAAGACTTGCGGGCAGCAGCCTGCAGCCCACAAGCTCGGGGGACAGCGGGGAGGCGCAGCGCCGCCATCCTGCTGTTCCCCGACCTGGTTTGGAGGCTGGCGCTGGGGAGAAGCACGCTTCTCCCCAGCGCCAGCCCCACAAGCTCAGGGGACAGCAGGGAGATGCAGCGCTGCCATCCCGCTGTTCTCCGACCTGGTTTGGAGGCTGCCAGCCCCACAAGCTCGGGGGACAGATATCCGCAAGCCTGGGGAGACCAGCGGGACTTCCTGCCAGGCTCCCTAGGCTGGTGGATAGCAGCCTGTTCTGGGGGCTGGGGTCGGGGGAAGCTCGGGCATCCCCCGCCCCAGCACCGTGACTGGGGGGGATAAATTCCCCCCCTTTATTTCCCCCCCCAAAAAACTAGGTGCGTCCTATGGGACAGTGCGTCCTATAGGGTGAAAAATACAGTACTTATGGGTTTGGAGTGTTTGGGTTCCAAATTGCTTGAGTACCAAGGTGTTTGAGAACCAAGGTACCACTGTATTTTAAAAAGGCAGATCACATCCACACCACACATTTAAAGCACTATTATACTATTTTAGGGGTGTATAGGGTATTAGGGGAGGGGGTAGTACCTTTGAGGAAGACACATAATGCTCCTTCTGGGGCGGTTTGCCTGTCTTTGGTTCCTACCCTGCACTCAGCTCTCACCTGTGGCTCCTAGAAGCTGTCAGCATACGACAGTGGCCACATCCTGGAGAATGGCTTCGACTGGCAGGCTAAACCAGGTGAGGTTAGCCAATGGGTCTCAAACCCTCAGTGAGTTAGAGACTTCCTTTGCATGTGAAGACAGGCTGTGGTGAATTGAGTGGTCAAGTTGGTCCAACGGTCCAGAAGGTGGTTTCTGCATGTGCTGCAGAGGAAAGTGAGAGGCAGATAGGGCTCATCGACCTGGGAAAGTGGTCCATCTAGGAAAAGCAAAGCTCTGGTCCTAAACATCCACTGCCTTGCAAGATATCATCAGGAGAAGAAAAGGCTAAGGAGTAAACCCTTCACAAATCTCAGTGGAGTCCCTAAGACAGTTGGATGGCACCTGGTATACCTCCTTCTGGCAACTCCTGCAGCCAAGCTGGTGTCAAGCGTATTGCTCTGCTTTCTTTTGGACCACATCAGCGAGGCTGAGAAGGGGGTCTTTTTGTCTGGGCAGCCTAGGAGCTCCATAAACGCTGTCCAGGCTTGTGCCCCGAGCAGGTCACTTTGGTGCTGCTAACGCAGCAGTTTTACTTCACCACTAGAGGAATACTCCATTGTCTCTTGAGGCGGATGGATGCCAACAACAATACCACTTTGATTGTCTTGGCTTCCACCAAAGACTCCTGGGAACTGCAGTTTGTTAAGGATGCTGAGAGCTGTTAGGCGGCTCCTCACAGAGCTAAAATTCCCAGTGCCTGTAGCAAACTACAATTTCCAGTGGTTTAAAGCATGGGCAGACAAACTAAGGCCCGGGGGCTGGATCTGGCCCAATCGCCTTCTAAATCCGGCCCACAGACGGTTCAGGAATCAGCATGTTTTTACGTGAGTAGAATGTATCCTTTTACAGTGGTACCTTGGGTTACATACGCTTCAGGTTACATACGCTTCAGGTTACAGACTCCGCTAACCCAGAAATAGTGCTTCAGGTTAAGAACTTTGCTTCAGGATGAGAACAGAAATCGTGCTCCGGCGGCGCGGCAGCAGCAGGAGGCCCCATTAGCTAAAGTGGTGCTTCAGGTTAAGAACAGCTTCAGGTTAAGAACGGACCTCCAGAACTAATTAAGTACTTAACCCGAGGTACCACTGTATTTAAAATGCATCTCTGGGTTATTTGTGGGGCATAGGAATTTGTTCATTTCCCCTCCCCCCAAAAAAATATAGTCTGGTCCCCCAACAAGGTCTGAGGGACAGTGGACTGGCCCCCTGCTGAAAAAGTTTGCTGACCCCTGGTTTAAAATGTATGGTGTGGATGCGACCTCAGTGTCTCTACCTGCTATGGCTTGTAAAGCACAAAAGTGCATAAGAAGGACTTGGTGAAATCTCAGAAAGCACAGGGGTGTGTGTGTCCAAATTAGATTTCCAGTGGGTGGGGCCTCATTGGCATGCAATCACATTGTTCCCTCCCCACAATTAGGCTAAGCAGAATAAATTATACATAAGGTGCAAATGGGCTTAATTTCCATAATTTATACAAATTGCAGACAATGATGGCCGAGGAAATTTCTGTGCCTGAGGCAGAAAATGAAATGTTGCATACTCCCCCTGCACAATATAAATAGTAATGGAGCTGTCACCTGATTCATCAATTAATTGGCAAAGATCTTTGTTTCTTTCTTAATTCATTTATTTAAATTTGTGGTTGCGTATAAACAGATGCTCCGAAGCATTTATCTTTTTTTAGGCGATGCTTGGGTTGTACCAGACATCTTCACCTTAGAAGAGGCCTTCTTTCCTGTGATTCCAGGATCTACCAGGTCAGCCTATCTAGATCAGCCCTGGGTGGGAAGAGGTCTTTTCCGGGTCTCAGCCGGTGGCTGGCCTTTCCTTAGCACATGCTGAACGCTGGAAGATTGAAGACAGGCCAAAGAAGGTACTGCTTCATGCAGTGCATAATTCAACTATGTAATGTGTTCCCACAAGAGGCAGCGATGGCCACAAACATGGATGGCTTTAGAAGATGGTTAGACAAATGCATGGAAGATAAAGCTATCAATGGCTACGAACCTCTGGGGGATAAAGGCAGCATGCTTCTGAGTACCGTATTTTTCGCTCCATAGGGCGCACCGGGCTATAGGGCGCACCTAGTTTTTAGGGGGGGGGAATAAAGAAAACACCCGCTGGCTGTCTTGGCTTCATTTTTAGCCGCGGGGCTGGGGTGGGGGAAGCCTGAGCTTCCCCCGACCCCAGCCCCCAGAACAGGTCTGGGAGCTTGCGGGGCTGGGGGCGCGCTCCAAAGGCTTGCGGATAGCTGCCTGAAGCCCGGGGAGTGCAGCGGGAGTTGGCGCTGCGCTCCCCAGGCTGCAGGCTGCTATCCGCAAGCCTTCGGAGCGTGGGGGGAACTCCTGCTGCGCTCCGAAGGCTTGCGGATAGCTGCCTGAAGCCTGGAGAGAGAGAGGGGTCAGTGCGCACCGACCCCTCTCGCTCTCCAGGCTTCAGCGAAAGCAACACGAAGCCTCTGGAGCGTGGAGGGAGCGCTCCCTCTGCGCCTTGGAGGCTTCCCGTTGCTATCGCTGAAGTCAAGGAGCCTGCATTCGCTCCATAGGACGCACACACATTTCCCCTTCATTTTTGGAGGGGGGAAAGTGTGTCCTATAGAGCGAAAAATACGGTAATTGTTGCTGGAAACCACAGGGAGAGAGTGCTGCTGCAATTGGGTCTCTTTGAGTCTTGCTGGGACTTCCCATAGGCATCTAGTTGACCACTGTGAGATGCTGGATCAGAGAGGCTCTTGGCTTTATCCAAGAGGTTGCTCTTATGTTCTTATGGCTGCATCAATATATTTTGCTGCCCGAGGCAAAGGACGTGATGACATATCCCCTCTTCCGCAATTCTGCATACAGAAGTTGAATCTTCCTTCAATACTAGTAGTGGGATTGTGTTCTCTTTTAGAACCATAGAATTGTAGAGTTGGAAGGGAGCACGAGAGTCATAAATTCCAAGCCCCTGCAATGCAGAATTCTTTTGCCCAACGTGAGACTCGAACCCACAACCCTGAGATGGAGAGTCTCATGCTCTACCAACAGAGCTGTTCGGACAGAGGCCAGCGCAACAGTTAGGGGGATGGAGGATGAAATGTGTGGCAGGCTTGCAGCTCTATCTTCCAGCAGAAGGGGTCTCATGAGGGACAGCTGGGGGACTGTCACCACTGGCCCTTAGTATTTTATTCATTATTTTACATAAAGTGGTACCTTGTGTTAAGAACTTACGGTAATTCGTTCTGGAGGTCCATTCTTAACCTAAAACTGTTCTTAACCTGAGGTACCACTTTAGCTAATGGGGTCTCCTGCTGCCGTTGCGCCGCTGCTGCACGATTTCTGTTCTCATCCTGAAGCAAAGTTCTTAACCCGAGGTACTATTTCTGGGTTAGTGGAGTCTGTAACCTGAAGCATCTGTAACCTGAAGCGTCTGTAACCCGATTCATTTTTGAATCAATCCCCGGGAATCATCCCAAAGCAATTTAACCATGAAAACAACAACATTAAAACACATGTACAGTGGTACCTCGGGTCAAGTACTTAATTCGTTCCAGAGGTCCGTTCTTAACCTGAAACTGTTCTTAACCTGAAGCACCACTTTAGCTAATGGGGCCTCCTGCTGCTGCCGTGCTGCCACCGCACGATTTCTGTTCTCATCCTGAAGCAAAGTTCTTAACCTGAAGCACTATTTCTGTGTTAGCGGAGTCTGTAACCTGAAACGTATGTAACCTGAGGTACCACTCTAAGTACAAACTCTATGTCAATGTATTTAGAAGATTGAAAATCTCCACTTAAAAGGCTTGTTGGAAGAGGAAAGTCTTCAATAGGCACCCAGAATACTGCAAAGAGGGCACCTGTTGGATATGTAATGGGAGGGGGGTCCAAAGGGTGAGCTCCACACTCTGAAAGTATGATTCCTACATCATACAGAATGAACTTCCCAATAAGAGGGCATCTGCAGAGTGCACTAATGAACTGGGCGGAGTCTGTATTTTAAGTATCCTGGTCCCGAGATGTATAAGTCTTTGCCTATCAGTACAACAAGCACCTTGAATTTAGACTGTCAACTAATTGGCAGGTGGCAGCAGTTTTTCAGCACAGGCATAAGAGCACAGCAATGGTCTGCCCCAGTGAGCAGTTGAGTCACTGCATTTTGCACTTGCTGCAATTTCTGGGCCTTGCACACAGAGTACCTTGCCATACCCTAGCCTTGAAGTTACCAGTGCACGGATGACAGTGGGCTGGGTGTCCCAATCCTGAAGTGGCCATAGCTGTGTTACCAGCTGAAGCCACTGAGATTACTTGGGCCTCTAGTGACAGAGGTAGATCTGGGAGCATCTTCCTCCTGAAATGGTTGCCCCCTCCTGCCCAATGGTAGGACTGGCCCTGTCTTACCCTTTACCTGCTATTGGATCTTTGGCGGTGCTAAGGATTGAACCCAAGACATTATGCATGCAGAGCTATAGTCCCTCCCTTAAGTTAGCAAACTTATCCCACCTCTCATCTGTAGAACTGAAGATAGTGAACATGAGATTTCCAGGCAGACTCCTATACAGTCACTGGCCTGCTTAGCTTCAGCAATATTGTCATTTAGACTGTCATATGGTGTCAGAACATGCCTTGGGACACATTACTTTAAGATGTCACTTGCCTTCTGCTTTTTTTATATAACAAGAACCTTGTATTAGTATTATATAATTTAAAAATTTGGTGTCCAATTAATGGGAAACTCTGGTTTAATTTAATTAACCCAATTAAATGAAATGCTCTTGCCATTTAATCATTTAAATGGTGCAGTCCTGTGCTTGTCTACTCGAAAGAAAGCCTCATTAAGTTCCATGGGGCTTATTTTTAGGTAAGTGTGTATATCACTGCAGCTTAAATTTTGCAGCCCTAACTGACAGCTTACTGTCCTAGCAGACTGTCTCCCCCTGTTGAATGACAGGGCCGGCTCCAGCTGCAGAATTTGTCTTCTTGTTACCATAGCTTTCTTGGCACAGATTATTTTTTAAATTTTGCATGCAGAGTACACACAGCCTTGTCAACCAGATGGTGGAGAGAGACAAATAGATGCGAGGATGAGAGGGACTCTCTCCTTTGCCTTTTGCAGCAGCCAGATGTCTGAATGATGCTTGGAGAGGTCTAGTTTCCTTCCAGTAGCCAGAGGCAAGAATGGATATTGGATTTCACATACCTGCATGTTAGAGATTCTCAGATCGGGGTTAAAAAATGGCTCTTTGATGGGAAGCCCAGAACCTTCCCTTTCCCTGAAGGTGGTTTAATATTTTGAAGGCTCAGGGAGAGATGCTATTTATCGCATTAGCTTCTCATATATGGGAGGGTGTGTGTTGCACAAACATATCAAGACTTTACCTGCTGATATGCCTTTGTGGCCTTCTGCTGATCAATATTTGTTAAGCTTTCATGTGAGTAGGTGACCACTTCCAGCGGTGCTGTAAACTTAGCTGGCATGTGATTGGCACCTGTCACGATACTAAGAAACAAACCCGAATGCCCAGGGAAGAGCTGGGTCTAAATGTACAGATGCATATCTACAGCAGAAGGTATTAAAAGATAATGCTTTACTGATTTACATCTGTTGCATTCAGTGGCCATTGGATGATAGACGGAAGCAAGTAAAGGCCTTCTAGCCCAGAAGTGGATGGAAGACAAATGCTGGTCCAGCAATGGACCACTGAGCAATTTCTAGTGAGAGAAAGTTTCTTGTGAGAGAGCAATTTCTTGTGAGAGCCAGTGTGGTGTAGTGGTTAAGAGCGGTAGTCTCGTAATCTGGGGAACTGGGTTCGCGTCTCCGCTACTCCACATGCAGCTGCTGGGTGACCTTGGGCCAGTCATACTTCTTTGAAGTCTCTCAGCCCCACTCACCTCACAGAGTGTTTGTTGTGGGGGAGGAAGGGAAAAGGAGAATGTTAGCCACTTTGAGACTCCTGAAGGGGAGTGAAAGGTGGGATATCAAATCCAAACTCCTCTTCTTCTTCTAGTGCGCCACCAAGGACAGGGACAGCCAAAGGGCTTCTCTGCGGCTGTTGTTGGACCACAACCCACATCACTTCTAGCCAGTATAGCCAGAATGGTCAGGGATGTTGAGAATTGTGGTCCAGCATCACAGGTTCCCCCATCCCTGAAGCAGATATTGGTGTAATCCAACAAGACACTCCTTATATTGTTAAGCATGAGTACATGCTCAGGATCAGATTCATTATGCCATAACTGTTAAGAGATCCTGTGTATGGACTCCTGCCTTATGTAAACTTATCATAAAGAGAACCTTTTGGATCAAACCAAAGGTCCACATTGCCTTCTGTCCCATGGTGGCCAAACAGAAGTCCCCAGGAAACTCACAGAAGGACTTCAGAGCAATTGCCTTTTCCATGTTTTCTTTTTTGCATACATACCCATAACAGGTATTCAGTGACATATTGCTTCGGAACTTGGAGGTTTCCCTTTAGCCTGAAGATTTCCACTTAGCCATCATCATGGCTAATAGTCACTGTCCAATACCCTTCCAGTGGGGAGCCAAGCTTACCGAGTGGCTGCTGGGACCATATAACACAGTCCTAAAGGATCTACACTGGCTCCCAGTACGATTCCAAGCACAATTCAAAGTGTTGGTGCTGACCTTTAAAGCCCTAAATGGCCTCTGCCCAATGTACCTGAAGGAGCGTCTCCACCCCATTCAGCCTGGACACTGAGGTTCACCTCTGAGGGCCTTCTGACTGTTCCCTCACTTTCAGAGAACCAGGTAGACGGTCTTCTTGGCAGTGGCACCCTCCCTGTGAAATGCCCTCCCATCAGATGTCAAGGAGGTAAAGAACTACACATCTTTTAGAAGACCTGAAGGCAGCCCTGTATCAGGAGGTTTTTTAATGCTTGACATGTTGTTATGGTTTTATATGTGTTGGAAGCCACCTAGAGTAGCTGGGGCAACTAAGGCAGATGGGCAAGAAAGGAGGAGGAGGAGGAGGAGGAGGAGGAGGAGGAGGAGGAGGAGGAGACTGCCCAATTGCCAGGCAGTATAATGGACTGAGTGGGTGTGATCTAGGCACAAAGAGTTTTCTCTTGCCTGAGCAGCAGAATGGTACCTTCTGCCCTTGAGGGTCTTTCTACCTCCTCCACAATAAACCTTCACGGATGCCTTACTGGAGAGTGCATACTCCAGCTCTTGGATCCAAGTGCAGGTTTGGCAACTCTGAGATTGGTCCTAGCACCTTGTCAGCTCATGGAAGAACCATGGCACCATGCTAGATGCTGAGCACATGTTTTTGTGTGCAGAAGGTCCCATGTTCAATCCTTGGCATCTCCAGGGATAGCTGCCAGTAGGAAAGACCACTGCTGGATACCCTGGAGAGTAGTCAATACTGGACTGGGCTACCTGGATAAATAGTGGTGCAAGGCAGCTGTGCTCCCAGGGACAATCTAGCTGTTGAATAGCAGCTCTCCTCTCCCCTCTGCAGCCGTGAAGCCAGTGCTGGCTCTAGCATGGATGTCCATCCTTAAAAGGTTGCCTACTCCGTGTTTCTGTTCCTGCTCCCCATCATGTTCCCTCAACAGCAAGGAGAAGAAGCATTGCTCCAGGAGCTGGCTGTGGGTCCCCTGCTGAGGCATGGACTTTTGCAGCTGCCTGATGATGCCAGCCCATGATGCCAGCACGAGCATGGTGCCTCCTGTTTGGAAGTCAGTCAGTGGGAGTTATAGGGACCTTGTTACCACACGGCCGTTGTTGTTTGCAGTGGGTTTGTGCTTCCATTAATCTTCGTCAAAAAAAAAAAGTTCCAGACCTCTGCAGGTGCTTTTGTCAACATCACAGGAACCTGCTAATTGCTCTCATGGGTGGCTAATTTAAGCCTCGTGCTGTCATCTCTCGCTGTACTGTCGGAAAATAAATGTTGGGATGCTTGGATGCTAAGAAAAGCCAGTGGGCCGCAGCAAATAAATCAGCAAGGACCACGAGTTGCCCATTCATATTCTAAGCCTTCCTTTCAGCATGACTCTTGTGGCTGCTGCTGGGGTTTACTTTGGCCTGTAGCGTCTTGTCATGAGTGGAAACTGTTGGTGTTGGTTTTGACACACTGGTTGTGTGAATTAGCCCTAAGGCCATGCATTAGAGTGCAATTCAGCTAGCATGGAAGTCACTACAGAGTCCCATAGATCTTAGTGTTTAGGCCACGTCTGTATAATAACAATCCATTTAACATCTGTGCGTGGCAGGGATGAGGCTGCTGTTGGCATATGGAGCGCAGCTCAAGCTTCTCTTTGAAAAACAAATCTGGATTTCTCTGAGAAAGGGCTAAAGGAATTATTTGAAGTCTTCTGGGGAAAAAAGAATCTTAAAATGCGCAGGGTTTTTTTAAAAAAGAACCCAGTGTATTTAAGCTTGTCAGAAACAATCTGAGCATCTTGATTTTAAAGGGCGAGATTGTTTGCAGAAAGGAAGAAACTCTGACTTAGCAACAAGCTTTTGGAAAATAAGCTTTTGTGTGCTTTGAAATGCTTCTCACAGATGTAGCTGTTCTCCTCCTCCTTCCCCTCCCCTAATTTTACACGTTCTGAACCTAAAGAGACAAAGTGAGCTACATAACTCTGGGGATATGTAGATAAGGGTGGCAAGGAGCGAATAGATTTCATGCCAGCTAAACCTAACTTACTACGGTTAAAAATGAGCATACCTTTCTTTTAAAAAAACATGTTCAGCTCCTAATATTGGGGGCTACCTTCTCAGAGGCCTCAGTTTATTTCCCCATTTCTATTTAAAGGGATGTCCTCTTATTCATTATCTCCCCCGGCTAATGGAATGCTGAGGAATGATGCCATTGGACTATATTATAAAAAGTACAGGCATCCCAAACCTTCCAAATGTTTTGGACTACAGTTGCCATCATCCCTAATTGTTGGCCATGTGGGCTGGAGCTGATGGGAGTTGTTGTCCAGAAGATCTGGAGGGCACCTGGTTGGGGAATACTGCTCTACACCAGTAGTCTTTTAAAACCCAGGTTCATTCCGCTTTAACCCACTTGTGCATTTGGGGACCCCTTTCTTAATCTTTTGCCATATACAGTGGTACCTCAGATTACATACGCTTCAGGTTACATACGCTTCAGGTTATAGACTCCGCTAACCCAGAAATATTACCTCGGGTTAAGAACTGTGCTTCAGGATGAGAACAGAAATTGTGCATCAGCGGCAGCAGGAGGCCCCATTAGCTAAAGTGGTGCTTCAGGTTAAGAACAGTTTCAGGTTAAGAACAGACCTCCGGAACAAATTAAGTACTTAACCCGAGGTACCACTGTATTTGCATGGTGGTAGTGCTGTGGTTGCGACCCACCGTGGAGGAGGCTGTGACCCTGTTGAGATTCCCAACACACCAGCTGAAGACCATTGCTCTATACCGTATTGTAATTAAACAGTGTACAGTGATTTCCTGCATTTCAGGGCCACCTGCAGTTGAGGCAAGGCTCAAGTATGCATCTCCTTAGCGGTTGTACCACACGCCTCTTGAAGACAAAGTGACGCTCTGCTGGGAAACTGTTCCCTTTCTCCGTTCTGAGATGCGATGACTCTGCCTGATTTGTCGGGCAGACGCGACAAGCCTGCCAGATGCATATCACATTACGAGGCAGAGTGTTGAAATTGGCTTAAAGGGAAAGCCGGGAGTCCGCTATTGGAGGCCGTGCCCCGTGGAAAGGGATTTCCTAGGCAGCAGGGAAATGACTTTACTAGGTTCCTTAGCTCAGGGATAACCAGCATGGTGCCTTCCAGACATCATAGGACTCCAACTCCCATCAGCCCAGGCCAGCACGGTCAATGGTCAGGGATGATGGGAGTTGGAGTCCTCAACGCCACCGGGAGAGCACCGCATTGCCCACCTCTGCCCTAGATCATTCTAACAGCATAGATGGGCCTTTGCCAACCTGGTGCCCTCCAGGTGTTTTGGACAGCTGGAGCTTCTGGGAGTGGTAGTCCAAAACATCTGGAAGTAACCAAGCTGGAGACAGCTGGCATAGATGCCAGATGACTCAGAGGAGGGGAAGGGAAAAGAAATCAGTGTGACTTTCTTAAAACACAAGTTTAGTCAACGTGGTAAAGGTGGAGAACATGTTTTTGGATGTCCAGATGTTTTTGGAGTCCAGTGCCTGCTGGCTGCAGGCACCATGACCAGTGGTCAGGGAATGAAGGGAGTTCTAATCTAACAACATCTGGAGGGCTATTGGTTCCCCATCTCTGTGGCAAGGTGTTGTGATGTCACCTTCTGCAACTGGGGGCTAATGCCCAGCGGCGGAGGAATCCCTCTCCGGCACCCAGGGCAGAGCATCCCATATGGACTGCGCATGCATGGCATCCCGCGTGTGTGCACTCCATACGGAATACTACACATGCGCACTCTGTACGGGATGCCGCACATGCGCACTCCATACAGGCTTCTGCTTGTGCGCAGCGATCGTATGGGCTGCCGTGCGAGTGGCATCCCGTATGGAGTGCTCATCTGTGGCAGCCTGTACAGATGCCGTGCAAGCGGCAGCCCTTACAGACTGCGCATGTGTGGTGACCATACGGGATGCCGCACATGCACACTCCGTACGGGTTGCCACTCGCGTGTGGCATCCGTATGAGTGTGGCAGCCCATACGGATGTCCGTATGGACGGCTCGCAAGAGTGGCACCCATATGGACTGCATGTGCCCTCAGCTGCTCTACAGCTGGAGGGGAGGCAGGGGCCATATTGTCACCCCCCCTGCGTGGCACCTGGGGCGGCCCGCCCCCTCCACCCCCCACTTCGTACGCCCCTGCTCCTGCCATAATCTTTGAATGACTTTAGGAGCCATGGCTGTGTTTGTGCCCACTTTAGGAGCACAGAATGCTGCCTTATAGTGAATCAGACTGTCAGTCCATTGAGCTCAGTACGGCCTGCACTGACTGGCAGCAGCTCTCTAGGGTTTCAGCCTGGGGGTCTCTCCCAGCCTAACCTGGAGATGCTGGGGATTGAACCTGGAGCCACTTTGCCTGTAAAACAGATGCTCTACTACTGAGCTATGACTCTTCCCAGAGACAATGATGATAGGAACACTGGAAAAGGTCTTTTTCGAGCCAGATTTTCAACCCATCCAGCTCAGTATTGTCTACACTGATTGGCAGCATCTCTCCGGGGTTTCTGGCAGCGAGTCTGTCCCAGCCTTGTCTGCAGAAGCCAGAAATTGCACTTGAGATCCGTTTATATACTTTATAAAAGTATTCGTACGCTGCTCTCTCACAGAATGGCAGGGCAGTGCGCAGCAACATTTAAAAACCTTTTAAAAGCAATGCAGAACAATTATCAAAACGACTAACCACTCAAGGAAATTCTAAACAACTGCCTGTCAGCATGAAAACGTCTTCAAGAGACACAGGAAAGCCAAAAGCAAATGGTCGCTTGAAGAGTGTTCTATAGCATGGGACTTGTGACACTAAATGGGCGACTTCTGGTCTGGATGACCTCAGTGACAGAGCTGGGATATTTTATTTTAAATTAGTTTTTATTGAAGTTTTTTTGTGTTACAAAACGGACAGATAAACAGGGAAAGGTACCTCTATCGCCTCCACTGTCAGTTTATAGTCTTTTTCATGGTTTGCTTACACTTAAGTGAAAGATACCTTTTTCATAGACATCTTGCAGTTGAGGGAAAAGACAGGAGGAGAGAGAGGTGAGGGTATTGTTCTTTTGTTCTGTTTCCTAGTGTTACTGTAGGGGTTTGTGGGTGGGTTCTTTGCTTCTCTATATATTTATTTTTATTGATATTGCTAGAGATCGGGGATCCCAAGCTTTGTTGGCTACATTTAGTTGACTGCACTGTGGCTTGTATGTATGCGTTGAGGGGGCAGAATAGGTTGTTGGGTCAGGTTAGCATATTGATTTGTATAGGGACGCGGGTGGCGCTGTGGTCTAAACCACTGAGCCTCTTGGGCTTGCTGATCAGAAGGTCAGCGGTTCAAATCCCCATGACTGAGTGAGCTCCCGTTGCTCTGTCCCAGCTCCTGCCAACCTAGCAGTTCAAAAGCACACCAGTGCAAGTAGATAAATAAGTACCGCTGTGGCGGGAAGGTTTTGTGCGCTCTGGTTTCCATCACAGTTCTGTTGTACCAGAAGCAGTTTAGTCTTGCTGGCCACGTGGCCCGGAAAGCTGTTTGTGGGCAAACGCTGTCTTGCTTGGCCTGAAAGCGAGATGTGTGTTGAAACCGCGTAGTCACCTTTGACTGGACTTAACCGTCCAGGGGTCCTTTACCTTTACCTTTCTATTGATTTGTATGCTGTTGTGGGGGGATTGGTCATTGTCCCGTTGTGCTCTGTATGTAATAAAGAGGAACCACAATGGCGTGAAGACGTCTTCCTGTGCTTGTCCCATGCCAGTTTAAGTTTGTTGGTTAACTTCTCTAGTAGGGCCGGTTCCCATACATTTTGGCCCCGGTGGTCTATAAGGACTCAGGTGAACGTTAAGATGTCCTGAACAGATCCCTTGATGCTTATGGTAAGAACAACAACATGTGAGTGTGCTGCTTTCTTCAAATTGGGATCAGCCACAGAGAAAATAGGTATCATTCATATTCAGTTAGAGGCCTATGATCCCTAGAGATTCTCCCCCTCACATTTTCAGTAAGTAAACAGGTTTTTGCTCCTTCTTGCTTTGCTGTGTAGCTCACTGCAGCTTGCACCAGTCGTTCCCCACCACACTGATGGCATTTACCCACTTTTTACTCTAATCCTGCTTTATCTGTTTGGCTGCAAAGCTCCTGTTTGTAATTACACTTAGGAGGATGGAAGGTATCCCCCCTGCCCCAGCCACTAATTCTCCATCTCCCCCCCCCCCCCGATTTCCTCTGGATTTACAGAATATTTTCAATGGCGACAAATTATCTGTGATGCGAACGGCTGCTTTCCATGCCACTGAAATTAGAGGCAGCTTAAGTGCGCGCCTCTGGAAAAAGCACTACAGGAGATCTTGATAATAACAGCATCGCACATCTGTGCCGTACCTTCAGTGCTCTCTCCCGCCAGCACATTGAACACGATGCTGCTATTTTAACCATGGGTTTGTAAAAGGAATGTTGAAGGTGGCGTCGTTGCGAAACCCACCGCAGGATCAGCGAGGAGATCTTGTTTTGGCGTGCACGGGATAAATTTCTGTTTGATCTCTCAGCTGCGAAATAGCTTGGCTGGACTAACAATGGGCATGGTGGGCGGTTGGCATCCTAAGAGTGGGGGCAAGTTGGCAGGCTGAGATGCACCAGAAAAAAAGCATCTAGAGAAGTAAAGGGGCATGAGGTCTGATGAATTCTGACCGTTATTTCCCTTATGCACACCCCTTGGCCTGGTTAGGACAAAGGGCCGTCTTAGGCATATCCAGCGCCGTGGTGCAAAGCTCCCTCCCCCCGTTTCCCAGAGTTTTTTTAGGGAGGACGGCGCTGCTGGTGGGGCTGGAGGAGGCTGGCAGTGGCTGGAGGGCGGCTTCTCTGGCGGGGAAGAGGCGGAGGCTGAACGCAGCGCCTCCCGGCTCAGCTGGCTTCTTTGTGCCGTGGTAGCCATGGCAGATGGAGGCTCCAGGCGCGGCGCTGCTTCGGCATGGTGGAGGCGGGCGAGGGCGGTGAGCTGATGCCGGGAGGTGCTGTGTCCAGCCTCCGCCTCTTCCTTGGCGCCCTGGTCCCCCATGCAGTGGCTTCTAAGGGCAAGACGCCCCTGTTAGGACAATCCTTGTAGTTTTCATAAACCATGGTTTACTAAGCAGGGAACAAGTACTATGGCTGGGCACTCCCTCCCCTCCTCCTCCTGTACAGTGACCTTCGACATGAAGATTTTGGCTTAAGGCAGAGTCCCCTGTTACACCTGAACCAGAGAACTCTGACTTCGATTTGATTAACCATGTTGCCTTACCTTGTTTTCCAGGGTATCAGACAGGGTGTCTCCTCCACCTTTACCTGCAGATGATGGCGATTGAGACGCAGTGGCGTAGCGTGGGGGTGCAGGGGGGGCCGGCCGCACCGGGCGCAACATCTGGGGGTTAGGGTTAGGGGGCGCAAATCCACGGGTTAGGGGGCGCAAATCCATGGGTTAGGGGGCGCAAATTACTTGCCTTGCCCCGGCAACCCCCGCTACGCCACTGTTGAGACGGGGACCTTTTGCTTGCAATGCTCTACCACTGAGCTGCAGCCCTTCCCCATTGTTTAGAGCACGAAATGCTAGGTTAGGTAGATCCTTAGTCTTATCAAGCAGAGCTTGTTGATGACTTGGCATTTATAAATCACCAGAAAATGCACACGCATAAATGCCATTCTCAACAACCATTGCAGCCGATGTTCACATTAGGCAGAATGTGGTGGTGGAGTTCCTTGGGCTGTGCCAACTGAGATTCCAGTGTGGGGGGTGATGGTCCCATTTTCAAATGCTCCCCATTGCAAAAGGTTCATTGCATGTTGAAAGCAAGCACGTCCAGTATGGTTAGCAACAGCCATCTCCCTGGTGTGCTAGTTTATTACCAGCAGGGAGGTGTGTTATATGGGTGAGTATTCAAAAAAATATGGCACATACATATACAGACCATACAGAAGTGGTATGGTCTAGAATTCTACAACCTCGTTTATACCATCTCATTTTGGATAATGAGTAGAATGGCTCTCAACCTTTGGAATTTTTCATATGGCTGACACAGCCTTTTTTCCCCTTTCCCCTTTTTTTTTACAAACTCTGAAACAACCCATCTAATGACATCTTTTAGTACGCTGTAACTAGAGGCAATGAAAGCGGTGTTCATTTAGGGACTTTTAGACTCTGAATTTGCAAGTCTTGTGTGTGTTGCGGTGGCGAGGGGAGGGTTTCTCTTCAGATGGTGATGTGCATGTCCATACAGTGGTGCCTCGCAAGACGAAATAAATTCGTTCCGCAAGTCTCTTCGTCTTGCGAGTTTTTCATCTTGCGATGCACGGTTTCCCATAGGAATGCATTGAAAATCAATTAATGCGTTCCTAGGGAAACCGCCTTCAGACCAGGTCCGGGGACAGTCTGTCCCCGGACCTCTTCTGAAGGCTGGGGGGGGGGAACAAGGGCTTTTCTTCCCACCCCCAGCATTTTAAAAAAACCCGGGACAGCGGAGGACTTCTCCGCTGTCCGGGCGATCTTAAAATGCTGGCGGGCGGCATTTTAACATCGCCCCGGGACAGCGGAGGACTTCTCCGCTGTCCGGGGCGATTTAAAAGCCCCTGGGAAGGCAGGCAGGGGGGACAAAGACTTTTGCCCCCCGCCAGCCTTCAGAAGAGGTCCTGGACCTCTTCTGAAGGCGGGCGGGGGGCGAAAGTCTTTGCTCCCCCCCGCCTGCCTTCAAAAGCCCTCCGGGACAGGCAGGCAGGGGGGAGCAAAGACTTTCGCCCCCCGCCCGCCTTCAGAAGGTGTTCCCTCCCCGCCGCCCGGCTTCGGAACGGTGCTCCGAAGCCAGGCGGCGGGGGCAGGTGTTCCCGCCCCGCCGCCCGGCTTCGGAGCACCGTTCCGAAGCCCGCGGCGGCGGGAGGAGGCGTTCCCGCCCCACCGCCCGGCTTCGGAGGAGGTCCGAGGACAGTGGGGAAGACGCGCTGCGCTTCCCCGCTGTCCCGGATATTTCCCTATGGGCTGTCGTCTTGCGAAGCAAGCCCATAGGGAAATTCGTCTTGCGAAGCGCCTCCAAAACGGAAAACCCTTTCGTCTAGCGGGTTTTCCGTCTTGTGAGGCGTTCGTCTTGCGAGGTACCACTGTATTTCAAAATGTGGTAAGCCACCCCCCAATGCTGTGTTGAGAGCTCTCCTGCTCATTCTGCTGAGTGGGGCCCTGGACCTCTGCCCCCAAAGGCCCACTCAGTGGGGATGGAGTCTTTTGGAGAACAATTTGAGGGCTGGGCTGAGTGTTTAAACAAGGCGGCTGGTGTGCCTACCTAGGAGTGCCAGTTTTAAAGAGAAAATCATTCAAAATGTTTCTATTTCCAAGAGGGACTGGCTGAAAAAGGAGGTGGTTTTTTGATTTGGTGTGTGTCCACTTGGCTGTTTTTTGAATCTGAAACACCCTGGCCTAGTGGTAAACCTTTACTTCATACTATAGATGGGGAGTCACTTGACTGAATGCTCCCCTATATGAAAAAAGGTATCCTGTGTATGAAGAATGAACAAATCAGATAACACTTTCCTGTGATATAATTGCATATTCCCCTCCTCTGTTTATTCTGACCTTCATTTCTCTCCTCTTCCTCTGTCTCTCCCCCCCCCCCCCGGTTTTTACAAAGTAAGTCCCTTGGGGAAAGGACTTATCCTGCCTAGTCTTGGTAAAGTACTGTGTACATAGATGGTGCCGTAGAAAATAATAATATCTGGATGAGCCTTCCCAACGTGGTACCCTGCAGATGTTGTTGGATTACAATTCCCATCATATCTGACAACGGGCCATGCTGGCTGGACCTGATGGGAGTTGTATTCCAACAGCATCTGGAGGGCTCAAGGTTGGGGAAGCCTGACCTATATGCAGAGATTTTGTTTTTCATGGGGAAGCATCTGGTCATGCCATCACATTCATCTGTAGCCTGAAATGCAGGTTTACCACCTCAGTGAGGACTAGTGGCTTTCCTTTTAGTGAGTGGGCAAGTGTTCACCCACCCATGGCACAAATTCAGCCCTTCTCTGTTGCTGCGCCTGCCTTTGTGCTCTTGTCCCAGCTAAGCACCATAGAAAGTAATGGGTCCACTGTTCTCCTGCGGACTGGAATGTTTGGCCAAGAAACTTGTTGGAACAACATTTGCGGCCGGTCAACATTTGCTTTCCTTTCATCTCCCTCTTGGAGTCTGCTGCCATTGGGGAACGTGGTGCCTGAGCAATTGCAGAACATGTCATAGCCTAAAGCTCTGGTCACTTCAAAAAGGATATTGATCAAGGGGATGGAGCGACTCCCCTTTGAAGAAAGGTTGCAGTGTTAGGGACTTTTCAGGTTAGAGAAAAGGCAAGTGAGAGGTGACATGTTAGAAGTTTGTAAACGTACACATGGAATGGAGAAAGTGGATAGAAATAAGTTTTTTTCCCTGTGCTGGGCCCGGGGGTAACCCGTGAAACACGGTCCAGGACTGGTCCAGAATCCAAAGGTTTTGCTAGGAGTCAGTCCGACAGAGCCAAGGCAGGACACGAGGCAGGAAACCAGGCAAGGACAGGTACAGGATCTCAGGCAGGATCTGGCATACATCAATGTTGCTCCTGCAACCTGGGGTCCGACAGCCTTTTATCTTTGTCGGGGCAATGGTCGGTCCTGATCCCCCGGTGACTCACCTCCCTGTTTCCCCCAAAGGTGAGCACTACTCCTGCGAGTACTCAGGTCTCTTCTTCTTAGTACTCAGACCTTAGTCTCTGCAGCTCGGGAGATGTCGGTGAGTTACTAGACCCAGGGGCCGCCTCAGCCTCCTCTGACCCAACTGGTAGTGGAGCAGCTGTAAGTGATGGCCCAGCTGAAGGTAATCCCTGCATCTGGAGCCAGGGCAGGCTCAGGCCCCTGACTCGGCCCAGCTGGAGCTTGTTGCAGGGGAACCTGTTCAGACTGGGACTCTTCAGGGTCAGGCCCCAGACTTGGTTCAGATGATGCCTGAGGCAAAGGATCCAGTGCAGACTGAGACTCCCCTGGTTCCGAGTCCGAACCCGAATCCTAGGCCATCACACTTTCTCTTGTAAAACACTAGAACTCATGGATATCCAACAAAACAGAATGTTGGACGATTCAGGACAGATTGGAAATTATTCAAACAGTGCATAATTGAACTATGGATCCACATCAGGCGGTGAGGGCCACCAACTTGCATGGTTTAAAAAGACACATTCATTGCGGAGAGGGGCTATCGATGGCTACTAGCAATGATGGCTATGTTCTGCCTCCACAGTTGGAGTCTAAAGCTTCTGAATACCAGTTGCTAGAAACCAAAGGAGATGAGAGAGCGCTTGTCCTTGGGTCCTGCTTGTGGGTTGCCCATAGACACAGCGGCACAGGCAGCCGCTGGGAGAGATCATCAGGGGGTTTGGGCTGGGTGTTCATCAGTATGCGGATGATACCCAGCTCTACCTCTCTTTTAAATCAGAACCAGTGAAGGCAGTGAAGGTCCTGTGTGAGTGTCTGGAGGCGGTTGGAGGATGGATGGCGGCTAACAGATTGAGGTTGAATCCTGACAAGACAGAAGTACTGTTTTGGGGGGACAGGAGGCGGGCAGGTGTGGAGGATTCCTGAATAGGGTAACTGTGCCCCTGAAGGACCAGGTGCGCAGCCTGGGAGTCATTTTGGACTCACAGCTGTCCATGGAGACACAGGTCAAATCTGTGTCCAAGGCAGCTGTTTACCAGCTCCATCTGGTACGTAGGCTGAGACCCTATCTGCCTGCGGACTGCCTTGCCAGAGTGGTACATGTTCTGGTTATCTCCTGCTTGGACTACTGCAATGCACACTATGTGGGGCTACCTTTGAAGGTGACCCAGAAACTACAACTAATCCAGAATGCGGCAGCCAGACTGGTGACTGGGAGCGGCCGCTGAGACCATATAACACTGGTCTTGAAAGATCTGCATTGGCTGCCGGTATGTTTCCAAGCAC
Organism: Podarcis bocagei; assembly: GCF_964188305.1. NCBI lineage: Eukaryota > Metazoa > Chordata > Lepidosauria > Squamata > Lacertidae > Podarcis > Podarcis bocagei. The sequence continues at coordinate 13,033,885 of NC_138141.1, read as the reverse complement.
AATTCAAAGTGTTGGTGCTGACCTTTAAAGCCCTAAATGGCCTCGGTCCAGTATATCTGAAGGAGCGTCTCCACCCCCATCGTTCTACCCGTACACTGAGGTCCAGCTCCGAGGGCCTTCTGGCGATTCCCTCACTGCGAGAAGCCAAGTTACAGGGAACCAGGCAGAGGGCCTTCTCAGTAGTGGCGCCCGCCCTGTGGAATGCCCTCCCACCAGATGTCAAAGAGAACAACAACTACCAGACTTTTAGAAGACATCTGAAGGTGGCCCTGTTTAGGGAGGCTTTTAATGTTTGATGTAGTACAGTATTTTAATATTTTTTTTGGAAGCTGCCCAGATGGGTGGGGTATAAATAAATAAAATAATGATAATCATCATCATCATCATCATCATCATCTGGTTGGCTGCTGTGAGAACAGGATGCTAGTCAAGATGGGCCTGATCCAGAAGGTTCCTCTTATGTTCTAAAGCAGGCAAGGGAAACCTATGATCCTCAGGCCATTGGTGTTCCTCTTTCTCTTGCTGTGACTGCTATGTTTTGAATGCTGCTCCTCTTCCAGCTCTTCTTGGCATGTTGCTCCTTGAGGCTCCCTGTGGCTTGTTGCAGGTGTAGCCAACGTTGTGCTCTCCAGATGTTGTTGGATGACAGTTACTGTCATGCCTGAGCACTGGCCATGCTTTCTGGACCTGATGGGAGCTGTCGTCCAGCAGCATCTGGCTTCCCTTGCCGTATTGGGCCTCTGATCTTACAGAAAGGGTCATGCTGCTTCAGTGACTCCATGAAGCCAAAAAGTAAAATCTAAATGCTTTGATTAAATATCCAGCCTTTCCCACTGACATGAGCGTCTCACGAGCAATGACCCAGCCAGCTAGTGACACCATTCGCAGCTGGAGGCTCATGACCGGATTCTGCCCCAGGGAAGGAGCAGCAGCAGGCAGTGTTTGCTTTCACCAGCTGGGATTGCTCTCTCTGACAGCTCTTGAAATGTGGTGCCTGGCGAGAGGCAGTAGCCTGACTTGCATGCCAAATAGCCACACCAAGGACCGACTTTGGTTGTGGGGGGAGTAGGGGTAGGAGTGGAATTGGTGTGGAAGGATGTTAGCAGGAATACGCGGAGTCTGGGACCATCTGCTTTGCATTCGCAAACCTCCCTCTTTGAAACATCTTGAGGATTCCCCTCTCCATCCTTGAAGTAGGCCAGTGGAAAGATGCCCGGTGCAATCCATAAGTAAACCAAGGAATGGCACAGGATCTGTGTAGAGCAAGCGGGAAAGGATTCCCTTTGCCTCTTATGCGAAGGGATCAGCATGGCTAATTTCTGCTTGCCTGTCTGGTTCTTGGGTGGGTCCAAGCAACTCAGAATCGCAAGGGCCATATCATGAATATTTCAAGGGTGGAGGCCCTCAGCTAATTGCTGTTGTATCCATCTTGTGACCATGAGTAAATGGCAGCAGTACGGTTGGTTTTCTAAAACATCATTTTTCTAAAAAATGGCCTGTGAATTTAAGAACAAAAGAGTTGAGGCAAGTTTTGAAGATCTTGGCAAGTGGATGTTCAAAAAGAAAAAAGAAAAAAGAAAATCCTTTTACTTTCTAAATTATAGTGTAGGAGTAGTCAACATGTTGTTGGAGCACTGCAAGCATAGCTGAGGAGGGGAATTGTAGTCCAATGTCTGGAGGGCACCACGTTGACTATGTCTATTTTAGTGAGTTTGCTGTCACATTCTTGAATTTATTTTTTTTTTTTTTTATAAAATTTTTATTGGTTTTACAACATTTTTAGAAAAAACAGACAAACATTAAGAATGACAAACATACACGTATAGTTTCAAACATATTTTCATAAACCTCCTTTCTAGGACTTCCCCATACCCCCCCTCTCTGCATCCCAATGTCCATAGTTCAACTAGCAACTCCCAGTTATTACTTTCCAATCTCTATCCTCTTAGTCCTCTCTTACACTCTGACCTTATGTCCCTGTACCCCTTTGTTTCTGGAAACTACGACATTTTAACATTCATTAAGTTTATAGTAGTCCTTAAGATAGCTTTTAAATTTTTTCCATTCTTCTTCTACCGTCTCTTTTTGTTGGTCACGGATTCTGCCTGTCATCTCGGCCAATGTCATGTAGTCCATCACTTTCATCTGCCATTCTTCCAAAGTGGGTAGGTCTTGTGTCTTCCAATGCTTTGCGATAAGTATTCTTGCTGCTGTTGTGGCATACATGAAAAAAGCTCTATCTTTCTTTGTCACCAATTGGCCGACAATGCCCAAGAGGAAGGCCTCTGGTTTTTTAGAAAAGGTACATTTAAGTACCTTTTTCATTTCATTATAGATCATTTCCCAGAAGGCCTTAATCTTCGGGCATGTCCACCAAAGGTGATAGAAGGTACCTTCAGTCTCTTTACACTTCCAACATTTGTTATCGGGCAAATGATAGATTTTTGCCAGCTTGACTGGGGTCATGTACCACCTGTATACCATTTTCATAATGTTTTCCTTTAAGGCATTACATGCCGTAAATTTTATACCGGTGTTCCATAACCATTCCCAGTCAGCTGACATAATGTTATGTCCAACATCCTGAGCCCACTTAATCATAGTCGATTTAACTGTTTCATCCTGTGTGTTCCATTTCAACAACAAGTTGTACATTCTAGATAAATTCTTAGTATTGGGTTCTAACAATTCGGTTTCTAATTTTGATTTTTCCACCTGGAAGCCGACTTTCCTGTCCTGTTTAAAAAATTCCATTATTTGACGATATTGGAACCAATTTTCCACTTTATGCTTCAATTTCTCCTGACTTTGTAATTTGAACTTATCTCCATCCTGTTCTAATATTTCCCAATACTTCGGCCATCCGACCTCCATATTGAGTTTTTTCACTGCATTGGCCTCCACTGGTGACACCCATCTAGGGGTTTTGTTTTCCAATAGATCTTTATATCTTATCCAAACATTAAACAATGCTTTTCTGACAATGTGATTTTTGAAGGCACTGTTAACTTTATCATACCAAAGATATGCATGCCAACCAAAAGCGTTATTGAAACCTTCCAAATCTAAGATGTCTGTATTCTCGAGGAGCATCCATTCTTTGAGCCAGCAAAAAGCTGCTGCCTCATAATACAATTTTAGGTCCGGCAGGGCAAAACCCCCTCTTTCTTTAGCATCTGTCAGTATTTTAAATTTAATTCGGGGCTTTTTGCCCTGCCAGACAAATTTCGAGATATCTTTGTGCCACCTCTTAAAACATTCCATCTTATCAATAATCTGCAAGGTCTGAAACAAAAATAGCATTCTAGGCAATACATTCATTTTAATTACTGCAATTCGGCCTAACATTGACAGTTTCAAATTTGACCATATTTCTAAATCTTTTTTAATTTCTGACCAACATTTTTCATAATTGTCCTTATACAAATTCTGATTCTTGGATGTTAGATAAACTCCTAGATATTTGACCTTCTTGACCACAGTCAAACCTGTTTCCTCTTGAAATTTCTCCTTTTCCATATCTGTTAGGTTTTTCCCTAAAACTTTGGTTTTTAGCTTGTTCAACTTAAATCCAGCTACCTGGCCAAACTGTTGTATTATTTCTAATACCTTTTTCGTACTAGTGTTTGGCTCTTGCAAAGTCAATACTAAGTCATCTGCGAACGCTCTTAACTTGTAATGTTTAGCTCCGACCTGCACACCCTTAACCTGCTGGTCATTTCTTATCATATTCAGCAACACCTCCAGAACTGAAATAAAGAGTAATGGGGAAATCGGGCACCCCTGTCGTGTTCCTTTTTCTATCTTAAGCTCCTCAGTCACAACATTATTTACAATCAGTTTGGCTTTTTGTTCAGAGTATATTGCAGCCATACCATTCTCAAAACCCCGGCCTACCCCCATCCTATGAAGATTCTTTTTCATAAAACTCCAAGAAATATTGTCAAAGGCTTTCTCCGCGTCCACAAAGATCAATACTGCTTTAGTGTTTATATTCACCTCTAGCTTTTCCAGAATGTCTATAACATTCCTTACATTGTCTGCCAGGTGTCTTTTAGGGAGAAAGCCTGCTTGGTCCTTATGAATCATCTCCATCAAAACTCTTTTGAGTCTTTTTGCCAAAATGTCTGCAAAAATTTTGTAATCCACATTGAGCAATGATATTGGGCGGTAGTTCTTGAGTTGGGTCTTTTCAGTCTCTGACTTTGGTATGAGTGAAATATATGCCTCTTTCCACGATTCAGGTGCCCTTTTTCCTTCAAGGATCTCATTACAAACTTCTCTTAATGGTTGAATCAACCATTCCTTCAGCGATTTGTAGTATCTAGAAGTCAATCCATCTGGTCCCGGAGATTTGCCCAGTTGCATATTCTGAATGGCAGCCTCTATCTCTTGTTCTGAGATTCTCTGGTTCAGGTCCATCTTACTTTGCTGAGAGATGTTTTGTAATCCATATCTTCCAAGGAATTTGTCTATATCTTCTTCATTTTGCGGGCCTTGAGTGTAGAGTTTTTTGAAATAACTTAAAAAGCAATTTCTGATTTCATTGGGTTTAGATATATTCTTTCCATCCACCTCTAGACTTGTAACTGTATTTAGTTTCTGCCTTTTCTTCAATTGCCATGCCAAAAGTTTACCACATTTATTTGCTGATTCAAAAGTTTTTTGCTTCATTTGCTTTATCTTCCATTCAATCTCTTGGTTCATCAATTCCATATATTGAGTTTGATATAACTTGATCTCTCTTAAAATGTCCTGAGACTTTGGTTTTGTTCTTAATTTCCTCTCTCCTTCCTTTATCATTTCCAAGATCTTCTCTTTTTTCTCATTTTGTTTTTTCCTCTTTATTGAATTTTGTTGAATCAGAAATCCTCTCATAACCGCTTTACTTGCATCCCAGATCACTCTTTTCTCCACGTCGGTCCTCAAATTTATTTCAAAATAGTCTTTTAGGGTCTTTTGGGCCTTCGTGAGAATCCCCTTATCTCGAAAGAGGGTGTCATTCATTCTCCATCTAAATTGACCAGTTATTGTGAGTTTCATCTCCATCTTCACGGCGTTATGGTCGGAGCAAGTTTTTGGGCAGATTTCCACTTTCTTAATCTTTGGAGCCAGTCCACTAGTAACCCAGATTTGGTCAATTCTGGTCCAGGTCATCATTGCTTGGGAGAAAAAGGTTCCCTCTCTCTCCAGGGGGTTCCTTGTTCTCCAAATGTCTATCAAGTCCATGTTTTCTGTCATTTCGAAAAAAGTCTTAGGGAGTCTCCCTTCTTTAGTGACTGTTAGTCTTTGTGCCTTGTCCATATTAGTGGAGACCACGCCATTCATGTCTCCCATGATTATCATATTGTAATCCAAATAGTCCGTCAAAGTTTCATGAAGTCTCTTAAAGAAGTCAGATTTGCCTTCATTTGGTGCATAAACTCCAACAACTAAGAATTTTTCTCCTTGTACTTGTATCTCCACAGCCAGATATCTCCCTTGTTCATCTTTGAATATCATTTTTGGAGCCCATTTCTCCTTCACATATATTACAACTCCTCTCTTCTTAACTTTGTCTGATGAGATAAATTCTTGTCCTAGCCTTTTATTTGAAAGTAATCTCCTGTGGGCTCTGGTTATGTGAGTTTCTTGTAAGCATATCAAGTCCGATTGTTCTTTATTCAATATATGAAATACTTGTCTTCTCTTCAAAGGCCCATTGAGCCCATTACAATTCCAACTAAGGAATTGCAGAGCCATCTTGTTATTTTCTTAAGGCTCCTCCAACAGCTCCAAGTTGTTGCTCTTCTTCTGATGGTGGTGGTTTTTGTCCAAACGAGAGATTCAGGATGTCCAGTGCTCTCCTCTGTTCTGCAAGTACGTCCACAGTCCCCTTCTGTAAATCCTCCTGGTATCTTGCCAAAAATTTGTCTTTATCTTGAATTGTCTTTATTTTCACTTTCTTTGCCTTGTAGTCAAATGACAGTCCTTGTGGAAACTCCCACCTAAAGCGAATAGTGTTCTTCTTTAGCAAGAGAACCAAGTCCTTGTAAAAGTTTCTTAAATCCAAAATGTATTTTGGGATGTCTTTGAAGATCTGTACAGCTGAATTTCCAATTTGCAGGGCCTTTTCAAAGTGTAATCCTAATATTTTATCTCTTTCCTCCTTGGATCTGAGTGTAATCAAACAGTCTCTCGGTGTCTTTCTATCTTGCTTTTTACCCAATCTGAAGGCAGTCGTAATTTTAAATTCGTCTTCCTCAAGGTCCCAGCAATCCACAAACTCCCGTGTCAAGTATTCCACAAGGTTGTCTCTTTCGTTCTCCGGAATCAGTCTTAATTTTAAATTTCTCTCTTTCCTCTGTAACTCCCACAAGGCCAAAGTTGCATCATGCTCATAGACCTTCTTGGCAAGCGGCTCTAGCTTCTCCTGTGTCTCTCCGGCAGTGGCTTTGGCCTCCTCGGCAATTTGGCGCGTGGTGGCGTTCTCCTCTACCAATCTATTTATAGATTCTGTATTCTGGTTTAATCTTGCTGATATTTCTGTTAATTTTTGTGTATTCTCTGAAGTCTGTTTTGTCAAAGACTCCAGGGTTTGGTTTATCTTGAGCAGGGCCTCTGTCACAGCTTCCATAGAAACGGCTGCTCCTTTGTCTTGACCTGTTGTTCCTGCTGATCCGGCTGTTGCGCCTGAGATTGAGCCTCTTTTCTTTGCCTGTTGCAGCTGCAACTGTTGTTGTTGCTGTTGTTGCTTGATCTTGGCTCTTGTGACTATCTCTTCTTGTGGGCCACTCATGTCAAGGTCAATTCCCACGGGATTTGTTCTCCCTTGGAAAATTCCACTGTCTTAAGCCGTGCCGGACTTTACTTTATCCTCTAGAGGGAGCAAATCAAAATGGCCATAGAGCAAAATTTCCAAGTACCAAAACAAAGGAGACAGTCCAAAAAGTAAGAAAAAGGGAGATTAACACAGTCAAAGTCAATGTTACTAAATACTTATAACTTCAAATTGCCACAGTTGCCCAATTTATACTGTTTCTTCTTATAATATGCAATAGTCAGGCAGTGTGGAAACTTTGTATCAAAGTATCACTTCACAGGGAAGAGTCAGTTCAGTGTACTAAGAAGGCAGACCGTTTCGTACTTTCAAACAGATGAGACAGTAGAGGTTTTTTTTCTTCCAAATAAGTCATGCAGTTAATGGTCAGATTCGCCTCCCCTCTGCCCTGCTTGCTAGAGGGGAGATCAAAGGTTTAAATGTCCGGTTTAGCTGATCAAAGGACGGATTTAAACGGATGCAGGTTTAGAGCTCCGTTGCTTTCGCTTTCATGCAGTCGGGGGGAGGCAGACTTCCTTTGTTTAAATCTCCCCCGTTTTTAGCCCAATTTTTAAAATTGAAAGAGTCCCGGTTATTTTTCAGTTCTTACTCACGGGGAATCAGTCCGAATTTCTTTTCAGGAAGGAATCGGCGCTCTCCGCTTATGGCGACGCGGCTTCACTTCGCAGGCTGGGTAGCGACTCTCAGCACCGCGCTCACTCCCGATGTCGATCCGTAGCCTTTAAAAAGGCTCTTTCACGGTACCGGGGGGCGCGAAGGTGCCCACCGAGTCTCCTTGTTCTCAGGCTTCAGCGCCTGGGATTTTAGGGGTCCCCCGCTTGCCGTAGCGGGTAAGACCCGAACTTGCGAAGCAGTCCTTCTCCGGAGCTCGGAGCTAGGACCGCCATTAAGCGCTGGCACCGACCGGAAGTCTCTACATTCTTGAATTTAGACATCTTATTTCAGTGTCTCACCTCACTGTAGACCAGTGTTTTCCAAACTTTGAGTCTCTGGCTGTTTTTGGACTACAATTCCCATCATCCCTGACAATTGGTCCTGCTAGCTAGGGATGATGGGAGTTGCAGTCCAAAAACAGCTGAAGTCCCAAGTTTGGGAAACATGGCTGTACATGCCTTGAAGTCTGTCTGTTACATGCTTCTTCAAGGATGGGGAACCTGTGGCTCTCCAGATGTTAATGAGCTATAACTCCTGTCATCCTTACAGTTGGCTGCACTGCCTGGGGTTCATAGGAGCTGGAGTTCAACAACATTTGATAGGTTCCCCATCCTTGTGTCAGGCTGCTGCCAGCAACTCCCACGGCTGGGTTGCCCAGGAACACAGAAAGACAAGGAATGTTTCTTACCGTCTGCTTTTATTCAGTATTTACAGAGAGGTTTTAGAACCCAGCCTCTTGGATAATGGCATTGTCCCAAGTGAATCTCCACTCCCACCATCTCTCCCACTTCCTCATTCGTCACATCTACAGGTGCTGCTACCTGCCCTCTGCCTCTGAGCTCTTTGCTCTCCTACTTTCAAGGCTCACTGGGTTCTGGGAGAGAGCGGGTCTGGAATGCTTTATAAAGACACTGTTTCTGTCAGCTGTTGCCCCCCCCCCCAGTGCTTCCTCTTCCTCCTCCTCTCCCATTATTTCTTAACTCCCCCCCCCATTTGCCTCTGAGCTTTGACCTCCCTCAAACCCCTGTTGTAATTCTAAACTGTCTTTCTCTTCTCTGGAAGGGTCAGGCTGGGGAGGCGATCTCCACCATTCCTCCTCTGCCCAGACCCTGACACCTTGTGGCACTCATTCCTCTTGTGGAAGACTATGACTGGTGATTGAGAAGATGGAGGAAATGCTAGGGGTGGTGGTGTGTGCTTATCTTCCACTTGACATTTCAAATCAGTTTCATCTTGCGGATTTCCCTGCATGTGAGGAGAGTCTCCATGCTAGTCCTAAACGTCTGTGTCAGCTGCTGACAAGAAGAAGTGTCTTCATGGGGTGGGAATGGCCCACCTCATAGGAAACGAATGCTGCAAGTCCCCCTGTACAGGAAGTCTAGGGGTTTGGGAAGGACAACAACTCGGTGATAAAGCATCTGATTTGCATGCAGAAGAACCCATGTTTTATGTAGGATTCCTGTGAACCCTGGGGTGCTGCTACCAGTCATTGTGAATAAACCCAATGGCCTAACTTGGTGTGGCAGTTGCATATGTTCCTAGGAATTACTACAACATGAAAGAGTGGCTAGAATGTTTGAACTGAATCCAGCTTGCTTTCCAGAACCTTACTGCAACAGAGTTACCCGAAATCGCAATACGGACGAGAGTGTAGCTCAATGGACAAAGGCCTGCAGTGCATGCAGAAGGTCCCAAGTTCCATCTTGAGCATCTCTGGAGAAAATATTCAGGTGGCAGGGGATGGGGAAAAACCCTTCTCTGGCCTAAAGTGCTGTTGTTAGTCAGAGCAGGCAGTATAGAGTACGGCAAATAGATATTCTGCCCAAGTATAAAACCGTTTCCTAAATGTTCCATAATTGCAGTAGTTTCCACATGACCTTGAAACCCATGCTCTTATGTATTTAGAGATTCTTATCGTGTCATTTTACCCTGTCCGCTGCCTCCATAATTATTGCCAATTTCTACCCTGTGCCTGCCAGTGTTCCCAAGTGCCCTGTTTCTCAGTTCTATTGACTTGTCTGCAAGACTATTTCCCCCATATGTATTAAAGTAAATCCCTCCCTGCCCCCACCACACACACACTTGAATTCAAATCTCTTTGCTATTTCTCTCTTTGGGAGTCTCAGCAACTCTCTTCTCATCTGAAAAATCCTCTTTAAATGACATTCAATTTACTTTATCTTTGGTTTATCTCTCCCACCCTCCAGTCCCCCACCCGTGCCATATTTCATGGCAATGTCCAGTGGGACAAGTCTCGACTCCAACTCGTCCAAGGCCTCTTCCTCTCTTGCTAGCAAAGGACCAGTTAGTATTTAAAGACCTGGCAAGCAGGAGTTCATCTGCTTCAATTTCTCAGTGTCTTTCTTGGGAGCTTGAAAATAGCTGTGAGGGATTTGGCTGAGGGTGGTGCTGCTCTGGAATACCCCCATTCTGGCTGCAGCTGATTGGACCTGGGAGCCCAACAACATCTGGAGAGCCAAAAATGTTGTTCAATCACTGTTGGCTAAGGTTGATGGCAAGAGCTGCAATTGTTCCTGGAGCCAAGACAGAAGTTCACAAAACCTGGGACACAAGGGTGACCTAGGGGGAACTTACATCCAGCACAGGCCCAAGATGGACTGAGAGATTCATATTGCTACAACCAGTCTCTTCCCTTCCTGGTTACCTGCTAAGATACAAAGTACACCATTTAGGTCTCTGGCTGCTCCCTCCTCCACTCTAGACCATTCCTCTTAAGTAGGTTCCTGATGATGAAGCTTCTTGGAAGGTAGTGGGTTTCCCAATGGGCCCACATGGGCCTTGGGAATGAAAGAATAGACTTGGGAGTCTAGGCAGGGTGTTGGGGTCATCCAAGGGTGGCCTGACAAGATGTCATTGGGACTTGGTACCTCAGCAGGCCCTTCAGAATCTCCTGTTGTTCTAGGGCAGGGTGGCCACAAGAGCACTTTGACATGGAACCTGTGGGCTGTATATTGCCTTGTTGCACAGGGAGAGGGAGCGGGGCCATAATTTGGCCTCCCACCAGCCCTCCTGCTTCCTTTCCAAAGCCACTTAAGTGAGGTGCCTGGCTTTGAGAAGGAGGTGCAATGCTGTGGCGGGGTCCTAGAGCCCTCACACCACCTTCCAAAAGCTGGGAAAGTGCTAACTAGGCTTTGGGAAGGAGGCTGGAGGACACTAAAACCCTGTCAGATCCCACAAAGCTTCTTTTCAGAGCCCAGTGCCTCAATTACCTGGCTTTGGGAAGGCAGGACAAGGGCTACAAGGTGGGGTGGAATGTCTAATGTCGAGGGGTGCCAAAAAAGGCCTTAAGGGCTGCATGCTTCTCTTGGGCTGTGTGTTGGACTGCCATGACTCCTCCTTTTATGGGCTGTCTCCAGAGTCCTGGTCAGGCTGAACCTTGACAGAGGGTGGGTTAAGCCCACCTCCTCTTGAACTACTGTTTGAAGTCAATTCTCCCCTTCCCCATTTTGAAGTTGCTTTTAAGCAGGCTTCCTTGGGAATATCTCCAGGCAGTGATCTCCCCAGTCGCAAGTCATTTGCCCCTTGTGTAGCAGAATAAGTTCCCTAGATTCCTTTCTCGTGAAGAGGGCTAGATCAAAATCAGCAGCAATCAAATAAAAAAGAAACCATTGTTCTGCTTTGGTAGGAGGAGGGTCTCAGGATGAGTGACATCATTGTTATGATTGGTAAACAGATCAATATCCCTGGAGCTTATCAGAGTTTAGGATTTCAGCACTATTGATTGAGTGAAGTCTGCAGATAAGACTTCTCAAATACCTCATGTGAGAGCCTTGTTCTTTATGGGCTTAGCTGGAATACAGGCTTTCAGGCAGTGGTTAGGGTCAAGTGGTGGTGGGACGTTATCCTGTTTCTGCATGGATTAGGAATTACAATTTATTCGTTTATTTCACAGATGTATAAACTGCTTCACAGCCAGAAGCTATTGAAGCTGTGTACGATGAGATAAAAGACAAAAGATAACAGGCCCTTAAAACAATAAAAGCATTTCTACAGTTAATGTTTTATAAAATTGGCAGGGAGAGCCTTTCAAGACAAGCTTTCTTAAGCTAACGTGTCTTCAGCAGCCGCCTAAACATCTAGCTTGTCTAATTGCAGCCGGTAGCCAATTCCAAGGGACTGGAACTGCAACAATAAAAACCTTTCTAATAAAAAGCCTTTTTCTAGTAAAAACTAAGTGGTACCCTCAACAGTGCCCCGTCTAAAGAGCACAGCTGCTGAGCAGGGATATATTGGGTGAAGCAGTCCCTTCCGTAACCTGGCCCCAATTTGTGAATGTGCAGGGAAGGTGTGTGTTCCTCCACTGATCTTAAAAAGTGTCGATTTTGGCCCTGCCTTGTGTTTCTCACATGCAGTGCTGTTTCCCTTCCACTGCAGTTCAGCTTCTGACAAAACTATGTTCCCCATCTCTCTGTCTGCTGTGGTGGAATGTTACATAATTACGCTAAATACAGAATTATTATGCAACTGATTTGGAGTTACATTATTCCGTTCTATTCATTTCGTTGAAAAAGAAATGCAGTGCAAACTGGGGGAGAAACATAATCAATTACCGTATTGTTTACAGACTAAAAACCACAACAGTGAATACCAATCGTATTTGCTGGATTGATTTCTGTTGAAGGCATGGGACGAATAAGCAAACATTGACAGTTTCAGCGGCCTGCTTTTGTTTCCTTCTGAATTTTCTGACATCCCTAGTTCTTCCCCACTCCAGCTACAGGAGGAAAGGTAATAGCCCTATTCATATAGTCTCTCCCCATCCCAATGCATGCAGAATTGCATGAGTGAGAGCAGGAACATGCTGGCAAGCCCTGACTTTCCAGTTAAGTCTGTGTGCTGCCCCCTCCTATCTTCACTGAAGGGCCACCATCTGCAGTGAGGAGCCTGCTAAATTCATGGAGCCCTCTAACGTGACTGAGAGCCCTAATTTGGGTAGGGAAAATCTTGCAGCCCGAGGGTTGCATTGCCTCACAGCAAACCTCCTGGGGACCATCTGCCAAAAGTGAGTCAGGGACAAAGCAAAAAGTGGATGGGGAACCTGCCTGAGTTCAGCAGGCTTCCTGTGGCAGGTATTCCCCCCCCCCCGTGAAGCCCCTGATGGGGACATGATAGAGCTAACTGATACGTTCCCTCCCTCTCCCTCATTTATGTGGGGAGGATTTTGGGGTCAAACCACACGTTGCAATGTCGTCTGCAGCTATATTTCTTCTTACTCAAAAGTAAGCATGCATTAGATCTGGATCAGGACCACAGCACATGAGGAGGGGAGGTTTAATTCTTCCCACTCTGTGACCCCCTCAAACTCCACCTCCCCCATGCACTAATGGGGCAAAGATCCCATTGGTACTAGTAAAAACTGTTTAATACAGTATTGGTAACTGTTTAGTGGTGACGGGAGAGTTTGGGGGGTTGTGATGGGGGAGATAAGGGTCTAGCCTCCCCTATCTTTATACTTAGAAGTAATGTGCAGTGTGACCCTTTGTAGTGGCTTGGTTTCGATATTTGCCATAAGTTTTTTGAGATGGAGTCTTTCCTGCCCTCATGGTGACAGAGTGGAGTGCAATTGTGCTAGAACGCTAAGGAAATGTTGTTGGGAATTGTGTGAAGATTTCGTGTCTATTGACTAATCACTATTTTGGGAAAGAGGGTAGAAAGAGATCCCTCCCCCATAGGCCAGAGGTAACCATTATGGTACCCTCCCTATAACTCCCACCTGATCCAGCCAGCATGGCCAACAGTCAGATATGATGGGAATTGTAGTTCAGCAGCCTCTGGCTGCCCGTGCCAGAGACTCTACTAGTGGTAATAATAATAATAATAATAATAATAATAATAATAATAATAATAATAATAATAATAATTTATTTATACCCCACCCATCTGGCTGGGCTTCCCCAGCCACTCTGGGCGGCTTCCAAAAAAATATTAAAATACTGTAATACATCAAACATTAAAAGCTTCCCTAAACAGGGCTGCCTTCAGATGTCTTCTAAAAGTCTGGTAGTTGTTCTCTTTGACATCTGGTGGCTGGGCGTTCCACAGGGAGGGCGCCACTACCGAGAAGGCCCTCTGCCTGGTTCCATGGTGAGTATATCAAGTATGGGGTGTAAGACTATCTAGATCAGTGGTTCTCAACCTGTGGGTCCCCAGATGTTGTTGGACTACAACTCCCATCATCCCTAGCTAGCAAGGCCAGAGCTCGGGGGTGATGGGAGTTGTAGTCCAACAACATCTGGGGACCCGCAGGTTGAGAACCGCTGATCTAGATAGTCTTATGCTCCATACTTGATATACTCACCATGATCTAGATCTTAAGATGCGGTGCTATGAATAGATTTGGATATGAGCGACCCATGTGAAATTTGTAGCTCAGCTGCTGTGCATATTATTAATTACTTGCTCATTTGTACTTACAGAAGCGCCTCCGTCTCTTTCATGAAGGAGATGGTGTCTGTTGCGACACACAGACAACCTAAAAGCAAAGCATGCCTTCCCTTGTTAAAACCTATAGTTAAATCGGTGAAGATTTATTTTATGAAATGGCAGCTCTGCTTTGGGCCAGCTCCCCCCGCTCCCCCCCCCCCGCTCCCCAGTTGAGCTTATCTTTGCTTTCTTTGTGGCTCTTGGGAAAACCGCTTGAGCCTCTGAGGTCAGGTTCATTGACCTCTTCAACCTTCCTGGGGAGTTCACTGGGACAAAGTTTGTGGAGACCCATCTCCACAGTAATGGATTGAAACAGTACCTCCTCTAAGGGACCTGGAATTGCGACAAAGGATTGCAACAGGGACAATCGCTTTTGCTTCTCTATCCATAGTAGAAACTAAACATGTTAGGTGCTTGCACCCAGAACTGCACGGCTGCACGGTTGTTTTATGATTTAAAACGGATGTATGCAAAATCTGCACGTTAGCATTTCAAGCTTCAAAGGAACCTCAGAGAGAGACTGCGCTGCAGCATGAAACCACTACATGGCAATTTGTCAAGAGGTTCTTTGCCATTGTGTGGACTGAACCGGGTCAAAGGTTTCTTTAACAAACAACAACACACTGCATATGTTAATTGGCTAACCAATGCCAGGATGTCTGTGTTAGCAACAATAACTGTTTTGTGAATGGCCACTGTTCATTATGTAATTAGTACTGTTTCTGTACTTTGGTTTTTTTTGTTCCCCTTTGACCTCACTGTTTACAATCCTTCTCCCTTAACTCTGTGTGTGTGTGTGTGTGTGTGTGTGTGTGTGTGTGTGTGTGTGTGTGATGCCCACACCACACCTAGACACACACACACCTGTAACTCAGGAGAGCATTTCACACATCTCATGAATTTTACAATAGTCCCCAAAAGCTTATGCCATTATAATTTTTTAGTCTTTAAGGTTAGCAAGGATCAAAAAGACATGAGCGAGTCACTTTCATCCATTAGCTATGTAAGAGATGTAGGAAAGAGAGCATATGCTAAATCAGGTAGGAGCAGGCTTTTAAGTTCTGCTCTGTCTAAGGTGCTGAAAAAAGTCTCTGGGCAGCTTCCAGAGGCTTCAGCAGATGATTAAAAGGATTAATTCTGTCTGACACTTTACCTTCTAAGTTTATATAGCTGCCTAGAGCACAATTTGTCTTACCAGGGGCCTCTTCTGCTGAGAATCATTTGTATGCGTAGACAACCCCAGGGAGGGGCTGGGACTCATCACAGCCAGCACCGAAATTAAGACCTGTCCCTTCCTTCGAAGTAGAAATTTTGCACAAATGCCACTGTGCACGCTTGATACAATCCAGTCATATGTGGAGAAAATCCAAGTGTCCATATTGGAGAGGAGGGCCACAGGAATAGGTCTTGCCCAGATAGCCTGGGGCTTTTAACATCTCCTCTTTAAATGTCAGCACTACTCAGGCACAGATACCTAAGTAAAAAAACACCTTGCACATATTTCGTTAGGGCAAAACATGGGAAGAACTGTGAAAGGGAGGTCATAGAATCCTAGTTAGACGGGGCCTTGTTAGCCATCTTGTCCAAGTTCCTGCTTGATTAAAGGTAAAGGGACCCCTGACCATTAGGGCCAGTCGTGGCCGACTCTGGGGTTGCTGCGCTCATCTCGCTTTATTGGCCGAGGGAGCTGACGTACAGCTTCCAGGTCATGTGGCCAGCATGACTAAGCAACTTCTGGCGAACCAGAGCAGCGCACAGAAATGCAGTTTACCTTCCTGCCAGAGTGGTACCTATTTATCTACTTGCACTTTGATGTGCTTTTGAACTGCTAGGTTGGCAGGAGCAGGGACTGAGCAATGGGAGCTCACCCTGTTGCGGGGATTTGAACCGCCGGCCTTCTGATCGGCAAGTCCTAGGCTCTGTGGTTTAACCCACAGCACCACCCGTAATACTAATTAAGAATTAGAACATCCCCAATGGATGATTGTCCAACCTCTACTTAAATCAGAGGTGGGAAACTCTTTATAGCTTGAGGGCCACATTCCTTTCAATTTCATGGATTTTAAAAGGGCAAGTTGTTGCTGAGGTGCTTGGGTGTGGCTGGCATTCTGTACATGCCCTGGAACTATGTGGCTCCTTGAGCTTTGCTGCACAGGTGACTTATACATCTTCCTAGCAATCCCAAGGGAGGAAACAGCTCTTGACAGAGAAGGGCAGCTGTTGTTGAAAGGAGATTGCTCCTTCTCTTGGGATCTAGAGGTGCAAGACCCTCTGGATGTATGCTAATGTCTAATTATGCACTTGATCGTTTGCCAACTGCTAACACAAGCACACACCTCTATTCAGCCATTAATTAGCCCTGATGAGGTGGAAGCTTTCTTCTGACTGTCAGTACACTGCCAGTGACCTAATCAGTGGCCATTTGCATCCCGCTCCCCACGTGGGATATTCCTGTCGCCTTTGTTCCAAATATGGTGCGGGCTCAGAACACTCCATTTTGATTGGTTCACAAAACTCGCCTAGACCAGCTTTCCTAACCTGTGTGACCATGTAGCCTCCTAAAAACCCCCTCTCTACTCATTGACATCAGCCTCATCAACATCTATTCCTTTTCTTACCTGCCCCTCACCGTGAAGTCCCGAGGCAGGTCACAGCAATTTAAAATTCAATCATTTTTAAAAGTTTAAATCACTCACGGGGATAACATAAACATAGGAAATGAAGATACAAAATACATAAAGAAGGAAACCTTTTCACTTGGCACCTAAAGATATGTAATGAAGTTGCCAGGCAAGCTTTCCTGGGGACGGTATTCCACATTCTTTAACAGTTGACATCGATCTCTGGATCTCACATCACTCTCTAATACCCAGGCCATTGCATGCTGCTTCTTTCTCTTTGAGCTGTATGGGACCTTCGATGATGGCAAATGTTCACTTTTGACGGTAGTTTTTCCATTATGTGGTAGTATGAGTTTAAGCAATAATAGCCTTGGGCACTGTAGCTATCAGTGACTCTGGAATATGAATTGGCTTTGCCCATTCACTGCCCTTCCTTTTCCATTACAATAGCCCAGTTCAAATGTCAAGCCAAAATTGAGGCAGAGCATATCTCAGACGTCTGCACTCCCTACTCACTTCTGAATTTGTGGCCAACATAGTTTGCTGTTGCATCTGGATACTGTTAGCAGAAACAAAGGTTGTTTTCCAAATCAGAATGGAAATCAGAATGGGCTTGCTTTGGTTCCTAATGCTGGATTTGGAGGCAAACTCCGGTTTGCAAGAAATATATTTATTCAGTTCAGGTTAACAACAAGCAATGGTTGATGCAGACCAGGTAAGTGAGGGAGGGAAGTGGAGCTGGTGGGGGTGGACCTTGGAGAAAACACATACCTGTAATGTAAAGCATGGTTTGGCTTTGATGTCTGAACTGTGCCTGGTCTTGTTTTTTTAGTTCTGCAACAGTCTTTTCTGGGCTGCTCTCTTATAACCATTTCTCTCTTTTTGCACCTCAGGCTCTCGGCCTCGCCTTGAGGATTCATCTCCGCGGATAGTAGAGCATCCCTCCGACCTCATTGTGTCCAAGGGGGAGCCAGCAACATTGAACTGCAAAGCGGAAGGACGTCCTACCCCCATCATTGAGTGGTACAAGGATGGGGAGCGGGTGGAGACGGACAAGGAAGACCCTCGATCCCATCGCATGTTGCTGCCCAGCGGCTCCCTTTTCTTTCTGCGTATCGTGCATGGACGGAGGAGCAAACCGGATGAGGGGGTGTATGTCTGTGTAGCCAGGAACTACCTGGGTGAGGCTGTCAGCAGGAACGCATCTCTGGAGGTAGCCAGTAAGTAGAATACTGAACAAGTGAGATGGAACTTTGGTTTGTCTTAAGTGATACGCCGCAAGCAATGCCATGCTCATTAGCTCCCATAAACGATGGGCAACTGTGGACTGCGGTTCATGATATTGGGATTAAGTATGCTTTGAGTGTGGTCCTGATTCTGCGAACAGTCACTTCCTATGTGCATTTGAATTTGCAATTATAGTTGAGCACTATAGAACATATGGCAAGAGATGTGAGCAGCTGCCCTGGAGATATACCCTTAAGTACTTTCTGCCAATCTATAATTTGTTCTCTTCCCCTGCCCCAGTTTCCTCCAAACTCCCAGCCACATCCAAACCATGTTGATTAAAAATTAAATGCCCAAACTGAAAGGGAATAGAAATGTTTCTGCTAATCTCATCCATTGACAGGGATTGGGTGTTGCTGTTTGTCGAACAAAATGAGTTAAGCATATAGCTGGAGGGAGGAGCGATGTGGGCTCCTTCAAATTCCTGCTACCTGATCATTTCACCTAGAGCAGAATACATTCCGCCTCACACAGTGTTGCCCATGTGTCTGCGTGTTGCCTGTGAATTAACTGATAGTGTTTCAGATAGATTTGCAGGTCTCCTTATGTTTTTCCTCCCCCTCCCTTTAAATGAAGCAAAGGGCTTAGGATGCCAAAAAGAGTTTTGAATTGTGATTTGAAGGGATTGGGGTTCTAAATTTGTTGTTGAGGTGTGCAGACCATATCATCCGTCATATAGCCAGTAACAGGGCCATATGCATAGTCTGCTACTGCTGGTGATTACTGAAGATTGTAGAATTCTCTTGGTGGGGAAGAGACACATCTAAGTAGTAAAGCACAGAATCTTCTGGTAGGGAAAGACCCCTGTTTTGAAACTGACTCCTCCAGTTAATGTAGAACAGAGGTGGGGAACCTGTGGCCCTCCAGATAGTGTTGGAGTCCAACTCTAATTTGCTCTAGCTAGTATACCCAATGGAGGGGGTTAGTGGAAGTTGTAGGCCAACAAAATCTGGAGGGCCGCAGTTTCTTCCCTGGTGCTGTGTAGACAATAGTGAGTCAGGTGAACCAGAGGTATAAAGGGAGTGATCTGGTACAAATACCAGGAAAAAGGTCAGCACTTGGAATGCGTGTAGGATGTATTTCTGAAAAGTTTGCTTGTTCATTGGTATTGGAAACATTTCAGGAAAAAGAGTATGCCTGTTTCTTTGCTGGTTGTCAAGCATCTGAGTGAAGGAATCTTACGTATTTCTAGGTTTTTAATCCCCCTCCTCCCAATTTTGCTCAGGTCACTTTCCAACATCTATAAGACATGAGCAAACACTCTGTTGATAAGTCCATTGAGTTTTGGTTATAAACTCTTTCTAGCAACTAGCCTGGCTGCATTCTTGGCAGGCTTCTCTAGTTGTGCCTTTCATGGAGCAAAGGTCCCTGAGAAGCAAACAGCCGTGTGGATTGTGGGCACAGAAGATATCCAGGTTCATTATTTATCTGCCCTGACCTCAAAACCAATCTCCTGCGCGGCTTTCCAAGGCACTCTCCACCCATTGTCTTCCTTAATGGTTTTATGGAGACAAAGATCTACAAACAAACAGTGCGGAAAAGCATTCAGGCCTGCCGAAAGTGACACAAGATGAATGATGGCCTTGCTTGAGACAAGGCCAAACACCAGCAGCAGGAGAAATGAAATGCCATTTCGGTTAAGCCCTTGGAGTCGCTAACATGTTCAGGCACCTCCCAAGCTGAACTTAACATTAGTTGATCTCCAAAACTGGTAAGGGGGGGACCTTTGACCACTAGCCTTCTGTGATTTGTGGCTATTGGCTGGATTGATAACAGGTTATGGCGGAAATAAAGCTATCAAAGGAGTGTGCTGCAGCCAGGGTAATTGGTCAAAATGCAGACATCAAAGGGAAATCTATAAAATGGCTCCCTGTGAAGCTGATGTGCTGGAAGTGAGTGTGTATATGGAGGGGGATAGAATAGACAATTATTCCAGAGGCCAGCAAAGATTCTAGGCACAGGGACAGCAGGAATGATGGGGGAAAGCCCAGTCCCCCCCCACACTTGGAGGAACATATGGATAGAGTTTTAGACAGAGACAGTGTGCTGTTTCACGTATAATGCCAGGCATCAGGTTCTCCCTCTCCATCTTCCTCTGCCCACTGGGTTTCCAGTTCTGGCTTGCAGGAAAACTGTGGTTTGCACAAAACATAGTTGCTCTAGTTTGGATTAATGCTAGAAAAATGCAACCTGTGCCGTTAATAAAGATAGTGCAACTCGCACAGCACGTTGGCGACAAATATTCACACAGTTGTTCAAAAATAATTTTACACCATTTATCAAATATCTGAGAAAGAGACAATTACTTACAAAGTGCCATGAAAACTTACAAACTACCTAAAATATAACGAGAGAATGTGTATATATATATCTGTAATCAAACAGGGCTACCTTGCTAAGCTATTCAGTCTTGCGTGCTCAAGCCAAGAAGTTGTCTCTTCAAAGACATGTAAGTACATAATTATGAACTTTTGCATCAAAATTGATTCTTTGCGTATAGTGGGAGAATTTATATTTACATTTTACAGTGCAGTGGTACCTCGGGTTACATACGCTTCAGGTTACATACGCTTCAGTTTACAGACTCCGCTAACCCAGAAATAGTACCTCGGGTTAAGAACTTTGCTTCAGGATGAGAACAGAAATCGTGCTCCGGCGGCGTGGCAGCAGCAGGAGGCCCCATTAGCTAAAGTGGTGCTTCAGATTAACAACAGTTTCAGATTAAGAACGGACCTCCGGAACAAATTAAGTATGTAACCAGAGGTACCACTGTATGTTGATTCTGGTAAGATTCCTTTTGGATTATTATCAGTTTGCACTAGTAGACGCATCAATGGCATGAGACAACTGAAGAAGCCCAGAAAACTGTGCTCAGGGAGTATGCTATCTGTCATTCCCAACAAATCGGCCCCACCTGGGGTGAAACAGCAGCCTCTCAACTGCATGGACTGCCAGGGCAAAACAGGGATAGAACGCTGGTATCCTGTTTTCTTTATTACTTCATACGCTGCTTCATCAGCTCCTCACATCAACCCTTTTCTTGAATCTTCTTGAACTTATTTAAAAAACAAGAAAAATGTAAAACTGAGTCAAGAGTTTGTAAGGACCTAGTAAAATCTGATATTGCAAGTTCACTTTATTTTAGGTAGTTTGTAAGTTTTCATGGCACCTTGCAAGTAATTGTCTCTTTCTCACATATTTGATAAATAGTGTAAAATTATTTTTGAGCAACTGTGTGAATATTTGTCGCCAACGTGCTGTACCAGTTTGGATTAATGGCTGAATACGTTTCTACAGGAAACTGGAGTGTGCAAGGAGTAAAGGGAGGGGGAAGGCCTGTGAGTCCATAGTAGCAAATCACAGTTTCACATCTCATATAAACTGGGTCTGTGTTTCTGCAGAAACTGCTGCCCAGGTGCACAAGGCAAAACTGAGTTGCCATCAGCTTTGCTGTGCAGCTTTGCCCCATAAGCTTATCTGCCCTTGTTTTAGTCCACTTCGTGTAGCTATTGAAGTGGGTTGAGATTGCTTACAGAAGTTCATGCCAGAAAACTGAGCAGCGTTGCCTTAAATGGCAATAGTTCTTGATTTTGCATGCAAGGAGTAATCCTGATTTTCTGGAGAAGCCATAAATCAAAGCTGTGTGTAGATTTCTCACAAATATTTAGACTTATGTACTCTTCTTCGCTCTTCTGTCTGTCTGTCTCTCTTTCTCCAACACAAACCTCTAGACTGAAGTTTGGCTCCTTACACACATGGTAGCAAGGGATCATTCACCAGTAATATTCAGCTTAGCCTGCCAAGTAGGCTTTCTAGGATGGAAGGAGAAAAAAACCACTCTTAGGCAAAGAGCTAGTATAGTTCAAAACAGCTTCCTTCATTGTGCCTGGGAGTGTCCTGCGATAGGAAACAACAAATGCTAGCTAATCTGATCTGTCATTGCCTTGAACACATAGCTTGGGGAGCAACTCATTCAATACTGAAAGCCACATTGGGAATATATAGGAAACTATTTGTTTGCATGCTTTAATGCGTAACACTTTTCATAAAGTTTGCAATTGCTTTGATAGGCACTTTGGCAAGAGCTACACATGCTATATTATTGTTTTTGTTTATTGTTACAATTACACATTCTAGTGGTGGCAACCCTTAAACAGTTTTGAAGATGGCATTTAGCTAATTGAGAAATCGGTTTACACACTTAAGGGTTCAGGCAGCATATGTGCTGATCTGTCTTATTTGTCTGAATGTTGGTATAATTCTGGCAGGAGTTACTCTCTGTTTACTGGCAATGCAGGCTGATTTAACTCTCCAGTGGCAGCAGTTTCAATTCTGAACAAAAACGATCAGTAAAAAGAAAAAACAGCAACACAAATAGTTTGCCTTGTAGTGCCCTTGTTTTTCAGCCAGCAACATCAGCATGATTTACATCTTGTTTGTTAATTTAACATATTTTTGGCCCACTTTTCCATTTTGAAAAGTGTGCAAGGTTGAAAGGAAAGCAGTTGAAAGCAAAACACAATATGAAAAACCACCGCAAACACTTTAAGGAATTTCAATAACTATAAAATAAAATAAAATATAGAAACAAGATAGCACATAAAACAACATGGATTAACTTGTCAAATTAAACACCTGTTGGAATGAAAACATCTCCCAGGGTTGGGAGTTTCATAGTCTGGATGCAGCCATGGAGACTGCCATGTCCTCACAAAATGTAACCTGGATAGAGATGGGGCATTCAAAAGAGCACCCACAACTGTAGGTATCCTAAAATGTTTAGGGTAATAACCAACACCTTGAACTGGGCCCACAAACAAATTGTACCTGGAACTGGGCCCACAAACAAACACAATGTACCTGGAAGCTACCTTATGTGCTGCAAGTTTAAATAATTCCTGAGGAGCGTGTTTCATTTTTCTATCATGGTCACAAGTTGAACTCATGATTCTCCTATGCTATCTCTGGGATTAGAGGCAGTTGCTGCTGTTGCTGTTGTTGTCGTCATCCATCTGTCTCAAGAGATAATGGAGTGTGCCTCTGGGGGGTGAAGTCAAACTGCTGCAGGGCACAAGCCAGGGCAGTGTATGGAGGTCCTGGGCTGCCCAGGTGACAAGACCCCTCTCTCGGCCTCCCTGATGTGGTCCACAGGAAAGCAGAGCAATACATTTGGCACCAGCTTGGCTGCTGAAGTTGCCAGAAGGAGGCGTACAAGGCGCCATCCAACTGTCTTTGGGACTCCACTCTGGATTTGTGTGGCTTTGTGAATACCAATGGCTGGGGAACAAGAGCAGGAGAGGACTATGGCGCTCATGCCTGCTTGTGGGCTTTCCTGCAAGCATCTTGTTGGCTTCTTTGGGAAGCAAAATGCTGGTCTCCATGGGCCTTTGGTCTGATCCAACAGGGCTCACTTTTCTTACATAAACAATTCTTTAAGTTTACAGATCGCAAGAGCATATCAATTTCCTTCTTGGATCTAACCATAACTTCCATCTAGTGGCTTCCTGCATTGACTTCCACTTGGCTTCTAGGTCCAACTGAAGTTGCTGACCATAGCCTTTAAGGCCCTAACTGGCCTGAGCTCTACATACTTTTGAAAAGTGTGCCTTCCCATGCCCAGTGATCCGTCATGGAGGCTCTGTTCCAAGTGCCTTACTTTTGGGTGTAGTTGGTAAACCTAACCTATACCACTCCAGCCTTGGAAGGGGAAGAGAATGAAAGCCTTTGATGGCTTGCAATTCCCCCCCGGAATGCCTTATAAGGGGGACATATTGTTAAGCCAGCGTATCCTGCTCAAGCAGGTGGCCCTTTGGTGCCATAGAGATTCCCTATCTTTTAGCGTTGTCTTAGCCGTTGCTTTTAATGAAAGGCTCTGAAGCATCACGTTGTGTCCGCATGAGAGATTTAAAGGATGTGAGGTCAAAGATTAGCTCCCAGCAGGGAAAAAGAACCTTTAAATGGGGAAAGGAAGAAGGGGTTGAGCGAGCAGCATCTTTAGGGTGGAGCTGAGAGACTTGAGCAGAACTGCCTTTTGTCAGGGTCTGAGGTGATTTTCTGGCCCCGGTGAAAAGGCTGATATACCCTCGTGCGCATCCTTTTGTATGGTTCAGAAAAGGCAAAGGGAACAGCACAGCTTGTAGCAATTAGTGAGCAGCCTGACCCTCCCTGAACGTCCACCCCATGGCCCAAATGGATTTTCTGTTGCCTTCCCATTAAATGACGGATGAGGCCTCAGGTAAATGGTTGAAACATCCTCCATCAGAAGAGCGATGGGGAAGGTGGGGGGTTGGAAGGGGTTGTCTAGTGGACTGCAGATAACATCTCATAATGATTGTGAGGAATAGAATGAGGCCATTTTCAGGGGAATTTGCCAAATGGTCCTGCTGGCATGATCTAGAGGCTAATGCCTAACCGAAATGCCGTAAGTGGCTGTTACACGAAGTATCGTGGGTATTTTTAGACCTAGAGGAAGTGGAGATACATAACAGGACTTGTTGCAGCTACCTTACCTAAAAGCTTTAGTGTTTTGACACAGCAGGACTTTTACAGAGAGAGACATTACTTTCATTTTGCTGGAGTGGCTTCCAGTTCGGATCCCTCCACCGCCATTTATTGGATAAAGGTTCTGAAAGTCACATTGGCAATGAAATGCTGAAGACTGGTCCAACTCCGCTGTGATGGAATCTTTCAGTGGGAAGCTGGACCAGAGATGCTTGAGGGTTTTTGGTCTTTGTGAATTCCTCTATGAGACAACTTGCTGTGCACCTGCGTGGACTGGAATTTCCCTTTCCAATGCATTTCACACTTTTCTGAATGTTCCTTAGCTAGTTATCACATTTATGGATCACTTCCCAAGTCCTGAAGTAATTTACAAGAATAAAATTTAGCGTAAATAAACTTATTTTTTAAAAAATCATTGCTGCCCAAATGGTATCAAAGTTGGTGCCAGATGGCCCTCATTTCATAGATGGGGGCTATTACTTAATATGCTGCTTTCTGCAGTTTAACCGCATGCAATGATGCATTTAAATATGCATTTTGAGAGATAACACATCTAAATGCATACTTAAAGGGGGAGAACATTTTAATTCTGAATAGGCCGAAATCCTCTACACACATTTACAGGACCAATTGTTGTTATACAAAGGTGATGGTGGGATATTGGCGACTTTCGGGTGGAGGTGTATGAGTTTCCTTTTCTAATAAATACATAAACAACATCCACACAGTCCCATAAGTCAGTGTTCTTCAACCACGGGTCCACAAACGGGTGCTGTTGTTTTGCACTACAACTCCCATCATCCTCAGCCAGCTTAGTCAGGGGTCGGGGGTTGATGGGAATTGTAGTCCAGCAAGTATCTGTGGACCCAAGGTTGAAGGATACTGCTAGAAGTTATCTTTTTATCCTGCCCAATGGAAGATTCCACACAGTTTGAGAAAATTATGCATGACTGCATCGAAACGAAGGGGTGGTGGTGGGGAACGAGGAAATATCTTTTGTAACAACCACGAGCCTTTCTGAAGGTGATTGTCTTCCGTGTCAACTTTTCAGAAGTGTTGCTGGTTTTACCTCAGCGCATACATGGTGAAGCAGGTTCCAGAACAGTAGTCAAGGGAGACTTCTGGAATAACTGTCAGGGCCCTAGTCTAAGCTGCGAAACACACTGGGGTCTACACCCCCATCTCCATCACTGGCACTGTCCCGCTCCCCATATCCCAGGGAAACAAAAGCCTTCCTAGATGAGGCCAGGACCGAGACCCCATCTCTCTCCCCCTCTCTCTCTGAGGTGTTTTGGAGACAGAAATGTGTCTGAGGCACTGACAACGGTCTGACAGCTCCGTTGAGAGCCGGGCCGCAGCATGGGCAGTGTTTCGGAACACTTGCCAGCCATCTCTAAACTGGAATTATTTATTGATTTTTGTGTCACTTCTCAGTCCATTACCCAGACAGGATGCATTTATGTAATTTGGGAGAGGGGGCAGCTGCTGGGTAAACAATCCAGGAACATATTTCTTTGCCGGGCTCCTGGACATCCCAACTATCCGCATGGGCTTTTGCTGAGAGCAGAAACTAGGGGTGGGCGGGGGGAGGACTACAGACCTCACCAAACATGGATGCCCTTGGGGGTGAGGGCTGCTCTTCTTTGCCGTGATGCAAAGAGAAATTAACTTTCCATCCCACGCTAGGAGACGTTACGTTCTACCAGCAGACAACTCTATGGGAGCTCCTTCTTGCTCAGGGAGCTGCAACCCGCATTGGCAAAACAGCATTTGCAAGCCCCAGATTTGCCAGATAATTTTAGCTTTCAATGGATTTCATAGTTTGGAATGTGGGTTGCGGGGAGCCGCCTGAAAAGTGCAAAAAATAAACAAATCGCTCCAGTAATCATGTCGCCTCTTTCTTTCCTCCTCCCTCCCGCCTTCCATTTTCAACTATACATTTTGGGCAAGAATGGCTGCTTATCTGAGGCTTGTAATCAGCCCGGCCTCCTTGCTTACAAGCCTTTTTTTGCTCCCGTTTTGGACAGTGATGGGTTATTTCCCCCTCTTTCTTCTAACCAGGGACCTCCTAGTGATAAAGTGCACCCATTCCAGGGGGAGGTCATGTGATTAAGTCATTAGTGGTGTACCCCCCATTGGGGAGCGGGGTCCTGAGCCACACAGAGAACAGAAAGAGAGAGGTTTCATCCAGGTTTGAGCCATTCAAAGCTAGGACATGAGTGATATCTAAGAGGGGGAAATTAAGTCATTTCCTAAGTAATGGGAGTCCTTTCGGGCGACCCTTTTCAGCTTTTTCCTTGATTGTACTGGGAATTTACTTGGATAAATCGTGGTGTGTTTTTCTTTTAATTTTGCCAGTGTGAAAAAGGTTCAGCTGGGTTGGAGCTGGGGGGTTCATGAGGATGAAAAGCCGGCGGGGGTGGGGACTTCCTTTTGCAGCTGAAATGACCACATTGTTTTTCTTGGAGTCGGGTGGTGGTGCTGGGGGAAGAGGAATGATCTTTTGTGTCTAATTTTGTCTTTTCTTCGCAGTAGTGATGTCTCCTCATGGGCTTTCAGGCATCCTTTTTATATGGTCTTGCACATTCACGATTTCTGGGGAAACGCATCGCTCTTGCCTCCAATGAATATGTTTTTCTCCTGAAAAGACAGGCTTCCACGGAGACGCATTCTTTATTTTTGGAATTCATCGTTTCACATTTCAACAAGCATCTTTAATTTATGCAGCAAGATGCGATGGTGCTCGCTATCTTAGATGGCTTTGAAAGGGCATTAAACAAATGGAGGATAAGTGCTTGGCAGTGGTTCCTAGCCCTCATGCCATTGTTCCATTAGCGCAAGGTTTTGCACTTGTGCAACTCAGCTTCCAACTCTTCCCTGTCTCTGTGTGCCCCAGACCATCCCCAAATCTGCTCTGGAGAGTTGATGGAACCCTAGAACAGATTTAGGGGGCACACGGAGGAGGTAGAAGGCCCTGTTCTGCAAGTGGAAATCCATTCACTGATGGGACGCATTATTCAGCACTGCTTTGGATACAATCCTTATATTTTGGTGTGGAAGACAAGGGGGTTTGTTGGGCCCTTTCTGGATTGATCCCTGCATTCCACCTTGGTTCTTTGCTCTGTTACATTATGTGAAAAAGCAATCCATTAGATTTTTATTGAGAGCTGCAGACCAGCAAGACCTGGGTGTCCACAGGTCTCTTACACTCAGACTAGATAATCACAGTGGTGCGCTTTTGAATGTCTCCTGCCGTGTTTGCTTTTCCTGCCAGTACCACCTTGCTGTATTCGGAAGTTGCTGCTAAAGGCAATGTTGACTGTCCTTGGCTTGTATTTTATGGGATGGAGGGCGAGGCAGGCAGAGTGATGACCTTGTTTTGAGAATACAATTGGAGGGCAACTTCCTCTCTCTCTCTCCCTCCCCGTATTTCTTTCTTTCTCTCTCTCTTTTTTTTTTACCATGTCACTGTGAGATTTCAGGCCAGCAATTGGCAGAGCCCTGGAGCAGAACAGTTTGTTAGATTTATGAGCCCAAATAGTGCTAACAGCTCGCCGGATGTGTATACGTCAGCTTGTTGTTGAGTCCCCTATGATTCTTACGAGGGACACACTCCAGCCAAAGTTAAAGCACAAAGTTAAAGAGGACACTCCTACTCAGAAGCACGTGAAAATTGAGTTCAGTGGTGCTTGCTCCCAAGTTATAGGATTGCAATCTTAATTCCAATTCTGCCAGGCAGATTTTTAAGATCTTCTGCTGAAATCAGCGAGACTTTGACTGGATTAGGGATGGGATACCTCTGGACCTCTTGCTGTTGTTGGGCTCTTGTTGGGTCAGGGATGAGGGGCTCCAGCTCTCCCCAGTATCCGCCCACATGGCCAATGGTAAGGGGTGATGTAGTCTAGCAGTATCTGGAAGGCCACAAGTGCCCCGGCACTGTACAAACTGGGAGCTGGTGTACACTTAATTCCCGCCATTGGTCACATCTTCCCCTGCGTCTCCTCTTCGTGACACCATCCAATTCTGATCCCCCCAGGGAACTTTTCTCTGCCTGTCCACATTGCATGTGGCAAAAGGCAAAGAATAATGTAGGCCCCATAACTTACATGGCCAGGAGCTCAATGGCTAGTTAAGATATTCTCCTCCCAGCTTTTGAGCTGCTTTAATTCCTACCCGCCTGCAGGATTTGTTTTATTGGCTTGTTTTAATGCTCCCCGGTTCGTATAATTTCAACAGTTGCTTTTAATGCTGCAAACGGGAACGTGTTTTGGAAGATACGACCAGCTCTTGACTGAGAACGAGACTGGGCGATTTTGCTATTGTGGAAGTAGCCTGATCACAGGGTGTGTTTTTTTTAGTTTTTGCGTCACAGTGGGCATCTTCAGTTCAGCACATGGAATAGCTCTGCTTATCTAAAGCAGCTCTTCCTGAAGAAATAGATGCAGAAGTTTTTCACATGCAGGGTTGTTCCTTCGCACTGCATATGAGGCCGCACACCCATGCAAGGTGACTTTCCCTTTTGCAAAGTCTCAAGGCAAGGCCAGCCATGCTGTGTAGGGCAGGGTTTGGGAACTTCAGGGCCAAGGAGCCAGATGTGGAACCTCCAGCGCTCTCTATCTGGCCACTGGGACTCTACCCAAGGCGATAACCCTCACTTTCCCTGAGTGATTTTGCCTGGCTGCAATGTATCTGAAAGTTCTTGACAATACCATTTGCCTGTCTAGATGGAGAACAGTGAGGGGTGTGCAGAAACTATCTCACTGTGCAAAGGTAAAATTAACTTCATTTCTGCATCCACTTTTGCCACTGCTAAAAGGGATTACAGCCCTCAGGTTCAAGAAAGGTTCTCCCCCTTTGTTGTAGGGTGAAGCATCCTCCTTCAGATGGCACCATGAAAGGGGCAGTGGGTGATGGATGGAGGCAGGAAGTGGTGTTTGATTGGTGCTGCTAGACAGCCCAAATTAGACAGTAGAAGAAACACCATTTAGGCATTGCTTCAGGCAGCAAAATGTATTGGGCTGGCACTGGAAATTCTGAAAGGTATAGAATCATAGCATTTTAGACTTGGAAAGCACTCCAGAGCTCATATAGCCTGAACTCCAGCTCAGTACAAGAACCATGCAGCTACACCACCCCTGACTTATAGCTGTCCAGCCTTTGCTACAATACATCTAGCAAAGGAGAGCCCATCACCTTTTGAGACAGCCGTTCAGAAGTTTCTCCTGATGTTCTAGCTGATACCTGCTGCTTTGCAGTCTCCACTCATTCATTCCAAACTTGTCCTCTGAAGTGACAGAGAACAAATCTGATCCATCTTCTGCATCGCAGTGCTTCAGATATTTGGAGGCTGCGATCATATCTCTCCTTGATCTTTTCTTCTCCAAGCTAAACATGCCCAGGGCTTTCCAACCGTTTCTCATAGGACTTGGTTTCCAGACCCCACATTGTTATATTATTTGGGAGCTAGATTTGTATGATACCCTAAGTGGATACTGGGCCCTCTTTGGCTGGGTGGTGTGTTTTCCATGTTGGGCATGTAGCTACATGGGAGAAGCAGTTGTCTTGAATGCCCTACCCAGTGGAGAAGACAATTTTGCCACACCCAGTTAAAAAGCTAAGGTTGCAGGATAGTGTACTTAAACAGGCATACTATGGTCAATTACTCTTCTTGACTACATTTTGGAAGATAGAGATCTGCGGCATCTAAATGTGAAACTCTGTGCCTGCCAGGCAGTGGGGAGATGCATGTTTCTAAAATTGTTGAGTAGGGTGTGTTAAACATATGTTAAACAAATGGATCTGTTTCCATCTAACAAACCTGTTGTTGGCAGAGGTGCCTTTTCTCCCCCTCTGCTCTGGCGGCTTGGCTGATGCCATTCCCTCAGAGTACATAGCATTAGCACATTAGTGCACCATGTCAACTTCACACTGTGCTGCTTGCATATAATCACTTTCCTGTTTGCTCTGAGCTCCAGAGGCACCTCCCTCCCCCCCCCACGTGTCCCCCTAACAAGGCAGAAGCACCCCTGCTGTTGTTGAAGCAAGCCTGGGTCGCAGAGATGTGCTGTTGTGCCACGTGAAGCTGCGGGCTGTGGCACATGCTTCCACCCTTTACGGTGCTAATAAGTCAAGCTGCCCTTGTTTGCTCTTCTTTGCACAGGCGGCTGCTAATTGGGTTTCAAACACAAGGCTTGGCCTTTTGTTTTCTTCTCGTCTCTTAGCTTCCTGTTTATAGGCACCGTGCAGGGAAGGATTCTACACCAGCCACGGTGTGGAGGCTACACACTTAAGTATGCAACAAGAGTCCACGCCGTGCGGTTAGGGTTGAATGCTCCGCCCCTGAATGGGAAGCCAGACACTTAATTTGCCCCTGACAAGCTGCACCGCTGTTGGGTAATGTCCGCCTCATTGAAACAATCTTTCCAACAATCTGCCCCAGCTGTGGCCCTGCGCCTTGCAGGATGGGACAAGGCAGGTTTATTTGCAAAAGCACAGCTACGTCGGCTCATGCCAACCGGGTGGCGCCGCGTTTGTCCATTTCATTTCTCCTCTCCAAACCTGGCAGAGGCTCACAGAGGCACCCTTTTGGGGAGCATAAATAAATAAAAATGATGGCTGCTTGGCTCTTTCCATTAGTTCCAGATGGGTTGTTGGGATTTTGCTCCAAATTGCCATCTCGGGCTCATCGTCAGGCTGTGAACCAGCGAGAGAAGAAAGCTGCAGGCTCCAAGTGGAGATCTGTCTGGAGACGTATGAGCTTGTGGAGGAGCCAGGGGTTATCCTATTGAGAATCTCGACACACGCTCCCATTGTAGCTTCATCATCAAGACAATGATGAAAAGGGGCCGGATGGTCCAGCCATGTCCCCTGAGATGGGAGGGGATGCCAGGGCTTTACAATTTGTCTTATGGCATGCATTTTTGTCAAGTTCAATTTTAGTTGTCCGTGCACTGGGGCTTCCATTGTTGCACCATCGCCACCCCTCCCCCTGAGCTGGGAGACAATTCCACAGTCTGATGCACACCACTGTCAAGAATTTTTCACTCACATTCAGCATAATTTTCCCATTTCCTAGGTTAGGCCTTATGTCACCTTCTCCATTTCCATTTCTCCAAAACAGGTTACGTCCCTCTGGGTCCGTCTGTCCATCTTGGCAGGTTCATCTTTTTCTTTTTTATGCTTCTCTCCACCTCCCCCCCCCCCAAGATCTTGCCTTTCACAAATCATGCTTGCTTCTCTCTCCCTCCCTCCCTCCCTCCCTCCCTCCCTCCCTCCCTCCTTCCCTCCCTCTCCATATTTTCCAATTGATGTTTAAAAATAAGGTTGTTAGTTTGGTTCACATTATATACAAAGCAGCTTGCTTTGAACTTTGAATTTGCAGTTGGAAATATGGCTGTTATTTGCTGTTTGCACTTCTCTGAATTTCGCAATACACTTTTTAGTGAAAAAAGTACCATAATGCTATAAAAATGAGTGTTTTAGCATAATAAAGGTAAAGGTAAAGGGACCCCTGACCATTAGGTCCAGTCGTGGCTGACTCTGGGGTTGTGGCACTCATCTCACTTTATTGGCTGAGGGAGCCGGCGTACAGCTTCCAGGTCATGTGGCCAGCATGACTAAGCCGCTTCTGGTGAACCAGAGCAGCGCACGGAAACGCTGTTTACCTTCCTGCTGGAGTGGTACCTATTTATCTACTTGCACTTTGACGTGCTTTCAAACTGCTAGGTTGACAGGAGCAGGGACCAAGCAATGGGAGCTTACCCCATCGCAGGGATTCAAACCGCCGACCTACTGATCGGCAAGTCCTAGGCTCTGTGGTTTAACCCACAGCGCCATCTGCGTCCCTTTTAGCATAATAGCTGTTCATAAATGCACACGTTTGGGTAAGATGCACAGTCAACTCACAATTTGTGTGGGGATTATGTTCTGGGGTTTGCACATAAAGCTGAAACTGTAAATAGTCAGAGCAGCTCCAGAACCATCCCCAAGTGGCCATTCTAACTTTTGAAGCTGGTGCACTGAGTGGAATCCGCCCCTCCCAGTGAATTGGAGAGTTTTTAAGCTTTCCACCTTGCTTACTGGGCTCTGGGAGGCCCTCGCAAGATCTCTGATGGCCCTGTCTCACAGCCCATAAGAAAGCCTCCCAGACTCTGCTAAGCAAACCTGAGAACTTAAAA
Organism: Podarcis bocagei; assembly: GCF_964188305.1. Lineage (NCBI taxonomy): Eukaryota > Metazoa > Chordata > Lepidosauria > Squamata > Lacertidae > Podarcis > Podarcis bocagei. The sequence goes on along the minus strand of NC_138141.1, from coordinate 13,001,381 downwards.
GCTCTTTCTCTGCTGGGAAAATCCGGTCCAAAAAGAGGTTTTAAGCTCTCTGTCTTGTGTGTGTTTCATTTATGTGATTTCAGCTGGCCCCTGCCAGGTGTGTACAGCTGTGATCGCGCGAGTTAAATGCATGCAAGTGGTGAGTCGACTGTACCAAAAACTGCAAAAAGATTCTGCCATTTACATTGCAGAATGATTTGGAAATGGGGTCAGAATGTACTTGGTGAATAAAGTCATGCAAAACTGACCGGAAGGAGACTGATTTGTCCATCCTACTTAAGAAAAACCACACATTTTCGTCTCTCATAATTGTGTGGACACAACCTCTTTGAAACAGTGATGTCAACATAAGGAGAGTGGTGTTTGAAAACTGAGGCTGACAAAGCAGTCATTTGAAAGGGTGCCCACAATTTAAAGTAAAGGTAAAGGGACCCCTGACCATTAGGTCCAGTCGTGGGTGACTCTGGGGTTGCGGTGCTCATCTTGCTTTATTGGCTGAGGGAGCCGGCTTACAGCTTCCGGGTCATATGGCCAGCGTGACTAAGCCACTTCTGGCGAACCAGAGCAGTGCACGGAAATGCCATTTACTTTCCCGCCAGAGTGGTACCTACCGGTATTTATCTACTTGCACTTTGACGTGCTTTTGAACTGCTAGGTTGGCAGGAGCAGGGACCAAGCAATGGGAGCTCAACCCGTCGTGGGGATTCGAACCACCGACCTTCTGATTGGCAAGCCCTAGGCTCTGTGGTTTAACCCACAGCGCCACCCACGTCCCACAATTTACCATATTCTAAAGAACGTGAAGGTATTAATCCCCAGCCCAACAAGATGGAGGCAACTTGTGATCTTGCCAGTCGAGGACCTTCTTGCACGACCATTTTAGAACATTCCAAGGAAGAACAATACATTACCTTGTTGTCCCTGCATCTCCCGGTAACTTTCCACTCAGATGTGCAAAGGTAGTGCAGATGGGGTTATTATTATTTTTGTAAGACTACTCTCCTTGTGCCCCATGGCATGGCTCCTTCCACACTGCACATCAAACAAGACCATGGCGCAACATGGTTGCAATCTCCTCTGTGGTCATCACCCTGTGGGTGATGTCTGCATCTGCAGCCTTGACAGAGCGGTATGTACAGTTCTGGATAATGTAGAGCTAAAAAAAAGGTTCAGAAAATAGCAGCCCAAATGGTAATGTGGGTGAAACATCTCCCTTTTGAGGAACGGTTCCCACATTTATTTATTTACTTCATAAATATTTGATACACTGCTTGATTGCAAAAAACAAACCCTCAAAGCAGTTTACAAAAAGAAAAGAAAAAGCAGTAACAGTATTGATATAAGATTCAGGATGGTAGCAATGTTAGTCTGACGCAATCGGGGGAAAATAAAAAAATTGTCCAGTAGCACCTTAGAGATCAAGTTTGTTCTGGGTATAAGCTTTCGTGTGCATGCACACTTCTTCAGAAGTATTGATATGAGCAGTGTAACACAGCTATTTAAAATGTTGGGGGGAAATTGAAATGCACATCAACAGCCCACATCGTTTATCTGAAAATCCCTCTTATACTCTCACTATAGTAAATAAATAAAAAATAAATAAATAATCATCTTACTGCGAGTCCTTGACTTTGGATGCTCAGTTTAACACAGCATGTCCTTCAGCTTTTACAATCCTTGTTCTTGGCTCCCCCCCTTTCTTTTTTGCTGTTTATGGCATTGCCTCCCACAAGCATATAACAAATACATAGAGAAGTGGTTTGTAAAGCATTTACTGCAAATATTTGTTGGTTTCCTCACACCGCACTAAAGAAGCCTACATTCTGGAGAGGGGATTTATTCCTGGAACTGTATAGTGTAAGCATCTAGGAAAACAATAGATCAGGGAGGTTTTGTAGCGAGGGTGTATTATCTTCCTTGTCCAGCTCAGAAAGAATAGCCTTGAGAGAGGCGTTGAAGTTTAACATTTTAAAGAATCAGGAATTTGACTTGGCCAGAAGAGAGTTACATGCAAGAGATCCAAAGGAACAAATGAAAGTATTGGAAGGGGATGAATGAGGAAAGAAGGTGGAAGAAGGCTGGCTGTCAAGGGTTGTCTGCTTAGCCCTGACACTGAGGTCCTCCTCCAAGGGTCTTCTACTGGTTCCCTCACTGCAAGAAGTAAAGTTACAGGGAACCAGGCAGGGGGCCTTCTCAGTAGTGGCGCCTTCCCTGTGCAATGACCTCCCTTCAGAAGTCAAGGCGATAAAGAATTACACAACTTTTAGAAGACATCTGAAGGCAGCCCTGTACTGGCAGGTCTTTTGAGAGCCAGTGTGGTGTAGTGGTTAAGAGCGGTAGTCTCGTAATCTGGGGAACCGGGTTCACGTCTCCGCTCCTCCACATGCAGCTGCTGGGTGACCTTGGGCTAGTCATACTTCTTTGAAGTATCTCAGACCCACTCACCTCACAGAGTGTTTGTTGTGGGGGAGGAAGGGAAAGGAGAATGTTAGCCGCTTTGAGACTCCTGAAGGGGAGTGAAAGGTGGGATATCAAATCCAAACTCTTCTTCTTCTTAATGCTTGACGTTTTTATTATGTTTTTAGATATGCTGTAGTCTGCCCTGAGTTGCTGGGGAAACCCAGCCAGATGGGCAGGGTATAAAGAAGTAATAATAATAATGATAATAGAAAATGAGGACCTATCAGGAATGTTAACAACATGGATACAATATTATCACTTAAATGAAGTATTTAAGAAAGATGGGAAATGAGGGTTTAGTGAACAAAAATCACAATTGGAGAGAGACCTTTTAGAATGTAATGTAATGTTAAAGTGCTGTCTAAAATGTACAGTACTAGATATTATTGGAATTGGAAACAAAGCATGAGCAAGTAAAATATTTAATGATACATTGGGCAATAGACATTGGTCATAATATAGAGATAGAAGCATGGGAACAATTGTGGAATATGGATATAAAATTTGCAGTATATTATGGTTTAAGAGAAAATTATATGAAAATGATATATAGGTAGTATTTAACACCTAGTAAATTGGCAAAAATGTATAAATCAAAATTGAATAAGTGCTGGAAATGTAAAGAGCAGGAAGGTACTTTTTATCATATGTGGTGAACTTGTTGTAGGGTTAAAGTTCACTGGGAAATGAGATATAATGAAATGAAAAATATGTTTAAGATAATATTCGTAAAAAAAACAAACCCTGAAGCTTTCATCTTGGGAATTATAGGGGTAGAACTACATAAACAGTATAGAAACCTATTTATGTATGCAACTGCAGCTGCAAGAATGTTACTTGCCCAGAAATGGAAATAAGAGGTCCTGATGAGAGAAGAATGGATACAAAAACTTTTGGAATATCCAGAAATGGCAAAACTTACCAGAAGAATAAGAAATAGAGATAACAAACATTTTATAAAAGAATGGACATGGTTTATTGAATATTTACAAGCAAATTGTAAACTGATAAAGACATTGGCAGGATTATTGTAATAATCTGCAGTTTTAAAATGAATATAGAATTAAAATAAATAAATAAAGGCATGTTAATCTAGAACAGGCTTCCTCAACCTCGGCCCCCCCAGATGTTTTGAGACTACAGTTCCCAGCATCCCTGACCACTGGTCCTGTTAGCTAGGGATCATGGGAGTTGTAGGCCAAAAACATCTGGAGGTCCGAGGTTGAGGATATGCAATAAAGAATAACACAAAGTTCAGGAACCACAGAAAGAGGAGGAAGGAAGTCGAATTGTTTGAAATGTTGCAATTTTTGTAAAATTATTGAAATGGATACAAATGAAAACTATAAATAAAGTTAAATAATACAGTGGTGCCTCGCAAGACGAAAAGAATCCGTTCTGTGATTCTCTCCGTCTAGCGGTTTTTTCGTCTTGCGAAGCAAGCCCATTGAAGGATTAGCGGATTAGCGCTATTAGCGCTATTAGTTCTATTAGCGGCTTTTAGCGGCTTATCTGCTGATCGGATCAGCTGATAAGCGGCTTAGCGGCTTAGAAAAAGGGGGGGGAGGAAAAAAACCAGCAGGAACTTGCAAGACATTGTCGTCTTGCGAAGCAAGCCCATAGGAAATTCGTTTTGCGAAGCACCTCCAAAACGGAAAACTCTTTCGTCTAGCGAGTTTTCCGTCTTGCGAGGCATTCGTCTTGCGGGGCACCACTGTAATTAAATAATAATGTAATAACGGAACTGGGAGCCAGGATATGAAACGAACTAGGGGGGCAGAGTATGAGAAAAAGTCAGGAGCTGGGGACAGGAAATATGAACAGGAATGCAAGAGCTCAGGAAAATGTCGCTCATACAAGGCTCATCTAGAAAAGCTAGTCTTTCTGTCCATAAGTAACAAATGGCCAGCCTGGTTGGGTGGAAGAAGGCCAGATCTGGAAGGTTCTTACCTGGAGAGGCTGTGGTTATGTGTCTCACCACATGAGACAGTGGCCGCTTTCCAAGTAGAAATCAAGTCATGGTAGAAGATCAGAGATAGTAGAGAAGACACAGAGGCCTGTTGGTCAAAGGGGGGGGGGGTGTCTCCAAGGTGCTCATCTCCCTAAGACATGTAAAGAAGATTAAAGAGACCAGAGGAAAATTAAAATAGTGCCAGGTAGAAGGCAATCATAGGATACATTCAGATAACTGGGAACTAGGGCTGGGCGACATCTGGTCTTCAACATCATGATTTATCACCAGCTAATCTTTATGATGGGACGCGGGTGGCACTATGGGTTAAACCACAGAGCCTAGGGCTTGCTGATCAGAAGGCTGGCGGTTCGAATCCCTGCAACAGGGTGAGCTCCCATTGCTCAGTCCCTGCTCCTGCCAACCTAGCAGTTCGAAAGCACGTCGGAGTGCAAGTAGATAAATAGGTACCGCTCCAGCGGGAAGGTAAATGGCGTTTCTGTGCGCTGCTCTGGTCCTCCAGAAGCGGCTTAGTGATGCTGGCCACATGACCCAGAAGCTGTACGCCAGCTCCCTTGGCCAATAAAGTGAGATGAGAGCCGCAACCCCAGAATCGGCCACAACTGGATCTAATGGTCAGGGGTCCCTTTACCTTTACCTTTAGTGTTATGTACAAAACATAAACAGTAGTTAATATTAAGTAGGACTAGTGAAAACAAGTCAGCTTCATAAATCAGTCTGGACTTATTTCCATGAGCCACAACCCCAGAATCGGTCACGACTGGACCTAATTGTCAGGGGTCCCTTTACTTTACCTTTAATCTTTGTGATATACCAATATATCACAATGTCTGAAATAAGGATGGAGCTATGTAGAGGCATTGTCTGGCTTAACAGTTTTTCCTGCATTGTGATTTTTGCATAACACGCACACATCATGATTTACGAGATATTGCCAGGTCAAAAATTATGAAAATGATTTTACAATATGGACTTCAAACTGGTTTTGGATGATATCTCAATATATCACCCAGCCCTACTGGGAACCACGAGCCTTCCAAATGTACTATATCAGGGGCAGCATGTGCTGTTCTCCACTTGAGATGAAACAGGAAGTGCCACTGTCTGCCCTGCCACCTCTAAGGCTGGCGGAGAAGCAGTGCTGGCATTGGCACCAATTTCCAGTGACATCTCACATGCTGCAGGAGATATTATGAGCTCTCACTAGAAATCAGTGCTGATTCTCCACAAGCAGTGGAGGCAGTGGGATGAGCAAGGCCCTTGCGTTGGTGCCACCTTAGGGACTTCCGCTGCCTGAGGCAGCTGCTTCACCCTGCCTGTACTCTATGTATATGGTGCCTCCACTGCCAGGCAAGGCAATTGACTGCAGACTTAAATCAGTGTGGCCGAGCCAAGCATTGCCTCCATTCCACTTCCCTGGATTTTGAAGAAGCGACAGAGGGATGACACTGCTGGCGTAAGTGCTGGGTTGGATCACTGCCTCCCCACGTCCTTGCACATGCCATATATTTGCCATCTGAGTTCCAACTAAGATCAAACCAAGCAAGGAACAGATGCCTGACTTCCAAGCTAGCAAGTGCCCAGCCAGTTAATCTTTTTGTGGCTTTATTTCTGCATCGGGCCTTATATATAAGCGGCCAAGAGTATCAGTGCAACAGCATCATTGATGCAGTTCCCAGAAGAATCAGTGAAGACCAGGGATAAACTGGCAAAATCCCTTGGGGGCACAGATAGAAATAAGCCAGACCCGTTTTGCAAGGCTGTGTCTGGTCTCTCCTTGCTTGTATTCATGTCCAGTGGCTCCCTGAGGCTCTTGAGGATCAAAGGAACTGGATGTCTGTCATCTACCATAATTTTTAGGAGGCATCACTCTGAAATGGCAGTTCTTGGTTTGAAGTGAACTAAGGGTTTTTATTTTAAATGGTAAGACATAATGGCCTCAGTAAATCCTGTAGGCTTAGCTGGAAAAGACAGAGTTGTGCTGCCTTGATTCTCTGTAGATATCTCCAAATTACAGACCTCCGTAGCACAGTCCTAAAGATGTTTACTCAGAAGGAAGTCCCACTGATTTCAATGGCACTTACTTGATTGTGTGTTTAGGACTTCAGCCTTGAGCTTTCATGGGAGAAAGCTCCATGGAACACAGTGCAACATACTTCTGAGCAATGCTTTGTAATGCACAGTAATTGCACTGCCTAAGTGGATCGTCAGTAATTCTCATTTCTTGATGGAGTCCTTCTGTAGAGTATAAAAAGGGATGTCTAACAAAGCAGCTTCCAGATATTACCTGTGCCAGACATGGGGAAATCTTTGTCTCTTTCGATGTTGCTGGACCTTAACTCCCATAAGCCCCAGATGGTATGACCAGTGGTCAGAGATTATGGGAGTTGTAGTCTAATATCATCTGGAGGGTCACAGGTTTCCCATTCCTGACCTTCCTTCCTTCCTTCCTTCCTTCCTTCCTTCCTTCCTTCCTTCCTTCCTTCCCCTATCACTCTCTCCCTTTCTCTCTTAATTTCCCCCAAAAGTAGTGGAAAGGTCCTTACCATCAGTTGAAATATAATCTGTCCTGCTTCCTGAGATCTCTAGTTGTCATCTGCTATCATACGTCACTGGATTCCATCTGTTCAGTCCTTCTGAATATTTCCCCATATCTTTTAACCTTGTTAGTTTTATAACACCCAGTCACTCCCATATTTTCCTAACCAAGTCTAATGTACCAATTTTTAAAGCAGGGATGACTAACCTTTCCTTTGGCTCAAGGGTCACATTTACCTGTGGTCAACCACCCCAGGGGCTGCAGGCAGGTGGGCAAGGGGGGGGCACCCCAGACTCTCTCCCATACCTACTCTCTCTCTCTCTCTCTTTGTCTCTCTCTTGTGTGTGTGCATTCACACATACACACACACACACACACAGAGAGAGAGAGAGAGAGAGAGAGAGAGAGAGGGAGAGAGAGAGGGAGAGAGAGAGAAGCATACAGCCTTCAGCTCACCTGTTGGCAGAGGAGAGGGCCGAAGAGCCCTCTCAGCTTATTAAAGAACTAGTGGCCAACAGGGTGCCCTTCAAATGTTGTTGGACATAAAAAGGAAAGACTGTAAGTTGTTTTTATAGGCAGTAACAGCAGCAAGAATATTATTGGCCCAAAAATGGAAGCAAGACGAATTACCAACATTAGAAGAATGGAGGATGAAATTGATGGACTACGCAGAATTAGACAAGCTAACAGGAAGGATCCGAGACCGGCAGGACCAGAGGTTTACCGAATACTGGACTAAATTTACGGAGTATCTGAAAAGTATTTGCGATGATCAAATTACGTTTGTAGGACTACAAGGAGCTCTGTGAGGAGTAATTTAAGAAATATTGTAAAAATGGAAGGGAAGAACTGATTTGTTAGGAAACGTAAGGGCAATATTAAGTTAGGAATTGCAGGAGAAATAATTAAGACGGAAGGCTATCAGAGATGCTGAAGGAAGTCCAAATAAGGATATATGTATAATAATTTGTGTGGTATGTCTAAAAAAAATTGTATGCTAAAATTAATAAAAAATATTCCAACAAAAATCAAATGTTGTTGGACTACAACTCCCATCAGCCCCAGCCAGCAGGGTCAGTGGTGAGGGATGATGGGAGTTGTGGTCCTGCAAACACTTAGAGGGCACCAGATTGGCTACCCCTGTGTTAAATGATCAGTCCAAAGAGCAGGGAGGAGGTGAGATGCTTTTTCATTAAGGTGCTGGTCTCTGCCCACCCCAGCACTTTCTCTCCTCTAATTATTTTTCTTATTTTGCAGCTGCTGCCCAAATCAGTGAGGTCTTGTCAGGGGCAGAAAGTGTTGCTGGCAAGTGAGGGGCATCAGGCTCCCAAACTAAGGGCTAGCAATACATTCTCATGAAAGGCACAGGAAGTCTTCTTAGGGCAAGGGCTGGCGACTGCTGTTCAGCTGCACAGCTCCTTGCTACCTTCCCCGTTCATTAAGCTGCCTGTCCTTCTAACAATGTCACCTGAGCATACCTGCCAGAAATGTTTCACCTTTCCCTGTCGCAATAATTTGCAAACTTGGCCTCCGGCTGAACGTAACCTTTTAGTAGTTGATGGCAGAAGGGAGTAAGCTTAGAATATATAAGCAATTGCAAGGGTTAATTGGAGGAGACAGCTTTTTGTTTTCCTAACTTGTGGAATGACTGAAGGTTGTTTTTAAACTGTGACAAGCCTGCTGTTTTACTTTCGCTTGACAGAAAAATGGCTCATCTTTTGAGATGCTGAAATTTGGGCTGGTGACTAGTCCTTTGAGACCACTTAGAGCATGAGTCTTAGAGAAACAGGTTGTAAAATAACCTCAGGGTTGCCTTTTAACTTGATGTTCTATTGCAGTTCAAGCCCTGCTCTTAATGATGCAAGCGCTGAGTAGCCACACGTTTGTGTAAGAGTGCGCCTGTTCCCCTGGGAATAAAAACTTTGCCCGAAGAAAAGCATTTCTTTCCTGTAATTGGAGTTCTTGTTTATAAGGCCTTGCGGAGGCTGCAGCAGATTATTTTGTGCAAATCAGGCGTGTTTAGTCCACATTCCTCCAGATATTGCTGGACTTTCCCTTTTCCCTAACCATTGGTGATGCTGGCTGGGACTGATGGGAACTCTAGTCCAACAACATTCAGAGGGGTGCAGGTCTTGCTACAACACCCAGTGGTAAGAATAAGCATTCCTAAGGGCTCTAGTATTCCAAACTCCAAATAAGGCAACCAAAACAGATTGTAGCCGAACAGAAACATATGAACATAAATTATATACAATAAATAAAGCATAATCTTAAATCTCGAAGGAGGCCACGTGACCTAAGTGTAGCAGCCTTTACTGCAAATTTAGCTGTATTAAACGTTACAGGCTTGTCCAACCCAGACAGCAGATATTTAATCTTATCCATATTGCCCTAAGGGCTTTAGTACACACTCAGTCTGCCAGAGCTTTTAGTTGGGAAAGGACCATTGCCTTTGCTATTGCCCGCTTGTGAGTGAGTCACCATCAGTAGAGTCAGAAGGCTCATTGGGGCAGGAGAGCCTGGGTGGTCACGAATATATAGGGCTGACATATGGTGAGCCAGATCATTGGTCCATTTAGCCTAGATCCAGTGGTTCTGACTGGGAGTGGGTTTCCGGGATCTTGGGCAGAGGTTTTTCTCCTCACCATCTCCCTGGCCCTTTTACCTGGGAACGAACCCATTGGAGTTACAGTCCAACAAGGGTACCTCACCCCTCCCACCTCTGCTCTGAACATCACCCTTTAATGTCCCCAGGTGTCAACAGAGGGAAAGCAATTCTGTGCTGTTAAACTGCCTTAAATGAAGCCAGACCAGTGACTCTTCCAGCTTAGTACTGTTTACAGTAGCTGGCGATGACTCTCCAGGGTTTCACACAGGAATTCTTCCTGGAGGTGCCCAGGATTGAACCCGGGTACCTTCTGCATGCAGAGCAGTTGCTCTGCCACTGAACTACAGACCCTTCCCTTTCGGGGAACGGGATCCGCAGACCAGGAGAGAACTTCTCCCTAGCCCAGGAGAGAAGTGGCTTGTGTAGCAGGCAGCACAATCCTCTTCCAGCTTTTGGGTGCCTAAAGGCAGGTGTGTATTTGGACAGAGGGATTTTCCAGGCTGACTAATTCCTGGTGATCCTCACCCCTCCTCTCTCTCAGGAGGGATTTTGTACCTCTGATGTCAAGAATCCACATGTGTCAGACAGCAGACTGTTGCCAGCTGGGCTCCTTGCCAAATGCAGAGCAAAATGCCTTTTTGCAGCACTGGCTGTTTTCCTGGAGCCCTCGAAGGGACATCCAGCTGCAGCATCCCTCCCAGGAGAAACTCAGTCTCCCTTCCAGAATCCATCCCCCTTTCCTACCACATTCCTTCCCTCTGCCTCCATTGCCTTGTAGCCTTTGGCTCTTTGTCTGTAGGGTGCTGCTGGCCAAGTGCAAGCAACTGCCTGTAGGGAACATCTGCTCAGGGTGATAACACAGAAGAGAGGCTCATACTGATCCCCTCTGTGTGGAGGCCTCCTTTGCCAAATCATTCGCAGTAGGCCAGGGCATTTGGAGGGTGGGGGGAGGTGCAAATCCCGGCTTAATGTTCGATCACAGACCCTCCATTTGAGGACATTAGGATGCTCTCAGGAGCATCTGCACTTAATGCACGTGAGAGAAGCAATTTCCTTTCTGCCTTCCCTCCCCCACCCCAAAGAAAAGAGGGTCTTGACGTGGGTTGGCATCTGCTATGCCAGTTATGCTGTTGGCACAAGATCTGCCAGGCCACCCACAGAAGGATGCCACGTTATCAGCTGCCAGGTTATTCCTGCCCCCACCTCCCTGCCAAACTGGAGTCCTTGTGCATCGGTTCAGGCCAAGATGAAATGCATCCCTTTTGGAAAGCAGGTTACAGTTTCAGCACATTGCAGAGAAATGTGTGCGCGCAGCCAGGGACCGAGGGAGGGAGCTGTACCAAGGGGAAGAAAGGGGAAGAAAGAGACAATCTTCTATAGCTTTACCCCTGCTGGGCATCCTTTCTCAAAAGAGAGAGACGATCCCTTCTGCAGGGTCTGGTTTCTTTAGGTTATTTTTTTAAAAAAAGAGACTCTATCAAATTTAACAGCAGACATAAAAGCCTTAGATGTGAATGGTTTGGAAACAGAAGCTGAAACACCTATTGTAACTTCTCTGTTGCTGCCTGTGGGCTGTTTGGATTGAACGAGACTCAGGAAGGGCTCCCTGCAACATCCAAATTTCAGGGTGATGGGTTTACACTTTGTGACATCCTCCCCACTAGTGGAATGTTAAGGTTGTACCATTTTCTTGTGGGGTGGGAAGAGAAGAATGAAATGAGCCATTTCCTAACACCCCTGCCAGTCTGCTTAAATGAATGTAGATCTAGCATTGTCCCTTGGTTAGCTTTGTATGTCAACTAAAACAAAGGTTTGGTTGATTCAGTCCCAGCCTGGTGTTAAGCTTTGCGGAATGGACAGAGGGCTGACTATCGCACTGGGCCAGGAGTAGAGAGCATGTGTGTGGCCCCTGAGATGCTGTTGGGGTCCAACTTCCATCAGCCCCACTTAGAGAGCCAATGTTCCCCAGGTGGCACAGTGGGTCATTGTGTCTGGCTGTTCAGCAGAGGTTGGTGGTTTGAGCCCAACCAGAGATGGCTGTGAGCAGGATTCCTGCATTTTCTGGCCCTGGGGGTTCCCTTCCAGCTCTATGGTTCTGTGATTCTAATGGTCAGGGATGATTGGAGATGTAGCCCAACAAAACTGGGGAGGCCAAAGGCTCCCCACCAATGCACCAGGTGTACCTTGTAGGGCAGAGAGCATCATACATTTGCTGTTCAGGAACTGCAGTGGCAGAACATAAGACTTCTCTATACTAAACCAGACTATTTGGCTCTTTAGCCCAGTGGCTCTTCCGAGGCCTTTCCCAGCATCTTCTCCCTGCAAAGCTTTAAACTGGAGATAGCAGGGACTGAACCCGGGACCTTGTTCCTCCAAAGCATGTGCTCTGCCACTGAGCTGCAATAGTTCCTTCCCTAGGGAGGGGATAGGCACAGATAGCCTGAAGAGTTAGGCAAAAATCAGAGTATCCCAGCAACCTTGGCCCAGGGCTGGTTAGGACTCCCATAGATTATGAGTGAAGAATCTGTAGGTATTTTGAGGTGACAACACAGAGTAATTTTGCTTAGCAAACACTTTACTAGCCTCAGCCCTGTTCAGTGGCGATTGCTGATAAGACCCAGATAGAGTGGATCAATAACAGCTGTAGAGGCTGTTATTGATAACAGCTTCTGCTTAGGCGAGTTGAAGTACAAACATTGTCTCGAGCAATTTTTAGCAAGAAGCATTACCTTGATAAAGCGTTTCAAAATCGTATCTGTGTTGCATAGGTATTATCTTATTTGATGTTGCGATTGCACATTATCTAGATCCCAGAGCAGGGCCATATGAGGCTGCCACCTTGCTGAAGCTGAGCAGGTCTGGGTCTGATTGGGGTAATGGACTATCCCCAAAGAAAGCATGGCTGGCTGGCTAGAACACTGAAGAGGAGTGTTCCATGGTGCAACATTTTGTTGCAGGTTCCACTTGCTGACAACTATTTACAGTGACTGCTAAACAGAGCCTCAGTGCTCAGAATCAGAGTACATTTGATTTTTAGCTGCTGCCTGGGGATGGAAAACAGTATCAGAAGACTATTGCCTTTGTGCCCCGAATGTGGAGTTCTTGGAGGCGTCAAATTGGCATCTGTGTGGAAGCTGGTTCTGATGGACAGTGGCGTAGCGTGGGTTGTCAGCACCCGGGGCAAGGCAAGTGATTAGCGCCCCCTAACCCGTGGATTTGCGCCCCCTAACCCGTGGATTTGCGCCCCCTAACCCTAACCCCCAGATGTTGCGCCCGGTGCGGCCGGCCCCCTCTGCACCCCCCACGCTACGCCACTGCTGATGGACCTTTGGTTGTATCCAGCAAAGCTATTAATATATCATTTATTTATTCATTCAAAGCTTTTAGGCCCTGCTTTCAGTCGGAAAAGCTCCCAGAGCAGCTTACAAAATTACTAAAAATAACGCAGTCCCCGACCCTCGGTCTGAAAATCTAAAAAGGGCATGGCACAAAAGGAAAAAAGGATGAGGGAAGAGAGAGAAAAAGCAAACTTTGGCACTCAATCCTTAATGTTTCCTTATGGTGGTCAGTTGGGATGGAGATGGGCTGCCCACAGTTCAGAAAATATGCTTTATTATTACTGGGTAGCCTGGTACGCCTGCTCGGACATGCCCAAAATCCATTGGCCTCCACTCTCTGCATCTTTTCTTGGGAATACTGTCATAAACCCAGATTCTCTGCCTCCCACCCTCCGAGATTAATGATACCTGACTGATGACATTCTCTCTTCCAAACCAAATGATCCACCCCGATTAATTCCTGACCTCTAAGGCTCTTGGGAGGGCTTGCCGGGTCATAAGCTGCTTTTGCAAAAAGCAGGATTTTCACGGCTGCTCTGGGGGACACCGCCCCCCCCAACTCTCCTCTTTGGAATGTGTCATTCTGCTTTCAGCAGCAGTAGCAGCATGTGACTGGGGTAGGTTACTGATGGATATGTACCCACTCTCTAAAAAAAACCCACCCAAAACCTGCAGCAGTTATTTTGTCCCAAAGTTTTAAAGCCTTTTGGTGAATCCTTGCCTAATTGGTCTGGCCAGTAACTTACTGTCCTAGCAATAATACACCCGTTTGAATCTGTAGATGTAGCCTATGTCAATACAGTGGTACCTCGGGTTAAGAACTTAATTCGTTCTGGAGGTCCGTTCTTAACCTGAAACTGTTCTTAACCTGAAGCACCACTTTAGCTAATGGGGCCTCCCGCTGCCACCGCACAATTTCTGTTCTCATCCTGAAGCAAAGTTCTTAACCCGATGTACTATTTGCGGGTTAGCGGAGTCTGTAACCTGAAGCGCCTGTAACTCGAGGTACCATTGTATTTAACTGGCCACAGGAATGTGCTGCCTTAATAGAGTTAACTTGGCCAAATGTTAGGGTGGTCATGTGTCCAAAGAGAGGACAGTCCTCTCTTTGAAGGCATCCTCTGCTTGAAGTGGTCACTCTGGCAAATGATTGTCAGCTAACCCCCCCCCCCCATGCAGAAACATTGATATGTAGAATGCATGACTCTAAGGAATACCAGGTCAAATACACATTGCTTCCTGAAGAAATTCAGGCTTCAAAGGGACTTCTGTAGCTGTAACTCCCTTCACAACCAGGCTGATTCTACACAAGATTGGATCCCTCCCTCCCTCTCCGTTGCAAATAGAAATCAATGTAAAATGTTATTAAAACAATGTTCCTTAAGATGGATGCAATCTAAAAAAATTCTAGATAGACCCTCTCTAGCACAAGCACTTTCCCTGCACTGGATGTTTATCTGGAGAGGTTTTTGACAGTCTTGCCTAAAGGTTAGGGATGGGCTCCTGCAGGTCTTGTTAGGTCAGCTGGCAGTAATTTCCATTCAGACAAGTCTTTGTCATGATCAGCGCTGTTTCCATTCCACTGCAGTTCAGTTTCCACCGAATACCACAGGATTCATCCTACAGCTCACTTTTTAGTATAATTTATGCAATCATTTATATGATTAAAAAATGATTTCCACCCGAGTCATTTCAGTGTAAAGGAAATGCCAAAACAATGTCAAAAAACAAACCACGGTCATTAATTATGCTTCAGCTGCGAGCTTTAGAAAAACCCAACAATGTTGTGAGCTAATACTGATTGCATTAACTTGGATTGTTGCTGATTGTATTTGCAAGATTGATTTCCATTCCAGACTTGGGACATAAATGCAAACAAAAGCGATTTCTGCTTCTGACAGAATTCTCCAACATCCCAAGTTGCTCCTGGCGCTTGGGGACACAGCAGAGAAGATCACACTTTGTAGATTCATGAATCTTCCCTTCTGGAAAGAGGAGCTTGACATGTACAGATTTAAAATACAGGTAGCATTACTAAGAATCTCTTAGGAGACCTTAAGGATAACAGTATAACAAAAAGAAGGTGGTGATTTCTTTCTTCCTGAGATGTGGTTGCCATGCCATTTGTGGCTTAATATGCCAGCCTGAACTGGTCATGTGCTGAAAAGCTTCTAGACTAGAGCTAGCCTGGATAGCTCAGTTGCTTAGAGTGTGGTGCTGATTATGCCAAGGTTGCAGGTTTGATCCCCGTATGAGACAGCTGCGCTTTCTTGCATTGCATATTCCTGCATTTCAGGGGGTTGGACTAGGTGACCCTTGTCGCCCCCTCCAACTCTACAATCCTATGATTCTAGAAGCTTCTTCAACTCCTGGAATGACGATTTAACAATCCCTCTGTTTCCAAGGCAGGCTTATTTTGGGATGGGTGGCGGCAAAGGCGCTCCTCTTCCACCTTTCCACCACGCTGGTTTTCCAAGCCAGCGGTCAGTGTTAAAACCATGTAATACCAATCCTGCTACAACATACAATGTTGCCAGAGTCTTCACAGCAGTGGTCAAAATTCGTCAGATGATGACCTGTGCCACAAACTAGATTTAATGAACACTCACATCAGAGTGCTCTCTAAACTGAAAGCTGTAGTCTTTTATGTACTAACCTTTTATGCTCTTCCATATCCATTTAATGTTCCTAACCCTTCTTTTAGATTCTTTTAGATTCTTACTGTCTTTTAGATATACCTTCTATTTTAATACTTTTTAGCTTTCCAAAACGTTTGACGGATTCTAAATGATTGTACCCCACCCTACTTATGCTGGTCTGTGACCGTAATAAAGATTTGATTGAAAACCATGTAAAATAGCAGTAAGCCAACTAAAAGGCAAAACAGCCTACGATTTATAAAAGAGCAGATACAGACAGCTGTAAAAAGGAGGTCAAAAATTAACAGCTGTTAAAGGCTCAAAGAGAACAGGCTTTGATGCTGTTGTACAGCAAAAGGGTGGCTTAATTGTGGCTTTGCTGATGAGGCTGGACTCCCAAGTGCTGCCCACCTCAAACTGCATGCCCAATAGTCAGGCATAATGGGTGATACTGGGCAGTAACAGCTGTAAGGCCACAGGTTAGTCCCCCATGTTTTATATAGCTCTCATCGACAAGAGAGGGTTGCTACCCCTCTCCCAGTCTTGAGCTGGAGGGGAGACAAGCACCCATACCCACCTAGCCCACCTTGAAGTTCTAGGCTCATCCATGGTCTTCCCATTCCTTTTCCAGCTAAACCCTATCTGTGATGAATGCATCTGTCCCTGGGCCTGCTGACTGCCTTCATACTGATGCTGATAGTTAATCGTTTCCAGGCATGCTTCGTGGTTTCTCATTCACGCTGGCGTTGTGAACTGAGTGTTGATTTCTTGGTGGCAGGAGAGATCTGCACCTTGGCAGCGGAAAGCCTGTCCCTCGTTTCTCTGCAGCAGATTGCTGCTTACACAGGAGCCAGAGTCATTCCCTGCTCCCTTTCAGGTTTTTTGTGGGGGAGAATGGAGCTACAAGAAACTCAGACCAGCAATGTTGCCCCCAACCCCACCCACTCAAGATGCAAAAACTCACAGCACTACGTCAACTTAGCAATCAAAGCTAATGCAGTTCTAGGCTGCATCAACAGTAGTGTCCCGATCATAGTACTATTCTGCCATGGTTAGATGCCATCTGGAGTACTGTGTCCAGTTTTGGGAGCCACAGGTTAAGAAGGATACTGTATTGTCAAACTGGAACGTGTGCTAAGGAGGGTGACCAAGATGATAAAAGGTCTTGTTGTTGTTGTTTAGTCATTTAGTTGTGTCCGACTCTTCGTGACCCCATGGACCAGAGCACACCAGGCACTCCTGTCTTCCACTCCCTACCACAGTTTGGTCAAACTCATGCTGGTAGCTTCAAAAACACTATCCAACCATCTCGTCCTCTGTCGTCCCCTTCTCCTTGTGTCCTCAATCCTTCCCAACATCAAGTTCTTTTCCAGGGAGTCTTCTCTTCTCATGAGATGGCCAAAGTATTGGAGCCTCAGCTTCAGGATCTGTCCTTCCAATGAGCGATAAAAGGTCTAGAAACTAAGTTTTATGTGTAAAAGTTCAGGGAGCTGGGTATGTTTAGCCCGAGAAAAGAAGTCTGAGAGGTGATATGATTGGCACATTCAAATATCTGAAGGGCTGTCCCATGGAAGATAAGAGCAAGCTTGTTGTCTGCTGCTCCAGAGAGTAGGACCCAAACCAATGGATTCCAAACCAAATTACAGGAAAGGAGATTCCAACTAAATTCCCGACTGTAAGAGCTGTTTGACAGTGGAACAGATGCCCTCAGAAGGTGGTGGACTTTCCTTCAATTGAGGTTTGCGTGTGAAGACCCCCAAGACCTCCCAAAGAAAGACACAGTTGACTCCAATATTAGTTTATGGTTACTGGCATAATTTTGGCCACAACTTTATTGATTGCGGAATGTGAGTGGCTTGCTTAGGCATTGGTTCAACTAGCTGCACCTACACCTCTGGCAGGGCAGCACTGACAACTAGACACCGGCAAAAGTCAGTAAGGGTAAACATACTGGGGAAGCATTGGTCCTACCACAGACACAACCTCACCCCAAATGCTCCCAGGGGCTCTGGCGTGGCCCTAATCCCTGGAAGCGGATTGGACAAAAGCATGGTGAGCACCTGGATTCCTTTAACAGAATACCCTATCGCACATTGGGAGGGGCAGGTATGACAACATTCCCTCACCTCACCTTGAATCGATGCCTAACTGCCAAACCTTACAAAGTTGTGTTGATTTGCTACACGGCAGGCGAAACCCAAGTGGCAACAGCCAATCAGCCAAATGGGAAAAATCCTATCGGGCCCCTGTCCCAAAAACAGGCAACCCACGACGGCATAGCAAGGTCATAAAGGTAAAGGGACCCCTGACCATTAGGTCCAGTCGTGACCGACTCTGGGGTTGCGGCGCTCATCTCGCTTTATTGGCTGAGGGAGCCGGCGTACAGCTTCCGGGTCATGTGGCCAACATGACTAAGCCGCTTCTGGTGAACCAGAAACGCCGTTTGTACCTATTTATCTACTTGCACTTTGACGTGCTTTCAAACTGCTAGGTTGGCAGGAGCAGGGACCGAGCAACGGGAGCTCACCCCGTTGTGGGGATTCGAACCACCGACCTTCTGACCGGCAAGTCCTCGGCTCTGTGATTTAAGCCACAGTGCCACCCACGTCCAGCAAGGTCATAGCAAGCCCTAAATATAGGGAGGGTGATCTGATGCACGAGGTGATAAGAGGAAGCTTGACGCAACATGCAGCAGTATAAATAGGTCCTCCGGCTGCCAATTCTCTCAACCCCATTGGCCAGAATTACCCCAGCAACTGAGGGACCCTATCAGGTCGTGGCTATCCAAACGATCCAACCCACACAAACAAATAAGGTCAGTCATAGTGATTTCACTGCAACACGTGCCCTCCGTGATGAGGACATGATTTGTAAAGAGAGGTTGCCAGGGATGCTTGAGCTGTGATTATTGCACTTCAGGGAGTTAGACTAGATGTTCATTGGGGCCCCTTCTGACTTTACAGTTCTATGATTGTACGTTTCCCCTCTCTAACTCTGAAAAATAAAGTGTTTATAAGTAACGCAAACCAGGAGTGGGGAACCTTTGACCTTCCAGTGGTCGTCTGACTCCAGCTCCCATCAGCCCCACCCAGCATAGCAAGTGATCAGGGATGATGGGAGCAATTTTTTTTTAAAAAAAGAACTATTTATATACCACTCACTTGTGTAAAATATCAGTGAGGTGTACAGCAATATATACAAATGCAATATAAAACAAGGGTTATAAAAAAACAGTTTCTATTAAGATGGAGGGAAATGTCTCTTTTCCCCACCCCCCCACCCCTCTGAAAAAAAAAATGCTGCTAATTTCCGTAATGTCCTTCCAGGCATCAGGTGGGCTGGATTTTCCCAACTAATTCTACTGTTTGCTCATCACATTCATTCATGTCTGCTCCTGCCTATGGTTAATTGGAAAATTGATTTTTCCCCCTCCGAAAATGACACTTCCTAATAATGAGAGTTTAATTGCATCCAGGACACTGAGGAGAGGAGACTTCTAAGGCCAGCAGGCTGAAGGGAGCACACTGGGGACTCAGGGCAGCCCTTGCCTTGAGGAGGGACTGAAGACCTGTCAGTGGACTGCAGTTGCTTCTGCAGCATCAGCAATCCCTTCACAGCCCTTTTCTTTCTGCCAAGGGCTTCATCTGCCTCTCACTTAGGATCAGATTCAGAATTTATAGGCCGGTAATGCCAAACCAAGGGACACGGGTGGTGCTGTGGGTTAAACCACAGAGCCTAGGACTTGCCGATCAGAAGGTCGGTGGTTCGAAACTCCGTGACAGGGTGAGCTCCCGTTGCTCTGTCTCAGCTCCTGCCAACCTAGCAGTTCGAAAGCACGTCAAAGTGCAAGTAGATAAATAGATACCGCTCTGGCAGGAAGGTAAATGGCATTTCCATGCACTGCTCTGGTTCGCCAGAAGCGGCTTAGTCATGCTGGTCACATGACCTGGAAGCTGTATGCCAGCTCCCTCGACCAATAAAACGAGATGAGTGCCGCAACCCCAGAGTCAGTTAACTGGACCTAATGGTCAGGGGTCCCTTAACCTTACCTTTAATGCCAAACCATGGTTTATCATGCCGTACGCAAGCAAGAAAGAGCTTGCAAAAAAAGTCAGGAGATAGTTTTGGCTAGCATTTACTTCCACATTCTACAAATCGTGAATTTGTGGCTTAAAAGCAATCCATGGTTAGCTAAAGGAGCCAAGTTTGTAACATGTGGCTTGAAGTCAGCTTGTTTGGAAACTTTTATAAATGCCGCCCAATCCCTGCCCCCCACCCCAGCCAAAGAAAATGGCAGCAGTGCAGTGATTGTGACTTACTTTGAGCCATGGTGGAAGTCTGAACCCACCATCAAACCACTGATCTATGATAGAGTGGGCATACATTTTGCCACAAGAACAGCATGTCTCAGTGGGTGGTCAAGGGCCAGATTCCAGGGAGTGTGACTGGATCTGGCTACACACACATTTAGTCTCTCTCTCACACTCTTTAAATGGTGAGGGATATAACCATGTACATTTCTCCTCAACCTAATTGGTGTTCGCCCAACACAGTCATAGTCCACAATTGGTGACAAGGAAAATATGGCAGGAGGGATAACTTGGGTACTCACAGTGGGTTGCAATGAAGGCCTCTGAGGCCACAGGCAGGCCAATGGTTGCCTACTGTCAGGGACCGTGCTGAGGAGGGTTGCACTGAGGAGGAATAGTGGGAGCCTCCCCCTCCCCCTGCTCCTGATCCGGACCCTGAATCTTCCCAGGAGCAGGAGGACAGTATAGATTTGGAACGGTGGTTTGCAGAGGGGCATAGTTCAGAAGGCAGTAGCTGGGAAATATTAGATGGGGGACGGCTAGGAGAAGAAAGACTGGAAGAGAGAGGGTTAACAGATTCACAGTCTCTGCACAGCATTCACCCCCCCTTCTCCAAAGTCACAGAAAGCTCAGAAAGTGGCAGAACAGGAAGCGCAGAGGGTACACGCTCAGATTACAAGATGTAGAAGTGACACAGATTAATAGGGATAGAGGGGGTGTAAGCCTTAATTGGGAGCACCACCATTTCTAGGAGATGGGTTCTTTGTTCTCTCGCTGTGATTATTAAAGTTTCTAACTGGTAAGAAGACACCTTTCCTTTGTTCTGCTTATCTACTGCCACGGGGGAGGAAGCTGATTCCCTGAATCCTGAACACCCATGTGTGATCTAAGGAAACCAGATATGGCCGTGTTGGTGCAGTCCCTAACTAGTTTCATTGGATTCAGTCCAATGCCTTTCCCTATCCTTCTGCAGAAGGCAAGAGGTTTTGACTATGGAGCCCACACTCACACTGACATCCTCAGCTTTTGGGGCTCCTTCCCGTTCTGAGCTGACTCTCTCCCTGCCACTATCCCCCTTGCCTGGGAACACCCATTGCTGTGCCCCTTCCCCATGTTTTTGCTGCCAAACACTAACAGGGGTCAAGCAACCTTTTTGCCCTATGCAGCCCCCTTCCCTGCCCCCAGTCCAGCTCAATGGCTTGTCCTCCAGTTTGTTAGCTCTGAAGGAATGCCACTGTTTGTGTGCGATTTATTGATGGATAGGCTGCTAATTAAAGTGTTGCTTCCCTCAAGGAAGCGAGCTGAGCCTCTGTCTTTTTGAGCAAAAGCGTGTGGGGTTCCCCCGGGGCAATAGGGTCCATCTGCTGAAGCTCCACACTAATGAAGCCCTATTTCTGCAACAATATAACATATTGATCCAAATGTAATATTCACACATCAGGCAACCTTTGTCTGACAGCCCACCTTCTGCCTGCCCCCAGCAGCAACCCAGTTACAAAGGACCCCATTCTAGGCAACAGGGCAAAGTTGTGGGGGGTGGGAAGGAAGCTCAGACATAGTGATGTGTGTCAGCCCCCCCAGGCAATGGGGAAATGCCATTGATTGCACTCGGACAATATTTGGGACATTGTCCTTCTGGAGGTCTCCTGCAAGGCAGCAGTTGTCCAACACAGGCAAACTCCGAGGCTGCCTATTTGCAGCAAGAAATAGGAATTGAATAAAGGTAATGTCTGAATGATGTTCCTTTGACAGGGAGTGGCTTGCAAGCTGATTCGTGGCCAGAGCCTGCGTGGTGCACCATGGCAACTCAGCAGCTAAGTGTGGCCATCAGAATCTGGATATACAGTGGTACCTCGGGTTACAGACGCTTCAGGTTACAGACGCTTCAGGTTACAGACTCCACTAACCCAAAAATAGTATCTCGGGTTAAGAACTTTGCTTCAGGATGAGAACAGAAATCGTGCGGCGGCGGCACAGTGGCAGCGGGAGGCCCCATTAGCTAAAGTGGTACCTCAGGTTAAGAACAGTTTCAGGTTAAGAATGGACCTCCAAAACGAATTAAGTTCTTAACCAGAGGTACTACTGTACAGTCGTATCTCGGAAGTCAAACGCCTTGCGAGACAAATGTTTTGGCTCCTGAATGCCGCAAACCTGGAAGTGATTGTTCTAGTTTGTGAACGTTCTTTGGAACCCGAATGTCCGTCACGGCTTCCGTGGCTTCAGATTGGCTGCAGGAGCTTCCTGCAGCCAATCGGAAGCTGTGCCTTGGTTCCCAAACATTTTGGAAGTCGAACGGGCTTCCGTTTGAATTCTGAGGTACGACTGTACAAAAGGAAATGAGGGATGGAGCAAGAAGGTCTCCTTCTCTCTCAGACAACTCTTGTCTTTCTCCCTTCCTGCCCATGATTCCCTGGGTTGTCTCCCAGAATGCCTCTGTGAATCCACCTCTCTTACTCCTTTCAAAATCCCACATTTTCCACAGAGCTTTTGGCAAATCTCCTCCTTCCAATACCCCACTGTGAGGATGAGGAAGAGTTTCTCCATGCCTTGTTTAAAAGATGGATTTTCCACTTTTCAACAGGGTTTTGCAAAAGATATTTAAAACACAACCGGAGGCATTAATTAGCAAAATAAAAGCCAAAAATGTGTATTTTATTTACTTATCGGGAAGACGTCTCTCTCTTTCCTTTCCTTTCCTTTCCTTTTCCAAAGAAACGTTTAATATATTCAAAGATTCTAATAGTCGCTTAACACAAGTGCAAAAAAGAAAGAAAGTAAAAGCAGTAGTAAAAGCAGTGAGACAATGAAGGCAGGAACACAAAGCATCTGCTAAAAGCTCAGGAAGATAAAATTGTCTTCATTTGGCACCAAACTCTAGTAAAGATGGCACCAGCTGAGTGTTCCTGGGGAGACATTCATCTGGTACAGGCATAGGCAAACTCCGGCCCTCCAGATGTTTGGGACTACAATTCCCATCATCCCTAGCTAACAGGACCAGTGGTCAGGGATGATGGGAATTGTAGTCCCAAACATCTGGAGGGCCGGAGTTTGCCTGTGCCTGATCTGGTACATGTATGTGCATTTGCCTTAAGGAGTACAGTGGTTGTTGTTTAGTCGTTTAGTCGTGTCTGATTCTTCGTGACCCCATGGAACAGAGCATGCCAGGCACTTCTGTCTTCCACTGCCTCCCGCAGTTTGGTCAGACTCATGCTGGTAGCTTCAAGAACACTGTCCAACCATCCCGTCCTCTGTCATCCCCTTCTCCTTGTGCCCTCCATCTTTCCCAACATCAGGGTCTTTTCCAGGGAGTCTTCTCTTCTCATGAGGTGGCCAAAGTATTGGAGCCTCAGCTTCAGGATCTGTCCTTCCAGTGAGCACTCAGGGCTGATTTCCTTCAGAATGGATAGGTTTGATCTTCTTGCAGTCCATGGGACTCTCAAGAGTCCCCTCCAGCACCATAATTCAAAAGCATAAATTCTTTGACGATCAGCCTTCTTTATGGTCCAGGAGTACAGTACAAGTAGCCATTACTGGGGCAGCAGGTACCAGAGACAAGAAACAACTGGGGGGCATTGAACTTGCATGCTCAAGAGGGGGCCAAGCTGCGTGTGATGTTACATTGAATGTGTCATTAAATAGGATAAATTTTGTAGTGAGGGTATATTATCTTTCTTGTCCAGCACAGAAAGAACATCCTTGAGAGAGGCGTTGAAGTTTAACATTTTAAAGGATCAGGAATTTCACTTGGCCAGAAGAGAGTATTGGAAGTATTGGAAAGGGATGAATGAGGAAAGAAGGTGGAAGAAGGGTGGCTGTCAAGGGTTGTCTGCTTAGCCCTGACACTGAGGTCCTCCTCCAAGGATCTTCTACTGGTTCCCTCACTGCGAGAAGCGAAGTTACAGGGAACCGGGCAGAGGGCCTTCTCGGTAGTGGCGCCTTCCCTATGCAATGTCCTCGTTTCAGATGTCAAGGAGATTAAGAACTACACAACTTTTAGAAGACAGCTGAAGGCAGCCCTGTATTGGGAGGTTTTTAATGCTTGGTGTTTTTATTATGTTTTTAGATATTCTGTAAGCCACCCTGAGTGACTCGGGAAACCCAGCCAGATGGGCGGGGTATAAAGTAATAATAATAATGATAATAGAAATTGAGGACCTATCAGTCCTCAACATGGATAGAATATTATCACTTAAATGAAGTATTTAAGAAACATGGGAAATGAGGGTTTGGTGAACAAATATCACAATTGGAGAGAGACCTTTTAGAATGTAATGTTAAGGTGCTGCCTAAAATGTACAAGATATTTTTGGAATGGGAGACAAAGGATGAGCAAGTAAAATATTCAATGATACATTGGGCAATAGACATTGGTCATAATATAGAGATAGAAGCATGGGAACAATTGTGGAATATGGATATAAAATTTGCAGAGAAAATTATATGAAAATGATATATAGATGGTATTTAGCACCTAGTAGATTGGCAAAAGTACTACTACTGCTA
The DNA here is from genome assembly GCF_964188305.1 of Podarcis bocagei. Lineage (NCBI taxonomy): Eukaryota > Metazoa > Chordata > Lepidosauria > Squamata > Lacertidae > Podarcis > Podarcis bocagei. The sequence continues at coordinate 12,977,012 of NC_138141.1, read as the reverse complement.
CTACTACTAATAATAACATTAAAATATGTCATTAGATAAAGGGAAAACTACCATGTGTGCCACACTAAGCTTCTTGGAAGAAAGGTGATATATAAATGTAATAAAATAAATGAGTAAGATAAAATGCTAAATTGTTTTTAAGTAATGGCAGGTGCAGGCCCCACAATTCTTGTCAGGAACATAAGGAGGAGACATTAAATCATTTGCTTCTTTGCTGTGATTCTCATGAAAATTGATCCCCTGCCCCTATAAGCTCTGAGAGGAAAGTTTCTGCTGCAAGTGGTGGAGGTTCTTTGGGATTATAATGAGGAAGTCAAGGGTTAAACCCACACTCATTTTTTTTTAAAACCTTGGTGAAATTAGGAGGGGTGGGTTTAGCATCACATCTAGTTTGGGCTCTGATTTGGTCTACAGTTGTGTATTTTAGATGGAGCGCAGTTGTTTACTATCTGGAGAGTAGTCTAGAGGAGGCTTTTTTTGACCTGACAGCCCAAATCTTTATCACTCCACACTGTGTGGGCTGACTTTGGCAGCTGGGCATGGACAACCCCTGCCAGTCATCTGACATAAAACATGATGCCAGCTGACTGATAGGTGAACAGTCCTGGTCACCTGTCAAAGTTGACCCTCTGCCACAGCTGCCCCAGATAAGGAAGAAGCAGTTAACCCTTTTACTGATGAGAGAAGCACTTACAACAGCTTCCTCTTTGCTGCGGATACACATGTTCACATATATCTAGCCCAGGCATAGGCAAACTCCAGCCCTCCAGATGTTTGGGACTACAGTTCCCATAATCCCTGACTACTGGTCCTGTTAGCTAGAGATGATGGGAATTGTAGTCCCAAACATCTAGGGGGGCAGAGTTTGCCTATGCCTGATCTAGCCTCAAGGCAGCTATCCACAGGTCTGTGCCCTATGGAAAAGTTGCATCGGCCGTGGAGCCCTTTCCCTCCTCTGGCTTATATACCCTAATCTGACGGAGTGAGTACATGCAACCTGAGACTTTTCCTGCATGGAAGGTCCCACTGCTCTTCCCTTTTTAAGCCCCTCCTGGTTCTAGGAAACAGTGGGGCAGGGGAAGGTGGGGAGCCTACTGACCTGTCCCTTTCCTGAACCATCCTTTCTTCCTCCACTACATCCTGCACTCCTTCCTCCGCCTTGGACTGCCCTGACTCACCCTCCTCACCTGTCTCCTGCCTTGCAGGTGGCCTGATACCTCCCCTCTCCTGGGTCACTCCCCTGGTCCCCTGCCTCCTCCACACACTCTTTGGAGCTCTGTCAGGCCCTGACATCATCGGAGGTGGTCTGTTCCACCAGGAAATATGCTGGCCAAGCAGCAATCAAAAGGATCAAACTCTCTGCTGGTGCATAGAAATCAGCTACTCTTTCCTGCTCTCTGTAGGGATCAACTTTGCCAGTGCATTCCTTGGAGGGAAGTTGCTGGTGAAGCAGATTCCTGAAGAGAGCAGGATTTAGCCCCTCTGCTCATTTGCTATTGGGCAAAGAGTTTGTTCCTGCCCTCTGCAGGGGTCTGAGCAGTATTTAACCCACTGTTAAATGCCCAAATGCCCTGTCCTCTACCACTCTATCTCACCTGCTGTAGCACAGATGAAGAACCTGTGGCCTTCTAGACGTTGTTGGACTGCAATTCCCACCATCCCTGAGGGCTGGCCGCACTGGCTGGGGCTGATGAGAACTGAAGCCGAACAACATCCAATAGGTTACAGGTGCCCCATCTCTGCTGTAGCAAGGTGTTCAGATGGGCCACACAAGTGGTGATGGGAAGGGCAAGAGATAAAGAGAGGTTCAATGGGCTGCAGCCTGGCAAGTCTAGGAGAAAGGGTTGGATCCAATGTCACCTGAATAACTTGTTCTGCTAGTGCACAGAATCACACTTGTGCAATGGATCTCCCCCCTTATCTGTTCTGGGGTTTCCTCTCCCTTTAGTGGAGATTTGGGGAGGGCATGGGGGGGAAGCAAAGTGGGGAAATTCAATTGCGCAAGTGAAAATCCTTTGCCATTGGATCTAGTGCATCAGCTACTGTCCTGAATGTTGAACATGGTACAGAAATAGCCCTAAATATCTCCTACTCAATAATAAGCTCTTCATTTCTCCTTGTTGTGAGATGTTCATTAATGTGTCTCCACTCCTTGCAGTTGAGGTCATCCATCATTAAAAAAAGGGGAAAAGATCAGGAGGAAAAGAGTTAAGCATCCTCTCTCCCCAACCTCCCGTCCCCTGGAGTGTGCTAGTTCTTTCCTTTGCTCCCATCAGTTCAGCGGTGCATCCGATAATTGAAAGCCAGTGTCCATCTCGGCAGTCACCTGGCACTCGGTCAGGTTTAAAGTGATTAAATGGGACTCTGAGGCAGAGGGAGTCTGCTGAGCAAAGCCCAGCCCCAGCCCCAGCGACCGCTAGAGATAGATGTTTGTCGGCATGTTCAGTCCGTAGGGATCACTTTGTGGAACATCAAAGGTGAAACTGAAAATCATTAGCATCAGGGTCATATCCTCCATGGAGGGGGAGGGATGTGGAGGAGGTCATGGAGATTCATCCGGGAGGGAAGCATGAGAGAGAGAGAGAGAGAGAGAGAGAGAGAGAGAGAGAGAGTCCTAGCAGAATGTGGGCTGACTTTGGGAGAAAGCCAGAAGGCAAATGCATCCAAACTTGTGAGCTGTGTGGTTACAATATTTGTACCCAGTGGTTTTAACCAGGGATGGGGAACCTGAGGTTCTCCAGATGTTTGCAGGACTCCCAGCTCCCATCAGCCCAAGGGAACATGGTCAATGGTAAGGGGTGATAGTTGTGGTCTAAGAGGACTGCCAACTAGAGGGGATCAAGGGGCCAGAGCCCCCCATATTTTCAAAACGGGGCTGGCCTCCCCAAATTCTGTGGAGATCCTCAAAAGGATGTGCCAGGACAAAGATCCTTGGCCCTGCCACGTCCATTTGAGGATTGCCAGAGAGAGATCAAAAGGCAAGGTGGCTGGTGGTGGGTGACTGACAGGCTGAGTTGACCTGGCTGAACTTGGGCAGGGAGTCGCGTGTGTGATGTTATGCGCGCACAATGGGGCCTCCCCAATGCTGGGAACAATTTGGTGCATATGTGGTCTAACAATGTCTAGAGTGCCACAGGTCCCCCAATTCTGGTTTGAACTCTCACTGGACCATCGATCCTATTCATGCTCAGGGAAACAATATGTGGGCATACTGTCCCCTCTGCTGTGCATGTACAGTGGTACCTCGAGTTACAGATGCTTCAGGTTACAGACGCTTCAGGTTACAGACTCCACTAACCCAGAAATAGTACCTCGGGTTAAGAACTTTGCTTCAGGATGAGAACAGAAATCGCACAGCGGCCGTGGGAGGCCCCATTAACTAAAATGGTACCTCAGGTTAAGAACGGACCTCCAGAACGAATTCAGTTCTTAACCCGAGGTACCACTGTAATAGGAGACTGTCATGCCATGGCTTTACACGTACAGCAATATCTGCAAAGTTAAAGGTAAAGGAACCCCTGACCATTAGGTCCAGTCGTGACCGACTCTGGGGTTGCGACGCTCATCTCGCTTTATTGGCTGAGGGAGCCGGCGTACAGCTTCCGGGTCATGTGGCCAGCATGACTAAGCCGCTTCTGGTGAACCAGAGCAGTGCACGGAAATGCCGTTTACCTTCCCGCTGGAGCGGTACCTATTTATCTACTTGCACTTTGACATGCTTTCGAAATGCTAGGTTGGCAGGAGCAGAGACCGAGCAACGGGAGCTCACCCCGTCACGGGGATTCGAACTGCTGACCTTCTGATCGGCAAGTCCTAGGCTCTGTGGTTTAACCCACAGCACCACCCGCGTCTCCTAATATCTGCAAACCTCTCCATAAAAAGAAATGTGTTATGTGGCAGTTAAAAGGGGGAGCAGGTGGTGGCAGTGGCTCCCATCTTCTTCCTCCGCAAATACCTCCATGCTGCAATGTAGCGTTGCTGTGCTAGGAGGGCAGCCGTAACTGCCACCCAGCCTCCCGCTTCTCCTTTGAGTGCTGGGCTCTTGACATCTGCAGAATTATCACTGCCCTGATGTCAACCCCAGTGAGCCCTCACATTTGGCCAACTATACTGGGAGATGACGCTGTCCCTGGAGACCCTGAAGAGCCACTGCCGGCCAGAGTAGAGAACCCTAGGCTAGATGGACAAGCATTCGGTCTCCGCAGAAGGCAGCTTCCTCTGTTTCTCTGTAGTAATGTTTACTATGATACTGGTGAGGTCATGAGCTGGTATGGCAGCAAGGATATTTAGAAAATGCTAAGTTTCTGTACACCCCACCCCTCCTTCAACCAAGCTCTGATTCCTTCTGAGTTTTGGTCTGGTGAAAATGGTACTAACTATCCAGCCCGGCCCCTGCGAGACTTGTTTGCAGGCCGGGCCTGTGTATTGTTTTTGTACAAGGCTTGGAAACCTGCCACCTTCAGAGGCTTGCTGCTCCAATCAGGAAGCATCAGGCTGTTTTAATCAATTCTAAATGGCTGTTCTAGCAAGGGGCTTAAACCGCCTCTCCCTCTTTATATTTGCATTTAGTAGCAAAAGACCTCTGGGACTCCATGTGGTCAGAGGTTAGAATCATAATCCGCCCGGGGATGCAAAGCCTTGTGGGTAAATGGCCGAACCCAATTAGGAATGGGAGCGATACATTTTTGATGAGAAGAGCAGAGCTGGGAATTCATCCCTCGTAGAAGATGGGCGTTTTGGAAATGCACCTCCAGACCCTTCGGATTTCTCCTGCCTTTAAGTTAGAAATGTAAGCTGTGGTGGTGCTAATTATTCTGTTGTTTTGCTATGCTTCCTGACCCACACGGGGATTTAATGTTGCTTGAAGTTCCGAGATTTTGATGACACCACAAATATCTTCCCAGAAGTGGTTGTCTTGTCCTAGCGTGTAAATATGAAAGGGAGGTGCAGTGTTGAGACACCCAGGAGTTTTGCATCAATTCAGAAATCCGGTGCGGGGCCAGCATGGAGGATGGCATGGTCAGGCATCTGTTGAGGGTCCACATCCCAACCGAGGGACCACTGACAAGAGCACACTAGAATGGCACCTTTCCTTCACCCACCTCTCACTCTGGCCCAGACAGCAGTGGAACAATAGACATAGGAGGATTAGGAGATGCTAGTTAGTTTGAACTGTTTTTTTAATATTCGTACCTTGGAAGACGAATGGAATACATTCTGGAAGTCCATTTGACTTCCAAAACGTTTGGAAACCAAACCGCAGCTTCTGATTGGCTGCAGGAAGGTCCTGCAGCGAATTGGAAGCCGTGGAAGCCCCATCGGACATTTGGCTTCCAAAAATAATTCACAAACCAGAGCAGTCACTTCCAGGTTTGCGGTGTTTGGGAGCCAAAACGTTCGAGGACTAAGCTGTTTGAAAGCCAAAGTATGACTGTACTTTGTTTTAGCATTACAACTCACCCTTGGACCTCAGGGTAAAGGGTGGGTAGTAGTAGTAGTAGTAGTAGTAGTAGTAATAATAATAATAATAATAATAATAATAATAATAATAATAATAATAATAATAATATACAATAATATAATAATTGATGCCACTGCTTGCTTGTTCATTGGTTTTCTGCAAGCATGGAAGAAGAGAAGCAACAGCAGCAACTGGAGATAATGGTGCTGAGGAGCTAGACCCCCTGCTGTTGTTGGTGTTGGTGCTGGTGGTGTGTGCGTGTGTGCGTGTGTGTGTTGGGGTGGAAGAAGAGTTTGAATTTGATGTCCCGCTTTATCACTACCCTAAGGAGTTTCAAAACGGCTAACAATCTTCTTTTCCCTTCCTCCCCCACAACAAATACTCTGTGAGGTGAGTGAGGCTGAGAGACTTCAGAGAAGTGTGACTAGCCCAAGGTCACCCAGCAGCTGCATGTGGAGGAGCGGGGAATCAAACCCGGTTCACCAGATTACGAGTCCACCGCTCTTAACCACTACACCACACCTCCGTGAGAGACATGGCCGTATTGGACACTTGCCTCCCCTCTCTGGGCGTGGTCCCTTCCACAGCTCAGTGGGAAATAGTTAGAACCTTACTTAGCCTTGCCTGGGTAGGAAGTCCTAACTGCTAGGCTGAGTTGCTTTTTTTTTGCTGTTCACACAACTCCTGGACTTATCCTGAATCCTCGTATTAGAAGAGTACCCTTGCAAAGTTTCCCAACCCAGGCTACACTCCCATGCCAGTTGATTCTGTTCCCCTGACGTTTCCCTAACTGGATCAGGGCCTGGTTTTGCTCCCAGGCGATTAAAAAAGCCTCACTTCTTTCTCTTCTCTGCGACCTCCTCCTCTGCTGTTCCAGCACAGAAATGTAGCGGTTGAGCAGAAAACCACCCCTTTCTTGAAAGGCCAGCTGGCCAATCAGGTTTTCGCAAAGAAACTATGAATGGGCTTGATTGCGAGAGCCAAGAAGCATTTCCCCACCTTCTTCAAAGACCATCAGCCTCAACTCTACCGCATTGTTCCCTGGCTTGCATTTGAGAAGCCTGCACAGCTAATCAATATTTTAAGAACACTTTGCTCCATCTCAGGGACACATGCCGTGACTATACTACATCCCTGACATCTCCGCTCCAAAGAGCTTTTGCGCACGCCTGGAGAGCGCCGGCATGTGCTTGGGAAGATCATGCCAACGATGACATGCCTGTTCAATTTCCCACCGCCCCTTGTCTTGCACACCCACTGGGGGATCAGTGGGCGTTGCGGGTGAGAGCCTTGTTAGATTACCTGATCATCCCCTTTGGGCTAATGCAGGATTATTCCCTGCTAAAGACATGGCTCTTTACCCCAGCCTTTGGCAGCTAAGGTATTTTAATCAGTGGGACCCACCTCTTTTGCTGAATTTATACCATTCTCTCTCATTTGGAAGGATTTTACATGCCTTGCAATTGTTAAAAAGGACCCCCAACAGTTAAGTCCAGTCACAAAACGATTCTGGGGTTGCGGCGCCCATCTCGCTTTACTGGCTGAGGGAGCCAACATTTGTCCGCAGACAATTTTTCCGGGTCATGTGGCCAACATGACTAAGTCGCTTCTGACAAACCAGAGCAGTGCACGGAAATGCCGTTTACCTTCCTACCTATTTATCTACTTGCACTATGATGTGCTTTCGAACTGCTAGGTTGCCAGGAGCTGGGACCGAACAAAGGGAACTCACCGGTTGTGGGGATTCAAACTGCCAACCTTCCATTCGGCAAGCCCTAGGCTCAGTGATTTAGACCACAGCGCCACCCGCGTCTCTTTGCAATTGTTATGGTAATAATAAACAAACAAACAAACATTTTATTTAGTAGAATTTATTTATTTAGTAGAATTAAATATATACAGTCGTACCTTGGTTAACGAACACCTTGCTACTCGAATTTTTTGGCTCCCGAACGATCGCAACCCGGAAGTGAGTGTTCGGGTTTGCAAATGTACTTTGGAACCCAAATGTCCGATGTGGCTTCTGCAGCTTCCGATTGGCTGCAGGAACTTCCTGCATCCAATCAGAAGCCGTACCTTGTTTTCTGAATTTTTTGGAAGTTGAACGGACTTCCGGAACGGATTTTGTTCGGCTTCTGTGGTACGACTGTACATGTAAAAGATCACATATGGATTGTTATAATAAAAACAGGGGTCAGCAAACTTTTTCAGCAGGGGGCTGGTCCACTGTCCCTCAGATCTTGTGGGGGGCTGGACTATATTTTGACGAAGAAGAAGAAAATAACGAATTCCTATGTCCCACAAATAACCCAGAGATGCATTTTAAATAAAAGCTCACATTCGACTCATGTAAAAAACGCTGGTTCCTGGACCACCCACAGGCCGGATTTTGAAGGCAATTGGGCCGGATCTGGCCCCCAGGCCTGAGTTTGCCTACCCATGAATAAAAACATCTCAGCAGCTCTAATAAAGAAGAAAGTTCCAAAGGGTTGGTTGTATAGGTTCACCATCTCTGTACTTAAAAACAGGAAGAAGAAAATTACAAGAGAACAAAATAATAATCCTCATAATAATAGAAAGCTTTAAAAAGAATGGATGGTGCAAAATATATTCCATAGTGGAATACAAGGTTCAAACATTGACATATTCATGAATGTTGCCAAATAAATGTGCTGAGCGGGAGTGGGCCAACCATAAGATGGTTTGGTCCTATAAATCACAATTGGCCTCCAAGCAGAAGAATTATTATTATTATTTATTATTATAGTTATTCAATTTATATCCTTCCAAAGATTCTGTTTTTATAATTGTATATTCTGTTACAGTAACTCAGTTTGGGACCTTTTGGTGAAGCGTGGATAAGGAATCTTATCCATCAATCCATCAGTCTAATGCCATTAGTATTATATTGCAGCATATAAATACACAATGAAGTTAAAGCAAGAAATAAACAACAACCCCACTCAGAACCTTAAAACAATCATTCCATACAACACATTCCAGAGAGGACATCAAATCTTATTTTATGTTATTTATTTGGATGATTGATATGCTGTCGTTGAGACAAACCATAGGACAGTTTACGACAAAGCAAATAGACAAGAATCCATAAAATACGGTAACCTCAGTTTTCAAAAGTCAGAGTGAAGTGAAGCATGTTTACCAATAGACAGAAAGTGTAAAGAGAATGGGAGGCGAGTTCTGTGTTCTTGGGGCCATCCCAGAGAAGTCCCTCTCATAAGCTGCCACCTCTGAGAATGGCAGAACCTGCAAAAGGGCCTCCTACACTGGTATAATCCTCTGGTTTAAAGAGAAAGAGGCGCTCTGTTAGATATTTGAGGCCCAAGTCACTTTGTCTTTAATGAGTACAATCATACAGTGGTGCCCCGCAAGACGAACGCCTCGCAAGACGGAAAACCCGCTAGACGAAAGGGTTTTCCGTTTTGGAGGCGCTTCGCAAAACGAATTTCCCTATGGGCTTGCTTCGCAAGACGAAAGCCCATAGGGAAATCTCTGGGACAGCGGGGAAGCGCAGCGCATTTAGAAGCGCTCAGGGAAAGCAGCGCACTTCGCTGCTTTCCCCGGAGTGCTTTTAAATGCGGGCGGCTGGGAGAGAATCCCTTGGCCCCCCGCGGGACTTCCCGAAGCTCTTTTTAAGTCCGGCGGGGGGCCAAGGGATTCCTTCCCAGCCGCCTGCGTTTAAAAGCACTCCGGGGAAAGCAGCGCACTTCGCTGCTTTCCCCGGAGTGCTTTTAAATGCGGGCGGCTGGGAGGGAATCCCTTGGCCCCCCACGGGACTTCCCGAAGCACTTTTGAAGTCCGGCGGGGGGCCAAGGGATTCCCTCACCACCGCCCGCCTTTAGAAGCGCTCGGGGGAACACCTGCCCCAGCCGCCCCACTTCGGAACGCTGTTCCGAAGCGGGGCGGGGGGCGGGGACACCTTCTGAAGGCGGGCAGGGGGCGAAAGTCTTTGTCCCCCCTGCCTGCCTTCCCAGGGGCTTTTAAATCGCCCCGGACAGCGGAGAAGTCCTCCGCTGTCCGGGGCGATTTTAAAATGCCGCCCGCCAGCATTTTAAGATCGCCCCGGACAGCGGAGAAGTCCTCCGCTGTCCCAGGGTTTTTTAAAATGCTGGGGGTGGGAAGAAAAGCCCTTGTTCCCCCCCCCAGCCTTCAGAAGAGGTCCGGGGACAGACTGTCCCCGGACCTGGTCTGAAGGCGGTTTCCCTAGGAACGCATTAATTGATTTTCAATGCATTCCTATGGGAAACCGTGCATCGCAAGACGAAAAGCTCGCAAGACGAAGAGACTTGCGGAACGAATTAATTTCGTCTTGCGAGGCACCACTGTATCTTGGATCCCAAACGCCTTGGTACTCAGATGTTTTGACTCCCGAACGCCACAAACCTGGAAGTGAATGTTCTAGTTTGCAAACGTTCTTTGGAACCCAAACATCCAATGGCGATTCCGCTGCTTCTGATTGGCTGCAGGACAATGGGAATCAGCTTTTGCCCCCATGTGGGGCACTGCAGGAACATCTATGGGGGCCTCTCAGATATAGTGGTCCCCCTCCCAATTTTTGATAAACTGAAACAGTGCAATAAAAATCTGAATCAGAAATAAATGAATGCGTTTAAAATATCCCTGTTCACTTTGCTTCTTGAGTGCCGCTACCGCTTTGCAGCCTGATAGGGTGGCAGTGTTTGTTCCAGCTGCAGCGAACTGCGATAGGCGGCTGCCAGTCCCACCTGCCTTTAAGACCCCCCTCCGCCCCCCCCCCCGCCGCTGCCACTCCCCCATCCCAGTGGCAGGGCAGCTTCCATTTCAATAGCCAATTACGGAGCTCATGCTAATCACTCAGAGACCTCATTAGGAAACTTGATTAGTGCTTCGCATAATTGACCCTATTACAAATGATGGAGAGAACCTCCTTCCTTATACCCTCTAATTAAGGGCAAACAGCAGCTTTGTGTAGCATTTAGTTCAGCTAATTATGGCAAGTCCTACCCCTGAATAACTGAACGGCACCTCATCATATCCAGCAAAATGAAACAAAAGCAGGCTGTGTTATACATTTAAATCATGTGACTTTCTTCCCCCAAATCCTGGGAACTCTAGTTTACCCTCCGCAGAGCTACCTTTAACAAATTACAGTTCCCATTATTCGGGGGGGGGGGAGGGTCATGTGTGTTAAATGTATGGTGTCTGTGCAGCCACAATGCCTTCAGCGGGGTTAATTTAAGCAGGCTGTACCTTTGGGAACAGAACAGGTTGGAATTTACAAGCCCCCCCCCCCAATTATCTTTTAATAAATAATTTTTATTAGCTTTTCAGATATACAAATAGTTCCCAGGTACACTGTACTGTCATTCTTATCCATACAAAAAACAAACTGCAAAGCATATAATAATAATTTCCTTTAAACAAACAGTGCAAAATGAACCACAGGTGTATAATAGCTTGGGAAATTGTGCTTAAAGCTGCAAAGTGGGTACATAATGGCACTGTTTTTACCACTTCCTTCCTAACAGCCCTGCAAATATTCCTGGCAGTCATTGTAAGCAATGTTGGGCGAAACACTCTGACCTGGCTTAAGGTCACTTACGAATTACAGTCGTGTCTTGGAAGTTGAACGAAATCTGTTCCGGCAGTCTGTGCGACTTCCAAAACGTTCGAAAACCAAATTGTGGCTTCTGCAGGAAACTCCTGCAGCCAATCAGAAGCAGTGGAAGCCCCATTGGACATTTGGATTCCAAAAGAACATTCATAAACCGGAATACAGTGGTACCTCTGGTTATGAACTTAATTCGTTCCAGAGGTCCCTTCTTAACCTGAGGTACCACTTTAGCTAATGGGGCCTCCTGCTGCCGCCACGCCGCGAGTGCGCGATTTCTGTTCTCATGCTGAGGTAAAGTTCTTAACCCGAGGTACTACTTCTGGGTTAGTGGAGTCTGTAACCCAAAGTGTTTGTAACCCAGGGTACCATTGTAATCACTTCTGCATTTGCGGCATTCGGGAGCCAAAACGTCCGAGTTCCAGGGCTTTCGGGATCCAAGGTACAACTGTATAAGTTCAGAAATCTCCAGGCTGAATTTCATCTCTGCCATTGACATTGTTTCAGGCTATGGATGAGGAACTTTGTAGCCTCCCCAGATTTTGTCAGACTGCAGCTCCATCACCCATTGACTGTTAGCCATGGTGGCTGGGACTGATGGGAGTTGTAATCCAACACATCTGGAATGGCACAGATGTCCCCATCTCTGCTTGAGGCATTGTTAGTTACGGTTTTCCAGCCTCAGTCCTTCTGCCTCCCCTTCTGCAAAATGGGGATAATTATGCCTACTGACCATACAGGCCTGCACCACAGATTACAAAACCATAATGCGCGTGAAGCTCTTGGAATGCACAAAAGCTGCATATTAACTTTTTGCCTTCATCATTTTACAAATAACCCTTATATCTTTTTACTTTGCTGTGTACTCTGACTTCAGGCTGCTTCCTGAGATACTTTAGTTGCTTGCAGGGGGGGTGGGGGCTGGGGAGCAGCGAAGCAACAAAGAGAGATGAGCCTCAAGCTGGTGCCACAGGAGAATTTATACAGTTTAATTGCACAGCCTGTTCCGACAAGTGTTTTCATCAGATGTGTCTTCATTAATTGCAAGGAGGCATGTGTTGTGTCATCCCAAACCCTCTGGTAGCTGCTTTTGATATAGGAGAACAAGATGTTAACCCCCCGAGGAAGACACTTTTTGGATCATGTCTGGCAATCCATCAGTCCGACACCATCTTCAGGTTCACTACTCTAGTAACAAAGAATAATAGAACCATAGAATTGTAGAGTTGGGAGTTGAGACCCCAGGGTCATCTAGTCCAACCCCCTGCAATGCAGAAATTTCAGCTAAAGCATCCATGACAGATGGCTATCCAACCTCTGCTTAAAAACCTTCAAGGAAGGAGAGTCCACAACTTTCTGAGGGAGTCCGTTCCACTGCTGAACAGCTCTTACTGTCAGAAAGTTCTTCCTGATGTTTAGTCAGAATCTCCTTTCTTGTAACTTAGATGCATTTATACTGAATCAAACCACTGATCCATCTAGCTCAAAATTGCCTTCTAAATACGGCCCACAGACAGTCCAGGATTCAGCTTGTTTTTACATGAGTAGAATGTGTCCTTTTATTTAAAATGCATCTCTGAGTTATTCAAAGTGTTGGTGTTGACCTTTAAAGCCCTAAATGGCTTGGCCCAGTATACCTGAAGAAGCGTCTCCACCCCCATCGTTCTGCCCGGACGCTGAGGTCCAGCGCCGAGGGCCTTCTGGCTGTTCCCTCACTGCGAGAAGTGAGGCTACAGGAAGCCAGGCAGAGGGCCTTCTCGGTAGTGGCGCCTGCCCTGTGGAACGCCCTCCCACCAGATGTCAAAGAGAAAAACAACTACCAGACTTTTAGAAGACATCTGAAGGCAGCCTTGTTCAGGGAAGTTTTTAATGTGTGACATTTTAATGTATTTTTAATCTTTGTTGAAAGCCACCCAGAATGGCTGGGGAGACCCAGCTAGATGGGTTGGGTACAAATGAAGTATTATTATTATTATTATTATTATTATTATTATTATTATTATTATTATTAGTGGGGCATATGAATTTGTTCATCCCCCCAAAATATATATATATATAGCCCGGCCCCCCATAAGGTCTGAGGGACAGAGGACCAGCCCCCTGCTGAAAATGTTTGCTGACCCCCTGGTTCACTGACTGGCAGGGGCTCTCCAGATTTCCAGTCTGAGATGCTTCTCCCTGCCTTACCTGCAGATGCCAAAGGTGATCAAACAGGTGATTTTCCTGCTTGCGAAACAGATGCTGTAGCACTGAGCCATCGCCCGTGTGTTACATTTGGCTTTTGAGGGGGGGGCACTTTTGGTACTGGCCATTCCCAATGTTCTTCTCTTGCCTTCGTGACCCACGTGCATTTTTCCTGCACCTGTGCGGCTACCATAGGAAAGAAGATGTTAAAATAAAAGGTGCTGTCGTCTAGTCCCAGGGAATGATCCAAAGGCATGGGAAGCCAACTTGCAGAATAGTTGGAGATGGCTTCTGAATACCTCATGCTTCTGGAAACCTCTCTTGTGCTCAGATCCTGTTTGCTAGCTCCCCACAGGGAAGAACAGGAGATGGCCTGATCCAGCAAGCTCTCCTTATTGTTCTCATTAGAGAGACAGACAGACAGACAGACAGACAGACAGACAGACAGACAGACTCCCCACTCTCACCTCCACAATGTTTTTACTCAAACCTTTTCTACAGCTTTACATCTTTATCTATTACCAAATGTTTCTCTATTACAATTATTTTGTCATTTTTCTTCCACTGCTTTTAGCGTGAATCCTGCCTGCAATATCATTTGACTATAATTTTTTTTTAAAAAAAATAGTCACTAAAGACCTCCATTCTTCTATTTAAAAGTTCATCATTTTGATCTCTTAATTTTTCCTGCCAGCTTTGCCATCTCTGCATCATCCATTACTTTCAAAAGCCACCCTCCCTCCATTGAAACCTGCTCTTCTTTCCATTTCCACGCCTATAATATTCTAGCTGCCATTACCACGTACATAAATAGTTTAGTCATCTTCTTTGAAACCTTCAGCCCTATTACGCCTGTAAGGAAAATTTCTAGCTTTGGGGGAATAGCCCATTTAAACATTTTCTTCATTTCATTTTGTATCATTTCCCAAAAGCCTTTAGCTTTTTTTTTTACATGTCCATCACATATGGAAGAATGACCTTCTATCTGCTTACATTTCCAGCATTTACTTGACATGCTTTTCTACATCTTGGCCAGTTTATTTGGCATTTAATGCCACCTGTAGCTCTTCTTGTGTTCTTGTGGCACAGTGCTTGTATCTGTAACTGCATGGAAAGCACATGGAACACCTTCTTAGGTTCCACGATGGAAGATAGGCAGGCTATAATTGTAATAAAATAAAATAAATCCCGCAGGGCTCTTCTTTCGCTATTTTTTAAAACATTAAGTCCAGCTGCAGCAGCGGTTGCTGGTCTTCCTTATTCAGCAAGTCCTGACCTTCAGCTTCCGCTGCCTCTTGCCACCTTCCGTTGAGGAAATTAATCAGAAATCTATTTGCAGACCAAGTGGCTGGGAAAGAAATAAAAGAGTCCCCCCCACCCTGATTCTCTCTCTCTCCCTCCCTCCCTCTCTCTCTCCCTCCCTCTCTCTTTCTCTCCATCATGTTCTGCAAAATTCCTGGCAGCCTTTTGATTCATTCAACAGAGAGCAAGCTGGCATTAATCATGTCGGAAGGGCCTTCCCTCTTGCTGTGACAGCAAGGTGACACGACCCCTCGAGATCGTCTGTAATTCGGGATAATGAACAATTATAACCTGACGGGGAAGATTTAACTGTCATAGGGCAGCTGCACAGATTGCTCACGCTTTGAATAATCCGATTGCCACTCTTGGTTCCACGCGCAAACAAGGTGGGACGGCAACTTGCCGGCAGTGTAGCGAAGCAACCAGACCACGCAAGGCACATCCCAGCTGGATGTATCTTTCAGAGACTCTTCTCTCCCTCCTGTGGGTGATCGGGAGTTTCATAACTCAGGAGAAGCATTGCCAGCACTAGCCATTAGCCCATTCATTTCTTGCAGATAGGAAATGCCCAAAGACAGGAAGCCGTGAATCTTCTCCCGCTGTGCTCCTTGTTTCAATGGCAGGAGCAGGATTTCTGAGGTGTCCCCTAAAGCTGTACAATCATACTCAGGGTAGAGTTGAAAGGGAGACCAAGGGTCATCTAGTCCAACCCCCTGCAATGCCAGGAATCTCAGGTATGTCCACCCAACCTCTGCTTAAAAGCAGAGGAAGGAGAGGCCACAATCACCGGAGGGAGACAATTCCACTGTTGAACAACTCTTACTGTCAGAAAGCTTTTTCCCGTGTGTTTAGTCAGAATCGCCTTTCTTTTAACTTGAATCCATTGTTTCGAGTCCTACCCTCCAGAGGAGGAGAAAACAAGTTTTCTCCCTCTTCCATCATAATCATAAATTTTCTTTATACCCTGCCCTCCCCAGCCAAGACCCGGCTCAGGGTGGCTAACACCCGATCTAAAAACAAATTGATTGAAATACAGCTTAAAAACAAGATTAAAATACAACATTAAAACATTAAAATACAGCCTCATTTCAATGGAAACTCAAATCAAAAACTTTTGGGGGGATGAAAACGTCAAGTCTTCACCAAAGCTAACTATCCAGACTGGTCCTACGTGGGCCAGAAAAAAGACAGGGAAGTCCCCAAATAGGAGTTCCATCACAGGAGGAGAAAGGAAAAAAGAAAAGGGGGAGGGAATCAAATTGATTCCAAGCTGTCTTACAGGCCCTGCGGAAAGAAATCAGATCCTGCAGGGCCCTGGTCTCATGAGACAGAGCGTTCCACCAGCCTGGAGCCAGTGTTGAAAAGGCCCTGGCCCTGGTTGAGGCTAATCTAACTTCCTTAGGGCCTGGGACCTCTAGGGTGTTGCTATTTATGGACCTTAAGGTCCTCTGTGGGACATACTGGGAGAGCTGTGACAGCTCTTGAGATATTTAAAAATGGCTATCATATCTCCTTCCAGTCCTCTCTTTTCCAGACTAAACATACCCAGCTCCTTCAACTGTTTCTCATAAGGCTTGGTTTACAGAGTTGTCATGTGAGTTTTCTGGAAAACTTAGGATTGGGGGGGGGGGAATGTTACTGTGCAAATTAGGCTAATTTCCATTGGAAAATGTTTAGCTGGCATCAGAAAAATTTCTGATGCCCTGCAACAGGTGTGGCAAAGCTTTGGCCCTCCTGGTATTGCCAATTCAACACCCATCATCCTCGACCATTTGCTATGTTTCCTGGGGCTGGTGGGATTTGTAGGTCAGCAACATCTGGAGGGCCAGAACTTCCCCACACCTGCCCTAGAGGAGTGATCTAGTTTAGCGCATTCATTTTACTTGCATTTAGTAAACAAAGTTAAAAAAAAATTGGAACTGACAAACTGGCAACCATTCATTGCTACTTACAGAATGAGGGGAGGGGGAAAATAAAGCAGCAACAAAAATTCCAATTTGGAAAAGTTTTCCTCCCTTATCGCTCGTTAGGGGATCTTCTGGCAAAAGTTAGCTTAATTAGTTCAGACATGGAGCGAGTTGATCTGTACAAGGCCATCTGCACATGCCCTTTTGGAAAGTAGTCTGGGAACTAATTCTTAGTGGGGCAAAAATGTTTTTTTGCTCAACCTTTTTGACCTTTAATATTATGCAAAGTACAGTGGTACCTCAGGTTACATACGCTTCAGGTTACAGACTCCGCTAACCCAGAAATAGTACCTTGGGTTAAGAACTTTGCTTCAGGATGAGAACAGAAATCGGCACGGCAGCAGGAGGAGGCCCTATTAGCTAAAGTGGTGCTTCAGGTTAAGAACAGTTTCAGGTTAAGAACGGACCTCCGGAATGAATTAAGTACTTAACCCGAGGTACCACTGTATATAGAAGGGAGACCTTGCTTTTCAGAAGTCCTGATCCTTGCTGGGCAGGAAGGCAAAGAGTAAGTTGCATTCCCTTGGAGACATTCTAGTAGGGAGAGATGTTTTCAGTGGAACGCTTCTAGAAGATGCTGCTGGTATAAATCTGTAACATGGGAAAGGGCTGCCTACATCGCCATTCGTGAAGAAAGCAGACTAAGACCGCATTCCTATGCATTCCCCTCCCCAAAGTAAGCCCCATTGGATTTAATAGGACTTACTTCTGAGTAGACATGAATAGGAGTGCACTGTAAATCACTAGAATGGCGCATGCAATCATTGCTGGTGAGCTGCTAAGTGTCTTTGAGGACAACGGAATATATTGCTCCCGTTCCGTTAGCACAAAGGACGTGTGCTAGCAGAATGGGACTTTCTGCTTTTCTCCCCCGCAGCCCCCCCATAGATTCTTAGAATTGTAGAGTCAGAAGAGATTGTGAGGGTCATCTAGTCCAGCTCCCTGTAATTCAGGAATCTTTTCCCCAACATGGGGCTCAAACTCACAACAACCCCAACATTAAGAGTCTCATGCTGTACCCAATGAGCTATCCCACAAAATCCACTTGGGTTGGTTGGGGGGCCTTCTGGAGAAGATTTGTGGGACACACGGGGGAAAGAGAGGAAATGGAGGTGGCACGGCAGCAGTGTGACCCTGCTGCCCATGTTTGGGATGCAACCCATACTGTTGTTATCTGCTTTTCTGCTAATAATATCCAGAGCGGCTTGCAAACAGATTTGCAGAGTTGTTGGGTACATCTGGTCCAGGGTAGCCCAACTTTTCATACCAGGTGGGCCACAGGGGTACTTCAAGATGGAACACTGCCTTGTTGCGTGGGGTTGGGGATTGAGGCCAAAATTTGATGCCCTTCTCCACAGCTCTAGCACCGTCTTCCTGAAATGAGGCACTAGGCTTTGGAAGGAGGCATGAGGCTCTGGCAGGGTCCTAGAGCCCTTGCACTTCCTCTCCAAAGCTGGGAAAGCACTAACTAGGCTTTGGAAAGGAGGCAGGAGGACTCTAGGACCCTGTCAGAGCATTGTGCCTCCTTCCCAAAGCCCAGCCTCTCACTTACCTGGTCTTGGGAAGGCAACTTGAGGGCTACGAGGGGGGGGGGGTCAGATAGCCAAGGGCCACAAAAAAGGCATTGAGGGCCGCATGCTGGACTACCCTGATCTAGTTTCCAAGCACAATTCAAAGTGTTGGTGTTGACCTTTAAAGCCCTAAATGGCCTCGGCCCAGTATACCTGAAGGAGCATCTCCACCCCTATTGTTCTGCCCAGACGCTGAGGTCCAGCGCCGAGGGCCTTCTGGTGGTTCCCTCCATGCGAGAAGCCAAGTTACAGGGAACCAAGCAGAGGACCTTCTCAGTGGTGGCACCCGCCCTGTGGAATGACGTCCCATCAGATTTCAAAGAGATAAACAACTACCTGACATTTAGAAGACATCTGAAGGCAGCACTCTTCAGGGAAGTTTTTAATGTGTGACATTTTAATGTATTTTTAATCTTTGTTGGAAGCCACCCAGAATGGCTGGGGAAGCCAAGCCAGATGGGCGGGGTACAAATAATAAATTATTATATTATTATTACAGTTCAACCCCCCGCAATGCAAGACTCGCAGCGAAATCACAGCTAAATAAAATGACATAAATCTACATGAAGACCAATTTCAGAATGAAACAAAGCTAAGCATTCCTACGTGAGCAAAGATGCTTTTAACTTATGCCTAGAGTTGCCCAAAGCCAGGAAGTAACCTCAGATTATTTGGCAGCCCTCTCCAGGCAGCGCTATCACTTACAAGTGCTGTAATTTATTATTTATTCACTTATTAAAAGCATTTAAAATCTAACCTTTGCCCAAAGGTCTCCGGGTTGAAATACACAGCCAACAAAATCGGATTAGCAATCTAAACTAACACAATATAAAACTAAGCAAAATGTAATAAAGCAAAACCCACAATAAAATTGCAGGTCAGTAAAAGCACCGCTGCCACCACCACCAACAAAATAAAGCAGCAGCAGTAGACAGGAGGTTTCATTTCCCATTGCAATTTACCCATCTCGAAAGTCCTGGTCCAAGAGATGCAACTTCACATGCGGATGAAACAAAACCAATGTCTTGGTGAGATGCACCTTAGAGGGGGTAATAGTAATAATAATAATAATAATAATAATAATAATAATAATAATAATAATAATAATAATAATAATAATAATTTATTTATACCCCGCCCATCTGGCTGAGTTTCCCCAGCCACTCTGGGCGGCTCCCAATCAAGTATTAAAAACAGTACAGCGTTAAATATTAAAAACTTCCCTGAACAGAGCTGCCTTTTAAAAATAGGATAGCTGCTTATTTCCTTCACATCTGAAAGGAGGGTGTTCCACAGGGTGGGCGCCACTACCAAGAAGGCCCTCTGCCTGGTTCCCTGTAGCTTTGCTTCTCACAGGGAGGGAACCGCCAGAAGACCCTTGGCGCTGGATCTCAGTGTCCGGGCTGAACGATGGGGGTGGAGACGCTCCTTCAGGTATACAGGACCGAGGCCGTTTAGGGTTTTAAAGGTCAGCACCAACACTTTGAACTGTGCTCGGAAACGTACTGGGAGCCAATGCAGATCTCTCAGAACCGGTGTTATGTGGTCCTGGCGGCCACTCCCAGTCACCAGTCTAGCTGCCGCATTCTAGATTAACTGCAGTTTCCGGGTCACCTTCAGAGGTAGCCCCACATAGAGCACATTGCAGTAGTCCAAGCGGGAGATAACTAGAGCATGCACCTCTCTGGTGAGACAGTCCGCGGGCAGGTAGGGTCTTAGCCTGCATACCAGGTAGAGCTGGTAGACAGCTGCCCTGGACACAGAATTAACCTGTGCCTCATTCTATGAGATCCCACTCCCCTAGCAAAGCAAGATCTTATTTATTTATTTATCACTCACATTTATATCCTACCTTTCCTCCAAGGAACTCAAAGTCGCAAACAGGGTTTTCCTACTCCTCCCCATTTTTTAATCCTCCTAACAACCCGGTGCAGTAGGTTAGGCCGAGAGACGGTGCCTGGCCCTAGGTCACCCACAGCTGAGTTTCATGGTGGAGTCCTGGGATTTGAACCCTGCTCTCCCAGGCCCTAGTCCAGTGCTCTAACCACTCCTCCAACACTGGCTCAGTGGATTAGCTCACCATCCTCAGGGATGCTAGACCAGCTTTCCCCAAGTTGGTGCCCTCCTGGCGCTTTGGACTACAAGTCCCAGCAGCCCCAGCCAGGATGCCTGTGCTGGCTGGGACTGATGGGAGCTGTAGGCAACAACATGGAGGGCACCACAAGTGGGGGAAGCTGTGTCAGGGCCCGTGGGTCTCTTTCTTCTATATAGAACTTGAGCCCAGGATTTGGGCTGAGCATATTTGTGTTCAAAGTGAGATTGGTGGTAGCTGGGCTCTTTCCCCCCATGTGTGACCAGCACACAAAGAACACAGGTGGACTCGTGAGACTAGATCTTCCATGGGTGACTAGCCATTTGTGGAGGACTTTGCAGGAGCATCAATCTTCATTCTTCCTGCCTGGAATGTAATTGGCAAATGCTGATCATGAGCAGATGGACATCGCTGCATCTCTTGTGGTTTTTGAATGGGCAACCCTCCCCCATCCAGGAAGAGGCCCATCATTCAGGAAGCCCCCAGCCTTCAGGACACCAGCATCTGACTTCCCTTATAGGCAGTCCTGCCTAGTTTATCAATCTGTGTCGCCTCAAATTTCTTGACTACCTGGAGAAGAACTCACATCAGTTGCATAGGGCGTTGGATTAGAGCGTGGTCATGATAATGCCAAGGTTGCAGGTTTGATTCCAGTAAGGGACAGCTGCATATTCCTGCATTGCAGGGGGTTGGACTAGATGACCCTCAGGATCCCTTACAACTCTTTGATTCTGTGATATGATGAAGCCTGGACCATAGATTACCAGCAAACGAAAGCTTCAGCCTGTCTGTAGCATTCTCAGAGGTTGACCATCTCAATTGCCAAGCACAGTGCTTTGGAGGGTTACAGCCTATGGGTTGCATTAAGGCTAAAATGTACTTGCATCAGGAATCTTCTGTGCCCTTCAAATCCTAAGCAGACATTGTTGCATCACAGCTCACATCACCCCTAATTATTGACTGCATTGGCCAGGGCTCATGGGAGCTGGAGTTCAACAACATCAGGAGGGTATCCCAGTTCTAGAGGCATCTGGCCATGCAGACAGCCAGGTACTGGACTCCCTGTCTGAATTCCTGCAGAACTGCTGCCAGTAAGTGTAGACAATATTGAGCTTGATAGACTAGACTCAGTAGAATGTGCAGCATCCTTTATTCCTACAGCCAGGTAGGCTGTACAGGTGTGGTTTGAATGCAATGGAATGCCTTGTTTCTCAACCTGTGGGTCCCCAGATGTTGTTGGACTACAACTCCCATCATTCCTAGCCAGCATGACCAGTGGTCAGGGATGATGGGAGTTGTAGTCCAACGACATCTGGGGACCCACAGGTTGAGAACCGTTGGCTTAAGGTGTCTATAGGTGTTCATTCTTGAGTAGCCATTTTGATTATTATTCCATATTGCTTTTTAAAGGTTTTTTTTTAATGTTGCTGTACTGCCCTGATGTTTTTCAAGAGGGTGTCGCATAAACACACACACACACACACACCAAACCTCCTTACACACAAACTGACAAGGATTCCAGCCTCGATTTCTACTAGGCATGCTTGCTTTGTAGTGATAGTTTGGTTTCATTCCAGTCTGCCCTGCAGCTGAAGCCACACAGACCATGAGCACTTTTACAACCTCATCTGCCGCCTGTGCAGCTCACATACCAAGGGTCTCTTCAGCTCGCCTTGCCCCCACCCAGGGGCTTTCAATAAAACAAATGGCTACGATTACCCCCTTAACCCAGGAGCCCTCCCTGGGTGGCACGCTGCTGCTATTGTACTCTGAGAGAGGACACTTGTTCAGAAGGGTGTAATGGCGCTGGTTTACTGCCGTCAACTTGGCGAGAAGAACAAAGGCCTCACCTCTCATGACCTGTGACAGATGTCCCCTGGCCCGTGTGAGACCAGCTGAAACACCTGACCTCAGCCAAGGCCACAAGGTGAGGCTGTAAACTAGCCCAGTGAGAAAAGAGCGGGGTGGGTGGGAACAGCCCAACAGCTTAGCCAGAGCTCGTTCAAAGAGAGAGAGAGAAAGTGCTCAATCTGAATTTTTAAAACATGAAGTAAAAATGCTGGTTGAAATGCAGGCAATTAAATCCTCACCCACACATTCCCACTGCAACACTCCAGACTTCGGATCTCGTCATTAACTTGTCAGCACCTCCAAACTGCAAAATTTCCCCATGTATGTGTGTGTGTGTGTGTGTGTGTGTGTTTTGGGGGGGGGAGGGTGGAGAGAGAGAGAGTTCATATATCTGATAAACGGAGCATGTCTTTTTTGCTTTTGCTTTTTAAGTGTTAAGGTTTTTTTCATATAGATTTTGTGTATCCAAGGAAAAAGAAGGAACAAGCATGAAAAGGAAGAGAGGAAAGTTTAAATAATGATGGTATGCTGTGTCAGTGAGAGAGAATTATACAGTGGTGCCCCGCAAGACGAATGCATCGCAAGACGGAAAACACGCTAGACGAAAGGGTTTTCCGTTTTGGAGGTGCTTCGCAAAACGAATTTCCTGTGGGCTTGCTTCGCAAGACAAAAATGTCTTGCGAGTTCCTGCGGGTTTTTTCCCCTTTTCCTCCCCTTTTTCCCAAGCCGCTAAGCCGCTTATCAGCTGATCCTAAGCCGCTAAGCCGCTTAACAGCTGATCCGCTAAGCCACTAAACCGCTTATCAGCTGATCCGCTAAGCCGCTAATAGCGCTAATCCGCTAAGCCGCTAATGGGCTTGCTTCGCAAGACGAAAAAACCGCAAGACAAAGAGACTCGCGGAACGGATTCTTTTCATCTTGCGAGGCACCACTGTATGGAGAAATAGTATCTGTTGCTTTTTCATTCCAATATTGGATAAACCAGACCCATCTCTCAATGACTAAACTAGGCTCATCTCTCTATCTTGCTGGGTGTTCCTTACAGTTCTTCTTTTTTTACATGTTAGCCGCCATGACAAAGTTAACTCCCAAACTTTTCTCATCCGCTCTCTGATAGCTGGAGGGTTTTTGTTTTTCCCTTGCTGAGCTATACAAAGTTTAGCAACATTCAAAAGATTTGTTACCAGCTAAAGAACCACACTTCTACCAGATCCTAACATATAGAGGAGTATTGTTTTTGGACCCTGTTATGCCCTGTTATTTCCTGTTCTGTATTCAATACTGTTTTGGTGATTTCTCTAAATATAAGATGAAAGGGAATCCTTCATTGCAAGGATCCTTCATTGCAAGCTTACAGGTGAAAAGAAAATATGAGATTATTATTATTTTTCCAGAGGATTTTGATGAAAATGATTGCAGCGACCCTTGTTTGGATAGGGATGAGATGCTATATCAAAGTGGTGGCTCTGCGCACACCTTTAGAAAGGTTAACCATGCATGCTCTGAACTTGCAGTCCCAGTGAAGCTTTAGTTGATTAATCTCGCAATTAAACTGATAAATGCCTGAGCGCAGCCCACTATTTGCTCTGCAGGAGTAGCCGGGTGTAGCTGGGAATAACTGTTTGCTTTGCCAAGACATCTTTAATCTAGAAATATTGCTTTGCTTTCTAGAAGGTGTGCCTATTCCACAATGGGGGGGGGGTCACTTCTGAACTTCCCAAATCACCCTGCTTTAAGTGATAATTGGAGGTGGATGTGAGATGTGATGTTGGCCCATGCACAGTAAGGGTAGGAAGAGCTGCTCTTCCTTGGCTTTCACTTTTTGGCATCATCACATAGCCGGGTCTGGTTGGCCAGATGGCACCTGTCATGGACCCTGAGGAGACAGTGGGGGGTGGGGGCTGACCAGATGGAAGGTGGGAGGAGTTGCCTGCAGAAGATCCCAGGGAGGGATCCAGTGGGCTAGGAAAGACTGTGCTAGGTTCCAGGGAGACCAAGGAGCTACTCGGGGAAGAGGACCCCAGGGAAGTCCTAGTGGGGTGGCTTCCCCTAGCCCTGACCCAACCCCCTACCAATCACCCCAGTGCATGGCACCGACATCGCCCCCACCTGTTGCACCAAGTCTCCCCTCTGGGGTCACCGGAGCGCACTTCAGCTTCTAGCACTGTCAGTTCCAGAGGTGCTTTTAATGCCTCCTTCATCTCCTAGGTCCTGGAGATACGAGCACAGGTGTGAACAGACTGTTCCGATCCAGTCCTCCCCAAGGAATAATGCCCCATTGCTTGCCCAGTCCAATGAACAGCCCCATTTGCCACACTTAACTTGTGCTCACCCCATTCCTACATAATGGAATTGCAGAGAACATGTCGCTTGTTGGATCAACCTCTTAGCTTACTGAGCCTTCCCTGGTACATCTTGTGCCTCTTTACCCTTGCCAGTCTTTTACTCTGCACTGGTTTGAGCAATAAAGATCTCTCTCTCTCTCTCTCTCTCTCTCTCTCTCTCTCTCTCTCTCTCCCCTATTGACAGGATTCCTTTTAAATAATTATAATAATGCTTCCAAGAGGGACAGGTGCAAAGCATTCAATGTCTTTCAGTAAGGCTAGGGGGTCTACAGATGTGACTGGACTACAGGAGCATAGTTCAAAGGGTAAAGGTGCTCCTTTGAGAAACACTCCAGGTGTTGGGGGAATAGGGGGTCTTGAATCTGGGCTCTTGGCAATTAGGCTGAGGTGCCTTATTCCCTGCACTACCTGCCCTCTGCTTCCACTGCGGCCCTGGCTGGTAGAGTTCTGTGCTTCAAGGACACCATCAGCAGACCCCCCCCCAAAGGCTAATCCCTGTCCAGCAGGCCCTATAAAGCCCCATCCAGCCCAGGAAGAACACTTTTTGGCCACATTCCCTTCTGGGCAGCCTGGCAGAGAGATAGAAGTTGCTCCTACCTTTGTCCAGCAGGCTGCATACCAGCTGTGCAAAAGTCAGATTTCTGTACATACACCTTTTCTCTCCATTCTTCCTGCAAGAAGTATCCTTGTTTAAGGATTCATTCCAGGCCAAGCAAAATCTATGGAGGAGGGCCTGGATCAGGGCCAATGAGGGGTGTGGGCTGTATGGTGGATGTGGCCTAGGGAAAGTCTCAAGGGCCAGATAAAGAGGACTCTGTTTGGCCCCCAAGCCTGAAGTTCCCACCCTAGCTTCAGAATTTCCTTCACCATGTGAGCTGTTAGTCTCTGGAGTATCTGCACTACCTAAGCACCTGCTCACATATAGCTGAATTGATTATGTGATAAAATACAGAGGTTATTTGGATAATTCACCTCGTTATCTTTTAACACTTGCTTCTGAGTACAGTCTTCTTAAATAATAGGGACAATATTGCTATTTATATAGCTGCACGCTGCTTTGCTGACTACAGTAATGGCAAGTTTACCCTAAAGGGTTTTTTAATGGCCTTAAGGCTTGCAATCAGTTTTGACAGGCTTAAAAGTCTGGGGCTGCGATTGGCTATGGGTGATATAGGGCTAAAGGGGTCGGATAAGCATGGCCTGCTGCTTTGGGGGAACCTGTTTCTCTGCAGAGGACCTGGGGAAAAGCCATTCCAGAATCTAGATGGGGACGTGTAGGAATGGAACTCTTGAGTTGAGAAGATCTGCACTGGATGGTACTTGAACACAATGCATTTGAGCTTCTCTAGGATAGCTCAGTTGGTAGAGCATGAGGCTCTTAATCTTAGGGTTATGGGTTCGATCCCCACAGTGGGCAAAAAGATTCCTGCATTGCAGGGGGTTGGACTAGATTACCATTGTGCTCCCTTCCAATTCTACAATTCTGTCTACCACCACAGATTCTGTAATCCCAGGAGAGCAGGGCTGCACATGAGAGGGTCCCGGGAGGTAAAGCTGTGAGTTAGATCTTACCTGGGCCATGTGCACCAGCAGGGTCCTGGACAGGACTGAAGGTGCTGATCCAGAGAACAGTGGTCAGGTTTCAGTACCATGGCCAGCGCTCCTGCATTTAAAGCAGAGGCAGGGAATTTATGACCCTCCAGGTGTTGCTGTACTATAATTCCCATCGTCTCATAGCTATTGAGACAACATTTTGGAGGTCCCAGGTCGCAAGGTGGTTAGATTGGTCTCAACTAGGGCCAGGGCCTTTTCAGTACTGGCCCCGACTTGGTGGAACACTCTGTCACAAGAGACTAGGGCCCTGTGGGACTTGACATCTTTCCGCAGAGCCTGCAAGACAGAGCTGTTCCGCCTGGCCTTTGGTTTGGACTCAGTCTGACCCTTATGTTTCCCTCCCCTTATGGTTTTGATCTATGGGCTACTTTTAAAATGAGGCTGCATTTTAAATTGCATTTTAACCTGTATTTTAAATTGGTCCCCCCCCCCTATTATGTTTTTCTTGTAATTTTACTGATGTTAGCCGCCCTGAGCTCAGCTCTGGCCAGGGAGGGCGGGGTATAAAATAATAATAATAATAATAATAATAATAATTATTATTATTATTATTATTATTATTAACCATGCTGGCTGGGGCTGGTGTGAGCTGGGGTCCTCCAATATTTGGAGAGCCACAGGTTTTCCCCATTCCAGGTTTATAGCAAGCTGTCAAGCAACCACAACCCTAACCTAGCATAACCTGCCAGAATTTTATGATCTAGCCAAGAGAGTCAGTGTGGAAGATCCACTGTGGTGCATCAGGCCAGCTTAAAGGGTCAGTGCCATTTTTATACAGTGACTGACTTCTTCTAGGGTGAGGGACCTGTGGGCCTCCAGATGTAGTTGGACAGCCATTCCCATCAGCCCCAGCCAGCATGGTCAGTGGTCAGGGATGACGGAAGTTGTAGCTGTCGTAGTTCCACTGCTGAGCAACAGTGTGCAGAGCTCGGTGGAGTGTTCAGCCAAACAAACTGTAGATAAAGAGTTTCTGAGATACGCTTTGCAGAATCAGCATGTGAAGTCAAGTCTGTTCCAAGGGACTCCTCTGTTCTCCCACAAAAGGGAATGGTCAGAGAGATTATCAGAGACAGCTAAGGGGTTACTGTGTCTGCTGCCTGAGGCAGTCACCTCACACTGTCTAAGGTTAGGGCCAGCCCTGAGCCCTAACATAGGAAAAATTCATTTTGGCCTCTCCAGCTATGGGGACCAGGAGACTCACATGTCAGTGACTCTGTGACACTTAAAGAAAACTGGAGATGTGTAGCAAAAGATCCAGCCACATGATTGTGCCACTGCCACCCCCTCCTCCACTCTTTACAATGGATTTGAATGTTAGCATTCATTCCTTTCTTCCCAACTGTCAGAGCTTTCAGAATTGCTGCCGGCACAAAAGCTTTTGCCTTAATTACTACCTCTCTGGATTCAGCTCTTTGCCTTAATGTAGATTCAGGTGTGTTTAAAGTAATTTTATTTCACTAATATATTTTTTTAAAAAGCAGTTTTAAAATGTAGCACTTTTTCTTTTTCTTGCTTTTTTTGCACGCTAATGCACGATTTCCAGAATTCAACCCAGCCAGAAACTGTGGTTAAAAAGTTTCAATTGTTCCTACTGAATAAAATGCATTTTCAGACTGAAGGAAGGTAACTGGGGGTTGGGCTGGGGGGTGCATTCAAATGGATGTTAAGATGCATGTTTTAAGGTGGGTGGTACTAGAATCTGCTCTTCAGGTTTGCAGCAAGGAGCACTGAATGCAACATGATGGCTACATTAAGTTCGACTGTTGCCAAACTGGTTGGAAAGACTTCCCCACTCCCATGAGAGCACATCTCTCTTCTGTACTTGCAACGCTAAAATAGCCAATAGATCCGATTCGAATTAAGCCAAGTAGCTTTTACCTTGCAATCTATGCTTCTGTCAGTACATTAGAGGGCCTGCGAGAGCTCTGGCCGGTGAGTCAGATCAGGCTAAAAAGGGGTCCTAAATTGATGTGCAAGGCCGTTTTCCCCCAAGCCACATCCCCCTGACCCACAGATATGGGGAAGATAAAAATGTGGCTGCAAAGGGGCACCAGGAGCTTCAATGAGCCTGATGGCTCCTTAGCGCGTGACATTTGCTGACATCACTGGCCAACTGATCAGCCAGTTGCACCTTCAGCAAGGATCTTCCTTTTGCAGCTTGGTTTGAGTTCAAGCTGGGTTGCAAAGCCATCCTTTCAGAGTGCTGGTTTGGACCTACAAAGCCCTAAACCAGGCATAGGCAAACTCCGGCCCTCCAGATGTTTGGCACTACAATTCCCATCACCCCTAGCTAACAGGACCAGTGGTCAGGGATGGTGGGAATTGCAGTCCCAAACATCTGGAGGGCCGGAATTTCCCTATGTCTGCCCTAAACAACTTGGGACCACCATATAAATCGCTCTGGAATCTGCGTTCATCATCTGAGACTCTTCTTTGTGTGTTTCCTTCACGTGAGGACCAGAGGGTGGCAACACGAGAACAGGGCCTTTTCTGTAGTGGCTCCCTGTCTGTGGGATTCTCTCTCCAGGGAGGTTCACCTGGCACCTTCATACTATATCTTTAGGTATCAGGCAAAAATGTTCCTTTTCAACCAGGCCTTGGGCTGATTAATATTCTACAGCCTTTTAAATTTGTTTGTGTGGGGTTTTTTGTTTTCTTTTGTTGTTTACATTTATGTTGTTTAAGCTTTGGCCATTTATTTGTGCTTTTGCCTTGTATTTTTTTGCAACGAGGGCTTGAACTCAAGCCAGGCTGCAGTGGAAGAAAGCAAAGAGTTGGGAGCACCCTTAGAATGTGCTCTGAATCTTTTTCTTTGACATCACAATGATGTCAGATGACTGACAGTTTCACCCACTTGTCAAATGGCCCATGGGGTAGTATGTGCCAATAGGCAGCAAGGGCACATTCAGAGATGTTCTGCACAGCTGCCCTGCAGCTATGAATTCTCTCTCTCTTTTCGCAGCTTGACAAAGCCAGGGCAGCTTTTCTGAAGCTGGGCAAGATCTTTTTATGTGAGGATTGGCTTTCATGCACAAAGGTTAATCCAGCAGTGGACTGTCTTTTTCCTCCCTTTTTTTTAAAAGCAGCTATAATGTGTATCCAAGTGTTTGTTTTTTAACTGGTTTCCTTTAAGTTAAAGTAGGGCACTTTTTATTTTATAGGGTATTTGGGGGTTTGTTTTGTAATCTGAGCCATCCGGTTGGGGCGAATGATCAACTACATGCTGGATAGCACCGTCTCTGTGAAATGAACACTCCCTGTGCTGTTTGCTTTGTGAAGTTTGATAGCCAGAGTTCAGAAACTGGTGGCTGCTTCCTGTATTGTGTCTCCTATATTGTTTCTGTGCCTCGCTTCTTACAATGGTTTTATATTTTATCGTCAGGTGGAATTTGCTTTTATTGGAGGTTAGCAGCTGCTTTGTGGAGGAAATTCCTCAACATGCATACATTTTTTTATTTTTCTAAAATAAAAAGGTGAGCAGGGCATGGCTAGCCAAGCAATGGGACTATGAGGGACAGGATAATATTTTCTGCTTGGATTAGAACTATAAGAAGCTGCTGTATACCTTCTTAGACAATTTCAGCCTTCCCCATCGTGGTACCCAGATGTTTTGACTGCAACTCCTGTTGCTTCTGACTCTTGGGCATACTGGCAGAGGCTAATGAGAGTTGTAGTCATCTGTATATTTTGGAAATTGGCTCGTCTGTTCATGCTATAGTCTGTTTGTTTTCTGTGTGTTCGGACGCCTCTTGAGATATTGTTGCCAAACTCGGCATGAGGGTTCCTGAGCTGGAGTGGGTTCTTTTCATCAACACTTGGATGTTGAGTGCTACTTTGATTCAAGATGGTGGAACAAAGCCTGACTTTGGCGTGACTTCGCCCATAGGTTTGGCCACCTCTCAAGACCCCCTTGCCAAACTCAACACAAGGATTCCTGAGGCAGGGGAAGGGAGGTCTTCATTAATGTTTGGAACCAAGTGCCATTTTGAATCAAGATGGCTAACCAAAATGTGACTTAGGTGTGACTTCACCAGGTTTAGGGCCAACTCAGAAATTACGCTATCCATTTAAAAAAAATCAGAATTTTTAAGTTTTTAAGAATTCCTGATCAGTGCCAGTCATTCTCTGCTAGAGAACAAGAATCCTGGTGGAACAGGCCAGTGGCCTGATAATAAATTTGGCCACAATAAATATTGAATTCTGGCACATTGGGAAATTGCACTATTGGGTATTTATTTGCATAAGATCCATTAAGTGATTCTGCTGAACAAAGTCGTATGCAGGACAGAGATCCATGAATGCACTTGTCAGGTTGCCAATGGGAGGGCTATACTTTTCGGCCAGACAACACCTTCCTTAGCAAGGTTTGAGAGATGCATGGATGGAAGCTCATCTCTGATAGGCTTACCATTCGTCAGGAAAATTCCTGACTTGTCCTGGTTTTGGGGTGTAAACATGGCATCAGGGGAATTTTATCAAATTGTCAAAATGTCAGGGAAAACTCATATGTACAGTATGGCAATGTGATGAAAAAAAGCAGCAGAAACAGTTCCAAAAAGCTTAAAATCACTATGGGGGGGGGGGGGAGGTCTTCCTGAAAAAAGCTGAACGACATTGCAGGTGTCTGGAATTTTACTTTTTGAAATATGGCAACCCTAATCTCTGACCTTGCAAAGGACTTCAGAAGCACTCAAAAACAAAGAGAATTCTTCAATGTACCATGGAAGTTCAGCACAATTGCAGAACCAGATCTCAAATAACCTTCTGCTGGATTTCTGATTAGGCATTGATAAATGCATCAGTTTGCATTTTAAAAACAATATCTGCACCAAAATTTGGATGTTTTGCCCTGCACACACCTTTTGCAAAAGTATAAATTTCCTCCAATTTATATTTTTGACTTTTTCTCTCTCTAGTGTGCACATAGGATTTCCACATTTCCCTAATACATTTTCACTAGTGTACACATTTTGTGTGCACAGTTCCTTGGTATACACTTGAGGGGGAGGGGGTTGGTTGGAGAACCTCAACACAGCATTACAACATTGGGAGTAGTGTGAGTTTCAAAGGCTGCTGTTTGGCTCATGTGTTGGATTGGGAAGTGTGAAAAACTTCCTCTCCCATCTCTGCTTTCCAGACTAGTGAGTCTACTTTCTTCTTCCCAAGTATCTCTGAACCTCAGCCCAGTGTTGGAAGCAAAGCTCTTCCTCTCCCTTTGAGACATGATCCAAGGTGGCCAAAACTTTTGGCTGCCTGCGAAATCTCCCTAAACTCTGTAGACTCCTCTCGCAGAGCAGTGAAAGCAGAATGGTGAAATGCCTGGAGACCAAATCCTGTGAGGAAAGAGCTGGGTATATTTAGCCTGGAGAAGAGAAGATTAAGCGGAGACATAATAGCTGTCTTCAAATATCTGAAGGGCTGTCATGCTGAAGATAGATCTCCAGAGATTGGACTACAACTAATGGGTAGCAATTGCAGGAAGCCGATTTCAGCTAAATATCAGGAGAAACATCCTAACCAATAAGAGCTGTTCAGTAGTGGAACAGACTGGTTCAAGAGGTGCTGGGCTCCTTTGCTGGAGGTATTTAAGAAGAGGCTGGATGTCTGTCAGGGATGTTGTAACTCCATGCTCCATTGAGCAGCTGCATTGCAACTACTCTATTCCGAACTTAAAAGTGGAAAGCGTAATGCTGGGAGTCAACAAAAGAGGTTTAAAGACTCTCAAGGCAAATCTAAAAAAAAAGTAGTATAAACACCGACAACTGGGAAACACTGACCTTCGAGTGCTCCAGTTGGAGAACAGCCTTTGAAGATGCTCAAACTCAGGACGAAAGGGAGAAATGTGCTAAGAGGAAGGCACACTTGGCAAACCCTCACTGTGATCAACCCCTGCCTAAAAACCAATGTCCCCACTGTGGAAGGACGTGTGGATCCAGAATTGGCCTCCACAGTCCCTTATGGACTCACTGTTAAAACCTGTTCATGGAAGACAATCTTACTCAGCTACGAATGATCGCCAAAGAAGAAGAATCACACCCTGCATTGAGCAGGGGTTGGATTAGATGACAACTGAGATCCCTCCCAACTCTTAACACAAGAATGTAAGGAGATCCTGATGGCTCAGGCCAATGGCCAATCTCATCCAGCATCCTGTTCTCACATAGGCCAACTAGATGCTCCAATGGGAAGCTCCACGTTATATTATCCCCACCCCCATACTCTCCTCCCCACCCCAATGCTACAGAGGTCCTCCTTTCCCTGGCTCAGTGCAGCTAGCAGCCAGTCGACTCAGAAGTACCACTGAGTTTCCTGGGGCTTTCTCCCAGGCAAGTGCCCAGAGGTTGGCAGCCTAAGAGGATTTCTAGAGAATTCTGATGTTTTCTGGGCAACAGGAATGCCCTGCAGTGTTCAGCCCCAGATGACTTTGTTTTCCCCTTGGTTGACTTGTTTGAACAACGCCCCTGTTGTGAATGGGAATCTCCCAGAATCCCAGGCAGACTGTTCAGCTGCCTTCCCCATGGCTGGCTGTACCCCAGCCTCATCCATCTCCTTGAATAATCTCATCCCAGCCTGGGGCAGGAGAGGCACAAAATCCATCACTGAAACAGCCTTCGGGTGACTTGTGCTGTTGGGAGACAGACCCAATTTAACACTTCATTAAGGATTTGCCAGCCATTGATCTAGATTATCAGGGTTACTGCCAGCTAATTGCATCTTCCTATACTTATTAATTATATTTGGAGAGCAAGAGAGCGGTGCACGGCGCCTGTCTGCTATATTTAGAAAAATCTCCAGCAGATATCTAATTATGGAACAGATCATTCACTGGTGCTAGGTAAACCATTAAACCTCCCCGTATATATCTCACTCTCACTCTCTTTTTAACCAGAGGTAACCATTAGGATAGATCTTACGCTGTTCACGAAGCCTTCCTCCTGGATTGCCCTCCATTTCATGCAACTAACAGAAGCAATAGTCTTTGTAAACAGCAGGGTAGAGGTGCTTTGCTGCCATTCACCCTGTGAGAAGGGATCATTCCTAGTTGCAAAGTTTGAAGAGTCTCTTTCTTAAAACACAGGGCTTGGAAGTAGGGGTGTAGCTAGCTGCTCTGGCACCCAGAGTGGCGGGGCGATCTGCCCACAGGGGTACAACGGCGATCCACCCATGGAGTCCGCCTGGTGGACGCAAGCCCCACACTGCTGTTTTGGGCAGCGCAGGGCCCCAAACCACCACATCACTTCTAGGAGAGATGCGTGGCTCGGGCACGCTGTAAGTGCCACCTCCCACAATGTGCCATTTTGTCACCACCACCCCCAGGGATGACACCTGGGGTGGGCAGCCCCCCCCCCCCGTGCCCCCTTCCTACACCCATGCCTGGAAGGAAAACTGCAGCACAGTGGCAGAGCACTTGCTGTGTCACAGAAGGCCCCTAGTTCAAATTCCGACCTGCTGCCAGTCAGGGTAGAGTATACTGAGCTCAATGGACCAATGGTATAGCACAGTATAAGACAGCTTCTTGTATTGGCTGACTGATGAACGAGAACAAGGCAGTAGAGTCGACAGTACCACCTCAGACTCCAAATTGGATGTGTGTGTGACATTTCTGAATGCAGTTCCACATTTTTATTTTTATTTTTTAAAAAATGAGATTGAAAACTATCGCTATAAAGAAATAATGAAATGTGTTTTAGCTAGTTGGAAAAATAAAGTAGTGTAACAAGAACGGCTGGAAGTGAAGTCACTTGGTGGGTGTCCGTGTGGGGTAGGTGTGTAGGTATGTTGATATGTATAGTATAGGTAGGTATTATATAGAGTAATGTAGGTATGTTTTATGCTATGAAAATTAGGTAGTGTGCTGTGTATGTGTATTGTGTAAATGTATATGTATGTGTTTTATAAAAGGGGAAAAAAGAAAACTATCACAGAGAGTAAGCAGGGATCAACCTTTGTGCCACAATCACACACACACATATTTCAAAGAGGAGGCTTTTTTTAAAGGCAGTTGGAGGATTTAAAATTAGCGTCCACCACACGTAGTTTGAAATGGTGCAATCCACTTGGCCACCCCATTCCAGCCTCATTTTTTCCTTCATGTTCTGACCAAGCCTTAATAGTAATTCACGGAGCTGTGTTTATCATTCAGTGTCAAATATGTGAACCTTTCCACACACAAAACATACAGCGTTGGACGTGTGGACGTTCTCTCTGCGGTGTATGATCTGTGATGGCCATAGACCAGTTCTTGTGATCGGTCAGTGTAGATTCTCTGTGTGCAAAGTAGGAACACAGCAGTACGCCTCACCCTTAATCTAGGAGGGCCTAAGGGGCAGTGGTACTGTTGGGGCAGAACTCTATTTATTTTTTTTAATGATATTTATTAAAAGTTTAACAATTACAAAAAAAGCGGGGGAAAAGAGACAATAAAGAATTACAATACATCAAAAAATAAAAAAGAATAAAAAAGGAATTCAACAATACAAGTCAATAAAAAGAAAAAAGGGAAAAAACAAAACACACAATACATCAAAACCAAAAACAAAAGCAGACAAAAAATTTAAAAACCAAATCCAATATTCCCAAATCTTTATCTTTCATTAACTTGTTTCATCGACCTCCTCACGCCTCCCTTTTTTGTATTCTAGTTATTAATTATCTCAGCAAATCCTTTCCATCTTCCACTATATTCTGTCATTAAATTACCTTAATTTATTTTAACCTTATCTTACCATAAAAAGCCCTAAAGCTTAAAACTTAAAACTTATTTATAAAGTTAAAGGTGCCGGCCAAATCCCACGTCCACAGGCTTCTCCCGCCTGTGGTTTTCAGTGGGTCCCCGCCTCGCTGTGGCGGTCCAGACCCTAGTTTCACGAAGCGGATTCCTCCCGGTCAGAGGAAATCCGCCATTGCCGGAGGCGCTAACCCGGAAGTCTCCTGTTGGGGCAGAACTCTAGGACAGATGGTTATGGCCCATCCAGCAGAATGAGCAGGAGGTTAGCAAAGTAATACACATTATACATTGCCATCTAAAGCAGTGAGACCATTAAATCCAGAGTCTAGAATTACCTGTATGCAGCATCGTGCACTACATCAGTCAGAAAAGCTGTAGGAGGAAGGGCAGATCAGAGTTTGGCAATTGCAGAAGGATCAAGGCCATTTCATCGCCTCTTCCCCAAGCAGCTGGAAGTTGCAGGCAGCCTCTGCTGGCTCAGTTTGTTTCGTTCAAGAGATCGCTGGAGATTTATAGCAGTCCCTATAAATAGCTTTTTTTATTTTACTTTCAAAAATACGAAGGGAGAGAAGGAATTATAGGACTGTAGGTCCAGAGCAGGCAGCATGAAATCCAAGAATGTGGGTAATCTCTGCTAAAATCAAAATGCTGCTCTTAAGAATGGGGTGGGGGTTTTTTTAGCTGTCTGTCACACAAAATGGAAAGTGGCTTGAAAAAATAACCAGTGGGGGAAAAGAAATGAATGGGCTTTGCTCTGAGCAGGTGACTTTTTTGGAAGACATGGGTGCAAAAGCATCCTAGAAAAGCGTTGGGATGATGTTGGATTTCGAGGTCATAAGCAGATAGCAAAGATGCAAAGGACTCCTGCAGTTTTAATCATTGTGTAGGAGAAGGACATTTACCTGGTGTTGCTTGCATGACAAACTACACCTGCTGAAATTCCCTGTTCTACCCACAGCTATTAACTCTTTTGTCCTACTCAGATTCACAGCTCTTCTGTTGGCAAGGACAAATTAATACTGGGTCCAGAATACAGCACTCTGAAAACCTCTCCTTCCTTCCTTCCTTCCTTCCTTCCTTCCTTCCTTCCTTCCTTCCTTCCTTCCTTCCTTCCGTCCCAGCATATTGTCTACTCTGACTGGCAGCAACCAGTCTGGCAGCAACCAGTACCTGCCACCTGGTACTTTGAACTGGCGATAAGAGGAATGACAGTAGGCCAGTGGTGGAAGGCATACTTTGTACAAGGAGGGGCAATTTTCTATCCCTGACATCTCCAGTGAAACGGACCAGGTAGGAGATGGTGGAGAAATCCTTGGAGAGATGCTGCCGGTCAGAGCAGGTAGCATTCAGCTAGATGGGCTCAATGGTCTGAATCAGCGTAAAGCAGCAGCATCTTTATTCAACAGCCAAATCTCACTTGAGCTTTCCGTTGCAGCAGATGTCAGATTTAGTCCTTCAGTTTCTTAAAGGGTTGGATTTTCAAACTTTGCTCACTCCTTCCTGGTTAGGGTGGCCAGCTGTAGGAGAAGGCAGGGCTGTTGCCCATTCAACAGGACATTTCTGTAGAGGTAGCTTGTTGTTCTCTTCTACACCACTGTTAAAGGTGCCGGAACCCTGTCTTCTTTCTACAGCACCTGATTCCTGGAACAGGACTCTGCCAGAGTCGGCAGCGTGGTGTAGTGGTTAGAGTTTTGGACCAGGACCAGAGAGACCAGATTTCAAATCCCTGCTGAGCCATGAAACTCACCCAGCGAACTTGGGCCGGTCATCTTACATCCTAACCTACCTCACAGGGTTATCGTGAGGATAAAAAAATGTGTAGAACCATGCTTGCCACCTTAGCTCCTTGCAAAAGAAGGCTGGAAATACATGCAATAAACAAATACAGTGGTAGTTCTGGTTGCGAGCGGGATCCGTTCCAGAGGCCCGTTTGCAACATGAATAGAACGCAACCCGCAGCAGCGCGTCTGCGCACGCGTGGGTTGCGATTCGCCACTTCTGGGCATGCACATACCATTTTGCGCGTCTGCGCATGCGCGAGCAGCGAAGCCTGGAAGTAACCCTTTCTGGTATTTCCGGGTCGCCGTGGGACGCAACCTGAAAAAACGTATCATGAAGCAAACGTACCATGTATTATGACTGTAACAGGTTTGGGTCTGCTGGGAAAGGAGAGGTCTAGTACGGATGGTAGAGAAGAACTTCTCACTAAAGTCAGGCCCACTAGTCCTGACTGCCCCAGTTGGGATTCCACCCCTTACGACCCATTTACATGTGGTTCAGAGACTCACCTGTGGCAGTTCAGAAGTGGGTACGGGCGCAACTTTCAACCTTCACGGGCATGCACAACCTTGTGATCAGTGTCACTATCCTTGATCGGGCCACCACAGCAGCAAGTGTAGCTCTCTCTCTCTGTGTGTGTGTGTGTGTGTGTGTGTGTGTGTTTGTGTGTGTGTGTAGCAAATGATATCTCTCTCTTTTTACGGCATTTCCACGCCTGCGTGTTTCCAAAGCCGGCCTCCTCGGCAACGCTCTCGGGTAGCGGACATCAATATTTAATAAGCAATATATCCGTATTTTATTGCTCATTACTGGCAAGATTATTTCAGTATATTACTCTTAGATATGAATATTTATGGTGTATTACTCGGCTCGAAGTTAAATGGCTTATTGACACGCTATTAATGCCTGGTAAGCACCGCTTTGCTCTCGCTCCCTCTTCTGCTAAAGTGCCCATGGGCGGGGCGGGTTTGGGAAGCTGTCAAGATCCTGGAGCTTGTGTTCTCGTTCTCTTGGCGGCAAACATTGGGAGGAAACTGTGCTGTAGTCCAGTCCCAGTGGGGCTCACCTGGTGGTGGTGGAGAAATAATCCAGACTCCACCTTAATTAGGCTGACCAAATTGTCACAAAAGAGTGAGCAAGCTTTTGAGTAGTACAGAAGTCTTCATCAGGGCGGGAAAACCTTTATTTGTTCAGGGGTCACTTTGTTTGTTTCTTTGTTTGCTTGCTTGCTTGCTTCCTTATTGCCCAGTGGGTTGGACTAAATGACCCCTGAGGTCCCTTCCAATCCTATGAGTCTTTGACCAGATTTGATTGTCTGCATCCTTCACCCTAAGGTTGCAGGGCGGGTTGCAACATTAAAAACTGTTTAAAGCAAAGCAGGGCCGCCATGGGGTGTTGCTCAGAGAGTCCCTAGGGTCAGATGGAGTGCCTTGGAAGATTGCATAGCTGTCAACTTTTCCCTTTTCTCGCGAGGAATCCTGATCGGAATAAGGGAATTTCCCTTTAAAAAAGGGAAAGGTTGACACCTATGAGATTGCTTCTGGCACTTAAGCCCCAAATCCCTAAAGCCCTGTTCTGTATGCCCAATGGTGAGATTTGAGCCTATGCATATTGCATATTGACCACTGTGCAAACACGGGTGCCAAGCATTTAATTTGATAAATAATAATGCTGTTGGGGTATTGCTTTCGTTTGTTACTATGTATGCATCTATTGTAAACCTTGGTGTGATCCTTGATGAAGGGTGACATAGAATCTTAATAAATACACTACTACTCATAGAAACAGAATTGTGAAGGGGGGGGTTATTGAGTTGCCTTTGCTTTTATTAAGTATTTTGTGTTTTTATATTGTAGTTTTGTGTTGCGAACCACCCTGAGGTCTGTGGATAAAGCGTGGTATACAAATATAATATAATACTAATAATATAATAATAATATATAAATATAAATAGAAGAAGAAGAAGAGGAGGACACAGTCCTGCCCTTGGCTGTCAGACATTTGGGAAATGCTGCCTTTTTAAATTAGAGGGTGGATGGCCATTCATCATGGATGCTTTAGTTGGGATTCCTGCACTGCAGGGGGTTGGACTAGATGGCCCTTGAGGTCCCTTCCAACTCTACATTTCTGTGATTCTATGCAAATATGCCTTGTGTGTCTCCGGTTCTCCAGTTGGTCATGGTTTCTTTTGACAGTTTTCTCCGATGAACTCAAGCCTGGCTGGTGTGTAGGGCGTAGTTAAACTAGGGAGTTTGGCCCCCTGTGATGTCCACCAACGTGTATGGTTTTAAAAGAGGGTTAGGCAAATTCATGAGGGATAAGGCTATCAGTGTCTACAAGCCCATGATTACTATGGTCTGCCTCCACTGTCGGAGGCATTCTGCCTCTGAATAACATTTGCAAGTGTGGAAAGCACTGTTGCCCTCAGGCCCTGCCTGCAGCCCTTGGGCCAGACACTGTGAGAAGGTAAAAGGTAAAGGACCCCTGGATGGTTAAGTCCAGTCAAAGGGGACTCATCTCTCTTTCAGGCCGTGGGAGGTGGCGTTTGTCCACAGACAGCTTTCCGGGTCATGTGGCCAGCATGACTAAACTGCTTCTGGTGCAACTGGACACCGTGACGAAAACCAGAGCGCACGGAAATACCATTTACCCTCCCGCCACAGCGGTACCTATTTATCTACTTGCACTGGTGTGCTTTCAAACTGCTAAGTTGGCAGGAGGCACTGTAAGAACAGCATACTGGACCAGATGAGCCTTTTACTTGATCTGGCAAGGCTATTCTTACTTCCTTATCAGAAAGCAGGCAGCTGACTTGCCTTCCTCTTCCTTGTCTTCCTCTTCCTTGCCTTCTTTCCAAGGATTGCTTCCACATGTGCCTCACGACTGTGCCGCTTGTCAGGTGTCCGGAGTGAGAGGCTAACTCGCTGGGATCGTAAAGTCTAGTTAAATGAATTGTTGTTTCTGCCTCTGCCGCTGCTTCCCCTCTTTCAGCATCCGCTGCTTATGTGCATTTTACAAGCCGAGGACATCTCCCCAATGCAATAAATAGTCTCTGACAGGCAGTTGTGCAATAAAGCCCTGACGGTTCCCTGTAATGGTTATAAAACGCTGAATTATTTGGGCGAGGAGCGGCTGATTAGGGAGCAACTCGGAGGCAGGATAATTAGTTGTGCAGTGGTAAATACAGGAGGCAACCTAAGAATTGGTGAGTTAGGGAGTTCTTAATAATTCAGAGGCACTCCTGGGGCAGTAGAGATACGAAGCGCTGAGCTGGTGTGCATTCTAAGGGCTCCAGTTGTGGCGAGATGCAGTCCATCCATCTTTTTCAACTGCAGGTTTGGTGCTGATTATCACGAGAAGCTGGTGCTCCTAAATGCCAATCATTTTTATTTTTAAAAAAGAGAATCTTCCTGAATCCTATCATAC
This sequence comes from Podarcis bocagei, assembly GCF_964188305.1. Lineage (NCBI taxonomy): Eukaryota > Metazoa > Chordata > Lepidosauria > Squamata > Lacertidae > Podarcis > Podarcis bocagei. The sequence continues at coordinate 12,937,081 of NC_138141.1, read as the reverse complement.
ATTCTCCATTGCTAACCCAATTTACAGCACTGGATTTGCGGATCACGTCTAGAATACGGATATTCTGTAGACTTGCCAGCAAAGTTCACTGAGCTGAGAAACAAGCTCTGAGGACTTGGCGATTATTAACTCAGAGGACGGGAGAACATTGGAAGCTCCTGAATTCTTCTGCAGCTCTGATTGAAACCTGAGCCGGAGAAGATTTTCCAGCTTAGTCCTGCACAGATGAGCTACTTCTGGGGGTACTGCTACTGGGGAGACACAGAGACCAAGATGTCCTGGCCCCAAGGTATCCCACAGAGGGCCACCTCAGTTTACCAAGTCCAACTCTTCAAAGCACTTCCTTATGTAAAGCTACAGAAAAACCACTCTGTTGTTTTGCGCAAAGAGTGCTTTGAAAAGTCCCCCGCCCCCAGGTAGAATTAAGGATATTTCAATAAATTTGGAAATCGAGCTACTTTCTGATATGGGTGTGGGGAGTAATTTTGTTCTTTGCCTAGTTAACAATGTTAGAAACTCAGATATACAAGCTGGGTGCCAAATAGCTCCTTAAACCAGGATTACGGTCAGCAAAACAAAATGCCTTGTTGCCATGATTCAGTACCACTTTTTGGTTCCTGAAATTCATTCTGATTGTGCAGATAAAATATCATGGATAGAGACGGTGGATGAAGATTGGAAGAAATTTAAAATTTATCTTAAGAAACATTGTAAAATGAATGAAAGCTAAAATGTCGAGGTTTTCAGGGGGGGAAAGGGAGTTTACAGCTGTAAAAGATTAAGTAAAAGGAAAGAATAAGGGATAAATCTGATAAAATTAAGTGTTAGGATTTGCTGAAATAATTTTGGGAATTGGGATGTAGAAAGGGGAGGTTTGGGGGAGTCGACAAAGTAAGGTTTATGAAAAAAAGCATATGAAATTATACATGTTTGTTCATTTTTTTATTTGTTTGTGTTGTCTATAAAAAATTTTTGTAAAACCAATAAATTTTTTTATTAAAAAAAAATCATGGATAGAATCCCACAGGAAGTGTTGCTAGTGTGTGAAAACAGTCAAGATCCAGGGATGCCCAGGCATGCCCCTCCAGGTGGTGGAGATGTCAGGCGCCATCCTGGCACCTGGGCATCTTCACTTGATCGTAAGTGGCCGAAAGCCAGGTGCAAAATGTGTCTGGCACCTGGGGAATTTCAAACGCTGCAAGCCAGCTTGAGCCAGAGGCAGCACACCCACCTCTCGTTTCCAGTCCAGCAATCTGTGTCCTTGTGGCCAACAAACAGGGTGAATTCAGAAATGTAGACAGTAATTCTATGCATTGTGCATCCAAAACATTTGGGGGTCTAGTCTTGTTACAGTGAACCATGCCATTTTAACATCAGGGTTACAGTGGCCCAGTGGGGCTACCTTAGAAAAGTGCTCATTGACTGATTCAAAATTTGGCAGTGCAGTTGTTGAAATGGACCCAGTGCACGGATCACATGACACCGGTCTCAGCTATCCGTAGGTTCACTGGTACACTTCAGAGTTTTGGCTATAACACCGAGGTGAAAAGGATAGGATGGTGTGGCGATCACACACAGGGCCCCCAGACTTCTGACGGTCTATTGACCCTGTGCCGCCACTGCGATTGCTTTTTCCGCTGTCACCACCCCATATCTCACGGGGACACATGGAGTCCAGTCAGTTGTTAACATAAACAAATAATCAAGTTTATTTTTAAATGCAGGAACAAGCTTATGGTTTCAGTTAATTTTTCTCTTGTCAGTTTCTTATTCTTAGTTCCTAACAACTCCAAACTGATTATTCTAGCTATCTATCTGACTCCACCTAACAATTCCTCTCACTCTCTCACAATACAACTCTATCAACCCACACCTAAACCTCCCTCTTCCTTCTTCAACTCCCAGACCTCAACCTCAACTCCCAAACCTCAACTGAACTGACTCTCAAAACCTCCCACTCTAACTTTTACTCCCCCCTTGCATTCTCACTGGCCAATCACATCACACCCATTTTAATCCTTTCCTTATGACCCATCCTAGAAGGCAAACGCCACAGATGGATTCGAACATGGAGCATGAGAAGCTGCCTTATACCAAGTCAAACTATAGGTCCTTCTTCCTCAGCATGCTTTACACTGACAGGCAGCAGCTCCCTATATATTCAAACAGGAGTCTTCCCTATCCCTGTTTGGAGTTGCCGTGGATCGAACCTTGACCTTGTTTTTGCAAAGCCTGTGCTTTGCTACGACCCTTTCTCTTGATGCTCCTTTGGGTCTGAAGCTTTTATAATCTGCATCCGTGGCACCAACTGTTGACTAGTTCGGCAGACAACTCTGCACTGGAGAGGATGCTATTTACCACAGCCTTGCGTCCGTTTGGAACCCGTGTCCCAAGAGATGACGCCTGCTGGCATAGGAAGTTGGCGTACTGCACTTGGCAAAAGTGAGGTGTCTTGCCCGGGAATCTTAGCGCATCCTTCCAGACCATATGGCAGGGCTGGCCCTATCGGGGCTGAGTAGCAGAGGGAGCAGGTGGCAGGCTGGGCGTTGTTTCCTGCGTAGGAGTTGCAAGTTCCTGCTGCCCTGAAAGCCAGGGCCAAATACGAGAGAGGAAATGAGCTGAAGGACAGCAAAAAAATACCACTGTCCTGCCCTGTGTGTAAAATAGTGGGGTCAGTTATTGCAAACAGGTAGGGAGTCTTGTATCCACAGGGAAGGCTTTGCTAATGGTTCTCAATTTGGGGAATCACCTGGGATTGTAAACCTGACAACTGTAGTGACCCTGATCTTAGGAGTTTTCTCCTAGATTGAAAACGTGCCAGTTTTGGTCTCTGGCTGAGATGCCCATATTCTGCTTTACCATCATTATCCGGCACTGCAGTCCTTTCAGGCTTCTTCATGCTGCCACTGCCAAGGTTCTTTTCTCCTTCCCTTCAAGCTGTTTCTTGGTGCACATGATGGCTGGGAGAAACACAGCATGTGAACCGGGGGGAGAGGGATGCTTCGGAGTAAAAAGAATATTAGAAATTGGGGCAGAAGAGCCAACGCCGTAACCAGTAACACTAAACCCCATGTCTGTTGCAGCCAGTGTCTTTGGTGAAGTGTGATTGGTCTGTGGAATCAGCTGACAGAATGGTCAGCTGACAGGGCTACGTGTGGCACTACAGGTACCCTTGAGGAACCCGGTTCAGTCAGCAAGGCTTATAGCAGAATATAGTCCTTGTGACACAGGAAGTAAAGCGCCAATGCATGGCCAATGGGAGCCCTTTCAGCTATGGCTGACAAGGCTACCGCTTGGTCTTTCATGGTTTTTCTGGAGTTGTTTCATCATTGGCTGAACTGTGCTCCTCATGGGTGCCATTTATGCTGCAGCATTTAGCATTCTGTCAGCTGATTCCAAGGACCAATCAAGCTTCACCAAGCCTTCTAAGACTCCAGCCTTGGTCTTAAGTCTCAGTGGCTTCTCGTTATTTCTGTGTGATTCTCCTGTTGCTGTGCAAACGGCAAGGATTGATGCCTCCAGCAAGAAGACCTGAATTTGTTTTGTCTGCATCTGATTTAGTGTGCATGTGCATGCGCACACAGAGAGCTTTTCTCCTGGGGTATAAAGGAGCCTGTGAGAACCCTTGTGTACAACAGAGAATTAATTCCAAGTGTGAACAGGCACTTTTAAAAATGTAGTGGTGGAACAACCAAGGAAGAAAGGAAATCTGCAAGTGTCTCTGTGATGCCTCATCCTGTTATTTCCCCTTAAGGCGACCCTCAAACTCTTCTCTCTTCCTTGCAGTCTTGCGAGATGACTTCCGCCAAGCTCCCAGTGATGTGGTGGTGGCAGCGGGCGAGCCAGCTGTGATGGAATGCATTCCTCCAAGAGGACACCCAGAACCCACCATTTCCTGGAAAAAGAACAACATCCGTATTAGCGATAAGGATGAGCGCATTACGGTGAGACTGAGGGAAGCCCCCTTTGAAAAAGGCAGCCCTGTACCTCTTTCAACCTAAATAATTTCTTTGGGTTTTGCCGTTCTGTTCAAGGCTGAGAACCTTGGAGGAAACATAGGAATCTACATAATAATAATTGGTCCATCTAGCTCAACATTGTCTACACATACTGTCAGCAGCAGATAGAAGTCTTTCCCAGTTATACCTGGAGAGACGAGAGATTAGACCTTGAACCTTCAAAGCTTGTGTTCTACCGCTGATGCTACAGCCCCTCCAACCACCTGCTACCTGATCTTTTCAACTGGAGATGCTAGGAGCTTGGACCTTCTGCATGCAAGGCATATAGCACGGAGCTTAGGCCATGACAGGCAAAACATCCTGGATAGGGCACAGTAGAACTGAATGCATGGTTAGGAGCAGCAAGCAGGTAGCCTTGAGCATTGATGGAGTATTGTCTAAAATTCTGCTGAGGTCTGAAATACTTTTGCAGGAAAATGTGTAATCTCAGCCGGTTCTCCCTAGAGAAGGTCAGCTCCCAGTTTAAGGTGCAGAATCCATTTTTATTCATTTAGCAGGATTTATATGCTGCTTCATCACCCCTAACCTCTAAGTGGTTTAAACAGAATATAAAATGTCCACTAAAACACATTTATTAAAATCAAACGTTAAAAGCAAGTTAACCTAAGCATTTATCAAAGTGTAAGTGAAACCAGCCATTGCTACTTCCATTTTGATTAATGCTTAAATTAAGTGTACATTGGGGTGGGAACCCTCAGGCCCAGGGGACGAATTTGGCCCTCCAGTCTTCACTATCCGGCCCTCAGATTTATTCCCAACATGCTCCACTCACTGGCCTTGATTCCCGCCCTAAGTGTTTTTGGCTGGCTGGAATGTGTCCTTGAGCTCTGATGATGCCTCTGGATTACGGAGGATTGAAACAGGTGCATAGAAACCAACATACTGTGCAAAGGTAGCATTGACATTTGTTACTCTCCAGCGACGTTTGCCTCCGGCCCTGATGTGGCCCTCAGAAGGTTCTCCCAGAAAGAGATATGGACTGTGGGCTAAAAAACCCTCACCTGATATACATAATGAAATTGGATGTGCTTAAAATGAAGTCTTTAGCAAACAAACCGTATGACAAAGGTGCCTGCCTGATATCTTTGGGGAGATGTATTCCTCATCATGGAGGATGGATGGCGGCTAATGGATTGAGGTTGAATCCTGACAAGACAGAAGTACTGTTCTTGGGGGACAGGGGGCAGGCTGGTGTGGAGGACTCCCTGGTTCTGAATGGGGTAACTGTGCCCCTGAAGGACCTGGTGCGTAGCCTGAGAGTCATTTTGGACTCACAGATGTCCATGGAGGTGCAGGTCAATTCTGTATCCAGGGCTGCTGTCTACCAGCTCCATCTGATGCGCAGGCTGAGACCCTACCTACCCATGGACTGTCTCACCAGAGTGGAGCATGCTCTAGTTATCTCCAGGTTGAACTACTGCAATGCGCTGTATGTAGGGCTACCTTTAAAGGTGACCCGGAAACTACAACTAATCCAGAATGTGGCAGCTAGACTGGTGACTGGGAGCGGCGGCCAAGACCACATAACACCAGTCTTGAAAGACCTACCTTGGCTCCCAGTATGTTTCCGAGCACAATTCAAAGTGTTGGTGCTGACCTTTAAAGCCCTAAACAGTCTCAGCCCAGTATACCTGAAGGAGCATCTCCATCCCCATTGTTCAGCCCGGACACTGAGGTCCAGCGCAGAGGGCCTTCTGGCAGTTCCCTCACTGTGAGAAGCAAAGCTACAGGGAACCAGGCAGAGGGCCTTCTTGGTAGTGGCGCCCGCCCTGTAGAATGCCCTCACACCAGATGTCAAAGAGAAGAACAACTACCTGACATTTAGAAGACATCTGAAGGCAGCCTTGCTCAGGGAAGTTTTTAATGTGTGACATTTTAATGTATTTTTAATCTTTGTTGGAATGCTGCACAGAGTAGCTGGGGAAACTCAGCCGGATGGGTGGGGTACAAATAAGTTGTTGTTGTTGTTGTTGTTATCACTATCAGTGAAGTTCTCTGCAAGAGGAAGTTTCCCAGGGGCTGCCCCACCAATACATTGGCCTGGGAAGCTTGTTTGTGCGGCTGTCTCTAAGCAGGATTTCTTTTTGGCCCCTCTGCTCTAGATCCGAGGTGGGAAGCTGATGATGTCCAACACAAGGAAGAGTGACGCTGGCATGTACATCTGCGTGGCCACCAACATGGTTGGAGAACGGGACAGCGAGCCCGCGGAGCTGGTGGTCTTCGGTACGTAGGAGCAGGAATCTGGCAGGGGAGACGGGAATCGGACGGAGAGGGAAAGGGAAAGTAGAGTTCTCAGGGTCAAAAAGGAAGGGGGAAATCCACAAGGAAAGATCTGTGTTCCCCTGTGAGTTTTTTTCTATTGCTTGGAAGCAGTCAGGGAGGGGTGTGAGAATGAGAACAGAATGGTTAAATTTCCCCCCATTGTTTATTTATTTTTTTGAATTATTTTTTAAAAAAATAGATTTACAGTGGTACCTTGGTTCTCAAACTTAATCCATTCAGGAAGTTCATTCCGAAACCAAAGCGTTCCAAAACTAAGGTGTGCTTTCCCATAAAAAGTAATGCAAAACGGATTAATCCGTTCCAGACTTTTAAAAACAACCCCTAAAACAGCAATTAAACATGAATTTTACTATCTAACAAGACCATTAGTATCTGGGGAAATCTGGAGAGCATTTTCTTCCATTGAAAATGAGTCTGCAAATGCCTTTACTCAAAGCCCAGACCTCTTGCTTGACTATTCAATTTTACTTTTTTAAAAAAGCAAAAACAAAAAACAAGTCTCTGGTCCTGTGGAAATATAAAGAAAATGTGAGCAGCCTGGATTCTACCCAATTGCTCATTACTACTGGAATAAGTGATGAAGGGCTGAACATTTCTCAGCTTTTTTATTTTTCTGTGGAAAACCTTCAGTTTCATAAGGTCGTTACTAACAATGAATGGACACCAATTGCAAACAACAATATTACGCAAGCATGATAGTATCAAGTTTGTTGCTTTGTTTACTGAACACAAATAAAACGAACATGCTAAATTAGATCAGTGTCTAGGGAATCAAATTTTTTCCCCATGCAAACTGAGCATTTCCCCATGAAAATTAGTCTTGTATCAGAAAGCCCATATCACAGGCTGGAATGCAGCCATCCCACAATTTGTTGTTTGGTTTTGAAAGTTTTCTACAGCATTGCAGCTGGCTATTTTTGGTTGCAAGGCAAGTTATGTTGCTTTGCGGACACTGCTGCTTTGGGGTAACTCAAGTACAGTGCTATCCATCTTCAGTGTTTCTGTGGCAGGAAATATCTTCTATCTGAGCGAGTCCTGTCTTAACCTGATATTGCAATTCTGTGCGCCCTTCTTGGTGCCAAGGGGCATCCTGTGGGCTTTTTGATTATTAGAATACAGAAGTGTCTAAAGTTGTCTATTAAGCCAGGACCACCTCCAGGGGACCCCGTGCAAAGGGGCCTCTTATGTTGGTGGGGGTCCCCAGGGCAGGAATATCATCATCATCATCATCATCATCAAACCTTTTATTGGCATCACATTGTTGTTGTTGTTTAGTTGTTTAGTCGTTTCCGACTCTTCATGACCCCATGGACCAGAGCACGCCAGGCACTCCTGTCTTCATTGGCATCACATCCAAAACAAATCAATACAGAATTACCACTTCCCCAGTGGCACAAAACATTTGCTAAAAGAAAGGAGGCAGAGCAGTCTATGGTCACATCTCTAGGTCTCCAGGGAGATCAGAGATCTGCAGTAAATTTTGACAACAAAAACCAAATAGAGATATTTAGCCACTAACTTGGTGAGCTCCTGGTCATTCCCCAGTAATAGAAAATGTATGACCTCCAACTCTGGTTTCCATTTGGGGATACAGAGTTGATCTAGAAATTGCTGACAGATATATAGTTTACAATTAAGAACCATATGAGCCCAGAATCCAGAACCTACCACATCAAACAGAGTTCATTCCCAGGTAGGTGGGGTGCTTTAATGGGTGGAGACCGCCCAGGGGAGAACATTGAGATGAGCGCCCCTGAACCATCTCATGAACTACTATCCGAGAGGGCACCCTCTATGTGGAAATACTCGCGGACCACGGCCTGCTGACTGCAAGAACAGTGAGCAGGAACAGCAACAGCACTCCAGAGGCAGCTAGGAACCATCATGGTCATTTCCCACAATGCCATGGAGTTGTTCCAGGGCATTGTGGGAAAATAAAAAAGACTGGCCTAGCTGAATGGCAGACCTCAGCGCTGGTAGACCTTGCCCAGGGCAGCAGTGGTAGGCCTGCCTCTGTGCTGGTCCTGTGCCTCAAACACCATTTCCTGCCTGTGTCCTGACAGAGCGACCCACGTTCATCAAGAGGCCCATCAATCAAGTGGTGCTTGCTGAGGACACCGTGAATTTCCACTGCGAAGTGCAGGGGGACCCTGTGCCCACATCCCGGTGGCGTAAGGAGGAAGGGGAGCTTCCTCGAGGGAGGTAAGTGGCGCCTTTTCACCTTCAGGGCTTGCAGGATGGGCAGGGGGGTAACTTGCAATCCCGGTGGGAGATAGTAGACTGCAAGTTTGGGCTGGGCTGTTCCTTTGCCACACACTGACCCAATGGCCTGGGGCCACGCAGCATCTCTCAGCGCCATTCCCCATCTCTAGAACAAGGTCTGTCAGCCACCTTGCACTTGAGAAGAGCTATGAAAATTGCTGGCAATAGCAGTAATGGCTGGGAAGAGATTGAGGGCCGGATCTGCTTCACCGCGGAGCCGACGAAAGGTCACTTCTTCGCGCTTCCAAAAGGGTAAACCACAACACTGTTTCGGATACCCTCGTCTTGGTTGGCGATGAGCTATTCTGCTTAATTCCCCGGACAATGAGCCTGACAATGCCTATTAGCGCAGGCGATTGCACAAGGTGCTGTGCAATTAAAGAGAGAGCCATCTTTATCTCTCTTCCTCCTCCCCGCCCCCAAATGTATCAATGTGAAAATGAAGCGCTTTCTTTCTTTCTTTCTTTTAGACAAGGGTTCTGATAGGGAAGATGCTCCCAAGCTGGCGAGGAGAGAGATTAGGTTGCCTGCACCACTGACCCCAAAAATTCGCTTAAGATTGTTAATATGGTTAATGTGGCATAGAACATGAAGAGGAGAGCTCTTTTTTCAATTCAGTTCATAGTTCCTGGGGAATGTGGCTATTTAGGAAGGATTATCTTGTGGGTTTAGTGTTTCCAGTTCCAGTGAACACTTGCAGTTAAGAAAAAGGAAAAAAGTGCGTCTATTAGTTGTTGACAGTTGTCACAGAGAGGAACCCATAGCATACAGAATGTGGCATGTGGAGTTGTATTTATTTATCCATATCTAATACTACATTTCTATCTCTCTTTCCCTCCAAAGTGCTCAGGGGGGCATGTATGCTTCCCCCTTCCTTATTTTAACATTACAACAGCCCTGTGAGGTAGGTTAGACTGAGAGACAAGCGACTGGCCCCAGGTCACCTAGCGAGCTTCATGGCTGAGTGGAGATTTGAACCCGCATCTCCCAGGTCCAACCACTATACCACAAACACTGCCCCAATGTATCTGTCACAGCAACCCTGTGAGGTAGGTTAGGCTGAGAGACAAGCGACCGGCCCCAGATCACCCAGTGAACTTAATGGCTAAGTGGAGATTTGAACCCGGGTCTCCCAGGTCGTGTGCTCCAACTCTCTGGTCACCGCACCACACTGGCTTTTGGCTTGAGAGAAGCCATTGTTCAGTGGTGGGGCACATGGTTTGTATGCAAATGGCACTCAAAAGTTGTGACCCCACATCCAGCTGAGCCTAACTCTAATAATAATAATAATAATAATAATAATAATAATAATAATAATAATTATTATTATTATTTTATTTATACCCCACCCTCCCCAGCCAGAGCCAGGCTCAGGGCGACTAACACCAGTAATATTACAGGAAAAACATAATTGGGGGGGGGGGAGGAACCAAGTTAAAATACAGGAGGTACACACATTACCTCTCTTTCAAATCAGAACCAGTGAAGGCGGTGAAGGTCCTGTGTGAGTGCCTGGAGGCGGTTGGAGGATGGATGGCAGCTAACAGATTGAGGTTGAATCCTGACAAGACAGAAGTACTGTTTTGGGGGGACAGGGGACGGGCTGGTGTGGAGGACTCCCTGGTCCTGAATAGGGTAACTGTGCCCCTGAAGGACCAGGTGCGCAGCCTGGGAGTCATTTTGGACTCACAGCTGTCCATGGAGGCGCAGGCCAATTCTGTATCCAGGGCAGCTGTCTACCAACTCCACCTGGTACGCAGGCTGAGACCCTACCTGCCCGCGGACTGTCTCGCCAGAGTGGTGCATGCTCTAGTTATCTCCCGCTTGGACTACTGCAATGCGCTCTACGTGGGGCTACCTTTGAAGGTGACTCGGAAACTACAGCTAATCCAGAATGTGGCAGCTAGACTGGTGACTGGGGGCGGCCGCCGAGACCACATAACACCGGTCTTGAAAGACCTACATTGGCTCCCAGTACGTTTCCGAGCACAATTCAAAGTGCTGGTGTTGACCTTTAAAGCCCTAAACGGCTTTAAACGCTGAGGTCCAGCGCTGAGGGCCTTCTGGCGGTTCCCTCATTGCGAGAAGCAAAGCTACTGGGAACCAGGCAGAGGGCCTTTTCGGTAGTGGCGCCCGCCCTGTGGAACACCCTCCCATCAGATGTCAAAATGATAAACAACTACCTGACATTCAGAAGACATCTTAAGGCAGCCCTGTTCAGGGAAGTTTTTAATGTATGATATTTTAGTGTTTTTTGGTTTCTATGGAAGCCGCCCAGAGTGGCTGGGGAAACCCAGCCAGATGGTCGGGGTACAAATAATAAATTATTATTATTATTATTATTATTATTATTATTATTATTATTATTACCTTGGATGGCTATCATTCCTGTTTGTGTCTTGAGTCGTGAGGGATCACTGGGCTCAGAAGTAGACTGGCAGGCTGAGATGGACTAGGAAGAAGAACAGGGGGGTGATATTGGGAGTGGGGAGGGCTGAGACTGGGGATCAGAAGCTGGAAGAGGCAGGTACCTACTTTCTCCCAGGATATGGCTGCCCCAACTGGGGAAAAGAACACATCAACAGAATCTGTAAAAGGCACCAGTCAACAGCTAGGGGGGGGGGAGGAACTAGAGGCAGAAGGAGAAGGCACAGCCTGGGTCACCCAGGGTGCAGTGCACCCTCCCGTCACTGTGATCACGCACATCCTCACTGATGCAGTTTGCGTCACCGTACTCAACAGACTTACAAGGCACAACAAGAGTCTTGCGAGTGAGCTTGTCTTGCTCCATCTTTAAAAGCACATGTGAGTGGAGGGTGTGTGCGTTGACTTTCTTGACCAAAGAAACAGAAACAGACTTCAAGCGCAGTTCAGACTGTACATGGGGGTTTAGATGACGGGATGTTCCTTCCCCCAGCCATGAAATAAAAGAATAGCAGCACTTCCTTACACATAGCAATTTGGAGTGTCAGGGGAAAGGTTAGGCTAAAACCCTTCTTGACATGCTAGCTTTCTGTGCGCAAGGCTAGGCTAAAATTCTTCTTGACATGCTAGCTTTCTGTGAGCAAGGCTAGGCTAATGTCAGAGACTGGGCAGAGGAGGAATGGTGGAGACTGCCTCCCCCATCCTGACCCTTCCAGGGAGAAGGAAGAGGAAGACAGTATAGATCAGGCATAGGCAAACTTCGGCCCTCCAGATGTTTGGGACTACAATTCCCATCATCTCTAGCTAACAGACCAGTGGCCAGGGATGATGGGAATTGTAGTCCCAAACATCTGGAGGGCCGGAGTTTGCCTATGCCTGGTATAGATTTACAACAGGAGTTTGGAGGAGGTAGCAGCTCAGAGGCAGATGAGGGGAAAAGCTGAGAAATCATGGCAGAGCCAGAACAACATCCAGCTGAAACGTTGTCATTAGAAAGCATTCCAGACCCCCTCTCTCCCAGAACCTGGCGAGTCTTGAAAGTAGGAGAGCAAAGAGCTCCAAGACAGAGTGCAGGTAGCAGCACCCGTAGAGGAGATGATGAGAATGAGGAAGAGGGAGAGACAGTGGGTGGAGATTCACTCGGGACAACGTCATTATCCAAGAGGCTGGGTTCTAGAGGCTCTCTGTAAAGATTGAAATAAAAAAAGAAAATAAGAAAGTTTCCCCTGTCTTTCCTGGGCAACCAGCTGGGAGCCGCTGACAGCATCCTTACAGCTAAACTGACACGCCAGCTTTATATGTGCAAGGCTAAGCCAAATTGACATGCTAGCTGTCTGCATGCAAGGTTAGACTAAACCCCTTCTTCCTGACTTTCTGTGTACATGGCTGGACCAACACCCAGTTTCCCCCTGGCATTTTGGTACAGCTGAGACACAAGTTTTCCACTTCAGTTAGAACTGGGCTTCGGTGACGTGACAACTCTTCCATTCTTTTGCTTCTTTCCTTTAATTCCAAGATCGGAGGTCCAGAATGACAACACTCTGCGCATCAGCCGGGTGAGTGCAGAGGATGAGGGCACTTACACCTGCGTGGCAGAGAATAGCGTGGGCAAATCGGAGGCCTCAGGCTCCCTTAGCGTCCACGGTGAGTATGTCTCAATTGGCTGAAGATGTTTGTTGCTGAAGAGGGTGCATTGTGGAGTGTTGAAAAGATAAATGCAAGAAAGTGTAAAAACACGTCTCCACTCAGCTCACATTGCCAGGGCAGCTGCTGTATGTAGCTCAGTAGCATCAAATCCAGCAGCAAAAACTAATGCAAACAGAGTCAACTAATCACGACTAAGGTGCACAGGCTGTCGGGAAACATTGATTCGGCAAAAATTCACCCAATAATTCAAGGAGAAGTGGTTTTGCACATTGCCCCTCACCTCTTTGTTTTTCAGTGATTCGTTTTTCCACTTCATCAGCACATTTTTACCTGAAGTAAGGCCCGCTGAGCTCAGTGGAGTTTTCTCTGGGTAGACACACATAGAATTGCACTTTCAATTTCTGCTTCCACGCTAACTCAGGCATCTTTTTCTTTTCTTTTTGGGTTTGCTTTCAAATAAAGCAACTTCACATTTTTGCAAGGCATTTTGGGGTTTTTTAAAAGAGAGCAAGAAAAGAAATATAAATGTAGAATATGTTTCCCCCAGTATTTTCGGTTTTTAAAAAGGTTGCATTTTTAACAAGCCTGCTTTGGTCACTGCTCTAAAAGTGTGCATTTTTCTATCAATACCCAGTTGCTGTCTGCTATAACGGTAGGCCTAAGTGCACAGAAGGCAGCCATTTTTTAATGGTGGCGCCATTTTGAATTTCTCAATGTGCACCTGAAAACCCATCATTCTGAGAAAAGCAAAATGGTGACTGCCATCCTTCCAGAGCTCTGATTCATTTCTCCCCCACTACCCAGAACAATGTCACTGAAAAAGTTATTTAATTGAAACACCTTGTTTCAAACTGGTTGAACCACCTTCTGATTACAGTGGTGCCCCGCAAGACGAATGCCTCGCAAGACGGAAAACTCGCTAGACGAAAGAGTTTTTCGTTTTGGAGGTGCTTCGCAAAACAAATTTCCTATGGGCTTGCTTCGCAAGACGACAATGTCTTGCGAGTTCCTGCTGGTTTTTTTCCCTCCCCCCTTTTTCTAAGCCGCTAAGCCGTTTATCAGCTGATCCGATCAGCAGATAAGCCGCTAAAAGCCGCTAAAAGCGCTAATCCTTCAATGGGCTTGCTTCGCAAGACGAAAAAACCGCTAGACGAAGAGAATCACAGAACAGATTCTTTTCGTCTTGCGAGGCACCACTGTATCTATGTCATTTTATTTCAGTCTACTTACATAATTCTGTCCACCCTTCACATTCTGAATTGTCTGATCTTCTCCATGGAGCAGTGCTCCCAAAGGACAACCTGTCATTCTCCTGTTCTGGATTTCCAGGACTGTTTTATTCACATTACTAAAAATTCACAGTTGGTCTCAATTTTCAGTTGGCCATCTCTCTGCCACCCACCAATGATAGGTTTTTGATGCACATAAGCGCGTAGATACATTAATTACAGCACCACACAAAAAGAATGGTATGATCATATCAGGATTCCCTTTTGTGCAGTGATTGTTCAGTGTGCATGATGTTTATGTGCCGTAAAATAGAGACATCAGCTGAAAACTGGGGCCAATGTCACATGCGACAATTCCAAAATGAATTGCAGAAATGTTTCCAAGTTAAACTGGAATGCAGGCAGGCTAGAACACAATACGGAGGGATAGCACATGGAACAACAGAGAAACATTGGACACCCATCCAACTTTACTAAACCAGGCTTCCTCTTCTTCTGAATTTTGCAAATCACATCCTGCGGCTCAATGCAAGTCAATTGTGTAGCACATATAGACCTATAAACTGATGGGTCTCTTGGCAGTGGGATGGGAATAAAATAAAGGACAGAATAAGACACCGTGTGTTTCTAGGCAGAGGGGAAACTGAGCTGCAACCTGCAAAGTGTCAAAGGGGGAAAGCATTCCTGTTCTCTCCCCTGGAAAGTGGGATTAACCGGGAAATGGGGCAAATTTGGCCCTCACTCCCAGAGCATACCCCTTTCCTTATCCCATCAGGTGCTTCTTACTGAAGTAAATTAGAAGTAGCTCTTAGAAAGACCATTCTAGTGGGACCAAGCCTACCCCTTGCTCCTGAGAGTGCATGGCAAATCTCCACTGATAAATATCCCAGGTGCGCTTAGTGCATCACTGTTTTCATTGTAAGGTAAGGTTCGGCTTTGGGCTGAATAGTCTTCTGAGAGCCCTCCGCACCACTCATCACTTCCTGAAGCATTGGGGGAGCTTCCTGTTCATATCTGCTGACCAGGGCCCAATGCCGTCTCTAGGATTGAGTGGGGCCACAGTGGGCCCTCTTAACAGGGAAGAGGGAACAGGGAACAGGGTGTGCCAATGGAGAGCCCTCGTAGGTAGCATCACAACTTCTTGGCAAAGTGGAAATGGTAACACGGTTAAAGGGGTCTTAGACCTCCAGCAAATGTCCAGGCTTGCCATTCTCTGGAACTAGCTGTGCCCTAGACTTCTGTCCCAAAGTTTGGCCCTGATGGGTTTCTCGGTTTGCTTCATGCTCTTGAGATCAATGGCCACAGGAACACACGTTGTAACTGTAATTTGTTTCACCTATAAGGTACAATAGCAACATCTTGGCTGCGGGTCCTGCAGTTCCTTGCATTCTCTGCTAATTCCCAGCCGGGGTTTAAGAAGATGCACAGCTGCTTATTAATGTGTCCTAGAGCCACATTATTTCCTTACTTAACATATTCAGTTTTTGCATTTTACCTCTGATCTGTCCCAAAGGTTCAAAACAGACCACCCTTCTATAAAAGCCCATAGCATGAAATTGAATTTTATCTGTAATAAAAATCTCAGTGAAGTCTCTGGCAAACTGCAGAAGAATAAAACCTAAACTAAACATCCATCTCCTCTCACAGTATTAACTCTGGTCACTAAAGCTCAGTCCAAACAAGAAGACTTTATAGCATTAGCAGAGGCTTCTCCAGCTTTGGCAGGTCTCTAAAGGGAGGGAAATCTGTGGTTGTAGCATGCCACGGAGTACATCTGAACTTCATATCGCTTTGGCAAAGAAATCGGCTCAGATTTGGCCTTTGGTTAGCCTTGCACTCTAATTCTGGGTCTCCCTACTTGTTGACGCTTTAAACATTCATGCCAGATTAATTTGATCCAACTCATCTCATGCTTTTTTATTTTTTTGTTTTTTTCATATGTTCTCTTTGGTCCAGTTGGCCCATTCCGTAAGTATTCATTTCATCTCATTAACACTGCTGCATGCTGGGATGACTAGGGTTGGAGCTCCTTGGTCGGTTTTGTGCATGTGCCTTCTCCCTGCTTTTCTTTTCTTTTCTTTTTTTGAAACCACAGTGAGAGCAGTTTTTGCTGTGTGAGTTGTGTGTTCTGGTTGCCCAGTGCTAAAAGGAACTCATTGTGCCTGGTTGTCTAGTTAGCCTTGCTTGCCCAACCTGGTGGTCTCTAGAAGTTGGACACCAGCTCCAACCAACATGGCCAACGGTCAAAGATATTGGGAGCTGGGAGTCCCAAACAATTGGAGGGCATCAGGAAGTGGAAGGCTGGTCTAGATCTTTGTGCATCCCTCCATCGCCATCATTTTCCAACAAAACAAGGTGATACGGCATTTGGGTACTCTCCAGCACTGTTTTTCTAAGACAGTGGTGGCCAAACTTGGCCCTCCAGCTGTTTGGGGACTACAGTTCCCATCATCCCTGACCACTGGTCCTGTTAGCTAGGGATGATGGGAGTTGTAGTCCCAAAACAGCTGGAGGGCTAAGTTTGGCTACCACTGTTCTAAGATAAGGCTAAAATGCCCAATTTACCATGTAATCCTGTGCGCTTGGCATACTCCTTATCTTAACCCCAGGTAAGGATGCATAAGATTACAGACCTGCGTGTAATCCCATGTTTCTCTACTCAACAGTAAGTCCCACTGAGTATAGGGAGACTTACTTCCTGGTACTTGTATGTTGAATAGCTGCCATTAGCGTTTTCATTCCTTTGTGCTCCCAGGATTCAAGTGCCATCTGAACTGGGCCATGTTTTCAGCAGTTGGTTTCTGGAAAGAATGCATAGGATTGTGCTTGGCTTCTGTCTTCCACAATGGGCACATTTCATTCCTGACTCTCTTGGAATCTTCTCTGTTCTTCAACAAGAATAGCCAATGTGGTAGCCTCCAGGCACTGACAGACTCAAAGTCTCATGAGCCTCAAAGTCCCAGGAGCCTCATGAACCTGGCCATTGGCTGGAGATGATGGCAGTTGTGGTCCAGGAACACCTGGAGGGACCACATTTACTACCCCTCTTCTAAGAAGGATGCAACTTTCCCACTGATAATCAAGTTTCCTTCCCTTGCCCATGTTTTGCCAAGACTTTAGTCAACAGTGATGATTCTCATGGGAAAGAGTTTTTCCTACCACTGTTTGAAGCTAGATGATTGCTGCATACATTGGATAAAACAAATTGTGTTGGAGATGGTTGCGACTTACCTTTCAGTGAATGAACTGATTTCAGGATTTGCCCAATTTCCCAGTAAGTGAGAGAACTGGACAAATTATAAAAATAAATTCATCTCCTCCCCCTTCAAGTGTTCCCAACACATACCGCAAAGTTTCCAGACTTTTGACTTTTTTTGCGCACGAAACCTTCTGGTGCAACCCCAAAATTTATGCTTGGAACTGCCTCCCAGACCAATGGTTTGATATCACTTCACTTGCTTCATTCAGAGTCTTCTACAAAACCCACCTTCTCTGCCAATCCTTTGGCACAACCTTTGCACACACACACCCCAGCACTGCCCCTGCTTTTAACTCACCCTTTAGCTATGCCCAAAGCACACATAGCTGAAACAACCCCATATTGCTTTCAAGTTTCCCACTTGCCTCAAGTTCCTTTTTCCTTCCCCTGGGGTGAATTTTAGACTGTAAGCTCCTCAGGGCAGCCTGACCACTTGCGCTCCATAAAGCACCCTTCACACTGTTGGCCCTATATAAATAACGAGAAAGGTAATTGCAGAATATGAATTTCCCCAGTCTCTAACCGCTTAGCTGCAATAAAAAGAAAGGGGAGGGGATATCTGCTTGTGAACTAGTATATGGCGCCATGCCTTTGCCTTCAAATGCATTTTTGTACTGTGACATCACTTGTCAGGTCGACAGTCTTGCCCTGCATCTGTGGCTTACATATCCCTAATAACAACCCTGGGAATAGCTGCTGTTGCCCTTTCCTCTGACGCACAGCAGCCCCATCAATGGCTTATCTTCTCCTTCTCCTCCTTCTACCCTTTTCTTTTTGCCAATAAATCACCCTCTAACAAAGCACGCTTCTCTTCTTGTAGCTGTGAAGATAAGGGCCCACAGGTGAGCGAGAGATGCCAGGTGATAGGAGACGCTGCCTGCCCTGGTCCCCCCTTTCTTTGCTAGGCAGCCAGCAACCCAGTTCAATTTCCTGCCTGGAGGGTGGGGGTGGGGGTGGGGGGTGGCCTGCCATCATCTCTTATCTCCATGCTGAATTTGTGGGCAGCAGGGACCATTTTCCTTAGCCGCCCCAAGGTCGTTCCTGCCCTCTGAGTTTCTTTTTTTTATCTTTCCCTTTGAAGTGGGGTGAGGCGTCGCTGGAGGGGCAGTAATGAATTTCCTGAGTCACAATATCCTTTCCATCATCCAGACTCCTCCAGCCTTTGAAGTGGCGCCTGGTGCAGTCCGGGTGTGTGTGTGTGTGTATAATCTGGGAAGAGGGCTTTCCCAGCAACCATTAACCAAAGAGCTGAAATGGACCCCCCTCCCTCCCTCCCATTTACATTTTTATTTGATTGTGGAGCAGGTGGCATCACCAAGACAGCAGGCTGTTGCTCTGGAAGGTCAGAGGTCTCCTGCCTTGCATCCAGGCACATGTTAAGAAGGACCCTGCTCATCCCCACCCCCTTCTCGCAGAATTGGCCCAAGGCAGCTGATCTCTGATTTCAGTGCCAGCCAAATGACCCTTCCTGTGGCTGCTGGCTGCCAGGTTCCCTCATAACACACACACATCATTTGGTGAAGTGATTTCTGGGGGACAAAGCCTGACCTTCAGCAAAGGAGAAGTGGCCTTTGCCAGGCCAAAAGAAAAGGCTGGCAGATTCTTTTCCTCACTTCCCTCCCTCCCTCACAGGATTTATGGACATCAAATGTGGGGAGGGAGGGAGAGGGAGAGAAATGGAGAGAAAGAGAATGAGGTTGTTCCGGACACTGTGACGAAACCTGACCCACACCCTCAAGTTACAATGCCCTGCACAGATATTTGGAGAAGTGCGGCTGACCCTACCCTCCAACTTTTGATGTTGTTGTTTTTTTGCAGGGGGGGATTTGGTTACACACAGTGCTTGCTCCAAGCGTTGGAAAGTCAGGATGATAAAAATCAGGGCAGGAAATATCCTAATCACCTGATCACCCCAAGGCTCTTGTACATTTTGTGCTGGTAGTATGGCCCTAAAATTTAGTTTTTCCAACCTTTGAAGGGTGAGATTTCAGAAACCTTTCAGGTTTCGGAGTGTGCTACCTATCTGAGACTCTATCTCACTCTTTTGTGTGTGACTTCATTTATTTCATTCATATATATAGACACACACATACACATATATACACACACATATATATAATTTTAAAACAGCCTTTGCTTATGGGTCTCTTAACGTGATTTTATGAGCACGGAAGTAGAAAGACAAAAACTACCAGGTAGTGACAGGATTGGGTTCCCTTGGGGTTGAAGCAAAGGGTCACTGTGTGCTCTCAGATGTTAGGATCTGGAGGCAAAGGAGAATGAGACAGAAGGCAGATCCAATATCATAAATCAAGACGTGCTAAATATCTTTGTGGCAACTTGGCTGGAGTTTGGGGGACTTGGATATGAGAAACCCAAGTTCAAATTCATGCTCATCCATGATGCTAATTGAGTGACTTTGCACAACATGAGGCCACCCCATTCAGACAACACTAAGGCTGAGTAAGTGCCACATCTGCACATTCAGTTGGACATCTGAATGGAGCCTCATACACCAAGGGATAACTCGCCTGCCGTCTTCCAGACAGTGGACTTCCATCACCTTTGACTATCAGTGACCCATATCTTTGGTCCAACCCAATTACAGTGACACTTTGGTAACTGCTGTCATGATTCATCACTGCTGGTTCCTGAAATAGCAATCACAATTACATGTCTCATGCTGCCAACTTTGCTGCTGTTTCTCTCCACCACTATTTAGCACAGTGACTCTTGTGAGCCAACCCAGGACCTGGAATAGGAGCAACATAGGGGGCAATGGAACTGGGCATTGCTGCAAATTTAACTCCTGTCTCCATAGATCCTGTCTGCAAAGATATAGGGACACGGGTGGCGCTGTGGGTTAAACCACAGAGCCTAGGGCTTGCCAATCAGAAGATCAGTGGTTCGAATCCCCGCAACGGGGTGAGCTCCCATTGTTCGGTCCCTGCTCCTGCCAACCTAGCAGTTCGAAAGCACATCAAAGTGCAAGTAGAGAAATAGGTACTGCTTCGGCGGGAAGGTAAACGGTGTTTCCATGCACTGCTCTGGTTCGCCAGAAGCGGCTTAGTCATGCTGGCCACATGACCTGGAAGCTGTACGCCAGCTCCCTCGGCCAATAAAGCGAGATGAGCCAATAAAGTCATGCTGGCCACATGACCTGGAAGCTGTACGCCAGCTCCCTCGGCCAATAAAGTGAGATGAGCGCCGCAACCCCAGAGTCAGTCATGACTGGACCTAATGGTCAGCGGTCCCTTTACGTTTACCTTTAGGGGGCAATGGAACTGGGCATTGCTGCAAATTTAACTCCTGTCTGCATAGATCCACACATACGCACCCCTTCCCATGAACCATTTCTGGCGCCAGTCAATAACTATTAAACATCAGGAGGATTTTTACCTATTCCATGGAAACTCTGCCAGAAAAGACTTCTGGATGGGGGAGGGCTGGTTAACAAGCAGTCCCCCCCCTTGCGATTAGCATGCGGGTAACCTAGCACTCACAACTTCATTAAAGTAAGGCTTGCAGTGATCAGCATGACAATAGTACACCTGAAGCTCTTTCCCTCCCTTTCTTACAGTGCCTGGTGCCCTATAAATACTTTACAGCTCTGCAAGAGGAATGGGGCATTGTCTCTCTCTCTCCTTCTCTAGGTAGTTTGGGAGGGAGGGCAAAGAGGAGATAAGGCAAGCGATTAGCATTTGTAAAACCCGGTGCCATTTGTCTTGCATTGAGAGGCGAGAAAAGGTTCCAAACAAGGCAGAGGTGCTCAGGGAGGAATTTAAATCTGCAACATTATTTATGGCCCGGTGGCTGATTTAGAGGGTCTTTTTTTTCTTTTCTTGCCTCTCTCTGTCTCCTCCTTTCCTTTCTTCCATTGCAAGATGATATCCTTTGCATGCATTTATAGACTGGATTTTAAATAAATAAATAAATAAAAGTCCAAGCCTATCTGGAAGCACATTAATATGTTTGATTTCCTCTGTGAAGTTATAGCTTGTGTTCCTTTACCATACCCCAGTGGTTTGCATTTCTCTTTTCTTTATCTCTTCCCTTGTTAAATGCCTCTTGCTGTTCTTGCTTTAAAATCTTCTGGGTTGCCCATACTGTGAAAGCAGGTGCTCCAGATATCTAGAAACATTGGAAGCCACCGAATGCAGAATCAGACAACTGGTCCAACTAGTTCTTTATTGTCTGACTGGCAGCATCTCTGCAGGGTTTCATATACGGGTCTTTTCCAGCCCTACTAGGAGATGGTGGGGCTTGAACCTGGCACCTTCTGCACTCAAAGCGTGTGTGCCGTACCAGCAAGCTCTACCCCTTCCCCAAACGAGCGAGCTATAAATGAGTGGGAGCCAGATAGAAGATGGTCAGAACCCACATGATCATGCGCGACATACAACACAATTTTCACAACCCCATTCCACAAGAGGACCAGCAGGTCTTTCAATCCATCTGGATTAAAAGATGCTAACTCTTATAAAGTTCATTGGCTGCTGCTATAACTATTATTAGTTCAAACCAGTTAAGAGAGAGAAAGTAATGAAGGCACTATATTTGACTGCCCAGACATTCTTTTTCCAGAGGCGAGATTTCACATGACACAAGAGCTTCCCAGTAGGCAGAGTGAATAGGTAGTTATTCCCCTCCCTATTTTATAAGCGGGTGAAAAGATAGCTACAAAATACATCTATTCATAGACTCATATAGTTGTAAGAGAAGCTGAATATTATCTAGTCCAACCCCCTGCGATGCAGGAATATGCAGCTGCCCCATACAGGAATCGAACCTGCAACCTTAGATTTATCGGCACCACGCCCCAACCAACCGAGCTATCGGGTGCTGTCAATGTCTTTGGGGCAGAACCTTTATTTTCAAGCACCCGCAAATAGCCCAGAGACAGGACAGCAGAGTATAGCGACCAGGAACAAGAATGGAGAATTGATGTCCCTCCAGAATCAGCAGTTCTCAACCTGTAGGTCCCCAGATGTTGTTGGACTACAACTCCCATCATCCCTGAGCTCTGGCCTTGCTAGCTAGGGGTGATGGGAGCTGTAGTTCAACAACATCTGGAGACCCACAGGTTGAGAAAGGCTGCTCCAGATGATGGTGTTGGACTTCAGCACCTGCCCTTGCCAGCATGTCCAAAGGTCAGAGATGAGGAGAGCTGTGGCTGATCAGGAGGAGCACATCTTCCCAATCCCAGGACTATAGCACTGGGTTTGGATATGAAAAACCTAGGACTGGACGGGTCCAGGGGTGGGTGCATGTCTTAACTCCCCCAAAGTCTTAAACCTGTTTGTCTTTGTCTTGCCTCTCCTTTTCTCTCAGTTCCACCACAGTTGGTGACCCGTCCTCGAGATCAGATTGTAGCCCAAGGCCGCACCGTGACCTTTCAGTGCGAGACCAAAGGAAACCCACCGCCAGCCGTGTTTTGGCAGAAGGAAGGTAGCCAGGTAGGTGCGGCCTTACCCAATACAGCATGTCCTCTTGCCTTCCTTTTGCGCAAATATGTGCCTGGGTGTGCATGCTGAATCTTTCGGCTTGCTTTTGTTCTGAGATGCAGTTGCCACGTGTGGTCAAATTCCATGCAGGAGTATGAAAGGTAGGGTATAATGTTAGGGGTGGATGGGGGAGTCTCTGTGTTGGAGAGGTGGTATTATTACAGTGGTACCTCGGGTTACAGATGCTTCAGGTTGCAGACTCCGCTAACCCAGAAGTAGTACCTCGGGTTAAGAACTTTGCTTCAGGATGAGAACAGAAATCGGGCGGCGGCAGCAGCGGGAGGCCCCTTTAGCTAAAGTAGTACCTCATGTTAAGAAAAGTTTCAATTTAAGAATGGACCTTCAGAACAAATTAAGTTCTTAACCCAGGGTACCACTGTATTATTATTTTCATATTATTATTATTAATAATAATAATAATAATTGAATTTATATACCGCCCTATACCAGGAGGTCTCAGTGCAGTTCACAGAAAAGATCAACATAAAAACCAGAATACAGTGGTACCTTGGTTTTCGGACACCTCAGAAGTTGAACATTTCAGCTTTCAAACACTGAAAACCCAAAAGTAACTGCTTCGGTTTTCGAACACTTTTTGGAAACCGAACGTGTCATGCAGCTTCCGTATTGAGTTTTCTGGATGGAAATGCCTGCTTCGGTTTTTGAACTTTTTGGAAGTTGAATGGTCTTCTGGAACAGATTACATTTGAAAACCAAGGTTCCACTATGTGTAATGACAATAAAAACAACTAGCCGATAACACCCCCCCCCCAAAGGAACGATTTGTGCTGCTGCCGCTGCTGCCAATAATGAGTCCCATCCCTGAAGATCTGTTGGAGAATCTCTCCTCCTGGAGAAAATTGGTGACATTGTCCTCCTGGCTTCTCTGCCATGAAAAATGAGAAGAATTCTGAGGGGCTGTAGCTTTTCTCCTGTTCTGCCCACCAAGGGTACAGGATGCGGTTATGCCTCTGCAGCAGGGGTGGGGAACTGAGCCCGATCCTTCCGTGGGCCAACTTTGACTGGTGTAACAGGGGACTGGTGACAAATTGAAGAGGTCTCACCTTTGAAATACATCTGAAATTGGTTTCAATGAAGGTCATTTGGAAACGGACTTCAAAGCAGTGGCAGCCATGCCTTTACCTGCTGTCACCTGTGATGTGGCGACAGCAGGGAAAGTGGATCTAATTTGGGGGAAATGGCCTTCCTGGATAAATTAGGCCCACGAGTTAGAGGTTCACCACCCCTGTGCTAGACAGGCTTCATACTTCCTGGATCTACGCTTCATTTTGCTTTCTGTTTTTCTACTAGAACCTCTACCAACCAGAACCAGGTGCAAAATACATAGTTAGAATTAAAGGGCATATATAATCTTTGAGCATCTTCTGAGTTCACAGGCCCTTCACACAAAAGTCTATTGCTAACTAAATTTCTTTATTCCAGTAGCCTAAATTAGGTTGGGTTGCCATATGGCTGGAATTTCCCGGATATAGCCGGGAATCGAATTTCCGAAACAGTGTCTGGACAGGAATAGCTTAAATGTCCAGGAAAATCTGGATGTATGACAACCCATGTTGCAAGCATAGTTTTTGGTGAATTTCATTAAAAATACAGTGGTACCTCAGGTTAAGTACTTAATTCGTTCCGGATGTCCATTCTTAACCTGAAACTGTTCTTAACCTGAAGCACCACTTTAGCTAATGGGGCCTCCTGCTGCTACTGCGCCACCGGAGCACAATTTCTGTTCTCATCCTGAAGCAAAGTTCTTAACCCAAGGTACTATTTCTGGGTTAGCGGAGTCTGTAACCTGAAGCGTATGTAACCCGAGGTACCACTGTAGCTCAAAAGGTTCTTCTTTTTTGAGATTTTGCAAAAACAACTCAACAACTTTGCCCTCCCCTCAACAACAGAGCAACTTTGTGTCCAGATTTCCACTTTTTGAAATATGACAACCCTAAAATAGGTGAGAAATGTCATTTTGATTTCAGTTCCTAGCTGGAACCACAAAACAAACCGTAGTTACCTGATTTCAGACCTCACAGTGAACTGCGGTTAGTTTAAAACCCAAAGCAGATGCTTCTAATCTCTTCCTCTCGCATGTAAAATAGGGGAGGGGGAGGCACATGGGCTCAAGACTTGCCACAGCTCATTCACACAGCAGGAAACCACAGCTTCCTGTTATGTCTGAACTAGGCTGATAAAGAGAGAAGCTTTCCAAGACGATGGCGTTTCACCCATGGCAGGCATAACTCCCTTGGAGTTATGTATTAGGATTTGACATACTAATACATTTCATTACAAATACAAGGCACCTTTTTCTTAAGCATCTTTGGAGATTCACCCATTATCTCTTTTTGATCCCATGACTACATCCCACAGAAGGAAGGGGGGGAACTATTGTGTCTCTCAAGAGGGAGACATTCTGGGAAATGGGCAGTGGGGAAGTGGACGGCAACCCAAGGCCATATTGGCAACCAAGCACCGCATTCTTCTTGCATGTTTTCAGGGGATGGGACTTGAAAATGCTTTTTTCCCCATTTTATTTTCTACAGATCCTGCTTTTTCCTAGCCAGCCCCCTCAGGCGATGGGCCGTTTTTCTGTGTCTCCAAGTGGCGAGATGAACATCATGGACGTGCAGACTTCAGATTCGGGCTACTACATGTGTCAAGCCATTAGTGTGGCAGGGAGCATCCTAGCGAAAGCTCTCCTGGAAGTGGAAGATGGTAAGTTATCTGCAAGTGGAAGATAAATTTTTCACGCCTGGGACAGTTTGGAGCGAGAAGCGCTGATGTACACCGACTCCACACAGATTTAACTGGGAGGAAATGCTTCCCTAATCCTGGGAGGGGGTGGCGGCAAGCCAAGTAACGCACAGACATGCTTATCATGTTCCTTCAAATCAAATAGCTGCTTATTAAGGAGGCAGGGAGTAATCCCAAAGTTTCTCAGCCTCTGGGGATGACTCACAGTTTAGCAATTCTTGGATCCAATTTCATTTATTACTTAGCTGGAAGTGAGAGTGGCTCCTGCCTTAAACATGGTAGTACTGTGTGTGTGTGTGTGTGTGTGTGTGTGAGAGAGAGAGAGAGAGAGAGAGAGAGAGAGAGAGAGAGAGAGAGAGAGAGAGGTTGCAGCCCTCACCCCCCTTACCTGGGAGTAAATTCCTATCAATTTAGTAAAACATTTCCGGGCAGGATAGTTAGAATCACGTTGTAGGTGAGAATAGTGAAGGCATAAATCACAAAAAACCAATTTGTTAGAGAGTCACAGTGGCTCAGTTCAAATGATCCTCCAAACCATGGTTCAGAACAGAGGTTTTCAACCTTTTCTCTTTTTAAAATAAATATTTATTAAAGTTTTCACAATATTACATAATGAAAAAGAAAAAAAGAAAAAATAAGAAATAAAAAACAGTTAAAAATAATTCCATTTTTACATCACTTATCTTTCATTTACTTGTTTCCCAGACCTCCTCATACCTCCCTTTTTTGTATTCCAGTTCAATTTATTAGTTCAGCAATTCCTTCCCCTCCTTATTATCCTGATGTTTAATCTTAATATATTATAACGTTTTTTAAACCATTACCACTAGAAACCACTTAACTTCAATCCAACATCATTCTAACATTCCTTAATTTTGCAATATTTCTGTAAATAGTCTTTAAATTTCCTCCAATCTTCTTCCACCAACTCATCTCCCTGGTCTCAGATTCTGCCAGTCATTTCCGCCAATTCCATGTAGTCCATCGCTTTCATCTGCCATTCTTCCAGAGTGGGTAAATCTTCTGTCTTCCAATACTTTGCAATAAGTATTCTTGCTGCTGTTGTAGCATACATAAAGAAAGTTCTGTCCTTCTTTAACACCGATTGGCCAACTATGCCCAGGAGAAAGGCCTCTGGTTTCTTCAAGAAGGTATATTTAAATACCTTTTTCAATTCATTATATATCATCTCCCAGAAGGCCTTAATCCTTGGGCACGTCCACCAAAGGTGAAAGAATGTACCTTCAGTTTCAACCTTTTCGAGTTCACAGCTCCCTTGACCAACTACATTTTTTATGCGGCTTCCCTGTGAGGAAACACACTCTGAGCCTCAGTAGCCCCTTTATGTCACCCCTTGCCTGTAGAGCTGGCAGCCCCTCACCCCTTTTGAACACCCTCACCCTTAGAGTCTTCTCTCAGCCCCCTCTCCTTGGGTGTCTCTGAGTCACCGCCCCCTGCCCCAAAGAGAGGTGCCTCCTCATGCCGCCCCATAGGGTCTGGGGAAAGGATGCCCCCCCCCAGCCTTAGCAGCCTGACAGAGACTGGCCAAAGGTGGACATGAGGCAAACAAGCCTTGGGGCTACAGGTAGGTAGCCATGTTGGTCTGCCGTAGTCGAAACAAAATTTAAAAAATCCTTCCAGTAGCACCTTAGAGACCAACTAAGTTTGTTATTGGTATGAGCTTTAGTGTGCATGCACACTTCTTCAGATACTTCTTCAGCCTTGGGGCAGCAGAGATGTGAGAGGGCATCAGAGGAAGGAAGGAAGGAAGGAAGGAAGGAAGGAAGGAAGGAAGGAAGGAAGGAAGGAAAGAGGGACAAAGGCCAGTGTTGCCCAAGGCACCCCTGACTCTCATTCAAGGCACCCCATGTTGAAAACTGCTGGTTTAGAGGATTGGAAGTAAGCCTCTGGCATTAGCTCCTCTCTCCACTTTCCTCTGTCTCACAGCTTCCTCTCCATTTAGTGATAAGCATAGTTTGCTGCAATGTCCAAATTAGCCAACTAGGTTCGCACTTGCCCTCAAAACCTGAATCAGATACCATAGTCTGATTTCTAAAATGTCTGTTCTGCACCTGTAAGCAGTCATTTTTTTAACACAGCAGCACCTGCACTCTGGAACTCCCTCTCATTGACATTAGGCAAGCTCCTTCACTGTAATATTTTTGGTAGCTGCTAAAAACTTTCTTCTTAAGTCAAGCTTACCTGTTTAAAACTCTGACTTTTATAGATAACTTTAATGTATGTTTTTTGTGAAGTACTTAGAGGTTGTTTTTTACAATTAAGTAGTGTACAAATTCTGTGAAATAAAATAAAAATGGATGGGCAGGCATAAACCATTACAGTGGTACCTCGGGTTACATACGCTTCAGGTTACAAACTCCGCTAACCCAGAAATAGTACCTCGGGTTAAGAACTTTGCTTCAGGATGAGAACAGAAATCGGGCTCCGACGGTGCGGCGGCAGCAGGAGGCCCCATTAGCTAAAGTGGTGCTTCAGGTTAAGAACAGTTTCAGGTTAAGAACGGACCTCCGAAACGAATTAAGTACTTAACCCGAGGTACCACTGTATTGGCCTATTCAGACATTATCATGACAAGTTTCTGTTCCTGCTGAACAGGAAGCGGGGAAAGCTGTTGTAACAAAGAGGATGGCATGAGCCCCTGGCGTGTTGACAACCATCCATTCTATGGTTTGAACCTGTTACACCATTATTATTTTTAAAATGTAAGAGGGTACCCTAAGGGTCTCGGGGGGGGGGTTGATATTCACGTTCTCTTCCATCCATATTTTTGCATATGATTCACAACTATTTTTTACTGTCATCGCCCCATATTTAAATCAACATCTTGCCTTTGTATCTAACCGAAAATAATGAAATGCGGCTACTAACATGACCTGCAGCGTCAAACTGAAAAATAAGTTGATGGAATCTTAAGTAGTTTGTTACATTAGAGCAGTTTCTCTCCTTCTTTTAAATGCATATCTGAGAAAATAATGATGGGGGTGGCAGCTGGGGGAAACGAGAGGATAAGAGGGCAAGACTAAAACAAATTTCAGAGAGGCATATTATGGCCGCTGGGCTGTGGGTTGGGTGTGATGACCTCAAAAATCCCTTCCAGCTCTAAAAGCCTGTGATTCTAAGAAAAGACTTCTCATGTACATGGGCTTTGCAAGACCCCCATCCCCAATAATAACCTCAAGAATCTTTCTCCTGACATTTCACTAAGACCTACAAGGGTGGGGCTTCATAGGATCTGTCCATTTGGGTTACATGTGAGCATTGAAAATATCATCTCAGACAAATCCTAGAATATAAACAACCAGGATAGTATTATTCTTATTTTTTGCAGGAGGGGGCAAAAGGCTCTGCAAACTTAGATCTTGTTGGTTTTTCTTGGGTAATGGAGAACTCACCAAATCCAGCTTTAGCCCTGCATTCTTTAAACATAGATTCTGACCTCACCATCTGACATAAAGATTTATTGTTCTTTTTACTGATGTCCAGACGTTTGGTGCTAGCGTGTTTTTGGAAATCTCAGGCTGAGCTACCCCTCAAGATATGGTTCAACAGCATTTGGGATGTAGCTATCTCAGAGCGACTAACCTGGCTTAGAAGAGTAGCAAAAGGTATTGCTTGGAGAGATAGCTTTGTTGACGCACCTTTCTTTTATATGTAAGGGAAGAAGATAACAATTCTCTCCAGCCCCCCATCAGCTCAAATTTGTCTGTGGCGAGGCTATATTAACCATTAATGACTTAAGAACATGCTTGAAATGACACTACGTACCCAATGCAATGTTGTTGTTTTTGCTGAGATTGTATTATATAACTAAGCTTGTACCCAGTTATTAAAAGTTTTATTATTTTGGAAAATTAAATTTTATTGAATAAAAAGAGAGAAAAGATATGGTACAGTGGTACCTCGGGTTACAGACGCTTCAGGTTACAGATGCTTCAGGTTACACACTCCGCTAACCCAGAAATAGTACCTCAGGTTAAGAACTTTGCTTTAGAATGAGAACAGAAATCGTGCGGCAGCCGCGGGAGGCCCCATTAGCTAAAGTGGTACTTCAGGTTAAGAACAGTTTCAGGTTAAGAACAGACCTCCAGGACGAATTAAGTTCTTAACCCGAGGTACCACTGTATATCCTAAAGAATGATACCAGTGTGCCATTCATTGTCAGTAGCTCAATCAGTAGACCATAAGATTCTTAATCTCAGGGTTGTGGGTTTGAACCCTACATTGGGGAGGGGGAATCCTGCACTGCAGGGGGCTGGACTAGATGACGCTTGTGATCCCTTCCAACTCTACAATTCTATGAGTACCAGTTAAGAACATACCTCTGCCCCCAAAATACTGATCCATTCAGAGCTTTCTGAAAAGGGAGGAAGTGACCAGCCATTCCTTTAGTTTTGTCGTCTCCTAGTCTCAGTGTTAGTTTGGCCATTACCTGGATGAAGGACCCAATTGCCCTCCACACCTTGTTGGACTCCAGCTCCCATCGGCATGCTCATTGGTCAGGGATGATAGAAGTTGTAGTCCAAGTTGCGGACACCCACAGGTTGCACACCCTTCAGCTGTTACCTGGAGGAAATTTCACACCAAGTCACTGAAGAACCTTTCTTGAGCCCTAAAAGTAAAGGTAAAGGGACCCCTGACCATTAGGTCCAGTCGTGGCCGACTCTGGGGTTGCAGCACTCATCTTGCTTTATTGGCCAAGGGAGCCGGCGTACAGCTTCTGGGTCATGTGGGCAGCATGACTAAGCTGCTTCTGGCGAACCAGAGCAGCGCACGGAAACGCTGTTTACCTTCCCATTGGAGCGGTACCTATTTATCTACTTGCACTTTGATGTGCTTTCGAACTGCTAGGTTGGCAGGAGCAGGGACTGAGCAATGGGAGCTCACCCTGTCGTGGGGATTCGAACCGCCAACCTTCTGATCGGCAAGTCCTAGGCTCTGTGGTTTAACCCACAACACCACCTGCTTCTTGAACCGTAGCAGTCCCCTTTTTCTTCTTGCTGCTAATATCATTTTGTCTATGTTTCCTTGGCAATATTCAGATGCCTGGAAAGCATAGAAGGGGCTTGGCTTGATCAGAAAACCTTTCACTTTTATTACAATCACTGGAAAGAATTGGAGGGGTGGGGGAGGTTCCGAGGGAAAGAGAAAGAATAGCTGTGTAGGCAATTTCCTTCATTACCACCACCTAACAATAGGACTTGAGGGGGGGGCTTCTTCCCTGCACCCCCCTGCGCCTCCCATTCTCCCAAGCAAGCTGTGCTTCATCAAAATCAACAATTATTTAATGAAATGTTGTCAAGTTACGTAGGTAGAAGTGGGAGTAGTAGGAGGGTGGTGGGTGGAATTTCATGGCGTATATTCGTAAATAACAACTTAGCTACGGAAAGAACAGCACAATCAAATTGCTGTCACGCTGGGCATTTTCTGCACTGAGCAGGGAATGCTTTATTAAGAAGCCATCTTCTTACAAATCCAATATGGTGCAGGGCAAGATGTCATAAGAGGCATGTGTTGGTAACCTCAAGACTTGATTACTGCACTGCGCTCTATGTGGAGCTACCCCTGGTCCAGGGGCTCCAGTTTTGTGAGGATACACTATCACCAGCACATTAACTCCAGTGCTCAAAAGTCCGCACGTGATGCTCATACATTCCTGGGGAAGGTTCAAGGTTCTTGTGTTAGTTTGCAAGGCCCTTAGCAATTTGAGCCTAGGATACCTCAGGGGCTGCCAATCCCCTATATCCCTGCCCAACCACTAAGGTCTCTGCAGATGACCCTGTTAATGGCTCACATCCACCAGGAGCTGTGTGTTTAGAATTGTGGGCCCAATATCATGTGATTGCTTTGCAGTTGAGATCCATATGTACATAAAATAAATAAATAAAAAATTAACATCAGAAACAAGTTATTCTGAAAAGATGCATTCTTAATGGCCTGCATTATCCTGACAGAATAGAAAAGTTATTTTGCGGGCGTTACAGAGAGTTGGGGCAGGGCAGGGCATCAGTAGCACCATGGACAGATCCAGTCAGGGCCCAGCCTGCAGCTTTAACATGACAGCAGAGCTCAGATGTTGTTTCAGCAACAGCCGGCCTCCGACTGAGCCTCAAATAGAAGCCTTCAGCATCCCAGTAGCTAGCTCCATCTTCCATGAGAGGAGCACCTTCATTTAAAGGGACAGAGCCTGCTTTAGAAGTCATTGACTTCTGTAAAACGAGAGAGACCATGGCCTTCTGAGCTGGAGACCTTAGAGTCAGAGGAGAGCGATGCAGCCTCCTCAGGCCAAAGAAATACTAGCACTACAGGCGCTTCTTCCACAAGTGCTGCTCGTGAAGTAACACTTGTGTTACTGGTCACGGCCCGAGAGGGGTTCTCTCCCCACCCTCTGAATCCCCAAACTCATTCCCTGGAAAGAAGGGAGATCTGACTAGAGAGTCATTCCAAGGGCTGGCCCTGTCTAGAGAGCTCAGAAGCCACCATATCCATTCTTGTGCCAAATAGGCCTTGTTGAACCATCTCCTTGTTGAACTGGTGACCTGGAAATGAAAGGCTTTGTACTGCCTTATTCCCCTACCTCTGAGCTTCTCCCCAGGGAGCAGTCCTCTACTCTCAAAAGAGTCCTCCCTTCCACCCTCTCCGTTATTATTATTATTATTATTATTATTATTATTAGACAGAAACACCTGATCCATTGGCAGCAGACAATTGGGAGGGATTAATAAGACAAAGGAGGTTGTAACCCTGAAATCCTCATTTAGTTGCAGCGTCGCCAGCTGGGTTTCTACGGCAACAAGAAAAGGCACACACTTTCCAAAACTGCTCCAGCTCACGGGAGACGTGGCTCTGTGTGTGTTTGTGTGTGTGTGTGTTTCGCATTGACACTTCTTCGTGTGTGTGTGTGTCCACATCAGGCACGTGATTTTGCCAGGGAGGCATCAGTGAGTGGACAAGTATCTGTTGCCACCTTTCAGCGTCAGCACAGAAGAGCTAAATCACGCCTTATCTTCCCCCGCCCTTCCCCCCTGACACTCAGGGAGGAGGGAAAAGGCAGCTGGGACTTGTGTACAATCTCGTGGGTTGCACCCACATGCCATCGAATATGATGTCAAGCCGTTTGTCTGCTGCGTGGGAGATTTGGCGGGGCAGGAGGGGAGGACGTGCCGGCGATCCGTCTCCTCGTATGAGCGGCGGGCGCAGGGCCCTCATGCTGGAAGCTTGGCAGGTGCGACAGATGATCCCTGTCTGAAGCCAGCTCCTTTGCCTTGATTGATTTTCTCTTGCCTCCCCCTCCCCCTCCGCCCCCTTGCGTGCGCTTTCACTGCTGATTGTTACTGGGAAATTCAATTGTGTGTGAACTCTCGAGCGCCCTTTGTCCGTTCGCTGCTTCCCAGTCGATAGAGAGTAATTAGGGTTGTAAATAATGGGCAGAGCCTGTGAGCTCGCTGGGCTGCTGGGCAGATGTGAAGCTTGGCCACCTCTGGGGTTTGAGTTTCAGAGGATTAGAAGGGGGCAGATCTCTCATGTATGCAGCATAGAAAATCTAGCACTGATGCCCTCTCCCCTTGAGTCTTGCTGCTAAGGAGGGCAGCAGATCAAGAGCAGCTTTCCCCAGCCTGGGGCTTTCTAGATATTGTGGACTCTTATTCCCATCAGGCCCCAGCCAGCATGGCCAGTGGTCAGGGACGATGGGAATTGCAGTCCAACAACATCTGTAGAGCAGCAAGTTGGGGAAGACAGCACTAGGGTGAAGGATTGCAACCATCGGGAAGTGATGTAAATCGAGGTGGCATTTCAGCCTTACAAATTTAATATTATTGTTATTAAATATTGCATAATGTTATATACAATTTCTTTGCTGTTTGGGAGATAAGGAGGTATGTGCACTTAAAATATGCCCCTTTCTTGAGGAAGGGCTGTAGCTCCATGATAGAGTGTAACCTTTGCATGAAAATAATCCCAGGTTCAGTCCAAGTATGAGTGGGAGAGACCCCCTTATGTAGGGTTGTCATATTTCAAAAAGTGAAAATCCAGGCACAAAAGTTGTCGCTTTTGTGTGTGTGTTTGCATTGCTTCTTTTTTTGTTGCAAAATTGTTGCAAAAATCGCCTAAACTGACACTGCCAATATGAGTTTCCATATATCTGGATTTTTCCAGACATTTTAGCGATTTCTGCCTGGACGCTGCTTCCGACTGCAGTATTCCAGGTATGTCCAGGAAATTCTGGACGTTTGGCAACCCTTCCCTTCTGAAACTAGGGAGCTGCTGCCAGCCAGTGTAAACAGTGCTGAGCTAGATGGACCAATGTTCTTGACTTGGAAGAAGGCAGCTGCCGGTGCTCCTCTGTGTTTTCTTTCACGTCAGGGAATGAAAAACTGCACCAAGGAGATTTACTTCTCTCCTAGCTGTTATGTTGTCTCAACGCTTCACAACGGTATCCGTTTACTGAGCAAAAGCGTTGGAAGCCCCAGACAGTTCAGAACAGCATCAAAACCTCCCTGTGAAAAGGGGAACCCAAGACAACACAAGGAGTTCAAAGGATGTTAAACCCGACACCACATGAAACTCCCTGTGAGTCAGAATCCTAGATGGGGGCGGGGGCGGGGGAGACGGCTTGCCCTGCTCTTCCCCAAAGAGTTCAAAGCCATTTACAAATGGTCCTAGGGTGGCCATTGCTGGTCATCTCATTAGGTCCACAGCTCACTCGCTCTACCCTCAGTCAGCCTCCACATGCCTGCCTTCCTACTTACAACAGTCCTGGGGGTCACAAACACAGGCTGGAGATCCTCAAGATTGGCAGCAGGGGTGTGTGGAGAGAAATGGGGTGGGAGAAACCCCTAGAAAGGGGAAACATCATGAAGTCTAAGCCCTTCACGGCCTAGGACCCTCGTACCTACAGAACTATCTCTTCCGGTATGCCCCACGGAGGACCTTAAGGTCCATAAATAGCAACACCCTAGTGGTCCCGGGCCCTAAGGAAGTCAGATTAGCCTCAACCGGAGCCAGGGCCTTTTCAACATTGGCTCCACCTGGTGGAACGCTTGTGTCTCATGAGACCAGGGCCCTGCAGGATATGATTTCTTTCTGCAGGGCCTGGAAGACAGAGTTGTTCCACCTGGCTTTTGGCTTGGAATTAACTTGATCCCCTCTCCCTCTTTCTTTTTCCCTTTTTCCCTTTTCCCTTCTGTGACAGAACTCCTACTTGGGGACTTCCCTGGCTTTTTTCTGGCCTACGTAGGATCAGTCTGGATAGTTGGCCTTGGTGAAGACTTGACATTTTCACCCCCAAAAAAGTTTTTGAGTTTCTGCTGAAATGAGGCTGCATTTGAATCAATTGTTTTATATTTGGTGTTAGCAGCCCTGAGCCCGGTCTTGGCTGGGGAGGGCGGGGTATAAACAAAATTTATTATTATTATTATTATTATTATTATTAAGCGCACTGTCTGACCTTGGAGTGATAGTTGACGCTTAATGGGAGACCCATGGAAAACTCGGGAGGACGGAATGGGATGGAGTATACTGGAATAGAGCAGGACTGGCTGGCTGGAACCCCGGGGCACTCCACAAAGCAACATTTTGTTGCAGGCTCCACTTGTTTTCTTGATTCTCTATCTCTTACCTCTGCCTTGCAGTTCTCCTGCCCCTCTTCACTGTCTGTCTGTCCTCGTGTCAGTTTGCTGACCAAAGGATGTAAGGACAGTATTTCAGCTTCGATTCATGGCTCTTTCTGCAACTGGTTGAGGCCAAGGGTGCCCTCTTAATCCTTCATGCCCTGCTCTCTGGCCCCCTCCCTCCCCTTCCACCCCACCCCCGCCTCCTCCATTTCCCTTTCCTCTCGCCGCTTGCATGACTTGGTATGCCTCCGTTCAATAGGGCTCTTATTTAGTGTCATTTCTCATAGTGTCAGAGCAAGCTCCCTCCAAGCGCATCTGATCAATGGCATTGATCCACAATAAAACTGGCACCAACGTCAAGCGTCCGGAGAAGAACAAGCTCTAAGCACTTCTTAGCTAGGGCAGGCCGGGCGCTGAGTTCATTAGCACAGCCGCTGGCTTTCTCAGACAAATGAATGGCAGTCCCATTAATAACCAAGTCTTTTGTCTGGAAGCCTGTGTTTAATTGCACTGTCCATAACTGTTTTGCTGTAAACGTAGATTCAGTCTGTTATGGCCAATGGCAGAGGTGGCCAACACAGATGTTGTTAGATTCCAGCTCCCACCATCCCTGATCCTTTGTCATGTTGGGTGGGACTGATGGGAGTGGTAGTCCCAACACCATCCAGAGGGTGCCAAGATGACTACCCTTGATCTATGGTCAGGCAAATAGCGTTGTATTCGGCGTTAGCCCTATTTAGAGTAGACCCAGTGAAATCAATGGATACGACTAACTTAGCTTCATTAATTTCAGTGAGTCTACTCTAAGTAAAACTTAGTTGAACACATGGAGAGGGGAGAAGGCAGGAGCGGGCCCACTAGCCTTGCTGTAAGCTCCATATGTTCCACCAGACCTCCAAACAATGGGTTGTGTCCAGTGCTGGTGCTGCTCAGAGCACGTGCTGAAATCAATAGGCATGGCTAACTTTGGCCCATTAATTTCAGTGGGTCTACTCTGTGTAGAAGTTAGTTGAAGATGACCCAAGTTGTATGGTCTCTTTATATAAGACCCCAAACTCTGCAAGAAGCCAAGTCTCCAACCACATGGAGTGAGGCATCACATATACAAGCTGTATGTACATGCCTGGGCTCAGTTCAGAGGTTCAGTGGAACACATGGAAGTTGGGGGCAAGCCCAGTGGACATGATTCCGCCCTGGCTCTGTGCATTCAGTGAAAACAGATTGTTCAGGGCTGAGCAGGGCTAATAAGACTGTTAGCTGACATACACTACTTAAAGGTGGATGAGGTTTTAGGGGAGGGGTGGCACCTCTGGGGGGGAGGGAACTATCTTTCTTGAGTAGTTTGTCCACCTTTGGCCCCCACCTGCACTCAGCTTGTCAGCTTAGACTCGCCTTTCTGAGTTCTCGAGCAAAGCTCTTACCCATTGCCTGCTAGCTAAGATCCATTTAACTAGATATTCTGTGGACTGACCCTGTGACCTTATGTTTGCAGTACATGTGCTCTGCCACTTAGCTATGGGTACACAAGTGTGCAGTCACAGACAGCATATTGTAGGTTCCTCAGACAGAAGTGCCTCTACCACAGGATAGATTGATGGCCACAAGCTGCAATGATGGCGGACAGCTTTAGGCAAATTCGTGGAGGATGAATCAATAGGGTATTTGTGGTTATGTAGATCCTTGTGCTCAAAGACAACAAGCCACTGAAGACCAGTTCCTGAGAGCAGCAGCAGGAGAGGACTTTGCCTTCATGCCTTGCTTTTATGAGTTTAGCAGATCCGTCGGGCTGAATGTTGTGGGAAGGCAGGTTCCGGGCTAGACAGAACTTGGGTTTGAGTGGTACATTCTTATGGAATCTCAGGATTCAAACCCACAGCCCTAGAGACACAGACACAGTGAGAGTGCAAAACCTAAATGAGCAGACCTTGCTTTCTAGGATGCTGCTACAGTGGAGATGCTTTGCTGCCAAAAGAAGTCCATAGCTGCACCAAAAAAATCATGCACCCACTGTTTCCTGGGGCTGCAATGGTACAAAAATGTGCTTACAAAGCACAGATCTCCATGGATCCTCAGGATTTTTGCATTGGGTCACCCCAAATTCACCATCAGATCACATAGCATGTCCATGGCTACAGCCTGCACCAAAAAAATCACGCATCCACTGTTGTGTGGGGCCGCAATGGCTCAAAAATGTTGTTACAAAGCAGGGATCCACATAGATTCTCAGGATCTTTGCATTGGGCTACCCCAAACTCACCGTCAAATCACATGTCTGTGGCCACAGCATGAACCACAAAAATCATACATCCACTGTTTCATTCAGAATATTTTTTTTCTTGTTTTCCTCCTCTAAAAACTAGGTGTGTCTTATGGTCAGGTGTGTCTTATGGAGCAAAAAAATGTGGTGATTTTCAGTGCTCATTCTTCAGTTGGTAAGGTTAAAGCTTAAGAAACGCTCTGATCCTCCACTGACGGGTGCAGTATATGAATAAAGATGACAGAAGCTTTAAGGCAAGTTTCGCTCTTTTGCTTGATCCGCTTTTAGGAAAGCACACCGCCTAATCAAGTAGCGAAGTATGTAAAGCATATTTACATAACTACAATCCAGAGCAAAATGAATTTCCTTTTTTACGCAAAAGGCACAATGCGATTCTTGCAAATTAGTGGAAACGTTTCCCAACATCTCTTCCTTTTTGTTCCCTAATTTTGTGTGCCGAGTCTTGTCAGGCAAATTCCTCTAGTGTAAACAACGCAGCAGGCAGAAGTATTTAATAACAGCCAAATTGATTTCTCATTACTAGGTTACTTCTTAGCGTTTTGTATCACTGCGCCGATACGGATTTCTCTTATTGTGTTAAATAATAGGCAAGTCCATAGGAAATGATTTATGGTCTTCCCCCATGTTAATTCCACATGGGCACCTTGTCTCTGAATAAGAAATCTCTTAACGTGTTTCCTCTCTCATAACAAGCAATTTCTGTGTAAAACGTAGCCTAGTAATGGCTTCACTTTGTTTGTGATGACAGATAGGCAGAAGAGAGATGGGAAAGGAAAGCAAGAATTATGCCTTTCAACGTGCAAGCAAAGACGAAGGCTGTTTTCCTGCAGAGTTAAGCCTCTGGAACTGTGTGTCGCTGTGGGTATTTGAGGAGGGGTCCACTGTTGATTCCCTCCCAGACATTTTTTTTGTAGTTCTGCAAATCTTGAGGTTCCCCCCAGCCTGCTAATACCTCCCTCTCATGCACGGATGAATCCATTTCAGCTACATAAGGAGTGGCACTCACAGTGTGAACATTGGAATTAGAGGGATTGACATAAGATGCTTGGAGCAAACACTGGGAAGGATGCTGCCTTCATGTTTGGCATGCAAGAATCCAGCTCCCCAACACTGTGGAAAACACAAGGCTGAACCAGCTAGACTTGCTGCCTTTTATTATTTCCTAGTCTGCTTTTGGGGAGAGGGAATCTTCTGTGTATTCCCTCTATTAGCTGTGAGAGGAAAGTTTGCACACATAATTTAGTAACTCGCCGATTTCTTTCCTGTGCCTTCAGAGCAGGCAGGTGATAGCTCAGATTAAAGGTTTGCATTGACACATTTACTGCTGCCTGTCATTCCCAGGCAGTACATCTCCAGGTAATCAATTAATACTTGCCTTTAATTGACTATTTAATTACGCGTTACTAAACAAGCTGATGGATATGAATCCCATCACCTGTAACTTTGGTGGCGGCAAAGGAGCAAATTGCAATCTGTCACATAAAAGGCGTATAAGATGCTGCAAAGATCACTTCCCTTCTGTGGTGGTGGGGGGCAGGGGAGAAGAACAGAAATACAGAAATGTCACAGCTCAGCGGAAATGAGACCAGCCCATCACATGAGAGGGAAAATGCTACAAGTGTTGGTCCTGTTTGGGAAATAATAGGAAGGTACACCACAGTATAATACAGGGGTTAAGTACTTAATTCGTTCTGCAGGTCCGTTCTTAACTTGAAACTGTTCTTAACCTGACGCACCACTTTAGCTAATGGGGCCTCCCGCTGCCGCCGCACGATTTCTGTTCTCATCCTGAAGCAAATTTCTTAACCCTTTATTTCTGGGTTAGCAGAGTCTGTAACCTGAAGCATATGTAACCCGAGGTACCACTGTACTATTGGTAGGGCCAACCAAGAGGAACAGCAAAGGCTGTGAAGCTGATCAGCAATCAAACAAATTCCCCCACTTTGTTTATTTACAGCAGGGGTCAGCAGACTTTTTCAGCAGGGGGCCAGTCCACTGTCCCTCAGACCTTGTGGGGGGCCAGACTATATGGGGGGGGGGGAATGAACGAATTCCTGTGCCCCAGAGATGCATTTTAAATAAAAGGACACATTCTACTCATGTAAAAATACCAGGCAGGGCCCACAAATAACCCAGAAATGCATTTTAAATAAAAGGACACATTCTACTCATGTAAAAACACGCTGATTCCCAGACCGTCCGTGGGCCGGATTTAGAAAGCGATTGGGCCGGATCAGGCCCCTGGGCCTTAGTTTGCCTACCCATGATTTACAGGCCTTTGTACCCTGCCTATTAGCCAAAAAGGCTGTCAGGGTGGCTTACGGAAGTTCAGTTCTAAGAGGGTTCTTTCCCTCAGGCTCAATCTGAAGCAAAAAAGTGTGGTTTTGTACGCAATGGAGAAGCATGGATTTTATCTGCACACAGATGATTTGCAGTTGATTTAATCTTCAATGACATGTTTGTATTCCCAACATGATGCAGTGGTTCATGCTGGGAAGTACCTTAGTTCAGTGGGAGAGCATCTCCTTTGCGTGCAAAAGATCCCAGGTTTAGTCCCCAAATAGGACTGGGAATGTCCCCAGACTGAAACCCTGGGAAGCCGCTTCAAGTCAGTAGATGATACTGAACTGGATGGACCAATGGTTAGGTCCAGTATAAAGCAGCTTCCTTTCTTCCTATGTTAGAGTGCCCAACTAGCACTGGGAAGAACTGGGTTCAAATTCCTCCTTGGCCATGAAATTTACTTGGTGACTTGTACCATTCTCAGGCTAACCTACTTTGCAGGGTTATTTTGATGACCAAGGGGGGCAAGATTAGGAACAGAAGAAGGTCCTTGCTGGATCAAACCCAAGCGCCTCCTTAGACCCTTTCCCCCACAGCAGCCAATCAGGTTTTTTTAGGAAGCCTACAAATGGTACTTGAGGACAGTAGTCCTGTTCCTTTGTGGATTGCTAGCAACTGGTATTCAGAGACATGTTGCCTTTATTGTATGTGTATTCATGTCATCCTGAGCATGGGATTCAAAATAATTAAGAATCACTATTTAATTAATAAAGAATAACAACCTAGGTAAGTACCTTAACACAGCATCCATGTGCAAGCTGCCAGGTTCAGAATTCTTGCCTTCGTGATCTTGCTGTCTTTCACCCTCTCATTTCCCTCTCCTCAAATCCTAAGGTAACTTCTATTAGAAATGTCTGCCTGCTGTAAACTTTTTCACCTGGGCTGCAGCTGAGATAAATGCATTAAATTTCATAGGTGCCCTGCTGTTTTTGTTTTGCCTTGCTTTGCCTAATAGTGACCTCGGACCGTATTCCGCCTATTATTCGCCGAGGACCAACCAATCGAACACTTGCCATAGACTCTACCGCACAGCTGCAGTGCCATGTGACTGGGAACCCCCTTCCCAGCATCCAGTGGTTGAAAGATGGACAGCGGATCGTGGGCAGCGACCCTAGAGTGAGCCTATTGGACAATGGAACTCTACAGATTATGAACCTACAGGTATGTTTCTTGCTTCTCTCCACCTTAGCAGCAGACACAAGTTTCTGTTTCTTGTAGCGGCAGAACTATTTTATTTTCATATCCCTGCCATGCTCATAAAATTGACAAATTGAAAAGAGTGCATCCATGTTCTTGGCATTTCTTATTGTTGGGCTTAAGAACATAAGAAAAGCCCTGCTGGATCTAGACCAGTGGTGGCCAAACTTGGCCCTCCAGCTGTTTTGGGACTACAATTTCCATCATCCCTGATGACTGGTCCTGTTAGCTAGGGATGATGGGAGTTGTAGTCCTACTGTAGGTAGGAGTAGAACCATGTAGAAAAGCACATAGCCTGGGAGGTGATATCAGTTGGTTCACAGGTACATATACTGGGATGACATCCGCTGATTGACAAGTGGTTGACTCTATCCCCATTTTCTGGCGCAGTTAGTTATCATTCCTCCCAGCAGATGCAGTTTGCATCTTTAAATACATAGGTGCATTTAGCATCACATCCAGTAATGCCCACAGGATGGTACATCAGTTGTATATGGCCTGCGTGGCAATATCTGTGACAGCAGGCGGATTCATGTGCCCATGATAAAATCAACACGAGTTCTCTCCCTCGTACCCAGTGGCCTTGAGTTCATTTGAACCAACCTTGTGAATGCTCTGATGTGTGTCCAGATCATGGCTTTCTACTTCACGGTGAATTCTGCCCCTCCGGCAAACAAGCATCCAGCAAGCGAATGAATTCCACAGTGTAGTTAGGGGATGAATTGCTTGCTTTCATAATCGTGGTAAATTGCTAAGTAATGAAATTACTTGATAAAAAAAGGGAAGCCTGTAATTGCCTGATTCAAAACTGTATAGGAATTGTACAACCCTCCTGAATGCTGGCTCAGAGAATGGACTCATAAGCTTCTGTGTGCTTATTAAGACATTAATGTTGTTAACAGGCAGTAAGCAATTGCTTTGTTTTACTGGCTAAAAAACAGCTGAATGCAATTTTCTTGCTCTTAACAAAGTGAATATCAATAAACAAAGAGCCAAGCCAGCCAAATCAGTCCCTTTGCGACACAGCTGAGTCTGAAAACACACTTTGCAGCAAATTCCATTATGGGGAAAGTTATACATAACTTGTCGCTGGGAGCTCGATCATAATTAACCCTCTTTAACTGAACCTCTCACAGCCACAATTCTCTTTAATTGTCAGCTCCTCTGCTGAAGACTCTTCCGTCTTCTTCCAAAGACTCAGAACTCTGTAAATGTCTCATTGTGGTGACATTTAAAAATAAACCGACCATTCCATTAGCGACGTTCAAGGTCACCTCGCAGAGTATTGCCAAGTATCTCCCAGACATAAGCTACACAGCATTTGTGGGGAGATTTCTCACATTCTGAGAACATTTGCGACGTGTGTGGTCTCCTATCCCCACCCAGAGTCAGGAAACTGGCGTGGTGGTGATAGCTGGGCTCAATGCAGCATGCTGGTTTTGATCTTCAAAGCCCTTCTTGGCCTTGGACCTTTGGTATTTGAAGGATGACTTCTTTCCATAGTTACCTACCTGAGCCATGGCACCTGCCCTCTCAAAGTTGATTCCCTACCACAAACCCCAGTTAAAATATCTAGAGAGCACCAGGTCAGGGAAGACGACTTGAGATTATGAACGGAGACCCTTCTCCAAGTGATGTATCCAACTGAGATACAGTGGAGAGAAAGGGTGTTTTCAGCAGTGCCTCTCTCTACAGCCTTACTTATTGCATCTATACCCCAGCTTTATCTCCAAGAAACTGAAGGTGACATACATGGTTCTCTCCTTGAGAGCCAGTGTGGTGTAGTGGTTAAGAGCGGTAGTCTCGTAATCTGGGGAACCGGGTTCGCGTCTCCGCTCCTCCACATGCAGCTGCTGGGTGACCTTGGGCTAGTCACACTTCTCTGAAGTCTCTCAGCCTCACTCACCTCACAGAGTGTTTGTTGTGGGGGAGGAAGGGAAAGGAGAATGTTAGCCGCTTTGAGACTCCTGAAGGGGAGTGAAAGGCGGGATATCAAATCCAAACTCTTCTTCTTCTTCTTCTTCTTCTTCTTCCTCATTTAATCCCCACAACAATCCAGTGAGGTTAGGCTGTGAGGCTGTGAGTGGCCCAAGGTCGCACAGTCAACTTCATGGCCAAGTGGGGATTTGAACCCTAGTCTCCCAGGTCCTACTCCTGCCTGCTAACTACTACACCACCACACTAACTCTCTTTTCTTTTGTGGAATGTGCTCCTCAGAGAGGTGTACCTGGCACCCTTTTTTTGTATTTTTAGCGCCAGGAAAATCCCTTTTGTATTTTGCCAGGTCTTTTCAGCTTGATGCTACGCTGCGCCTTTCAGCACAATTGTTCAGCTCCATGACTTTATTGTAACTGATCATCCCTGGAATCTTTTCATCTCTTGATCTCTCTTTTAAAGCGGTTTGTTTTGATTTTATGGTTCTTCTTTGATGCTGCTTCATTTGTCTCGTGGTCACTGCAGATTTTACTTTGCCTTGCTTTGTACACCTGTTATTTGGTGGCTGATGAATTGAATGGATGGATGTACATATACAGTAAGGAATTACTTAAGCCAGGGGTCAGCAACCCGCGGCTCCGGAGCCACATGTGGCTCTTTTACACCTTTGCCGCGGCTCCGGGGCAGATACTAGCAAGGGGAGGAGGTGCATTGTGCGCCCCGACACTCCCCACTGTGGCGGGCGCTGTACTGGCTGTGACGTCGCATGGGGGCAGTGCATGCATTAGTCACGCACCGTCCCAACGTCACCTTCCCACCCGCTGTCAGATCGGAGGGCTGCAGCGCACATGCTTTAAATATCGCAATGGTTTTGCGGCTCCCAGTTTTTTTTCCTTTGGAAACGGGTCCAAGTGACTCTTTTTGTCTTAAAGGTTGCAGACCCCTGACTTAAGCAATTGGATTTTGTTTTGTAAATGGCTTAAGTGCCACCTTGGTGTTAAACCTGGGAGAGGGCCTTTTTGGTGGCTGCTCCCAGACTTTGGAAGTCCTTTTGTAGAGAAGATAGGTTGGCTTACTTCTTGTTGTCCTTCCATCAGCAGGTAAAGACTTTCTTGTTCCAAGAGGCTTTTGGGAACTGATTGCTTTTAATGAAAGGGCTGGTACTGTGATGTTTTTATTGTAATGACCTTATGTGACATTATACATATCCTACTAAACATTCTACTAATGTTTAATTAACAATGTTTAATTGTTCCTAAATGATGGCTTTTTAATGTGTTCTTAGCTGTTTCTATTTTAGCTGTAAGCCATTTTGAGTCCCTGTCAGGCTAAAAGGTGGTATGTAAATAAACTAAATATAATATATATATATATATATATATATATATATATATATATATATATATATATATATATATATATATATATCTCACAGCAGCAGCAATACTTTCCTCCATATCGGTCTGCCCATGCACTGAAGATTGTTATCTGAAGCCCTCCTCCAGGTGCACCCAGTTAGGGCAGGCTTTAAGGGTTGGCATTGTGGGGCACCAGCCCAAGCCCATAGCCCTACAGGGGTCCTAATCCCACTCTCTGGAGACTCCTGCTGCGTAGCCTGTTGTGTTCATCTGCCATTGCCAAGCATGCAAGCAGTGACGAGAGTTAAGGAGATACAGCAGTATTCTCCACCTTCTTTGAGGTCTCCTTCTGGGCAGTTGCATAGATTGGGCCCAGAAGGAAAGGGTCAGCAAATGGACAGCTGTGCCTTGGAGAGGGTCCTACAGATAGCATCTTGACCCCCCCCCCGCCAAAAAAATATATAAACCCACCTGGAGCCACCATGGCCCTCACCAGCTGAAGCAAGGCAACCCAGCAAATAGCAGGATGTTCAACTATAGGTTGATAGGATGCTTTTTAGTTTTGCAAGGTGGGAATTGTGATACAGCAACAGCCCTCTGGAAACATCTGGAGCATCAGGCTCCAGAAGAGGAACATCCTAATGGTCACTAGGGCAAACTG
This sequence comes from Podarcis bocagei, assembly GCF_964188305.1. Classification (NCBI taxonomy): domain Eukaryota; kingdom Metazoa; phylum Chordata; class Lepidosauria; order Squamata; family Lacertidae; genus Podarcis; species Podarcis bocagei. Next base: position 12,892,287 of record NC_138141.1, on the reverse strand, counting down.
TATCGTTCTGTGTCTCCAGTATTTACCTCTATGCGCAGAGGGACCTGTTGGGACACATCACATGCATTTTGATGCATTACAGTCATGCATAGTTTTACAGCTCCGATTCCCCACGGGTTCAACCAACACCACGTCGCCTGACATCTTCACATACTCTCCCCTGCTACAAGCTTATTTATGTATATTTACAATATAGCGGGGTGGGGGGTAGGGTAGGAGATGATGGGAAATGTGGTGCCTCTCATCCCAGTGGGAAATCCAAGTTGTAAACCATACTGCTGCAATAAATGAATTGGAATGTGCCTGAAGTAGCACCCCATAACAGTTGGATAACCAGGGAGAAAGGCATTTTGTGCAAACATGGAGCCCTCAGAAACCCCTCCTAGCGGTGCAGCAATAAAACTGCTAGCACATTTGCAGAGCTAAGCAGGGTCTGGTAGGGTTTCAAATTGGATGGGGAACCACATTGTTGAGATTCCTGCATTGCAGAGGCTTGGACTAGATCAGGCTTCCTTAATCTCGGCCCTCCAGATGTTTTGAGGCTACAATTCCAGCATCGCTGACCACTGGTCCTGCTAGCTAGGGATCATGGGAGTTGTAGGCCAAAAACATCTGGAGGGCCAAGGTTGAGGAAGCCTGAACTAGATTCTATTATTCTAAGGTAGGATTGGCCGAACATTTGCTTTCTCACCATTAAGATGTCCCTCCAGAGCTCAGTACTATTGATAAATTGGGACACGGGTGGCGCTGTGGTCTAAAACCACTGAGCCTCTTGGGCTTGCCAATCAGAAGGTCAGCAGTTCAAATCCCCACAACAGTGTGAGCTCCTGTTGCTCTGTCCCAGCTCCTGCCAACCTAGCAGTTCGAAAGCACACCAGTGCAAGTAGATAAATAGTTACCCCTGCGGCAGGAAGGTAAACGGCGTTTCCGTGTGCTCTGGTTTCCATCACGGTGTTCCATTGTGCCAGAAGTGGTTTAATCCTGCTGGCCACATGACCCAGAAAGCTGTCTCTGGACAAACGCCAGCTCCCTTGGCCTGAAAGTGCCACAACCCTTGGCTCCCTTGGCCTGAGCTCCACAACCCCATAGTCACCTTTGACTGGCCTTAACTGTCCAGTGGTCCTTTACCCTTTTACTTTTTTACTATAGATGAGGCAGTTAGGCAAGGTGCAAGTTGACCTTGATCTATTAGGATGCTTTGGGGTTGGGGGCCCATCAACAGCTAATTGCTGCAAATCTCCTATCCACAATGAGTTTTCGAAAGAGGCCACTATGAGAGTGAGGACTGGCCTGTAGCTCCTGATGGGGCAGGACCGAGCCGCTCTCCCATCACCACTATTGCTGCAATCTTCAGGGATGGGGTTGTGGCAGGGACTGTGAGGTTGGGACTGTGTGGATACACTGTTGGGAGCCTGGCCCTGTGCTCCTCTCCACTTGCCAACGGCCGTGTCAACCAGCCGGACTCCCCCCTGCGCGGGTGGGCAGGTGGCCCAGTGCTGCCCCTCTATGCTCCAGTGAGGGTGGAGTTGCTGTGGCAACAAGGGATGAGCCGGTGCAATCGCAGCCCAGCATGTGTGGGCCTGCCCTGGACAGCAGCAGCCCTTGCTACACCACTGCATTGGACACAGTCGTGCAGTTGACATCATTTCCGGTCTTGCCTTGTTCCGCTGTCAGTAAAGCCACATGGCTCGTTCTTGGGAGGCTGAACACCACAAAGGAAGGCAAACTCCTTTGTTATTCTTGTGCCCTTTGGGTAAAGGCTATAGCATCTGCTTTTCCTGCAGAAGGTCCCAGGTTCAATCCCTAGGTAGGACTGGGAGAGAGCCCTGCTGAAATCCTGGAGAGTTGCTTCCTTGGTGCATAATCTGAACATAGCTCTGGGCTGTGAGGAGGCTCCTGACTCCGAAAAGCTCAGGTGGAGCTTTTGGGGGCAGTCTATAGCTCTCTCCCCTCCACCAAACAATCCCAAGGTGGGTGTGTCCAACTTGCCCTTTTGCTGCACCGGAGTCAGATCAGGCGATGGGGTAACGTGGAGGTTATTCATGAATTACTTATCAAAACACAGAGCTCACGCTAAACATTTGTTTAAAAATTGATGCTGGCAGTCAGCGGGGAGTGAAATATTTCACGTTAGTTTTGTGCCTTCATTGTGTCAGAGTCAGAAGGTTAATGCATCTGCCGGGTCCCAGCGCGCCTAATAGCATCGTTTTATAGCAGTTGTGGCTCTTTGCCCAGGAAAAAATTAGAGCTGTCAGGTGGACTGGAGGACTAGCATGAGTTAATGGTCCCCCAGGACGGGCCGCCTCATCAGGCCACTCTGATTCATGGGGAAAAGTGGGGCAGCCATCCCCCAAGTTGCAGCTTCAGAGCCCACCTGGTGGGGACATTAAAGCGATCCCCTCTCTTCCCGCTCACTGCCCCATAGCAGTGGCAAGCTGCAAGCCATTCTCAACCTCCATTTCAGTGCCTTTGCTTTTGATTCTCCATGGGAGAACATGTGCTATGCGTGCAGAAGATTCTAGGATTGGTCCCTGGTACCAGCAATTCAAAAGATTAGGTAGCAAGAAATGGGGCAGGCCTCTGCCAGAGACCACGAAGATATACCTGCTGCCATTCAGAGTAGGTGATCCTGAGCTTGATAGAAAAATAGGCTGAGCTGCCATAAGGCAGGTCTCTATCTTATATTTGCGCTCATCCTCCATCAGTTCAGTGTTAGAAACTCAGATATATAAGCTAGGCGCCAAACAGCTCCTTAAACCAGGGTTACAGTCGCCAAAACGGAATGCTTCATCGCCATTTTGGGGCACGACAGTTCGAAAGTCGTGTTTTTCAATAAGTATTTTTGGTTCCTACAATTCATTCTGATTATGCAGATAAACTATAATGGACAAAATTCTACAGGATGTGTTGCTAGTGTGTGAAAACAGTCAAGATCTCAGAATCCCCAGGCATGCATCTCCAGATGGTGGAGACGTCAGATGCCATCCTGGCTCCTGGGCATCTTCACTTCGTCGCAAGTGGCCAATAGCCAGGTGCAAAATGTGCCTGGCAAATTTCAAACACTGCCTGATTGGTCAGCCCTGATTTGTAGTCTGTAATGATGTGGTGGTGGTGGTTGTTTTAAATCATTTGTTTTGTCGCTTTTTAATTTTATTATTGTTTTATTGTTCTGTGTTATGCACTGTATTGTGAGCTGCCCTGGGATCTCCATTTGCTGAAGGGCAGTTTAAAAGCTCAGTACATACATACATACATACATACCTGCATATATATGTGCATACATTTATTGGTATGTCACCTTCCCTCCAGCTGAGGCCGGTGTGCCTGCTGCAACCTCTCACAGGCAGTGACAGCCCAGCCACAGTTACTGAGGTCCTAACAGGACTGGATTTCTCCAAAGGAGCAATTCTCAGAAACATCAATTAGTTCAAAATCCTGTGGCGAGACTGCCAGCCCTGGTATGCAGGTGGCACTATGGTCTAAAGCACTGAGCCTCCTGGGCTTGCCGATCAGAAGGTTGGCGGTTCAAATCCCCACAGTGGGGTGAGCTCCCGTTGCTCTGTCCCAGCTCCTGCCAATCTAGCAGTTCAAAAGCACACCAGTGCAAGTAGATAAATAGGTACCGCTGTGGCGGGAAGGTAAACAGTGTTTCCGTGCGCTCTGGTTTCCGTCACAGTGTTCCATTGTGCCAGAAGCAGTTTAGACATGCTGGCCACATGACCCGGAAAGCTGCCTGTGGACAAACACCAGCTCCCTCAGCCTCAAAGCGAGATGAGCGCTGCAACCCCATAGTCATCTTTGACAGGACTTAACCGTCCAGGGCTCCTTTACCTTCTTTACCTTTTACATTCATCCATGATTCTGAAGCACCTCCACTGGTTGCCAGTCCATTTCCAATTAGAATCAACCTGAGGGTGCCTGAGGGATCGCCTCCTCCCAGATGTGAAGGGCCGCAGCTCAGTGGCAAAGCATTTACTTTGTGCACAAAAGGTCCCGGGCTCAATTCCTAGCAGCTCCAAGTAGGGCTGAGAAAGGTCTTCGCCTGAAAGCCTGCCAGTCATTGTAGACAATACTGAGCTATATGGACCAAGTCTCACCCAGTAGAAGGGAGCTTCTTATATTCCTATTTACCCATGTGCTAAGATGAGGCAAGGTTTACCTTGCCTGGGCTGGTTCACTCCCTTCATGGGCAGACACGTTTTCCGGCATCTGCACATGCGCAGACGTGATTTCCGGTGCCACGGAAGTACTCATGCCATACCACACCAGTTTAGCGCAGCACGTGGGGACTTTCCAAGAGGGTGGCTCGGTTCGGGGGCAGCTCGTGGGCTAGTTAAATGACCCCTGTGGGCTGCTTGTGGCCCATGGGCCTTAGGTTGCCAACCCCTGCATTAGAGAATCTTCTCCAAGTTCTCCTCACCTCTGAGGTTAGGTGAGTGGCTCTTAGTGAGATTGCCTTTTGGCCATGGGGCTCTGTCTGTGGCAGAGTTGGGCAACATGTGGCCCACAGATGTTGTTGAACCCCGATTCCCATCAGTCCCAGACCCAGCTTCCACACTACTAATCTGGAGTATGCTCTCCCTATTCCTTCTCTCCTTTCAGCAATAGGCAAAGACCTTTTTAGGTGAGGACTGCAGGGCCTGCTCCCTTCCAGGGCCTTTTCCAACTGGCCCAGGGGGCATGGCCCAGGCCCTTTCTCCCGGCTATAAAGGGACTCCTGCTGCAGGGAAGCCTCGGACCATCGGCTGGTGAGGACTGCAGGGCCTGCTCCCTTCCAGGGCCTTTTCCAACTGGCCCAGGGGGCGTGGCCCAGGCCCGTTCTCCCGGCTATAAAGGGACTCCTGCTGCAGGGAAGCCTCGGACCATCGGCTGGGTGAGGACTGCAGGGCCTGCTCCCTTCCAGGGCCTTTTCCAACTGGCCCAGGGGGCATGGCCCAGGCCCTTTCTCCCGGCTATAAAGGGACTCCTGCTGCAGGGAAGCCTCGGACCATCGGCTGGTGAGGACTGCAGGGCCTGCTCCCTTCCAGGGCCTTTTCCAACTGGCCCAGGGGGCGTGGCCCAGGCCCTTTCTCCCGGCTATAAAGGGACTCCTGCTGCAGGGAAGCCTCGGACCATCGGCTGGGTGAGGACTGCAGGGCCTGCTCCCTTCCAGGGCCTTTTCCAACTGGCCCAGGGGGCGTGGCCCAGGCCCTTTCTCCCGGCTATAAAGGGACTCCTGCTGCAGGGAAGCCTCGGACCATCGGCTGGGTGAGGACTGCAGGGCCTGCTCCCTTCCAGGGCCTTTTCCAACTGGCCCAGGGGGCGTGGCCCAGGCCCTTTCTCCCGGCTATAAAGGGACTCCTGCTGCAGGGAAGCCTCGGACCATCGGCTGGGTGAGGACTGCAGGGCCTGCTCCCTTCCAGGCCCTTTTCCAACTGGCCCAGGGGGCGTGGCCCAGGCCCTTTCTCCCGGCTATAAAGGGACTCCTGCTGCAGGGAAGCCTCGGACCATCGGCTGGTGAGGACTGCAGGGCCTGCTCCCTTCCAGGGCCTTTTCCAACTGGCCCAGGGGGCGTGGCCCAGGCCCTTTCTCCCGGCTATAAAGGGACTCCTGCTGCAGGGAAGCCTCGGACCATCGGCTGGGTGAGGACTGCAGGGCCTGCTCCCTTCCAGGGCCTTTTCCAACTGGCCCAGGGGGCGTGGCCCAGGCCCTTTCTCCCAGCTATAAAGGGACTTCTGCTGCAGGGAAGCCTCGGACCATCGGCTGGTGAGGACTGCAGGGCCTGCTCCCTTCCAGGGCCTTTTCCAACTGGCCCAGGGGGCGTGGCCCAGGCCCTTATTTGGAACAAACTTTTGGGGAAGCTGGGAAGTGCTCTGCAATTGCTTCCCTGTTCCAATGTGTTTTAAAATGTCCTCAAGCAGTCGGTGGCAATTTAAATTTGTATTTCTTTTTTTCCTTTTTTCTCTTGCTGGGGGTGGGTGGGTGTAATGGATATTTGGTTGGGGATTAATTTTAGTGTAATTGTTCTGTTTTTGTTTTCTGTTGTTTTATTGGTTCTGTATAGTTTGTGTTTTGTTTTTAAGGGGCGGGATCAGGGCTGCCTGGGAGTGAGGCCCCAGCCAACACGATGGCTGGGACAAGTTCCACAGGGGGGGAAGCACTGGGACATCCGATCTCGGTGATCATGGGCAGGAGGCGGAGTTACGCTAAGACCAGACCATGTCATTACCGAGGAGGCAGGTTTAGTCGTTGTTTGAAGACTATCCCTGCCTCCGGGTCTGGCCTTGACCAGATGGATACTGGAATCAACAGGGGAAACCCACATAACCTGAAGGTGTTGCTGTGTAATGCCAGGTCAATGGTGAATAAAACCACTGCCATCCACGACCTGATTGTGGATGGAGGATTTGACCTGGCTTGTGTGACAGAGACCTGGTTGAATGAGACAGATGGGCCCGTCCTTGCTGCCGCTTGCCCACCAGGTTTCTCTTACGCACAGCAACCCAGGTCATGTGGGCGGGGAGGGGGGGTTGCAGTGATTTTTAGGAAGTCATTAGTCTGCACCAGGCGTCCTATTGGGAAGACCCAGTTCTCTGAGTGCATGTTCTGGAAGTTGGGCAATAGGGGCAGTACAGGATTCCTTTTGGTGTACCGACCTCCCCGCTGCACCAAGGATTCCCTGCCCGAGCTGCTTCAGGTCGTGGCGGATGTTCTCCTGGAGACACCTAGCCTGGTCGTCCTAGGGGATTTTAACATCCACGCCGACACGACCTTACAAGGGGCCGCTCGGGACTTCGTGGAAAGCATGGCCTCCATGGGGCTGTCCCTGAATAAGTTGGGCCCAACTCATAGTCATGGACATGCCTTAGACCTGGTATTCACCTCTAGCGACGTGGGTGATCTGACACTAAGTAAAAATGAAACCAAAGAAGTGCCATGGTCAGATCACTTCCTGGTGCAACTGGACTTCTCCGCGACCCTTCCCCTCTGCAGGGAGGTGGGACCAATTCGGATGGTCCGCCCCCGCCACTTAATGGATCCAAATGGTTTCCAGAGAGTGGTAGGGGATGCTTTATCCCATGTTGATGGCCTTTCAGCTGATTCCCTGGTGGCCCGCTGGAATGCGGAGTTAACCAGGGCTATCGACTGTCTGGCTCCGAAGCGCCCTCTCCGATTGCATGGAGCCCGGACAGCCCCGTGGTTTTCTTCGGAGCTGAGGGCGATGAAACAATCGCTGAGACGGCTAGAGCGTCGGTGGCAGAAAACTCACTCCGAATCTGACCGGACACAGGTTAGAGCTCAACGTCGAGCCTACCAAGTGGCGATAGCGACGGCGAAGAAGACTTTCTTCACCGCCTCTATTGCATCTGCAGAAAATAGTAGCAGGAGACTCTTTCAGGTGGTCCGTAATTTAACGGAACCACCTTTACCATCGGGGCCTTGTAAAGACCCCAAGATCTCCTGCAACGATTTTGCAAAGTTTTTTGCAGATAAAATCACTCATATTCGGAAGGAGCTAGACACCACCGTGGGAGCAGGGCTGGGGCGGGAGAGTGCTAGAGCCCTGTCTGGTCAAGTTGCATGGAATCAATTTCAATCCGTTACCCCCGAGGATGTGGACAGGCTGCTTGGACGAGTGAAACCAACCACCTGTCTCCTTGATCCTTGCCCATCCTGGCTTATAAAAGCTAGCCGGGAAGGGCTGGGCGATGGGCTCTGCGGGGTGGTGAATGCTTCCCTCTGTGAGGGAACATTCCCAGATCCGCTGAAAGAGGCGGTCATTAAACCGCTTCTTAAAAAACCATCTTTAGACCCGGCCAGTATGGCCAACTATCGCCCAGTCTCAAATCTTCCATTCTTGGGCAAGGTGATTGAGCGTGTGGTTGCTGAACAACTCCAGGCACGCCTGGAGGATGCGGACCATTTGGATCCCTTCCAATCAGGGTTCAGGCCTCATCATGGGACTGAAACTGCCTTGGTCGCACTGGTTGATGATCTCCGGCGAGCTAGGGACAAAGGTGAGAGTTGTTTCCTAGTTCTGCTGGATCTCTCAGCGGCCTTTGATACAATCGACCATAACATCCTTCTGGACCGTCTAGAGGGGTTGGGAGCTGGGGGCACTGTTATACAGTGGTTTCGCTCCTTTCTCCTGGGCCGTGTTCAGAAAGTGGTGGTGGGGGATGAGTGTTCAGACCCTTGGGCCCTCACTTGTGGGGTGCCTCAGGGTTCCGTCCTCTCCCCCATGCTTTTTAACATCTATATGAAGCCGCTGGGAGAGATCATCAGGGGGTTTGGACTGGGTGTCCATCAATATGCAGATGATACCCAGCTCTACCTTTCTTTCAAATCAGAACCAGTGAAGGCAGTGAAGGTCCTGTGTGAGTGCCTGGAGGCGGTTGGAGGATGGATGGCGGCTAATGGATTGAAGTTGAATCCTGACAAGACAGAAGTACTGTTTTGGGGGGACAGGGGGCGGGCAGGTGTGGAGGATTCCCTGGTCCTGAATGGGGTAACTGTGCCCCTGAAGGACCAGGTGCGCAGCCTGGGAGTCATTTTGGACTCACAGCTGTCCATGGAGGCACAGGTCAATTCTGTATCCAGGGCAGCTGTCTACCAACTCCACCTGGTACACAGGCTGAGACCCTACCTGCCCGCTGACTGTCTGGCCAGAGTGGTGCATGCTCTAGTTATCTCCCGCTTGGACTACTGCAATGCGCTCTACGTGGGGCTACCTTTGAAGGTGACTCGGAAACTACAGCTAATCCAGAATGCGGCAGCTAGACTGGTGACTGGGGGCGGCCGCCGAGACCACATAACACCGGTCTTGAAAGACCTACATTGGCTCCCAGTACGTTTCCGAGCACAATTCAAAGTGTTGGTGTTGACCTTTAAAGCCCTAAACGGCTTCGGCCCAGTATACCTGAAGGAGCGTCTCCACCCCCATCGTTCTGCCCGGACACTGAGGTCCAGCGCCGAGGGCCTTCTGGCGGTTCCCTCATTGCGAGAAGCGAAGCTACAGGGAACCAGGCAGAGGGCCTTTTCGGTGGTGGCGCCTGCCCTGTGGAATGACCTCCCATCGGATGTCAAGGTGATGGACAACTACCTGACATTCAGAAAACATCTTAAGGCGGCCCTATTCAGGGAAGCTTTTAATGTATGATATTTTAGTGTTTTTTGGTTTCTGTGGAAGCCGCCCAGAGTGGCTGGGGAGGCCCAGCCAGATGGGCGGGGTACAAATAATAAATTATTATTATTATTATTATTATTAATTTTCCCAGGCCTTTTAAAATGTCATCCTGAACTTCTTCATTTTTTAAGTGCCGTTGTGTTTTTTCACCTGCTGCATTTTATTAGCTCTCCCTTTTTAATGTATTTTTTTATTCTCATTGTTTGAATTGGGTGGTGGTTTTTTTCTATCTTAAATGTTAGCTGCCCTGGAAATATTCATATCGGCAGGATACCCACTTTAAAATAATAAATAAAGCAGCCTTTATCATTAACCGTCTATGTGGGAGGGAGGGATTATGAAAGATAACTACTATATGGCAGGTAGTTTTATTATCCCCATATTAAAGATTAGAGGGGTGAGGCCAGGGCAGCTCAGTGAATTTGCACCGGAGGAGCAATTAAAAACGGAGGACGTTCCAGCTCTTGGACCTTCATGCACAGCCATACTTGGAATGCTGTGTGCAGCTCTGATTACCAGACCTCAGAAGGGGAATTGTAGAGCTGAGAAAAGTGCAGAAAGGGGAAAGGCACATACATAAGTTATAGTATTCACAACCAAAATATGTGGGGGTGGCTTAAAAGCGAAGCAGGTAGACAAATCCGTGGAGGTTATGACTCCTTGTTATGATGGCTATATACAGTGCTATTTTTCTAGAAAAAGGTGCTGGAACTCAGCATGACAGTAGTGGAAAGTGGCATGAAGATGAACATGATCACTGGGGTTTGTCGTATTGCAGTCTCCTTCCATTAAGTTCACACATCCTACTTCTCTTAGTGTTATGTACTGAGTTGAATAGGATCCAAAATGCAGCAGTCTGATTGGTCCTAGAACAATAGGATCCAAAATGCAGCAATCTGATTGGTCCTAGAACAATAGGATTCAGAATGCAGCAGTCTGATTGGTCCTAGAACAATGCAGCAGTATGATTGGTCTGCAGGAGCCACCCAATCCAGCTCCAGATGGAAGTGAATCCACAACCTGATTGGCCTACAGGAGAATTCCGGAATTAGCCAATCACATGCAGCCCATTGTGTAAATAATGTATATAAAGCAGATACTTTGGGGGAACATTCATTCCTCCTCACCACTATGAGCTGAATAAAGAGCATGAAATCCACTCTCGACTCCGAGTACATTTCACCTAGTACTCTGAGAAAATGCATAGGACTTCTTCTTAGGATGAAATGTGGATTCCCCTACCCCATGTCCCAATACACAAACACGGAAGGAGATCTATACAGCATCTACTGCGTGCATACCAGATGGTGAAACGCTCCCAAAGCATGAGCGGTGGCTGCGGTGAGTTGTCAGTGGAAATGAATAACATCCTCCCTTTTCTGCATGTTCCAGGTTTCAGACTCGGGGTTGTACGTTTGCATCGCTACCAGTTCAACCGGCGAGACAAGATGGAGTGGGTTTCTGGCAGTGCAAGGTCAGTGATGTTGAGGGAAGGGCAGGAAGTGGACTCAAAGGCATGAGGTTTACGTTATTGGACCTCTTCAGACATCCTCTAAATGCATTAACTGGGCACTCGGGGAGAGGCAGTGAAGATGATATGAAAATGATATATAGGTGGTACATGACCCCAGTCAAGCTTGCAAAAATCTATCATTTGCCCGATAACAAATGTTGGAAATGTAAAGAAACGGAAGGTACATTCTTTCACCTTTGGTGGACGTGCCCAAAGATTAAGGCTTTCTGGGAAATGATATATAATGAACTGAAAAAGGTATTTAAATATACCTTCCTGAAGAAACCAGAGGCCTTTCTCCTGGGTATGGTCGGCCAATTGGTGCCAAAGAAAGACAGAACATTCTTTATGTATGCCACAACAGCAGCAAGAATACTCATTGCAAAGTATTGGAAGACACAAGATTTACCCACTCTGGAAGAATGGCAGATGAAGGTGATCGACTACATGGAATTGGCGGAAATGACTGGCAGAATCCGAGACCAGGGAGAAGAGTTGGTGAAAGAAGACTGGAAGAAATTTAAAGACTATTTACAGAAATATTGTAAAATTAATGAATGTTAGAAGGATGTTGGATAGAAACTAAGTGGTTTCCAGCTGTAATGCTTTAGGAGAGACGGAAAAAAAAGGTTTACAAATGGGTAAAAGCTTAATGGTAAGGATTTGCTGAACTAACAAATTGAAGTGGAATACAAAGAAGGGAGGTATGAGGAGGTCTGGGGAAATAAGCGTAAGGAAGATATGCCATGGAAAATTATTTGTTTTTTAACTGTTTTTATGTTGTATTTTGTATTTTGCTTCTTTTTATTTTTTATTTTCACTGTTATACTTTAAAAACTTTAATAAATATCTTTAGGGGGGAAAAAAGAGAGGCAGTAAAGATGAGCATGCATTGGTATCCATGTGATGGGGGGGGCAGTGTCAAGGGGACAGTTGCCTCCCCACAGAAGAACCACAACCTCCAGTTTCCCAACTTTTATTTTAAAATAAGGAGTAAGCTTTTAGCACTTATAGAACCTGAGATATGAGGCAAAAGGTACAGACAATTTTTATTAATAGTTTGAGAAAATAGCCTCTTTCCAACTTTCAGTGTTTTACTTTGCTCCTCCCCTTGGAAAAGTTGCTACAGGCACCTATGATGTACCCATCGTTGTTCCCATTGCCCTCCGTGACTTGGAGGACAACTGTTAGAAGCAGGGACCCTCTGTCTATTTCCCCAAGTCCGTGGGGCTGGACCTTGGAACTGTGATGAGAGCAACTCAGACTGGAAACCTATGTAAGAGCTGGAGGCTCCACCCCTTTCTGGCTGTCAGTCAGGCCCTGATTCTGCACATGGTTTCCCCCTCCTCCCGAGTAGCTTCACATGCAGCTTGCTGGGCAGTGCCTGGTTTCCATCGCCTCTCATCCTGTGGCTCTGGGGGAGATGTGGGGACATGTTGGAGAGCCAGCCCAGAGACCCAGCTGCTGGGGTGGCATCTCCAAGCCCTGGGACAGGAGATCTCTGGTTCATGGTCTTTGCAGGCCTGAATCCTGACACTCTCCTGAACTTGCAGAGTGTGCATCTCAGAGCCCTGGAAAGCCAGGGTTCTGAAATGCATGAAGAGCTTCCACAAGCCCAGGATGGTCTTCACACAGCCACCCTCCAACTCAGGAAGGGCGACAAGAGTTCCCTTCCAGGCCTGCTGTGATCCTGATAATCCCACCATCAGTTAATGTTATTTGCATTTTTTGAAAAATAGACTTCACATTGAGTACACAGATGCATTTAACATTGCATCTAGTTTTGGCCCATAGCTATGTCAAGCTTTGAATTGTGTTTCTTCTGCAGTAGAAAGGGGTCAACTTCAGAGCATGCTTCACTATTCAGTATAAAATGCATTTTCTTTTAACCCTGGTTGGCTGTGTACCCACCACTTGCTACACTCCATGCGAGGATGAGTGGATTAATTTTTTTGGCCCAGGCAGCTGTTGTGGGGTTTGGACTCACAAAGCCACAGTCATCTCTCCAGATTTGCAATTGTAGGCTCACATGTGTCCCTGGAGCAGAGGACTTTGCCTGCCTCCTAGCACAGAAGCCCTGTCTGCATTCGCCTGTGGGAACAGCTCATTTAAAAACCAATAAACTGCCCTCTGATTTTAAGCCCAGCAAGCACATTCCTGCCTTGGAGAGCCATGCCAGGCTGTTAAATGTAAAACCACCTCAAGGAATAAATGTTGATGTGGAGATGTGATGATGAGCCAGGTTTCTCAGACCTCACAGAAGGTTTTTTAGGGGGTGGTGGTTTCCCTTGCATGCAAGGAGAGCTTCCATTTCTCCAAGGTTGGTTTTGGAAAACAAACACCCCAGTAAGAAAGCAAAGTCTCAATCCAACTACAAGCCCCCGGCACCCAGTAATTTGGGAGCTGCTGCTCATTTACAGATGTGCTGGTATAATAAAATATAGCCGTTCTTGAAGCGGCTGATTCTGCCTCCTAAATCAAGAGAAGGTTCTTTTCCCCAGGAAAGGTAGGGGCATGGACATTCCCTCGCCTTGCCCACAGCAGGTGGTTGTCTTGGCTTTACACAGGGGTTGCCGAAAAACCACATCAGTGCATTATCAGGTCCTGTTAAGAACGCAGATAGTTTATATCTTAATTGTTCTGAGCATGCATTCTTGTTTGTCAAGGTAAAACACATTGATAGACCACAGGTTTTCTGGCTGACAACTATGCAAGCAAGCTGTGCAGGGCTGAATTCAGCTTGCCCCTTATATAAAGGCCCTGCGCAGTTGACCAGATCCCTGATCCTCCTTTTAGGGATCTCTGCCATTCTCATTCTCTTCTTCCACATTTGCTTCTGCAGAGAACGGGGCTGACCTCCAGACTCAGCTTCCGGAGCCAAGCCTTCTCCCAGGTCCACCCTCTGCACCTCTGGTCACGGACGTCACCAAAAACAGTGTCGCTTTGATCTGGAAGCCAAACCCTGTGAGTGGGGGAGCCGCTGTCAGTTCATACATAATCGAAGCATTCAGGTAACTCACGTTGTTACTCAAAAGTCATCCCACCTACCTGCCCTTACCCGCAGTGTCTTTGGGCGCAAAATGGAGAGACAGTTTGAGGGTGGTAGAAAATGAACAGCTTATTACAGGGTTGGGGAGACATTTTCACCCTGAGGGCTGCATTCCCTCATTCCCAACCCTCTGAGGGCCAGCAGTAAAGGTAAAGGGACCCCTGACCATTAGGTCCAGTCGTGGCCGACTCTGGGGTTGCGGCGCTCATCTCGCTTTATTGGCCAAGGGAGCCGGCGTACGGCTTCCGGGTCATGTGGCCAGCATGACTAAGCTGCTTCTGGCAAACCAGAGCAGCGCACGGAAACGCTGTTTACCTTCCCGCCGGAGCGATACCTATTTATCTACTTGCACTTTGACGTGCTTTCAAACTGCTAGGTTGGCAGGAGCAGGGACCGAGCAATGGGAGCTCACCCCGTTGTGGGGATTTGAACCGCCAACCTTCTGATCGGCAAGTCCTAGGCTCTGTGGTTTAACCCACAGCGCCACCTGCGTCCCTGAGGGCCAGCAGTAGGTGGGGCCAAAGAGGTGGGAGAAGGGAAAGCAAGGCCACATTCTCTCTCTCTCTCTCTCTCTCTCTCTCTCTCTCTCTCTCTCTCTCACACACACACACACACACACACACATAATCATGTAAGCACATGGAGAGCTCCTCAAATGACTCATTTATTGGGTCTCATCCTGATTGCTTGCACAACATGCGCATAAAAGGTCAGACTGCATCCTGTCTTTATGGAGCATGCAGATCAGCTATTGGGTAGGTGGTTGTCTTCTTGCCCCTTCCCTGTTCTTCAGATTATCCGAGGAGCAGGGAGGGGAAGAATTTCACCTCCATCATAATGCTGAGCTGGACCCCCATGGCCGGCCCCACATTGCAATGGGTATGAAAACTGCACTTTCCCACTCTTCAGGTCATTCCCCTCCCCAGCCAGGCATGTAGTGTAAGAAGCCAGCAATTCCAACCTGCCTTTGTGCAAGCAGAAATGTTTCCATTTTTCTGCAGTTCAGCTTCTGCTAAATATTAAATTATTTGTCTTGTTGCCCTCTGTTCAATGTAATAAAATTATGTATGTAAATTAAATGTAACTAATGGTGTCATTATTGCCACACCATTCATTTCAATGTGAAGGAAACACACTGTAATTTCAGTTTGGGGGGTGGGAGGATCTGTCATCAACAACAGCGAATACTTATTGATTATGGACATGTAAGGAATATCCAGCATTGACAATTTCCTCTTCATTTTCTGTTTTCTCCGACATCTCTAATCCTGGTTTAGTTGATGGGCAGATCAATTCAATGCATTCTGTTGGTCTGGTAGCCACTGCCACTAGCATAACATGAGTATAACGTAGCCAGAATCCTTGACACCTCCAGTCGGCAAAAACAGAGCATAATGTTTGTGTTGTAAATGTGGGATTAAAAAAGGAAGACCCTACCTTGCTTGCTGCTTGCCCTGCTGTCAGGTTGTGCAAAAATTGGAATTCTCATTGCGGATGTCCAGGTCAAGCCAACAACTCTCATTTACAATACATAGTGTGTAACCCCCGCTGTGGCTTTTGCTGCATTTCCTTTCCCAATCATAGCTCCTAAACAATCTCTCTCTCTCAAAATGTCACTCTGGGACTCTCCTGCTGAGGCCAGTTGTGTTGCACAAAATGCAGGAAGTGGCTCCACTGCCTGTGTGATCCTGACATCGCTGCAGAAGCCACCCTAAATAAATGTGCATGCATCCGGATGATCTGAATTAGGGTTGCTTGTGCAATAATGTGTTCCTCTCTACAAAGGTAGGAGTCCCATCTGTTTTGCTTCTGGCTGAACCCACCATTGTCATGTGGTCCCCCAGAAGGCTTCACAGAAAGTATTATGGCCCTTAGACTGGGGAAAAAACCTCACCACCTCTGCCTTAATAGCTAACAGTAGCTTAAAGATAAAGGTAAAGGGACCCCTGACCGTTAGGTCCAGTTGCAGACGACTGTAGGGTTGTGGTGCTCCTCTCACTTTACTGGCCGAGGGAGCTGGCATACAGCTTCTGGGTCATGTGGCCAGCATGACTAAGCCGCTTCTGGTGAACCAGAGCAGCGCACAGAAATGCCGTTTACCTTCCCGCTGGAGCAGTATCTATT
This sequence comes from Podarcis bocagei, assembly GCF_964188305.1. NCBI lineage: Eukaryota > Metazoa > Chordata > Lepidosauria > Squamata > Lacertidae > Podarcis > Podarcis bocagei. The sequence goes on along the minus strand of NC_138141.1, from coordinate 12,876,435 downwards.
TACTGGCACTTTGACATGCTTTTGAACTGCTAGGTTGGCAGGAGCAGGGACCGAGCAATGGGAGTTCACCCCGTTGTGGGGATTCGAACCGCCGACCTTCTGATCAGCAAGCCCTTAGAATCCTGCAGTTGCTGCAGGTCACGTGATCGAGCTGCCTTGGAGAATTGGAAATGCCTGCCTCAGGCACACAGAGCTAGGGCCCCACGGCCCAGTCCAATTTGCTCAGGTAACAGCTCCCCTGAATCCCATCTGCACATCCAAGGTGTGAATCAGAGCTTTGGAGTGCATTGAGATTCTGCAACCCTCTTGCAAAACCAGAGGCTTTTCACTCACCTCTTTCCTCCTGGGACAAGTGCTCCTATAAACAGTAATGGAGTTGTTTTCTTTATTGGGTGGAGTTTCCAGTTCCCTAGAGAAAGACGCTGACCCATAAACGACCCAGGGAGAGCAGGGCAGGTAGCCCTTTTCTGTTCTCAGAGTCCAGCAATTTCCGGATCTGGCTAGGGTAAGGAAGGGCCTTGCAGTCGTAAAGGACCAAATCTCCTGCCCCTGATTCATCAGCTCAACCAAGTCTGTCTTGAGCTGGGTTTTTAGAGGTCAGGGGAGCAGATCTGCACAGCTGCGAAAATGCTTCGCTGTCTGCGTGTTCCTGGGCAGTAGGGTCACCGCTGCCGAATCCGCATTCAGCTTCTGTTTGTCATCCCCCTCCCCTGCAGCACGCCAGCAAAAGACCCCATACTCAAATTCTTCCTCCCTGCAGCTGAGTTGCTAAGGTGCCACATGACGGAGACCAAACTATTCCCCCCACCCACCCAGCCACATGGCTTGTGGCCTCTACCTTGGAGCCATCTGCTCTGGAGCTGGAGGAGATTTGCAGGGAGCGCAGGTGGCCGAGAGATGTCAGTTTGCAGTAGGAAATTCTGCAAACATGGAGGCAGCTGGGCTGCACAGTAAATCACCAGACGGGCTGATTGCAAGTGTGCGCTTGTGCCCGCGGATGTGCGTGCAGAGGCATGGAGATGCTGAGTTAGGGAGCAGCAGCGCATCTTCAACATGGACTTGCATCTGTGTCCTCAGGCTCACAAATCAGACTGTACACATGAGTTGTGCCCCAGGGGAAGAGGCCCATCGAAATGGGGGTGGGGAAGAGGTTCAGTCAGACCCACAACTGATTGAGGGGTCAAGGAAGACATCGGCTCAGGTCTGGTCAGCTGAAAGTATGCGTTATTTTCAGGTCTGCAGCTTCTCCTGGTCTGCCCTGCAGAGGACCTTAAGGTCCATGAATAATCATAGTTTAGAGATCCTGGGCCCTAAGGAAGTCAGATTATCCTCCACCAGGGCCAGGGCCTTCTCAGTGATGGCTCCGACCTGGTGGAATGCTCTGTCCCATGAGACCAGGGCCCTGCATGATATAACTTCCTTCCGCAGGGCCTGTAAGACAGAGCTATTCCACTTGGCTTTCAATTTGAACTTAGCCTGATCTTTTATTCCCCTTCCTTTCCTCCACCTCCCCTTTTTATGAAAATTACCCGCTCTGGGATCCCACAGCTAATTTTCCCCTGGTCTCCTCGCTGGCCCAAATAGGACTAATTTAGCCCGCTAGCCCTGGTGATCACCTAATGTTTATTGGATGGATTTCCCCCCTAAATTGATTTTTGAATTCTGAATTTATTGTTATTCACGTTTTATACGGTATTTTATGCTGTTTTTTTGTTGTTGTTGCATCAATTAAGTGTTTTAAATTTGTTGTTAGCTGCCCCGAGCCCATTTTTCTGAACCAGGAAGGGCGGGGTATAAACAAATAAAAATTTATTCTCAGGCCTGCTTGCACCCATGCCCCAGATTACTTTCAAGAGTAAGTACCATCCTCCTCTCCTAGGGTGCCTGACTTTCATGCGGCTGGCTTTGGCAGGCTCAAGTCTAGGGCTCATATGTCTCCCTGAGGAGAAAGGGGGCAGTGGGGACCTGGAATGCAGCTGTCCCTCTTTGACACCAGTCAGTGAAGTTTAGGCAGAGAGTCTGGAGATGGCAGGGAAGTAAGGGTGAGCTACCCTGCCTTGTGTGAAGGCCCAGGCTTCCACTGTCCCACTTTCCTCTCTTGGGGACTTTTAATAACCTCCCAGTTTCCACATCCTTCATTCAGGCCGAGGTCCTGCAGAATGAATGTGCGAGCCCCAACCCATCTCCCTGCTCAGTGCTGGAACATCTGCTGTGCATGCAGATGTTCCCAAGTTCAATCCCCAGCGCCTCCAGGAAGGGCTGCGAATGAGTCTCTGCCTGGAACTCTGGAGAGCTGCTGCCAGCCAGTGTAGGCAGTACTGAGCAAGATAGACCAATAGCCTGACTCTGTATATGGCAGCTTCCTCTGCTCTTTCTAGCCCAGGTGGATCCTCCAGGTGGTGTCCAGATTACTGCCTGCTCAGGAGCTATTGCCTGGTTAGTGCTTGGCAGCGAGGATCAGGGCCTACTTAAAGGGCAAGGTGCTGGCAAGCATGTCTCAAGTCTATGCAAAGACTTGGATATTTCTGTAGAACAGGGGTGGCCACCCATATTTTGCCCTGAGGGACATATTCACCCTTTGCTAACCCTTGGGGGAGGGGCGCATGCCAGCAACAGATGTGGTCAAAAGTGACTGTGACCACAAAATGTGCATAGCTCTCTCTCTCCCAGCTGAACCAGGTAGATCAGCTGAGGTCAGTGGGTGTTATTGCTCCATCTGCTCATCAAATGATTGATCTGAAAAGCAGGAATGGGGGGAAATTGCATCCCCATCAGGATTGGGCAGATAATAACCAGCGATGGTTTATCATCATCACCACCACCTCATTCATTCATTCATCTCCTGCCCAATTTGGTGGAATGGAGTGTTGGACAGAAATACCTGTACTGGCTTGGGCAACTACATCAGGAAGCTGGGGTGCATGTCAATCATCTCTGCAAACATATAATTGCATTAGTGTGTCTCGGTCCCTTGCCGGACGCAGACCTTAGCCTTGCAATGAGGGCACATTGCTATTCCTATTGCGCTCTCTCTCTCTCTCTCTCTCTCTCTCTCTCTCTCTCTCGCACATGCACACACACAAACATCAATTATGGGTCACAGGAAACTTTACATCCTGGAAGCAGCACAGAAGGGTTCAAAGGGGAGATTTTTAAATATATTGCCGCATGAATAGTTTTGGCTTAGGACCTAATTCCTGTTTACTTCCAAAGTTGAGCCAGGACCCCATTAGCCGGGCCCCATTGAATTCCAGATTTTGAAAACTCTGGACAGTCCTTTTGACAGTGTTCGCTGCACCCTCTTCCTTCCCTGTAATTCAGTATTTAAGGATACAAAGAAGAGCCAGGGCTCACAATGGCTTAGAGGCCACATCACCTGCTCTGCCCCTGCTACTGTTGACTCATGTTAAGCTTGTGGTCTACTAAGACCCCTAAATCGGTTTCATATGTACTGCTGCTAAGCCCAGTGTCCCCATATGTAGAAACTAGCCTTCTGTGCAAAGGTGAATATGTTCATTGCTTGCTGTGTACCCAGTGGCGTAGCGTGGGGGGTGCAGGGGGGGCCGGCTGCACCGGGCGCAACGTCTGGGGGTTAGGGTTAGGGGGCGCAAATCCACGGGTTAGGGGGCGCAAATCCACGGGTTAGGGGGCGCAAATTATTTGCCTTGCCCCGGGTGCTGACAACCCACGCCTCGCCACTGTGTGTACCTGATTGCTTATGATCCTGTGCCCATCATTGCCACTCAGAAAATGACCCATAAGGGGATGGGGCCTTAGACTTAAAAGGGCTCCCGCTTCCTGGGCTCCCCCTTCCCAGGTAGTACAGGGGTCAAAGCTGAGCCACTGACCTTCGGGACTCCCCTTCTTCCTTTTGCAACTCTGTTCTGTTGCAGTCAGTCTTCCGGCAGCACCTGGCAGACAGTAGCAGACAACGTGAAAATGGAGAAGCACACGGTCAGCGGCTTGAACCCCAACACCATTTACCTCTTCCTCATACGGGCTGTCAACTCCTATGGGCTCAGCGACCCCAGCCCCGTCTCGGAGCCAGTTCGTACGCAAGGTGAGATTCCCAGGTGCTGAGCTGCTGGAGCGGCAATAGGAACAGCTTGGCAATTGCATCTCACATTGTTCTACAGAAGGGACATGTAGGAAAACATTAAACCACTCATCAGACTCTGTTTACAGAGGCATCCCCTCTGCAAACAGGGAAGGGACAGAGCTCAGGGATAGAACATCTGCTTTGCTTGCAGAAGGGCTCCAGGTTCAGTCACTGGCATCTTCAGGTAGGGCTGGGAGAGAGAGCTCTGCCTGAAACCCTGAAGATAGATCACCTGGGGTTCCCAAACTGTGTCCCACACTTCCCAACTAGCTCACTTCCTGCTTGAGGCTGCAATCTAGCCCTTACCTGGGAACAAACCCCATTGAACTGAATGGAACTTACATCCGAATAGACACAGATAGGAATGCAGCCTTGGTCTATGGCAGGCATAGGCAAACTCGGCCCTCCAGATGTTTTGAGACTACAATTCCCATTATCCCTGACCACTGGCCCTGTTAGCTAGGGATGATGGGAGTTGTAGTCCCAAAACATCTGGACGGCCAAGTTTGCCTGTGCCTGGTCTATGGCTCTCTTTATCAGTCCACATGCCACCTTTCTCACATGGAAATTAAGGCAGCATGCAATGGGGTTACAAGACAACCATGCTCCGTGTGGTGGGTTTTGTTTATCACCTAGCCATCAGGTTGCACTTAACAACAAAGCAGGTGTGGGATTTTCTGAAAGTATAGCAAGTCCCCAAACCCTTGCCAAGTCCAGCTCCTCAAGAAAAAACAGATGAAACGTTGTGTCATGGCCTGCCTTGGACTCACTTCCTATATGTCTTGGCAGATGTAAGTCCTACCAGGCAAGGGGTGGATCACCGGCAGGTGCAAAAGGAGCTTGGTGAAGTTGTGGTGCAGCTCCAGGATCCTGTTGTCCTCACCTCCACCACCATTCAAGTGACCTGGACTGTGAGTACCACTGCAGCATCATTGATCCTTCCTTGAAATGGCACAACCTGTGTAAGCAAAGGGCAAGTTTGTGAATGGGTTAGAAAGAGGTGGTGGCTTTCAATAGGGATTAGACAATTGTTACCAGTCACAAAGGCTGGATGTTAAATTCAGATCCCGAGGCTGTGTAGCTCTGAATATCAGTTGCTAGGGGAACAATAGCAGGAGATGACTCTTGCCCTTCCTAGAGACATCTGACTGACCACTACATAGGTTTGTGGCTACATAGGTTTGTGGCCGGATCCAAAGGGGTCTTTCTTATGTGAATAACTTTGCTGACCTTTGCTGGAAGTCACAATAGCACCCTGCCCATTCTTTGGCATGAAGGGTTTTTTTCCCCAGTGAAGGGAAGACCAGAGCAAAAGAAAACTGCCCTTCTGAAGCCTGAAAGCAACATCTTCATGCTGCTTCTCGGTATAGCCAGCCCTAGTCGATAGGGGTCAGGTTGTTGCATTAAAGGGCTTAAGGTATAAAGGTTTTAGAGAAACAGGAGAGTACAAGGTTGGTGCAAAAGAGATATTATAATAGTTGCTGGGAATAGACATAATACAGGGGGCAGAAGCAAGCAAGAGGAGGGAGGAAGCAGAAAAAAGTTTGGGGAAAGGGTAGCAGAACCAGCAGGAAGAGGTTTGGAAGCAGAGAGAATAAATGGGAGCTTCAGCAGGCAAGAAGCTGGACCCATTTTGCTGTGGCCTTTTCTGGAAATGGACACCATGCGCAGGGAGCTAACAGTTTGTCTTCTTCCAGGTGGATCGGCAGGCTCAGTTCATCCAAGGCTACCGAGTGATGTACCGGCCCAAAAACAGCGCCTGGCTCGTGCAGGATGTGAAGTCCCCTGCTGAACGGAGCACCGTCTTAGTCGAGCTGCGCAAAGGCCAGGAGTACGAGGTCAAAATCCGCCCATATTTTGATGAGTTCCAGGGCATGGACAGCGAGGTGCTGCTGGTGCGCACCCCGGAAGAAGGTAGATGTGGAAAGGCAGGGAAGTGTGAGCCTCTAGGCTCCAGTTCAGCCTCCCCCAAAAAACTAACTTTTTGTTCATGGACCATTTCCAAATGTGATTTCCAAATGTGATTCGGCACTTATGCGCAAAGTGCAATTTAGCGCTTCTGCGCATGCACGACTACCAAAACCCGGAAGTAACCCATTCCAGTACCTCCAGGTTTCGGCGGTCTGCAACCCGAAAAAGCGCAACCTGAAGCGTCTGTAACCTGAGGTATGACTGTATTGACTTCTCTTTTCCATGCTAACGGGCCTGACTTCTGTAGACTAAGCAGAGCCATTGTTTATATGCCTGCTCTGTTGGGCACTCCTTATATTAGTATTATACTCTAAGGGGTTTCTCCTTAAGTAAAGGGCTGGAGATCTGTAGCCCTGTAGATGTTGTTGGTCCACAGCGCCCCATCATCCTTGCCCACTGGCCATCATCCTTGCCCACTGGAGGTTCCCCACTCCTGCCTCAAGGACTGTCTGTAGCTCAGCTCACCTGCTTTCTGCATGCAAGGCTCCACCCCTGGCATCTCCAGGTAAACAAGTCTGAGCTAAATGGATCCATTCAGGATCTGCCAGCAAGGGATGGGGGCAGCACCAAGGACCTAGTTTCCCAGCAGTGGCTTCAGTTCCAGGAAGTTGATGGGGTGATGGTGAGTTTAGGTGTGCCAATGAAGCCAGTTACACAATTCTGTCCCTCCCCTCTGGTCTCTCCTGGAACAGAGGGTCTGACATGATATAAGGCAGCTTCCTAGGTGCCTATAAAAATCTGTTTCCATGCGTAGTGTTCTAAAAGTTGAGCTTTGTAGGGCAAATGCCTGGTGGCTTTTCCTTGCCTTGCCTGTAACTGAGCATGCCCTGGCACAGCTTTGCAGCATTCCAGAACTCAGAGTTGGCAGCCGCCAGATGCCACATAGCAATAAACTCATTTTATCCCGTCTCACCCAGCCCCCAGTGCTCCTCCTCAGGCGGTTACTGTAGTCACAGTGGGGACCAGCAACAGCACCAGCATCAGCATATCCTGGGAACCACCTCCACCCGGAGAACAAAATGGGATCATCCAGGATTACAGGGTAAGGCTGCCATTCTCAGAATATCCTTGGGGAACCTCTGAAATTTAAGATTAGCCCCAGAGATTAGAAGGTTGGTCTGAAGGATTTGGAGCTAACAAGTCTAGCCACAGCAAAGAGTTGCAGTGGGTGCTGGGAAACAGCCATGGGGCGTTTTATTTATTATTTGTTTGTTTATTAAATTTCTGTACCGAGGGCCCTAGGGCGGTTTACAATATAAAAACACAAAAAACACATGTCATAGTAACAAGCAAACACAAAACACACACACACACACACACACACCTGTTTAAAAGGCAATAGATTTGCTACAGTGTGTCCCTTCAGCCATTGGTCATAACAGTTCAGGATACGGGTGGCATTGTGGTCTAAACCACGGAGCCTCTTGGACTTGCTAATCCGAAGGTCGGCGGTTCGAATCCCTGCAACGGGGTGAGCTCCTGTTGCTCTGTCCCAGATCCTGTCAACCTAGCAATTCAAAAGCACACCAGTGCAAGTAGATAAGCAGGTACCGCGGCGGCGGGAAGGTAAACGGCGTTTCCGTGCGCTCTGGCTTCCATCACAGTGTCTCGTTGTGCCAGAAGTGGTTTAGTCCTGCTGGCCACATGACCCAGAAAGCTGTCTGTGGACAAACGCTGGCTCCCTCGGCCTGAAAGCAAGATGAGCACCGCAACCCCATAGTCGCCTTTGACTGGACTTAAATGTCCAGGGGTCCTTTAGCTTTTTACCATAACAGTTCTTCTCCTCCCATGGCAGGTTTGGTGCCTAGGAAATGAGTCTCGTTACCACATCAATAAGACAGTGGATGGCACAGTGCACTCGACAGTCGTGCTGGGCCTGGTGCCAGGGATGATCTACCGCACAGAGGTGGCAGCAGTCACCAGCGCAGGCATTGGCGTGAGGAGTGCCCCAGTGACCATACAGATCAGTGAGTACTTAAGGCTCCTTCCTAAATTTGAAATGAGATAATAAGATAATAATGCTCTTCCAGCGTGGCCATGCCCATTCACTGATGTCAACTGCAGAAACATGTTCCTTCCACATCTGAGGTACCGCCATAATGGGTGGAGGACTTCCTGGTTGTGGTGCCCAATTTCTGGAACTGATGGTGGAGAACATCAATTCATCCCATCCAAGGCTCACCCGTGGCAGTTTCAAAAATGGATGCCAAAAGTATTTCAGACTCAGAAGTCAACTGCCATGGTGATGGCTTAATCCAATGAACTATTCCAGTATGCCATTTATAGTTTGTAAGTTTAAATTTCAGGTTTCGCTCTAGAAGTTGAATCTTTGGAAGCCGTGTTACTGAAAATTATGTCCATGCTGTGCAAAGTTTTAATAGCTTCTGGTCAAAAGTATATATATATAAAAAGGCTTTTCCAAGTGGTCACAAAGTATACTTTAAAATGTGTAATAAACACACACACACACACACACACATACATGGTTTTGGAGGTTGACAGTGCTGTCATAAATATTGGTTCAGTAGGATTAAGGCAGCAATCCAATATCCACTTAACTTGAGTAACTCCATTGAACACAGTGGGACTTGCTTTTGAGAAGACATGATTTGGAAATGTGAAGAATTAAATTTAAAATTGGAAAAAGGACAAACCCTGTATTGGGAAATTTTTTAATGTGTATGTATCTATTGTTTATATTTTTTATGTGCTGTAAGCTGCCCTGAGTGGCTGGGGAAATCCAGCCAGATGGGCGGGGTATTATTATTATTATTATTATTATTATTATTATTATTATTATTATTATTATTAACCTGAATTGGCAGATGCGCCAATCCCTCCTGAGAAGGAATAGAGAAGATCTTACTTCTAACTGGCATTCATATGGGGGCAAGATAATGGGGGAAGGCAATGCAAAACAAGTAGAAAGAAACAGCAGGATCACTGGATGTTGTAGTTGTGAGTCAAGGCCCTGTCCCCCGCTTAATAATAATAATAATAATAATAATAATAATAATAATAATTTATTATTTGTACCCCACCCATCTGGCTGGGTTTCCCCAGCCACTCTGGGTAGCTTCCATAGAAACAAAAAAAAACTAAAATATCATACATTAAAAACTTCCCTGAACAGGGCTGCCTTTATGATGAAAAAAGACACATGGACACCAGTATTTTAGGTTAATGGGCTAAAAATGGTCACAACTTTATTGGTTACAGAATGTGAGCGGTGTTGGCTTAGGCATTGGATCTGAACCGACCATACTTGACTCCTGCCTGCCCTGCAGGAAGTCACACAAGGGTTAACATCCTGTAGGGGGAGCCTGTTGATGCAAATCAACTGGGAGCTCTCCCATAGAGTCACCGGAGGGTCTTGCCATGGCCCTAGCCACCAGCTGGGCTTCGGACAGGAACCACAACCATCGGATTCCTTTAACGGAATACCTTTCAAGGGAAGGGGTAGGTGATGGCCACAACCTCCCCTCCAACTCACAACACATTTTCCAATGCCTAACCGCCAAACCTTACAAAGTTGTGACAATTTAGAAGCAAAGTTCGAAAAGGATTGGAGTAAATTTGTTGAATATATACGGAGTAATTGTAAGAATTTAAAAACTGTAGCAGGATTAATGTAAATCTTGTGATGTGGATGGAGTGTAAATAAGAAAAGATATGAGACATGAAAACCGTTGAAGGTATGGAAAGAAGTCCAGGCGCGATAAGGCCCAGGGTAAATAAGAAGAGGGACAAATTTTTGAATGTAAGAGTATTTGTTTTATTTTTTGTTGTTACAAAAAAGCAATAAAAAGTATTTGGGGGGGAAGCAAAGTTGTGACAATTTGCTACTAGGTAGGTGAAAACCAAGTGGCTGGTGCCAATCTACACGAAGCATCTCCTTGCTTGTAGAAAACTAGCATGTCAGGGATGGAGGTTCTTCATTGACATGCTAACTCTCTATGCGTAGGGAACGTTTTGCCTTTTAGTAACAGAGGAGCGTTCGGTCACGGGAGCCTCTGCCTGGTTTCCCGCTTTTGGGGACAGCCTACGTAGCTCAAGCTCCTTTCATCTCCTCTCTTCTGTGGTTGCTTTTGCCTGCTGTGTGTTCTGCAGAGCCCTTGCCGGATCAGGACACGGTGCCTGTGAGCAACGGGGACAGCGTGAGCCTTGCGGAGCAGATCACGGACGTGGTGAAGCAGCCGGCCTTCATCGCCGGCATCGGCGGGGCCTGCTGGGTCATCCTCATGTGCTTCAGCGTGTGGATCTACTGTCGCAGAAAGAAGAGAAAGGAACTGAGTCACTACACAGGTGAGATGGGCAAGGCTGCATTCTGCCTTCCTCCTCGGGGGATATGGGTTGGCTGCCTAAGAACTGCCTTATACCAGGTCCTGTCCTGACTTAGACCAGATGCTCACAAGGCATCTATAAGAACCATCAGCATCTCCAGGTCCAGATTACCTCTCCTAGGCTAAGCCTTGAGGAGCAGAAGACCTTAAAGGGGCGGTCAGTCTTCTGGCTCAGACTTATCATTACTAAATTTCTTAGCAGCCTGATGCAAAACAGTAACACGGCTCACATAACTTTGTATGTAATTATATAGAACTTCCCAAGGACAAAATGTAAAGAGAAGACATTTATATTCCTCCAAGTGTTCCGTTTCTTTAAATATAGTTTTTACATAATGTGTGCAATGCCAAAATCACGTACAAGAGCAATATGGGAGGTCTCAAAACCAAAGTTCCGTCCAAATGTCCACTCATTCAATAAAGAGAAAAGAATTTCTACAAATATACTTGTTGCTAAAAGATAATCCACAGACCGGGGGGGGGGGGGGACCCTATCCACATCAACGGGAGTTTTGCCGCGTTGCTCCCAATCACTCAAACCGCAGTGCCTCAGCTGTGTGAAAATCCCAAGCAGATTCTGACAACAAGATCACCGGATGCAAATCTCTGTTTCGAATGTCTTCCTCCTGTTGGCTCACAATGGAATGATAAAACAGTAAAACACATGCACAAGGAGATAAGTCAGCTCCATAAACTTGAAAAGGCTCTCTGCTCATTCTGTGAAGGCTGATGCAGACACAGCTGTGCGTTCTGCAGCCGAGACATCCCATATTGGACTTTTGCATGATTTTGTGCATGATATATTCCCTTGGTGGATGATATATTCCCTTGGTGGAATGTAAAACGTCTTATCTTTACATTTTATCTTTGGGAAATTCTATATAATCGCAGAGTTATGTGAGCTGTGTTTCTGTATTTCCCTGTGTTGTCTTTGACCATAATAATAATAAATTATTATTATTATTATTATTATTATTATTATTATTATTATTATTATTATTATTATTATTATTCCCTGTGTTGTGCATCACAAAATGGTGTCTAGACGATTTACAACTTTAAAACGTAGAGAGGGGTCAACAAATGGCCAAAACCATATTAAAAACCACATCATTCTATTAAAATACCAGCACGTGACTGAATTACAAATAATATTTTATACTGGACCAGCCAATCCAACACCATCAAGTGTTTGGGAGTGGAGGAAAATCTTAACCTGGCAATGAAAATAGAGTTGTGTTCCATTGGCACAAGACGGGCCTCTCTGGGAAGAGCCTAGCACTTCCACCTCTTCCTCTCTGAGGACTCCCTGAGGACTTGTTACTGGTCCAACATAGGAATGTGGTTTCCCAGCATGGAGGGAAGTTGGATTTTTTTGGGGGTGGTGGGCAGGTTCAGAAGGAACAGGCTGCAGAAGTTTGAACTGGGTCATACAGTAGATCCATAAGGTGAGGTCAGAGCCCAGGCCTAGGCTGCAGCTCGGGGTCAGGCTCCTTGCCCATCTATCCCACTGCCCTCCGTTCTGGCTGGCAGCAGCTCTGCAGAACCTCAGGCAGAGAACACCTTTCCCCTCAGCTGCTCCCCAAGATCCCTTATAACCGGAGACCCTGGGGATTTGAGTGCTTGACATTCTGCATGCAAAGCATGTGCTCTGCCACCGAACTGCACATTCTCCACCTGCCAAGCCCCCGATCTGCCTTAGGCTCCCTGCCCACATCTGCCTGCCGCAAACGCGACTTGCTCTGAGCCACCTCACTTTCTGCTTGCTTCTCTTTGCAGCTTCCTTTGCGTACACGCCAGCAGGTAAGGCTTTTTTCCTCGCCCCCCATTACATTGCTCCCCATCAGCTCCGCCAATCCAGCCCTTGCCTTCGTTCTTCACGGAAGCGTCTTTGACTTAGTGTGGTCCCCTCTCTTTCAGTCTCTTTCCCCCACGCGGATGGGCCGGCGCGTGGCAGCAGCAGGTGAGTTCAGAAACCCCCACTTGGCATTGATGATTCCCTCCCTCCATCTCCCTGATACCGGCTCCTTGGTGGTCAAAGTTCATGCCGTACGGGCCTCCCTGTCCCTAGTTGGTCTGAGCCACATACCGTACTTTTTGCTATGTAAGACACACTTTTCCCCTCCTAAAAAGTAAGGGGAACTGTGTGTGTGTGTTATGAAGCGAATGCAGGCTGCGCAGCTATCTCAGAAGCCAGAACAGCAAGAGGGATCGCTCCGCAGCGCTCCCTCTCGTTGTTCTAGCTTCACCGTGCGAAGCCTCTTCAGGGCAGGGGGAACCTTCATCCCACTGCCCTGAGGAGGCTTCACGCGGCTATCCCAAAAGCCAGAACAGCAAAAGGGATCATTCGGTGACGGGCTGTCCTTCTCCCTCCTCGGGGGAAAGCCTGCAAGCGCCGCACACACGCTTCGCGCAGCTCGTGAAAGGGAGTGCTGAGCAGAGCCTGGGATGCATACTGGCTCTGCTCAGCACTCCCTTTAAAGAATATTTTTCTTCTTGCATTCCCCCTCTAAAAACTAGGTGCGTCTTATGGTCAGGTGCGTCTTATGGGGTGGAAATTATGGTAAACCACATGAACTAGAACCACAGCATTAAATGTTCAGATTGACTTTAGCCACATACCACATGCATTCCCCCGAAGAATCATGGTACCTGTAGTTTGCTCCTCAATGAGCTACACTTCCTGCCACCCTTAACCAGGGATGAAACTATGCTTTATTTTACTTGGGTCAAAGACCCAGTTTGGCACACACACCCCAGCATGCAGCACACAGAGGCTGAGAGCCTCAATGGCACCCCTCTGGAGGCTTCACCCAGGGCAAAACTCCCGGCTAGCTCTGCCCCCCACCCCAGTTACGACACTGACTTAACAAACTACAGATCCCAGGATTCTTTGGGGGAGGTCATGTGGTTTCCGTGCATGTTGTCTGCACAGTCTAGGTCAGCTTAAATGGTGCTCCCAGTCTGCAGTTTTGCAAGTAGTGACAAAAGCTGCAAGTGGGAAGCAGCGTCTCAGAAGCTCCATCTCCCCCTTTTAATACAACTGCATTAATCCGTTGTGCAAAGAATTGCGTACTACATATATTACACAACTTCAGCATCACTCCAAACTTGGGATAAGGGACTTAATGGCAGATGTCGCTGGACTCCCAACTCCTGCCACCTGTGACTATTGGCCAGGCTGGCTGGGGCTGATGGAAGTTGGAGTCACACAACCTCTGGAGGGCCACAGGTTGCCCACCCCTGCTCTAAACACCTGTAAGTAAATCCCGTAAGGAGTTTTGAACATTCATGGCAAAGCAGAAACACGTAAGAACCTGATAACCACCATTACTTATGCCTAGAAATGCATAAGTAAACCTGTTCGAACATCAGAACTCAATAACCATATTAATACTACATTAAGAACAACTCTACTTCTTCCTTAGCTATAAAGTATGGCAAGCAAACAGAAGAACTACAACAACAAAACAAAATAGCCTAAGCCGACACAACTCCAGTAATAGTTTTTGTGTATTCATTAGTGTAAGCACGAATAATAATAATAATTTTTACGCCGCACATATAGGATACCTCTTCTAGAATGTGACCTGCCACAACATACACTTCATAATTATTATTCCATGCATATCCCACCTTTCCTCCAGCAAGCTCAATGTGACATTCATGGTCCTCTCTCTCTCTATTTTCTCCTTCCAGCAACCCTGTGAAGCAGGCTAGGCTGGGAGACCCCGTGGGCTTCATAGCTGAGTGGGGATTTGAACCCTGGCCTCTCGGCTCCTAGTCTAGCACTCTAACCACTAGGCCACACTTGCATTATCTAAAAGAATATGCTTGGCTCACACAATTGATATACTCTTTGGCGGTGTGGGGTGGGGAGAGAATCAGGTGTTAGCCCACACCCAAACCACCTACTAACTCGCACAACCAAATAACCCTGGTTTCCATGGCTCTCCTCCAGTAGGCCTGGCATGCTAGCCATGGCCACTAGCGCCTCAAGCTACCCGTGGCTGGCGGATTCGTGGCCAGCCCCCAACCTGCTGCGGAACGGGAAGGCAAAGGATCCCGGGGCGAACTGCTGCACAGGAAACCACAACGCCACCGAGAGATATTACAATGGTAAGCCTTTTACTACCCCATCATCTCCATAAGGAAAGAAGCCCATTGCAGAGTCAGCATAGGATGTGGGGGAAATCCTCCCGGTTCAGATTTGAATGTGAACCTACCTCTAGTTCACATTTCCAGAAATCCTAAGCAAACGGAAAAACAGCTAGCCTCCCAAATGTTGCAGGCTTCTGAATTTAGTGGTGGACTTCTGCAACCCAAAAATCTGCCTGGTATTTTCATTACACATCAATAGGGGACAGGCAAAACCATTTTTCAGTAATCAGGCATTGGTCTGAATATTCTGTGGCCTTTTCAGTGTGTTTGTGAGTGGGGAGAGGTTATTGGTTAGTTTTTGCTCTTGTTTTATTGTGTATTTTGTGTTCTCATTTTGTATTTTTGTGCTGTGTTTTGTGTGATCGTTCGGTGAAGGGTGGTATACAGATTTAATAAATATTGTAAAGAGTAATATAAAGATTCATCTGGTGGAGAAAATAATGTGCAAAACTACATTGCGGGAGGGGATTACTTGCAAAAATGGGTACAATAGGCAAAATGCAGGTATATTTTAGGAGAAATTCACCCCAAAATGCATATGGGCTTTTATTCAGGTTTCTTTTAAAAACAACAACCACAAGCTGATGTGGATATGGAACAAACGGAATGTAAGTTTGGAAAAATGTGAAACTTGAGACTGAAACTGAAATTGACAAATTCACCCATTCCTAGAACTGGCAAGCCCAAGAGAAACATTTGTGGTTGGCAGATACGGAATTTGAGCATTATCGGGCTGGAAAGGCCGACAGACTCCAGTGAGAGGCTTAGCCTTTGGGTTTGCACAAAATCGGAAGTTGTTGAGACAGCGAAAGCAGGCTTTGCAGGTTGTGACCTTGCAGGAGGGGAGAGGAGCCAAGGCTTATTGGGAGGGGGACAGCAGTGGCGTCAATCCCTTGTTCTCCTTCCCCCTCCCCACAAGCCTGGATTAGTGGTAGTTCTCCAAGCCCACCAATCACAGAGGTCATTCAAATTAAGGCACATGGAATCTGTTGTGGCTGAACCAGAAGGCTTGGTTAAGCAAGGTCACATTGGGTCTCCCTCGTTCGCAGATGCTGGGATTTCCAATTACATTGCTCAGACGGAGAAGTTTGGAACAGGGGTGTCCGATGGGCCCATTTACAGCACCATTGATCCTGCCAGCGACGACATGAGGACGTTCAATGGGGCCTTTTCCCAGCACACCACCCCATATGCCACCACGCCCGTGGTACCATACGGGGCAGCACATCTACACTCACCTGATGAAGAGGAGAGCCAGTGGAACGGCCAACCTGGGCTGCCCAGCATCCAGTATGCCCAACCCGAACGGGGCAGAGCTGAGAGTGGTAGGGACCTTAAGCATATAAGAAACTGGGCACCTTTCTCATCTCCCTGGGAATTATGTTTTCAAGTTCCATCGGTGTTACCTGCCTAGAAATGGAAGCCTTTAGTGCATCTTACAGAAGAATCTTTTAGTGTATGGAAAGTCCAATGGTGATTTTATCACCGTGGTTAATGATAGGGCGTTGTTAACATGCATAGCATGTTGCAACGCAGCTTGAGCGAAACAGGAAACGCCCCAACAATATTTAGCTCGGAAATTAGTTAATGGGAGAAGATCACGGAGAGAGATCAGGTTGACAGGGATGAATTAATTTACAAAGCCCTGAACAGCTTAGGTCCAGGGTACGTAAGGGTCTGCCTAAACCCTTTTATCCTCGCTAAGTCACTGGCATCGCCCGAGTTAATAAAAACAACAATAATTTATTATTTATACCCCGCCATCTGGCTGGGTTTTCCCAGCCACTTTGGGTGGTTCCCAACAGAATATTAAAAACATGATAAAACATCAGACATTAAAAACTTCCCTAAACAGGGCTGCCTTCAGATGTCTTCTAAAAGTCAGATAGTTTTTTATTTCCTTGACATCTGATGGGAGGGCTTCCAACAGGGCGAGCACCACCACTGAGAAGGCCCTCTGCCTGGTTCCCTGTAACCTCACTTATCTCAGGGAGGAAATCGCCACAAGGTCCTCGGAGCTGGACCTCAGTGTTTGGACTGAACGATGAAGGTGGAGACACTCCTTCAGGTATACTGGGCTGAGGCCGTTTAGGGCTTGAAAGGTCAGCACCAACACTTGGAAATGTACCTGGAGCCAATGTAGGTATTTGTAGAGTAAATGTGCATGGCATTCTACAGCTAGAGAGTTGTTGGAGTTTTTTTGTTAAATAAAGCAATTTCATCCTCTGCTGTGCCGGAGGGTCCCGTCTCTGAGCTCTGTTTCTCTTCAGTAGTTGCTAAGCCTGGGAAACAGAAGTCCATGGGGAAGCCAGTGAAAACACCATCCCTCAACTGGACAGAAGTGCTTCCCCCGCCTCCATCTGCCAGTGAACTGAGCCAGTATGTGGAGGAGGAGGAAGACGAGGAGCTAGAAGTCAGGTAAGCAACAAAAGAAGGGCAGAAAAGACCACATTCTTTCACTGCCATGTTTCCCTTGGAAATGGAACTGGTTTTGATCTGGGAAACATGTTCACAATTAGTTGGAGCTCCAACTGGTATCGGGCCAGCACATTCCTATAATGTGCTCTAATGTGCTCTGCTGTAAACTGCTGCCTTTGAAGAGTGTTTGGAAACTGCAGCTGGTCTAGGACGCCAGGTTAGTAACAGGAGCAAGTCAATCAGAGCATATTTAATATATATATATATATATCCAACCTTTGACGAGTGAGACCTCGTCGAAACGTCGCCTAGACACCCCAACTCTTACACGGGAAGACACCCGAAGACACCAAAACCTGCATTCCTGTACCCGTGAAAATCTACGAAAGCAAATATCCAACCTTTCCTTCAAGGAGCTCAAAGTGGCATACATGATTCCCCCCTTTCCCGTCTTATCCTTGCAAAAACCTTGGGAGGCAGGGTAGACTGAGAGACGGTGACTGGTTCAAGGTCACCCAGTAAGCTTCATCACTGAGTGGGGATGTGAACTCTGGTCTCCGAGGTCTTAGTCCAACACTCTTAACCACTAGGTGGAGGGTTAAGTCTAGTCAAAGGCGACTATAGGGTTGCAGCGCTCATCTCGCTTTGAGGCCGAGGGAGCTGGCATTTGTCCACAGACAGCTTTCCGGGTCATGTGGCCAGCATGACTAAACTGCTTCTGGTGCGATGTGATATCATGACGAGTTCCAGAGCGCATGGAAACGCCATTTACCTTCCTGCTGCAGTGGTACCTATTTATCTACTTACACTGATATGCTTTTGTTTTTTTGGTTTTTTAAATAATATTTATTAAAGTTTCATAAACAATGAAAAATTTCAAAATTTGAACATAAGAAAATTTTCAAAAGTGAAAGCATACAAAAACAAAACATATAAAAAGTACACAGTAACAAACCATTAGCAAGAGAAAGGAAGAAAAAAAAGAAGAGAAAAGAAAAACCAAAAAACAGACCAAAGAATAAATTAATATTTTCATCTCTTATACTTCATTCACTAGTTTTTTGACCTCCTCACACCTCCCATTTTGTATTCCAGTTCAAATATTAAATTCAGCAAATCCTTACCCTCTAGCATTTATCCTTTATCAATCCCCATTTACATTTTCTTAAAAGTCTTTTTACCAATACCCCTTCTTTTCAATCAAACGTCATTTTAACATTCCTTAATTTTACAGTGCTTCTGCAAGTAGTCTTTAAATTTCTTCCAATCTTCATCCGCTGTCTCTTTCCCCTGGTCACGGATTCTGCCAGTCATTTCTGCCAATTCCATGTAGTCCATCACTTTCATCTGCCATTCTTCCAGTGTGGGTAGCTCCTGGGTCTTCCAATACTTCGCGATGAGTAGTCTTGCTGCTGTTGTTGCATTGCACTGATATGCTTTTGAACTGTTGACAGGAGCTGGGACAGAGCAAAGGGAGCTCACCCCATCATGGGGATTCTAATCAAGAGGCTCAGTGATTTAGACCACAGCACCACCCACTCCTTTTTTTCTTAACCACAACACCATATTGGCTCACAGCCAGTGTGGTGTTTTAGTTAGAGTAGGGGTAGGTGGGGAACCTGGGTTCCTCCAGATGTTTTTGGACTTAGGTTCCAGACAGATGTTTCAATGCAATTGCTGACTTCATTGAAGGGAGACCTTAGAATCCAATCCCAGACGCATTGGCCAATAATCAAGGACAATTGAAGTTGTGATCCAACAAGACCTGGAGGGTTACAGGTTCCCCATTCCTGAGTTAGTGCGTCAAATTAGGATGGGGATGTCTGGATTCAAACCCTCATTTAGGCATGAAGCTCATTGGCCAAGCTCAGCCTACTCATTTGCTCAGCCTAACCTAATTCCCAAGGGTTATTATGAAAGTAAAAAGTGAGGTGAGAAGGAACAATGTACCTCTGAGCAATTTGGGCAAAAACAATGAATGAATGGTGAGTGAATGAATGAATGAATGAATGAACGAACAAACTTCCATTTTGCTTTAGTGTCACTGGCTCCAAGATTGGAAAAAAGCTTCCACGCCCATGGTTACATGCCCCCTCTAGATGTTATGGAGCCTTGTTCTCCTTAGGATGATTTCAGGGATTGGGAGCGCAGTGTGTCGCAGCCCAAAATGTCTAGCTCACTCACTTTTTGTAGTTCAGAGGTGGAGGAGTGGTGCCCACCCCTGCCAGAAAGGACCTACCTGATGGAGAACATCCAGGAAGAGGAATGTCCTCCACCACCGCCTCGTGGAGAAGCCTCCTCTCCTGCAAATTCCTATGGCCAGCAGTCCACAGCCACGCTGACCCCCTCACCCCGGGAGGAGATGAGAGCATCTGAAGATATCCCCAGGCTGCATCACTTTGAGATCCCACACCTGCCCAGGTATGATTCACCTAGGGACTTGGGAAAACAGGGGTGCTTGGGGGAATTCATTCTTTGTCAGTTCCGATACAAACTGCCCCGATCCACACCTTGCAGAGTAAAGTGCATATTGGAGCCTAATTGTCCTTCCTGGGCACACACATTTGATCAGGAAGGTGATATAAACAGAGAGAAGTTGTAGAATGGATGGTATTAGAGCATAGAAGTGGGAAACATAAGCCAGTGCAGTATGTACTCTTAGATCCTACTGTGCAATTGCAGAATTTTGTACTGAGCAGAGAATTTGACATCCTTAACAACCTCAGCCTTGTAAAAACAAGAAAGGAGGTTTCTGGTCCTCATGGTGGGAGTGAGTATAACATCATTCAGATAACCAAAATTCAGGTTTTGTTGGTGCAGAATGGGAATCATAATGCAGAATTCTGGTTTATGTCCAGCTGGTCTCCCCACCTCTTATCTGCTCCCACTGGGGCTTGTCCTCTCAGTTTAATATGTTGCTTTCTGTGTTCAAGGCGGTTACCCAATGGCTCGGGGCCATTGCCCAAAGCCTCGAGTCCTCCTTTGACCCAGTCCAACCCAAATCTCAACGTGCCTGAAGAGGGACCCGAAGGCATCACTCCCAGGCAAGGTCATCGGCGCAACCTGAGCCAGACGCCGGCGCACAGTGCAGAGAACGTTGACTCTCCGGGAATAGGTGGGTGCATTTTCTTCGACCCTCTTCTGAGGGGCAATGTGGTATCTAGGGCACAGGGAGATGGAGGGATTGGCCACCTCCTTGATGTCCCTGACCAGAGAGTCCGTGGCCTTGCAGTGCCGGGTTTGAGAGGCCTTCCCTCGGCACCAATTCACTGCAGCTGGGATAGTCAAAACATCTCCGGAGCTGATTGCCCTCACATTTAATTCCTTTAAGACAGGGACGAGGAACCCGCAGGCCTTTAGATGTTGTGGGACTCCAGCTCCCATCAGCCCCAACCAATATGGCCATTGATCTGGGGTGATGGGAGTTCCTCATCCCTTCTTTAATAAGAAATCCCTTCTTCTCCCAGTGGAGAGCAAGACTGAAGAGGACATGGGTTCCTGTCCCCTCTTAGCCATTAAGCTCACTGGGGTTGGCCATCTCTAAGCCTGACCCACCTCACAGGGTTGCTGTGAAGATGAAATGGGAGGGGCTGGAACCATGTGCAGTGCCATGAGCTCCTTGGAGAAGGGTAGGACAGAAATATAAGGAACGATTAAGTCATGCCCCCTTCCGCTTTTAGCAGGAAATGGTTCTGAGCTTCCTTAGCAGCCACAGGAACACATGTGGCAGGGCTGAGGCTGGGTGGGACAGACCAGGTCTCTGGCTGAAGAGTCTCACTCTGGTATTGGGCTTTTACCGACAGGCAAACTTCACCCCAGCCTAGCAGACATGCCTCTCCCTCCGGGACAGAAAGCAAAAAGCAAGAAGAAATCCAAGTCGAGCCACTACCGTCGAGAGAAGAAGCAGGGAGGTAGGTGTGGCTGTGCCCTGGCCCCTGAGGTTGCCCAATTCTTCCATCCTTCTAGGGTTCCTCTTAATTTCCTGTTTCCTTAGCTTTTTAGAGCTGTTTCCCATCTTTTTCTGTAGTATGAGACAAACAGAAGGGAGTATTAGAAATACACACACATATATATAAATTGTCCAGCAGCACCTTAGAGACCAACTATGTTTGATCTTGGTATGAGTTTTTGTGTGCATGCACACAGAAGCTCATACCAAGAACAAACTTAGTTGGTCTTTAAGGTGCTACTGGAAAATTATTTTATTTTATATATATATATATATTTCTACTGTGTCAGACCAACACAGCTACCTATCTGACTCTAGAAGGGAGTATTGTTTCAGTTGCTTAAAATAAATTGATTTTTTTAAAATTCTAAAACAAATATTCCTGGTTGTGAATCAGCATCGTAAGACTCTCAGATTTCCTGTCTTTAAGCAATGGGTGCCATTCTTACAGCTGTGAAGGTACAGCTTAAATACATGCAACAGGTGCCGTATGGAAATACAGTGGTGCCCCGCAAGACGAATGCCTCGCAAGACGGAAAACTCGCTAGACGAAAGAGTTTCCGTTTTGGAGGTGCTTCGCAAAACGAATTTCCTATGGGCTTGCTTCGCAAGACGACAATGTCTTGCGAGTTCCTGCTGTTTTTTTTCCCTTTCCCCTCCTTTTTCTAAGCCGCTAAGCCGCTTATCAGCTGATCCGATCAGCAGATAAGCTGCTAAAAGCCGCTAAAAGCCGCTAATAGCGCTAATCCGCTAATCCGTCAATGGGCTTGCTTCGCAAGACGAAAAAACCGCTAGACGAAGAGAATCACAGAACGGATTCTTTTCGTCTTGCGAGGCACCACTGTATTGGGGAAGGTGGGGACTGACAGTACTTCCCCCTTGGTTCTGCTCACAGACCTCCCACCGCCGCCCTTGCCGCCTCCCGCCGAAGACCTTGGCACCGCTGCTCCAGACAGCGCCCTGCGACTGGACTGTGACCCTTCCTCTCTGGAGAAGAACTTGAACGCTTCCTCGGCCCTGGAGCGGAGAGCCGTCCATCGCACAGTGGCAGGACAGCACTACCACCAGCACCGGGATGGTAATGCCAACCCCAGTAATAATGGCTTCCCTGGCTTCCTGTACTCTAGGTTGAATTTCTGCCTCGATAAAGTGTCATCGTCTGGCTAGAGTAGTGGGAGGCACCAACTGGGGAACCCCCAAGGGAAAAAGGCTCAGAGCCAGGGGATTAGTGGTGGGATGGCAGTGAATGGTCAGAGGGAGAGGAAGGAGACGATTGGGAGGAGAAGGTCTCAGAAGTGGTAGCAGGGTTTTGTGAGCAGGAAGAGGCTGGGGCAGAGAGCAGTCCTGATTCAGAAGCTGGAGAGGAGGGAGACCAAGAGGCAGAGATCAGAAAGGCTACTTTCCTTCTTGTTGTGACCAACTCCCCTTCCCCCCTCCCTGGTCTCCCAGGACCAGAAGAGGTATGAAGAGGGCGGGGGAGAGACAGACGCATTGACTGAGTCTCAGATTGCTTGGGAAGGACCCGGGGCAGGGGGAGGAGGCTTGGTCAGCTATGGGAAGGCAGGGGCCTTCAGTCCTCACAACTCCCTCATCAGGGCAAGACCTACTGGGAAGGGTTGCTGTGCTCACTAGGCCTGAGCTGTTTAGTTTCCTTGAATAAAGAGTTAACTTCACTGACACCTTGTGACTTATTGCTGACCTGCTTCTGACATAAAATCCTCCCTTGGTAAGATCGCTGTTATTTTGAACAGAAACAAAAGCTGCCTCTTTTAACCTGCCTGCCCTTCTGTCAATGCACAGGCTGTGCTGAGTGCAAAATGGCAGCCAAGTCTGGGTGAAGCCAGAGCTTGCAAGACTAACCACCTGCTTTCGCTGTTGTTGTTTCTACTCTATCTCTCTGTGTGTGTGTGTGTGTGTGTGTGTGTGTGTGTGTGTGTGCTGGCAGAGGAGGAAATCATCCCGTACAGCAAGCCCAGCTTTCTCTCCAGAAGCCAGGTGTCAAGTAACTGCTCCACAACAGGAAGTTCTTCCTCCAAGGGGTCAACAGGATCTAGAGGTCATGGGTCAGG
This sequence comes from Podarcis bocagei, assembly GCF_964188305.1. Lineage (NCBI taxonomy): Eukaryota > Metazoa > Chordata > Lepidosauria > Squamata > Lacertidae > Podarcis > Podarcis bocagei. Next base: position 12,853,425 of record NC_138141.1, on the reverse strand, counting down.
ACGCAGCCGGACAACAGGGGATCGCAGCGAGGTGATTTAGCAGCACTTCCTTTGCGTGTTTTAAAAATAATCTTTTGCCTTAAGGCGCCTGGCCTGGCCTGGCGATGGGTGGAGGGTGACAGTTCTGGGAGATGGGTTGACACTGGCCTGGCACCAGCCCAGGTGCCAAGACCCCCAAAGACAGTGATGGACACCAGCATGGATGTCTTTAAAAGACAGTTAGCTTTGCCCTGAATCAAATTGTCTGTCTGTGGCTACTAGCCACATGATGGCTATGCCCTTCCTTCATGGTTGTAGGCAGTAATGCTTCTGAGTAGCAGTTTCTGGTAACTGCAGGAGGGGAGAGCCCTGCTAGGGCTTCCTGTAGGCAGAGGCATTGCATCATTTGCCAGTGCCCAGAAGCAGGGCACAGAGGGTGAAGAAAACCCACCGTGCCAGCCCAGCCTTCGCTGCTGATGCCGCTGGGTGGGCGCAGGGCACAGGGGGTCCACAGGGCTGCACTGCGCTACCTGTCTGCCCACTTACCCATACAGGGTGGAGACTGGCTGACCAACTCAGCCCTTGGTGGGTGCATCAACCCCGACGCAAGGCGGCCATTCAGCAAGGGCCCCAGGGATGACATGGTAACAAGACCAGGCTAGGCTGAATAGAACTCCAATGTATAGTTAACAGAGTAAAATCTTAAGCACGTTGCAGGATTCCCAAAAAATAGACCAGAGGCAATTAATATTTCATCCAGCAACTGAAGGCAAATGAGCAAAATGGTCACAAATCCAATACATTCAGGATTGGCACTGTCCATAAGAAATCCAGTTGCAGCAGACTTGATTTAAACTTACAATATAATTAAACCTTAACACTAAGCATACTAGATACAGAACACCACACCAGAAGGATAGAGAGACAGAAATAGTGAAACCCAGGCTCCTTCTGGCCTTACTATTATAGTCAGCATGACCATGAAAGAAGAGATAAGAGAACCAATTGAAGCCAGCAGTACTCAGCTTCTCTGAAGGAGTAACCCAAACATCATGAACCTTCTGCTTACTTCTTTCACACAGAGAAGCTCCCAGAACCTTCTTGGATTAAGTAGAAGAGGAAAGATCTCTGCACATAAGACCAATACTTTCTACACTAAGAAATGCAAACTGACAGGTAGCGGCAGGTAGGGTGGGACAGGGATCCCTGCATGGGGGTGCCTGGTTTGCACACATGCATCCAGGGTTACAGTCCCCCTGGGCCCCCTCACACTACACCCCTGCCCACAGGCATCAGGTTGGACACTGTGAAAACAGGGTGATGGTCTAGACCTAGCTGTCAACTTTTCCCTTTTCTTGCGAGGAATCCTATTTGGAATAAGGGAATTTCCCTTTAAAAGGGGGGAAAGTTGACAGCTATGGGTCTAGATGAGCCATTGGCCTGATCCAGCAGGCTCTTCTTGTGTTCTTATGACCCACGGCAGTGTTTCTCATGCTTGGGTCTCCAGCTGTTGTTGAACTACAGCTCCCATCATCCCTAGTGAGCAAGACCAATGGTCAGCGATAATGGGAGCTGTAGTCCAACAGCAGCTGGGGACTCAAGTTTGAGAAACACTGTCCTACGGGAAGGATGGAAGGCAAATGAAGAGCAGAGGCAGATCTTGCTGATACCACCCCCTCCCTCTCTTTCTGCTTTCAGGAAAAGAGATGAAACCAGATGGAAGTCAGCAGGGGGGAAAGCGAGGCCTTCGAAGGAATTGGCAGCCGCAGACTTTGGGCCGGGAAGCGGGGGGTGTTTCTGTGCTTCTAATTTATGATCCCTCTAAAGAAGCCGCATGACCTGGCCCCTTTGTAAATAAGTTTGTTCCCTGGAGGTTGGCAGTCCCTGGGAGCCAAGGAAGCTGTATTTATAAATCGTGGCAAAAGGGACAGTCGAGTCTCGGGCCTCGGAGGGCCTGCTTTTGGAAACATTGGCATTTCTGCAACTGGAGGGTTTGGGTCCGATGGGAGAGGGGACGGGAGGAGGCAGTGGGGAAGGGGCTTTGCCTTCCGCCATCCTGCTAAGGGTGGGCAATGAAAGCAGTCCATCCCACCAAGCACATGCTCAGATATTGCCCAGGTGCTCAGTCCTGCTGGCCACATGGCAGAGGGCAGCAGGTGTTTCTTTGGTAGCTAATGAATCCTTTTGTAAAATGACCAATAAAGCTGTTTGTTAACCTGGATCTCTCAGAGTTCTCTTTCCTTTCGTTCCTCCGGTGCAAAGCATCTCATCCTGTTGGTGCACAAAGGACTTGGAGCAGAGCCTGTGCAAAGCTTCTTTGCATAAGGCAGGTAGCTTGCCTATCTCAGCCACCTTTGAAAAGCCAGTTCTACGCAGATAAGCTCAATGGGAAATTGGAGCAACCTGCCTTCTTGGGGTGTGAACACTGCGTGAGCACTCTGTGTTATATCTTAACTAACTGAAGTGGCCATCATCTGGAATTGGCAAAGCTATGTGCATTTCCAGGTGGACTCCTTCTACGGCAGGGGTCAGCAGACTTTTTCAGCAGGGGGCCGGTCCACTGTCCCTCAGACCTTGTGGTGGGCCAGACTATATTTTGAAAAACAAAACGAACCAATTCCTATGCCCCACAAATAACCCAGAGATGCATTTTAAATAAAAGGACACATTCTACTCATGTAAAAACACCCTGATTCCTGGACCATCCATGGGCCAGATTTAGAAGGCGATTGGGCTGGATCCAACCCCTGGGCCTTAGTTTGCCTACCCATGCTCTACGCTTTCTAATTTAATTTGTTGCCATTCCTTAACTCAGCAATCTGGATGGCCATCTGCCATGGATACTTCGGTCGAAATTCCTGCACTGCAGAGGGTTGGACTAAATGACCATTCTGACTCTACAATTCTATGATTCTACATTTCACCTTTGTACTATTGTCTGCTTTCTGCACACATTCTCACACACCTTCCTCTGTCCTCCATAAAGGTAAGCAAGAGGCATCATCAGGGTTCAAGAACGCATTCCAGACAAAGAATGGTTGAGGTGCAAAGCAGAGTCAATGAGGGGTGTGGCCTGAGGAAGAGACCCAAGGGCTAGACTGAGAAGCTTGGGGGGGGCACAGTTGTCCCCCAGACCTGAAGTTCCCCATACTTGATCTAAGCCATGGATGGTATGCATTTCTCAAGAGTATTTGTTTTCAGTCCATAGGTTTTACAAGATCAAGTCAATACAGTAGAACCTCAGGATGCGAACGGGATCCGTTCCAGAGCCCCGTTCGCATCCTGAAGCGAACGCAACCCACATCTGTGCGTGTGCGGGTCGTGATTCGCCACTTCCGCACATTTGCGTGACGTCATTTGAGCATCTGTGGCAAAACCCGGAAGTAACACACTCCGTTACTTCCAGGTCTCTGCAGAGTGCAACCCAAAAGCACTCAACCTGAAGCGTATTCAACCCGAGGTATGACTGTATTGCCCCAACCTGTGGGCTGACTCTCAGCCCTGCCATCAGTACAAGACATCTTTGGACAACTGTCAGAACCTCATTGTGATGGCAGGGCATTCCACCATGCCAGTGTGTACCCCGGGCCCCTTTGCTGAGCAGCTGGAGCCACTGCTTTAAATTTCCCACAACGCTCTGGACTAGGGCAAGACCAGGAGCATTGTGGGGAATTCAAAATGGCAGCCACCTGCCGCTGATGACAAGGCACCTGTTGTTGGATGCTTCTACCAGGTAAGCCTCCAAGGGCCCACCGACACGAGCCCAAGGGTGTATGTAGAATCCTGCCTGTATATCAAGCACTCTAGCTCTCCAGATAGGCTAAACAGCCTGAAATTACCGTATTTTTCGCTCTATAGGACGCACCGGACCATAGGAGGGGGAGAACAGGAAAAAAATTTTTTTCTTGTTCTCCCCCTCTAAAACAAGGTGCGTTCTGTGAGTTCAAGGTGCGTTCACCCGAAGCCTCCGGAGCCCAGAGGGAACTCCCGCTGCTTTCCCCCACCGCCAGCCCCAAAGACTAGGTCGGGGAGCAGTGGGAAGACACCCCGCTTCCCTGCAGAGGCTTTGCACAGCTAACCCCAAGCTAGAACAGCGAGACGGAGCGCTGTGCAGTGCTCCATCTCCCTGTTCTGGCTTTGGGCTTAGCCGCGCAGCCTGCATTCGCTCTATAGGATGCACACACATTTCCCCTTAATTTTTGGAGGGGAAAAGGTGCATCCTATAGAGCAAAAAATACGGTACTTCAGCCGTCTGGCAGGAGGGAGAAAAAAATGTGCAATGGAAGTAGGTGGTCGAGCCAGTTCCTGTCAGATGGCGGATGCTGATGAAAGGCAGCAGAGCAGCCAAACTGCCTTGGGTTTTGGCCCAGCGCAAACAGCGACAGCCTGCCCAGTCACTCAGGGTCACTTGTCCATAAATGGTGCTCAATTTACCATGAGCACAGCAAGCTGCACTGGGGCTTTGAGAAGACTTTGCAGAGAACAAGGATCAACTGGCACCGCTTCCGCTGCTGTCTAGCAAAAGAGATTTCAACAGTGCCCAAATCTTGTACCAGGAAGTCCTGCTGCTGATGCGTTTAAACTTGGGTTTCCACCTCTGAATTGGAGAGGGTGGTCACCTCTTTGATTCCAACTCCCTGTTCTTCTGCCTTTATCAGCAGCCCAGCATTTTAGCAGGTGGAGCCCCCACCCCCCTTAGGCATGGAGATAAAATGATGGAGAAAGTACCACCGGCTTCATTTGGGCATGTTCAAGGCCCAGGAACAGGGCCAGCAGAAAAGCTGGCAAGCCTAGTAACCCTCTGTGAACTGTTAACAATTAGAGGCACGACACAATTGGGAACACGATTTAATTGATAAATCGTGTGACTTTTACGGTGCCATCCTCTGCATGTTTACTCAAAATTAAGTCCTGTTGTGGGGCTTACTTCCTGGTATAAGTGTGCTTTATGATTGCAGCTGGGTGGAACTACTGTAGGACCCACATCCTCTGGCTGGAGGGAGTTAGGAATGCATAGAGGTCCTTCCCCACCAGTGACGAACACTTACCAGTGGGGAGGGCACCTCCAATGTAGAGACCCCTCACTACATCCACAGAAGACTCCATGGTTTAAGCTCTACTGCTTATGGTGGACCCTCAAATGGATACTGGAGCTGCTTCAATTCCATTCCTCAAATGAAGAAACGCCAGGATTGAGTTTCCCTCCTACATTAGATTACAAGTGGCATAAGTATTATACACCTGGACCCATTGAAGGGAGGAACATTTCTGTAAATCCATTGCTGGAGGATAAATACTAGGTCCCCCACCACCACCCTACTGACCTCCCACTTTGGCCAATGCAAAATGGCTGACTCTGAAAGGGGTGGTAGATTTGCCACATTGCCCAACACCCCTTTCCATTTCCCACGTATGATTGCAACAAGCCAACGATTCTATCAATCAAATGTCCATTTGTGTGGCAAGTCCCCTCCCCCATGTGGAATGAAGACACTGGACACAGTATTTAAGGTTAATGGGCATAAAAGGCCACAACTTTATTGATTACAGAATTGGAAGGTATTGGCCTTAGGCATTGGCTCCTACCGACTACCTGGCATGGGGACCGGGAAGGGTTGTCCACAAGCCGTGGGGAGTCCTGTTGAAGTACGCCAACTAGGATCCCAACGGGTGTCACCGCTCAGGGGTGTGCCGGAGGCCCTTACCTCCCTAGGTTTCGGACAAGGCAACGCCCCCCGGAGTCCTCTACTGGACTACCCTTTTCTTTTGGGGGAAGGTGATGGCGTTTCCTTACCCCCTTTATTTGCATAACAATTGACCCCTGCCAATGCCTAACCGCCAATACCGAAAAGTTGTGACGTTTGCTACGAGGTAGGCGAAAAAACCAAAAGGCTCGAAGTGTGCCAAAAGGCTCGAAGTGTGCCAAAAATTCCTACCAGGCCCCTTGCGGCGACCAACCGAAGTCCATAGCAAGGTCAACGCGACCTAACCTAAGGGGTGAGTGGGATGGGAAAACGCCGCTCAGCTGGTGAGAGGCAAAGAGGGCGGACCCCGGGCGTGCCCAGCCTTAAATAGGCTAGGCCACGCCTCCCCGGTCCGCCTCTGGGCGGACCGGGACGCCATCATGCCCAGGGATTCCCTAATCACGCGGGGGCAATGGCAGCCCCCGCGTGCAAGATGTGGGAGGGATTTCTGCCCGCAACCCCCTCTCCTCCCAGGTCGGAAATGGCTCTATGTAAAAGCAATAGTTTTGAAACCAGAAGAATATCCTCTGTGTTTTTAGATGGCAGTTGCATATGTCATAGGAGACATTTTCATTTTTAAAAAAAGCCCCATCATATTCTATTATTTTTGGAACTATTTTGTAACTTTTAAAGCTGTTTTTATTATATTGTGTTCAAAACCTTGGGAAATAAATGGAAGGCTAATAATAATAATAATAATAATAATAATAATAATAATAATAATAATAATTTTGCCTTAGAAGAGGCTATTTCCTCCTGGTTGGATGCTTCTTTTAAGATGAAGTTTGCCATCCACAGTTTTTATAACATACTAAATATAATGGCTGAAAAAAATCACTCTCTGCCATAGACCGGTGTTGCTATATCTCAACCCAAGCACTCTGATGTAATCCTTTAAATGTCCCAGACACACAGCAGATGAGTAAGGAGGACAGACTGCGAACTGAATGGACAGAAGAAGCTGTGACTGCCTTGTTGCCTACTGTGGCGAAAGATTTCCAGGTTGCAGACAGGCAACCTTCAGCCTATTCAGTGCCCTCATGAAATGAAAGGGTGCAGAAGTTACTGGGAAGTGGGGTGAGCCTGCTGGGGAGAAATCTTATCAGGCACCCTCTTTTCCCCTGTGCTACTTATTAGGCAGCTCGCAACAGGAATTCCGGCTGGATTTATTTCCCCATAGATAGGGTTACCATACGTCCAGGATTTCCTGGACATGTCCTGTTTTGGGGGGGCCAGCCCCCTATCTGAGTGGATTTTTGCCTTTTGGATTAAAGATCCGGGTTAGGGGGCTTTTTATTCTTGTGTTTTGGGTTTTTATAAAAAAAATTGGGGCCCATGCATGCTCAGAAGTTGCTGTGCCCCTAAACAGGAAGAGCAGACTGGGTGGCCTGGAGCAGCTTGACGGAGGTCACACTAGGCTTGGCGTTGTTTCTGGCAGCTGCCAGGCCTTGCACAGCCTTTTTGGGGTCGCACAAGGCCCCACACCGGTCCTGGCAACTGCACGATGTCCCTGGGGCCACTCAGCCTCCCGTCATGAGCAGGGGGCCAAAGATAGCAAAGGTTAGAGAAGAAGCAGGGAGCATGCATTTGAGGAAGGGGTTAGCGGCAGGGAGGGGGCGAGCGAGGGACATGAGGGATAGGTGGGGGGGGGGTACCCCATGGAGGGGTGTGTCTGGGTTTTTCATCCACAGAATATGGCAATACCATACCATACCATAGAGACTCCCTTGGCTTAGGGAAGAATGCATCTGTCGCAGGGCTTCTAAAAGCAGGAAGTGCCATGCGCTTTTGGCTGCTCTCGACTGGGGACCAATGGTGGGTGGCAGAGTGCCCATCCATGCAAGACCCTGAGCCAGATTCTGCAGTGGGAAGGAGGGAGGGACACACGCACACACACACACACACACTGTGCCTCTTTTGCTCATGGTGTGGCAAAGCAAGGATGGTTTTTTTTGTTGTTGGAGCTTTCTGCAACTGAAAGGCACCTTGAGAGGCTGGTGCCAGGGAACTGGGCTGTGGAAAAAGCCCAGGGTTGATTTGTTCAGGGAAGTAACACTTTTGCAATTTATCCTCCCGCTGGGAGTGCAGTCCCCCCCCCCACTCCCTTCTCCACTGCAGCCAGTGATAAATGGGCTTGTGGTCAGTAAATCAAAGAGAAATTCTGCTTAGGAAATGACATGGCTGCTTTTGGCAGAGGGAGATGGATGGCTGGCTGGCAGCGGAGACTTGGCTTGTTTGGAAAGGACACCAGCCACCCCACAGCTTGTTTCTATTGGGGTAAGGAGAGTGAAAGAGAGAAAGCACACACACCCATACCCCAAGGGAAAGTGGAACATGCCCCTTCCCTCTTCTCACACCCATGGGAAGAGGAGAAGGGTCGTAGCTTAGTGACAGAACGTCTGTCTGGTTAAGTCCCCAGCATGTCCAGGTAAGGTTGACAATGTCTGCTGTCTGAAATCCGGGAGAGCTGCTTCTACTCAATGTAGGCAATACTGGCCTAGATAGAGCAATGGTGCGACTCAATGGACAGCAGCTCCCAATGTTCCTATTTCCCCCAAGCCTGTTGGATCCCTGGACACCCATTCCCCGGGTTCGTCTTCTGTGCTTTCAGATCAGGGTGTTGCAACATTTCTCTGAAGCAGGTCTGGGTGCCAGATGAAGCTCTTGGGTCCCCAAGATTCTCTCCAGACCCTTGGCAGGCATGCTGGGGACCTCTCCTTTTGCCCTGCCTCAAATCCTGGAGAGGCAATGCCAGTCAGCATCAAGAATGCTAAGCCAGATGGCCCAAAGGTCTGTATAAAGAAGCTTCGTGTGCTCTTTGAGGCAGTGTGCTACTCCTCCAAGAATACCATCATGAGTGCCAAGGAATAGCCCAAGGAGCTGGGAGGCTTGGAGTGGCTGCAGAAATCCCCCCTGGGGCTACAGTACTGTGATTCTGTAATGGCATGTATTGCTAACCCTGGTCTTAGGTACTGAGAGAAACCGTCTAAAAGCTGGACGAGAAGCTTTGCAGCCCCGAGCTTCATAATCCCAGCCTTCATCCCTGCAAGCAGAGGATTTCCCCCCAGCTTACTGCAAAGAGGGGCAGAGGTGTTTGGAAAGCAGCAGGATTTATGGCTTCAATTATTTTCCTTGCACCAAAGTCTGCTTTAATAAGCAGTGCAACAACACTGTGTGTGTGTGTGTGTGTGTGTGTGTGTGTGTGTGTGTGTGTCTACGCATTTGTAGGTCAGGCACCTTCCAGGCCAAAGCAGTGCTGTAATACAGGTCAAGCAAGCCATGCACTGCAGAGTGGAGAGAGGAAGCTGGGGAGGGTGATTGAGAGAAGGACTCTTAACAGAGTGAGGGAGATGCTCATTTCTGACCCTTGCACGCAGCTCCAGGTTTCCGCTGTCCTCGGGCATGAGATCTCTAGTGTCACTGTATAAGGTGGAGCCTGGTCTGGGGCTAGAGATGTAAGGAGGCAGAGATTTCTGTCCTACCTGTGGTTCATTCCAATCCGCACTGTTTCTTTTCCACTACAGTTCGGTTTCTGCTAAAACCTACAACTCTTCATCTTGCAACGGCCAACACACATGTAATTAATTATGCAATTAATTTCAGTGGAAGGGAGATGTTGAAAACAATGCAGAAGATAAGGTAATTATGTAACATTCACGAACTAAACACACAAACACACCCAGAATGGTAGCAAATACCGTTGCGTGGTGAGACTCCTCCCCCCCAAGTGAAATGAAGACACCGGACACATTATTTAAGGTTAATGGGCATAAAAAGGCCACAACTTTATTGATTACAGGAATTGGAAGGTATTGGCCTTAGGCATTGGCTCCTATCGACTACTTGGCATGGGGACCGGGAAGGGTTATCCACCAGCCGTGGGAGTCCTGTTGAAGTACGCCAACTAGGATCCCACGGGTGTCACTGCTCGGGGGCGTGCCGGAGGCCCTCACCTCCCTAGGTTTCGGACAGGGCAACGCCCCCGGAGTCCTCTACCGGACTACCCTTTTCCTTGGGGGAAGGTGATAGCGCTTCCTTCCCCCCTTCATTTGCATAACAATTACCCCTGCCAATGCCTAACTGCCAATACCGAAGAAGTTGTGACGTTTGCTACGAGATAGGTGAAAAAACCAAAAGGCTGGAAGTGCGCCAAGTTGGAAAAATTCCTACCAGGCCCCTTGCGGCGACCAACCAGAGTCCATAGCAAGGTCAAAGCTAGCTAAGCCTAAAGGGTGGGTGGGATGGGAAAACCGGGCAGCTGGAATGTGGCAAAGAGGGCGGTCCCCGGGCGAGCCGGCCTTAAATGGGCTAGGCCACGCCTCCCCTGCCCACCGATTGGCAGGCAGGGTCGCAGACATGCCCGGGGATTCCCTCTTCTCGCCGGGGCTAAAACAACCAGCCCCCGCGTGTGTGGGAGGGGGTGGCCCACAACCCCCCTCCTCTCGAGCTCGGAAGTGGCTCTCTCATTCATTTTTTATGATTTTTGTCCTGACCAGGGTTCAAATCCCAAATGAGCCATGAAGCTCAGTTGGGGACCCTCAGGCCGGTCACTCCCTCTTAGCCTAACCTGTGAGGATAAAATGGGGAGGAGGAAGACTAGGTACACCACCTTGAGTTCCTTGCAAGAACTGTAGTAAATATTATAATATAATAAGCGTATAAACTGCAATGCAATTAGGTTTTTCTGCCTCATCTAACCATGAGCATCCGTAAATGGTAGGGGTGAGACCAGGTGAGCTGTGCATTGAAGGGCAGGCATCCTCCCCCCCCCCTTCTACCTGGGCTGCTGCTTCACACAGATCATAGAATCATAGACGTGTAGAGTCGTAAGGTACCCCAGCCTCACAGCCTGACCCCAGCTTCTGATCCCACGTGGCTGATTGCAGAGTCAACAGAAATGGTGGCTGACTTCATCCTGGGATGGCAGCTGTCCCAAATGCTACAGACGAATCTCCTGAGCTCACAGTTCTTCCTGCCTGCAGATGCTAAACTCATCATCGGTGATTGCATTAAGCTTCTGTTCTGGGATGGAAGGGATGTTTACGTAATACATAGAAGGAAACTGGGGAGGCCGGGGGGGGGGGCGGTTGGCTTGGCCACACTTAATGAACACAAAAGGTTTGGGTTTCCAAGCTCTCTGCTAAGCAGCTGCCTGTGTTTATTTAACCCCTCTCCAACAGGAAACCCCTCTGGAGTTCCCTGATTAAACCAGATGGGCCCCCCGAACGCTGCCAAGATCCTCTGGATGCCTGGCAAAAGGAAGGCAAGAGGCCGCTGAGAGTTTCGCCTTGTGCGACTCCACGTCGCAATGGTACCAGGAAGTCAGTGGCTGCTAATAGCCCTTCTCCCTCTTGCATCAGTAGAGTGTCCACTTCCTCTTATGCCAGAGGCCTCTGGACATGTGGGGCTCAGACATCTACCCATGGCTTCCCCTCCAAGAATCCAGGGAACTGTAGCTTGTTAAGACAGCTGGAAATTGTGAGGGGTAAACTCCAGTTCCCAGGATTCTTGGGGAAGGGAGTCATGGGCAAGATTCACCTAGCATGCTCTGCCAACAGAAGGACTTCCAGCTGCGCAATGGGACTTCTCCTCCTGCCCCACGTTCCTTCTCCTCCTTCAGACAGGGAGTCTCCCCCAGCCTTGCATGGAGATGCTGGGGAACGTATCTGGGACCAGTATGCAGAATGGTTGCACTATGGCTGAGCTATGGCCATTGCACCGTATCTCTTGCACTGGTCCTGGTTCTGGGAACGCCTTCCTAAAGTTTGTGCCACTGAATCGGCTCTTGAGCGCCTTTGTCATAAGTCTGGATTCAGATGCCTCTTCAAGGTCTCTGGAAATTACCGCATTTTTTCGCTCCATAAGACGCATCTGACCATAAGATGCACCTAGTTTTTAGAGGGGGAAAACAGGGTGGGGGGGGAAATATTCTGAATCAAATGTTGTACTAAACTATTTAATAAATATCAGAGGGAGAGGGAAAGGGACAGGAGCTGTATGTTTCTTTAGTGTGTGCGCTCAAGGAGCGATGAGCGGGGAGGCAGCAGACCCCTGGACGGACCCGACACAGGAATCCCAGCAGCCTCCTCTCGTATAAGCGGCTCCTCTCCCACTTTGCTGCTTTAAAGGGAGCTGAGCTAGGGAGAAGGGATGGAAGGAGAGCCTGTCCGTCCATCCCTCCCTCCTCCGTGGCTCGCTTTAAAGCAGCAAAGCTGGACAGGAGCCACTTACACCTGTGTAAGCGGCTCCTTTCCCATTTTGCTGCTTCAAAGCGAGCCACGGAGGAGGGAAGGAAGTGGAGCCATGGATCCTCCGCTTGTGACTGCAGCAGGATCCTGCCGCCATCCGTAGGCATTCACGCCATAAGAAGCACAGACATCTCCCCTTGCCTTTTTAGGAGGAAAAAAGTGTGTCTTATGGAGCGAAAAATACAGTAAATCTCAAGAGGAGGAAAGCTGCATCTTGTCTCCACTGCCCTTGTCAGTAAATGCATGTAGGCACAGAGCAAGCAAAGAGCACAGAGATTTGCATAAAATGTGGGTATGCTAATCCATTGGTCTACGGCCTGCAAAGGGGTGGGCCTTAGCAAGTGCCCAGCCATGCCTAACCCTGACAGTGACCTTGCCAATGCTACAGAACATTGTGGGGAAACAGGAGGCTGCTGCTCACTCCACTGGAAGCTTGTTCCCCAGCAAACCTTAGGGTGGGGGGACAGGCAGGCAGGAGGAAGCTCACTGAAGTTCCATCGTACCTGGAATAACTTCTGGCAATGGCGGCCTTAACTAGGCTCTATGCACCATTTAATACTTAGCATTTACAGACCTGTTCTCCAGGGACAGTCCCATATTTACAGAAGTCATCCCAATTTCTGTTTTGATTCTGTTTATCCTTAGGACGTCCCTATTTTCATCAGAGAATTTATGGAGGGTATGGAGTTATGGGACCCCCGAGCCAAGGAGATAAGGAGATACAACCTTTAGAAGACATATGAATTCAGCCCTGTATAGGGACATGTTTTAATGTTTAATGTTTTATTATGTTTTTATATATGTTGAAAACTGCCCAGAGTGGCTGGAGAAACCCAGTCAGATGGGCGGAGTATAAATAATAAAGCCTTTGTTGTTGTTGTTGTTGTTATGGAATAGGGCATCCCAATTTACATCAGAGAAATGTTGGAGGGTATGCATTTGTGCCACTTTCGACATCCTTGATCTCAGTAATCATTGCAACAACCCTGTAATGCAGGCCAGTACTGTTATCCCAATATGACAGGTGAGGAGGCTGAGACTAAGCAAAACCATATTTGCTAGAGGCCCCCTTCTGAGTCTGTGGCAGAGGTAAGAATTGCTCCAGGGACATTCTCGTTTCCTGCTCAGTCTCTTTGCCTCAATGCTCTCCAAGATCCAGGCTCAACGTGGGCAGCTCAGGGTTTAGCAATATCATTTTCTGCAAGAGCAGCAAGCAGGAGAAACTCTCAGCCATCAATAAGCCAAGAAGATGCTGCAGAAGGGGACCAGTGATGGGCCAAGCAAATGGTGCCTTGTTCCCCCCCCTAATGGTAATTGATGCAGTTGAGTAATTAGGCCAGGCTGCTCACAGAGGCAGAACTTCATGCCCAGCTCTCCCGCCGCTCAGCCAATGTCCCGAAAACACCAAATCCAATTAGCTTGTCTTAAGAACCAAAAGCTCTGCTCATAAAATTATCATTGCGGCCATAAAATTATCCATCCCTCTTCTCAAACTGAGCACAAGCACTTAACTCCCTGACCCTTTCTTGGCTCACTGAAGGCTGTGGGTCTGACCGGAATACAAAAATACCGAAAGCCCAACCTCCTCTGGGTTTCTGCGTTGAGCTCGGCGAGGGCCAAGGCTTGTAGTGAGGTGCCAGGGCAACTGTACGGGTGGAACCTATGAACCCACCTGGTCCGTATTTCCTAATGATGACATTTAAGAACCTAAGAGCTCTGCTAGGCCTCTCTAGCCTGACATCCTGTGCTCCCACCACGGCCAGCCAGAGAACCTGAGTGCAATAGCCCCGTTCTGATCCCCAGCAAGATATATTTGGAGGTAAGGTGAAAGGAGCAAATCTCGGAAGGAGGGGAGAATGCTTCAGAGCTCAGGTCCTGCTTCATGGTTTCTGGGTGGCCACTGTGACTACTGGACTCCTCCAGCAGGCTCCACTTATGTTCCTATGTTCTTATTTCCCATATAAGCAGGATAAGTGAGAGATATCATCCCCCCCTTACTCGGCGAGGTTTTATTAATGCTGCTTAATACAAAAGGAGGGTTCTCCCCAACAGTTTAGAATCTTTGCTGATATGCAGAAATGTATCTGCATGACACATATTACACCAATCCTGTTTGAACATATTACACTGATCTGGCTGCACTGACTGCCAATTAGTTTCCGGGCCCAATTCAAAGTGCTGGTTGTTGTTGTTGTTACAGACATACCTCATGTTATGGATGCTTCAGGTTACGTGTTTTTGGGTTGCGGACTGCAGACTGCGGGAAACCCGGAAGTAGCAGAACGGGTTACTTCCGGGTTTTGTTGCTCATGCATGTGCAGAGGTGCTAAATCGCACTTTGCGCATGCACAGAAGCGCTAAATCACACCAGCGTCTGCACATATGAAGCGCTTCAGGATGCGAACGCTGAGGGTTGTGGACGTGCCTCCATCACGGAATATGTCCGCAACCCAAGGTTCCACAATACTACCTTCTGCCAACCCAGAAGTTTGAAAGCATGCCAGTGCAAGAAGATAAATAGGTACTGCTGCAGTGGGAAGGTAAATGGCATTTCTATGTGCTCTGCTTTCCATCACAGTGTTCCATTGCACCAGAAGAAGTTTAGTCATGCTGGCCATATGGCCTGGAAAGCTGTCTGTGGACAAACTCTGGCTCCCTTGGCCTGAAAGTGAGATGAACGCCACAACCCCATAGTCGTCTTTGACTGGAGTTAACCGTCCAGGGGTCCTTTGCCTTTTACCTTTTACCTATTATTATTATTATTATTATTATTATTATTATTATTATTATTGTACTGCCCTATACCCAGAGGTCTCAGGACATAATCAAATACATAATCAAAATAAAAACAACCCAATAACCCCCCCCCCCCAAAAAGAAACCCCAACACCACACAGGATGTCAATCAAAACAACCAAAGCCTGGTTAAAAAGAAATGTTTTTGCTTGGTGCCTACAGGTGTATAATGAAGGCGCCAGGCGAACTTCCCTGGGGAGAGCATTCCACAGATGGGGGAGCCACTGCAGAGAAGGCCCGTTCTCATATTTCCACCCTTCGGACCTCTTGAGGAGGAGGCACACAAAGGAGGGCCTCAGAAGATGATCAAAGGGTC
Source organism: Podarcis bocagei (assembly GCF_964188305.1). NCBI lineage: Eukaryota > Metazoa > Chordata > Lepidosauria > Squamata > Lacertidae > Podarcis > Podarcis bocagei. Next base: position 12,838,342 of record NC_138141.1, on the reverse strand, counting down.
CGGGTGTGTTCATATGGAAAGAGGCAGTGCTTGAGGTACAGTGGTGCCTCACAAGACGAAAAGAATCCGTTCCGCGAGTCTCTTCGTCTTGCGGTTTTTTCGTCTTGCGAAGCAAGCCCATTAGCGGCTTAGCGGATTAGCGCTATTAGCGGCTTAGCGGATCAGCTGATAAGCGGTTTAGCGGCTTAGCGGATCAGCTGTTAAGCGGCTTAGCGGCTTAGGATCAGCTGATAAGCGGCTTAGCAGCTTGGGAAAAAGGGGGGGTCGAAACCCACAGGAACTCGCAAGACATTTTCGTCTTGCGAAGCAAGCCCATAGGAAATTTGTTTTGCGAAGCACCTCCAAAACGGAAAACCCTTTCGTCTAGTGGGTTTTCCATCTTGCGAGGCATTCATCTTGCGGGGCACCACTGTATTGTGGTCCTGAGCTGATGAAGGCTTTATAGGTCAAAACCAGCGCCTTCAATTGGGCCCGGAATCTAATTGGTAGCCAGTGCAGTCAGACCAGGATCGTTTTAATGTGCCCAAACAGTCCTGCCCTGATGAGCAACCTGGCTGCTGAATTCTGCACTAGCCAAAGTTTCCGAATCACCTTCAGGTTTTGAATGTTGCTCTTCCATCAGGCCTTTGACTGACTAATATTATACAGCCTTTTAAATGTGTTAAATGTGGGAAGCAAGGGTTCTTGTTTTGCTGATTTGTTTCATTTATTTTCATGTTTTTATCCTGTATTTTATTCTGTGAACCAGCCTGAGATCTTATGATCAAGGGCGGTAAATAAATGAAATAAAATAGTGTATATCCATTTAGTGACAAACTAGGTGACAGATTTGGTCTCTCTCTTTCTGTGCGCGCGCGCACACACACACACACACACACAAATATGCATGCAAGAGGCAGAGTTGAAGGACACTTTATAGTCCGGCAGTAGGACTGGGGAGAGAAGTGGCCTGGTCTAAGGACCAGACAGAGAGCTGCATTTGGCCCTGTACCTGAGGTTTCCAGCCCCTGTATGGAACTTTTGGGTCTCTTTGAGCAGCTACCATGTCTTAAAGTACACTCCTTGCTAAATTCTATCAGTTGGATGGTCTGGGAAATGGACACCCACTTCCTCTGGGGATGACTTGCCCTGAACCAACTTCTCCCCTGCTTTCCCTCACCCCCAACCTGGTCAGTTGTAAATACCTCTTAGGTAAAGGATGTACAGAAGGAAACAACTGGCACGTACCTATGGCCTCTTTGAAACACTGTGATGCTATGAAATGGATTGCACCTTTTGGAAATGTTTCAATTTATTTACACAGTAAGGCCACACACACACACACACACATGAAAAAGTTAGTAGCTGCGCCACATCAGGCACAATTAGTAGACATGCGAAAGAAAGAAAATGTTTGCAGCGACGTAAACAGTTCTCCTGCAAGAAGGTAAAAACAGAGAAAGCAACAAAGGGCTGCCCAAGTTTAAAATGATTACCAAGTTGCTATTTTCTCCACTTTGAAGATTCTTTCTTTCTTTCTTTCTTTCTTTCTTTCTTTCTTTCTTTCTTTCTTTCTTTCTTTCTTTCTTTCTTTCTCTCTCTCTCTCTCTCTCTCAGAAACCACTGCAGGCTGCATGGGGACGGTGGTGGTGGGGACCTCAGTCCAAACTTTAAAAATCCACAGGGTTTGCAATCAATAGTTAAGTAGGAGATTAGAAAAAGTGCCCCCCCTGCCCAGGAGAAATGTCCTTGCAAGTCAGCAACCCAGATGGTGGCAGAGGCTGATGGATCCTGGGAGAGAAGCCAATGAAGAAAAGGCCCAGAGGGTTTTTCTTCATTATCCTGACACTGATCTCCACCTCAGAGGCTCCTGCGATGATCAGACTTCTGAAGAGTTGCCAATATGGCCAGGAGAAGAAGGAGGAGAAGAAAACACTGGTCTGGTTTTGCTCCTCTCCCTTTATAGTCCATTTAATATGCAAGAATCAGCAGGTGAAGGTTTTCCTGTTGCAAAGCTAAATACGTTCAGCTCAGTGATGCCATCCGGGTAGGACTTTGGGGCAGATGTCCAGGGATCCATTCAGCTGCAGGAGCGGGAAGCAGTGGCGTAGCGTGGGGGGTGCAGGGGGGGCCAGCCGCACTGGGCACAACATCTGGGGGTTAGGGTTAGGGGGCGCAAATCCATGGGTTAGGGGCGCAAATCCACGGGTTAGGGGGCACAAATTACTTGCCTTGCCCCGGGTGCTGACAACCCATGCTACGCCACTGGCGGGAAGGCTCCTAAATGCATCAATCCTAAATGCTGGCTTACCACATTTTGAAGTTAAGTAATATATATTGCTGTCGAAAGAGGGGAGGGGTGCTAGGAACACAGTCTAAAATTATGCAATTGCACCACTAGATCATCTGCTCAGGACTGCAGATCATCATGGCAGGCTATAGAAGGACCGGTTCAAAAACTGCAAACTGATATCTTTTTCCCTATCCCCCCCCCAAAAAACATACACTGGAACACCAAGGATAAAATGAGAGAAGGTGAATCCCAGGCCTGACTCACTGACATCAGAATCCTGTGCATTTTTACTCAGAAGGAAGTCTCGCTGTGTTCCATGAGGCTTACTCCCACTTAAGTTTGCACAGGGCTGCATGATGCTCAATAGTCCAAACTAGTCTCAAAGCTAAAAAAATTGTGAACACGATACGGGCAGGTTCCTTCTTCCACATATATTACGAACAATGTTATGGTTGAGGTGAGAAGAGGAGGTTACACAGAACCAGGCCATTGATCCCTCGAACTCAGTGCCGTCATCAGTCCAGGGTTTCAGACAGGGGTTTGTCTCCCCCTGAGAGATGCTAGAATGGGAAGAGACTTTCTGAAATTTTGCAAAGGTCCACGGCATGCAGGCAGAACTGGCTCAAGGACTCCCAAGGAACTTCCATGGAAATTCTCCTTCCCAGAAGGGATTACAAATATACGCTTGGGTTTGTTGACAAAGGCCAAGATTGGTGAAAGTCTACTGGCCAAGAAGAGATACTGATTAGAGCTAGGGAATGAAGGAGCTGTCAATTTTTGTTCCCTCAGTTCCTCATTTTTCCCAGTCTTAAATTCTGTTCTCCACATTTTCCCAGCGATTTGCAATTCCTCGTGAAAATTCACCGGCATGCGAATTTCTCCTAATAAACACTTTTTGAAATGCAGTTTTAACTAACGTACATATTTTTTTTTGCAGGCAATTTCCCCTAATATAATTCTTTTTGGGGTATGTTATTTTTGCTAATGTATTCCTTTTCATGCACCCTCTCCGATAATCTAGCCATATTTTGTAAACATTGATTGGAGAAGTGCATTGCAAAATCGGGACAAGGGCAGATTTCAAAGGATGTTTGAGTTATGGTCTGTGTATCATTTTGAAAAGTGTGAATTTGATCAATCCTCCTCTCAATGCAAACTGAACTGAACGTCTCCCCCATCCCTCTCTAATCCTGACAGACCCCTTTCCAAGGAAGTGCAAGAGGGGCCTGCCTTGATCTGTTTCATGCACCTTTGTCCCCACACTCAGATGTGCTCTCCGGCCTTCTCAGCGACCCCCTTTGTTTGGCGTGGCGAGCTTCTCCACAACCGGTTCCTCTCCTCTCTTGGGAATGGCAAAGGATCCTGACCCAGAGTCCTGGGTAGCTGTCAGAGGAGCCTTGATGGCCCCAGCTTCTCTGTCTGGATAGCTGCTTGAGTCAGACTTGCAGGCACCTGAAAAGAAACAGTCTGTTGCTATTACTGTCCTTTGGGGAAGGGGCAGGGAGGGGCTGTAGCTCAAGCACAAAAAAGGATATTGTTCCAGGCAATACTGACGCACCAGGGCAGGGGCACAGAAGATTTGGGCAAAGCCAGAAGCCGTTGCTTTGACAACCAGGGGAAAAATCCTGTGCGCACATACTGGAGCCGGTCAAAAGCGTGTGCCCGGCAGGCCTCCCTCTGGTGCAAACAAAGGCACTTTTCCTACAGCAGGGCTTTTGCTCAGCATATCCTAGAAGAACCATCTCTCCCCCCCCCATCCCTGAAAAGAAGCAAATTAATAATAATATCCAAACAGTGCAACGAGCAGACGTCCAAATAAAGAGCTTGCTGCCTTTTGGTATAAGCAAGGTTAGAACTGCCCATTTTTATGGGCCTTGCACCTCTGCCTTTAACAACAAATTATGAAGTTTTTTCTCCATGTCAGATAAAAATAATAATCTAAAGTGCAGTATGGCTTGTGAGTTGTTAAAAGCATAGGAGCAGGAGCAGCAAAACAGAAAAAGTTGACAACTCAAGGGCTAACTCCACGGAAACAGCTCTTTATTCAAACAACTGAGAAGTCTCTGTTTCATTCCTCCTCTGCCTTCTGTGAACCCCAACAAATTTCTGAAAAATCTCAGTAAGAGACCTATTAGTTTAGGAAACTGACTTAGGCAGAATTGGTTCACCTAGCACCATATTGTCTACACTGACTGGCAGGGCACTCTATAGAGGGATCTGTCCCAGTCCTAACTGGAGATGCCAGAGCTTGAACTGGGACCATCTACATGAAGAGCATCTGCTCTTCAACCAAGCTATGGCCCCTCAACAGAACTCCTTGCCCCATGCAAAATGTCTGCTTCTGCACCTAAAGGGACACTATTTCAACCGGTCCTCTTGGCAGTGAGTGTGGGGCCTGAAGGCTTGCAGGGAGTAGGCTAAGGACAGCCCAGAGAGTGGCAGTTAATGAGGGCAGCTACAAACATGTGTCAGCATCTGTTTAAGCATGTGCATGCCAGGGCCCATGGGCGCTAATACTGCATTGTCCAGAGGTTTTCAACCTTTTTGAGCCCACAGCTCCCATGACCAATTACATTCTTTCTGCGGCACCCCTGTGGGGCTCAGGAGCCCAGTTATGCCACCCCTTGCCTGCAGAGCTGGCAGCCTCTCGCTCTTTTTCAAACACCCCCCCCCTTGTGGAGTGTTCCCTCAGCCTCATCTCCTCTCCCTCTCCTTGGGAGTCCTCTGGGCAGCTGCTGCTGCTGCCCCCAGTCTCTGAGCTGTCCCCTCTGCCCCAAGGAGAGCTGCCTCCTCACACTGCCCCACAGGGGCCTGGAAAGAGGATGCCCCCCAGCCTTAGTGGTCCAACAGAGAATGGCCGAAGGTGAACGTGAGGCTAGCACCTTACCTTGGGAGACAGCAGTGGCAGCAGCAGGCGCTGCTGGGCCTGCATGTTGGAAAGTCTCCTCTTCAACACCAGGCACTCAGCTCCCAGGCAGGCCTTGCACACAGCAAGCACAAGAAAGGCCAGCATGGTGCCTGCCTGCCTGCCCAACCTCCCACTAGTCTTTCCATTCCCAACAGCAAGGGCTGTTGTACTGGCTGGCTTGACTCCCTCACCCACTTGCCTCAGCTCCTGTCAACCAGCACCCCCTGCCCTGGCCAGCCCCAGAAGCACCATTCTCCAGGAGAGCTTATCACCAGGGCTGCTGCAACAAACAGCTGTGCAAGCCTTTGGGAGGCAGAGATGCAAGAGGGCATCAGAGGGAAGGAAAGAGGAACAGAGGCCAGTGTTGCCCATGGCACCCCTGTCCATCATTCAAGGCACCCCAGGGTGCCACAGCACACTAGTTGAAAGCCACTGGCATTGTCCCTCCAGATGTTGCTGGCGAGCCAGAGGCTGTCCAACCTGGCCTTAATTGGCGGCTGCCTCTGATGCGTGGCTGATCTCCCGCGGTGGTATAGACTGCCAAGAACAAAGGCAGAGCAATATAGCACCAGCACTGTCATAAGTACGTATCACTGCAGGTCTCGGCCTTCTTGCCAGAGTACATAGATCACGGTCTGTGACTTAGTTTGTAATATGACAAGTGCTCTCTATTGATGATCCAACTATTCTCCTTCAAGGACGCCAGAGAGGCTCAGTGAACTCTGAATACAATGGCCTGCTGGAAACAAACAAACAAAAACGAGGACAGGACTCCTGCTAGTTATGCAAAAGACGGAGTTTCTGCAGATGTAGCTTGTCACCTGCTCACTTCTCCTATTTGGCTCAATTATTAAAGGTGCAGGAGGAATTTCCAGTGGACTATGCTAATTAAAGGTACAGCAGATTCCTATCATAAGAATATAGGAAGCTGCCTTAGACTGAGGCAGACCAATTGGCCTCTCTTGCTCAATGTTGTCTATCCTGGCTGGTTTCAGGCAGGCCTCTCTACCAGCCCTACCTGGAGATGCCAGGGATTGAATTTGGGACCTTCGGGATGCAAGGCAGGTGCTTGCAGGACTGAGCTATGAGCCTCATCCGCCTTCCCTCTACAACACAACTCTTGAAGACACAGGAGCAGCCCTGGCCTGCTCTTTTTTGCACCTGCCTTCCGACCCCCGAATGCCTTTGATGGATGCTTGCTGTGATCCACGAGAGGCATCGCTCAGAGCTATCTTGGGGAGTGAGGCTTTCTCCCGTGTGAGGCTCTGATCCAAAGTGGATATGGCAGGGGGGGCAAGGTGCACGGGATACTTCCATCACTAATTGAATCTCTCTTCCTTGCTTGCTGAGGCGCAAAGGTGTGGGAGGCCATCAGTCAGTCAGAGCATTGGAAATCAATAGGTCTTCTCTGTGCCCCCCTGCCCCCACCATGGAGCAGTCATGGACTGCAGACACTGGCCCCAATTCACCGAACCTCTGGCAATTTATAAGACATACCCACCCAAAAGGAGAGAAGCCACATAGGCAGTTGAATGGGGGGGGTGTCACCCTATTCCTTCGAAAGCAGGTGGCTTTCATCAAAATCTGCAAAACAAGCAGCAAATTTGCTGAAGTACAGGAGTTGCAATGGCCCAAATCACCATGTGTGATGCTCTCATGTTGGCCAGCAGAGCAGCTTCTCAGATCTGGGTCAGGCAGGGGGACCTCTTGCAATTAACAAAGTCTGTGTATCTTGAGTAGCTGAGGAGGCCAAGGGCATTTTGGCAGGTGTGGCGATTTCCCAAGTCACAGCACTGCCAGGGGTTGAAAAGTTCCCTCCTATCCTGGCTGTTTAATCTACCTAACTCATAAGTGCAAAGGAATCTCTTGTGTCAAAAGCCTGGCCAACCCTGGGCAAGAGAGTAGCGTATGTCCTGTTTGCAATGTACAGACAAGGCCGCTGCAAATCAGGAGAACCATTCTTTCCCCCTGCTGTTTATTGTCCCCAGCAAACCACATGACAATGCCCTCCCTATTTAGCTTGAATTTCTTGCCGCCTGACTTCCATCAGCTCAGTTCCAGAAGGTCAGGACTTTTAGGGTGCAAACAACATTACTGAGGGTCCAGAGGGCAAAGTCCACCTCCCCACCCTGTCAGCTTGACTTGACGGATTGGGATCGCCTTAGATGAACAATTCCCAGTCGGAAGTCAAGCCTCTGGCACAATCAAGCAGAACACAGAAAATTTATGAACTGTGGCAGCAGCAGTGCTCTGAATCAGTGCGGGGGGGGGGGAGCCACCATTTACATTTCCCACCATCCTCTCAATGTAAGATTGCTCTAGGATAGGGTTGGAGACATGGGTGGGGGGCCTCCAGGTTTTGCCCTCCAGATGTTGTCAGCCTCCAAATCCCATCAGTTTCAACCAGCACAGCCAGTGGTCAGGGATGATGGGAGTAGGTTACTGGGACCCTGCAGCTGCCCAACAATGCCACATCTGGATGCTGGGCCTGCTCCCAGACTAGCCAGATGCAAAAAGGGAAAGGACGTCTGTAGCTTTAGTACAGGAGCGGGGAGCAATTTTGGCCCAGTTGGCCAGATCTTTATCTCCTGCCATCCCAAAGGCCAATGTCAACAGGTGTGGGGGACAACCCACCTGTCACTCATCTGATGTCATAAGAATGTCAGGCGATCGACAGGTGGGTTGATCCACCCACCTGTTAAAATTGGCCTGGGTGGGTGGAGGGAAGATAGTGACCAAGGAGGATTAATCTCCCTGCGCATCAGCTAGTGCATAGGGATTTCAAGCTGGCTTTTTGCAGGGTAAAAGTAAAGGACCCCTGACAGTTAAGTCCAGTCGCAGATGGCACTGGGGTTGCAGCGCTCATCTCACTTTACAGGCCAAAGGAACCGGCGTTTGTCCACTTCCGCAGACAGTTTCTCCGGGTCATGTGGCCAGCATGACTAAGCCGCTTCTGGCGAAGCCTGAGCAGTGCATGGAAAGACCGTTTACCTTCCCGCCAGAGTGGTACCTATTTATCTACTTGCACTGGTGTGCTTTCGAACTACTAGGTTGGCAGGAGCAGGGACTGAGCAATGGGAGCTCACCCCGTTGCGGGGATTCGAACCACCGACCTTCTGATCGGCAAGCTCAAGAGGCTCAGTGGTTTAGACCACAGTGCAGGGATCACCCCCCAATTCATTGTTGTTGTTGGCATCTGTCTGTCTCAAGAGAAAATGGAGGAGATGAAGCCAAACTGTTGCATTAGCAACACCAAAGTGACCTCCCTGGGGAGAAAGTATGCACAGAGAGTATGGAGGTCCTGGGCTGCCCAGATGACGAGACCTCCCTCTCGGCTTCACTGATGTGGTCCAAAGGAAAGCAGAGCATTACATTGGGCACCAGCTTTGCTGCAGGTGTTGCTGCAAGTTATTTGATCCAGCTGCATTTCTACCTTTCCCATACCTGTAGTCACCTGTGATATCAGCTGTAAGGCAGCTAAGCATGTGTTCTGGAAAACATCCCTTGCAGGAGGACAGAGGTGTCTCCCCCTGCTTTGGTAGCTGTGTATGAGAGGGTCACCTTGGGAGGTGCAGCTTGTCAGGCAAGCAGCATCTAGTGAAATATATTCTTCAATGCAACTGTTAAAGGTGCAGAGAGCCCAGTCCTCTTTTTCCCCCTGGACCCCACATGCAGGTATTAAGAACATAACAAAAAACACTTTTTATCATATGTGGTGGGAATGTAAAAAAGTGAAAAACTTCTGGGAAATGATATATAATGAGATGAAAAAGATGTTGAAATATACATTTATTAAGAAACCAGAAGCAATTTTACTTGGCATTGTAGGAGATGATATTAATAGACAGGATTGTAAGTTTTTATATGTTTTTATATGCAATGACAGCAGCAAGAATATTATTGGCACAAAAATGGAAGCAAGAAGAACTACCGACAAAAGAAGAATGGAGGATGAAGTTGATGGACTATGCAGAACTAGATAAATTAACAGGAAGGATTCGAAACCGGTGGGATCAGGGATTCTTAGAAGACTGGAGTAAATATATGAACTATTTGAAAAGTAATTGTGATGAACAGATTACGCTAGTAGGATTGCAAGAAGTTTTTTAAAGTGGATTATTTGAAATATTGCAAGAAAGACTATGAAGAGAACTATTAGTTAAGGATAATTAAATGTAATATAGAAATTAAGAAATGCAGAATAAGTGATAAAGAACGGAAAATCATCAGAGGTGTTTACGGAAGTCTAAAAACATTGTATAAGGTGAGAAGTTATGTTGTATGACTGTTGGAACTGATATGTTAAAAATTCAATAAAAATGTATATAAAAAAAAGAGAAGGAAGGGGAAGAGTTCATCTCTACTCTCATTTGCTCTTCTGTTTAAGATTGCAGCCTCCAAGGCTACTTTCCCAAATAAATAAATAAAAGACAAAAAACACTTGCCCTTTATCCCCTGCAAGGCAGAAGTGAGCTGCTGGGTTTCTCCCGGCGCTGCTACTGCCATTGCCTTTCCCCTTCCCAGCTCCGGGATGGCGTTCCAGTTCTCAGCCTTCTGCGGATACTTGGCTTCCACCTCATCCACCCAATCTGTGCTCCACTCCCACGCAGGAAGGAGCTGCGATCCGGGAGGCTTCTGCTCAGCTTCCTCTGAGCTCTCCAAGGAAACGTGTGGTTGCAGGAGTCCATTGAGAGGGGGTGCTGAAGGCAAAATATCTGCAAGGGAGAAGAGCAGGCAGGTCACCACCCACTCAAGGGAAGCAGGGATTTCATATAAAGACCAACCACAGTCACAGAGCAGGAAGGAACCTCCAGGGGTCAATGAAGGACAACCCCTTTGCTAAAGAATCCCTGGCAGATGGCCTTCCAACCTCTGGTTGGAAACCTCCAATGAAGGAGAGTCCATCTTCTGATTCATTGCAGTGCTTACAGTGTCTGTCCAGGATGTCAAATGGGGCTCTCACCCACTCGTACCTGGACATGCCAGTGAAATGCCAGAGTGCCTTCTCGGTAGTGGCGCCTGCCCTGTGGAACGCCCTCCCTTCAGATGTGAAAGAAATAAGCAGCTATCTTATCTTTAAAAGACATCTGAAGGCAGCCCTGTTTAGGGAAGTTTTTAATATTTAATGCTGTATTGTTTTTAACACTCGATTGGAAGCCGCCCAGAGTGGCTGGGGAAACAGCCAGATGGGCGGGGTATAAATAAATTATTATTATTATTATTATTATTATTATTATTATTATTATTATTATTATTGAATCTGGGACTACCTACATGCAAAGCAGACACTCTATCCCTGCCCTATGTCCAGAACCACCTCCAAGGGATCCCGTTGAACTGCAAAAATAATGACATCATTGCAAGCAGATTCAGTTGCCCTGTTCCTTAGTATCGCTCAGACAAGTCCAAAGCAGTTTGTTGGGAGTGCAGGGAAGGGAATACGCCAGAGGTGTTACAGAAAGGGGGGGGGAGTTAATGCTACAGGCAGAAGCAACAACAACACATTTCAGGGTTTTGCATTAATAAAATTGGGAATAACTCTCCACATTCTCTTGGAATCCCTAATGCAATTTCCAATCCCCTCTTTTGCACCTACAATATGTGATGAAATGGTGGGCCAATAAATCATTTTATTCCCCCTGACTGTGCCTTTGACAAGGGGGTTTAGGAGCGTTCAAGGGTTTGAAACCTGTGCAAGATTGCTGAATATGTTCCAGTTTAGAAGTTTGTTTTTTTTCCTTGTAGGGTATGTGTGTTATGATGAATGCAGGTCTAAGCAGGACAAGGGAAATTAAAATGATCCATGGTCTGGAGCATGAGAATCACTTACAGATTTCTTTTTTTAAATTAAGCTGTATATAATTTGTATAAACAAATGAGTGATAAAACAAACAGGCTTTTGGGTGGCTCCTAAGATAAAAGAAAAGAAAAAAGATGACAAGCAATGGAATCCTATGCACATCTACTCAGAAGTCAATTCTGTTTGAGTCCTATGGAAATTATTCCCAAGTAAACAGGTATAGGATTCCAGCCTAAGTCAGGGCAAAGGGTGTGATAGAGGTTTACAAAATTATACCTGCTGTAAAGAAAGAGAGAACTTTCTTTCCCTCTCAGACATGAAGCTGTTACAAAGACACAGGTACACAAATCTGCATAAAACATGCATATGCTGATTTATATGCACTGGCGCATATTTTGGCTGAATTTTGCAGGGGGTGAAAACAAATTCTGGCTCTTCCTGAAAGGGCTTACTCTGAGCTATGGACCGCTGATAGGATTATCTGGGTGCCTTTTGTTAAGTTGTGGGTGAACATATCAGACGACACAGCGATTCTTCAAACAGCTCTTGTTTATTCAGAGGCCAGAACAGAGCTGAGCTGAAGGGCTCAGTCAGCCTGCTTATATAGAGCTTCAGTACCACGTTACTGTAGCAACTTTCTAAAACTATCCAATCACTGAACGTCACTTTCGATCCTTCATTTGCATAACTATCTACAGTATCCCCCTGCTGGCCCAGGGTGAGAACATAAGTACATAACACCTTTTAGGCAGATGGGGCCCATAATCTATTGCCACAACTTGCTGTGCATGTGCATTTTACAATGAAAACAAATCCAACATTCAAGCACAGACATGCACACGCAAACACACATTTATTTTTCCCCCTTCTTTGCCCAGCAACTGCACGTAATTACAAGGCCCTGGCTACCACGCAATAGCCAGAGGAACTCCCAGCAGTGGACAGCAATGCTCACCTGACCTCCCAAAAGCTGAGTGACTGCTGCTTATCCGGGAGGAAAGGGGGAGAGGCAAGGCAGTAGAGAAGTCAGTGCAGTGCAAAAGTGCTGTGAGAGCTAATTTAGTGTTTCCACCGGGGCATTTGCCTCCATGCTGACCTTCTCCCTCCCAGTAAGCAGCAGGGAGTCAGCTGTTGGAAGCTCAGGTGAGCACTACCAACCCGCTACACCAGCTGCTAGTGGACACGCCTCTGTAGCCCACCTTTGGACAGATCTGCACTGAACATTTAAAGCATATTCCATGCACATTTAAAGCATACAACTTATCCCAAAGAATCCCAGTAGTTTGTTAAGGGTGCTGGGAATTTGCAACTCTGTGAGGGGGAAAGTCACAGTTCCCTGATTTCTTTGGGGGAAGCCATGAGCTTTAAATGCGCACTGGGTGCATTTATTTTCAACTTTTTTTGTTTGTTTTTTTATTTTTAATTTTTTTATGAACTATCAATTCTTTATTGATTAAAAGATTTGCATGTCTATACAAACATCATGTATTATCTCTTAACAGGTAAAAGGAAAAAAGGGAAAAAATATAAAATAGAAAAATTATAAAGAAAAAAATAAAGAAGTAACAAAGTTAAGAAACAAAGAAATTAAATTAAAAAGAGAGAGAGAAAGTTATTTACATACATTTGCATACATTTGTATGCAAAAGAGGGAATGCATCTCAGAAGCAAAGAGCAGACTCTCCGAGTGTCCCTATTATCCAGGGACAGCTGCAAATTTACAGAAGCCCTCTCGGTTTTACATAATTTTGTATTTTTATACTATTGTGTCACTGTCCTGGGATCTTATGGAGAAGGAGGAGTAAGAAATGTTACTGATGATGATGGTGATGATATCGCTACCTTACATACACAATATCCAGCAAGCCTAAATCCACAGAATGTGTAGCTGGAGTCTCATTGGCTCTGCACTTTGCAGTGCATTGTAAGCAAAAGTTTTGTTTTTACATTTTAATCACATATATATTTAAAACCTTTTTAAAATGTGGGTTGAGGGAGAAGGGGCAGGAGAACTGAGGCTTGGCAGAAAAGACTTGGGGTTCCCCCCCCCCGGTCAACCCCCGTACAACACCCCTGCTGATGCCAGTCTCCCAACTGGCTTGGAATGGATTGTGCTGCGATGCCAAATGCAGAAATCTGGTAGGATGCCCAAAAGGCTTGTCTGGGGTGGAATCTACACACATTTAAAAAAAAAAAAAATGCTTTTTTTCAAAACGTTTTGAAAAATCCACTGAATTTTGCATAGCTCCCTGTCGCCATCTATTGCCACATTTGCATACTGCACTTTGCAACATGTTAATTGCTGCTGTGTAGGTGATTCCAAGGTCAAACACACTAAGCCTTACCTGACCTCGCAATGGAGGCCTGCATGGGAGGTGGGGACAAAGGCTGGAAGAGTTTCAAAGGCATCAGTTAGGAAGGTGCGAAACCAATCCTCCCTCTGCCTTTGAGGGGCAGGGGAACGGGAGCTGCCTGCTGGCCAGTCGCTCAGGGATTTTCAGTCTATTTGTGACCGGAAGCTCTTTCCCCCTCCTGCCTCCCCTGGCCTCCCCTCTTTTTCGCTTGCTCCATCAATCTTGTCATTTACGGCCCTCAAAGTTTGCAATATGGGGAGAAGAACTTGAAACAAAAGCCTCGTTCGAACGGCAAGGGAAAATTACTGCCGCGATAAATCAAACCGCACTTCCCTGGCCGTCTGCCTTATTATGAGGAACAGAGATTGAATGGAAGGGCCCACAACCTGAGCAGGAGATACCGAATAAATCAACGGGGCTGTCGGCTGCACCGGAGAGGCTGGATCACACCCTGCGTGCAACTGAACTCCACTGTCCCAGAGGGCATCTCCAGGGAGGACAAGGCTCTGTTCTCACACACTTGTAGAGTCAGCTGTCAGCTGGCTGGGCAGAGCCAGGGGGAGGAGGCTCCCTAGGTTGGTTAAAGGTAAAGGTAAAGGGGGACACGGGTGGCGCTGTGGGTAAAACCTCAGTGCTTAGGACTTGCCGATCGTATGGTCGGCGGTTCGAATCCCCGCAACGGGGTGAGCTCCCGTTGCCCGGTCCCAGCTCCTGCCCACCTAGCAGTTCAAAAGCACCCCTAAGTGCAAGTAGATAAATAGGTACCGCTTTATAGCGGGAAGGTAAACGGCATTTCCGTGCACTGCGCTGGTGCTGGCTCGCCAGAGCAGCTTCGTCACGCTGGCCACGTGACCCGGAAGTGTCTCCGGACAGCGCTGGCTCCCGGCCTCTTAAGCGAGATGAGCACGCAACCCCAGAGTCGGTCATGACTGGCCCGTACGGGCAGGGGTACCTTTACCTTTAAAGGCCATTAGGTCCAGTCGTGACTGACTCTGGGGTTGCGGCGCTCATCTCGCTTTATTGGCCGAGGGAGCCGGCGTACGGCTTCCGGGTCATTTGGCCAGCATGACTAAGCCGCTTCTGGCGAACCAGAGCAGCGCACGGAAACGCCGTTTACCTTCCCACCGGAGCGGTACCTATTTATCTACTTGCACTTTGACATTCTTTCGAACTGCTACGTTGACAGGAACTTTTCCCCATAATGAGGCACAATTAATATCCATTTAAAAGCAGCAGCAGCAACAAGCATTTTTCCTCCTCCACAGATTTGTTTTGCTCTGTGTTTCAATCTGTATCCCTAAACTACAGCACAAGCCTATGCATATCTACTCAGAAGTAAGTCCCACTGAGTTCAGTGAGATTTACTTGCAGGAAGGTAGGTGTAGGATTTAAGCCTTTGCTGGATGCCCCCCCCCCCACCAAAACCACACAATTCTCTTTATGTACAGATAAACAAAGAATCAAATAAAACTGAATACATATAATCAGTAGAACTAATACATAATTATACTCCATAAAACGGATGCTATCCACCAAATATTTTATGGCCTCTAGCCCTCATATTTTGCTTTAGCTTTATATTCACATCAGAGCAGCTGGAGAAGGAGGAAGCGGAAACATTTTGCTATAAAAAATTAATTTGTTTTCTTAGTCCTTGGACTAAATATATGTTTTTAGTGATTAACTGCACCCTACCAGGATCCAGAGCTAACTTGTCTAAAATGCTATAGATAGATAGATAGATAGATAGATAGATAGATAGATAGATAGATAGATAGATATAGATAGATAGATGACAGATAGATCTGAGAGACACTCACACCTATTTCTATCTTGTCATAATCTCACTTTCTGTTTTACAGTGATCCCAATAATTCCTATCTTACTTATTACTCCAAAATGCAATAAAAATGGACCACTCTTCAATAAAATTTTCTCTCCCCATCTGCCTTAATTATATTTTTTTAACAAGCTGCCATTTTGTTAAAATCTGCTCTCCTCTGATTTGATTCCTATATTGCTTATCCGCTTGTGAATTCATTTTTTATTTTTATTTTGTTGATGGACTTGGCTGGTGCTGGACGCATTGGGCACCTTTTATGGAAAGGCCTGAAAATAACAAGCAAATAAATAAATAAGCAGAAGGGCACCAGTTATTTGCTACAAGGAAGAGAAGTGGTGGTGTGCGGTCAGTGGACTAGGGGGACTAGGCTAGTCTCTTAAATGTTCCCGGTAAATTAGAGTATTAAAATATTAAAGCCTGGAGCCTCCTTCCCAAAGTCCGGGAAGTTTCTGCCAGGCTTAGGGAGGGAAGCACAGCCGCACATCGCCCTTGCAAGCTTCTGGCCCTAACTGTTCCCCTACGAACATTTTCACCAGGAAAGGATGCTGTTACCTGTCAACGCCATGTCAATGTCCTTCTGGGTCAGCCCAAAGCAGAAGCTGTCCACCGCCACGGCCAGAGCTTGGGCAAAACTGGCGTCAACAAGGAAGGAGCCGTCGGTGGAACTGACCAGGCTGCAGCGGGTGCTCGTGCCGTTGTCCTCCGAGACAGATCCCCACCCGTTGAGCAGGGAGCCCCCCAGAGAGGCGTCGTCCTCACTCAGGCTGGACGAAGGGGTCCAGCAGAAACTGCGGAAGAACTTTGTGGAACGGCAGCCACCTTCCTCCTCCATGTTGGGGTCGTCGTCGTCATCCACGGCACTGTTCTCTAGCAGCTCGGAGGCCAGCGGACCACAGATGTAGCCATAGGTATGAGGTGGGGAGAATACCCGCGGAGGAGCAGAAACGCCGTCGCTCTGTTGCCTTAGGAGAAAGGCAATAAAAGGCAATTAAAGCCATGTCCAGCAAGGAGAAATGAGCAACATTGGTTCAACAACATCAGTAGATGTGTGGCATTCAATACACATTAGCATTTCTTAAACAGGACAAGAACGGGGACACAAGAGTCCTTTGAAATTCGCACTTCTCCGAATTTTGCTGTGCAGACCTCCAGTCAAGTAATGTCTATAAAAATGCATACGTTGAAATACCATGAGCCTAAAAAGTCACATGTCGGTGAAAATGGCTCCCCGTCTATGGAATACTCTCTCCAGGGAAGTTTGTCTGGCACCTTCATTATACACGTTTAGGCACCAGGCAGAAACATTCCTTTTTAACCAGGCATTTGGTTGATCTTACTGACATCCAACACCCTTTTAGAATGTGGCTCTTTGGGGTTTTTTATTTTTTTAAAAAATGGGTTATTGTTTTTGGTTTGATTTTATATGTTGTGATCTTGTTTGTGAACCACCCTGAGACTCCGGGTATAGGCAGTGAATATTGAATGAATGAATGAATGAATGAATGAATGAATGAATAAAATAACACAAAAATGCACTTCATTAGGGGAAACATCTTTGCACAAAATGCACATATTAGGCAAAGTTGCAAACAAGCATGCCAAATTACAAAAATGCGCACCCAAAATAGTGGTGCATTTGCATCGGGAAATGCAGAGAACTAAACTGAAGGTTGGAAAAAGATTGGAAGACTTGAAGACATAGAGAAGCAAAAGGTGACGGATTTGCCCATCCCTGCTAAGAGGGCTGATGGTCACCCTCCTTGGAGGACTTCAAGCTGAGGTCAGATAGCCATTGGTTGGGAATGCTCTAGAACTGGACTGCCTGCTTCTTGGGGGAGGTTGGACTGGACCTCTCCACCTCTATCGTTCAAGGATGCTATGAGCCATCTCTGATATAGACAATAACAAAAGCCCAAATGCTTTAGGCTCCGGGAAGTGGCGATCCACTGTGGCCTTAGGTCTCAGTCTCATGCAGTCTCATTTCAGCAATAGGGTGGTACAGAGAGGAAAACAGAGAGAGGGAGAGGGGAGCTATACAGTCCTGTAACACTGCAAACTCTGCCACTTTTGGTTCTGGTTCTGCCCTCCACCACTCGCCATCAGTTGCAGCCCCAAATGGACATCTCCCATGGCTCAACAGCCCCTTCCTAACCCTTTCAGGATGCTCCAACCCTTCATCATTTTGGTCACCGTTTCTCTGGCACATTTCCATGGGGCATTCCGTCCTCCTAGCAGCTTCCCACCCAAGAAATGACCCAACTGAGGTCTTCTTAAGCTTTGGCAGTGTCGCAACATCCAGAATTCTCTAAGTGTTACCCGTGTCCATCTGCCTGCATTATTCGCTTAAGTGCCCTTCCTTTATTTTATTTTTTGCTAAACCCGCACAAAATCCCTGACAGAGGCAAATCGCCCATGCTGGAGCTCTGCCAAGGATCTCTTTGGTATTTGGGATGGAGTGGAATGATGCTGTTCATCTTTTAAAGAGCATTCAGGGGGGGCAGCTGAAACTGCCAGAAAAGGAAACCAGCAATCCAGAGGTTTTGATTTAATTAGCAACTTGTTCATGCGACTCTTCATTTCAGGGATACATCGTCCCAGTTAAATTACAAGGTAAATCTCAGCAAAGAACTCTTTAAGAAGGCGAGTGCTATTCCCGGCACGGGCTTGTTTCTGTCAACTCCAACCCAACCACTGGCACATTGCTCAGCTTTTCTGTTCTTCGGTCTATTACATTCCACAGTTGCCCTGTTTACCCTTGCGATGAATTCTTCTGCATCTGGGATGGGCAAATCAGTCGTTTTTGGTTTCTGGCTGGTTCCAATCTGAAGTTCAGTTCTCAACATTTCCATATCAGTTTGTGATTTATTTATTTTTAAGCCTTCATGAAAATTCATCAGCAATTTCGCATCATATACACATTTTTGCAAAGCAGTCTCATCCCCCCACCACATAGAATACATTTCTATGGCTAGCTTGTTCTGGTCCATGCATTTCTGTACACATTACCTGTGAATTAAGTTACTCCCATTACCTGTGAATTAAGTTACTGGCCTCGGCCCAGTATACCTGAAGGAGCGTCTCCACCCCCATCATTCAGCCCATACACTGAGGTCCAGCACCAAGGGCCTTCTGGTGGTTCCCTCACTGCGAGAAGTGAGGTTACAGGGAACCAGGCAGGGGGCCTTCTCGGTGATGGCGCCTGCCCTGTGGAACACCCTCCCATCAGAGGTCAAGGAAATAAGCAACTATCTGACTTTTAGAAGACATCTGAAGGCAGCCCTGTTTAGGGAAGTTTTTAATGTTTGATGTTTTATCGTGTTTTAAATATTATGTTGGGAGCTGCCCAGAGTGGCCGGGGAAGCCTGGCCAGATGGGTGGAGTATAAATTATTATTATTATTATTATTATTATTATTATTATTATTATTATTATTATCGTTAAATGTGAACTGAATGCCCATTCGTGTATGACACACACACCAAGCCCCAGCAGGGCACTTAGATAGTTTTAGACTCTGCACTTAAATAATCTTATTGGGAGGGTAGGGTTCTTTAGGTGGGGGAACCTCCTCCTCACAGGCTTATTGGTGTGGTGTAGTGGTTAAGAGCAGTGGATTCGTAATCTGGGGAACCGGGTTCGCGTCTCTGCTCCTCCACCTGCAGCTGCTGGGTGACCTTGGGCTAGTCACACTTCGTTGAAGTCTCTCAGCCCCACTCACCTCACAGAGTGTTTGTTGTGGGGGAGGAAGGGAAAGGAGAATGTTAGCTGCTTTGAGACTCCTTCGGGTAGTGATAAAGCGGGATGTGAAATCCAAACTACTACTACTACTAGTCGTCGTCTTCTTCTTCTTCTTCTTCTTCTTCTTCTTCTTCTTCTTCTTCTTCTTCTTCTTCTTCTAGCCCACAAGCACACCTCCTGTGGCCTGCAAGACCATTTTGGCCTTTATGGTGTGGGTGGTCATGTGAACAACTTTGCTCACTTCAAAATGTGGAAAGCCAGTCTTGGCTGCTGTTAAAGGACTGCCCTGCTCATTTTGCTGAGTGGAGCCCTGGACGTCTGCCCCAAAGTCCTGCCCTGAAGGCACAACTACACAGCCCTGAAAGCTGCCAACCGTCAGCTCTACTAATGCCTCTCAGAAAATCCCAGCTGAAAGCGGATTTGTCAGCTGTTGATGGAGGGTTTTATTGCCAGCTTGCCGGTGGATCCTGGGGACATTCCAGGGGAGCATTCATGTGGCTACGGTGCTCAACCCTTTAGATATGGCTTGTATAAAGATGTATGTGTTCGTAACTGCAGGTTTCTTGTCCCTCCATAACCACCGTGCCATTCCGAGCCTTTCCCAAGGGGCTGGAAAACATTTTGCAGTCAGCCCTGAATGCAACTGACTCAAAAGCTGTGGTCAGGCCACATCCTGCCCTAAGGCCCAGAGGCCTCGGAGACAGCAGCCTAGCATGAAAAGGAGGGAGAGGCAAATTGCTCAGTGAAACCCACCACATATTAAGGCATGCTGGGTTGGGGCTCCTCTTCAGAATGAAGGGGATTGGCAGGATAGGGCAGAGGGAACCAAAGGCCTACGCCAGTTCTTGGAGCCCTGAAATGAACTGCACAAAAAGCCCCTCAAGATTAGGGAGTTAGCAATTGTATTAAGGTTTCCCTGCTCAAAATAAGTACAGTGGTACCTCGGGTTAAGAACTTAATTCATTCCGGAGGTCCGTTCTTAACCTGAAACTGTTCTTAACCTGAGGTACCACTTTAGCTAATGGGGCCTCCCGCTGCCACCGCCAAGCAATTTCTGTTCTCATTCTGAAGCAAAGTTCTTAACCTGAGGTACTATTTCTGGGTTAGCGGAGTCTGTAACCTGAAGCATCTGTAACCCGAGGTACCACTGTATCAGGTGTTGCGTTAGAGGAGAGGGGGACTGTCTCATTGGCAACAACGGGAGATTACCATATTTTTCGCTCTATAACACGCACCCGACCATAACACGCATGTAGTTTTTAGAGGAGGAAAATCCGTAGGCATGCCACCCATAGGCATTCCCTCCATAACACGCACAGACATTTCCCCTTACTTTTTAGGAGGAAAAAAGTGAGTGTTATGGTGCAAAAAATACGGTATTTCTGAATGCTAATTTCCATGGCAAGGGTTTTTTTTTACCAAGATGTCAGCCGGGGAGGGAAGCCTTGAGCTAGTGCTGTGCTGATTCCCACACATCCCATTTCCTAAAAAATGTGAATCATGGGGAGAACGGAACGTCTCCATTTCTCTTTCCTCCTTCCACCCACTGTTTTCCTTCCTTCCTTAGGGTTCTCACATTATCGCGATAAAACAGTGCAGCCCCTTCTTTCCTTCCCTGCCCTCTCCCCTGGCTCCCCTCCCTCTGTTCTCACTCCCTGTTTGTTGTTGTCGCTGCTGCATTTTCATTTCTGATGTTCAGTCGTGAGCATGTTCTGGAGTTCCCAGGCTCACAGGCTCAGATAAGGGATAAATGAGTGTCAATGTGTTGCTTGGCTCTGAGATGAACAACTGTTAGGGTTGCAGAGGTTTCCATCTCTCCATTGTGCCTCCCACTTCTTCCAGTTGTGGTGTTATCCAACCAAGCAAAAAGACCCAGGAAGGGGCAGAGCAGGACTAGGAAAAGGGGGGGTGGCCTGTGGGGGAGGGGGAGTCCCGTGGGTCAGATAGAGAGGTCTAGAAAGCCTCATTTGGGCTTCAGACCTGAGTTTCTCCGCTATAGTTCAATAGCAGAAAATATGCTGTGCACGTAGATGATCTCAGGTTCAACGTCCTACTTCAGAGACTCAGACAGCAGACTGGGCAAGACTCTGCTCCCAATTAGAGGAGCCAGGCACTGGAGATGGGGCCAAAGATTTGACCATGTATAAGGCAACTTCTTAGGGATGTGGGTGGCGCTGTGGTCTAAACCACTGAGCCTAGGGCTTGCTGATCAGAAGGTTGGCAGTTCGAATCCCCACAATGGGGTGAGCTCCCATTGCTCGGTCCCAGCTCCTGCCAACCTAGCAGTTCAAAAGCATGTCAAAGTGCAAGTAGATAAATAGGTACCACTCCAGCGGGAAGGTAAATGGCGTCTCTGTGCACTGCTCTGGTTCACCAGAAGTGGCTTAATCATGCTGGCCACATGACCCGGAAGCTGTACGCCGGCTCCCTCAGCGATTAAAGCGAGAAGAGCGCCACAACCCCAGAGTCGGTCATGACTGGACCTAATGGTCAGGGGTCCCTTTACTTTTAAGACAACTTCTTAGGGATGTGGGTGGTGCTGTGGTCTAAACCACAGAGCCTAGGGCTTGCCAATCGGAAGGTCCGCAGTTCAAATCCCCGCGACGGGGTGAGCTCCTGTTGCTCGGTCCCTGCTCCTGCCAACCTAGCAGTTCAAAAGCACGTCAGAGTGCAAGTAGATAAATAGGTACCGCTCCAGCAGGAAGGTAAATGCCATTTCCGTGCGCTGCTCTGGTTTGCCAGAAGCGGCTTAGTCATGCTGGCCACATGAGCCGGAAGCTGTACGCCGGCTCCCTTGGCCAATAAAGCGAGATGAGTGACGCAACCCCAGAGTCGTCCGTGATTGGACTTAACGGTCAGGGATCCTTTACCTTTAAGGCAACTTCTTACACTTTGCACTACAACAACACTAGACTCTCTGTCATACCAGGGAAGCACAGTGTATACCCAATTCCCCGCTCCTGAAGAGGAGATGTGGCTTGCAGCAGGGAGGCCCGGCAGCTGGCAAGCCAGACCGGCTGAGGCTTGTTAAACATGTCTTAAGCTGGCAGGCAGTTGTCCCGCCTAGGCTCCAAATGGAGCTGTAATTATCTGAGTGGGATCAATGAGCTTCCCGTAAAATCAGCAACTCCATGTCCCAGCCCCAATTACAAAAGTGTAAGGAGTCGGTCTTGCGGGGAGAGCCGTCCCCAAACTGCAGAGGCAGCAGTTACAGCGCATTAGCTAATTGCAGCCAGCGAGGCTTCGGCTGGCAGAAGGATGGGGCTGGAGGCTTCCTGTTAAGTGCAGTTCCCACAAGACCAGGGTGGGGAAAGGGGCCGCATGCCCAGGAGGTCCTTCAACCCACCCTGGGGCAAGGGGGAGAGCAGAGCCAGCTTGGGCTGCGTGACACAGACCTTCACGTTGTGAACCAAAGGCATCAAAGCAAATCAGGGAGCGTGAGCGGCTCGTGCATCCATCATATCCGGATGTCGTGCCAAGCAGTGCAATGGGGTAGTAACCCTGCCCAGGGCCAGCCCACTTCTGCAGAACTTGGGGAGAGAATTTCTTAGGGGGTTGTACCAAGTGCAGGAGCCAGTGTGGGCAGGCAAAGTTAGTTCCTGTGAATGCTGAATACCTAGGTATTTGGTTAAATTGCAAACTTCAATTATTTGGCTTGTCTTATAGTGGAACTATTGATTTGCTGTTATTTCCTGGACCTGTTGTTGTTGTTTTTTAAGGATTTTGTATTTTTGTCTACTCCAGTATAACCTTATTGCTTTGTTCCATTCTTGCCCACTCTGGGATTAAAAAAATACTCAATGAAGTATGAAAATGAAATACTTCATATGAAAATACTTCATATGAATAACAATAAATAAAAATAAAGTTTTGTGTTTTTTGTCTCCCATAATCAAAGGACGCAGGGATGCAGGTGGCACTGTGGGTTAAACCACAGAGCCTAGGACTTGCTGATCAGAAGTTTGGCGGTTCGAATGCCCACAAAGGGGTGAGCTCCCATTGCTCGGTCCCTGCTCCTGCCAACCTACCAGTTCGAAAACATGTCAAAGTGCAAGTAGATAAATAGGTACCGCTCCAGTGGGGAGATAAACGGTGTTTCCATGCACTGCTCTGGTTCACCAGAAGTGGCTTAGTCATGCTGCCACATGACCCAGAAGCTGTATGCCGGCTCCCTTGGCCAATAAAGCGAGATGAGCGCTGCAACCCCAGAGTCGGTCACGACTGGACCTAATGGTCAGGGGTCCCTTTACCTTTACCTAATCAAAGGATGGGTGAAATAGGCAATGGATTTTGCCCTAAGAAAGCATTTATATGTCCAAGTCATTTATGGCAAAGTTCTTTAAGGCTCTGCCATGAATTGGATATTCAAATTACTCCCCCACCTCCTCCAGATACTGTTCCAAAGATGAACTTGTGCACATCCCATGCAGAGAGATGCACAAGTCTCTTCCATGCCAGAAGAACATCCGTGCATTGTGGAACTGAGATTTTCTCCTTTGCAGAAAAGCACATGTAGCATACATGAACCACCTTTACGTGTTTTCAGGGAATGTGCAGGGGGCCACCTCCCTGGGGCTATTAGGCTTGGCTAGAAGACAGAACAGAAACCAACACAGAACTGGTTGGAACAAATCAGGACACAGAGCTAAGACAGCATATTTGTGCAATAATCCAAGCGCCGTGGTTTGAATTGGGGTTTCAGAGACACTGTGCTTTCTTTGAATGGAGGAGGAGAGAGGAAGAGAAATAAGAAAAGCAGCAAACCCACCCCTGAACTTTTCTTCCAATTTTACTGCTCTTCTAAAATCATCCCTCTGGTTTCAGGTTCCATTTTTACCCTCCTTGCCACTCTAAAAATTCAGGATTTGAAATTTTCGGGCCCTAGAGGAGTTCTCAAACTTTTTTCTCTGGGCCACACTTCCAGAATAAAAGTGTGCTCATGCCACACCAATTCTTTTTTATATAAGAAATACACTGGAAAACAAAAATAAACAACTCCTAGCAATGCTTGATTAATAACATAGAACAGAAGTACTTTATAATCTGATCATGGGACCTCAAGAAAGCATAAAGCAATGCAGCTACATAAGAACACAAATCATTCCCATACACTTGATGCTCTTGCTCTCATTTTGAAAAGGTATCTATCCATATTCTGCAATATATACTGAAATGTTCAAATGTTTCTTTGAATTTCCTTGAGCCTTCCCATCACAATTGCCACCCTCTCCTGCCACAACAATGTTGTGTGCCACACACTTTGAGAACCATTGCCCTGGAGAGATCACTGGAGACTTAAGGTGTCTGTATAATTTTTGCCTTGCTTAAAATGTGCAAACAAATTGTAAGTGGAGACAAACAGGAGGTGCTGCTACAAGGCAGAAGATACCCAAGCAAGCAATTGGACCAACTCCTCAAGATTGCACCCCTCGTTTCAGCTGCCTCTGGGTAACACTCTCATCTCTTTCTCCTTCACATTCCAACTGCAAAACTGTGAACTGCAGCTTCTTACATACATAACACACCCACCCTCTTCCATTAGCAGCAGGTGTGTCACCTTCTCTGAGCTCTGCTGGGTGTCTCATTCAAAAACAGATCTATCCCAAACTATCAGGGACCATCTCTGAACCATTAGCTCCCATTCTGGTCTATTAATGCTGGTTAATCCACGTAACCAATGATAGCCAAAGTCACCACTGCACCATCATTGCCATCATCCTTGTGCTCTGTTTGCGTCCTTCCCAAAGACTTCTGGCTGAGCACTGTGCGAGACAAACTGCTGAATTAGACTGACCTTTGCTCTGATCCAGAACAGAAAAACTGGCTTAATTGGACATTAGAGCAGGCAAGTTATGCATCCCGAAATCTGATTATGGACATACTATTTCAAAGTGGAGCAGAGAGGTCAACTCTTTAACAGCTCAAACAGCTAATGTAAGTAAAAGAATAAGCCTTTCAAAGTTATTAGCACACAGAGGACCAACAAACAAGAACTATTAACCTTAAAATTGCATCACTAGGCAATAACATATAGTAATAACGTAGCTTTCTTTCTGTTTCCAGTGTTCAGACTCTGAGGGCCATTACTTGGTGCTCAGTTTAGCTTCTTGAAAACCACAAGATAATGCACAAGGTTGTAATATGAAACAATGTTCCTCATAACATGCTTACCATGTTCTCGCCATTCCCTCTATTTCCGATGTTCAGGGTGTGAGTGCCAGGAAAAAGAGGTCAGTAGTCAGAGGAATCATGAGGTTTGCAGAAGTACAAAAAGTATTTTGAAGAGGAGGGTCTTGGGTGGGGTCTCTCGAAAACAACCCAATGAGGAGGCCACTGAACACTAACAGGATATTGGAGCAGGAGATGGAAAACCAAATGGAAAAATGGAGTGGAGTCTTTTGCAACATGGCTATACTGTAGCTCTTTCTAAGAATCTACAGTACTTCCTGGAGATCAACTCCATCATATTCACAATAGCTTGGCAGAGTAACCAGAAGAAAGGGACCGTGAATTAAGAGACAATGACTTACCAAAGGTCAGTGGATTCATCATGCCTGTGGGGGCATTGACACCTTAGTCAATATATTACATTACACTGCATTGGTCAGGGACAATGAGGTCAAGGGAAGGAGCCAACGCGTGCTGTCATCAACTGGCAGACTTGGAAATAAATCCCAGCGAAAGCAAGCTTTTGAGTATGTGTGATGAGGACCAGACTGTTAATTTACCTCTTTGGGGTATTCAGAGGGATGCTTGTGTCTCTTGCAACAGCCAATGTCAGGGTAGGAGGAGCGAACGACAGACTAGGAGCAGAGCCACAATCTACATTATCCTTGAGAAGCTACATTGTGTGGACTGCATTGCTCTTACCTTTGATGCTCTGCCTCTTCGCTGAACTCTAGGTATTCGGCCACCTCCTCAGGGGTCAGAACCGTCTCCCGATCATCATTGAGAGATACAGAGATCGAGGCTGCAGAAAGACGGCTGTAAGGCAGTGTGGGGAAGGTATGGCTTTCTCCCAGGGACTCGCTGGTTGCCGGCAGGGAATCTTTGTCTTGTTGCTGAAGGACCAAGTCCATGGGAGGATCCATATAGCAATTGCAGGTACACCTGTTCAAGTACAGAAATAATAGCATGTGTGCTATGAATGTCACTAACCAAGAACTTTTCTATCTCTTGTTTTTAGCCTGGTATAAAAGCTATGGAAAATATCAGAAAACAGCCATTCCTTGGCTGCATTCCCATCATGCCCCAGATGCACGCTTTGGTGCAAATATATGATTATCTGAAACTATATATTAGTTCATCTTCATCATTGGTCTGACTGCAATATAGGCACACTCGGAGGCAAGAGGCTGGAGAAAAAGGTTATTCGGTTATGCTGCTTAGAGGAATGGTTCCTGGTTGACCCGCTGAAACAACAGAAGTGTCATCCTCCATTCCTGATCCTATTCTAAATCAAGCAGGAGATCACCCTTTCCTGCCCATCACAACAGGGACATGTGGAGGGACAGAGTTGAAGCAACCTTTTGCAGGTGGATTCAAATTTCTTCTAGCTCTGGTGCCATAAATCTGGTGTTGCACCAAAGGGATATTTGGTGAGGCCCTTTGGCAAGGGACCAGGAGTGAATGTCAAGACTATGTACAGGCAGCATGTTCTGAAACCTGAGAAGTTCAGAAAAGATCTGTGAGTTATTTCCCAGGGGAAATCATTGTTTCTCTGGGTTCTTTCCGATCTGCCCTATCCCATAATCCCAACTTTTACCACTTTATTTGGGCAGAGGTTCTAGACCTGTCTATCTTCAGCAAGGTCACTGCATCATATGCCCTCTTCAGACTATGCCCCCAAACAAAATATGCTGGGTTTGCATGCCAGTTCCAACACCAGGAACTAGAAGCAAAATCTTAAATGGCCAGTCAGTGTGCCACAATGACATCTCCCTTAGATGTCATTGAGAAGCAGATGGCTTCCCAACTGCAGACATGCCTGGCAAAACCAATGGGTTGGGGGAACATCAGGGGTGGGGAACCTCTGGCCCAGGAGGACAATTCAGCCAAGCAACTATGACATCAGGTGTCAGGAGCTGGAATCAGGCATAGGTCAGCAATAAAACAGTAAAGCATCTGATGTCTGTAAAGTTAACTCTTTATTCAAAGAAACAAAAACAGCTCAGGTCTAGAGGTCACAGCAACCCTTCCCAGTAGGTCTTGCCCAATGAGGCAGCTGCAAGGACTGAAGGTCCCCATCTTCCCACTAATCTCCAAGGCTCCTCCCCAGGTTCCTTCCCCAGCAGCCTAAAGCACTGTTGTCTCTCATTGCTCCACTCTCTTCATTCCTCTCTGTGTTGTAGAAGACCAGGGAGGACAGAAGCTGGTTTCAGCAGGAGCGGGGGAACTCCCTGGCTTCTTCAGCAGCCTGCCTCACCTCTGTCCCCTGCCCCCCCTCTCCTGCCTCTGATTCTGGACTGCTCTCTGCCACAGCCTCTTCCTGCTCACTGAACCCTGTTGCCTCTTCAATGTCCGACACCTCCTCCTTCCAGTCTGCTCCCTCTTCTCCCTCTGACCACGCATGGTCATCCCACTACCAATCCCCTGGCTCTGAGCCTTCTTCCCCATGGGGTTCCCTTAGGGGTTCCCCAGCTGGTGCCTCCAACCACTCCTCTACATCCAGCCAGTCCATGAGATCAGATGTGGGGCAGGTAAAGGTCTGGTTCCATCAATGGTGGAGTTGCAGGCACTGCTGCCTTGTGAAGAGGGATTCGGCTGATCATTGGGTCTTGCCAAGTCCCTTGCAAAGAGCTCCAGATGATAGTCGGGTCTCATGGAACATGTTGCAAGGGGCTTTGCAGGGCCCAGCGACCAGCTGACTGCCAGACTGCCAGGTGTTGTAAAGCTCTTTGCAAAGCATTCTGCAAGGCACTTGACATCATTGTGGGCACTTGACATCATTGTGATGTCAGACAACTGGTAGATGGGCAGCTTGACCCCTGAGGTGTGTAGAGGATAACAATTTGACCCACCAGTCAGATCCAGGTCCTACCCCTGGGCAACACTGACGGAAGCCCAAAACGTTTGCAGGCAAGTGCTGCCCACCTCTGCCCGCATCCCAGTACAGCAGTCTAGATTATGGCTGTTTGCAGTTTGCCCAGCACGCAAAAGCAGGCTATGACTGGGGAGCTCCCTCCTCCTTGGCACTGCGCCAGGTTTCTAAGTGACTCTCCGGGTCTCGTCCATCTCTCACACCTCTGCCAGGATGTTGGAGTGGTTTCCATAAATGAACCGAGCCCATTTCCGTGCAGAGCGCTCCTCCATCACTTACAGAACAATTCCTCAGCCCCGCTCCTACACCACCCCCACCTCTGCTCAGCTCATGACAGGACTCACGTCTTGCATGTAAATGGATGGAGTCTGCCACCTGCCACCTGCGTTTTGGATCCACTTTCTCCTACTTTGACAAGGTGTGAGACAGGAGGAGGCAGTGAAAAGGGGGAGGGAGGAGGAAATTGCTCAGCCTCTGTATGATGTTCCGAGCTACCATTTGCAAAGGGCTGAACTTGCACACATCTGTATGCCTCTACCACAAATAGGGATGCTGGGAGTACTGGGAATCTGTTGTTGTTGTTTTTTCCAGTTTCTCTCGGATTCTCTTTTTTCCAGTCTTAAATTCAGCTTTTCACATTTTTTACACCAGTTTGCAATTTTTTAAAAAAGGCCTTGTGAAAATTCATCAGCATTTTGACATTGAGGGGGCTGAAGACACCTCAGCCCTATAGAGTTGGTGCCTATAGATTGGCCACTGTGGGAATAGGATGCTGGACTACACGGGCCTTTGGCCTGATCCAGCAACCTGGCTGATATGTTGTGAGACATAGTTTATTTAAACATATATACAGCTTGAGCAACATGTACTGTTTCCCCATCTTATATTTAGGTTAACAGCACCAGAGGGTTCCTGCAGAAGGGAACTCAGCTGTATCTATGTCTCTGCCATTCCTCTCAAGACTGCTGGCTTTCTCCCTTTGATTTCTGCTTGTACACACATCTGGTTCTGCCCCTTCCCTGTCTAGTGAGAAGGAAAAAGAATGAGTCATCTCTCCCCTTCATTACACCTTCTTGAGTCACCTTTGCTCCCACTGTCACATCACCTGAATATTCCAGGCTTTCAACAGTCTTTCGATGAGTTTTATGAGATCTGGATTCAGGGCAACCCACATTGACAGCCAGGGGTGAGGGAGAAATTTAACCCAATGGTGAATCTATCAACTTCATATTTTCCAAAACATTTTCACAAACCAAAACACAGCCATCCAAAATTCACACCTATGTGTTTTTATATCGGTCCTGGAGGTCCTGCTGAATATGATTAGAAGGGACCAATTGGTTAAAGGTATACAAGTCGGAGCTAAACAGCACAAATTGAGAGCATTTGCAGATGATTTAGTATTGACATTACAGGAGCCAGAATCTAGTACTAAAAGGGTTTTGGAACTGATTCAAGAATTTGGTCAGGTTGCAGGATTTAAACTGAATAAGTTAAAAACAAAGGTCTTAGAGAAAAACTTAACAATGACTGAGAGAGAGAGGTTTCAGAATGAGACAGGTTTAACAGTGGTTAAGAAAGTGAAATACCTGGGGATTAACATGACAGCTAAAAATGGGAATCTATTTAAAGACAATTATGAAAAATGCTGGGCTGAAGTGAAAAAAGATTTAGAAATTTGGTCAAATTTGAAGTTTTCACTGCTAGGCCATATTGCTGCGATAAAAATGAATGTATCACCTAGAATGTTGTTTCTGTTTCAAACATTGCAAATTTTGGACAAAATGGATTGCTTCAAGAAGTGGCAGAGAGATATCTTTAGATTTGTATGGCAGGGCAAGAAGCCTAGAATAAAATTTAAAATACTAACAGATGTAAAGGAAAGAGACGGATTTGCCCTGCCAGACCTTAAACTTTATTATGAATCAGCAGCTTTTTGCTGGCTGAAAGAATGGCTGCTTCTTGAAAACACAGACATTTTGGATTTAGAAGGTTTTAATAATGTATTCGGATGGCATGCATATTTGTGGTATGATAAGGTCAAAGCACATAAAGCATTTAAAAATCATATTCTCAGGAAAGCATTGTTTAATGTCTGGATAAGATATAAGGACCTATTGGAAAACAAAACCCCAAGGTGTCTGTCACTGATGGAAGCGAAAGCTCAGAAAAAGCTCAATATGGAGGCCAAATGGCCGAAATATTGGGAAATTCTGGAACAAGAGGGAGATAGATTGAAACTGCAGAGTTTTGAGAAACTAAAAAACAAAGTGTGAGATTGGTTTCATTATTATCAGATAATGAAGGCATACAATTTGGACAAGAAAATTGGCTTCCAGGCGGAAAAATCAAAATTAGAAACAGAACTGTTAGAACCCAAAACTAAGATTTTGTCAAAGATGTATAACTTGCTGTTGAAATGGAATACTCAGGATGAAACGGTGAAATCTGCTATGATTAAATGGGCACAAGATGTTGGACATAACATAATGGTGGCTGTCTGGGAACAGTTATGGACCACAGGTATGAGGTTTAAGGCATGTAATGCCTTAAGAGAAAATATTATGAAAATGATATACAGGTGGTACATGACACCAGTCAAGCTTGCAAAAATCTATCATTTGCCCGATAATAAATGTTGGCAATGTAAAGAAACTGAAGGTACATTCTTTCACCTTTGGTGGACATGCCCAAGGATTAAGGCTTTCTGGGAGATGATCTATAACGAAATGAAAAAGGTATATAAATATACCTTTCTGAAGAAACCAGAGGCCTTTCTCCTGGGCATGGTCGGCCAATTGGTGCCAAAGAAGGACAGAACTTTATTTATGTATGCCACAACAGCAGCAAGAATACTTATTGCAAAGTATTGGAAGACACAAGATTTACCCACTCTGGAAGAATGGCAGATGAAGGTGATGGACTATATGGAACTGGCGGAAATGACTGGCAGAATCCGAAACCAGGGAGAAGAGTCGGTGGAAGAAGATTGGAAGAAATTTAAAGACTATTTACAGAAATACTGCAAAATTAATGAATGTTAGAATAATGTCAGAATGAAGTTAAGTGGTTTTAGCAGTAATGTTATAAAGGTGTATGTAAAAATGGATTGTTAACAGGTGAAAATCCAAAGTTATAATATATTAAGTTAAAGGATTAAGACAAAAGCAAAGAGGCAAAGGAATTGCTGAATTAACTAACAGAACTGGAATACAAAAAAGGGAGGTGTGAGGAGGTCAGGGAAGTAAGGAAATGAAATGTAAGGCATGGAAAGATTGATGGTTTTTTTTTTAGTGTTTTTAATCTTTTTTCTGTATTTTGTATTTTTTTATTTTTTTCCTTTTTCTTTTTTTCCCTCTTTGTATTTATGTAATCTTTTCTTTGAAACTTTAATAAATATCATTTTAAAAAAAAAATCAAACCTATGTGAATTTTGCCATTCAGTTGCCTAAACAATGTTTGCAAAAATCTATATACAGTGGCACCTCAGGTTAAGTACTTAATTCGTTCCGGAGGTCCGTTCTTAACCTGAAACTGTTCTTAACCTGATGCACCACTTTAGCTAATGGGACCTCCTGCTGCCGCCACACCACCAGAGCCCGATTTCTGTTCTTATCCTGAAGCAAAGTTCTTAACCTGAAGCACAATTTCTGGGTTAGCGGAGTGTGTAACCTGAAGCGTATGTAACCTGAAGCGTATGTAACCTGAGGTACCACTGTACTAGAGGAAAGCATGTATAACAATGAATATCTTAGTGGAAATGACGTGCATAAGTGCCTTATATTGAAGGGAAATATGTACACATTAGTCAAAACTGCATACAGTGGTACCTCAGGTTAAGTACTTAATTCGTTCCGGAGGTCCGTTCTTAACCTGAAACTGTTCTTAACCTGAAGCACCACTTTAGCTAATGGGGCCTCCTGCTGCTGCTGTGCCACCGGAGCATGATTTCTGTTCTCAGCCTGAAGCAAAGTTCTTAACCCGAGGTACTATTTCTGGGTTAGCGGAGTCTGTAACCTGAACCATCTGTAACCTGAAGCCTATGTAACCCAAGGTACCACTGTACACACAAAAAAAGTGTTTATCAGGATAAATTCACACTAAAATGCAGGTAGATTTCCATGAGAAATTTTTTCTGGAGAACTGCATTTGAGACTGAGAAAATGAGAACCTGAGAGAAGCAAAATTTACAGCTCCTTCCATCCCCACTGACAGCTCTACTTACAGAATTCTCATTGAAAACCCATAATATCAACATATGCCTCTAACACTCCACCGTCTGGGGTTGGGGGGTGGACCTGAATAGTACATGTTAACTGTTATGTACCTGGGCCAGCAGGGGGATACTGTGGATAGCTATGCAAATAAGGGATCAAAAGTGACGTTCAGTGACTGGATAGTTTTAGAGAATTGTTACAGTTATGTTGTACTGGAGCTCTATATAAGCAGGCTGACTGAACCCTTCAGTTCTGTTCTGGCTTGTGAATAAACAAGAGCTGTTTGAAGAATTGCAGTGTTGTCTGATATGTTCACCCACAACTTAACATTAACATTAACTACTAGTGCTAGAAAGCCCTACTTCACATTAGATAGATGCTGCTGGACAAGGGAGACTCTTGGGAGCCGATGGGATGATGCTCTCTAGAGGTTGCTGGACTCCCATTAACTCTGACTGCAGTGAAAGCTGGCCCATTTAGGCAGATGGGGCATGGCCCCACCAACCTTGGACTTGATCCCTCCAAGTCCTCCTGCCTTCTTACTTACAACTGGCCCTGGCTGTCAGCCTCCTCCACCTCTGTCTCAATGTGTCCCTTGCAGAACTCAGCAGGGAGCAGGATGGAGACACGAATGTGTGAGCTCTGCCTGTGGTTGCCTTGACCTTCTGTTGGCTACTGTACCAGTCCTAAAAGGGAACTGGCCACCACTGCCTAGCCTGCTTGGTCAATGGTCAGGGATGATGGGAGCTGGAATCCAACCACACATGGAAGACACCATGTTGGCTACCCCTTGGAGTAGATACTCAACCATTTTGGACTAGATAAACCAGTGGTCTGATTTAACGTAAATAGGTTTAATGTGCTACTAAGAGTACATTCTGATAAAGGCGAGAGTCATCAAGCAATTTGGAGGGTTATTTGTGAGGGTATTTCAAACCTCAGTGCCTCTTTGTCAAGGTCAAAGGCACTCTGCCAAAAGGTGCCTCCCTCTCGTTGACCAGTCATGGGCTCTTTGTTCAATTCAACATCTATCTGTTCATTCATTCATACTCATTTTCGCTTCCCTCAGAGCCAGTCACAAGACTTTCAGCTCTGGAAGTCAGAGCACAAAGCTTTGGGGGGATGCAAGAGGCTGTGGCCTGTTTCAAATGCTTTTTAAAAAAGGAAGAAGATTAACCAATGCTGAATCTGCTTTGGTAGTATTTGCTCCTGCGTTAAGTAGTCCATTTGTATGCTGTTGGCATGCCAGCAGTTCTTTACAGAAGTTCTTAATCTCCCTGCAACTCCCAGCAGCAGAACTCTGGCCAACTGTGTTTCCCCTGTGTTTCCCCTTTGTACGACAAAGGCTGCCCTCTTAGGAGCCGTTTAAGGACTCCTATAAAGCCATTAAGTTGCTCTTTGTTTCATTACGAGAACATCTGAATTAACTGAGCAGCAAGGGAAATGTGGTTACATGCATACTGTCAGGGAACTGCCATCACAGTCAGGAGTGGTGGAAGGGCTCCTGAGCGATGCCGGAGAAGGTCCCAGCAGGAAAAGGGGGGACTCAGTGACCGGGGAAGGAAATCAGCGTTACACCAGGGAGAAAGGCGGGCAGAGACGGGCTTCGGAGGGATGGCTCCAGGACTCTTCACCAGAGACCAGCAGGGAGAGCATTGGTCCTCCACTGCCCACTCCCACCCTGCGCAGAAGGCTTCCGCGCAGGGAGGCTAGGCGGAGACTATCCGTCAAGGAACTTTTATGTTGGAAGAAGTTCAGGAAACGCCCACTGACGGATTCTGCCAGTGACTGAGACAGACGCGGAATCAGGACTGTCCAGCCAGGGAAAGGTTTATCCAGCCAACCTCACCGAGAGTGGTGGCAACTTACGCACGAGCAACCCCCAATTCCAATTACACATACATTTCCAACAGGTGGGTTAAAAAACAAACTTGACTCTGCTGTAAGGGGCAATTCGCTGTGAGCAAAGGGTGGATAACCCTAGGCTGGGATGTCTGACTGTCAGGGTTTTCATCAGGTCACAAGCCTCACCAGGTCTGCTTTGAGTCCTCCTTGAGTGCTTTTCACTGGCTGGAATGAGTCCTTGAACTAGACCAGTGGTGTCCAAACTTTTTTCAAAGAGGGCCAGATTTGATGAAGTGAAGGGCCGTGAGGGCTGGCCAAAGGGCCGACCAAAGTTGTTGATTTTTTGCGGGGGGGGGATTTGTTGTTGTTGTTGTTTTAGGATTTTACCCCAGGAAATAAACTGCCACGGGGCTGATTAAACTGACCGGCAGGCCGCATTAGGTCCCTGAAATGGACTTTGGACATGCCTGAACTAGACTAATGCCTCCTGCTTGCCTGATGTGGGTATGGGGTATCTGGATATAGATGCCTCTGAATGTTCACGTGCTTGAGAATGTAGCCAATCACACCAAGGTAAGACTTGCATTTGCTGCTCCACCCATTTTTCTCTCTGGCTGTGCCCACCACTGGCATGGGGAGCCTAGGAGGCTGAACAAAATAGGATGGCCGCATTTTCATTGGGGAAATGTTGGAGGATATGAAATAGGGTGTCCCTATTTTCATTGGAGAAACATTTGAGGGTATGGAATAGGATGTCCTTATTTCATTGGAGAAATGTTGGAGGGTATGGAACAGGATGTCCCTATTTCATTGGAGAAATAAATGTTGGAGGGTATGGCATAGGACGTCCCTATTTTCATTGGAGAAACATTGGAGGATATGAAATAGGATGTCCCTAATTTTATTGGAGAAAGGTTGGGGGGTATGGAACAGGATGCCTCCATTTCACTGGAGAAATGTTGGAGGGTATGGAACACGATGTCCCCATTTCATTGGGGAAATGTTGGGAGGGTATGGAATAGGATGCCCCTATTTTCATTTCAGAAACGTTGGAGGGTATGAAAAATGTTCCCTACCCTGAGTTAAATAAAGAAGCAATGCAGATGCCAACCATGGACACTAGCATCTTGTTCTTAACCAGCTACAGAAAACATGCCCTAGAAGCAGAAGTATCTTCCTCAGCTCCTGATGGCTAAATAGTCAAGGATCACCACTAAGAACCTAGGAAGCTGCAGACCATTGGTCCCTCAACCTCAGCATTGCCTACACTGACTGGCAGTTGCTTTCCAGGGTTTCAGGAAATGGGTAAACGGGCAAGGTTTCTGTTATGTACTGAGTTGAATAGGATCCAAACTGCAGCAGTCTGATTGGTCCTAGAACAATAGGATTCAGAATGCAGCAGTCTGATTGGTCCTAGAACAATGCAGCACTATGATTGGTTGGCAGGAACCACCCAATCATGCTCCAGATAGAAGTGAATCCACAACCTGATTGGCTTACAGTAGAATTCCAGAATTAGCCAATCATGTGCAGCCCATTGTGTAAATAATGTATATAAAGCAGATACTTTGAGGGGACATTCATTCATTCCTACTCATCACTATGAGCTGAATAAAGAGCATGAAATCACTTTGCGACTCTGAGTATCAGTTTCCCAGCCCTGTCCGAAGGCTGCCATTACGGTCCTCCCATCACTAGGAGGAAAAGCACTTATTCGACTTGAGCATGTGGCACATGCCAGTAGTGATATGAGGCAGCGCATGAAACGTATTTGCAGCCTCTTCTCTCCTGCAAAACCTGCCCCGATCTCCTCTGCAACCAAATGTATTTCCAATAGAGCGGCCAATTATGGTGTAATTGCCCATAAATTTAGAATGACACCGATATTAGTTCATGCACAGATCCAAGGACAACGTTTTCTCTTCATAAATGTGGGATTCAGCGGGCAGCGAAAAGGACAGAGTCAGCTGATATTGCCCTAATGGATTGATTTACGTTCCTGGAATGATAATTGTCCATTTACTTAAATAGCTGGGCACTTGTTCAGAGAGGCCCGCTCTATTAAGTGGAAAACTCTCTCTTCCAGCAAAGCATGGATTCTCAGCATGATTTGTAGCTTTTTAAGTGCCAAGTAGGTAGAAAGTATGGCTGGAATTCGTTCCCACCAGAACCACCAGCAAAGATGATCCATCATACCTGAGGATAGTATGCAAAAGCAGGTAAGTTCCCTTTCTCGGTGCTGGCGGGGGCGGGGACTGGGAAATTTATCTGAAGCACCTGGTGGCACTGGAAGATGAGTCAGCATGGAGCGGATCTTGATACAGCTGAAATGCGCTACCCATCAAAAGGTGCACAGATACAGGAAGGAATTCCTGGAGTCAGGCAGAGCCTGCTCAGGCTCCATCACTACAGGGAGTTGTGTGAGTCACAGTCTTGTGAGTTCAGGGCATAACTGTAAAGGGAACTCTGACCATTAGGTCCAGGCGTGGACGACTCTGGGGTTGCGGCGCTCATCTCACTTTATTGGCCGAGGGAGCCGGCGTACAGCTTCCGAGTCATGTGGCCAGCATGACTAAGCCGCTTCTGGCGAACCAGAGCAGTGCACGGAAACGCCGTTTAGCTTCCCACCGGAGCTGTACCTATTTATCTACTTGCACTTTGACGTGCTTTTGAACTGCTAGGTTGGCAGGAGCAGGGACCGAGCAACAGGAGCTCACCCCGTTGCGGGGATTCGAACAGCCGACCTTCTGATCGGCAAGTTCTAGGCTCTGTGGTTTAACCCACAGTGCCACCCATACATAACTGTACTTGATGCTAATTGCATCTCTTGCTAGCATTTTTTAAAACTTTTCTTTATTCATTTACAGGTAGAGATACTCTCTTTTTTATCAGGACATTAGTGTACAAGATGTGAACTTAGGCTCCACCCCCTTATGCTACAGGTAGGGGTTTGGGGAGGGGGGGAGCTCTCATGCGTGCCAATGGGAACTCTGTCTTTTTTCTAGACTGAATTGCAGCACAGGGGGTCTCTATGGGGGCTGCTACAAGGAAGGATTAAAGGTCCCCTCTTTGCTTTCTGTGGACTTGATAAAATGAACTCCCTCCCCACATCTGCAATTACAGAAAGAGAAAAGCACTGATGGGATTGCGAGGAAAGCAAATGGCACCATGTGAACTTAGGATCTCAAATAACAAGTTCTGGACCCCAACAAAACATTATGCAAGTAGCCAGGGCTGCACAGACACCGCCTCTCTTGTGTAGCAGGGGAATAGCAGTTTCCTAACAACTCCCAGCATCCTTAACAGACTACAGTTTCCAGGATTCCTTGGTGGAAGCCACAAGTATTTAAAGTGGAATGATACTGCTCTAATTGTATAATGCAGATGGGGCCTTAGCAGTGGATTTATTTTGCTTTAGGTTGTTCTACTATGCTTCTCCAACGCTGCCACGTTGTTGCTGCCAGGGGCAAGTAAAAAAATTAACCAGAGCATCTGTGGTACTAAACAGGGCTTCAGCAAGAAGTTACTGGATATGCATGGATTGGAAGCGAAGCCATGTGGCCTCCTCAAAACTTTTGCAGGCACCAACAGTATCAGAAGCAGAATTGCATGCGGTCACCCCAAGAGCACCAAAAGCGCAAATAATCATGTATGCAAAATGAAAAGGATGTCTGGAGGGACTCTATGGTAAATCACAAAGGCATTTCAGATCTGCTCTTACACTGGCCGGGTGCTGTGATCTTGGGGAGCTTGAAAACCCGGAGGGACGGGAGGAGGAGGAGGCAACAAACCGGCACCGTTCTGCGAGGCACTGCATTTTGAGAACTTTGGGGAGCTGTATGTTTTCAGCACCTTTTTCATCTCCCCTGTGGAGGAACACAAGGAAAAGAAACGGTTAGTCATTTCTGACTCAGCCCACAACCCCACAACAGTTTTCAGATCCATGGAGGTAGACTCCTCAATTAGCCAAAATCGTATTTCACCCAGGGGGTTATTCGGTTGTTTTTGTTTTGATTATGGCTTTTGTGTTTTTACATTCTGATTATATCTTGTGAACCACCCTGAAACCTGTTGGTAGTATACAAATTTATTATTATTATTATTATTATTATTATTATTATTATTATTATTATTATTATTATTATTATTATTATTATTTCACCAGCACACCTAATATGAACCATGACAATTCTTTGTTTCATGTTCTAAATTAGTGCAATTCTCATGGGTTAGGGCAGGGGTGAGTAGTTTTCAGGCTTTTGGGATCTACTTAGCTTTTTACTAGAACCTCAAGATTTACCAACCAAAACCAAGCTCAAAAGACATACTATTAGAATAAAAGAACTTGGTTCCTCTGAGCCTAGGAACTGGCTCTTGTCTGGCAATAAATCTAGATCCACCAGATTTATTGCAAACTGGCACCAATGGAGCCATCCCAGCTCTAATTTGAGCAGAAGTGTGCATTTGGCATTGTCATCTTAGGAGCTATATTGTGCCTATATAGGCTCTACGGTCCTTGCATCCGATATGGGGAAGAAAAGAGCAATCTCTCTCCCCCTCTCTCTCTGGCAGAAGCAAGGCCATCAGCAGAATTGCATCATTGGCCCTCTTATAGGAAACTAGAAATAATGTTCTCCTTGAAAGTCTCATTAGGCAGCATCCCCCAAGCCTTGCATATGACAGCCAGATCCAATTCAGATTAGGGAAAACTTAATGTGTCCATCAGGGGGAAAGGAAAAGGGGGAAAAGACCAAGATAAACATTAACTGCCTGACAGGATCTCTATGGACAAATTGATCAGGCACTTAGTTTCCTGAGCTGCAGGGATGTGGAAAGGAGATTAAGGCAATAATGCGACCCAACGTCTATCACAACCAACAGGAACGTTCCCTCAAATTTCGCTGTTTTTTTCACAGGTCACAGCAGCAAAGAGGGTGTCCAGGTCGACATTTGTTTGCAGGTTCTGCTAATGTTATTCATAGATGCATGAGGAGGGCAGGAGAGAGAGGAGTCCATGCAACAATTTATTATCCGTCACTATTTTTTTGCTGCACTCTCTCTCTCTCTCTCTCTCTCTCTCTCTCTCTCTCTCTCTCTCTCACACACACACACACACACACACACACTTCTCAGTCACATCCGTTTCCCACATTATTGACCTCACCTCCAAGACATATTGTGTCAAGAATAAACATTTGCGTTCTGTACAGCACCTAGTACCTAGCTGAAAGGAATCAGGTTCCAGTTGCTGGGAATCACACTCGGCGAAAGTGCTGTTGCAGTCTGGTCCTTCTTATGAACTTCCCACAGGCATTTGGAACTAGATGGGCCTTTGGTCTCCTCCAGCAGAGCTCATATTATGCTCTTCTCATCTCACATGTAATGACTTATGGCCTTTTGGGCCCCAAGCACAGGTACATTTTAAACACTTTAATTATTGCTCAGAAATCTTCTTGGATCAATGTGTTGCCACCACCCACAAGTCGTGCTATTCCTCCTTGAATTGCCACAGCATCCATCCCACTTGGGGCAGAAGAGATCCTGCCTCTCACCTACCTCAGAGGCGGACTCACAGTGTCCTGCAATTCCACAAGAAGCCTTCAGGCTTAACCTGTTATCATTGTCTTCACTGCCTCCCCATCTGTTCTTCCCAAGGTCAAGGGAAAGCCTTATCAATTCCAACCGACAGGAGAGACGCTGAATGGCAAAGGAAAACTACATGGGTTAAAGTCAGGGGTCGGCAACCTAAGGCCCATGGGCCACAACTAGTCCACGGAGGTCGTTTAACCGGCCCACGAGCCGCCCCCAAACCAAGCTGCCCACTAAGTGAGTCCCAGCATGCTGCGCTAAACCAGCGCAGCACGGAGACTCACTTCCGTGGCGCTGGAAATCATGTCTGCGCAGATGCAGATGCTGGAAATCACAGGCACACACACTCATGCGCATGCACATGTGCAGTCCAGTCCACGGAGAGATCTCTGCTGGAGTGAACTGGCCCAGGTGAGGTAAACCTTGCCGAGCCCTGGTTAAACTGATGAGGTTTTCCCACCACATCTCAAGTTGGACAAGAACATAGGAAGTCGCCTTATATTGAATCAGGTCCAAAGCCGGCTCAAGACATTTTGCTGCCTGATGCAAAGGGACAAGATGGTGCCACTTGTTCCACCCAAGGGCAGCAGGCTAGTTTAGCGGGTGCAGGTCAATCAGTGTGGCACAAATAGCTCTGTCCTCCGATAGAGGGGAATGCTTTGTCCCAGAATCTGCCACCAGAGGAGATTGGCTCACTCTGCCTAATGGTAGGGCCAACTCTATTCAGACCATTAGTCCATCTCTCTCTGCATTGTCAACAATGACTAGCACTAGCTTCAAATGCAACTATTTTTTTACCCCAACTGGCAGATCCCAAAGATTAAGCTCGGGACCTTTTGCATGCAAAGCAAGGGCCCTACCACTGAGCTTAAATTAAACTGTGAAAAAGCTATTTCCAAATCTGTACAACTCTATGCGGAAGAACAGCAGCAGGAGCCGAAAAATGCACATCAGAACAAATTAGTTTACAGGTGACTAAACCTCCCCACCACCACACACACACAACCCCCCCCCCCACAAAAAACCAAGAAGGTTGAAATGTAATTGAAATAGCCCCATGCCATTAAGCGATCTGAACACTGAAAAGAAACACATTTAAAACCACATTCTTGTCTTTCACACTTGCTCACCAGCAGCAGAAGGCAAGCTTTTAAAACCAGACTTTAAGTGGTATGTATGAACTCTACGCTGCTAGCAATCAGAGAACTAACTTTTGGCATCTTGTTATATTTCGGTTCTCCCTGGACTGTAACATTGGATGATGCTGCAGCCAGTGATTGTAGAGTCCAGTGGGGAGATGGGCTTGGGGCAAATTGCATGAATCATATACTTCCCCCACGTAATGTAAAATATTGATCTTGAAAATGGGCAGACTGGGGACAAGGATTCGGTTTAGCTTTCATTCCCAACCTGCTCCTTTTCTGTGTGGGGGCATCTCTGCCCACCCGCCACCACTTAGGGAGGAATCTTCGAAACAAGCAAGCTCCCACCTGCAACCTGAAAACTGGTATAATCGACGAGAGGCTTCATCACTTGCAGATTCTAGGGTCCCCAACTACACATACATTTAAAACAGTACCTTACCACTTTAAACAGTCAAGACACACATACACCCTAGGAATCGTGGGAACTGTAGTTTCTTAAGGGAGCTGACAGTTTCTAGGAGACCCCTATTCCTCTTACACAACTACAATTCCCAGAGTTCCTCAGGTAAGGTTTTTTAAAAAAAAGGTAAAGGACCCCTGAACGGTTTACTCCAGTCAAAGGCGACTATGGGTTTGCGATGCTCATCTCGCTTTCAGGCCGAGGGAGTTGGCGTTTGTGTGCAAGCAGCTTTCTGGGTCATGTGCCCAGCATGACTAAACAGCTTCTGGTTCAAAAGAGCACCAGGACGGAAGCCGGAGCGCACGGAAATGCTGTTTACCTTCCTGCTGCAGTGGTACCTATTGATCTACTTGTGCTGGTATGCTTTCGAACTACTAGGTTGGCAGAAGCTGGGACAGAGCAACAGGAACTCAACCTGTCGTGGGGATTAGAACTACCAACCTTCTGATCGGCAAGCCCAAGAGGCTCAGTAGTTTATACCACAGCACCACCCACGTCCCTAGATCCCAAGGAAGACTGATTGACTGTTAAACCACTATGGCAACTGTAGCTCTCTGAGTGGAACAGGGGTCTTCCAAACAACTCTTGGTACCCATATCAAACTACAGTACCCAGTATCCTTTGGGGGGGACCCACAACTGTTTGAAGTGGTATGGTACTGCTTTGAATGTATATCGCGGCAGGGCCTGAGTTGAAGATATAAGCTGGCCTTACACAGTTCAGGACCTCAATACCTCCAGGATCGCCTCTCCCCATATAAACTGACCTGGACCCTGTGCTTGTCATGTGAGGCCCTTCTCTATGTCCCCCCATCCCAGAGAGGGCAGCAACAAGAGAACAGGCCTTTTCTGTGGTGGCTCCTCAGTTGTGGAATGCCATTCCCTGATACATTCCTCTTTACCCAGGCCTATGGCTATGAAATAATCTATGGCCTGTGAAAGTGTGGGGGAGAGGACTGTTTATTATTATTATTATTATTATTATTATTATTATTATTATTAATACCCCACCCATCTGGTTGGGTTTCCACAGCCACTCTGGGTGGTTGTTTGTAGTGACTATTTTTAGTATTAGACTAGCATTAGTCAGTATGCTTTTTATCATGCTTTTATTATTATGTTTTTTATCACTGATGCCCTGTAATGTATTTTTAATGTTGTACACTGCCCTGGGATCTTTTGATAGAGGGTGGTATACAAGTGAAATAATAATAATAATAATGATGATGATGATGATGATGATGATGATGATGATGATGGCTTCCAGGCCAGGCAGCTGTTCATGCAACAAAAAAACCCTGTCGTAATCCATACTTTGACAGAAACCCTCCGATTCCTCTCTTGTCCCCCCTCCACAATGTCCAATTTACCCACATAGCCTCTTCCTTGCAGACCCTGCCTCATGAATAACTGAGAAGGATTTATGGGCATGGGGCACCAGGGAGAGGGTGCGGTGGAGGCCGCGCGCACTGTTTGCAAGGAGAGGCGTCCTCGGCAGTCCCGCTGCCTCATTAAGCTTTTGAAAGGGGCTTCAAAGAAGAAGTCTCTGTCCTCGAGAGCCAGCTTGCTGGCTGGAGGCTCATCTGGCAACGAGGCTCCCTTAATAAAAACAAGGCAAGCAAAGCTCAGAGGCACATCCGGGAGAGAGCAGAGATTTGCCACCAGAGCTGGCCATAAACACACAGTTCAGGCTCAGACTAATAGTCTTATCTCTAGCTCTGGGAGCCCTCGAAAGCCAAACATCTTGGAACGGGGCAGGCATCCCCTAAGGAGGTGCGGGCAATTGCTAGGCGATGTGTACAAGCTCAGTCCCTCATGCTTCCCACTCCTGACTTTATTTATTTAAACGATTTCAATGCCACTGTTCAGCGAGGATCAAAGGAGAGAGAAACTGTGGCTCAGAGCTCCTTGTACATGCTTGGCGCATGGAGCTGCCCCAGCAGACGGCACCATGGCAGGGGGCGAGGGAGGAATAGATGAAGGCAGGGACTGGTGCCCAAATGGTAAAGGTAAAGGGATCCCTGACCATTAGGTCCAGTCGTGGCCGACTCTGGAGTTGCGGCGCTCATCTCGTTTTATTGGCCGAGGGAGCTGTTATAAGAGAACAAGGGACGTGTTCATGGGGAGTTCCAGCACCTTATTTTCTAGAAAAATAGCACTGCATGGAACATATGGAACACCCCTCTTTTGAATGCCCCCTCCCCCAGGGTGCAGTACAGTGCTAAATGTGTCATAGCAGGCATGGGGCAGTGATGGTGCTTTTCATAGATAAGGGAGGAGAGGCTTAATAATTTCCTTCCAAGCCATGGTGCCATTAAAAATCACACACAAGCAGACACTTATTAGCGTTAAAGGAAAATCTCCCATTGGCAGAAGCAACCAAGATCAGTCAATGATGCATGTGTTCAAAACTGGAGCAGCGCCCTTTGAAATTAGCCGCCCAAAGGTCCCAGGATGGCAGAATATGAGCATCACATTACAAAGGATGCAAGGTACTACAGGCCAAAGCACAAAGAGACCTCAGGTCCGAAATGAGAGTTGGGCACCAGAATGCAAAAGCATTAGCAATCAACTGTTCTCGGAAGAAAAGCTCCATAACTCCAGAGCTAACACGAAGCTCTGCTGCCCTCTCCTGGGATGTTAAGAGAGATGCTATACAATCCGAAGTAGAGGCTTAAACAGGAACGTCCATGCTATTGCCCACCTCTGCCAGGGAAAGCCTTATGCTCATGAGGGATTTCTCAGTGCATAGATAAAGTAGGAAATTCCCCTCTGCAAGGTGTGGTGATGGCTTTAAGGGGAGAATAGGCAAATTCAGGGAGGATGTGTTTTATCAGTGGCTACGGGTCGTGGGCACCATGCCTCTGAATTGCAGTTCCTGGAGAACAGGAGTCGGAGAAGGCTTCTCAGAGACATGCGGGTGGCTGCTGTGAGAAACAGGATGGTGGTAGACCTTTGGTTTCATCCAGCAGGATTCTTCTGGGCAATCTTTTGAGGGTCACATGCGAGAGGCAAAACAATATGTGTACGTCTATCTTTGTACATTAGGCTAGTGTCTACAGTCACATACACACTATCCTACAACCAGAGAAGCAAAAGTTCACGGACACATTCCAGCTGGCAAAAAACACCCAAGATGTGAAGTAGGAACCGCTGAGGGATATGGCCAGGAAGGAATTTCAAGGACCAGATAGAAAGCCCTAAAGGTAAAGGGACCCCTGACCATTAGGTCCAGTCGTGGCCGACTCTGGGGTTGCAGGGCTC
Organism: Podarcis bocagei; assembly: GCF_964188305.1. Taxonomy (NCBI): domain Eukaryota; kingdom Metazoa; phylum Chordata; class Lepidosauria; order Squamata; family Lacertidae; genus Podarcis; species Podarcis bocagei. The sequence goes on along the minus strand of NC_138141.1, from coordinate 12,793,868 downwards.
ATCTCGCTTTATTGGCCGAGGGAGCTGGCGTTCGGTTTCTGGGTCATGTGGCCAGCATGACTAAGCCACTTCTGGCGAACCAGAGCAGCGCACGGAAATGCCATTCACCTTCCCGCTGGAGCGGTACCTATTTATCTACTTGCACTTTGATGAGGAATGGGAGCTCACCCTGTTGCGGGGATTCAAACCACCGACCTTCTGAACGGCAAGCCCTAGGCTCTGTGGTTTAACCCACAGCGCCACCTGCACCCCAGAAAGCCCTAGAGGGGTGCATATACCCTACCCCTGAGCTGGGCCTGAGATTCCCTGCCTCCTCCAGGTCTTCCATAGTGTTCATTTCCATTACACCCACTGATGGGATCGGTTCCACAGAAATTGATGTAGATTAACCCGTCCAAGCACACTTATCATGGACAGCTTTCAGGAAACGGGAGCTTTGAACTGGAGCAAGATTGACTTTGTGATCCACCTTTCAGGACTGCATCCTTAAAAACTACATCCTTAAAAACCAGGGGCTTTTCCAAACTCAAAACCAGGTTTTTAAAGTACATCTGTTTTATAAATAACTTCCCCATATTTTCGACAGAACTACATCTCAAGGTCAGGTGGACAGATTTCAAGCGTGTTGGATCTACTATAACCCCGAGATCTATCAACCAGAACCAAGGACAGAAGGCATCCTGTTAGAATTAAGGAAGTTGGTGCTTCTGAGCACATTCTGAGCCTAGGAATTTGTCTTTCAGCTCCAGAACCGAACTGAGCTTACAGTCCTTTCACTACTGATTTTAGCTTTCTTTATTTCTACAGCCCAATTTAGGTTGGAAAAGTCATTTTTTTTGTTACTATTGTTAAGGGAGTTAGAAACCATTGCCAATCTACAGCAAATCACCCTGGGATCTGCCCGTAGATTCTGATCTACTTTCTATGCAACTGTTCCCAAAGTGATAGGTGCATCATGGGAGGAGTTTTTTCAGCTACCTCACCCCCTGCCTTTGAAAGCCTTTTAAGAAGCTGCTTCAGAAGAGCGACTGTCAGCAACACTATGGAAGGTTTTCTAGGACCAAGGGAAACCTGCTAAGCTCCCTTGTTATTTTTGCTACTACCAGGAAGTGCAAAGTTCTTATTATAATCTTGTTATATTTATAGAACTGAAAAGTTGTTTCTTTATACATTGTTATATTTGCTATTATGTCATCATTTCATTATGTTATTAAGAAATGGTTCATGCAACGGTTGATGTTGAGATGTCTCCATGTTTTCTTTGTCGTAAGCCATATTGAACATGGTTCTATTTATAAATTTATAAGCTGTTGATAAACTGGAAGTTGAGGAATGAGGAAATTAAAGACGTTATGAGAAAATGGGACCAAGACCTGTATGATGGAATTGGAGAAATGGAAAGAGCTCTGGACAAAAAACTTAAAATTTACAGCCTGCTACTTAATAAGGGAAAATTTCGTGAAAATGAAATACAGGTGGTATCTAACCTCTGTTAAGTTGGCTAAAATAAATAAATCTCACAACAATAATTGTTGGAGGTGCAAAAACCAAATAGGAACTTTTTATCACATGTTGTGGTCGTGCCCAGAGATAAAAAAAATTCTGGGATATGACTTACAAGGAAATAAAAAAGTTATTGAAAATCACATTCTGCAAAAAAACTGGAAGCGTTCCTTTTGGGAATCATGACAGTCAATATCTCTAAAGATAAAATAAGATTATTCCTTTATGCGACATCAGTGGCAAGGGTCTTGGTGGCTAAATATTGGAAAGAAAATTATTTACCCACCAAAGAAGAATGGTTATGCAAGCTGACCGAGTACTTGGAACTCGCAAAGCTAACAGATGTATTAAGACACAAATCTAATACAATAGTTAAGAAAGAATGGGATCATTTAAACAATGACCTGATGAATCAAGGTTCAGCACCTAAGATCTGGTTGTGCCTAGAATAACACTGCAAAAGCAATAGTGTCCTGATACGAAGATGAGGAACCAATGGAAATACAGGAAAGTATCTTTACTAAGAACAATGAACTGTTGTGGTATTGGCGGAAGTCTTTATTTGTTGTTTTGTAGATAGCTTTGAATGTAGTTCTCTGTGTTTTAATTTAAGAATCTGTTTGTAAAATATTAGTCTAACCATGAGGGATTTACTGTTATCTTTTATATATATTATATTATATATTATATATTATATATTATATTATATTTTTTATATATATACACACACACACACACACACACACACACACACACACACATATATATATACACACATATATATATACACATATATATACACACATATATATACACACACACACACATTCTTTTTTCTCCTTTTTTTCTCTTTTATACTTCTCCTTTCTTTTTTCTTCTATATTATAATTTTACTTCTCCCTTATTATTTTTTTATTTTTTTATTTACTTAATCTGTTTGACAACTGTAAATTTTATTCTGATTGTTTGTGTATGCAACATAATTCAATAATAAAAAAGAAAGAACTTTTTGTATGAAAATGAAAGAAGGAAGGAAGGGTAGCAGCCTAAGCTGGTCCCACTGAACTCACTAAGTGAGCATGCACTGTTAGTCTGGATCCAACCCTAGGTTTCTAAGAACATTGCCTGTATTTGAGTTTCTTCCTGATGCTCTGTTTTGCCCCTTGCTGCTTCTCCTACCATGAGTTCTCCGGTGCTTCCCAGAGCTGATACGAGAGCTTGTCTGGCTGCCCTGGCTGCTCCAGTCTGCCGAAAAGCTAGATGGCTGCGTGGGAGTGCTGTGTGCTTGTTGTAGCTCTGGAAGAGATAAAGACATTGACATGTGCAAGTCAGATCAGCCTTGATTCTCATTTCAACTAACAAAGGAGATAATTGTGACACGCTATATAGTCTTCTTTCTCAATAAGAAGTGCCACTTTCAGGTTTTTAAAATTGGTTTAGGCAACTGAGCCTGTAGTATTTCCCATCCAACATTTTCTTTCAATCCTTTTGTTAGTGCATTTGTATTGTTGCGATGACTGGACAACCATCTTTCACTAGGAAGATTGCATGTTAATGGATCAAAATGACTGGTTGATGATTTATCAGTGGGGGCTGATGGTTGAGAGATCTTTGTGTGTGAAAGAAACTGCATTTTTACTGAAGACTTAAGGCGGTTTCAGAAGTGTGGTGTGTGTTTTTAACTTATTACCAATGCTTTAAAGAAAGAAAGAAAGAAAGAAAGAAAGAAAGAAAGAAAGGGAGGGAGGGAGGGAGGGAGGGAGGGAGGTGCAGGTACCTTGAAGTTGCTACAGTAAGTGTCACACTTTTACCCCCCAGAAAAAAACTGCTTATTACAAAAAAAGAGGATATGTGTTTGCATAAAATTGGCACATGCCAATTTAATATGTATAGAAACAAATTTAGAAATAATAATAATAATTTATTTATATCCCGCCCTCCCCAGCCGAAGCCGGGCTCAGAGCGGCTAACAGCAGTAAAATATTACAACATTCTAAAATCATTTCATTCTAAAATCAATTCAGAGTCAAATTAATGGCAACCATTGGGCTAGAGTTCTGTGAGGATTGCCAAAGGAGGGGGTCAGGCTGTGCCCTGACCAAAGGCCTGGTGGAACAGCTCTGTCTTGCAGGCCCTGAGGAGAGATGTCAAGTCCCGCAGGGCCCTAGTCTCTTGTGACAGAGCGTTCCACCAGATCGGAGCCACAGCCGAAAAAGCCCTGGCTCTGGTTGAGGCCAGCCTAACCTCCCTGTGGCCCAGGACCTCCAAGATGTTTTTATTTGAAGATCGTAAGGTCCACTGTGGGACATGCCAGGAGAGGCGGCCCCGTAGGTGCGAAATAATAACTGTCAGTCGCCTGCCCAGGAGCTACCTGATGACAGGCACTTTTGAGGCCCCTGCTATCTCTCCTTATAGCTCTTTATCTCGGAAAACTTTTCTAATAGAAAAGGGATGGGGAGCTTGTGGTGCTTCCAAACGACGTAGATCTACCTCCCATCATCCACCATGACCATTGGCCATACTGGCTGGGGCTGTATGGAGTCCCACAACATCTGGAGGGCCAAAATTTCCCCATCTTTGTAACAGAGGATGTAGGAACAGATGTCAGGGCCGGCCCAGGACATTTTGCTGCTTGCTCAACCCTAGTGCCCCCCCTGATGTTGCCACTGACGACAATGACTCCTCTGCTGTGCCCTGCCCCCCCCCCTCTGCTGCCTGAGGTGGCCCAGGGATGCCCCAGCATGTTGAAGGTAAAGATAAAGGGACCCCTGACCATTAGGTCCAGTCGTGACCGACTCTGGGGTTGCGGCGCTCATCTCGCTTTATTGGCCGAGGGAGCCGGCATACAGCTTCCGGGTCATCTGGCCAGCATGACTAAGCCGCTTCTGGCGAGCCAGAGCAGCGCATGGAAACACCGTTTACCTTCCCACCGGAGCGGTACCTATTTATCTACTTGTACTTTGACGTGCTTTCAAACTGCTAGGTTGCAGGGACCGAGCAACGGGAGCTCACCCTGTCATGGGGATTTGAACCGCCAACCTTCTGATCGGCAAGTCCTAGGCTCTGTGGTTTAACCCACAGCGCCCCCCACGTCCCTATGCTGGAGGTAGCAGGGGAGAAAAAAGGGGGCTGGAGAGGAGGCCAGTTGAGGGACCAGTGATGTATGAGGAAGGGGCCTTCACTGCACATTGAAACCTTCCAGGGAACTAGAGAGGTTTTTCCATAATTGGTTCTGGAGGCACTAGGCCCGATTTGAATGCAAAGGCCAAAGTTGTGGAGGACCACACGGATACCGAACGATGGGGGTGCCCCTCGGAGCTGCCAGGCTTGTTTCCCAGCAACCCCACCCGCCTCGTCCTCAGCAGAGAAGGCCACCGTCTCTGCATCGCTCCTGGCAATTAGCGGCTTCAGCAAGCAAATTAGGTTTTCTATTAGATTCCGCGAAAGTCACAGCATTCAATTTGTACCTGAACTTTGCAGATGATTCAATTAGGGGCTCCTGAGAACCTCAGCCTCCCTGGAGGGAGGGCAGGGAGATGCTGGCATCATGCAGAGGAGGGGCTGAGCTAAGGCTGTTCCCCCACCCCCAGGAATCCGTATGACAAATACCTTATCTCAAGACTCAGGACATTGGAAGCTGCCTTATTCTGACGTTTGGTCTCTCTAGCCAGGGATGGGGAATCTGTGGTCCTCGTTGGATTCCTACTTCCATCATCCTTGACCATGGACCATGTGGCTAGAGATAATGGGAGCTGGATTCCAAAACTTCAGGCCCAGATTTGGAAGATCTGTTCTATGGCAATACAGTGGTACCTTGGTTTAAGAACAGCCCTGTTTACGAACAATTCAGCTTACAAACTCCGCAAAACCGGAAGTTGTGTCCCGGTTTGCAAACTTTACCTCAAACTAAGAATGGAATCCGAACGGTGGAAGGGCACTGGTGGCGGGAGGCCTCATTAGGGAAAGCATGCCTCGGTTTAAGAACGGTTTCGGTTTAAGAACGGATTTCTGGAACGCATTAAGTTTGTAAACCGAGGTACCACTGTACTCCTGATGCTCATGATTGTGGCTACCATTGCCAAATCAGGGAGTTACCATGAGGAGCAACACTATGCAATTCTAGGCTCAGATGTGACCCCCATGGAATTCAGAGGATTCAGTGAGTCTATATAGGATGGTAGCCAAAGTTCTAAGGCTGAGATGGGGAACAAAAATCAGGGGTGGGGTGGGGGGTGAGAATTGTACTCCAACAGCATTGTCAGGGCGGAAGACAATTTCTCCTTCCCCGGGCTCAACTGAGAAACATTCACAAATTGTAGAGTAGGAAGAATATGGAGTGGGCCAATATGCAAAATTCAGAAAGAAGTCAGCATGCCAGGGGACTGGGGGGGGGGGCGACTTACATACACACCCTTTCCCCTCTCTGCAGTTCATTCATCACACATTCACAAAGCCCAGCCTTACACTTTTAAAACTATCATCATTATTATTTATTTGATTCATATACTGCCCTTGACCAAAAGACCCCAGGGTGGTGTACAACATTAAGAACACATTTTCAACTGATTTTTCAAGTGTGTGTGTGTTTAAAAAATGTTTTTAACTGTTTTTATGTGTTTTTTGTGGTGGTGGTATTTGGCTACTTCTATTTATATTTTGATTGTGTATTTTGTGTTTTTATATTGTAATTTTATCTTGTGAACCACTCTGAGACCTAAGGGTATAGGGTGGTATATTATTACTATTATTACTATTATTATTATTATTATTATTATTATTATTATTATTATTATTATTATTCAGTGCTTTTTTTCTTAAAAAATATTTAGAGGTACTCTCACTCTCATACACATATTGAAATACTTCTCCTCAATGAGGCCAAACTTAGATTCACAAAATGTTTAGGGGTATGCATACCCCTGCGTACCCCCCAGAAAAAATGCACCAATAATAATAATAAAATAATAACAATAATAATCATATGGAGCATCAATAATAAAAATATAAACATAATAAAAAGCATAATGACAGTAAGGTAAAGGTAAAGGGACCCCTGACCATTAGGTCCAGTCGTGGCCGACTCTGGGATTGCAGCGCTCATCTCGCTTTACTGGCCGAGGGAGCCGGCGTACAGCTTCAGGGTCATGTGGCCAGCATGACTAAGCCGCTTCTCGCAAACCAGAGCAGCACACAGAAACGCTGTTTACCTTCCCGCCGGAGCGGTACCTATTTATCTACTTGCACTTTGACATGCTTTCGAGCTGCTAGGTTGGCAGGAGCAGGGACCGAGCAACGGGAACTCACCCCGTTGCGGGGATTTGAACCGCTGACCTTCTGATCGGCAAGTTCTAGGCTCTGTGGTTTAACCTACAGCGCCACCCTACACTAACTAAATGGATTGTAACCTAAGCTTTTGTGTACCAGAATCCACTTGAGTTGCATGCTGTGATCATCAGGTGCCAGATGTCCATCTATCTATATCTTGAATGTAAAGAGCAGGGTGTCCAAAAGGGCAGGAGATGCAAGAAGAGACAATGTTAACACTCCACAGACCCGGTAACACTTTGTGCACAGTGCAGTCAGCTCAAGTTCCATCAACACTCGGCTCCTAATAAAGACTAGTGATCTTTAAGGTGCCACAACTCATTTTCACATTTGCTGCCGCAGAGCTCCCCCTCTGGAGCGAAAATATTGATAGCTAGAGACCTACTGTCGGTGGTTATTTAAAGCCACTATCTCAGATTCAGCCCTCCTTACGTCTCTGCACCCTTTGGGTTTCCCACTGCCACGGATGTGATGCCTTTCTCTATGTCATCCCTGCGTCTAAATCCCTAAATAATCTTATAGTGTCTACAAGACACCCTCTCCACAGGGAAATTCGTTTCAGGCAGTAAACCTGAAATTAACATTAGCGGAACAGCTCTGCAGTAAAATATACTACTGAGAGAACTTGTAGATTCTTGTTCCTTGGAAGAAAAGGTTTCTGCTAGGGATGTGGGACTACAGCTCCGTGGTAGAGCATTACCCTTGAATGTTGAAGGTCCCCAGTTCATTCCCTGGCATCTCCAAGCAGCTCTGGGAGAGATAACTGTCTGAAATCCTAGAGAGCTGCTGCCAATCAGTGTCCAACCTGCCATTCTCCAGACGTCATTGGAATCCAACTTTCATTAATGCCAGCCAGCCCAGTCAATGGTTTAGGACAGGCATAGGCAACCTCGGGCCTCCAGATGTTTTGGGACTACAACTCCCATGATCCCTAGCTAACAGGACCAGTGGTCAGGGATGATGGGAATTGTAGTCCCAAAACATTTGGAGGGCCGAGGTTACCTATGCCTGGTTTAGGAGGATGAGAGCTGTCATCCAGACCTACACTGGCTCCCAGTACATTTCCGAGCACAATTCAAAGTGTGGGTGCTGACCTTTAAAGCCCTAAACGGCCTCGGTCCAGTATACCTGAAGGAGCGTCTCCACCCCCATCATTCTGCCTGGATGCTGAAGTCCAGCTCCGAGGGCCTTCTGGTGGTTCCCTCACTGCAAGAAGCAAAGCTACAGGGAACCAGGCAGAGGGCCTTCTTGGTAGTGGCGCCCGCCCTGTGGAACGCCCTCCCATCAGATGTCAAAGAGAAAAACAACTACTGTACCAGACGTTTAGAAGACATCTGAAGGCAGCCCTGTTTAGGGGAGCTTTTAATGTTTAATAGACTATTGTATTTTAATATTCTGTTGGAAGCTGCCCAGAGTGGCTGGGGAAATGCAGCCAGATGGATGGGGTATAAATAATAAATTCTTCTTGTTTTTATTATATTATTACCCAACAAATTGTACAGGCTCATAGGTTAGCTGTCTCTGGTGTAGACAACAGCAAAGAGGATGGCTCAATGGTCAGACTCGGTATAAGGCAGCGTTCCTTTTTAACCAGGCCTTTGGTAGATCTGTTTGACATCCTATACCCTTTTAAAAGGGACGCAGGTGGCGCTGTGGGTTAAACCACAGAGCCTAGGACTTGCCGATCAGAAGGTCGGCGGTTCAAATCCCCACGGTGGGGTGAGCTCCCATTGCTCGGTCCCTGCTCCTGCCAACCTAGCAGTTCGAAAGCACGTCAAAGTGCAAGTAGATAAATAGGTACCGCTCTGGTGGGAAGGTAAACGGCGTTTCTGTACGCTGCTCTGGTTCGCCAGAAGTGGCTTAGTCATGCTGGCCACATGACCCGGAAGCTGTACGCCGGCTCCCTCGGCCAATAAAGCAAGATGAGCACCACAACCCCAGAGTCGGCCACGACTGGACCTAATGGTTAGGGGTCCCTTTACCTTTACCCTTTGAAAATGCGGCTCTTTTCGGGGAGGGGTGTGTTATTCCATTGTTGGTTATATTCTGATTATATATGTTGTGATCTTTTCTGTGAACTGCCCTGAGATCTCCGGGTATAGGGTGGTATATAAATAAGGCTAAGGCTAAGGCTAAGGCTAAGGCTAAGGCTAAGGCTAAGGCTAAGGCTAAGGCTAAGGCTAAGGCTAAGGATAAGGCTAAGGATAAGGCTAAGGATAAGGATAAGGATAAGGATAAGGATAAGGATAAGGATGGAAGCTTTTAATGTTTAATAGGTTATTGCATTTTAATATTCTGTTGGAAGCCACCCAGAGTGGCTGGGGAAACCCAGCCAGGTGGGCAGGGTATAAATAATAAATTATTATTATTATTATTATTATTATTATTATTATTATTATTAGAATGGGAAGAAGCATCATCTGCCAAACTACTAATGGTGATGCAGCTGTTCAAAGCTCATGAGTTCTGCCAGAAAAAAAGTTGCCAACCTTACTTTCCCAACTCTTTATATATTATATATATTATGATGTCATAGGCAACTCCCAGACAAGAGAGAGAGAGAGAGAGAGAGAGAGAGAGAGAGAGAGAGAGAGAGAGAGAGAGAGAGATGATGATGATGGTGATGATGATGTCTTACCTTTCTTGCTATTTTTATCCCAGGATCCCTGAGGTCTAAGATTTGGAGACAGGGAGCCCTTTGCCTTCCGTGGCCCTGGACGTCCTGCTCCCCTACTACCGGCCACCCAGGGGTTGGGGCTGTAGTGGGGCAGGAACATCTGGTCCCCATTTTGCACCAGTTCCACGGCATGCAGGCTGGGACTGGGAAGGTGAGGCGGTGGGGCATTGTAGAAAGTTTTCAGGTCCTTCACGGGAAGATCTACATAGAGTGCCCCATATAGGCTGCTGCTCCTACTATCAGCCACCAAAGGAAGAGTTTGGATGCGGGAACCTTGGCTCTGCCTGTCGAAGGATGCTGCTGGGGGGGGGGGCAAGGAAAAGGCAAAAAGGAGGGGCCAGTCAGGGATGGAGCAACCTACTTAATTCATAGCCGTTTTGCATATGTTGATTCATAAGTCCATTTTGCCCCATTACTGCAATAATCTGATTTTTTTAAAAAAGGAATCTACAAAAAGATCGTATTTACTATGTATACTTAAATGTCCTTAAATGCATTTTTAAATTTCTCTCATAGTATGCATTTCCAAAAGTTTGTTTTATCCTTATAGTACACATTTTACCATATTGGCCTGGATATAAGCCATACCCACAAATAAGCCACACCTTTAAAATTTGGTGGGAGGAGGAGTCAATACCTGAATATAAGTCGCTCCCTTAAAATTGGGTTACAGGTTGAAAATCGCTGTGGTTGATAGAATTGTAACTCCAAGCTAATTTAAGCCTTTGATCTTGCAAGCCTGCAAAAGTTACCGTACAATCGCTAAAATTGCAAATCGCTGTTCAGTTGAATACAATTCCTCAGGTGCTCACACCCGTAAATGACAAACAGTCTCAAATCAGCAATAAAACATTTTTTTTTTGTTCCGTTTTACCATATGTCTGTTTCAGCAGCGATATCGTAAAAGCCGATTTTTGTAAGTTCATGAATTTATGCTGCACTTTAACTTTTCACGGTCGGAATTTGGGGAGAAAGTGAGGCTTATATTCGGGCCAATGCGGTATATGCAGTTGATAGGTGCCTCAAAATTCAGAGACGTGCAAAATCCAAATAACTCTAGAATGCATGGATGGGCAGGTTCCCAGAGACAAGACTGTAGCTACCTTGGCTCCTTCTCCAGCCCTGATTCTTCCAGTATGGCTGCTGAAATAAGCCATGGTTTGGCTCAGTGTGTCATCCAAATCAGGGATCATGGTTTGTTTCACTCCAGAAAAACCATGAGCTGTAACCATGCCTTGTTCCTGGGTTTCCAATACATGGTTTGTCTGGCGTGAGATCCCCAGTTCAGACAACATGCTAAGCCGAACCATGGTTAAGAACAGCAGTAGTGCAGCAGGAAGAGGGTCAGGGAAGGAACCAATTCAAGGAACCTTGCATTCACATGTCTGCACTAAGCTCACATTGCATGCAAACCAGCTCATTGAATGAATGAATGAAATAATACTGTCAGTGGATGAAGGTGGCAATGAGCTAAGAGTGGAGGTTTGCAAGGACCCCTTTGCTTCTTTCAACAATAATATAATTCTTTACTATGGCTACAGATCAATAAAATTAAATACAGAAATAAAACATACAGCTTGTTAAAACAATTGAAAACAGATGGGATACTATTATACTTTCCCCCCATCTCCCAAGCCAACAGGCAATTTCTCCTGATCTGTATTGAAGTCAGATTTTTTTTACAACCTTCCCAGCAGCATACGAGTGAGCATCCCTTAAGCAGATGGAGACCAGATCTTCAGATCTTCCTGGGAGAGTGCTTAATAAAAGGAGAATCATCCGCTCTCTCTACACTCCCTATACAGATTGCAGTACAGAAGAACAGGGTCAACAGGTCCTATTGCTTCAACTCCACACAAATGCAACTGTTCATAAACCCAAGGCTTGGTGAATCGTCAACTTAACAGTGCAAAAGGCAACTCGCTGAAATGAGCAAGGATAAATGCTCTCCTATACTTGGGCAACAACCATATTGTAATAAACAATATTAAAACCAGATGCACAGTTCCACCCAAAATTATGCACCTTACTTGTAAAGAACAATATTCTCAGGCTATCTTGCCAAATGTTCTCCAGGGTGGTCGATGTGTGAAGTTCTCTAACAGTTTAAAGAGCAGAAAAATTCCCAGGAAATGGGTCAGATTGTAAATTTCATCAAAAATTCAGCAAGCTCTAAGCAAAACTAAACCACCACCTGCTCTTGTGAAGGGACACTTACTAGATTTGTGGGATTCCTGGTTATCTTTTGGTTCAGTCCACAGGAGCTGACTGCTCAAGCTGCTGCTGGTGCTGTAGTTCTTGGAGCCTGAAGTTGACTTCCATGTGTTGGAAAGCCAGGGAGAATCGCTACAGTCTACCCTACAGTCAGAGGGGAAATAGGCACACTTTCATAGATGCGAATCTCGGTAGTGTGGCAGACAGACTCACTGACTAAACAGACAGAAGACTATGAAATCAGAGAAGGACATGACACGACTCTATTAGTAGCTTGGGCATTCAAACCTGGCAGGTGTCTTCATTTGCACACACAGGACTAGTGAGCTGCAGAAGTATATACCTCAGCCCCCCCCCCCATTACAAGAAGACTAAACATATATAGAGACTCTTTAGAGACTCTTGAGAGTCCCATAGACTGCAAGAAGATCAAACCTATCCATTCTTAAGGAAATCAGCCCTGAGTGCTCACTGGAAGGACAGATCCTGAAGCTGAGGCTCCAATACTTTGGCCACCTCATGAGAAGAGAAGACTCCCTGGGAAAGACCCTGGTGTTGGGAAAGATGGAGGGCACAAGGAGAAGGGGGCGACAGAGGACGAGATGGTTGGACAGTGTTCTTGAAGCTACTAACATGAGTTTGACCAAACTGTGGGAGACAATGGAATACAGGAGTGCCTGACGTGCTCTGGTCCATGGGACACTATTAAATGACTAAACAACAACAAAACATATATATAGAACTGCAGCGATTTTGTTCTGGTTTTGCATGACAAGGACAGGAAAAAAAGAAGTGAAATTGCTATTTAATTCTGGGACACAGTGGTGGCGGGTGATAACTTGCTCCCTGATTGTCATCAAACATTCCACGGCATTTAACTATTTTGCTAGAGCTGTCTTGCCCCGATATAAATATGCATGCATCCCTAGAGAGCGGAGGAACGGCAGCATACCTGTGTTTGATGATGGTGTCATCACTGGCGTTTCTATACAAACCTGGAGAGAGTGAGGTGCATGGCAAAATAGCATTAGACAGGCAAACCTGTCTTCACTGATAATTCATTTTATGACTCCCTGCCACACTGCATAAAGCCTCTTCCTAGGGCCAAACTAGTAAGACCACAACTTAACTCCTGACCTGGGATCAAGTTACCTCTTGGTGTGCTTACTGTATTCAGTTGCTTGGGGGGCGGTGTTCAAGAAAGCAATGCCCCCCCCACATACAATCACATGCAGTGCACATGCTGTGACATTTTTTTTCATGCATCCCTGCTTAGAATAGAGCAGGGTTCCCTACGCCGACCCAGGAATCTCTGTATATCTCTTGGAAATCTTCCCAGGCCAAAACACTTCTCCCCAGGCTACATCCCTGCTTCGCACCCTCCTTGAGTGTTTTTGACAGGCTGGGATACATTCCTTGGTCTCTGATAACACCTATTGCTTGCCAGGACAGATGATAGGAGAGGGTTGTGTTGACTGTATGTAGAAACTAGTCTATCGTACGATGGTAAAGGTTGCATAATAGCTGCACCCACTTTAGTCTCCGGCTCTTCCTATCGCTGAAACATGGCCCTCAGAAGGTTGCTTGGAAGGAAATGGGGTCCTCAGACTGAAAAAGGTTTCCCCCCACAGGTAGAGAGTCCTATTCAGACTGACACCCTACACTGAGCCCATTTACCCACCCGGGACCAATTGCAATGAGTCAGAACACTGCCCTTTCTATAAGCCTAAAGCCAGACTCTTTCTGCTTCCCTTACCTTCACCTAGGGCATATGGACGTCTCCGGCCATACTGCCTGGCTTGCTGCTGGCAAACATAAACTGTGAACGCCATCAGCATGACCCAGAGTGCTGAGCCTACACTGGCAATGAAGACAGGTTGACGCACCACTTCCAGGATGTAGCTGGCAGAATGGAAGTCCGGGGTCTTGGCCATCTTCTCGACTGTCGGCTCTGGAAGGAAGAAGAAGGGTTTGGATTTGATATCCCGCTTTATCACTACCTGAAGGGGTCTCAAAGCGGCTAACATTCTCCTTTCCCTTCCTCCCCCACAACAAACACTCTGTGAGGTGAGTGGGGCTGAGAGACTTCAGAGAAGTGTGACTAGCCCAAGGTCATCCAGCAGCTGCATGTGGAGGAGCAGAGACGCGAACCTGGTTCACCAGATCACGAGTCTATTGCTCTTAACCACTACACCACACTGACTCTCAGTGGAAGAAGGTGTGATGGTGAACTTAAGCCACAGAAGAATGAAGAAGGTTTGGGCTATGTGTACACACAGTAGATGAGCCCTGGCCGCATGGACAACATCTTCAGTGGGAGGCGCAGCTACAGGTGAGTGGCAGGGCACATGCTGCAGTGATGCCAGATGCCCATGGCAGCTGGAGGGGAAGAGGACCAACAGCAGGTGGAGCCAGAGCCAATGACAGGCAGAGCCAACTCATCCCAGTTTTGCTCCCCATCCTCCTCCCTACAAGGACTACACTGAGACTAAGGAGGAGGAAGCTACTGCCCTGTTAAGTATCAGTGTTTTAATGTACATTGAAATGGGAAACAAATCTATAATGTGCCTGGATTGTACTGTGAAGAATGGCTGGAAATTTCCACTGAAGCTGATAACAGGTCAATCATTAAGTGGGGCTGTATCTCTGCTGGCTCAGTCACAAGGTGTTTAGCTCAGAATCACATGAAAAGGACTGTAGTACAGGTCTATGCATATGTTAATCTGGAGGCATTCAACTTGGGTGAGATGCTCTCTTTGTTGTTGTTGTTTGTATACTGCCCTATACCTGTAGATCTCAGGGCAGTTCACAACATAGAATTGCAAAATAAAAACACATTATTATTATTATTAATAATAATAATAATAATAATAATAATAATAATAATAATAATAATAATACAAAGACAAGCCAATAATCCCTCCTTTCACAGTCCATTTAAAAGGGCATCAGATGTTAATCGTCCAAAGCCTGGTTAAATGGGATGTTTTCGCCTGGCACCTAAAGGTGCATAACAGGCATAGGCAAACTCTGGCCCTCCAGATGTTTTGGAACTACAATTCCCATCATCCCTAGCTAAAAGGACCAGTGGTCAGGGATGGTGGGAACTGTAGTCTCAAAACATCTGGAGGGCCGGAGTTTGCCTATGCCTGGTGTATAATGAAGGCACCAGGTGAGCCTCTCTGGGAAGAGTGTTCCCCAAAAAGGGAGCCACTGCAGAAAAGGCCTGTTCTCATGTTTCCACCCTCGACCTCTCATGGAGGAGGCACATGAAGAAAGGCCTCAGGGGATGATTTCAGGGTCCGAGTAGGTTCATATGGGAAGAGGCGGTATTGCAGTTGTGTGAATCTCTGACTCCAGGAAACCAGCCTGAGGCTAATGCAGGCTGCAATGGATAAGAGACAGAGCTTTGGTTTTTAGCTCAGACTGCAAGATATTTATAATCTAAGATATTATGCCTTATGTTGGGATCAGTATGCGAAATTATGCAACTAAGTGGATGTAAATTTATTTGTTCTAAGTTGTTTTGAAGTTCTGTAAGGCTGGATTTAGGCACATCAAAGAAGCGTTTCAGTTAAACACGTTGTAAATTTCATAAAGGGAAATCACGTTGACAGAAGACGGGACTCCACAGCGCCATCTGGTGGGTCACAGTGTTAGAACGCATATAAAAGTGTTTTACTTTACTAATATAAGTAAAGCTTCTGAACCATATTTTTGGGCTCTCGTCCATGAATTGGCACCATCCTCTTTTAAAGGCACCCTCTTTTAGTGGCCATCACTGGCACTGCTACAAGTCCCATCTACCAAAGCCAGCATAGTAAATGGTCAGGAATGATGGGAGTTGAAGTCCAACAGCATCTAGATTGCCACAGGTGTCCCCACCCCTGTACTAAGAGATCAGCTACAAAATAGCACCTCTGACCTACAGCACTGCATACAGGATTACTGGGCACTCCAATTCCAGCTCCATTGACTGCTGCTACCTGGACGCAGTATTTTTGCCCATTAGCCAGGCCTGTCACTTCTAGGCTGTGTGTTTCTCCACCCACTGTTCTGTTAGAGGCTGAGTGAGTTTCATTGCCCAGGAACCAGACCTGCAAACACAAGGCGAGAGAAGAAAAAAGTCAGCCTGTCTCACACAGAGCGGCACAAGACGGCAATTTCTGCAGAACAGAAGCACACATGAGAGGAACCAAATATATCCTGCACAGAGTCACACATCTAGCAAAGCAGTAAGAGATAGATGCAATGTTGGGGAAAGACGCCAAATAACAGGGGGTGGCTAAAGCTAAGTTTTTTTCCAGTCTGTGGGCTGCATTTCCGGGGGGGGGGGCACATGCCAGTAGTGTGTGAAGCCAGAGGAATTGATTTATTGATTGATTTTATTATTTATTTATTATTATATTATTTATTTTTATTATTTATTTTATTATTTATTACTCATCTGTCTGGGTTGCCGCAGCCACTTTGGGCAGCTTCCAGCAAAATATAAAAACATAACAAAACATCAAACATTAAAAACTTCCCAATACAGGGCTGCCTTCAGGTGTCTTCTAAAAGTTGTATTGTTATTTATCTCCTTGACAGCTGAAGGGAGGGCGTTCCACAGGGCGGGTGCCACTACTGAGAAGGCCCTCTGCCTGATTCCCTGTAGCTTCACTTCTCACAGTGAGGAAACCACCAGAAGGCCCTCGGAGCTGGACCTCAGTATCCAGCTGAACAATGTGTGTGGAGACACTCCTTCAGGTATACAGGGCCGAGGCCATTTAGGGCTTTAAAGGTCAGCACCAACACTTTGAACTGAGACAAGAGATGAGGCAGGCTGCTGGAGAATCTGGGGAGTTTCAGTATAAACAGATCTAGCTCTGAAGAGGACTGTATACTATACAGAAACGCACAACCCCACCTTTTGTTTTTAAATGCCCAAATTAGAAAGAGCATAAATTCCAGTTCCCCTGAAATGATTTCTACAGGGGTAAAAGGGACGGGTTGGTGGCACAGCCTCGCAGCTCAGCCATGCCTGTGCAGACACATTTTCTAAGCAGGGAAGTGTTTTCCCAACTAAGTCCTTCTCTATACTTTCTAACTAAAGAGTATACTGTGTGTCTGTCCCTTAGTTAGAAAGTATGGTGAGGGACTTGGTCATGGAAGAAGGGCTGGGTTTAAGAATGGGGGAAGGCGAGGATTGGAAGTCAAGCACTTTGAATTGTGCTCGGAAACTTACTGGGAGCCAGTGAAGATCCCAGTTTAGGCAAAAGTGGGCAGGGCAAGGAATGTAAAATTTTATCTCTGTAAAGTAGACTAGTTTCTACAAACACACACACACACCTGCCTTGCCTCCACCCAGACAGGCAAGAAGCAAAGTTAGAATTCAAGGACACATTCTAGCCAAGTAAAGACACTTGAGGGGTGAAGCAGTACCAGTGAGGGGTGTGACCTGCTGAGAATTCTGAGGGCCAGGTCGAGATGTCAGGAGGGCCACATTTGACCCCCAGGCTTGCGATTCCCTACCCTGCCATGGAACGTAAGTCCAGAGTCAGTGCACCTGCCGTACATGCATAATATACAAGGAGCATGACAGCAGACAAAAGAGAAAACAAGCCTTGAAATGGCAAAGTAAGAACCAGATGAGGTGTGGGTAACCTCTGGTCCTTCAGATGCTGCTGAACTTCATCTCCCACCATCCCTTCCTTTGACCATGCTTCTTAGGGCTGATGGGAGCTGTAGTTCAGAAACACCTGGAGGGCCAAAGATTCCTCATGCCTGTAATTATTTCAGGAAACATAAAGAAACGTAACTGCATGCCACTCAAGCACATCTCTAGTTTCCCCAGTTTCCTCAAGTACAACAGCTGGATAATCCTGAAGGGTTGCAACCATAGTTTTAGTTTGATCCACCCCCATGAAATGCTCTATTCCACCAGACCTTGGTGGAATACCACTTCCTCCAGATTCTTTCTATCCATCACCATCAACCAGATATTGTGGTACCCAAATGGCACCAATTCCATTCCTCCTTACCTGGTAACCTTTGATGATGCCATTGTGCATGTCTTGTGGAGGGGGCTCCCAGTGGATGATCACAGTGCCATTCGCATCTTGAAATGTGGTGATGCTGATGCTTTCAGGGGAAGCACCAGGCACTGGGAAGAAAGGAAAGGATAGGGTTACTGAGATACTTTTTAGGAAAAGAAGGAGCAAAAATTACTGTGCAACAGGCCTCCAGCCACATGCTATTATCTACTCTGCCACCTCCTGCCTCCTCCATACAACTCAACAGCTCAAAATCAGGAGTTCAGGACTGAGGGATCCCAATCCTTTGCATGCCTGGTGGATCTCAATGAATTCTCCAAGAGGGGTGGTGAAATTAGCCTTGGGCTGGCACTATCAGCAGAAGACTAGAGAGCGTGGGATGGGGGAAAGTTCACATTTGAATTATGTGCTCTTCATTTCATTTCATGACAACAAGGCAGGGTTCACATGCTGTTGCTCAGTGCTGCCTGGGTTTTGCAAAGGTGCAAGAGCACACAGAAGAATCCTACTGGCCTCCAAGGGCTAGGTCAAAGCTCAGCCACATTCTTTGTAGACAGAAGGTCCTGGGTTGGTTCAGTCTTCAGTTAAAAGAGCCTCAGGTGCCACAGCTAGAAAAAGTCCTGTCCCTGGCACCTTAGAGAACTGTGTCCAGCCAGGTGAGACAATAATGGGGGAAACGGATCAATGGCCAAGGGAACCTGTGGCCCTCCAAATGTTAAGATCCTAACTCATATCACCCCAGATCATTGGCCATGCTGTCTGGGGCAGTTGGAGTCTAAAACATCCAGAGGGTGTCAGTCGTCAGAGGATCTAAATCCCCACGACAGGTTGCCAGGAATGGATAAGACAAGGGAAAGTCCTTACCAACTGCTTTTTATTCAATATTCACAGAGAGAGGCTTGGAAATGCAGCCTCTTGGAATAATGATGTTTCCCCGAGTGAGTATCCACCCCCTCCCTCTCTCCCTTCATGCGTCATCACTATGGGTGCTGCTACCTGCCCTCTGCCTTTGAGCTCTTTGCTCTCCTACTTTCAATGCTTGCCGGGTTCTGGAAGAGGGGGGGGTCGGGAATGCTTTCTAAAGACACTGAATCTGTCAGCGGTCGCCCCTCTGGTGCTTCTTCTTCCTTCCTCTCCCATTATATCCCAGCTTTCCCCCTCATCTTCCTCTGAGCTGTGATCTCCCTCAAATCCCTGTTGTAATTCTGAACTGTCTTCTTCTATGGAAGGGTCAGGCTGGGGAGGCAGTCTCCACCATTCCTCCTCTGCCCAGTGCCTGACAGAGGGCCACACATGCCCAATATAACTCATTTCTTTATGTTCACATGCACCCCACTGCCTAAGGAAAGTAAACTGCTAGGCACAGATCACACCACATCACTGCCTCTAGAGCAGGAACGAGGAACCTGTAGGCCTCTAGATGCCTTGAAGGACTGCAATTAGGTGTAGCCCTGCTCTAGATGTATCTCTGCTCAACTACAACCTCCATTGTCCCCAGCCATTAGGATGTGGTGACTGGGACTGATGGGAGTTGGAGTCCAACAACATATGCATGGCCACTGGTTCTCCACCCATGTTCCAGAATATTTAGCATTCAAAAAGAGGAAGTGCTGAAGGGTCGTACCTTCTTCTGGGATCCAGAGGTCCCTTACGTTGCTGTCCAAGCCATAAACCTTCCCTGAATATGGTTGCACCTTGAACTCATACTTATAACCTCTCTCAAGCCCTGGGACGATGGTACGGTGGTTGCTTTGGACATGCCATTCAGCCCAGTGTGTGGTCAGAGGCAACAGGGAGCGATAGAACACCACATAGCCATCTATGCGCTGGGAAGAGGAGACAACCTTCAAGACAATAGGTGGGAAATCTGGGTTAACCTCTGGTTTGGAGTAGGAATGGAGAAAATTTGTCAGTTTAAGCTTCTCTCCATTTCTCATTCTTCCAACCTTAAATTCACTTTCCCTGACTCTTTCGGCTTGCAATTTCTTCCTTTAAAAACATCTACACAAAACTGCATACAATGCATGCATTTAGTTATGCAGTTTTGACTAATATACACATTTTTTTGCAAGCGTTTCCCTCCAATGTAATGTCATTTTCTTCGATATCGTGTGCCTTTTCATGCACACTTTTTGGCTGGAGAATGATGTCATAGAATTTGGAGGCATGTGTGGGTTTTGAAGGATGGCTGCCTTTCAGTTGACTTGTTGGTTCACAAAATGTGAATTAAGCAGGCTTGCCTTAAAATGCAACATGGGTAGATTTCTCACCCAACCCTAAATCAGAGAGAACTGTGATATCTGCAGAAACCACAGCATTGTTCGGGTCAAGCGACTCTTGCAGATATAAATGAGGTCCCTGAGGAACACAAAAGCTATGGGGCAAAGTGGGAATAGACAAGAGCCAAACAGAATCTCCATCCCAAATTAAATTAAATTAAAATTCTGCAAGCTTTTGCAATTCAACTCTGAACAGCCAGCTCAATTCAGCTCAAAATTTGGATTTTGAACATCATTCATGAACAGATTAAAACAGCAGTGTTCAATAAATACCTGCATTTTGCAGCTACTTTTTTCGCTTTCATCCCCACCTCTGCCACTGCAGGAAGTGGGAGAAAGATTTCTGCATTTTACAGGCTTCCTTTGGCTGTGTGCGCCTGTTACCTGAACAGAATTTAACTCCCACCTGTCAGCTGATGAATTAAATCCTGGGTTAAATCATCCTGGGAACAGGCATCCACACTTAATGCAGAACTAAAACCTGTCTTGCTGAAGTCACGTCAGCTGAATGAGAGGTGGTCATGATTTGGGGAAATCACTGTGTGGGCCCAAATGGAATGGCCCATGGGTTTAGAGCATGCTGCCCCCATCTGTGTGCTCTGTTACACCTTTGTTATATCTAATTCACCTTCCAGTGCAGGTGGGCTGCTGGCGTGGAGGGGACAGCAGTGACGTTTGCCAGGTAAACCTTTGCCTCCATCGGCTCCTTCAGTACATCTTTTGGCCTGTCCTGCTTGCTCTGGCCAGTGTCCAGGGGATCTAAAAGCCAAAAAAAACAGACTCAAAGGTGTATCCTTGGAGAACCTGGACTTTACCCAAATTGAGAGGTGATAAGATCAGTCCTTTTGGAGTCACCGCTTCCTTTGCTTTATGCTTAAGTTTGTGCTGCTTTCTTACAGGATATGGTGACCAACGCAGCTCACAATAAATGAAGGCTGGCAACATCAACCCTGTCATTGTGGGAATCGCTTGCAGGCGACCCCCAGTGCCTGGAGACAGAAAGTCCGGTTGTGCATCCATAGCAGTGACCAGAGGAGGAATGACCGCTGGGAGGAGCTCAGAGAGAAGAAACTGCTTGATGCATCTGCAGCAACACAACCAGATGCCTTCATCCAGAGCTGCCATCTATGGAGGGCTGTGGGAGCCAGGGAGCCTCCAATATTTTCAAGAAGGGGGCCACCCACCCCCAATTTTGTGGCTATCCTCAAAAGGACACGCCAGGATGAAGATGCTTGGCTCTGCCTTGTCCTTTTGAGGATCACCAGGGCAACGACAGCGTGTTCCTTTCACAAAGGTAAGGTGGCTGGCGGTGGGAGAGTGGGCTGAGTTGGCCTGGCCGGGTTGGGGGGAGGTGTTGCATATCAACTTCATGCACAAGCGAAGGACCAACCCAATGTTGGTCACAACTCAGTGTCTATGCCTTTATCTGTCCCAGCTGCAACAAAACATGTCTCTCCAGCCACAGCAGGTGCTGCAAACTTCCAACAGTTTGACTTCACCCTCAAAGGTTCACTCCTCCATAATCTCCCAAGGCAGAGGGATGCCAACAACAGCAATTATCAACATACATCATTTTGGCTTTCCTCTATGGCCTTCCCCAACCTGGTGCCCTCCTAGTTGTTGTTAGGCTATAGCGAAAAGGTGAGAAACCTTTTCCAGACAGATGGCCATCTTCCAACAGTGGGCAACCTGTTGAAGATCTCACGCCAGTGGTGTGTAGAGCCAAAGGTAAGGAGTGTGTCCAAAGGCAAAAAGTCAATGGTACCAAAAGCGAAGGTGGCAAAACAACAGGTGTAATTCTCATCCCGCTATGGTAGGCTACCTTCTTGTCACACAGAAGCCAGAGGTTTCTACACACAGGGCTGATCACAGGGGAAGAGGGGGGCATTTGTCCCAGGGCCTCACACCCAAGTAACCATTACTTGGTGTGTGTTTTTTGGCATTTGGTTAATTTCCCAACTTGTTTTTTATGCACATTGAAGCAAATTGTGACACCCTCTCTCAGCTTGGAGCTGCAAAATTTAAGAAAGAAATGTGATTTGGCAAAAGACATAAATGTTCTTGTTAACTGATTTTGTCACATGCTTAACATCAGCTGTTCCCCCCCTCAATTCTTCTGTGCATTTCACAGAAAAGGAGTAGAAAAACATTTGTTAAATTAAAAAAAGAAAACACCTCTCACTTTCTCTCTTCTTTCCGGAGGTGGGCATACGCTCCTATTTTGTTTTCATCTGCTGTCCTTTTTTCACAGCTGCATAATGTTAGGACTTGGGGGGTGGGGGACTAGGCTGTATGATGAGACCCTTCAAATGCCTGGCTGTCCCTCCCCTTCTAATTCTTGGAATAGCCAGGCTAGCTTCCTGGTGAGGTCATTCTTCCTTCAGGCAAACCAGAGCCATTGTCCTAGCTGGCTTGAGGAGCATGCCTGGTCACAGGGGGAGTGGCTTGGGAAGTGGGTGTGGCCTGGGCAGGGTCCCAAGGGCCAAATATTGATATTGATAAGAGCCGCTTACCCTGCACAGTTAAAGATGCTTTGGCAGAGATGGTTCCCACCTGGTTGCGAGCAGTACAGACATATTTCCCGGCATCGTTCATCGTCAAGTGCTGAATCTGAAGGACGTTTTCTCTGTTTACTTCATACCTGTGGGGAGCAGCGGTATGGAACCCACAGTCAGTGACTGAGGCTTTGTTCGCAAATGCATGTTCTTCCCTAAACACAGCTGCAGTGTCCGGAATAGGGCCTGCATGTGTGAAAGAGTCATCACAAGTCCACTCACCCCTTTTAGGTTTGCTGGCGTTGCAGGATGGCAGAGGCTCCTCCAAGGCCCCAATGAGGGGGTAGCATCATCACAGCCCCATATGGATGGGGGCATGGGCATAAACCCGTGCCTCCTATCAGAGGCCAGATCTTAGCCTGCATCCTGGAATGGCAAATGAGGATGCAGGCTAGGACATGGGCTGGAACATGGAGAGGAATCAACGGGGTGGGAAGGCTGTTAGAATTCCTGCTCCATGATTGCAGTCATGGGATTGTTGTCTTTCACTTGACGGTGTATGTTTTGACTCCAAAAAGTGGGAAGTGACGGAAACAGGATGTTTGTGTTACTGTGTTCCGTGAAGTGGGACTATTGTCCTTTGTTCATTCTCTTTGCTGTCTGATACTAGAGAGGGAGCCATGTTGCAGTGTTCGTTGTGTGTTTATATGTAAATAAAGTAGATTAGCCAAAATGCAAATTCTGTTACACAAGCTGTGAAGACTCTGCGGATCCCTAAGTGTGCCGATGTCTGTTGGCATCGGTCACTGTGATGTTCGGGCAGAAGAAAGCTTTTGAAGCTCCCAAACAACTGACCAGGAGGGAGAGAACATGCCAGTCAGGCTTGTGTCTCTGCTGGGGTCCTACTCAAGTATAGGATGAGCTCCTGACAAAGGCTTCCCTCAGGTCCGTTCCCTGGCAATTTAAACTGCCCTCACCTGGGGCCCTACCTGCTTTCCCCTCGTCGGGTTTCCCACCCACCCTCCCTTGGTTCAAGCCGATGTTTAAGGACTTTGCTGTGGCTACGGTGGTTGCCGTTTTATGGGGCCAGGTAGGAATTTGTCCACCGGGCCAATTGGCTCCAACCCAGTGGTTTTGCCTACCTCATAGCAATCGTTACAGCTTGGTTGGACATTGGGGCAATCCTTTGTCTTGGATGGAGGGGAGGTTGTAGTCTCTGCCTGCCCCTCCAAACGCTGGGGTATCCCATTAAAGGGATCCAGGGGGAATGGCCATGTCTGTGTGCCCAGGGGGGCCAGGGCCGAAGGCACTCCCCCAGATGGTGGTCTCTGCAGGGGTCACCCTATTTGATGTAAGTCTTAGGACACCCCCACCCACCCAGATTAACCTATGCATCACTTCCAGTGGGCAGGATAGAATCATTTTGATTGCCCCATGCCCAAGCCCTCTTTCATCTCTATTCAATGAAGTTATGGCCTGTTTCAATCCAAACCAGTCTATGTTGTCCTTTATTTGTCTGCAGGTTGGGGGCAGAGGAGCACAATGCCTGGAACCCACAAGAGCAAATGCCAAGGACTCTGTTCTGATGTCATGCTACTCTTAGCACCGTATGTTCCAGGGGAGGCCATTCACACATCCAGCTCAAGGCACGCTCTGTGTCACTCTGATGGTAATGTTAAGTGATGAGATAAAACATTGGAGCAGCCTTGCAAATTGGCCCTGGATAGCTCAGTTGGCTAGAGAGTGGTGCTGATAACACCAAGGTTGCAGGTTCAATCCCTGTATGGGACAGCTGCTCATTCCTGCATTGCAGGGGGATGGACAAGATGAACCCTTCCAATTCTATGAAAAGCTACTAGTCTATGATGATGATGATGATGATGATTCTTTTTTAAAAAGACCAACTTGCAATAAAAAATTACTGGCCTGCTAAGAGGTGAGTAGTCTGCATAGCCATACACAGAAGAAAGAAAGACTGATCTGTCCAACGCTAAATGACCCAGAAGCTAGATCCAGCAATGTTTGGCTTCTTCTATTTCCACAGTTTACCATTAGGCTCATCTTTAGGATTTGCCACCCAGAGAACAGGGTGCTAGATGGGCCTTTGGTCTGATCCTGCAACCAGGCTCTTCTTAAGCTCTGCCTTTGTTCCTCTGAGCTGTCTGGCAATAGCTAGGTGACTTAAAAGCAAAACCTGAGGAATAAATCTACAGTGGGAGCAGCATCAACCCTTTGGTGTGCTTCCTATAAACACCAACTTTGAGACCTATTCTGACATTTGAATGGCATATATTAATCTGCAAGTGTAATTTAAGATGGATGTTTATTGTATTGCGAATGCAGGGGCGAAACTTTTCTGTTGTTGTTTTCCCCCCTGTCTCTTTTTTCTTCTTCTGTCTTTAATAAATTTACAAATAAAAAATCAATTAAAAACACACACAATTTGATCTTCCTTTCACAAGCTGCAATGCAGTGGCCAAGCAGAGAGTGACAGCCAGAGAAATCCTCTGAATCTAACAGGTATCCTCACCTTCCGGAGGGAAGCTCTCCCGTTTCCTTGTGCCATTGGATGGCGGGTGTTGGATCTCCGTGGACTCCACACATGAACAGGACAGTGCTGCCAAGCTTGGCCACGACATCACTAGGCCTCCGAGTGAATACTGGTTTTTCTTGGATAGGAGAAGCAGACAATCTAATCAAACCAAAAGTCCCTTAGGGTTATGGAAGCTCTGTTAACTAGCAGAGTGGGTTTTATGGGGTCAGAGCCCACCAACATCTACTCAGAGTAGACCCCTTGAAAGTATTGGGTCTAAATCAGCCATGTCTCTTAATTTCAAGGGGTCAGAGTGGCTCAGAGTGGCTTACAAGCAATAATAAAAACAAGATGAATGATTACAACTTAAAAACAAAAATAAAATACAACATTAAAATAATGAAACATTAAAATATTAAAATGTAGCCTCATCGCAGGAGGAGAAGGAAAAGAAAAAAGAAAGAGAGGGAGGGAGGGAGGGAATCAAATTGGCTCCAAGCCAAAGGCCAGGCGAAACACCTCTGTCTTACAGGCCCTGCGGAAAGAAATCAGATCCTGCAGGGCCCTGGTCTCATGAGGCAGAGCGTTCCACCAGGCCGGAGCCAGAGTTGAAAAGGCCCTGGCTCTGGTTGAAGCCAATCTAACTTCCTTAGGGCCTGGGACCACTAGGGTGTTGTTATTTATGGACCTTGAGGCTCTCCGTGGGGCATACCAGGAGAGGCAGTCCCGTAGGTACGAGGGTCCTAGGCCGTGAAGGGCTTTAAAGGTCAAAAGCAGCACCTTAAATCTGACCCTGTACTCCACCGGGAGCCAGTGCAGCTTGAAAAGCACTGGGTGAATATGCTCCCATGGCAAAGACCCCGTGAGGAGCCTCGCTGCAGCATTCTGTACTTTAATAATCACAGCGAGAGAACAAAGAATCCCTGTCCTAGGAATGGCGGTGCTCCCAATTAAGGGTTTCACCCACTTCCTCCCTAGTCACCCACGTCACTACTGTGTCTTGTACCCTGAGCTCATAACCACTGTGCCTTCTGTGCTGCCACCTTATCAGGTCTTCTTGACCTTGGGCTGAGCGAATGAATGCTTTCCAGAGACAGTGACTCTGTTAACTCTCTCTCTCCCAGTGCATCTTCTCCTAGCTGTTCCCCATCCAGTATTTCCCAGCTTTTGCCTTCTGAACTATGTCCCTCTGCAAACCACTGTTCCAAATCTATACTGTCCTCCTGCTCCTGGGAAGATTCAGGATCCTGATCAGGAGCAGGGGAGGGGGAGGCTCCCACTATTCCTCCTCAGTGCAGCCCTCCTCAGCACGGTCCCTGCCACCTGGGGACTGAACCTGGGACCTTCTGCTTGCAAGACAGGTGTTCTGCCACCGAATTATGGTCTTTCATATTCAGTTCATATTCTGGATCTGAATACACTAAATGATCCAGCTGCTTATAATGATTCCACATCCCCAAAGAAAGTGTTTTTCGTCATCATCATCATTTATTATTTATACCCCGCCCATTTGGCTGGGTTTCCCCAGCCACTCTGGGCAGCTTCCAACAAAATATTAAAATACAATAGTCTGTCAAACATTAAAAGCTTCCCTAAACAGGACTGCCTTCAGATGTCTTCAGAATCACTTCCCCTTTCAAAAAATTGACTTTCTAATATGTTTCCCATTGGCTAAGTAAATACCTTGGTCCTGCCAGCTTCAGTACGATGCACAAATTCAATACCTGATGGTGGTGGAAATGATGGGAAACAGATACCATGATAATTCAACAGTTATGGTTGAGCAATGCTCTCGTTCTCTCCATAAGCACTTCTGTACTCTGCGCAGTTAGGTGAAGCTCATGTCTATACATTTTGCCAATCAGCCCCAATGTGGCACTTATCAGTGGTGTAGAGATTCTCACCAGCTGATGGAACACCCGCCAAGGGCATAGCTCACCCTGGTGGGGAAAGATGGGAGGAGCAATCCCTGTTCCCTTCCTTACCCAAAATGGAGACCAAGGCAGCTCTGCTTGCTCGCTCTCCTACTTGATTGGTGGCCATGCAGACATATGCTCCCGCATCACTCTTCAAAGCATGCGCTACCAAAAGCTTTGTGTTGGTCACCTGTCAAAATGGGGTGAGGTAGGGGAGAAAGAATATGTTGGAGCTCCACGAGTATTTACTTGTCCCTTTTGATGTGTGGCATAATGGTTAGGGTGTTGGACTATGACCTGGGAGACCAGAGTTCAATTCCCCACTGGGCCATGAAGCTCAGTCGCCTTGAACCAGTCACCAACTCTTAGCCTAACCTTCCTCACAGGGTTCTTGTGAGGATGAAAGGGGGAGGAGGAGAATTGTGTACCCCACCTTGAGTTCCTTGGAAGAAGGTGATATATACCGTATTTTTCGCTCTATAGGACGCACCTGACCATAGGACACACCTTGTTTTAGAGGGGGAGAACAAGGGGAAAAAAATCTCCCCCTCTCCGCTCAGTGCCCCTTCAGCGAAGCGGCAGGAGAAACGGAGCCCCTTCCATTTCTCCTCCCGCTTAGCTGAAGGGGCACCTCCCCTTCAGCGAAAGGAACCCGAAGCCTCCGGAGCGCTTCAGGCAGCTATCTTTGAAGCCTGGAGAGCGAGAGGGGTTGGTGTGCACCGACCCCTCGCACTCTCCAGGCTTCAGCAGAAGGCATCCCGAAGCCTCCCAAAGCCTCCCAAAGCCTCCCGAAGTTTGTGGGGCTGGCAGTGGGGAAAGCCGAGCTTCCCTCACCTCCAGCCCCGGGAGCAGCGGGAAGGCTGTGTGCAGCGTTTCTGCTGCTCCCCGACCTTCTCTTTGGGGAAAGCCACCGCCAGCCCCAAAGAGCAGTTTGGGGAGCAGCAGAAAGGCTGCGCACAGCCTTCCCGCTGCTCCCAGAGCTTGTCGGGGCTGGCGAGGGAAGCCCGGGTCCCCCCCCCCCAGCCCCAGGGACCACACATTCGCTCCATAAGATGCACAGACATTTCCCCTTAGATTTTAAGAGGAAAAAAGTGTGTGTTATGGAGCGAAAAATACGGTAAATATATTAAAATATATATATTAAAAAGTATTGCCATATTGTCTGGGAGTATGTGAAGTGCCTTTTCTTTGGGCAAAAAAAGGACAGTTGGCTTAGCAAGATGGCTCAGCAACTTCTCTACATATTCTTCAAAGCATACACACACACAAACACACACATGACATCACAACATCACACAATACATAATTGTGCAAAATAACTTCAACATAGCAATGACAACACAGTGCACAGTACAATTCCTAAGCCCACTAAGTATATCCACTTGGTGGATTTATTTTCAGAGAAAATATAGCTAAGTTCCTCAGTGTAGCCATCAAAGATGGGAAACTGGGATACAACTGTTAATGAGAAGATGAATTCCAAGCCAAAGTTGTCTGCAGTTTAAAATTAGTTTTGGTAATGGGGTTGTTGTTGTTTTGTTAAAAATAAAAGGCAGAATCTGTGTGCATGTATGTTGCCTTTTTATCCTCTCTACTGTGGTTGTTGCGGCTACATTCCCATCTTAAAGCACCCCCAAATCCTGGGAACAGTAGTTCTTGGAGCTACAATTCCTGGCGCCCTTAAACAAACTATAGTTCCTGGGATTTCCTGGGCTTTAAAAGATGTGGTGCAATTATGATTTGATAACTATACACTGTATCTGATATGGGCTGTGTTTATTGATTGATTGATATCATTTATATCCCACCCTCTTCTCCAAAGAGTTCAAGGTGGCACACATGGTTCTCCCCATCCTCATATAACCCTCACAACAACCCTGTGAGGTCGGCTAGGCTGAGAGATAGTTTCTGGCCCAAGGTCACCCAGTGAGTGAATATTTGAACCTTGATCTCCCAGGTCCCAGTCTAACACTCTAGCCACTACACCACAGCGGCTCTTAAAAAACCACAAAAAGCATTGCTACTAGATGTATTGTTTCTGATTACCTCATAATGACCATTTTCCTCATTTATGGGGACGCCGTTCTTTTTCCACGAAACGGTTGGCTCAGGGTGTCCTCTAGGGGGCAAGCATTCCAGAACCAATTGTTCTCCAGCTGTCACCACCAAGTTGCTGGGATGAAGCCGAAACTCTTCTTGCAGAGCTACGAGAAAACACAAATATATGCTAAATAAAATTCCCGTATGGGGTCAGCAACAGTTCCCAATATTCTTTGGGGGAAGCAATTTGATTTAACTGCACATATGTGAATGTGGCCTACGATTTTGCAGCTGAGTTTGTCAGTACAGTCATACCTCATGTTACGTCCGCTTCATGTTACGTTCTTTCAGGTTACGTCCCGCGGTGACCCGGAAGTACTGGAAAGGGTTACTTCCGGGTTTCGCCGCTTGTGCATGTGCAGAAGTGCAAAATGACATCATGCATGCGCAGAAGCGGAGAATCACAACCCATGTGTGCGCAGATGTCCTGCTGCGGGTTGCTCTCTTTTCATGTTGCGAACGGGCCTCCGGAACGGATCCCATTCGCAACCAGAGGTACCACTGTATGTGTTTGAATCCCACCTGAAAACAACAACCATCTAGAACAGTGGCGTCCAAACTTTTTTCAAAGAGGGCCAGATTTGATGAAGTGAAGGGCCGTGAGGGCCGACCAAAGGGCCGACCAAAGTTGTTAACTTTTTGAGCTTTTTTTATTATGATTTTACCGCAGAGTTGTTGAGCTCTTTTTAGGATTAATGTTGTTGAGGTAATTTAAGGGATTTTACCCCAGGAAATAAACTGCCACAGGAGCCGGATTAAACTGGCCAGCGGGCCGCTTTAGGCCCCCCAAATGGACTTTGGACATGTCTGCTCTAGAAACACCCTAAATTAGCTGCACCAGTAGAGAGTAGCCCTGCACTGGACTACTGATCACGTAATAAAAAATAGAAGTTTAAGGTGCAAAAAGCTGTTCATTGCACATTAGGCAGCAAAGGGGGGTAGGTGTAAAGAATCCTTCTTTTGCCCTCTGGTGTTGACTGTGTTTATGCAAAGGAGCAGGACATGCGACATAGTTTTTAATTACTCAGTCATTTCCAGAGGTTGCATTTTGTAAACAGAATCAAGCACTGATCCAGCTGCCTTTCTGCTCCACCTGACAAAATTAATCTGTTCGATTTGGAGGCTAAACTTCCATGTTCTAACACCAAGGAAGGATGACGCAGTTAAAAGGATCGCTCCTTGAGCGGTTTAATTCCTTACAAATTAAGGGCAAGAGCCAATAATAGATAAACCTGCTACAAACAACAACTTGAATAAGGAAATCGAACAAAATTCCAACCACAAGTCATTGGATGCTGTGAGGGGTAGGGATACTTAAAACAGGAAAAGCTGAACCAGCAGAATCAATCATAAACCATACTAAACTTAAAAGTGAGTTTATTTGGTGCAGCCACTCTGTTGTAACGGCAATAAAGCACATCCCATTAATTTCAATTAGTGTGTTGAGCACATGTTTAACTCTCTCCCATCAGCGTCAATGGTGCTTACCTCACTTGCGCTCGATGATTGTACCCTAAGATTTTTACCACTCTTCAAAGGCTTTGAATTGCCTTTCACATGTTTACTGTATCAAGAGAGCGCTGCAGTATAAATTCCTTAATTCTGGTTTGTATTTTACCATTACTTTGTGGATTCTAAAACACACACACACACACACACATCCAGTTAATGTGTTTTTAATCGTTTTCAATGATGGAGTGTAGCTACATAAACAGAGGAGATGGAGCTTAAACAGGCGCCCAAGTCAATGATGATGATGATGATTATGATGATGATGATGATGATATAGATGTAAGGAATTCAATTAACATTGCCATCCTGCGCGTGCCATTGTCAGAGAAGCCATACCGAGTAGGGTTGCCATATCTTGAAGAGCAAAAAAGAGGACAGCCTGAGCTGCTGTTAGCACACGTGCATCTTTAACCAGCTTGGGCCAAGTCCAAGGGGGAAAAAACCCCCAACAAATGAATAAATAACACCGCCCTGCCCCTCCAAAACCCGACATTTCCTTTAAAATGTAAAAATCCCCCCGGATGGGCATGTTGCACTCCCAAAAGAGGACATGTCCTGGATTTCCCAGACGTATGGCAACCCAAATGCTGAGCTCAGTGGGACTTCTTCCCAGGAACATGTGCATTGAATTGCAGCATCGATTGCCTGCAAGTGTGTAGTGTGGAGCTAGTGTCCACCTTCAACCATGGTACGAGGCCGTGCAGCTGAGAAAACTCTGCAACACACACACACACACACACACACACACTGTTTCACAACAGTTGCTAGTCCAGAATAAACATACTAGCTCACATGCTCAGGTGCACGAAAGGCAGGAGTGGGAATCTTTGGTCCTTCGGATGTTGCTGAACAGTAGTTCATCAATGCATCCTAGCAAGCATGCTTCCTTGCCTTCACTTTTTGCACATAAAAAAAGACTGAAAGAAAGAAACCTATTTGGAAACAAGATGCTGGACTAAATGGGCCTTTGGAGGCTTCTCAAAATTATCATTTTTCCAAGGGTCAGTTTGCTGGACTTTACAAGTAGCCATTTAATGCCATCTGTAGTCCCACTTCACTCAAAGTGCCATCAACTGCTGCTCTTTTGAACAATACAAAAGACCACCAGGCCATCAAAAAGAGGCCTGTTGACCAAAAGGCCTCCCCCCCCCCACATCAACACTGCAGGTTGCATGTGATGCTGATGCTAACTCAGAGCAGATTCATAGAAATGAATGAACCTAAGTGAATCAGGTCCATTAACTTCAGGATGCCTACTCTGAGTAGGAAACTTGCATTGCATACCACTCCCTTTCCCAAAGAGGCCAGCCACAAAGGTGGACGTAGGGCAGCGCCACCAGTTCTGCCACACTGCGTACTGAGCCTCGGGGGCGCCACAGGGCACTGTAACTATGATGTCATGAATTGAACAGAACAGAAGGGGAGAGAAAGGGGTGCTGAATTTTGGGCTCATACAAGGTGCCGCTGAACTTTGAAAGACCAAAGTCCACCCCTGCCAGGCAGATACCTTCAAGAAACCCACAAGCGGAACATGAAGGGAGTTGCAGTTCTCATTTCTTAGTACAGAAAGAATTGATCTGATGTGTAGAGATCTTTCCTATTCTACTTGGTTCAAGAGGGTTCTGGAAAGTTTTCTTTCCATATGAAAGAAACAGGTAGAAGGTTCTTGTTTGGGTTATTTCTTCTGAGAAACTGAGTAAAGCTGGTTTAGACTGGTTCTCTTATCTTACTGTCAAGGCCATGCTGACTATAATAATAAGGCCAGAAGAAGCCTGGGCTCTGAACTTACTCTTTCTGTCTCTTTGTTCTGGTGTGCTGTTCTGTACGCTATAGTGTTAGGGTTTAGTCTTATTATAAGTCATTGTAAGTTTTATTGTAAGTGCTGCAACTGTGCCAATCCTGAATGTACTGCCGTACCTTGGTTCTCGAATGCCTTGGTACTTGGACGTTTCGGCTCCTGAACGCTGCAAACCAGAAGTGAGTGTTCCGGTTTGCGAACGTTTTTCATCCAAAACGTCTTCTGTGGCTTCCGATTGAGTGCAGGAAGCTCCTGCAGCCAATCGGAAGCCGTGCCTTGGTTTTCAAACTGTTTCAGGAGTCAAACGGACTCCCGGAACAGATTAAGTTCAACAACCAAGGTATGACCGTGTTGGATTTGTGACCATTGTGCTTCAGCAAAGCTCTGCTGGATGAAGTACAATTGCCCCTGGTCTATTTTTTGGAAACTCTGCATCTTGTTTAAGTTTTTTCCTCCTTCGGACCAGCAAAGCTCAGCTGGCCAACAGGGAGAAGCCCTCTCCTGCTGTTACTACCCATCTGCCCTATTCACAGATACAAGCCACTGAACCTGGAGTTTCCATTTAGCCATCAACGCTAATAGCCATTGATGGGCTTATCCTCCATATATTTGTCCAATCTCCTTTTGAAACCATCTAAGCTAGCAACCATCACCCCATCCTGTGGCAACAAAATGAGAACTAGCGTGGCTATTTATGGGAAGCCGTCTTCCTGCAGTTTCTTCTGCTTCAAATATAACAATTGCCTTGACAACCCGAACTGGGAACACAATCAGAAGGAGAAACCCACAGAGAGGGAGAGAGGCAGCCTTTCCCCCTTGCCTTCAAGTCTTCTGCCTGCTTCCTGCATTCATCCCTCCTGAAGGATGTGACTCCTTTGTAATATAATCAAAAGTCCAGGAGATGAGTCAACTTCTTACAAGCAGCAACCTGCAGAGACCGTACCTTAGGATGTTATTGCTAGATATTTTTAGATGGTTAAACAAAATAATCCTTAATTGTTTCCAAAAGTTTCCCGCCCCATGTTTCCCAGCACAGACCAAGAGAAAAGATTAGGCTGCATTGCAGCGACTGCGCTGTAACAAAGAAATAGGTCAATTCTACTGCCGAAGAAGGATGGTAGAGGACTACAGATGGTGGAGAAATTTGGTTGATCTCCATTTAAATGGGAACCTACCTAACAGACACTTCCCAATGCAATCTGCTAACCAAAAAGCAGCCATTCTTGAAAATTCGCACTTTCCTGAATTTTGCATTGAAATTCTCCAAACAAATAATGCACCAAAAAAAGGATGTCTATTGGGGAAAGTGTGTTCAAAAATATGCATATTAGTGAAGATAAGACATAAAATGAATTCATATTAGGAAATAATCAGAAACTATGGGGAAATTGTGCACGAGAATGTGCATATTATGCGGAAATTGCTCTAAAATGCTACTTAAAAATAAAATCACAAACTGATGCAGAAATGTAGAGACCTGAACTTGCAACTGGGAAAAAAGAGAAATTGAGAGAAGCAAAAATTAACAGATGTGCCCATACCGGACTAATGGAGGGGGTTATATTTGCTGTAGAAATGAGAAAAGCATCTCAACATCTGGGAGGGAGACAAATTTAGCTGCCCCTGACCATATGGGAATGTAAATATGACTTCCTAGTGCATAAGTCAATACACAAATATTTTTTTAAGCTAATAAACTCAGAAGGAGGATGATCTAGAATCTGTTAACATTATAAGCGGAACCTATTACAAAACGTCCCAGTGTGGAGTGCTTCTTGTTCAGGGAATCAGCCAACTAGCCATGCCAGCTTCCAAGATACTCCACCCCTTTCCTCCTCCATCCAAGTTTTCCATTATTCCCTTTCAACAGTTAGTCAGCATCCCATGGCCATAGACTGTCTTCAGTCCACATTGGGACGTTTATGGTAGTTCCCCAGACCACCTTTTAGGTTTGGCTCCCTAAAGATTTTGTGCAACAATACCTC
Source organism: Podarcis bocagei (assembly GCF_964188305.1). Lineage (NCBI taxonomy): Eukaryota > Metazoa > Chordata > Lepidosauria > Squamata > Lacertidae > Podarcis > Podarcis bocagei. The sequence goes on along the minus strand of NC_138141.1, from coordinate 12,759,496 downwards.
TTGTGCTGGAGGTGTTGGGAGAACTGAGATCACGGTTAGTGAATGATGGCTTCCCACTTTGTTCCATATGTATGAGGAAGCTGAGAATTTTAATTGGCTTTTGTGATCATAGGGTATAGGAAAAGAAGGTGGTACTTTCTTAAAGTCAATCAGTCTGGAACAAAAGCTTGTGTATGTAATGCTGGTCTTTTCAATCACAAGAAATTATTTTTTTATTCTGTATATTTAACAAACAAACAGAGGAAACTGCCTTGTACAAACCACTGGGCTACGGGACCTCCCTCTACAAAAATAAGACTATATATCCAGCCAGCCCACTATGGTCTGCTCTGACTGCCAGCATCTTTCCAGTGACTCAGACAGGGAAAGGTCCTCCCATTATCTGTTACCTGACCCTTCTAACTGGAGATGTCAGGAACTGAACCTGGGACATTAAGCAGATGCTCTGTCACTGAGCCAGGTTTTTTCTAAGCTACAATCACGATATTAAGGTAAAGGTAAAGGTACCCCTGACCATTAGGTCCAGTTGTGACCAACTCTGGGGTTGCGGCACTCATCTCGCTTTATTGGCCGAGAGAGCCGATGTACAGCTTCCGGGTCATGTGGCCAGCATGACTAAGCCGCTTCTGGCGAACCAGAGCAGCGCACAGAAACGTCATTTACCTTCCCGCCGGAGCGGTACCTCTTTATCTACTTGTACTTTGACGTGCTTTCGAACTGCTAGGTGGGGAGGAGCAGGGACCGAGCAAGGGGAGCTCACCCCGTCGTGGGGATTCGAACCACCAACCTTCTGATCGGCAAGTCCTAGGCTCTCTGGTTTAACCCACAGCGCCACCTGTGTGGGTTAAACCATATTAATCAATTCAAAATGTTTCGGTCAGCTAAAATGCTATCCCCCTTTTAAAATAAATGTGTTGGTTCATTAAATGGTATGAGACCCACAGACTTGCTATTTGAAATGGTCCAGCTGGGCATTTTACCTCCTCACTCTGCACGATGGGCTGATCTAACATGAAGCAAAAATGCCAAAACAACACCAGCCTCCTATTGACTTTGTTTCAGAGACCCACACAGAGGCAGTTGGGGGGCAGGGAGCAGAGGAAAAACTGGGAGCCTGTCTGGAATTGGCTTGCATGTTTCGCATCGCTCCACAGCAATGCAAGACCCAATGCACATCCGGGGAGGGGAACGATTTGCTTGCACGTGCTCAAACAGCGAGTCCATGTGGCGCACTTAATGTAGTGTTGCTAACAGAAGCATCTCCCAAACCATCTTCGCCTGCATGAATATTTATAGCTGCCAAACACCACTGCGAACCTTCACACTGGGCCACGAGAGCCGGATGGAGCCTGATCGTTAATGAAGTGTTAATTGGAGGGTCTCCCAGCCTGAATATTAAAGAGGGTTTTTAATTGTGCCAATAATTAGCACTGTGAAATCCTGCAAGAGAGACGTTGTGGGCTTAAAGGTGGGGAAGATGGTGTGGTCCAGGGGCATGCCTGAGATGGGGGCATTTGATATCTCTGTACTACCCTGGGGATGCAGAACATGGAATATAGGAGTAATGAGAGTAGCTAGAAAGTCAAAAGTATTTATAAACACAAAACACACACACAGCAGAACTTTTCTTAATTGTTGCTCTCAGTATGCATATATTTCATTGTATTTATTTATGGATGAATGGCATTATTATTCTCTCCCGCCTGAATACGAGAGGCAAAATGTCTTCCCCTGATCCCCAATCCTAGTTCAGCACACTAAACACTACTGTATCTAATTGGATGGGATCAACAGCGTTGAATTCACTGGGTGGCATTGAACCAGCCCTTTTCTCTCAGTTTTCTCATCTGTAAAATGGGAGCAGTTGAGGCCTTGGCTCACGACTGCTGTGAGAGGAAAATGTGAGGCAAGGAGCACTGAAAGTGATATTAGCATGAGTTTAACAACGTGGACATTCCCTGCTAGCTGTTTGGCAATAATTTAGTGGCTGATCTCCAACCACAACTGTCAGGGGTTCAGGAGCAGAGGCACAGGAAAGGGAGGAAACAGAGAGTGAGGGGGAGGAATCCGAAGGAAATATGAGCGATGACAGCGGCCCGAGATCTCTGAGTCTTTCCAGTGAATTGGAAGATTCACAGAAAGGGGCGCCAGTGGTCAGAGCAAGGAGGGCGCCTAGGGGGACACCCCAGGAAGAAGGGACCAGAGGGGACTCAGAGAGCAGCAGTTGGAAATCGGGACCAGCTTCCCCACCAGAGCGCAGTAGGGGGGAGGGGTCCCAGGAATCGGGATCAGGCGGCTCGCCGCAAGCGGGAGGGCATGAGTCAGGATTGGCCACACCTCCATCGGGGAGCGAGGAAACGGTCAAGAGGAAGGTTGAAGGCTGGGCGCGCGCGCCAAGTTCAAATGCACAGGAAGGCAGCACAGTAAGCAGCCCGGATAGGGAGCCAGGTCCTAAAGCCCGCCGCAAGGAGGGAGAAGAGTCCGGGGGGTCAGCGTCAGAAGAGTCCAGGAAGGAAGAGACCACGGGGGGCAGAGGGACCCAGAGGAGGAAGGAAAGACGGAAGAGGTGGAGTAAGGCTAGAGTATTAAGTTGGTGTACAGGAGGCGGAGACTCAGACGGAGCTTCGCCGGTCTAGCTTCTAAGACGTAGAGCTGCGCGCTGCGGCTTGGAAATGGAAACTGTAACTCAATAAAGACGTTTGTACAGTACTGCCGGCTAGCGTGGTCCTCTGTGAGCTGGGACCTGGAAGCGGCTCTGACAACAATAATAAAAATTGGTTGGTTGGTAGGTAGGTATCAAAGAACTAATTCAAACGAACAGTCCTCCAGGGACTGTGGATCATTTCAGTTTGCAGGTGGGAGGTGTATATTTGAAAGTTCTCCCATGTTAAAAGCTCCCTGCATGTGAAAATCGAGTACAGGAGGGACAGTTTGTCCTGAGGACTTTTCTCTTACATGGTAGCTTTCCATGCACAGGTAAAGGTTTGCTTGTAAGAATATAAGAACACAACAATAACTTGCTAGATCTGGCCAATGGCACACCTGGCTGAGCAACCTATACTCACAGTGGCCAACAAGATGTCTCTTTTAAGTTGCTCACCATCATTGCCTCCTGTGGGAGCCAATCCCAAGTTTAACTAGGAACTGTGTGGAGTTCTTTCTTTTGTCTGCCCTGTTTCTTAAGGTAAAGGTAAAGGTAAAGGGACCCCTGACCATTAGGTCCACTCGTGGCCTAATGCAGTGCTCATCTCACTTTATTGGCCAAGGGAGCCGGCGTACTGCTTCTGGGTCATGTGGCCAGCATGACTAAGCCGCTTCTGGCAAACCAGAGCAGCGCACAGAAACGCCGTTTACCTTCCCGCTGGAGCGGTACCTATTTATCTACTTGCACTTTGACGTGCTTTCGAACTGCTAGGTTGGCAGGAGCAGGGACCGAGCAACGGGAGCTCACCCCGTCGTGGGGATTCAAACCGCCGACCTTCTGATCAGCAAGTCCTAGGCTCTGTGGTTTAACCCACAGCGCCACCCGCATCCCCGTTTCTTAAGGTAAAAGCATTTAAACAGTCTTTACAAATAATGCACACCTGCAGTCGGTGGCATAGTCTAGGGAAAAAGTTCATAGGCCCAAAGAAACAAGATCTCACCGTGGGTGGGAGGGATTGGATTTAGTTCACATTTAAAGGTAAATCTCCCTGCCTTGTGCTTTCCAAAACAATATACAAAATGAAGACCGGCTTCAAAATGTGCACTTCTCCAAATTTTGCAGTGCCATTTTCCAGCCAAGTAACACGTACAAAAATGCATCTACTGAGATAAAGCATGTGTATTAGTGTAAATAGCATACTATTAGTGTAAATAGCATACAAGAATGAATAATGTTGTGGGAAGCTGCCTTGCAAAAAAAAAAAAGTGCCTATTTGGCAAAGTTAGATACAAAAATGTGCATACAAGGAGAAATTTGCACTCAAATCTGAAGAAATTTTCAGGAGGGCTTTATTCCACCACCACCACCACCCATCAAATAATGTGGAGAATTGAACTTAATACTGGACAAATGAGAAAATCGAGAGAAAAGACAATGGACAGATTTGGCAGTCCCTCAAGGGTGGATCTATACAAGGGGTGGGGGAATGCTAAAAATAAGCCATAAATTAAATTGTTTTAACCAAGGGGGGGAACCTTACACAGAGTCCCCCCCCCCCGGTTAAAACAATTTAATTTTACACAAATTGCATAGAAAAGTTTTCTGCTCTACAGTGCCATCTGGTGTAGCATGTTTATAACGTATTTAACATGCAGTTTTTGACTAATGTAGGTGAGTCCCTAGTCCCACCCAGACAGCCCCACCATGCTACAATAGAAGTGGCTTGCCCAATATGCAACTCTCCGAGCTGATACCAATGCCTTACCTTCCACATAAAGAGACGCATTCTTGCTAACGGCTGCACCCAGGTGGTTTCTGGCCACGCAGTTGTATACCCCCTCATCCGATTTCCCCTTCCTCTGGCTGAGACGTAAGAAGAAGAGGGAGCCACCCGGCAGGAGGGTGCGTTGGGAGGGGCCATCGTCTTTGTTTGTCTTCACATACTCGCCATTGCGATACCACTCAATGGTGGGTGTCGGGTTCCCGGCCGCACGGCAGTTCAAGGTCGCAGCCTGGTCCCAGCGCACCACAAGGTCAGAGGGGTGATCGATGATATATGGTACAACCTCCTCTGAACGAGACTTCGAACCTGGCAGAATAAGAAACAGGGAGGGAGGGACAGAAAAAAAAATAAACTTCATTCTCCCCCATCAAACACTTTTTTGTCTTTCCATTCCTTTGCTGGGCTACTTGCCACCTACAGTAACATAGCACTGGGTTGACTCAAAAGTTCCAAACAAACCAGTAGCAAAGTAACCTATGCCATATTTTTGCACCCTGCATTGTGCCAGTGCTAAACAAGTAAAACCCCTGTGTTGCAAACACAGTAATATCCAAGGCAACACGATGACCAAATACAACAATGCGATGTCAATATAAACTCTTTATATAATCTCTACAGAATACTGAACAGTATAAAATATATGAAATATGCACTCTCTGCAAAACCAAATAAACAGAAATCTTATAAATCTCTGAAAATCACAAAATATGCACTCTTGATGGATTCTCTTGAAAACATAGAACCAAATAAACATAAGTCTTATAAGTCTCTGAAAGTCTTTGTAGACTATGCAAGTCTCTGAAAGAAGCAATGGGTCAGATTCTTATCTGGTGAAAACAAGCCATAAATCTTTGTTTTATGACGTCCAACACTGCCGAAGTAGTCCGCAAACAGACATAGTGAACAGTGGTTACATAACTTTATGACCACTGCTCCACAGCAATTGTGTAATACACTTCCATTAACCATATAGATGGGTTTATGAAGCATTTCTGTATCCTTCTGCTGTGCTGAAGAATAATTTCACGAAACAGTGAGTATATCCGGAATCACTGTTCACTACGTCTGTTTGTGGACCACTTCGGCAGTGTTGGACATCATAAAACAAAGACTGGAATACTTGGTTTCAAGTCCCTGCTAAGCTGCAAAATGTACGGATGTTGGGTAAGTCACTGTGTGCCTAACCTACAGGGGTATTTGGATGATAACAGCAGGATATTGTGAACACAGCCTCATTGGAGAACCGGATACCCTTGACAATCTTTACACATAATATTTGTGTAAGGTTGTCGTCATGCTGTAGTTCACACAGCCACCAGCAGGTGCTGCTGCAAACGACAGTATGATGAGAGGTCAGTGCCTCTACTGGCCACTTTCCTCCTCCACTGGCGGCTGTGGAAGTGGACTAACAAAGGAAAGAAAGCCTTTCTCCCTTCCCCACCCCTACACCAGCTTCTACTGCTGCTTCAGCAAGCAAGGAAAAAGTCTGCATTTTCAGGCCAACCTGATCACTGCACCAGCTATGGCAGAAGGATGAATGAGCCCGATCCCTGTGGCAGCGGCAGGCTGGTGCACAGGTTAGGCAATGGGCCCAATGGCATTGTGCGATGACGGCAAGACCAGATCCCAGACTGCCTCAGAATGTTCCACTTTGGGGGCTTCAGCCTGGGCTCGGCTGTTGAAGGACTTGCTACCTTGCTTCCTGCTCACGCAAAGGATGATTTCAGTGCCAATGGCATGGTGTTAGTGCCGCCCTGCTGGTGGGTCAGAGGGAGACCAGTAGAACAGCACTTCCATTTAATCCAGCCCCTACCCCACCCTCCCCTAAGGGAGTTTGAATTGCTCTGCCTCTCCCTTAGAATCAGCTCTCCATCCAAAAATATCAAAATTTCAATGATGCATTGCGAGGGTTGCTGAGAACATGAATGTGCCTCAGACATTTCAATGCTCTAAATAACATCACTGTCAGAATCAACAACATAAATTGGTCCTCTTAGACGGCAAACCTATACATACTCCCGGGATTGATCCCATTAGACTGGGTAGACAAGTACAGTATGGCACGCTTGCTCTCCTTATCTCGGTGCCTGTTAGTAACCGCAGTCCATTTTCTAGCCTCTCTGTTTAATGTGAAGCACAATTTTCCCAGCCTTTCAAACTTCTAAAATTTAATGAGAGATGGAGAAAGCCCCAGCCATTGATTTAAGCTTTCTGTAGAATGGCACTCTGCTGCTCCACAGCCTCCGAGAAGCAAACTCATTGTTACTGAGGCAATACGTAGTAATCCCCTCAGAGCTTCCTGTGCAGAATTTCCTGACATTGTCCCCTCGGAAGCAGCAGAAAGTCAAGGACCTTCAGCCACAAAGAATGGACCGGTGGGCCTCTAGGCACCCTTTGAGATACAATAACCCTTTCCCTCCCCCTATTTCCCAGTCAAAAACTCTGCTTTCTGCAACCTGTCTCATGCAAATGTCCAAGTCCAGTAGATAGATAGACAATTTATTATGGTCGGATACCAGCTTATAGGGACGTGGGTGGCACTGTGGGTTAAACCACAGAGCCTAGGACTTGCCGATCAGAAGGTCAGCAGTTCGAATCCCCGGGACGGGGTAAGCTCCCGTTGCTCGGTCCCTGCTCCTGCCAACTTAGCAGTTCGAAAGCACGTCAAAAGTGCAAGTAGATAAATAGGTACTGCTCCAGCGGGAAGGTAAAGGGCATTTCCGTGCGCTGCTCTGGTTTGCCAGAAGCGGCTTAGTCATGCTGGCCACATGACCCGGAAGCTGCACGCCGGCTCCCTCGGCCAATAAAGCGAGATGAGCGCCACAACCCCAGAGTCGGCTACAACTGGACCTAATGGTCAGGGGTCCCTTTACCTTTACCTTTACCAGCTTATAAAACACACTTGGGAGACTTGACCTGGCACCACCATCTCCCGGAAGTCCTCCAAGTCCAGTATTTTCTAGAAGTAGATGTGTTGCACAAGACACCTCTGCCACTATTATCATGCAACCCTTATTCTCCTCGCAGAGTTACAATTCCCAGACTTCCCTGGGAAGAGAGGTTGACTATTAAACCACTCCAAGAATTGTAGCTGTGTGAGGGGAATGGGGGATCTCCAACCAGCGGCATTGCGTGAATTCACAGCTCCTGGGGTAGGCGCATGTGTGCTGGGGGGGGCAGAGGCACGTAGGGTGAAGGAACCGGGCACAGCACCCCAGCCCTCACCACTGGAGTGACTCTGCCCTGCACCGCAGCCAAGCAGGGCTGCGCTGCTCCACCTGCTTGCCCATGCCAGGAGGGGGAGTCTGGCCAAACAACGTGGCACATGGCGGGCCCAACCAGGTGCCCCCAAGCCAGCACCCCCAGGACAGCACTGCCTGCTGCTCCTCTCAATGAGCCTCGGTTCCTCCAACACCCGAAGAGGAGCACCTCACAGGGGGGCTTCGTACCCCTCAAAAATCCATGCCCAGGTCTATGCCTCACCCCGCGCTAAGCCCCTGCTCCTAACAGCACTCAGTGCCCTTAGCAAACTACAATTCCCCAAATTCTTTGACGGAACCAACCATTGCTTAAAGTGCTATGATACTGTCTTAAATGTATAGTGCAGACAGAGACCCAGAAAAATACTTTAATTCCCCCTCTCCCCCCAGTCTTTTGTTGCTGGACTTGGCTATTTGAAGTAAATGAACTTTTCTCAAGTTCAACCCACCCAGAAAGGTCGTTTTCCCTTTCTTTGCAAAAATGTTTTTCCCCTGGTGCTACCACTGAAGCTTCCTGATTCCCCATCTTTCCCACATTCACCGAGCATGACGGCGGGCCGGTGTGTAACATTTCAGGAATTTCCTGCTTTTCAATATTTGTTTCTAAAGAAACATCTAAGCATTCCACCCCACCACTTTTTCATCTGAGCCCATTCAGATTCTGTATTACCATCCCAACAAGAAGCAGGAAATGAGAGCACTGGGCAACAGGATTTGGGCTAGGTGGAGGAAAAGAGAGGGATGGGAAGTATTCATCACTTGGTACAGTGGCTGCAGGTTTCGACCCCCAGAGTGAATGCTGGGGGGGGGGCCTTTCTTCAAAAGGGGATGTGCATTAGCAACAACTTTGTAAAAGTGGCAGTGTTGCTCCCTTTTAGCGTTCTAGAACCAAAGCTCCGTCATCACACGGCAAAGCTTTTCAAAATAAGAAAGAAAGCATTTCATCATTTCCATGAAATAAACACAAAGAAGGGAGCAGGCAGCATCTAAAATAAACAGCTCTCCTATTATTGCTGATCATCTGAGCAAGCTAATGTGAATTAGTAAGAAAAGCAATGGTTGTTTTTGACCTGCGCAGTTCAGGACCCCTATATCGAAAGGGCTGCCATTCTGCCTATGAACCTGCCCAGACCCTGAGATCATCATCTGAGGCCCTGCTGTGCAAGCCCTCCTTCGAGGAAGGCCGGGAGGGTGCAAATGAGAGAATGGGCCTTTTCTCTAACAGCGCCCTGTCTATGGGATGCTCTGCCCAAGAAGGTTGGCTTGCCACAAACGTTGGAATTGTTTTGAAGCCAGAGACGTCTTTGTTTTCCCAGGCATTTGGGTAGTGCCAACAACTGAATGTTTGTTTTGGTGTCCATTTGAAGCTGGATGGGGTGGTTCTCATGGAAATGGACCATTTTATGACACTGAAATCTATTAGGGATGAGGAAATCTGTCCAGTTCCTTGTTTTTCTAGTCCTAAGTTTGGTTCTCCACATTTCTCCACTTCTGGGGTGCCTCAGGGTTCTGTCCTCTCCCCCATGCTTTTCAACATTTACATGCAGCCGCTGGGAGAGATCATCAGGAGGTTTGGGCTGGGTGTTCATCAGTATGCCGATGATACCCAGCTCTACCTCTCTTTTAAATCAGAACCAGTGAAGGTGGTGAAGGTCCTGTGTGAGTGCCTGGAGGCGGTTGGAGGATGGATGGCGGCTAACAGATTGAGGTTGAATCTTGACAAGACAGAAGTACTGTTTTTGGGGGACAGGAGGCGGGCAGGTGTGGAGGATTCCCTGGTCCTGAATGGGGTAACTGTGCCCCTGAAGGACCAGGTGCGCAGCCTGGGAGTCATTTTGGACTCACAGCTGTCCATGGAGGCACAGGTCAAATCTGTGTCCAGGGCAGCTGTTTACCAGCTCCATCTGGTACGTAGACTGAGACCCTATCTGCCTGCGGACTGTCTCGCCAGAGTGGTGCATGCTCTGGTTATCTCCCGCTTGGACTACTGCAATGCGCTCTACGTGGGGCTACCTTTGAAGGTGACTCGGAAACTACAACTAATCCAGAATGCAGCAGCTAGAATGGTGACTGGGGGCGGCCGCCGAGACCATATAACACCGGTCTTGAAAGACCTACATTGGCTCCCAGTACGTTTCCGAGCACAATTCAAAGTGTTGGTGCTGACCTTTAAAGCCCTAAACGGCCTCGGTCCAGTATACCTGAAGGAGCGTCTCCACCCCCATCATTCTGCCCGGACGCTGAGGTCCAGCGCCGAGGGCCTTCTGGCGGTTCCCTCATTGCGAGAAGCAAAGCTACAGGGAACCAGGCAGAGGGCCTTCTCGGTAGTGGCGCCTGCCCTGTGGAACGCCCTTCCAGCAGATGTCAAAGCGATAAACAACTACCTGACATTCAGAAGACATCTTAAGGCAGCCCTGTTCAGGGAAGTTTTTAACGTGTGATATTTTACTGTATTTTTGGTTTTTATGGAAGCCGCCCAGAGTGGCTGGGGAGGCCCAGCCAGATGGGCAGGGTATAAATAATAAATTATTATTATTATTATTATTATTATTATTATTATTATTATTATTATTATTATTATTTCCACATCACTTTGCAATTTATTTTTTTAAGTCGTCATGAAAAATCATCAGCATTTGAGTGCTAATGCGCTCATTTATTACATAGAATTTTGCCTAATACTGTATACAGTATTTCGCATAGGGGTTCCATTCCTGGATCCCATGTGCATCAGTAAGTACATATTTCTGTGCCCCGCCCGGTTACGCTCCATTATGCCCTGCCCCACCCCCATTCTGCCCCATTCCACCCTCTTTCAAGTCCAAAAGGACCTGCATGTTGGCGATCATGCATCATTTGGACACACGTAAAATAGTCCCTGCCTGTACACAACTGGCAAAGCAGATTTTCCTAATATAGTCATACCTCGGGTTACAAACGCTTCAGGTTGCGCGCTTTCAGGTTGCACACCACGCCGAACCCGGAAGTACCAGAACGCGTGACTTCTGGGTTTCGGCGCTCGCGCAAGCGCAGAAGCACCAAATTGCAACCCACGCATGCACAGACGCAGTGCTGTGGGTTGCGAATGTGCCTCCCACACGGATCATGTTCACAACCCGAGCATTCACTGTATAATTAATTTTTCTATGTTATTTTCATGAATACTTGCATTTTAATGCATATGTGCATTTCCCCACACATTAGTTTGCTGCATTGCAAAATCTGGAGAAGTGTGAATTTCAAAGGATGTGTTTGTCAACATCCTATGCCCTTTTGAAATGTGTTTTTTTTGGGGGGGTTGTTTTTGTTTTGATTGTGTATTTTGTGGTTTTATACAGTGGTGCCTCAGGTTACAAAAACCTTGGGTTACAAACACTTCAGGTTACAGACTCTGCTAACCCAGAAGTAATACCTCGGGTTAAGTACTTTACCTCAGGATGAGAACTGAAATTGCATGCTGGCGACGCGGCGGCAGCAGGAGGCCCCATTAGCTAAAGTAGTACCTCAGGTTAAGAACGGTTTCAGGTTAAGAACAGACCTCTGGAACAAATTAAGTTCATAACCAGAGGTATCAGTGTATTTTGATTTTATTCTGTGAACCGTCCTGAGACGTGCGGGTATAGGGCAGAAATTCAACAAGTAAAAATAATAATATTGCTTCAGAAAATGTGAATTAGGTTCACCCTTAAATGTAAACTGTACTGAATTTTTTTCCCATCACTGATTCTATGTTTTCAACATACTTATGTGATTCTCACTATTGCATTTTTACTTGGCAAATTGCTTTGGGATTTTTGTAATGGAAAGCAATATATCAATTGCGGGTGGCAGTGTGGGTTAAACCACAGAGCCTAGGACTTGCCAATCAGAAGGTCGGCGGTTTGAATCCCCGCGACGGGGTGAGCTCCCATTGCTTGGTCCCAGCTCCTGCCAACCTAGCAGTTCAAAGGCACGTCAAAGTGCAAGTAGATAAATAGGTACCGCTCCGGTGGGAAGGTAAACGGCATTTCCATGCGCTGCTCTGGTTTGCCAGAAGCGTCTTAGTCATGCTGGCCACATGACCCAGAAGCTGTACGCTGTCTCCCTCGGCCAATAAAGCGAGATGAGCTCCGCAACCCCAGAGTCGGCCAAGACTGGACCTAATGGTCAGGGGTCCCTTTACCTTTACCTTACCTAACACCTTGAATTGCTACAGTTCGCTTGTCCATCTAAGGTCAGAAACAAAAACCACCCAGGTGACTACATGTGGTATTTGCTATCATTTTAGTCTGTAAATGTTACATGAATAAGTGTGCTGTTTTATGCATTGTTTTGACATTTCTTTCCATTGAAATGCATGGAAGTTAATTACATAATTATTGGCATAATTATATTAGTTTTGGCCACAGCACATAGTAAAATAGCAGAAGCTGAACTGTAGCAGAGCAGAAACAGTGCCGATTATGATGGGCTCAGGACAGGATGAAAATCACTGCCTCCTTACATTCTTAGTCTCCAAACATCCTAGAACGCCAAACAAAGCAAATCCAGATCAAAAGATCACGTGTTCTTAGATCTCACTGTGTACCAATGGCAAATTAAATATTTTGTTTTGAGCTCCAGATGTGTTGTAACTACTTGCACAACAGTAGTGCAGTAATATTAAGCATATCATGGGACAGAATTCTGAAGGCAAAGTTAAGAAGACAAGTGTTTTTTTATCACAGCTCCTGGGGGATAACCTAGCAACCAAAATTTCCTAAATCAAGCCAATAGTGCTCAGGGGAAAGTTAGGATTCAGTGGGCTCACTTTATATTTGCCTTACCTACGGTACAATTTTAAGCATATTTATTCAAAATTTGGAAGGAAGCCCCAGTATGTCAAGTGTGGCTTATTTCTGACTTACAAGTTAAGCCCTGTTTAGGGAAGTTTTTAATGATTGTGTTTTAATGTATTTTTAACCTTCTGTTGAAAGCTGCCCAGAGTGGCTGGGAAAACCCAGCCAGATGAGCGGGGTGGAAATATATTATTAATTATTATTATTATTATTATTATTATTATTATTATTATTATTATTATTATTATTATTACTATTAATTGTGTTAGGACCACAGCCATAGCAGTAAGGCCACTGAACACAGCGTAATTTGCACATTTACCTAGGACAAACCCCACTGAACACTTGCAGAGGGACTGACTTCTGACTCAAGTAAATATGCCAGAGTTTTCACTGTGAGTGAACATAGCTAAGATCTGGCAGTGCATTCCATTCCAGGCTTTAAAAATGCAGAGATTTCTTTTTAATCAATCAGTTTGATGATAGGTTTTTGTTTTGCAAACGAGAGGAACACGACCCAGGATCCAGATGACATTTGCAAAACATCTCACATTTTACGGCGGGGTGCCAGCGTGAAAAAAATGTTGGGAGGGGGCCCAGGTTAAGCCCCGCCCTGCATAATCGATCACATGGTGTGGTGCATGCACACCATTTGAACGGAGGTGCGTTTCAACTTGGGGGGGCAGCCCCCTCAAATATTTTATTGGGAGGCTGAATCGTGTTACTGGGAAATTCGGGGTTCCTTCTCCTATAAATTCAGGGGGTTGTTGCAGCAATGAAGAGCGTTGGGGAAGCGAGCCCCCCCTCTTTCAGGCTAGTCTTACAGGGCAATCTGAAACATGTTAACTGAAAAGCACATCCTTCTTGCTTCAATAGACCTCACTCCCACATAAGTGTGCGCAGGACCACAGCCTTCGCCATAGTTTTCCAAGTACACTCAGAAAGTTAATCAAAGATTCTCTCCTTTCCATTGGGCTGGGAGGGGGTGGGGGAGATCTGCCCTCAGATTCTAAACCCCTTTGACTGCATAAGTAAAAACTTCCCCTAGCCCGGACGGATCCTGATCACTTACCTTGCATCAGCAGAAACGCTGCCCAAACTATGAGCTTCTGTAGCGCAGGGCTCACCGCTCCTGCCATGCTTGTCTAGTTGCAGAAACTTCTTCTTGATGGAACTGGGTAGCCAGGGAGACTGGCTGGACCCTGCACTCACTTGCCTCCTTTTCTGCCGGTCAGTTCCACTGGGGGCTTTTGTTGTCTCTCTGCTCCAAGACGCACAAGCATAGGGATGCTGACACAAACAAGTTTGTCAGCTCCAAACGTTTCATCAAGCCACTTCCTCCCCTCTTGGTATCAGTGCGTATTTTCCTGGACTGTTCTCAGGATACCGGAAGGGGTGGGTGTGAATTTCAGGTCCTCCTCTCCTCCAGCTTCTTGTCAAAACTACAGCTGCTGGAAGACCCCACACCAGAAAAAGGACTGTGTGCACCAACTTTCCTGTCCTCCCCCCCCCCCCGTAGGACCTGGAATCTGCTGGCTCCTAAGTCAAGGAATTGCTCTCTGTCTTTAAAAAGTTCCCCTCCCCTCCCCTCCCCTCCCCGCCTCTTTTCCTTCAATTATATCTACTTCAGCCTTCCTTGTGCATAGACAATGCTCTGAAAATATGAAGTTTTTCCCAGAATGGGAGTGAAGTCAATGGGTTTTATTTAGCTATCCAACAAGCAATGCAATTTGTAAGTGAATAATATTTTTTTTTAAATCTAAGAAAGGGTTGGCCAAACTATGAAGGCATACATTTCAAAAACTGGCAGAGGGGGGGGAACAACCCCCCTCCACATTATTGCTTTACAGTAAAAAAAGGATCCAAAGGAGTCCACAAAATACGAAAACCACTTCCAAAAATGCAAATGATGTTTGAAAGCTTTGTTTCGAATATTCCGCTTTCTTGTTTTTAAGCAGATTCTTAAATTCCAGCTACGCTTGATCAAATTGTCCATGGATTCCTCTGATGGATTCTTGTGAGAATCCCTAATCGTCTTAGCAAGAACTTTCTCGGCCACTTGAGAAAGCTTTGTATCAAAATATAATTCCCCTCCAATTAAAAGCAAATGGTACATTTTAATCAGTATAAATGTGCGCTATTTGTAGCAAAGTTTCACAGAGTTGGAAGGGACCCTGAGCATCATCTAGTCCGACCCCCCTTGCAATTCAGGAATATGCAGCTGTCCCATACAGGAATCGAACCTGCAACCTTGGCATTATCCGCACCACGCTCTAACCAACTGAGCTTGCTGTGCAACATTTCACTCTTCACGTATTAAATTTCATCTCATTTCACAATTCCTTGCATACTAACATAGAAGAATAACCTGCTTCCTATGTAAGATACTTCATTTCATTCCTGGTCCCTGCTTTCTGAACTTCCCCCACCCCAAGTGTCAGCACTCCATGCCCACTGAGTAGGCCCAGTCCTTATGGGGCTGGTTTTCGGTTTACCCCTTTTTTAGGTGTTTTTCTTTTTATCTAAAGTTCTTTTGTGGGTTAATTCTGCAAACCATGGGTTTTCTCAATGCCTGCTGATGGTGCTGTTTGGGCTATTTTGGATGCAGGTGGTGCTGTGGTCTAAACCACTGAGCCTCTTGGGCTTGCCGATCAGAAGGTCGGTGATTCGAATCCCTGCTTCTGTTGCTCTGTCCCAGCTCCTGCCAACCCAGCAGTTTGAAAGCACACCAGTGCAAATTGATAAATAGGTACCACTGCGGCAGGGAGGTCAACAGCATTTCCATGCTCTCTGGCTTCTGTCATAGTGTTCTGTTGCACCAGAAGTGGTTTAGTCCTGCTGGCCACATGACCCTGAAAGCTGTCTGTGGACAAACACCAGCTCCCTCAACCTGAAAGCAAAATGAGCGCCGCATACCCATAGTCACCTTTGACTGGACTTAACTGTCCAGGGGTCCTTTACCTTTTCACATAAGAATTGGTGTTCAGAGAACGAGCTCACTATTAGCACGGGTGGTGTGACTTTCCAATGTATGCACCCAGTTTCCCCAGAACTTTTGAGTGTTATTTCTAATCACCGTGATAGGATCTCTGTACCAAAGAGCTATGGCAATGTTTTCTAAACTCGGGTCTCCTGCTGTTTTTGGACTACAACTCCTTTTCAAGCTGCACTGGCTCCCGGTGGAGTACAGGGTCAGATTTAAGGTGCTGCTTTTGACCTTTAAAGCCCTTCACGGCCTAGGACCCTCGTACCTACGGGACCGCCTCGCCTGGTATGCCCCACGGAGAGCCTCAAGGTCCATAAATAACAACACCCTAGTGGTCCCAGGCCCTAAGGAAGTTAGATTGGCTTCAACCAGAGCCAGGGCCTTTTCAGCACTGGCCCCATCTTGGTGGAACGCTCTGTCTCATGAGACCAGGGCCCTGCAGGATCTGATCTCTTTCCGCAGGGCCTGTAAGACAGAGTTGTTCCGCCTGGCCTTTGGATTGGAGCCAATTTGATTCCCTCCGCCCCCTTTTTCTTTTTTCTTTTCCTTCTCCTGCAATGAGGCTCCATTTTAATATTTTAATGTTCCATTATTTTAATGTTGTATTTTATTTTTGTTTTTAAGTTGTAATCACTCATCTTGTTTTTATTATTGCTTGTAAGCCGCTCTGAGCCTGGCCTTGGCTGGGGAGGGCGGGGTATAAATAAAAAATTATTATTATTATTATTATCAGCCCCAGCTAGCAGGGCCATTGGTCAGGGATGATAGGAATTGTAGCCCGAAAACAACAGGAGACCCAAGTTTGGGGAATACTGGGCTATGGCATATCAACTGTGAGTTTGAAGGGGATTTTTTCAACAGCAGTTGCTCATGGCACAGGACAAACACATGGCTTTTAGACACCCTTTCAATTCCAACAGCTGTTCGCCGCCTAACACATGGGGCTGCTGTTTGAGAATCACTTGTCCATGCTCCACCCACTGTGCTTTAGGAATGTAGAACTAATTCTGCGGTCCTCAGAAGAAAGTCTCTGTGGTATGGTGGTTAGGGTGTCAGTTTGGGGGCTGGAAGAGCAAGGGTTCAAAACCCCACTTGGCCATGAAGCTCACTTGGCAATCACTGATAGACTTGTTGTGAACATAATATGGAGAAGGGGAGAACCCAAGCTAATCACATTAAGCTGCTAAGGGGAAAGGTGGGGAGGTAGATGCAATAATCATTCAGATGCAATACATCCCTATTCATAGATTGTGCACCTTATTGTCATACAAAATCTTGCAGCCAGCTGGAATTTGCCAAGGTCCTCTGAACAGACAATGGCAGGATGTTGCACGCAAGTGGCAGGAAGTGTTATGAATGATAAACCTAAATAATAATAATAATAATAATAACATGTTTAAGGAGAAGCAAATTGAGCCACAAAAGGCCAGAATCATAAAAGCATGAGGACAAAGGTCGGATGTTTGTGTTAATCACAGAAAACGTGTGCTCCCTCTTGCGATGGGAGGGACAGCCAACACAATCGGATACACCTTACTAATTTAGCATTGTTTTGTAAAGAAACTATCTGGAGCAGCCAAGACAAAATCTAGGCAGGTGTGATCAAATAACAAGCACTTATCTTATTCTAGCCTGTCTTTGGCTCAAGGTCATTCACCCTGACCCTGAAATGAAGAGCAGCAGCTAGGAACACGTAGACTTGGCAATTTCTGCTTCTCATCTTCCCAGTCTTAAGTCCAGTTCTCCATATTTCAACATCTGTTGGTGATTTTCTTTTTAATAATAATAATAATAATAATAATAATAATAATAATAATAATAATAATAAAAAGCCCTCCTGAAAATTCATCAGGATTTCAGTATGAACTTCTCCTGAAATAAACATTTTTGTATGCCATTTTGCCTAATTTACGCAAAGTGTATTTCCCCCTAGCATAATGCTTTTTAAAAATGTTCCCCTGCCCGTTAATATATGTATTTCTATGCACAGTTGGTCCCAATATATGCCCTTTTAGTACATTTTACTTGGCTGGAAAACTGCATTGCAAAATTCGGCGAACTGCAAATTTTGAAGGATGTTTGTCTTTTGGTTCATGTATTGTTTCAGAAAGTATGAATTAGGTTAGTTAGCCTTTAAATGCAAACTGACACACATGGGGGCCAGGAACGGGACCCACACACAAAATGGCCATTGCCTATACTTTTGATGAAGAAGAGACTGTCCCATCTCCAATAGAGGCTGCTGCTGCTGCACTGTCAAAGAGTTTTGATTGTTAAAATGTTTCTTCCCTGCGATTTCCAGTCATTGGTTATACTCCTGCCCGATGGCGAGAACAAGTCACCTCTATCTTCTGCACAACAGCCCTTCAGATATCTGAAGGCAGCCTTTTTTGCCAGCTGACCTAGTGTTAGGAATTCCTATCTGGTTTTTGTTGTCTTTTTTCCTGTTCTGTTTTTAATGTTCCATAATATAAGCTTATTAGGACAGCCAAAACTGTTATAAGGGACGCGGGTGGCGCTGTGGGTTAAACCACAGAGCCTAGGACTTGCCGATCAGAAGGTCAGCAGTTTGAATCCCTGCGACAGGGTGAGCTCCCGCTGCTTGGTCCCTGCTCCTGCCAACCTAGCAGTTTGAAAGCACGTCAAAGTGCAAGTAGATAAATAGATACCACTCCAGCGGGAAGGTAAACAGTGTTTGTGTGCACTGCTCTGGTTCGCCAGAAGCGGCTTAGACATGCTGGCCACATGACCCAGAAGCTGTACGCCGGCTCCCTCGGCCAATAAAGCGAGATGAGCGCCGCAACCCCAGAATCGTCCGCAACTGGACCTAATGGTCAGGGGTCCCTTTACCTTTTAAACTGTTATAAATACATCCACACAAAATCCTGGGAATAGTGGCTTGTTAAGGATTCTAAGAGTGGTTAGGAAACCCCTATTCCCATCAGAAAGTTCCAGTTTCCAGAATGGTTTAACCATCAATCTCTCTTCCCAGGGAACTAGGGGAATTGTATATTGAGTGCCATCATTGGGTTGTATCCCATGCTAGTCCTTCTCATTGATGTTAGTGGGACTAAGGTGAGAGTATGAAATTAAAAATAATAATAATTGCAGTGCAGAGTGCTTCTGTTGAAGGTTCCATGGAGTTAGCCACACGCTTTTCCAGACCCCACCATTCCATTCCCTCAATTTTCCATTTCCTCTGCCAATAAAAACTCGGTGTTTTGTAGCCAGTGAGCATCCTTGGTCCTCTTTGGACACAGTGGAGGGTTGGGCAGAGTCCACACCCTGATGTGGATTTAAATAATTTCTCCCTCTCTCATCACATCAATCATTTGATGAATGGATGGGGGAAGGTAGCTCCCCTGCTCAGCTGGTTTGCACTGATCCACTGAGGAAGGGCTGTGTGCATTTGCAGATGCAGGATTGTGCATGAGTGAGTGGGAAGGGCAATTTAGAAAGTGTAAGATAGCCACACCCACCCATTGGTATTCAGACCAATATGGTATATAGCACGCCTTGTTTTCAGCAGGATTACATCACTGTTCACTAATCAAGTTGAAACAGCTTTATTTCCCTGCCACCCACTGATGTTTCCAGAAAGCTAATATAACTTTTCCAGAAGGTGTGCTGTTTTGGAACCTAAAAGCAGCAGCGTGGAAGAGGTTAAGTTTATTTTGGGGCCTTCCCAAAAGGCCTATCTGAATTACTCATCCTGATTTAGCACTTTCCACTCCTGCGGAGGCAAAGCTTCCATGAGAAATGGTTCCTGTTATGTTTGGGAAGCAGCCACAGCTCTAAGGCAGTCATGTGTCCTGTTTTACAGAGTCCTCTTTTTCAAAGAGTCCTCTATTTGAAGAGTCAGATTCTGGTTTAAAGAGGAAGGACCGTAAGAAGGGAGACAATAGACCTTGACGTTGCCCATCAACAGTGAGCACATGGGCAGGAGATAAAACAAGCATGCAGGTCGCATGGTCAGAGCGATCTTCCCCACTGTGGTGAGATGGTTGGCATTTCTGCTTAAATTATTTGTGTATTTATTTAAATTATGAACTGCTTCACGCAAAACACCCTGAAGCAATTTAACAAGGAATACATCATCAGGAAAAACAACAGCAACCTTATAATAAAAACAATTCTGGGTCTAATACAGGCACAGTCTTGGAAGAATGTTACTGCAGTGGTACCTCAGGTTAAGAACTTAATTCGTTCCAGAGGTCCGTTCTTAACCTGAAACTGTTCTTAACCTGAGGTACCACTTTAGCTAATGGGGCCTCTTGCTGCCACCGCGCTGCCGGAGCACGATTTCTGTTCTCATCCTGAAGCAAAGTTCTTAACCCGAGGTACTATTTCTGGGTTAGCGGAGTCTGTAACCTGAAGCATCTGTAACCTGAAGCATCTGTAACCTGAAGCATCTCTAACCCAAGGTACCACTGTAATTGTTTCTAAATGTGTATCTATAGATATAAATTAGCATGTACTGTACAAATGTTATGCTGACTGGTGATATACAATGACTTCTGCCCCTTTCCACACAATGAGATAAGTGCTTTGCATGCAGAAGGACCCATGTTTAATCTCTAGCATCTTCAGGTAGAGCACACTATGGTAGAAGGTCAAGTGTCTGATACTCTGGAGAGTTTCTGCTAATTGTAGTCCAGCCTTATGCAAGCTGCTGTCCTCCAGATGTTGTTGGCCACATCTTGCATCAGCACCATCCAGCATGACCACTAACTGGGGATGCTGAGAGTTATGCTCCAAAACCTCTGGAGATCTCCAAATAGACCAAGGGTCTGTCTCAGTTTGAGGCATGTTCACCTCTACTTTCAACTGCAGCACTTTCAAGTCATTAAAGAGGGAGTCCGCATTACAGGGAGACATCCCCCCCAAAAAAAAAATTATATCCCATATAAATCCCTGGAAAGAAGGATTGTTGTCAAACCAGTCTGAGAACTGTAGCTCTGGGATGGGAACAGGGGTCCCATAACAACCCTCAGCACCCTAAACAGCCATGGCTTCTCTCAAAGAAACATGGGAAATGTAGTTTCTTAAAGTTCCTGAGAGTTGCCAGAAGATCCCTAATCTCCTCCCAAAGCTACAATCCTCAGGGTGGTTTAACAACAATCCCTCTTCCCAAGGAAATCTGGGGTTTGTAGTTCTGGGAGGAGATCAGAGATCTCCTAGCAACTCTCAGGAACTTTAACAAACTACACTTCTCATTTTTCTTTGAGGGATGCCATGGCTGCTTAGAGTGGCAGGATACTGCTATGAGTGGGGCCTAGCTTAGTTTCACTATCTTCAATGAGTCTATGAGTAGGGCTAATGTTGGATACAACCCAATATTGGTGACTCAATATCCAATTCCCCCAGGTTCTCTGGGAAGAGAGATTGGTGGTTAAACCACTCTCAAAACTGTAGTTCACTGGTGGGGGGGGGGGCAAAGATCTCCTAACCACTACCAGCACCCTTTAATAAATACTGTTCCTGGGATTCTTGGGGAAAACCATGGCTGTGGTATAATGAATGAAATGCACAGGGCAGGATTTTGTTACCGTTATTGAGACATGGGCTGTTCCAAGCTGCAGTTTGTCCAGGGATCCATTAGGTGGCACTTTGAAATTAGCCCAGAAACTACTGAAGCCCCTTCATATGATGCTGGAAACATATCCTAAAGATGCCTCCTGTCTACCGAGCTGGTAAAAATGTGGCCCGCCTACTCCCAAATGCTGCAAGGGGGAGTAAAATATATGTGTGAGCATGTGTGAGCCATACGCAGAGCATGCATATACTTGCTATGTGTCAGGGAACTGCCATCGGAGCTAGAGGCGGAGGGAAGGCTCCAAAGGGATGCAGGAGAGGGTCCCAGTAGGGAGAGAGGCAGCCCATCTGCTGGGGAAGGAAATCAGCATAACACCAGTGGAGAAGGGGGGCAGATGGGGGAATCGGAGAGGAATCTCCAAGACTCTTCGCCGGAGACCAGCGGAGAGAGTACGGGTACTCCGCTGCCCACACCCTCCCTGCGCAGAAGACTTCCGCACAGGGAGAGTAGGAGGAGACTTGGTGTCAAACAACTTTTATGCTGGAAAAGGTTTAAGAAACACCCACTGACGGATTCTGCCAGCGACTGAGACAGTCACGATGCTGGAGGCTGTTCAGTCAGAAAGGGTTAACCAGGTAACCCTGCCAGGAGTGGCGGCAACTTACGCACGAGCAACCCCTAAACCCATTACAGCATGCATTGTGCAAATTCCCACAATTAATTCAACTACAAAATTATCTTCCTGGCCCAAAAATACTGAGGTGACCAACTGAAATTTAAAAGCCTCAGTTAGCATTCACATGATCACTCATAGTCTTTCAGTTGCTTTGGGGTAGCAGTTGCCATTTGAAGATGCATGTTGACACGTACTGCTGCCATGTAAGGCTGTATACAAATGACACCTTCGAATCACATTCCTTCCCTGAAAGAACTCTGGGCCCTCTAATTTGTTAGCCCATAATTATTTGAGGGTTGCATACATCCTATACCTTTAAAGCACATTCAAATCATGTTTTCCCCTCTCAAAGAATTCTGGGCACTGTAGTTTACCCGTCACAGAGTTACAATTCCCAGCAACGCTTAACAAACTACAGTGCCCAGAATTCTCTGGTGCAGAGGAATCTGAATTGAATGTGCTTTGAAGGTATAGAGTGCGTTCAGCCTATGGTAGCTTTGGAAGGTGCATGCGCACAGAAAACTTGTGTGAACATGAGACCCCTCTTAGGAAACACAGGCTAGCTGTGAAGTGGTTAGACACTGTAAATCACCCCAACTTTGTTCCGCCAAGCTGAGATGCAGCTAATCCTACAATCCCTTGTGCATAGGAACGGTCCCTTTCCCATGTATTAGGCTTGCAAATTAAGGCCCCTGCACTCTATAAGCAATGCTCTGCGCTTTGTTGTATTCTGTTATCAAACACTGGCACAATGGCCTAGTATCAGCAGCAAAGTGCTACATGAGGCACAGGGCATAGCGTGCATTGCGATGGCGCATTGCGATGGCCTGTGACCCTTGATACACGTGACACAACAACCTCCCATTGATTCCAGAAGAAGTCAAATGTGAGAGAATCAGATTTCTTCTCTGAAAGTCACGTGATCACTCCATTGAGGCGGTTCCATTCCAACCTGTACTTTGCAAAGGGCGATTCTTGTATTCAAATGACTAGGGATGGGGGGGGGGAATATGGCTCGATTCACATTTAAATGCAAACCAACCTAATTCACACTTTCTGAAACAAAAACAGAGCCATCCTTCGAAATGTGCATTCCTCTGAATTTTGCAATGCAGATCTCTGGCCAAGGAATGTGTACAGAAATGCATATAAAAGAGTAGTGTGCATGAAATTGCATATATTAGTGACAATAACAGAGAAAGATGCATTTTATCAAGCATCATATAATTCATAATTTCACCAAATTAATTAATTAATTAATTAATTACTATATTGCTATAAACTTGTTACTACAAGATTTCAAGATTTTGCACATGAATATCACTCAGTGCACCTTGCGAACATGGTGCGTGTCATACAGCGATTGTAACACACCCCTCTCTGATTAACAATTATCACATCTGCTAGAGCCAAACTTTTACACAGATTCGTTCCATTGGGGATAAAATCAATAAAGCAGCCTTCCCCATCCCGGTGCCCCCCTAAAGGTTTTGAAGCACAACTCCCCTTGCTCACACCCAGCATGTGTTGGCCATGGTGACTGGGACTGATGTGAGTTGTAGCCCAAAACATCTGGGGGATCTCAGGATGGGGGTAGGCTGAACATAAAATGGAAATAAACAAAGCGCTCCATACATTTCCTTTGGAAACTAAAGTGTCACGGCAGCAATTGAGTATGCACAGAGATGGTGGTGTTTGGCTGTTTATTCATGCCAACTCATGCCTCTTAATAATAATATAAAAAGATTCTCTAAGCAGTGAACAACTATCATCATTCACACAAAGAGTTCAGCCCTTCATCTTGCTTATCATGATCAGCCTACAGTTAGGTTGTTTTAGCCTCAGTGTAATTTGCAGCACCATTAAAACACCCAGGTAATTTCTTTCTTTTAATCATAGGGTTGGATCCAGACTAAGTTAGCCGAACTTAGTTCTGATTGAAATCGGTTAGACTTGGCTTAGGATAAATCCCATTTATTGCAATGGGAACTACGTTCAACAAACTTAGTTGGGATGCATCCCACACTTTTCAGGGGCTTCCAAGATAGGAATAAACAATGGCAAAAAGGAAAGAAATCAGTTCATTTGAGAGTTCATCATCAATGTCCAAAGACAACAGAGAGATGCAACTGTCTTTTCACTGACTTTCAGAGCAGAGCCATGACCTCTGTGTTACTGAATAGTGAATACAAGGTCCTCCCTTCCTCCTTGTAAAAAGTCTTCCCAAGACCTAAAACATAGGTCCAGTCCTCATAGCGTAGCTTTATTTTGAACACTGTTATAATGATACAACCCTTTACATTAATGGTCTGCAGTCACAGATTATTCGTTCCGTGGCTGTGCTACTGAGAAATCATTTCTAAAACATAATTAAAAATAGTACGACACTTTTGTAAAACTGCACTGAAGGTTGAAATGCAGCCAGCAGTATTCACATTTGGTCTTTTGCCCAGGTAAGAAGCAGTTAAGAGAATATTGGGTTTTCTGCAAAAAAAAAAAAAAAAAAAAAAAAGCATAATGACCAAACACTCTATCAAAAGCCCTTATGAGCTGGGAGTCAACACAAACATTTCAGAGGATTTATCTATCCCTATCCCATCACTGGGCTAGGCACCATTTCAGTGGGAAAATCTCCTCCACAAAACTCCACGGAAACTAATAGGGGACTGAACAAGAGCTCTTCCACAGGAGAGCTTTCTGCTGGATCCCCACTATTTCACCGTTCTTCCTTTGCATGCTTTCCCCATCTCTCTCCCTGTTTCCCCATCTTATTTCCTTAGTCTCTGCCCCAAAGGCCTTATAATCCATCCCAAATGATGCAGGAAATGGGGGGGGGGGGACGACACACCCATAAGTGTCATAATAAAAGAAAAACACCACCTTCTGCTCCTCCAGTCATCTTTGGCAGCTCTCTCTTCCTCAGGTTTCGATACAAAACTGCTTGCGTGCTACAAAAGCACATGGGGTCTCCTCTCGCAAGTGCGCACATCCGTGGCGCCGCCATAGCCTGCGCACCAACCGCGCCACCGTTTCCAGAGACCACGGCTTTGACTGACATTTATTGCAGCAACCCTACAGCTGTCATTATTTCCCCATGGCGCGTTTCCTAGGAGGCTCCGATCGCCAGCCCCAGAGCTGAACTCAAACAGGTGGGCCGCAATGCCCACGGGCAAGTCAGCGCAGGCCTATAACCTATAACTTGGTGGGGTTTGTTGTCGTTTCTTTGTTTCCCCCCGAAAAGAAAGGTGGGGAGGGGTGTTCTCTTACCTCTTAGCCTGTGCCTCTGCCTAGGCTGGCGGCTGTGGCGAAGCTGCCGCGTCTGCCTGCTGGGCACCTGCGGGGCTTTCCTCGCTTGCTCTGACAGGCAGGTGCACCGGCACTGGCATGTCTGAGCCCCCCAAACCCAGGGGAGGAAGGCGAAACCCAGCAGGAGAACTTCGGGCAGCATCCTGCAGAGGAGAAGGCACCAAGGGGGGAAGATGCTGGCTCCAGGGGGGGAAACAAAGTCCCCTCTAGTAGCATGCAAGGAATCCAAAGAAACTCTTGTCCAGATGCCCAAGAAGCCTTGGGGGCAGGTTGTGCCCCCCTCCTTCCCCTTCTCTCTCTCTCTCGCTCTCTGCTTGTGCCTGCACAGCTCTCCCTTCTGCTTAGCCCGAGCCCTCTGTTTGGGAAATTATTTGGAATTAGTTATTAAGCATGTTTTCCAACTGCTTTTGTATTTCCCCCCTTCTTTTTTAACTGGGGGAACAATGGGGGAAGGAAAGCATATAGGCACCATGCTGTGAGCGGGCTGGTCCCCTGAACCATCTGTGACATCAGAAAGTGGGGAGGGGGGCATCTCCACTGGGATCTCTCTCACACACTTTTCTCTTACACAATATTGTGAAGAACTAAATTAAATGATCAATGAAGAAAAGGGAAACATTCTTTGTGGCTTCCTTCTTGAAGGCCAGACATTTCTCATTTTTTTTTAAAAAAAAAACCCTATCCCCAACCTTCCTTCCTCCCTTCCCTCCCTCCCTCTTTTTTTTTTAACCTCCGTGCAAAATGCCTTCTATCTCCCACCCCCCTTTGGGAGAAGGCAAGGAAAAGTTGAGTTCCAGCCATCCTGGCGAGGGGAGATTGACTACATAAAAGAAGGCTCAGTGCTTTGTCTGGGGGGGTGTGGGTGTGGGTGGAAGGAGTGTTTTCAAACAAAATTGACCATCCTCTGATAGATTTAACCGCTTGTCGGCTGCTCCTTTGTCAACCTGGCTGCGGAACTGGGCGTCTTGAAGGGAGCCTGAAACATTTTCATTTGTCACGAGAGGCACAACATGCCCGAGACAGTTACAATTACATTTATTGCACTAGGGCCAATTATTTCATCATTCCATTGCTGAGAATCCAAACATCTCAATTGTTATCACCGGTGCTGGTGTTGCACCCTTCTCCTTAAAAAAAAGAAAAGAAAAACAACCACTTGTTTCCTGGGAGGTTCTGGGGTATTTTTAATGGACTCGAACACATTCAACAAACTAAATTAGCCTAAAGAAATTAATACCCATTTAACTCCCAAATGCACAAACCATCCATCACTCTTACTCCTTATTAACTATGCTGCCCTCATGCCTCACACCCAACTTAGCACCTCCCAATTGAGGAAGGTCTTTCTCTCCCACTCCTGGCCGAGCTACCAACACACCAGTCCAAGCTGCCTGGCCGTGTTTTACCAGGAGCCGAGCTGAGGGCTCCCGTTCCCAGTGTCAAGTAAGCAAATGTGGCTCTTTCCTATCTGATTTCATGCTGTTTGTTGCACATACAGAAATGTAAGAAGAGCCTCAATGAATTGGACCAAAGTTCTATCTACTGCAGCATCCTTTTCCCCACCATTGGCCAAACAGGTGCCTCCAGGAAGCTCACAAGCAAGCCATGGTGCTCTCCTGTGCCCCGGACCCACCACTACAAAGTTCCTAACACAGTTCAAACTTTGGATCATTTGCGTCTTGTCTCACCATTGCGCTTTGATCGTAGAACTTTTTGGCTTTGTAGCTTTGCCAGAAAAGTAGCAAGCCTTATTTTGTAAAAAGCATCTGTGTAGATCTACCAGGTCCTACTCGCTATCCCAAACTCCTCAAAAGATTCCATCAAAGGTGTCTCCCCAAAAATTTACACATCACTTGGGAAGACAGGCAAACTAATATCAGTGTATTGGAAGAAGCAAAGATCACCTGTCTCAAAGCAATGGTTCTTCAACATCAACTTCGTTGGACTGGTCATGTTGTGTGGATGCCCGATGATCGTCTTCCAGAGCATACTCTATTCCGAACTTTAAAATGGCAAGCATAATGCTAGTGGTCAACAAAAGAGATTTAAAGACTTTCTCAAGGCAAATCTTAAAAAAATGTAGTATGAACTCTGGCAACTGGGAAACACAGGCTTGTAAGATGGATCCCTCACCTTGCCTATAGTGGATCCTTCATCTCTCTCTGTCTTCCTACACTTCCCCATCCTGTTTTCCTTTTCTTGCCTCTGTTTCCATCACACTTTCAGCTGAGAAGGCTCCCCAAGGTAGCTTTCACATAGTAACATACAGCTAACATTGGGGTTACTTCCCTCTCTCCAGTACACAGCATTGCTCTGCGGTTGACTGCTCCCTGCCCCTCCAAAATAATAGCAATAATCAAGTTATTCTCGGGTTATTATGGCCATTGCCACTGCCTCTCATTCCATTTCACACCAAGGATTACTTGCGACTGGGTGGACAGTTACCTGACTGTGCCGCTCGCATTATCTTCCTCTTGAGACTGCAGGTTTTTTCACCATCCAAGGACAGGGAGAGAGAGCCAAGTGCAGCCGCTGTGTCTCAGGTAGGGGTAGGGAAGAACTTTGATTCAGTTTGCATTTCAAGGCAACCTTACCTAATTCGCACTTCTGAAACAATGCACAAACCGAAACAAAGTTTTACTTTGAAAGCCTCTGAATTTTTCAATGCCATTTTCTAGGCAAGTATTCTGCACAAAAAAATGCATATACTAGCACAATTTTTTGCACATAAATGCGTACATTAATGAAAACAACTTATGAAACAAACATTCTATTACTGGAGATTGCTTTGCAAAAATGTTATCTAAGGCAAAATTGCAAACAGAATTGTGTATTGGGAGAAATTTGCATTACAATGCTGGTGAATTTTGAGAGGAATTTTTTTAAAAAATTAAAGAAATGCAAACTGACGTGGAAATATGAGAAACTGAAAGAAACAAAAAATGACAGATGCACTCATTCTTGGCCTCAGGCAAGCTGCTGGCGGTTAACTGGATGGTCAGTGGGTTGGCTATTATATCTTAGGCATATATCTAAAATAACAATGGGTTAAATCCAATCCTATGTAGAGTAGACCCATTGAAATCAATAGACATGGCTTACTTAGGTCCATTAATTTCAGTGGATCTACTCCAAGTAGACATTAGTTGGATATGACTTAGTAATAATAATAATAATAATAATAATAATAATAATAATAATAATAATTTGTAAAGTCCTTAGAAGTAAGAGAGCATCTGTCTTTGTGTCCCGTCCTAAGGAAGCTTCTTCAAGCCAATTGCAGGTGATCGCCACCAATCACAAGTCATGTTTCTGAAGAGCTAAACCACTAACAACAAAGTGAAGCATGGATTCTCATTGGTGGACAAGGTTGTTGTTAGTGTGGCTCTGCTGCCATGCCTTTACAGACTACATGTGCTCAAATCCAAGGCCTCTCTCCTTACAGACTCCGGCTGCCTGATAGATGTGGGAACTGGGATCACGGTCTTAGACATGAGATGACCTCAGCGCTTTCCTTGAGCACAACACCTCTCCAGGCCAGCTGGGGGGGGGGTGTCAAGTAGAAAGGTCAACACAAAGGGCAAGTTTCAGCGGCTGCTGGTCATCCCTGGAGACCAGTCAGGATGCAGGCATTTCAAAGAGGCACCCATAAACCCCAATAAAGATTAAGTGCTTTAGCCCTTGTGTTCCTTGGGGTTGTGTCGAGGTCAGTGTAATGACAGCAATAGAGAGGTGCCTTAGTCTAGATTTTCTTTCTGCATGCCTTTGTAGATTTTCCCTTCAAGCACAATGTTGAGGCTAGCCCAGATAAGGTGTAGGTAGCAAGGCAGGGACTTAGCTGGGGATTAAGGCAAAATTCATTTCGCTTTGTATTGAAAGGCGAACTTGCCTAATTCACCCTATCCGAAACAATATGGTAACTTAAACACAGAGATCCTAGAAATCTACACTTCTCTGAATCCCGCAGGGCTGTTCTCCTGCCAATTAGTGCATACAAAATTGCCTATATTTGAGTAAACTGTGCATAGTAATGCATATATTTCTGAAAACAATTTTAAAAGATGCATTATATTTAGAGGGAAATGATTTTGCAAATATGTGTATATTTAAACTCTGGGGGGGGATGGGGTTTATTGTTTTACTTTTATTATTATGTCGTGCATTTTTGTGTTGTAAACTACCCCGTGATCCTCAAATGAATGGCGGTATATAAATTTAATAAATAATAATAAAATAAATAGGCAAAATGGCATACGAGCCCAGGTGTTGCATGTTAGAAGGGATTTGCAGGTCAATGAATTTTCATGAGGACTTTTAAAAAACAATATTCACAAACTTGTGTGGAAATGTGGAGAAGTAACCATAAGGTTGAGAAGCTAAGGGGTACGGAAATCATTTCCCCCTGCCAACCATGGGCCTGGTGGGGCCTGTGGGAAATTGGCCCTGTCACAGAAACCCAAGCCCCCTCAGCTGAATTTTCAGCTCCAATTTAAAGCAATCTTTAGACCCCTTTATTGGTGACAACAGAAGAAAAGGCAGGCATGTAGCATTTTACACACAACTGCTCAGTAAGACGTGCTGCTCATCAGGAAAGTATTTAAATGTTGATGGTTATTTTGAGGTAAGAGAAGTTTTGTGAGACTCTCTCTTCCTCCCTGCTACCCAGATCACTCAGTTTTATTTGCTGTTGCTGCTTCATTGTGTACCATTCTTCCAGTGTCCTGGCCAATGGATACAACGATGCTAGAGTAACAAACCCTTCAGGCACTGACTCTGAAACTTTATTAAACCGCTGCGTTCCACATATTGAATGAAACTGAGACTGCGATAATCCGTGAGTTTACTTGGGAGCCACTCTGTTGAAGCCAGTGGGAGTGCTTCTGAGGAAACTCGCATGCACCATAAGAATTCATCCACCCTTCATTCGCAGCATTTTGCCACAGAGGAAATTAAATTCTTCTCCCAGCTTTATTGCATCAAATGCACTCGTGGAATAACCCTCATTTGGAGGGTCACCATCATACCTGCGGTACAATTTGGTGCACTTCACAAAAGTCTTGTTTTCTGCCTGGGAATATTCACCAGTGATAAAATGCTCCGGTCTGAGGCCAGATCCCACAACCCAGCAGGCCCAGCTCAATGGAGGTCACTTTGCATTCAGCTACAGGGTCTTTTCCCTGCCACAAGGGAGAAGGAGGCGGTGGCAGCAGAAGCAAAGGAGCAGGTAAGTCGGTTCCCAGTGTGTGAGGGAAAATGAGCACACAGGTAGCTCACTTACCTATTTGCACACACCCCTCCTTGCTATTGCTTGGTCTCCTGCTGCTACTGGAACACCAAACGCCCTCCATTGGCAACCTCCTCCTCTGCTTTGCTCCTCAACGGGAGGAGAGTTGGGAGAAGACCGTGGCAACAAACCAACCAGCCGATGGCTGTGTTGGATTGGCTGTTAGGCTACGTGCACAAGACAGCTTAAAGCTCGTTCCTCGTGGCGTGGGGGCCTCTGTGGGGTGGGAACCCAGTTTCCAGTCCCAGGCAATATATTTGAGGCAATATTTTCAGGGGGCAAGAGGGGATCTCTGCTTAGTCTGTTTTGCTCCTGCTCAGTTTTGCCAAGTGTCCTTAAGCTCACAAAAGTTCTGTTCCTTCGCCCAACGCAGGGCCTCTTTTAATAATGCACAATACGGCCATTTTCTGTAGCAAAAAGAGGTCAGTCCCCTGAAGGATTTATAGTCCTTTGTGGGAGTTTTCCTGCTTTTGCACACTGTTGACAAAAGCATTTACATTTCTTTGGCCTCCAATTTGGCCTCCAATTTGGTACTGGGCCGTTCCTTATATTTGTTTCCTTTTTTAAATCCACAGACTCTTCCTCATGCCCTTTTTTGCTTACTTCCTCTCAGTCTCACCTGCTAGACATTTAGCATTTCTCTCCCTGACCCCCCCCCCAGGATGATTCAACACAAGCACCACCTCAGCACGTTCGATTTCTTCTCAAAGTTTGGCAGAAATACTCTTGTTGTTTACATTATGTGAGCATGAGAGTAGCTATTCCTAAATCTGCCACTTCCATGGCATGTTTTGCCAAAGAACTTCTGTTATCTTTCTCTCAAACTGTATTTCCTTGCAAGACAGAAAGCACATATTCCGATTCAGAATGTCAGAAACAGCACATGTACAAATTCAATGCATCCTAGGATGGGGCAGGCAGAATGAGACAAGAAGGAGTACATATTTATATACCTGGACAAAAGCTTCGACACACATTCACCAAGCTGTGCTTTACCAATAGGGATGGGTGACTCTCACAAATTCTGTTTCTTGTGGTTTCTCATTTTTCCAATCTTAAATTCAGTTTTCCACATTTTCACATCAATTTGCATTTTTGCTAAAGTCCTCATGAAAATGCATTAGCCTTCTAGTGCTGATTTCTCCTGCTGTCTGCATTTGCACACAATTTTGCCTAATATACACAATTTTGCAAAGCAATTCCCCGAGCATAATGCAGTTTTGTATGACGCTTTCACTGAGAATATACATTTACCCTCGTATATGAATTTTTGTTCAGCGGCATGTAAATTTCTCCGAACACACATACATTTTTATGCAATTTTGCCTAATATGCATATATTTGCAAAAAAAGAATTCCCCCATCTAATGCATTATTAACTGTTGCTTGTATGAATTCTTATGCACACTTTACTGAAGTATATGAATTTTTGTACACACCACTCGGCTGGAGTAACTGCATTGCAAAATTCAGAGAAATGCAAAATTCAAAAGACGGTTGAGTTTCGGTCCACGTATTGTTTCAGGCACTGCCAAATAGGTAGGCTTGCCTTTAAATGCAAACTGAGTTGCCATTCTTCCCCCCACCCCTATTTACCAGCAGCAGGCACAATAATTTGCCATGAAAAATGCAGACAGTTGAAATGCCTACATCTGCCTTGCAAAACTGGAGCAGAGCCTTTCAGGGAGCCAGTTCCTGCTCTTCCTGGTGCCTGCCGTCCCTGTGGTCGTGTGCAATGGTTTTTGCCTGCCTTCCCCCCCTTGCTTTTCACCTGTGAACCCGCAGCCCAGTGGGGGCTACGGAGACACACTCCTGCCTAGCAGGCAGGTAGTCCCGACACAACCGCTAGCAGCGTGGGCCTTTTTTCTCCCAAAGTGACCTTTAAATTGGTCCCTAATCATCCCAACAGGAGGACGGGGCTTTTTAAATGCCTCCTGAGGAGAAGCCGTTTCCCACCCACCCCTCTCCGCCACGGAGACCTTTGTCTTCGGGCCTGGTTTGCATTCCGAGAGGCTCCGAAGCCAACAAAGTGGGAAGCGGAGCACATCAAGGTCTGTATCCAAAGGGGGGTGGAAAGAAAAGAAAAAGGCCTCTGGTCCCTTGTGCCCCCGTCCGCCACCCCCCCACCTCCTCCCTGCAGGTGAGCAGTGTCGAGGAAGGCCTGGCATTCTCTGGGACCTGGTGGTGGTCCCCCCAAGCACCTCTTGGCAGCCTGCACGCCATCCCTATAGCAACCGCTTCCCCATCACCCCCTGGCTACCCCGTCCCTCCTCCGGCTTCCTCAACCTCTTGGCTGCCAAAGCCTAACCCTCTGAAAAGAAAGATAGAGTCTGTGAATGTTTCCCTGAGTTAGTTAAAGCAGAAAGTACATCTCATTTGCAGGGCAGGCCCAATAAAAGGGAAACGCGTCTGAGGAGAAAGCCGGCCTGGGGAGGAGGTTTTTGTTGTGCTGCATTGTGGGGAGCTGGGGGGGGCGATGAGGGGAGGGGGAGAAGAAAAGAAAAGTGCTGAGGACAGAGCCGGCTTCTGCTTCACTGCAGCTCAATGGAGGTGGCCCGGGCTGCGAGAGGAAGGGGCTTCTGTTTTGTGACTCATTCCCAGCTGGCATTGAACAAAAGGGGGGCAGCTCAGAACCCCAGGTCTAATACTGATCCAGCTCTGCTTTGTTCCAGTTATTTTCCCACTCTGTGAGGAATGATTTTTTTTGGGGGGGAGGGGAGGATAGAGAAAAGGGAGGAGCAGCCAAAGGCCGCTTTTCAGCACATTCAGAGGAAGAAGGAGCAGACATTAGCAAGGGGCTCGAGTTGGCCCTGGCCGCAATGTGGCTAGATGACCAAAAGGAAACCAAAGTTATCCTGCTTTTTGCTAACCCACCCCCTCAAGATATGAAAGTAGCACAGCACCATTTGTGTAGTTCGAGCTACGTGGAAGCCTCCCCGCTTTCAGAGATGTTCTGTGCGACCCTAAAGCCTGCTGTGAATTGTTGATGATGATGGTAATGATCATTAAATTTGTATCCTGTTCGATCTCAGGGCAGTTCACAAAATAAAACTGCAATATAAAACACACAAAATGCATAATAAAAATATGAACAAACACAAGCCAATAAACCCTCCCTCCCACAACAGATTTAAAAAGCCATGGAATATTAATCAGCCCAAGGCCTGGTTGAACAGGAATGTTGTAAAGGTGTATAGTGAAGGCACCAGGCGAACCTCCCAGGGGAGAGCATTCCCACAGATGGGGAGCCACCACAGAAAAGGTCCATTCTCATGTTGTCACCCTCCGGACCACTTGTGGAGGAGGCATGCGAAGAAGGGCCTCAGATGATGTTCTCAGGGTCCAGGTAGGTTCATACTGTATGGAGAGAGGTGGTCTCCTGAGCAGTTCCCTTGCAGTTGAACAGGAAGTATATTTGAAACCCTTTCAGGTCCATGTAGCCTTTATATACACCATCCCGATTAGGATCTGCTCTGGGTTTGTGGGGTTGCCTCCTACATCAGTGGGCTCGGGCTCTGGGCTTAGCAATGGGTCCAGACATCAGGCAGTGGCAAGTGGCCAAGGGCCACCATTTTGAATTTCCCTTCATCGATGGTGCACCTAAGTAAATGGATATAATGCCGGCTATAATGCTGGGCTTCAGCTGGCTATGTGTAAGAATGTAAGCAGAGCCCTACTGAATCAGGCAAAAGGCCCACTGAGTCCAGTCTTCTCTCCTCAGGGCAACCAAGCAGATGCCTATGGGAAGCCCACAAGCATTGCCTGAGTGAAACAGCACTTACCCCACTTAAGGTTCCCAGCAGTTGATGGGGAACAAATTCTCCACATTTCCAGCAGTGGAAGAAGAGTGTCGCCATTGTGACTAGTGACTGCTGACAATCATACCCTCCACAAATTGGTCTAGAAATTGAGAATTGTATCCAATGACGATCCTACCCAGAATAGAGCCATTGAAATGAACAGGTCCATAAATTTCACTGGGTCTGCTCTAAAGATGAGACTAATGGAAATGGACAGATTTGTCCATTTCTCCTGTCAACATGCACTATGCTTCTATTATTTCTCTGTGGCGCTGATGCCCCAATCCAGTGATATTTTGTGGCTGCAGGAGCTGCCACACAGACATTCTTCGGGTGGTGCCAGGGTTTTGTTGCCGACAGACGTGCCTCTCCTAGCCAGATCCCAGGGGGTGGGTGAGGGAACATGTGCCTGTGAGATTGGACATGCCTGTCTTTTCCTATCACCACTGCCATTAAATACGACTCCAGTGAATGTTCCTCTTGGCATCCTTGCTCAGACCACCCAGCTGTCACGGAAATTTATTGCTCTTTGCAGATAAAAAGCGGGTCAGCAACATCCCAAGATTCTTTGGGATTTCTCCAGAGGGAAGAAGGATGACCCCACTAATTTCAGCTAACTTAGCCTGGATCTAGCCCAAAGATCAGACAAATTCCATTGTCTTCCAGGATCTTGTTTCCACAAGCAGCACCTGCAACAAAATGTTGCAGCACGAGGTGGATCTGTTTTGGTTTCCAGCCACTCTGGCAGGGGGAGGGGGGTTGCCATTTTGCAGTTTGCCTCAGGTACCAAAGTGTCCTAGGTCAGGCTTCCGGGTCAGCGCCATTGGTGAATGGCGGAGTTCCTCAGACTGGAGGAACGGGCTCCGTGGAAACTGGGTCTTCCTGCCGCGGCGAAGATGGGGACCCGCTAGAAATCCCAGGCGGAGAAAGCCTGGGAACGTGGGGTTCGGCAGGGCACCAGAAGCGCCCCCCTACTCACAGGGAATCCCATCTAGGGGCTCTGGAGAGAAGTGGGGTGAGCAGCGTGGTGCTATGAACTGACTGCTACTTTCACAGAGTGAAGCCGCACAGCCATTGCCAGAGAGCGCTGACTTTTTCCTGTGGACAATTGGACTTAAAATAAGTACCCGTGAGTAGAAACGGAAAATTGGATCAAGAAATTGTTTTAATTTGGTATCGAAGCGGGAAGGTGCAAACAGGAAGTCCGCCTTCCGCTTTTTTGTATATAGACTAAAGCAAAAATTTTGCAAGCTAAAGCCGGGAAGCTGTTAAAAAAGACTAAATATCCTACATTTAGAACCACTGAAACCCCCCTTGGAAGGAGGAGAAAAGGGGGGGGACTCTGTTTAACCCCAGCAGGAGAGGGAGTGAAGAAGGATAAGTTTCCACCGTCTCTAACCTGGGAACGGGGTGTCAGAGACAGAAACTGTTGGAGAGGTTCATTGACTGTGAACGTAACATTATGACAGATAGCTAATGAAGAGAAACAAGTTGATTCTAATGTTGCCTTTTGCATTTTAAAGAAACAAAATACTTGAAAAACATCTGAAATATCTGAAAAATGAAAGTAACTTTCTTTCGTCTTTAAAAAAAATATGGATACAAGTCGATTGTCTCCTCTAGAGGGAGCTTGCTAAATTGTTGCTGCAGCATATCTGAGACCCAACATCTGTGAGATTAAGACTGTGGGAACAGTCTTTTCTGACCTTGAACAAAGATGAGCTGGGAGAAAGACTGGGTGCTTGCTTTATGCAAGACAAATGCTTTGCTGGAACAGATGCATGAGAAGATGGACTTGATGAATGAGAAAATGGATTTGACTGTTGTGGTTAATAACATTGATTTAGAAGTCATCCAAGAACCAACCTACCAATCTGTACTGACTGGGCAAGTGCAGATGACAATGGAGGAGGATGCGGCTGCACCTCAAATAGTACAAATGGAGAGACCCGAGGCCCTACAGGAGCATAAACCGCTGTTATTGAAGATTGAAGTTGGAGTGGGCCAAGGGGAGTCTGGAGATGAGTTTTGGAGAGACCTTGAGATTTGATTTTAAATACATTTTGGATTATATTGAGGACTGTGGGGAGTGGGACTGTGGGGAATGGGCGAGCTGGATGAAGGGTGTTGGAGACAATTTTGGGCTGGAATCCCCCAGAGACCTACCCCCCAATGAGAAAGGAAAGAAACTAAGACAGAGACCAACAAAAGACAAGGAAAGAGGCAAGCACAAACAAGATGAAGGAGAACTGCAGAAGGTACATGGAAGAGATTTAAGGGCCTCGGACATAAGGCTCCCAGGTTGATGGACTAGATGGAATGGACAATAAGGACTGACATGACCCGAGACCAGGAAGAAGAGACGCTGGATGATGATTGGAAGAGAATTTATAATGGAAATTTTTTATTTTAGAATTAGCTAATGAATATTAGGGAAAATGTGGGAATGAAACTATACGACTCTAGCAGAAATGATATCAGGAGCTATGTATATTTGAAAACTAAGATTTAAGTTCTAAGGTACTTAGGGGTAAGATAAGGTTAAATAAATTAAGGTAATCTGAATAACAGAATATGGGGAAAGATGGTAAGGATCTGTTGAGTTAATTATTAGGTTAAATTGTTAAGATAAATTTTATAACAAAAATTGAGAAAGATGGAAAGAATTTGCTGAAATAATTACTAAACTGGAACACAAAAACGGAGGTGTGAGGAGGTCAATGAAACAAGCAAATGGAAATTATGGATATGCAATTTGGGATTTGTGGTTTTTTTTCTTTTTTATTGTCTTTTGCTGTTTTGTCGTATTTTGTGTTTTTCTCTCTTTTTATTGTTTTCTTTTTTGTATTGTAGTGTTGTTTTTTGTTTTTTTGTTTTTCTTGTAATTCTGAAATTATCAATAAATATTTTAAAAAACAAAACAAAACAAAGTGTCCTAGGTCAGTCTAGGGCGATGGAAGTTCTCCATCTTTGCTCTCTTGCTAGGAATGTCCAGAGAATTCTGAAGAAAACAGAAATGGGAAGCGAACTTGCTAATTTTTGGCAGAGGATGAACTGCAGCAGAATGGAAACAACGCTGCATGGAACAAAGACAAGGTGGGACGGGGGAAATGTTTTCTTATGTCCTTGTTTCTTGCCATCTCTTCCTGTGGGCAGATGAAAGCAAAGAGAAAGAGTTAGAAGAAGCAGCAGGAAGGAAGCCAGGGAGCTCCAGGAGGGGCAATGAGTCCCTTGCTGAAGCACAAACCTTGGCAGGTTTGCTAACCCCTGTTCCTGAACCCCAGTGCAGAGATATTCCTCAGCAAACAAATAACGGTGTAAAGATTCCATGAGGACAAGAAGCTTGGAATTCACCATGCTGCAGCACTGAGAGCGTGGGAAACTGCTCTCTTGGTGTGATTTAAAGCAGGGGTGGCTAATCTTTTTTCAGACCCCTCCTGGGGCTGTCTACTAGTTGTTGGGCGATCACCCCACAGTCTCTTGCACATACAGACACAAACCAACACACACCTTGAAGCAAGGATGGAGAAACTGCAACTCTCCAGAAGTTGTTGTTGTTGTTTAGTCGTTTAGTCGTGTCTGACTCTTCGTGACCCCATGGACCAGAGCACGCCAGGCACTCCTGTCTTCCACTGCCTCCCGCAGTTTGGTCAAACTCATGCTGATAGCTTCGAGAACACTATCCAACCATTTCGTCCTCTGTCGTCCCCTTCTCCTTGCGCCCTCAATCTTTCCCAACATCAGAGTCTTTTCCAGGGAGTCTTCTCTTCTCATGAGGTGGCCAAAGTATTAGAGCCTCAGCTTCATGATCTGTCCTTCCAGTGAGCACTCAAGGCTGATTTCCTTCAGAATGGAGAGGTTTGATCTTCTTGCAGTCCATGGGACTCTCAAGAGTCTCCTCCAGCACCATAATTCAAAAGCATCAATTCTTCGGCGATCAGCCTTCTACTGGACAACAACGCCCATCCTTCCTGACTACAGGCCAGGCTGGCTGGAGCCAATGGGAGCTGGAGTCCAGCAACACCTGGAGGGCCAGAGGTTCCCTCCCTCTGGTCCACAGCTAAATAGGGGCGTTAGAGAGGAATGTGAAGGGCTACGTGAGTTGTCAAAGGCCACTCATCAACTCAGTGTCAGAGAACAGGACCAACGCCTTTCTTAATAATAATAATAATAATAATAATAATAATAATAATAATAATAATAATTTTTTATTTATATCCCACCCTCCCCAGCCGAAGCCGGGCTCAGAGTGGCTAACATTAAAATGATACAACATTCTAAAATAATTTCATTATAAAATCAATTCAAATCAGATTAATGGCAACCATTGGGCTAGAGTTCTGTGTGGATTGCCAAAGGAAGGGGTCAGGCTGTGCCCTGACCAAAGGCCTGGTGGAACAGCTCTTTCTTGCAGGCCC
Source organism: Podarcis bocagei (assembly GCF_964188305.1). Taxonomy (NCBI): domain Eukaryota; kingdom Metazoa; phylum Chordata; class Lepidosauria; order Squamata; family Lacertidae; genus Podarcis; species Podarcis bocagei. Next base: position 12,720,986 of record NC_138141.1, on the reverse strand, counting down.
TGAGGAAAGATGTCAAGTCCCGCAGGGCCCTAGTCTCTTGTGACAGAGCGTTCCACCAGATCGGGGCCACAGCCGAAAAAGCCCTGGCCTTCGCTGAGGCCGGCCTAACCTCCCTGTGGTCTGGGACCTCCAAGATGGTTTTGTTTGAAGACCGTAAGGTTCTCTGTGGGGCATACCAGGAGAGGCGGTCCCGTAGGTACGAGGGTCCTAGGCCGTATCGGGCTTTAAAGGTTAAAACCAGCACCTTAAACCTGATCCTGTACTCCACTTCTCAGTGGATCATGCTGCCTTTCCAGCGCACAGCACTGAGCAATGGCTCAGCTCCGTGAGCCCCTGCCCCTCTCCCCATTCCTCTGCAGCGCTGGTAAAGGCCTCCTCCTCTCCTCCATCCCTCCGTCTCTACCTCAAAGCCATACAGGCCGGAACTAATAGGATTGACTCTGTTTCATTAATTTCCTTTCATGTGGTCTGGTTGGATTTCCACCACACGTAACACCATCTTTCCCAACATTTATCATGGATTAAGAAATGCAATGAGCTAATGTGAATAGCAATACACTCCTCAAGCTGAGGCTCAGGAAAGGAGGTACTCAAGTTTGCAGGAGGGGGTTAGGAAAAGATTAAATACCACACCCCCCTCCTTCCCCCCTCCTACCCTGATACTCCCCCTTCTCTCACACAACAGCCTTTTCATATGTAGTCTTAAAATCCTTTTGTTGTCCACGCTCTTCACAGCGAAACATTTTGTAAGGCAGGCAGGAAATTCTAATGAGACGAACAGCAGGTGAGGTGTTGGCTGCAGAGCTCAGCGTCTACACAAAGCACAACTGAGCTGTTGGAAACCTCCCCAGCTACGACCAGGGTGGAACTGAAACGATTTGTTCCCAAAAATTCCCCTCCATAAATGTGGATAGACAATGTCCACCTGGTATTTGCTAAAAAAAAAAAGAAACTCCAGCATTTGCTCCAGAAATTATCTTTCTCTGATATCTAATGATATTTCTGTTCAAGATCTAAAGGTAGTTTCAGAGTTGCACTGACAGTTAGGGTTTGAGGAATGGCATGCCATGGCATGCCATATTTGATTACAATCGTACCTCGGGTTAAGTACTTAATTCGTTCCGGAGGTCCGTTCTTAACCTGAAACTATTCTTAACCTGAAGCATCACTTTAGCTAATGGGGCCTCCCACTGCTGCCACGCCGCCAGAGCACGATTTCTGTTCTCTTCCTAAAGCAAAGTTCTTAACCTGAAGCACCACTTTAGCTAATAGGGCCCCCCACTGCTGCCACACTGCCAGAGCACGATTTCTGTTCTCATCCTGAAACAAAGTTCTTAACCTGAGATACTATTTCTGGGTTAGTAGAGTCTGTAACCTGAAACGTATGTAACCTGAAGCGTATGTAACCGGAGGTACCACTGTATTAAAATTTAATGTAAATTGTCAAATATTATTGGCATGCAATGGTGTTTTGTCTCTGACATATAATGTGCAATGGTATGCAGTTTTTGATAGTGTTTGGCAGCTGAAAGCTTATGCCAATTCATACTTTATGCTTTCCAAATTCAAAATGTGAAAGGAAAAGTATTTACAGGGAAGTCCAAAAACATTTACAAATATCCGTTCCAGGTTTGTATGATCTCAAATATTTCTCTGGAAGAAAATGAATGGGTTTCTGGAATTGCTTTGAATAATCATTTGTGGAATTGTCCATAGATTTTGTGATTCATTAACAAATGTCTCAGTAGCCAATGCAAGTTTTAGTGGATTTTACTGGTAGATGAGGCATTCGCCGTTATGGTAAATGTACAAACTTTTTCTTATTTGCCCTGCACTTTCTTGTTTGTCATAGATTTGATCAGCCAAATGATGAAATTCTCTTGTTAAGCATCTGTGCTCTCCATTCTTTAGGTGCTATGTGGAAGTTGACCCCTTCCTTTGGGCTTTGAATGGCATTAGATCTGCCTTTCAGAACATTTGCTCCTGTTTCTGGGTTTGAGGTTTTTTTACTGCCTCCTGGTTTGTTTGTTTTATTCTGTTGCCTTCAGAAACTGCTTTGTATTGATCTGCCTGTGCTTTGTGGTGGCCCATCTAGGGCAGGATCTCTCTACCATTAAACACAAAAATAAGGAACCCACTTTATAAAAAACATACACAAATAAAAAAACAGAGGTTCAGGCCAGCATGCAAAGACACAATATATGGCAAGCAAAGTAGAATGAATTGTATTCGTCACAATGTACCCGCTATTACAAGGCATGCAGTACATACAAGCGGTACTCCAGAATAATCAAAATAAGTACAATATTACAATTAATGATCTGTTTTTATTATCTCTGATGCAAGAAAATTATTGGAAGCGGCGGAGCTGCTGTAGCAAACAGGACTGGAGCCCGGTGATCCCAGTTTCGAAGAGAAACTCCTTTTTCAGTTGATGACATAAAAGAAAATGGTAGCAACGCAAGCCAAACCATATAATGCAATGTAACCTTTCCAGACCATGAGCAGGCTGATTCACCCTGTGAAGTTAACAAGGTCCCACATCGGGTACCAGTTGAGGTACCTGCTGCATGCTGGCTAGCAGAGCACAGAGGAAGCCCACTAGTGGACATTTATGAGAAGAAAATGTAAAACACCAAAGGTTTCTTAAAGAGGTATTATAAGAAACAGCCCAAATCAAAAGGTATGTTAAAGCCATGCAGCGTAATTCTATTGAGAAGATCTTAATTTCTTGTCTCAAGAGCACCTTCTCAGACCCATACAACAGAATTAACACTGAGAAGGTACTCTTGAGACGAGAAATTGGGCTGTTTCTTGTAATTGTGATGATTACAATTCATTGTACTTTGCTTGCCATATATTGTGTCTTTGTATGCTGGCCTGAACCCCTGTTTTTTCTATTTGTGTTTATATCAACCATTCAAGGCAGGGTGCTCTAAGGCTTCAGAGAGAGGTCTTCCTGCCCTACTTTGAGATGGCAGAAATTGAACCCAGGATCTTCTACACACAAAAGCCTGCCCTCTGGCACTGAGCTTTGCCCCTTCCATTTGTTTTATTGTGTGGTTTTGCTTTGCTTTATTGTTATCCACCTTGAATGTGCTAAAAAAGGAGCCACAATTCAAATCCATTAATAAAATAAGTAACAGTCATATTTATTTGTTTCTTCTCTCTCTATTGTGCATTAGCATGGATTGCAAATTATCTTGCTCCTACTTCAAGGATGCTAATAAAAGCAACAAGACCTGCACTGTGCCTGGTAACAATACCAACATCTTGGGTTTTTTTTTTGGGGGGGTGTCCTTTAAACATCTGTGAAAACATTTGCACAACTTTAAAATATATGTATTATTAATAATAATGATAACGTTTCAGAAAATGCAAATTAGGTAGGGTTGTATTAAAATCCTAACAACCTAAATTATCCTCCATCCCTAACATGTGATGCAATGCAAGCTAGATTTGCACTACTGAATGATTTGGGCTTGATATTGTCAGGAGTTCAGCCTACACTCGAGTAGGACCCTGGCAGAAACACATGCCCAACTGGCATGTTCTCTCCCTCCTGGTTGATCGTTCGGGAGCTTCATGAGCTTTCTTCAGCCCGAACATCACAGCGACTGATGCCAACCAACACCAGCACACTTAGGGATCCGCAGGGTTTGCGCAACTTGCGTAACAGAACCTCAGCAACTCAGCATTTTGGCTAATCTACTTTATTTACATATAAACACACATGGAGCACTGCAACATGGCTCCCCCTCTCTCTCTAGCATCAGACAGCAAAGAGAAAAAGAACAAAGGACAATAGTCCCACTTCATGGAACACAGTAACACAAACATCCTGTCTTCGTCACTTCCCACTCTGTGGAGCCAAAACATATACCGTCATGTGAAAGACAACAACACCATGACTGCAATCACGGAGCCAGGAATTCTAACAGATATGTGCAAGGCACAGCTTGGCAAAAGCTTTGACACTCCCTGGCCCATCTGCTCCTATAACTGTGAGCCCCTGATTTGTGGTAAGTGCCATGAATTTCGCACATACGAATGTATGAACAAAGCAAACGTCCACATATTCTAACATCCAGTTTCCCAGGGGCCAATCAGACGCCTCCTGGGAAGCCTGCAGCAACTAGTATTCAGAAGCATGCTGCCTCCATCCTGAGAGGTTGGACAGCACTGCCCATTAATTTGTGCAACATTGCCATCTACTGTTGACCAGCAATGACTGTGGTGAATGGGCAAGTGTGTGTGTTCAGAGCGGAGAGAAATCGAGTGCTGCACAAACACACATATATGGTGACTGGGGGATAATATTTAATGCACCTGATAAAGAAGACTCAGGTTCACAAAATGGTTACACCACAATACAGGTGAAACTCGAAAAATTAAAATATCGTGGGAAAATTCATTTATTTCAGTAATTCAACTTAAACGGTGAAACGCCATAATCATCACAATTATAACAAATAAGACATATCTTGCTTTACATGCCATGAGTCTATCTCATATATTAGTTTCACCTTTTAAGTTGAATTACCGAAATAAATGAGCTTTTCCACGATATTCTAATTTTTCGAGTTTCACCTGCACATTCGTTCACTTCTAAGGTGCCACAAAAGGTACCTATCTCCACAGTCGGAGGCAGCGATGCTTCTGAATATCAGTGGCTGGAAACTGCAGGAGGAGAGTGTGTTATTGTGTGCAGATCTTGCTTGCAGGTTTTCCACGGGCATCTGCTTGGCCACTGTGAGAAGAGAATGCTAGGATAGATGGGCCAATGGCCTGATTCAGCAGGCTGTCCTTGTGTTCCCGATCTTCATACAGCAGATGGCTACCACTTTGGGATTTGGCACTTACTGCCAAGGCTCGCTAGCAGAAAAATCCCTCAGACGAGGCAAAGGGAATCGCTTGACCTTTTCATTACATGCTGAAGTCGGCACAGATCCAATCAACCTTCAGTCTCGATACACCAACTACATCATAAGGATACACTAGAGCCTTTTGCACCACAGGTCTGAAGCCAGCTGGTTTGGGCAACTTTCAGTGGGATAATATGGACAATGGGGACAGGGTTAAGCATCTCCCTCGTTCCTCTGCTGCTTTTACACTCCTAGTCGTAGGCTCCCAAGGTTACGTTTCAATTTTAATAAGTTTCTCAAGGAAAGGTTACATGCCTAGTTCGGCCTCTACAGCCACATCACACCAAGACAACTTAAGGATGGATAAACTGGAACATGTGCAGAGAAGGAGGACCAATATGATCAAGGAAACAGAAACCAAGCCTTATGAGGAACGGTTGAGGGAACTGAGTATGTTTAGCCTGTGTCAGGAGTGTGTGCAGCAGCCAGGCCCTGTGACCAGTAGGACTTTGCAGGGCTGGGGCCTTCCTAAGTTTGTTCTGAAGAGGCAAGGCGCAACCGCACAGGTGAGGCCAATTGGTAACTCACAGCACCTGGTGGCAAGAGCCGGGAAGGGATATAAGGTCAGCATTTCCCTTCGGCTCTTTGCCACAGCAACACATTCCCTGCCTTGCTGCGTTTGGCTCCTTGATCCTTGGACCCTTGACTTTGTGACTCCTTGCTTCTTGATCCTCGGACCCCTGACTTCATGACTCCCTGCTTCCTGACCCTCGGACCCCTGGCTTCTGGACTCTCATTCCTGCTTACACCCCGCCATCTTGCCCCTGGTCCTGACGTCCTCAGCCAGGACTTCAATTGCCCATAGACTGGACCATGACAGCCTGGAAACAAGCAGAGTGAGAGCAGATACTACTATAGCCATCTTCAAGTATCTCAAGGACTGTCACGTGGAAGATGGAGCAAGCTTGTTTTCTCGTGCTCTGGAGGTTAGGGCCCATACCAATGGATTCAAGTTCCAAGAAAGGAGTTTCTGACTTAACATCAGGAAGAACTTTCTGACAGTAAGAGCTGCACAACAATGGAACTCCCATGAGAGGTGGTGGAGGTTTTTAAGCAGAGGTTGGATGGTCACCTGTCATGTATGATTCAGAGATTCTTGCATTGCAGGGGGTTGGCCTAGATGACCCTCAAGGTCCTTTCCAGCTCTACCATTCTGTGATTCTAAGACTTTTCCCCTGTGTGCATCTTTCAGTCACAAAAATGAGATCTCACATGAACTTTCTTCACTAAGGTTTAATGCAAAGGATAACTTATTTCCATCTGACATAATACTGCAAAGCCCATGTCTGCTTGATATTTCATTCAAGCTAATGCATGCCTCAGGGTGCTTCCTCCCAGGGTGGAGTTGGGGGAAATGAGCACTGCTGTGTGGTTTGCTACACTGGCCACTGCATGGCTCTAGGGTCAAACCTGCTCTTGATTCCTGCATCCCTGGCTTGCTAGCACAAACTGACTCCTGCAGAGTGATGCCTTCTTCCCCTTCACTACAGACAAACCCAAGTGTACCATGAAATAGGTATAAACAGAGACAAGTTAAACAGTGGTGGCTGGTGCCCATTGGAGCTGATAGGGCAGAAGGCAAAGAGCCCTATAGTGGGTGGATTCAGAGCAAATGACAGGCAGAGCCAAGATTTGTCTTAATTTTCCTCACTGCTGAGTTCTGAGACTCATGGACTAGCCTGGATTCATTTGAGTACATGAACCTGCCTGGAACTCTGTAAGCATTTAGCCTGGCATTACCTACCAGGGCTGGCATCAAGGCTCAGGCACCCCTTCCAGGGGCCCAGGGTGAAGAGTCTCAGCTCCTCTCTGCAGCCATCCAGCTCAGAAATCCGCATGCACTGTGCGGTCCACACCGCAGGCATGCACGCACACGCAGAAGTAAGCATTCACACATAGGCTGACAAATAAAAATTCCTCACCTGCAGTCTGATGGATGTGCACACACACACACACCCAGGCCATATACAGGCCACCAGGTTGGACTGTGACCAAGGGATTGCCACGTGCGGAGACCTTCAGTGATGCACAGAGTGTCAGGCTAGGACTAGGCTTCAAATTTCCACTTAGAAATAAAGGTCAATGGTTAACCTCTGGGCCTAACTACCTCACAGGGTTGTTGTGAAGATGCTCTCCCAAGTTTTTTGAAGAAAGGCGGGGAGTGGGGAGGATAAAAAAAATGGCAAATAATAATACAGTCATGATTTCAACCTGACAGCGTGGCATAAAATCAACTACTTTTAAAAATAATATTTTATCTTTTTAGAAAAATAGAAGCTGCCAGTTAGACTATTTGTCCCAGTTAGGCTGTTATTGTCTGCTCTAACTAGTCAGTGCCACCCCCAAGTCTGGATGTAAATAAGAATGTGGGCAAATGGGAACTGGCAGAGATTCTTAGGGCAGCACCAGGTTCTGTAGCCAAGTTCCTTCCCATCATCCAGCACCTGATGCCTTAAAAAGAAACAAACCAACCTGGAGATGCCAGGGGTTGAATCTGGAACTTTCTGCATGCAATCCATGTGCTTTTCCATTGAGCTATGTTCACCTCCTGTTCAGTGCTTGTAAGGTATGACAAATGCTTGGGATGTCCTGTGCAGAAGAACAGCTGAGTCAGGATTTGTTTGAAGAGGATTTGGAAAGCTGGGTACCTCTAGCCAACAGCCTGGGAACATTCTGAATTGTGCTGTGTTTCCTTAACATCCTTCTGAGTAAGGGCAGGACGAACCTGGAACTTGGAAGGTGTTCACATGCAAGTTTCACAGGGGACAACGGCAATGGTTTGTAGCAGCCAACTGTGGTTAGCAGCATGTCACAGGCTCGCAAGCAACTCATAATAAGCAGGAGGTCATAATGTCAAGCAGGAGTCTTACAAGGCTTAAAGAGGGATCCTAGCCTTGAAATGCAATTAGATTTAATGTTGGGGCATCCCTGACTACACTGAAGGCCACAGATAGCCTTCGAGACATGTGACTTGTGGATACATTCCCATTGGCTGCATTAGGGTAAAAAAAGGTAAAGGACCCCTGGACGGTTAAGTCCAGTTGAAGGTGACTATGGGGTTGCAGTGCTCATCTCACTTTCAGGCTGAGGGAGCCGGTATTTGTCCACAGACAGCTTTCTGGGTCATGTGGCCAGCATGACTAAACCACTTCTGGTGCAACGGGACAGAGCGCTTGGAAACACAGTTTACCTTCCCACCACAGTGGTACCTATTTATCTACTTGCACTGACATGCTTTTGAACTGCTAGGTAGGCAGGAGCTGGGACAGAGTAACGGGAACTCATCCCGTTGTGCGGATTCGAACTTCCAACCTTCTGATCGACAAGCCCAAGAGGCTCAGTGGTTTAGACCACAGCGCCACCCGCATCCCTTCACCTTTTACCTCGGCTGCATTATCACCACCCATACAAACGTCTCAAAGGGCTTGGATGGAAACATCAGGCTTTAAAGCAATTAGTTGGGCATCGTTCCCAAAAGCAAAAGTTTTAGCGACACCAGTGTGCTAACTCCCCGGGTGCTACAAATAGCAAGTTAGTGCCTTTAAAACATATGTATGGAAGCAGGAGCGTTGAAACTACTGTAAACCATTTAAAGTGGGTCCATCCAGCCTGTGGAACACTGCGTGATTCACTTTTTTACCTAAAAGCAGAGCCCAGGCATCTTCTTTTGAATAGGAAACATGCATTTGCGTGTGCAAAAAAACATAACAACGCCTGGCGCACACTCACTGCTACCCCAGGAAACATTCACAAGCCCAGCAAGGCTTCCTCGCTGCACACACACAGAGACAAGACAGATGCACACTGCCGGATGCCTTCAGGCATTGATTTCCACAGTGCTGGCCTCCCCCTGCTGATCTCGAATGATGTGAACTCCAGCAGTCCGCACCAAGCGTGTGGTGTTTTGGGTGCGCCCTGGCGGGGTTGGGGACCTGGTAGGAGATATGTGTGTTCTGGAGGTGGCCGGAGACCTGGCTGGCGAGCGATGGTATCGACGAGCAGACCGAACAGGCAGTCCAGGTGATCTTCCAGGAGGAGGGGGAGAGCTGGAGTAGCTGGGCGGCGAGGGCTCGGCAGCGTTTCGGGACTCGGTAAGGGATTCCTCTTCAGCTTCTGGAGAGTCCTTGGGGAAGCAAGTAAAAGCAAGCAGCCGCGGTCAGAAGATGAGCGTAGTACCACAACATACTGCAATGAACTTCAAAAGCACTTTGGAACTGGGCCGGCCCTACCATCAGACAGAGTGCTTCAGGAAAAAGAAGCACTCTTTTTTTTTTAACTGCCAGGGAATTTTTACTGCCAGGGAAGGGGAGAGGTGGTTGTGCGATTATCTGCCTAAAGGCCCAAAATACTTTTTGTTTTTTTTTACCGTGGTTTATTACGCACTTTGACTTGATAGGAGTATCATTTTCTGCTCCACCCCAGGCAGCAAAATGTCTTGGTTTAGCCCTGTATTCTTGTGCATGGCCCCAGAGGGGGGGGGGTTGGGGGGAGGGGGGAATGGGTGAGAGCCAGGAGGCTCAGAGGGGAGGTGTGCCAGAAGGAGAAGGATAATAATAATAATAATAATAATTAATAATACAGTGGTACCTCTGGTGACGTACTTAATTCATCCCGGAGGTCCGTTCTTAACCTGAAATTGTTCTTAACCTGAAGCACCACTTTAGCTAATGGGGCCTCCTGCTGCCGCTGCGCTGCCGGAGCACTATTTCTGTTCTCATCCTGAAGCAAAGTTCTTAACCTGAAGCACTATTTCTGGGTTAGCGGAGTTTGTAACCTGAACCGTATGTAACCTGAAGCGTATGTAACCCGAGGTACCACTGTACTAGGACTCTGGGCAGGAAAAGCAGTAACTCCATGAGATATGGAAAAATATTCTCTCCCCCCCCCCCATGGTAATATTATTTATATAGTGGTTAGACCAGGGTGGTCCAATATATGGCCCATGGGCTGCATGCAGCCCTAGAGGCCTTTTTTTGGCACCCCTCAGCAACATTTGAAGCCCCTAATCTTTGTGCCACCTTCCCAGAGCCAGGTAAGCAAAGCGTTGGGTTTTGGGAAGGAGGCATGAGGATGCAGACAAGGTCCTAGAGTCCTCCCGTCTCTTTCCCAAAGCCTAGTTAGCACTCATAGGCGCCGACTCCATGGGGCTTGAGGGGGCTCGAGCCCCCTCAAAAAAATTTTTGGGGGGGCTCAGCCCCCCCAATAATCTCGGGCGGGCGCCCTTCCAGCAGAGCGCCGCCGCCGTCCCCCGCCTCCTCCCCACCTGCTCCTTCGCCAGCCAGCCAGCCGCGCGCCCTAATCGGAGAGCCCCGGCCGGAAATCCTGCGAGAACAGGGGAATCCCGACTGGCCACACCTCCCAGCCAGCCAATCGGCTGGCTGGGGGGGCGTGGCTTGCCCTATTTAGGGCCGGAGCCACTTTATTTGCATATTCATGAGCTTATTTATTATTCATGAGCTTTCCCGGGCCCCCCCCCAATATTTTTTCTAAGTCCGCGTCCCTGTTAGCACTTCCCTAGCTTGGGAAAGGAGGCAGGAGGGCTCTAGGACCCTGCCAAAGCCTCACACCTCACTTAGCCAGCTTTGGGAAAGCAGTGCAAGGACTGGAGGGGGGCATAAAATTTTGGCCTCTCCTCTGCCCCCATGCAACATGGCAAGCCATTGCGGTGCCTGCAGGTTTCATGTCAATGTACTCCTGTGGCCCACTTTGCAGGAAAAGTTGGTCTGCTTTGACTTAGGCAATGTTGCCGCATGCACACACATAACCATCGAGTGAAATATGTTACTATTATTCCGATTTTGTATGCGGCACAGCAGCACAAGTTGTGGTTAGCCTGCATTCAGCACAGCAGACAGCTGTAAAAATTGCTACCAGAAGATGTCGCTCATGAGTCATGGGAAAGTAACGGGCAGCAATTTAGCGAATGGGAAGCCAGTTCCTGAGATTAAGGACACCCTATTCAAACAGACAGGCATGCCAGAAAGTATACAGAGCTACTATAAAAATACGGACAGATGGAGAGCTATCCATGCACTTCAGGCAAGGTAGCGCCCAGGCTGTCACTTGTGCAAGAAGAGAGAAATGACACAAATCCCATTTATCAGTAGATATACCAGTTGGTATTTTTTTTAATAAATAAATAAATAACTTGGTTCTCCACACATTCTAATCTCCCTTACAAGTCATTACTCTAGTATTTGCATATTATTATTTTTTGTACACATTATTTGGGTGGACAACTATATTGCAAAATCCGTGGAACTGTGAATTTCAACGGACAAATGTGTTTGGGTTTATGTTTCATTTCAGAAAGTGCAAATTAGGTTGATTCCCCCTTGAAATGTGAACTGAATCAATTTTCTCCCTCGTCGTTACTTCACATTTTGCCCTTTGGCCTGAAAGTTATTTAATTTGCATATTATTATTTTTTGTACACATTATTTGGGTGGACAACTATACTGCAAAATTCGTGGAACTGTGAATTTCAACGGACAAATGTGTTTGGGTTTATGTTTCATTTCAGAAAGTGCAAATTAGGTTGATTCCCCCTTGAAATGTGAACTGAATCACTTTTCTCCCTCGTCGTTACTTCACATTTTGCCCTTTAGCCTGAAAGTTATTTAATTAGCAGAGTACCAGGCTGAAGCATTCTCGAAGCACGACACTTGAAACTTACTTTGTCCTTCAAGATGTACAAAGCAACGGGATTCTTGCGTTCATGTTCTCCACTCCTGGGAACAATCTCCACTGCATTAAAGCGAGAATGGAAATGAGTTATTCCTTTTCAATCAAGCCTGAAAAGGGGTCTGCTATGCGAGTGAGCATGGGAGAAAGAGCCAGGCAGAAGAGCCTTGGTAGATTAAACCAAATGTTATTTATTTAGAGATTTGTGGATCCCGTCTTTTGGACTGAGGAACTTTAAGAAGAGCCATGCTGGATCAGACCAAAAGTCCAGCCCCTTGGTCCCGACAACGGGCAGCTAAATGCCTTCTCTTATTACGTGTTCCCCAACAACCAGAGGCACGCCGTCTCCACTGAGGGAGACCCCATTTTCCAGCTGACATCGCTAAGATCCTTGCTAAGCCTGACCACGACTCAGTGGCGTAGCGTGGGGGGTGCAGGGGGGGCCGGCCACACCGGGCACAACATCTGGGGGTTAGGGTTAGGGGGCGCAAATCCACGGGTTAGGGGGCGCAAATTACTTGCCTTGCCCCGGGCGCTGACAACCCACGCTACGCCACTGCCACCACTCCACTTACAAAGCGCTGCACACATGTGGCTGTGCAATGGGACAGCGGAGCTCTGATCTTGCTCCAGGAAGGAGCAAGTGGGAACTGAGTGCTTATGTAACAGTAGCAGCAGACATAGATTGTTAACACCACCTGGGCTGCAAGATGCAGCCTGACATCAAGGGCCCCATCCTGCACCAGTAATCTCCTGAAGTAATGCAGCAGGAGAGTCTCTGGTCTGACCAGGTCTTTGGCACTGGAGTCCTCCAAGGATGGTAACGCTACACCCTTGGGCATCTTGTGGACATGTTTCTGGGGATGACCCTGCAAGCCTTTTCAGCTCCTGAGTCCTCATCCCCTGGAAATGAGGAATATAACTTCAGCACTGGTGGGAGTTGGGGTCTGTGTCACATTCCTGCTTTAGCCTTTCAGTGTAGGCTCCCCATGATCTACGATACAGTGGCACCTTGGTTCTCAAACTTAATCCAGTCCAGAAGTCTGTTCCAAAACCAAAGCGTTCCAAAACCAAGGCGCGCTTTCCCATAGAAAGTAATACAAAATGGATTAATCCGTTCCAGACTTCTAAAAACAACCCCTAAAACAGCAATTTAACATGAATTTTACTATCTAACGAGACCATTGATCCATAAAATGAAAGCAATAAACAACGTACTGCAGACACACAATCAATCAATCAGTAGCTGAACTGGGTTCCACACAGTCACAGAAACAAAGAAAGAGCCGCCCAAACAAAAATGCAAAATAGATAGCAAAAACAGACAGACCTCAGCGTAACACTCAAAACGGAAGTGTGGCACTCAAAATGGAAGTGTAGCACTCAAATCAGTAGCGTAACACTCAAAACGGAGCATGTTTGGCTTCCGGAAAAAGTTCGCAAACCGGAACACTTGCTTCCGGGTTTGCAGTGTTTAGGTTCCGATTTGTTTGAGTACCAAGGCACTTCAGAACCAAGGTACCACTGTATTCCAAATTGCAATTTTGACCCCCTGGCTCCCAGATCGTGGCTGCTTTCAGACTACTGCCTACAACTTAGCATTGACAACAATAAACCAGCAAACGAAGCACTGCCAGTTCCTGGAAGACGCCAGCCCGAGAGTCAGAATTCAAACGCAGAGGTTCACGGTTTACCATCCTGCTTCAACTGTTCTTCATTCTGGTCCACATATTCAGAGGAATTTTGCTTCTCCATTTTCCGTTTGTTTCTAAAACAAAACAAAAAAAGGCATAAGACCATAAGAAAGTGAGAAGAGCCTTCTGGATTAGGCCAATGACCCATCTGGTCCAGCAGTCTGGGATAGCTCAGTTGTTAGAACCTATGACTCTTAATCTCAGGGTTGTGGGTTTGAGTCCCACACTGGGCAACAGATTTCTGCATTGCAGGGGTTGGACTAGATGACCCTTGTGGACCTTGCCAACTCTACAGTTCCATGATCCTATGATTCTATCCTGTTCTTACAATGGCCAACCATATGCCTGTGGGAAGCCCACAAGCTGCCCCTGAGAACCACAGTACCTGCAATTCCCAGCAACCGTATTCAGAAGCATATTCGTCTGTCATTGGAAACTGAACATAGCCGTTGTGGATGCAAATGTTTGCATGAGTTTGCTCAGAGGCTCCCTCACAGCCCACTTGGAATGGAAGGAGGTCAGCCCTACTTGGTCCTGGCAGCCTGCAAATCAGCCCCACATGTGATCCTCTCCTAGCAAAGGAGAGTTGCCCAAAAGTGAGTCAAATTGTTATGTTGTGCGGCAAATGCAGGGTGAGAAACAGGTCAGGTAAAACAACCCCAGACTGCTTTGTTAACACACTGTACTCTTTACACAAGAAGTCCATGCGCCTCCTCTTTACACCAACTGGGACATAAGGGCCAACTGACATGGGCCGCACATCTTTTCCCATCAGGAGTAACAACAACAAAAAAGCTGTGGAGGGGGGATGGCCAGAGTGAAAAGGGTTAAGAAAACCTCCACCACTCCAGTCTTCTACTACAGGTGAAAATTTCTGCAGCTACATTTTGTAACGGAAAAAGAAAATTACCGGGGAGGGGGGATGAGTGCTCAAATCAGCTGTCCCAAACTCTCAGTGTTTTGTGTCAGTTACTGTTTGCCGATCAGAAGGTCGGCGGTTCGAATCCCCGTGACGGGGTGAGCTCCCGTTGCTCGGTCCCTGCTCCTGCCAACCTAGCAGTTCGAAAGCACATCAAAGTGCAAGTAGATAAACAGGTACCGCTCTGGCGGGACGGTAAATGGCATTTCCGTGCACTGCTTTGGTTCGCCAGAAGTGGCTTAGTCATGCTGGCCACATGACCCAGAAGCTGTACGCCGGCTCCCTCAGCCAATAAAGCGAGATGAGCGCCGCAACCCCAGAGTTGGTCAGGGGTCCCTTTACCTTTACCTTGCTGTTTTTAAGAAAACGATGAAGAGGCATCATCACGTAAAAACTGCAGGAGCTTGGGGGGGGCATAATTTGAGCACTGGCAAATGTCCTGGGTACATGTGCCCTCAAACACAGCTGTTCATACAAGCTGTAAGGAATTTGCCAATGATAAGAGGACCAGTGGCTTGTAAGGACACTGTTTTAGCCAAGGCTGACTCAAACGCAACAAGCCCTCCATGGCACCAATTAGGCAGCTTGCTCTAAACTACAATTTTCAACCACCTGCACTATACATTTAATGCAGTATGGCTGCCCTCAGAGAATCTTGGGGAAGTGTGGTATGTTAAGGGTGCTGAGAGTACTTAGGAGACTCCCTGTTCCCCCTCACAGAGCTACGATTCCCACAGCAGTTTAAGAACCCCTTTTCCCAGAGAACTTTGAGAATTGTAGCTCTCAGTCGAACTCTCATTTCATTTCACTTTTAATTTGTGTACCTCCTTTCTATACAAAGAAACAACAACAAAATCACACACCTTATAACGATCTGATCCAATTCAAAAATGCCATTGTCAGGGAACTGACATCAGAGCGAGAGGCGAAGGGAAGGCTCCCAGATGATGCTGGCGAAGGACCCAGCAGCAGGGGAAGAAACAGCTCAGTAGAGGGGGAAGCCAATCAGCGCAACACCAGGGATAAAGGGGGGCAGATGGGGGAATTGGAGAGAGGGCTCCAGGACTCTTCACTGGACATCAGTGAGGAGAGCCCAGGTCCTCCGCTACCCACGCCTTCCCTGCGCAGAAGACTCCCGCGCAGTGAGAGGAGGAGGAGACTGGGTGTCAAACAACTTTTATGCTGGAAGAGGTTCAAGAAACGCCCACTGACGGATTCTGCTAGTGACTGAGGCAGCCACGATGAGAAGGGGCTGTGCAGTCAGAAAGGTTTAACAAGGCAAATTAACCCAGACAGGGACCAGTTTACGCACGAGTAACTCATACCTATTACAGCCATAATAAAAACATCACTTTAAAATAAGCAACTTATATCAAATAAAGTAATATTCAATAATCCATTAGAATATAATCAGCACCCTCAGCAAACCACATTTCCCAGGATTCTCTGGGGGGAGCCATGATGGTTTTAAACAGTATGATGCTGCTTTAAACATGTAGTGCAGCTGCGGCCTTTGTTACAGAGAGAGAATGCTACACAAATCTTTGGGGAGGGGGCAGAGGGAACCCTGAAGATGCCTTTTGCTGTTGATTTACCCCAAATAAGCATAGAACATTTCGTTCAGGTTACAAAACACACATATAATTTTAAACATCATACTTCTTGGATGGTTTCCAACAGGCGCAGACGGTCACTAAGGTAACCAGAAGGAAAATTCCCCCGGTCGAAAGGATTATATAGAGGGAGCTCCTTCCTACAGAGACACAAAAGACAAGGCAGATGTTAGAGCAAGTTTCACCTGTTTTGCTGGAGACCTGCAATGCAAGATTTGGAGACATGCCCATTTCAGCAGATGGCGGTGTTCATGTACTGTTTGGCTAGGAAAGCGCAAACCAGGGAGGTTCATCTTTCTGTCCACATGCAGAGGGTCGCAAGGCCAGCTGACTAGCCCAGCTGGGTCGTCTCCTTCCAGCCGTCCCGCTGCGAAGACCCATCGGCCTCTGCTCCGATGTAAATCAGCAACCCAAGCTTCAAAGCCAGGGCACACTATCCCAGCAGATAGAAACTGCACACAGAATAGGTGTGAGGCTTGTGGAAGCATAATACAACTACGGATTTAGTAATCATAAATCAGGACAAAGAAACATGTCCTCTCTCTCTTTGTCTTCTCAGAGAGACAGGGAAAAGCAAAAGCTATACACACAACGGAAGTTCCCAGCAAGCTGTGCTGGTATGTAAACAGGCATGTGACATGCAACAGTTCCATGTCTGCAACTAAAGGTGGAATGGAATTTTCCAACACTTTCAACATGAACTGAGTGGTATTTCTCCCCCACCCCTAGTTATAAGAAGCAGCACATAACACTTATTTTAACAGCGGTGAGAGAGTGTCAACTGCTCTTCCCACATCACCAAGGCAACGGGTCAAAAGGATGGGTAGATACCAAGAGAAAAGGGATTGGTTGTTAACCCTCTCTGGGAATTATAACACTGCAAGGGGAAGAAGGGGCCTCCTAACAATGCCCAGAAACCTTTACAGGTCCCAGGATTCTTTGGAAGAAGACATGGCTCTTTAAAGTTGAATGATACATGCTGCTTTAAATGTATAGTGCAGATGTCAATTAACTTCAATAGATCTACTCTAGCACTGGATAAAAACCTGAATAAAAAATCTGGACCATCCATAAATTTTCGGAAAGTAATGGAATGTTGGCTTCAGCAAGGCCAGGACATTTTCCGCCTTTGTTTCCAGTTCTGCTACATTTATTATTATTATTATTAATTTTATTTATTTATTTGGTTTTTCAAATTAAAATTTTACAGTCACATATCCAACTTACAATGTAAAAACAAGATTCCAAGGAATCTCTTGTACTTCCCTCCTCCCCTTTGTGGGTCCTATTGTTAATCATTTCCTCCTGCATCTTTTATGATAATCCAAAATCTTTTGCCTCTCCATTGTGTCCAAAATTCACCATTAAACTACAAGTGAAATTCCAATCCTACTAACTATTTTAACTGTTTGCAATGGTTTTTAAGATAAGTTATAAATTTCTCCCATTCCTTATTAAAATTTTGGACTTCCTGGTTTCTGATTCTTCCAGTCATTTGGGCCATTTTGGCATAATCCATCAACTTGATGTGCCATTCTTCTCTGGTAGGGACTTTATCTTCTTTCCATCTCTGGGCCAATAACATCTGTGCAGCCGTGGTCGCATGCATAAACACTTTTTTCTGCTCCCTTGTGATTTTGGCACCTAGAATTCCTAAAATGAAGGCTTTGGGTTTTTTCACATGACAAGGTATATAATAATTAAGACAGACCCAGTCTCTGGTTGTCCCATATCTGCGTTGACCATACTTACTGTACACAGTAAGTTTTATGGGGATGCTGCGCCCGTTGCTGATGGGGTTCTCCACCAAACAACTGTAGGTGTCATCGTCAGACATCAGGACTCTGGTGATGGTCAGCACCTTCTGGTCATGGGAGAGGATCAGCCGGGAGTCATTGCTGAGGGGCTTGCTGTCCTTCAGCCATGTATAGCTGGGCTTGGTGCCATTTTCATGGGAGCAGTTCAGAGTGAAATATTCGCTGAGCTCCAGCACAGTGGAAGAGGCCAGGGCCACATGAGGCTTTGAAATTGGAACTAGGAAAACAAAGACAAAACAAGCAAAGATTAACAGTAATGAGGAAAGTGAAGAAAATGATAAAACTATGGAGCTGAAAAAGCCCTAGCTCTGATTGAGGCCAGCCTAACCTCCTTGTGGCCCGGGACATCCAAGATGTTTTTGTCTGTGTATCTGAAGAAGTGTGCATGCAAACGAAAGCTCATACCAAGAACTAACTTAGTTGGTCTTTAAGGTGCTACTGGAAGGAATTTTTTTATTTTGTTTGAAGACCGTAAGGTCCTCCATGGGACATACCAGGAGAGGCGGTCCTGTAGAAAGCAATGGAGTTATAGGAGAGGGCTAAATGGCAAGCAATGCAAGCCTAGAGAAAAGAAAAGAGCATTTGTCACATGATGGCAGTTGTGCTTTGACAAGGACACTGAAATCCAAGCCAGCTGGCATGAGACAATGCAGTGCTGTGTCTCCAAGCTCTCCACTGGATTTGAACTTACAGGGTATATACAGGAGGAGGTTTCATTTATAGTAGCAACTGCGGACGATGTTTGGCAAAAGGTTTTCAGCAAGGCCCAAGCTTGGCATGAGGGAGATTTTTTTTTATCCAATTCATGTTTGAAAGTGAACTTACCTGATTCTCATTTTCTGAAACGGGATGTGAACCAAAACTCAGCCATCCCTCTGAAATTCACACTTCTCTGAATTTTGAAATGCAGTTCTGCAGCCCGGTAAGGTATGCAACAATGCGCACACACCAGGGTAAAGTTTGTATATAAATTAGTGAAAATAACAAACAAAAACAGTGTACAAAAATTAGGAAAAAATGCCTTGCACAATTGTACAGATTAGGCAAAACTGCATTAAAAATGTATGTATTAAAAGAAATTTGCACTGAAATGCTTCTGATTCTCTCTCTCTCTCTCTCCCTCTCTCTCCATGCAAATTGGTGGGGAAATGAATTTTAATATGTGGAAAAGGAGGAACTGAAATTGACAGATTTGCCCATTCCTAGTCCAAACCATGTGTTATTATATGTTGAAGCTGCATGAAAGTCTCTTTTCCCACACCAATAGAATAAATAAATACCTTTAACTAATGAACTTTTTACGGGACGCGGGTGGCGCTGTGGGTTAAACCACAGAGCCTAGGGCTTGCCGATCAGGTGGTCAGCGGTTCAAATCCCTGTGACAGGGTGAGCTCCCGTCGCTCGGTCCCAGCTCCTGCCAACCTAGCAGTTCGAAAGCACGCCAGTGCAAGTAGATAAATAGGTACCGCTCCGGCGGGAAGGTAAATGGCATTTCCATGCGCTGCTCTGGTTCGCCAGAAGCGGCTTAGTCATGCTGGCCACATGACCTGGAGGCTTTACACCGGCTCTCTCAGCCAATAAAGCGAGATGAGCGCTGCAACCCCAGAGTTGGTCACGACTGGGCCTAGTGGTCAGGGGTCCCTTTACCTTAATGAACTTTTTTAAAAAGTTCATTTTTTCTAAGGCTCACTTACCATCCACTGTAAGGTTGATGTTCATCTCCCCTGTAAAAGTGTCGGCCGTAATGGAGATTTCCACTTCATACGTCCCCTCGTCCGAGAGCTGCAGCTCGTTGATCAGCAAGGAGCCATTCTCAAAGATTCTAATCCGGTCCCTGTATTCCGGGCGCAAGTTACCAATGATCCCGGTGCCGATGGACTGGACCACCGTCACAGCCTTGTCACGCTTCACCTGCCATTTGATCACAGGTTTGTCGCGGCTGGTGCTGGTGTATTTCACGGAGAGCAGGGCAGACTTGCCAACAGTACCGTGGATTAACAGCACTGGGCTGGTGATATTGACTCCTTCCAGCAGGTCTAGCAAGAAGAAGAAGCAAAAGACACTTAGCATTAGCATTAAGGGGTAGATATCACTTGAAGGGGGTGGTATGAGCATGGCTCTCTGGTGCTGGAAAAGGCAGAACCGGAAGCCATCGGCTCGGCAATGAGTGTCCCCACCAGAGCTACAGGTTAGATAATAATACTGTGGTACCTCGGGTTACCTATGCTTCAGGTTACAGACTCCGCTAACCCAGAAATAGTACCTCGGGTTAAGAACTTTGCTTCAGGATGAGAACAGAAATCGTGCTCCGGCGGCGCGGCAGCAGCGGGAGACCCCATTAGCTAAAGTGGTGCTTCAGGTTAAGAACAGTTTCAGGTTAAGAACGGACCTCCGGAACAAATTAAGTACATAACTAGAGGTACCACTGTAACAACAACAACAACAACAATTTTATTTATATCCTGCCCTCCCCAGCCAAAGCCAGGCTCAGAGCGGCTAACAACAATAAAAGTAACACAGCATTCTAAAATCGATTCATTCTAAAATCAATTCAGAATCAAATTAATGGCAACCATTGGGCTAGAGTTCTATGAGGATTACCAAAGGAGGGGATCAGACTGTGCCTTGGCCAAAGGCCTGGTGGAACAGCTCTGTCTTGCAGGCCCTGCGGAAAGATGTCAAGTCCCGCCATACCTTTTTTTAAATATGCAAATATAGCAGAACGGTGTAGAGTCTGAGACCTCATCAGCTGACGTTAACAATAGAAATATCACATCAATTCTGGTGTGGATGTGATCATAATAATATCCAATGACATATTTACTGCAGCCCCCCCCCCCTGTAATGAGATTTTCCTCTCCACCCACAAAGAGGGAAGTCTGCAATATCCTATGGCTCTATGCCACCCTGAACCTCGGATTGCACCTTTAAACAGTATTTCTTTTTATTTATCACATATATCAATGCTTTTTGTGACAGTATTCACTGCTATAGAGTCCCTCCAACTTTTTAATAAAGATTTTTACTGTCCATAGTAGAAGTGATCTTGTGCTGGCACCCATGGCACTTCACTGTGAATCAACAAAGTCAACACTTCATTGTATGTCCAACCTTTCCGCCAAGGAACTCAAGGTGGCGTTCATGGTTCTCCCACCCCCATTTTATAACAACAACCCTGTGAGGTAGGTGAGGCTAAGACGCAGTCATCTACCCAACAGCACCCAGTGAGCTTCAAGGCTGAGTGAGGATTTCAAACGAGATCCTAGTTTGACACTCTAAAGGTAGATCTACACACGGGGGGGGGCGCTATGAATATGTCATAAATTAAATTGTTATAACAAAAGGGGGGAACCGTATGTAAAATTGCATAGAAAAGTTTTGTGCTCTACAGCGCCATCTGGGGTTCCATGTTTATAACACATTTAAAACACTATTTTTTATTCATGTAGCTGGGTCCTACATCTGTTCTAACTACACCACACTGGCAAACTATTAAGTACTAAGCATTACTATGATTAATCAGTGGTATCCAAATCCAAACTTTTTTCAAAGAGGGCCAGATTTGATGAAGTGAAGGGCCCACCAAAGTTTTTAGGGTTGAAGTTGTTGAGGTTTTTTTAGGATTTTACCCCAGGAAAAAGGCCCCCGAAATGGACTTTGGACATGCCTGGATTAGATGATCAAGTCTCTTGATGACCAACAGCAAACGATTACAACAAAAATGAAGACGGTGTTGATTTTTTAAAAACAACAACAACAACAACAACAACAAACTTTTAATCGTCTAAATATTGGAGTGAATTGACAGGAATAAGCAGCGGAGGCTGGACTGTGCTTGTAAGGACAGGACACAGTTAATTCACTGTGTCTGAGTACAACACAGCAGTCAAGCAGTTAATGCTCCCAGCCCTGGCTCTCAATGGCATGAGGCAAGGCGGATGGTGATCTAGGCCTCACAATGGTTAACCTGGAAACAACCTCAAATCCTTGCCCTGACATTTCACTGGGACCCAGGCAAGACAGGGGAGGGAGGCACAGCTCGCGTGCCCTTTCGTCTCCTTAGCACCCTGGAGAGCAAGAATGTCTGAAGGACTGCTATGGCTTCACGTTGTTGATTCAGAAATGTGCTCCTGTGCATAGGAATGAACTCATCGGCATTTGGGCTAGCGCCGGGGTGGTGCTGAAAAAACAAAGGAGAGCGCAGAAAGAAAGGTTTCAGTTTGCAAAAGGAGCAACTGATGCCAAAAAGGGGTGAAACTTTTTTTTTTTAAAAAAATAATTTTTATTGATATAGCAAGAAAAAAGAAAAAACACAAATACCAAATTACACACAGGAATAACCATAGACACATAATTTTCTTAACAAACAATAAAACATATGTTGGTCTTAGCACTAAAAACCCAACCGCCATATTTCGATTTCATATTACTTATTGTCAATGCACACTTTTATCATAATTAAACTCAAAAAGGGGTGAAACGTAATCAGAAGCAAGGGTGTAGAATCTCAGGTTGGAGGGTGGGGGGAATGTGGCCCCACAATACTCATTATGCAGCCCCACATCCTCCCCACAAGCCACACCCACTCTTCACACGCTCTCCACTACCCCTGCTTTTTACCCATGCTCTCCTTGATTATTTTTGCCCGGCAGGAAAGTGTGCATGAATTCTGACAATGCTTGCTTGCCTGGATAGATAAGGAGATAGATAAGGAACTATAATCATGTATAGCAGGCAAGGGGAGCATCCCCTCCAACATTTCTCCAATGAAAATAGGGGTGTCCTACTCCATAATAAGAATATCTATACTTTGGACTGGGTTGCCACATAATAAAACATTAAAAAACCCTTCCCTATACAGGGCTGCCTTCAGATGTCTTCCAAAGGTTGCATTACAGTGGTACCTCGGGTTACAGACGCTTCAGGTTACAGACTCCGCTAACCCAGAAATAGTACCTCGGGTTAAGAACTTTGCTTCAGGATGAGAACAGAAATCGTGCTCTGGTGGCACGGCAGTAGCTGGAGGCCCCATTAGCTAAAGTGGTGCTTCAGGTTAAGAACAGTTTCAGGTTAAGAACAGACCTCTGGAACGAATTAAGTACTTAACCCGAGGTACCACTGTATTACTTATCTCCTTGGCTCAGGGTTCACACCATACCTTCCAACATTTCTCCGATGAAAAAGGGGGTGTCCAAAGGGAAAGCGGGACATTCTGGGATCAAATCAGAAACTGGGATGGCTTCTGTAAAATCCAGGACTGTCCCTGGAAAATAGGGACACTTGGAGGGTCTGGGGGAACCTTGGGATCTGGTGCAAAATGTGGCCTTCCAATCCCCTCTCTCAGGCCCTTGGTCCCCTTCCCAATTGCCACACACCAGACTGGTTCTGCTCTCCTGGAGTATTTTCCCCTGGCTGGAATGTGTCCTTGAATGCTCTCAGTGACTCCTGCTTTGCCGGGAAGAAGGGTAGAGAAGGGTGAGTGAATCTTTACAGACACTAGCCTAATGCGCCTGTTTAAAAGGCTGTGCACCACCCCCAATCTCTGCTGAGCAGCAGTAAGTTTCCAGGGGGTTCCAGGCACTCCCTATGTTTTCTGCTGGGCATTAAGGCATAGCAGAGATTAGTGTCTTCAAAAATATATGGTTTATTGTGCATATATTTACACCCAGGTCTTGTGCAGAAAGAGTTCAGAGCATTACATCTCCAGAGGGGCTTGTACCCCAAACCAGTGCAGCATTGGAGTCTAAGACATCCTACATGCCATTTTTATGATTCTGCCCCGGCCTGCCAAGGTGGTTCTGGCCTTCATGGCTGCTCATGGAGTTCTGCCCACTTCCTTTCTGCTTCACAAAAAAGCCCTGCTCCAGGTAACTCCTTTCCATCTATCTGCTCATTCCTCTTATCCAGACCTCTGTTTTCCTAAAGGACATATTTTTCCTGTGTGATATCACGCTTCCCCATCACCTTGGCAGCCTCCTCCCAGCACCAACACAGCCTCCTGCCTGGTTGATGGTTAATGACTTGCTTCCAGCACCTTCTGTCATTCTTAGTGACTTCTATCTCAGGTGAGGCCCTGGCCTGGAGGAAGAAAAGCTTAGCTGTATCTTTCACTTGCTTGGCACCTTCCCTTCAACACTCCAAGTATTACCTGAATAGAAATCTTTATGGATTTCTAACAATCACTCCCAGATGACCCCAGAACTGTAACAGTACAAAGGTAAAATTTACACTTAGGTAGAATTTAGTTTTTCCACCCACTTCTGCCTCTAGCCCTACATGTCACTGACATGAATGTGGCCCTTGGAAACCTGCCCAGGCCCTTGGGTGCCTTCCTTCTTCTTCGTTTCAACATTGGATGGAAACCAAATTAGTTGACTCTTCCTGCCATTGCTTCTGGCTCCACCGATGGTTAGCCTCCCTGCCTTACCTGCCCTACCTGGCAAAGTGGGCACCAGCCACCACTGAGGTTCAGTGAATGCAGTCAGGGGCAAAAGAGGACACAGCAGACGCTCAGTATCAGACGAGCTGCTTCCAAAATGGCTTCAGCCTGCAGCCTGGGTGCTGAGGTCAAAACAAAACCAGTATTGATATGCAGTGGAGGGGAACATGAATCATCTGGGTGACAATTAACTGCTAGATTAGGAGCTGCAAGCAGAAGCACAAGAAAGGGCTTAAACAAGTCCCGAAGTCATGAGATCTATTAGTATGCAAACCTCTCTCTCGCTCTCTCTTTCCCTTTGCCTGATGCAAACAGAAGGGGAAACCCAGGGCTTTTCACCAGCCAGAACTTGCCAAAACTCAGTTCCGGCACCTCCTACAGTTAAAAGGATTGGGAAGCAGGAGATGGTAGCAGGTCAGCCCTACTATTAGGCAGAGGGAGGTGGTTAACTCAGGTGGCATATGCTGGTTGGCATGGCAGCCATTCCTCTTGAGTCTCCTAAGATAGCATATCCTGCACCCTCAAAGCTAGCCTGCTGTCGTTGGATGTGGTGGAAGGGCTTCCTGTTCCCAGTATTGAAGTAAGGTCCCATCCGCACTATACATTTAAACCAATATCATACCACTTTAACGCTTACGGCTTCCTCCAAAGCATCCAATATCATACCACTTTAACGCTTATGGCTTCCTCCAAAGCATCCTGAGGACTGCAGTTAATTAAGGGTGTGGTTAGAGTTGTATGGAGACCTCTGTTCCCTACACAGAGCTGCAATTTTCAAAGCAATTTAACAGTCCACCTGTCTTTCTCAGGGAACTCTGGGAATTGTAGCTCAGTGAGAGTGGGCAGTGTTAAAAACTCAGATATATAAGTTAGGCACCAAATGGCTCCTTAAACCAGGGTGACAGTCACCGAAGCAGAATGCCTAGTTGCTATTTTGGGGCCAAGCAGCTCAAAAGTCATTTTTTTCAACACGGCTTTTGGGTTCCCGGAATTCATTCTGATTGGGCAGATAAAATATAATGGACAGAACTCTACAGGATGTGTTGCTAGCTGAGGGGTTTTCAGCCAGAGGGAGGGAGGTGTTCATTGTCAGTTCTGGCACCCTTTTTTCTACAAAAATAGCACTGGTTACTAGTTTGTGAAAACATGCACCTCCAGATGATGCAGACATCAAGCGCCATCCTGGTGCCTGGGCAACTTCTTCTCTTGGTCGCAAATGGCCAATAGCCAAGTGCAAAATGTGCCTGGCACCTGGCTAATTTTGAACGCTGAGCAGGGGTGAAGGCTGCTTAAACCTTCCTGCCATTTCTTTGCTCCCCACCCCCCAGTGAGTTGGAATGCAATTGGCAGAGACATTTGTGCTATACAATTAATGCAGTATCCTATTGCTTTAAACAGTTTCTCTGCTACCAAGCTCAGCCTTCCAGGGCTGCTTTTCCTTAAAAAGATATAAATCACTGGGTTAAAGAGACACTGAACTCTCCATTCCCTGTCTAATTTGTAGCTAGGCAAACACTGACCCTGTATTCACCTCCCAGCACCATGTACAAAGAAAGTGTGAGAACAGAAGCAAAGCCAAGGGAATGCGGTATACTGGGCATCAGGATGTTCTGTAAGGAGGGCTGCCAGGGAATGTCTGCCAAGCAACCATTGTGATCTCTGATCACCTGCAGAGAGTGCATCTTTGTTTTGCTTTTGGAGGATGTAGAGATACACCATCAACATGCAGAGCCAGGCAGATTCAGCCAGCCACACACGGTGCTCACATGCCACTGAACTGTTCCACCTCCAATGACATGTAGTTGGACTAGTTATGGTTGCTTTTGCAGTATCACAGCTGGAGAAAATCACCCACATATGTCTTCTACAACATGGTGCCAGAGGGCTGATTTGCTTCTTTTTGCCATCATCATGTATTTCAGCCCATTCTTCCATAACCAATTTTTGATGCTTTATGGTAAAGCCGGGCTGGTTTGCCAGGAGAAATCCCCACCCCAGAATACAGGGAGACAGCACACTGGTAGTAGAACAAACCAGAGGTGTGCAATGGATTCAGAAGAATCTCAAGTCAAACTGGGCTGATTTGGAGAGATTCGGGAAGTGGGCTCCATGAGAATTGCTCCAAATTGAATCCAGGGCTTCTTGTGAGTGAAATGGAAATTTAGAGTCAAACAGAACTGCAGACGGCATGTCTGCAAAAACTCCAATCTCTCCCCCACCCCTCAAGTTGCATATAAGGAAAACACCAGGATGGGAAGGGAGCCCTTTGTGGCTGACAGATCCTGTTTATAATAAGAAGGAATCACTTGGGCTTTTGGGAAGAGATGTTCAAGGAATGCAGGGTTGGAGACCCTCTGGCTGGCAGGCCAATCTTGGCCTACAAGGCCATTTCCCCAAAACCACAACAACCCACCTATCAGGTGACATCACAGATGACATCGTCTGATGGGCAAGACGACTCCACCTTGAATTTTTTTTTAAAAGATATTTATTGAAGTTTTACAAATTATATCAAACAAAACAATACACACAAACACAAACAAAAAAAGAACAAGTATAATTTCATAACCTTATCTTCTTAAAACATATTTTACTGACCTCCTCATACCTCCCCTTTCTGCATTCCCATTTCAAAAATTTAGTTCAGCAAATCCTCACCCTTAATTTTATCTAATTATCATCTTTACTTTCCTTTCACTTAATCTTTACAGCTGTACTCCATTTGATTTTAAAAGCCACATTATTCTAAAATTCATAAATTTTACAATATTTCTTAAGGTAGTTCTTAAATTTCTTCCAATCTTCTTCCGCCGTCTCTTTTCCCTGGTCTCGGATTCTGCCAGTCATTTCCGCCCGACTCCACCTTGAATTTAAAAGCTTGGCGGGAGAGGTGCCCCAGCTGTTGGGACATCTTCGTAGCTTCCATTTGGCTATTAATCTTTTCCTTCACTCATGGGATTCTTGACTTCTGGAACTTGTGCTTGCTATTAACCTGAATAAATATCTTGTCCTTACTTTCAAACAAGTGCTGCTGGCGTTGTTTTTTTGGATGGAAGTACAACAGAGTCTCTGGGTGACTTTGGGCCGGTCATCACTCTCAGCCTAAATAAGCTCACAGTGTTGCTGCAAGGATTAAACAGGAAGAACAATTTCCATTGTCTCGAGCTCCTTGGCAGAAAGGTGGGATATAAATGTAATAAATAAGTTAAGGACATAAGAAGAGCCCTGCTTCATCAAAAGAAAGGTTGATCTTTTCCAGAATCACGTTTCCACATTGGCCAATCAGCTGCGGAATCAGGGTTTGAAGGCTCTCTACTCTTATTGCCTGGTAAGGCCTTTCAAAGGCAGGCCTATTGAAATCAATGGAAGAACTCTGTCCTTCTTTTATTGTCACATGAGATGTTACAGCAAATGTATCCATTTACTTCTGCAAAAGGTCAGAGGATCTATAGACTCTAATGCAATTACCTCTCAATCTTCTTTTTAGCTGTGAATTCACCCCCTTCACACTCTGCATTAATGCAGCTTGCACTCTGAGGAGTCCCTTAGTCTCAGGCACTGGGTTTGTTTTTGTTTTTTTAAAGCTCTTCCCACCCCTATTATGGAAGTGTTGGCAGTGGCTATTAAGAAACTGCATTCAGTTTCCCCAGTAGAGCAGGCACAGAGTGTCTGTGGCCAGATCTAATTTATCAGAGTGGACATGATATTTAAACAATGCCATGCATTGGTTTCAGTTGTAAATTCTAGCTTTTACTTCCTGGGAAAAAACAGTTTCCAAGTTCTACCAGCTGCATATGTGAGGTAAAAACAACAAACTTGAGGGGAGGGATGGTGTCATGAACCTTAAATTAATTACTTAAAATATATTGACTTGGGCCCCAAGGTAACTTAAAGAAGTTCATGGAAGGAATGTTTCCTGTCCTCTTTCCCTACCAGTGCCCAAAGGGCTTCTCTGAAGGGTCAGGGTCCTTCCTGAACAATGGTGGCTATTGGGAGATGGGGGAATTGCCTAAAACTGGGCCTTCCCCCAACAGCATCCCCAGAGTTAGTTCTCTGCTGAGACAATATATCTTCATTATGTGTAATAGCTGGGAGAACAAAAGTCCACAAGGTTGACTGAGAGCTTTCCATGGTCCTGATTTCTGTCCATTAGCAGAACAGGATATACAGAATATCATATTGGGATATAGAAATGCTTCAGAGAAGAGTAAAAATACTTTCCTGACCATGAACAACTCAGTGAACTGGAAGATCTAATAACAACAGGGAAGTTTATTGTTGTACCACAGTCCATGAGGATGGAAATCCAAGACTGTATCCACCAAGAACATGAAGTTCAAATGAAATCCAGCAAATAAGCCAAGCAGACACTCTTGAGTTATATCAAATTAACTTCTATTCAGAGCGAACACATTGAAATTAATGGACCTGAGCAGCATTGGAAATGACATAAGGAGCAAACTCTTATACTGTGACAACAGCAGAAGAAACAGATCAACTGAATGGGTTATCTTCAACAAAGTGATACACAGACTAAACCAATTGAAATAAATGGTATTAAGATTTTAATGGGTCTGGTCTGAGTATGACTGATATAGGGCATTGCCAATTGGAAGACCCCTCTAACCGCTACATCTTTACCCAACAGATCAGGAGTTGCGGACACTTTGGGGGCATTTGGAATTTTTAGAACATGTCATGGCTGCCAGTCACAAAATGGCTGCTATGGAGGTGTGACTGAACACTAAATGACTGCTAAGTCTTAGAGAGGGGAAAAAGGAGACAGGACCACAGATTGGTATAGCTATGCCCCCTCTGCAGT
The DNA here is from genome assembly GCF_964188305.1 of Podarcis bocagei. NCBI lineage: Eukaryota > Metazoa > Chordata > Lepidosauria > Squamata > Lacertidae > Podarcis > Podarcis bocagei. The sequence continues at coordinate 12,692,073 of NC_138141.1, read as the reverse complement.
TGGGAGGGGAGAAATCACCTACATTAGCTATGACTATTGCTCACAGACAGAAGCTCTTTGCACATCTCATCTGTTCTGAATGGATGGGAGATGGGTGGCCAGTCCTGACATCCAATGAAATATGGGCATATGGAAAGGGAAGTGTTAAATGCAGGAGAGACTGAGCCAGTGTAAGCAAACGAATATACAGATATCCTTCTTGCCTGATATTGCCTATTGCATTTGCTCAACTGAAGAATAAATTTGTTTGCATTCCAGATGAACATTCACATTCCATTTCACATTTCACATTCCAGAAGAATGACAATGAACCTAATTTAGGGTCACAGAATCCTAGTCATTCCATATATCTTACAGCTGTCCCCACATGACCACATCGCTGCCCCCAAGCAATCAGGGAAGCTAAAAGAGAAGGATACCGTGCTAAGAAAATACTGAGGCAGAATAACCCATATAGCACACTTTTAAATAACATATCAACACCACTGATAGCTACTGAATATAGCCAAGAGGACAAAGCAGAACATGCATTCCAACCCTAGAAAAAAAACATTCATTTCAAAGTGGCCTGGTCTGGAAAACGTGCTGTCTCAGATTACCAAAAGGTTATGAACACTTCTGTAATCTGTATCTGAAGAAATGTGCGTGCACAATAAAGCTTATACTAAGAAATAACTTAAAAAGGTAAAGGTACCCCTGCCTGTACGGGCCAGTCGTGTCCGACTCTAGGGTTGTGCGCCCATCTCACTTAAGAGGCCGGGGGCCAGCGCTGTCCGGAGACACTTCCAGGTCACGTGGCCAGCGTGTGCTGGTCCCGGGGGTAAGGTACCGTGAGTGTAGCAGAGTCCACACGAAGCGGGGCGAGGTCCGATGCAGGAAGGCGGGCGGGGAACAGGAACGCTGGAACAGAAGGCTGAGCAGGTAACAGGAACACCGGATGGTCGGGAACAGGAGGCCGAGCAGGGAACAGGAGCACTGGATAGTCAGGAACAGGAAGCCGAGCAGGGAACAGGAGTACCGGTTAGGCAGGAACAGGAGGCCGAGCAGGGATCAGGATCACAGGAAGGTCCGAAGCCAACAACGACGTTGCTCCCGCAACCTGGGGCCGGGATGAGTGGGCTTTTATCCTCTTCTAAGGTCAGGGGCGGTCCCGACCTCCAGGAGCCCCGCCTACTCTGGCCTTAAGGCGAGCACTCCTCCTGGGGGCAACTAGTTCCCTTCGCCTCTCTGCCCTAAGCCTCTGCAGATCAGGAGAGGCCGAAGGGTTACTGGGCCCTGGAGGAGGCTCACCTGTGGCCACTGAGTCTTCCAGCACCTCTGGGGCCAGAATGGCTTCACCTGGTGCCTGCTCTTGAGTTTCCTCAGCATCTAGGCCTTGCCCCAGTTCAGCCGGCCCTGGAGGCGGGGACTCCTGTGCTGGCTGGGATTCCTCCGGATCGCTCTCAGACTCGGAATCCCAGGCCATCACACAGCGTGACGAAGCTGCTCTGGCGAGCCAGCACCAGCGCAGCACACGGAAACGCCGTTTACCTTCCCGCTATAAAGCAGTACCTATTTATCTACTTGCACTTAGGGGTGCTTTCGAAGTGCTAGGTGGGCAGGAGCTGGGACCGAACGACGGGAGCTCACCCCGCCGCGGGGATTTGAACCGCCAACCATGCGATCGGCAAGCCCTAGGCACTGAGGTTTTACCCACAGTGCCACCCGCGTCCCAAGAAATTAGAGACTTAGTTGGTCTCTAAAGGGCTACTGGACAATTTTTTATATATATTTCAACTGTGCCAGACCAACACAGCTACCTACCTGAATCTGTAATCTGTGCAGTTTGCATTCAGAACTACCCAACTAACACATTCAGAACTAACACTTGATGGAGAAAAGACACGATGGAAACCAGCTACTGTACAATGAAAACAAATGAAACACCCAGTTCATATTCGTTAGAGCAGTGTTTCCCAACCTTTTTTGGGCAAAGGCACACTTGTTTCATGAAAAAAAATCTCGAGGCACACCACCATGCCAGATGGGGAAAGGTCACTTTTTACTTATGTAAAAAAAAATAAAAAAATAGTAACAGCATAGAAGGTAATGGTTAGGCTAGCATCCCTCTTCCAAATATGCTAGGTTTTTATTTGCAGGGACTGTTCTACATGGGAAAGCATTCAGCACTGTCATTCTCCCATCTGCCATCTGAATTGGTACTATTCTGGGTCAACTTACTCTGCTGCATGTGTAGATGAAAATGGCACCAAGTGTGGGGGAGGGGCAGAACAGGTTTCAGATACAGGATATTAAGCATACACGTACTTCAGATTGAACTGGTTGCTTGCTTTGCAAGTTTTCATTTCCCAAATGACTGCCTTGGCAAGCGCAATACCTACCAGGCTCAACGCCGGTCTCGCGCTGCCGCTTCCCGCGCTCAAGGACCCGGGAGGAGGAAGGCGTGAAGGGAATCCCGAAGGCGCGAAAACCTCACGCATGCGCAGGCCTTCCGCCTGCGACAGCCCAGTAGGCCGGCCGAAGCGAGCGGCGATGGGATGTGGGAGGGAGCTCGCTCACCGCCCCGCGTGTGCCTATGTGGGGCACGTTACAGCCCCGTGACGTCAGCGCCACGCAGGCAGCCAGGCAGGCAGACGGCGAGAGCCCCGCGCTGGGCGGCCTCTCCTCGCCGCCGCCGCCCCGCCTCTCGCCGCCCGACTCGCCCGCCTCCCTCCCACGGCACACCAGGCAACGTCTCGCACCGGTTGGGAAACACTGGTTTATCTCTTTGATGTCTGATGGGAGGGCATTCCACAGGGCGGGCGCCACTACCGAGAAGGCCCTCTGCCTGGTTCCCTGTAACCTCACTTTTCACAGTGAGGGAATTGCCAGAAGGCCCTTGGCACTGGATCTCAGTGTCTGGGCTGAACGATGGTGGCGGAGACGCTACTTCAGGTATACTGGACCGAAACCGCTTAGGGCTTTAAAGGTCAGCACCAACACTTTGAATTGTGCTCGGAAAGGTACTGGGAGCCAATGTAGGTCTTTCAAGACTGTCGTTACGTGGTCTCGGCGGCAGGTAGCAGCGCCCACAGCTTACGGACTGCACCGTGTAACAGGTGTCTGGCCCAGCAGCCTAAGGCGGACAAGCCACTGAAACAGGCATTCAGAATCCATTCATTTCATAAAACCTGCAGGGCTCAATTTCTGTGTATGTGTGTGTTTCTGTTTTGCCCAAGGGTCTGGGGGTGGGAGAGAGCTCTTTAGCATGATGCTTTTAAAACAATTAAATTATCAACAAACAAACCTGATGATACGAATAGCAACGTCAGGTGCTACCGGGGGGGGGGGAGAAGGGGGCCTACTCGGAAGTAAATACTGCGTCCAGGCACAATTAGCGCTGATTTAAGGTGCACCAAGACTGCCTAAAAACCTCACCAAAGATATGCAACAAAGCGCTTCGTTGCAGAGGGGAGAGTTTGTGCACCGTGGAGGCTGGAGGGCTTCTATTCTACATGCGGGGGTTGGGGGGCGAGGAAAATGTGCTCCGTGGGGGGGCGGGGAAGGCAAGAAAAGGAGCTGAGCTCTAACTATAGGCTCCCACGCTTGAGCAGGCCCGACTCGGTGGGGCAGACCACCCTCTCTCCTGGAGGAGGAGGAGGAAGAGGAGGAGGAGATTCCCATCCACGGCGTGGCCTCCCGCGCTCCTGAACGGGAAATCTCTGCAGCCCAAGACTCTCCGCAAGGCAGCTCCTCCCTTTCTGCCTTGAGCCGCCGCCAGCCGCGCCCCCCTCCCCAGTTATCTGCTGCCTGCCAAGCCCCGCCCCTCTTCATTGTCCTCCCCTTCTGTTTATACACAAAGACCCCCATCTTCTTCCCCCTTCCCCTTCCTCCATCCCTCGCTTTTTCCCCTCTCTTTCCTTTTTTTAAAAAAAATATTTTCTCTTCCCCTTCTTTTTTTCCACCCTTTCTTTTTTCTCTTTCTCCCCCCCCCCCACCCTCCTGCCTTCCTGAGTTAAAGGATTTGAGCAATGGGTCTGGAGGTGGAGCTCGTCGGAGGATTAGCCCGACTCGCCCGCCTCCCTCCCACGGCACACCAGGCGACGTCCGGCGGCACACTACTGTGCCGCGGAACACCGGTTGGGAAACACTGCGTTAGAGACTAAACATGGAACGCTTAGCAGAACTGATATTTTCTTCCTATTCCAGAGAAGCTACCTTTGCTAAACGCAAAAATAATATCTGCACACCCAGATCCATTTACAGTCATACCTCAGGTTACAGACGCTCCAGGTTGTTACGGTAAAATCCGGGTGCGTGAGGGCACAGCCACCCAGCTCGTCGGACAAAGTCCGCGGGTCCTAGCGGAGAAGAAAGGAGCTCAGCCGGACACAGGAGCAAAGTACGAAGATCCGAGTTTATTGCGCAACAGGTTCAAAATGGCATTGAACCCCGAGTATGGGGTGACATAGACTTTTAAAAGTTCCCTCCATAACCCAGAATACAGTGCAGGAAACGTCATGAATACATTATGGGAAGGTCATGTTTCGTGGATTACATCATGAATACATTTCACACGTCATGAATAGATTATGGAAGGGGTGGGATCACATTCATTAACATTTCAGATGAGGGAGGGGGAATATGCGGAGGGAGAAATATGCATAGATAAACATTTATCAAGTACCGGTGGTGGCAAGACAATGGGTCAGAGATATGCATCGTCTGCCACTTAATATTGCCTAGAGGAAGGGTTTGGCGAAACGATCTGACAGGATTAGGAAGTTCCTGCGTACGTGACCCGCCGCTTTGGGGATTATGGAAGTAGGAACAACATCATGGAGTCCAGGGAGAGCTGAGTTGAATGACACCAAGAGTGAGGAAATCGGAGCTACGGTCGATTTTATATCAATTTTTAGAGATTTCAAAGGTTTCCAGGCTATTCCGTACTGTAGAGTGAAAGGTAGAACAGAATGGATACATTTTGGCAGGCGGAAGCAGAATGGATACATTGTAACTAGATTTTGACAGGTTTACGAGGTCCCTGGTTTCGGATCCATTGTTCTCACAGCGGGGGGCCGTCCGCAGCTTGTTAGGAGTGAAATGAGGCGTGCAGGAGCTCCTGGAGCTAGCTCTTTGCAGGACGAATGCATGGCTGTGATTGGCTAAAGCGCGGCCATAGGAATAAGTGGAGAAGAGAAACACTCGGTCTACTCGTTCTAAGTATGGGGCGCAGATAGGCATAGGAAAGATAGAGAATATATTTATAGATATTCGAGCTTATTTCGCTCGGGAAAGGGTCTGGGAAAAGTGTGGTGCTTGTGCAACGGTGAAGGGGTTTTGAGGGTGGGTGTGCGGTGGCACCCTCGAGGTCATCGCCTCGGTCAGTCAGGAAGAGGGGGAAAAAGGCACCCCCCCCCTCCTCAGTCCGTATCAAGGTTGTGCGTTTTCGGGTTGTGCACCGCACTGAACCTGGAAGTACTGGAATGGGTTACTTCCGGGTTTCGGCACTCGCGCATGCGCAGAAGCACCGAATCACTTCCCGCATGTGTGCAGACGGGTTGTGAACACTGCGAGTTGCAAATGTGCCTCCCACACGGATCACATTCGCAACTCGAGCGTCCACTGTAATGATCTTCCAGAATGCCGGTGTTTTTGCGTGGTGTCAAATCACATACCAGTAAATTCAGGTTGCACAACTAGAGCTGATTAGGCATCATGCAACAAACCCACTTCCTCAAAATATCAGACTTTTTTGAGATACGGAAAGTGAAGGGGACATGTAATAGAAAATGCATCAGTCACAGCAGCTGCCCAAAGGCGCCAGATGCTGGTGCGAATCCTGCTTCGACCCCTTATGATGGTGATGAGGTGGGTGGTCTTGCCTCACACAGCAGGTGGGTTAGACTAGATGTTCCTTTTGGGGAACTCTTCCACTGCTTGGATACTGAGAAGAGAATCCGATGTATTATTTCCTTTAAACCGAGGGAGTGAGGGAATAAGTGTTGGCAAAGTGTTTAGGATGACTGTTTTGGAAGGCTGGCTTCTTCTTTCAGTACATTTTGTATCCTGAGCCTAGTAACTCCCTGCAGGAAGAGGGGAGGTGGGGGCAGGCTGGTCTCCTAGGCACCAGCTCCAGCTTATGGGGGGCAGAAATGAGACTGCCAGGAGCCGAGGACAAAGCTTGCGGTTGTTGGGCTTTAGTTCCTTCCTGGCCCAAGTTTAAAAGCCTGCAGTGTAAGGAAGATCAGCATTTGTGATTCACTAGGCTGCCTCAAGGACCTGGCAAATGTAATAATCAGCAGCTGGACAAAGGCAGCGGAGACAGCTGAGTCTCCCAGACCCCCGATAGCGGCACTTCTTGCCTGGCACAGCCTGAGCAAACCCCAGAAGAGACCTTCATTATGGCCTTCTTCTTAGAAACGCACCTGATTTGCTCTGCTTTTTTCTTTTATCCCCCATTCTCAGCAAGGGAGGCAATTGTACGAGTTCAAAGCACTTTTGGACTCTCGGGGCCACTTAAAGCACCGTCTCGGACCCTCAAGTTGATATCACCCTTCGGATGTGGTGCCAGAGGGGAGTGAGGGGGCAAAAAGCCCTCTGGACAAGGAGGGATAGAGGATCAGTTCTGGTTTCTTTTCCTTTCTCATGTTGCCCAGCTTAAATTCAGCGCTCCACATTGCCACGTCACTCTGTGATTTTCTTTTTAAGCCCTCCTGAAAATTTGCCAGGGTTTCAACGCACATTTCTCCTAATGCACTCGTTTTTGTAGGCAGTTTTGCCTAGCCTTGCCATGCCCAGGGGTGCCAAGTTGAATAAAATATGGGGGGGAGCCCCACCCCACATAATCGATCACATGATGCGGTGCACGCACACAATTTGAATGGCAATGCCTGAATTCAATGGTGAGGATCCACCCTCCAGGTTGATACCTGATGAAGAACTCTGTGAGGAGGAAGGGGCGGACCCACCCTACCTAGGGTCCCTTGCACCCTTGGCAAGGAAGTGTAATAATAATAATAATAATAATAATAATAATAATAATAATAATAATAATAATAATAATAGTAGTAATTTATTGATACCCCGCCCATCTGGCTGGGTTTCCCCAGCCACTCTGGGCGGCTTCCAATCGAATATTAAAATACAAAAACCTATTAAACATTAAAAGCTTCCCTGAACAGGGCTGCCTTCAGATGCCTTCTTAAAGTCTGGTAGTTGTTTTTCTCTTTGACAGCTAGCCTATGAGCCTGTACAATTTGCTGGATAATAGTATAATAATAATAATAATAATAATAATAATAATAATAATAATAATAATAATAATAAATTTATACCCCACCCATCTGGCTGGGTTTCCCCAGCCACTCTGGGCGGCTTCCAACCGAATATTAAAATATAATAGTCCATGAAACATTAAAAGCTTCCCTAAACAAGGCTGCCTTCAGATGTCTTCTAAAAGTCTGGTAGTTGTTTTTCTCTTTGACATCTAGTAGGAGGGTGTTCCACAGGGCAGATGCCACTACCGAGAAGGCCCTCTGCCTGGTTCCCTGTAACTTGGCTTCTTGCAGTGAGGGAACTGCCAGAAGGCCCTCGGCACTAGACCTCAGTGTCCGGGCAGAACGATGGGGGTGGTGACGCTCCCTCAGGTATACTGGACTGAGGCTGTTTAAGGCTTTAAATGCCAGCACCAACACTCTGAATTGTGCTCGGAAATGTACTGGGAGCTAGTGTAGATCTTTCAAGATCGGTGTTATATAGTCTCGGCGGCCGCTCCCAGTCACCAGTCCAGCTGCCGTATTCTGGATTAGTTGTAGTTTCTGGATCACCTTCAAAGGTAGCCCCACATAGAGCACATTGCAGTAGTCCAAGCAGGAGATAACTAGAGCATGCACCACTCTGGCGAGACAGTCTACAGGCCAGTAGGTTCTCAGCCTGTGTACCAGATGGAGCTGGTAGACAGCTGCCCTGGACACAGAATTAACTTGCACCTCCATGGACAGCTGTGAGTCCAAAATGACTCCCAGGCTGCACACCTGGTCCTTCAGGGGCACAGTTACCCCATTCAGGACCAGGGAGTCCTCAACACCCGCCCGCCTCCTGTCCCCCCAAAACAGTACTTCTGTCTTGTCAGGATTCAGTCTCAATCTGTTAGCCACCATGTATCAGTATATTCACAGAACAGCAGCTGGATAAACTACCCAGATACAGTATTAACAACCTACAAATGCCTAGGTGAACTAATGAGTCTTTGGCAAACATAGAAAGCACATCAGTGTTGGTGCTTGCCTTATTTTGGAAAAGGCAGTTCCATATGCTGGACACCACAAGGGAAAGGCCCTCATCTTGCTTGTTGTGAGCAGGTGCCTCATCCTCTGGGGCCTCATCCAAGGATCTTGGCATCCAGAAGGAGGAGTTCCTTCAGGTATTGAAAACTAACTAACTAACAAAATCAGTAGGACTTACTCCCCAAAAACTAATGTTTATAAAATATTTTTTTACCAAAAAATATTTTTTATTTTTATTTTTACAAAAATGCATATATTAGGGGAAAGTGTGCATAACATTCAATATGTAAGTGGAAATAACACAAAATGCATTATAGCATGACAAATTGCTTGCAAAAAATCTGAACATTAGTCAACTGCACACAAAACAGTGTTTATTCAGAGAAACGTGTACTAAAATGCTGCAGAATCTTCAGGAGATTTTTTTTAAAAATTCAAAAATTGCTGAAGACATGTGGAGAACTGAATTAAGAACTGGGAAAAATAATCTGTAAAGACACCTAGGCACTCTGAAAGCAAATCAGGATGAATGCTCAGACTCATACAAGTGCCCCATAAGCAAAGACTGGGCAAAAGCTAGCCCATGGGTAGGCAAACAAAGGCCCGGGGGCCAGATACATCCCAATCGCCTTCTAAATCCGGACAGCGGAGGCTCCGGGAATCAGTGTGTTTTTACATGAGTAGAATGTGTCCTTTTATTTAAAATGCATCTCTGGGTTATTTGTGGGGCCTGCCTGGTGTTTTTACATGAGTAGAATGTGTCCTTTTATTTAAAATGTATCTCTGGGTTATTTGTGGGACATAGGAATTCGTTCATTATTATTTTTTCAAAATATAGTCCGCCCCGCCCACAAGGTCTGAGGGACACTAGACCGGCCCCCTGCTGAAAAAGTTTGCTGACCCCTCAATTCTAGCCACTGAGTAAGCTTTGTGCAAGCAAATTAGGATGAACGCTTTAAACAGTGTCCCTCCAAAGTTTGCCGTAGCGGACGACCCGTTTCTGCGGAGCTCCCCTTCACAGCGCGAAGAGGACCGCCATTGCTGTTTTGCGCCGCCTCCGGAAGTCCTATTTCTCCAGTTATGAGTGCATTTTAAAGTCCCAGATATATCAACCTCTGGGTGCCTTTGTAGGCATCAGGCAAGCTTTCCAAGAAAGAGAGTTCTGTAAGGTAGGGTTGCAACCACTAAAAAGTCTCTCTCCAGTCACCACCTAAGGTGTATTAAGATTGACTTGTTTTGCTGTATTCCTTTTCTTGCCTGGACTTAATGACTGTCAATCATCATGAAACACCCTGGAAGCCATCTGGCTGAAGGCCAGAATTTGTTTTCTAGGCTGATTAAATAATTGCACCAGAAGCACAGCCCCACAGTTCTTAAAATGCATGTGCAGTCAAATTGGAGTCTTGCCTTATCATTTCCCAGCCTTAACTCTTCCACCAAATGCCCTCCATAAATATAATCCATGAGCTGCAAATTAGATGATGGCAAATGTCTGTTTTCCAAATCTGTGTGCAACGAACTGCCACCCCAGTGGATGAATGGCTCTATTCAGCAAGGAGGCATTCCATTGCATATGTCTTTACCGCGGGTCCAAGGGTTCTTAATACTGAGTGGCAGCCATAACGCATCCAGCCGCACCTATTCATGACTTCATGGGAACGAACAAGCAAGGCTAGCACCTTGAATAGCAAATGGCCAGGCGTTACCTAGGTAACAATAAGCTCTGGAAGGCAGAACATGTCATAAACTGGTTTTGGAAAACAGCATATAGCAGAGCTTAGAAAAGGGAAATGATTGACTGATTGACAAGTCCTGAAACAAAGGCGTCCATCTGCAGTTATCAAACAAGTTTGAAAGGAATATTGAAGTGGGGACTATTGAGCGTGAGTTGAAATCTGCAATATGTTTGCGAATCAAATTAGGAAAAATAAGTTGCAATTATGAATTAATTCACACTGGGTTGAATGGCATGACTTAGCCTATTACGATTTAACATTTATATAGCACCTAAAAGTTCTAAGTGGGACACGGGTGGCGCTGTGGATTAAACCACAGAGCCTAGGACTTGCCGATCAGAAAGTTGGTGGTTCGAATCCCCGCAACGGGGTGAGCTCCCATTGCTCGGTCCCTGCTCCTACCAACCTAGCAGTTTGAAAGCACATCAAAGTGCAAGTAGATAAATAGGTACCACTCAGGCAGGAAGGTAAACGACGTTTCCGTGCGCTGCTCTGGTTCACCAGAAGCGGCTTAGTCATGCACATGACCCAGAAGCTATATGCTGGCTCCCTTGGCCAATAAAGCGAGATGAGCACCGCAACCCCACAACCCCACAACTGGACCTAATGGTCAGGGGTCCCTTTACCTTTAAAAATTCTAAGTACTGCACATATTTAAAAGCTATGACAGTCTCTGTCTGCCAGCTTGCAATATGATAGGCAAGAGAGGGAGGGATGAAATGAGGAGAGAATGGGAAAACAAATATTAGAGAAGCTGGTCCTTCAGCAGCTAATGAATGGGGTCAAGTTGGTCTCCTCTGTGTCCTGACGATCTTCCTGCAAAGTAAGGGATGCAACCTCTCAGTGTCCTGCCTGGTGGCAGAGGTCAGGTTACACCTCCCTTTGATTCTAGAAGAAAAAGGATTCCTGACAACTAGGGAACCAGCACAGTAGACAGAGTTCAACCAGATTATTTTATTATGGGAAAGAGGGTGGTTTTTTAAAGAGAGCGGATTAAAATGGTATGTACTCTATGCCAGCTGGGACTGATGGGAATTGGAGTTCAACAAGATTTGTAAGGTTGAAGGTTCGTCACTCATTTCAGATTGCCCAAGGCCAAACAATGGGTAATGGTATTATTCAGGTGTGTGTGTTTTCAGGGGGAACTCACAGGAACTCAGTTCCAGCACCTCTCTGGTGGGTGCCACTGCCATTCTAAGAGGACGAGGGAGGTGTTCATAGTGAGTTCTGGTACCTCTAGAAAAATAGGACTGGTAGGACTTGAACCCACATCTCCCAGTCTCAAGTCAAACTTGCTAGTCCCTGCATGGATAAAAGTAATAGCAGAACCAGCTCTCAGATGCTGTTTGGTATTCACAGGAAGAGCTGCGAAGGAAAGTTGTTGTTGTTGTTGTTGTTGTTGTTGTTGTTGTTGTTGTATTGCATAGGCTGCTTGACATACTACAAAATTCCTGCACAAATCGCACTTCGGTGTAAAAACGAACATGATACCAGCTTTCAGATCAGGATGTATATGATGACTGCATTTTATACTGCATACATGCTAGCAAACTGCCTCGCCCATGTCGCAACACCGCACAACATGTAAATGGACACACCACCACAATGTGATGGTTATGTTGCAATCAACCTGCAGATTTCTCAACTGTTCTGTACAGAAGCGCCATCTGCTTAGGGATTCTGAACGATGTAACACGGCCCCCTGAGTAAGTGTGCATTTAGAGCCACTTTCAGATCAAAGCAGGCATGAAAGTCTTGCGTGCTCTAGAGAAACACTTCTTCATTCAGCTTTGTCCAGCTTCAAAGCCAGGGACACAGTGTTCCAAGTATGCTTGCAGCACAACTGATGAAGGTCGGGGGGGGGGATGCATACAGTCTTAAGCAGCGAGGGGGGCAAATAGCACAAGTGTTACATAGTTCTAAGAGGAGCACCTTCAAAGGTAAATTAAATGAGTGGGTGGAAAATGGGGACATTTTCCCAGGCTCTGAGCAATATGTGGATTTCATCATACTCTCTCTGTTTCCCTGGATAATATATTCCCTTATAATATATTTATTATAAGGCCACAATTGTAGCACTCAATCTCATCTTACTGGTATAATGAGGAACTATGGTGGGAGCCGGGATGGCAGGGGTAGTGAATTAATTCCCCAACTCCCCATGGGCCACCTTTGACAGGTGGGCAGACCTACACACCTGACATTGTTCAAAAGGGCTTTCTGTAACTGCCAATATGCTGTAACTGGTACAACAAGGTGTTTTGAATTCTGTTTCCATGTGCACCTTGAATCCAAGGAAAGAATAGCTTTGAAGGTGACCAGTGCTGATTAAAAACCCCTGCAGCCGTCACTGCTGCAGGTGACCCAAGTAGGGCTTGTTGACAGGTGGTATCAGCGAGCCCCGCTAGCAAAGGAACAATTAGGAGCTCATTTGAAGCTGCCAGTGGGTCCTTTATAGCCACTTCCTTATCTGTTCCACACCTGACATCATATATGATGTCCGTCATGTGGCAGGTGGCCGTGGTATGAGGAAAATGGCCTTGTTGGGCCAAACCGGGGCTTCTGCTGGGGGGGGGGTGGTCCCCACTTATGTGGCAGGCTTCCTCAACCTTGGCCCCCCAGATGATCATCCCTGACCACCGGTCCTGCTAGCTAGGGATCATGGGAGTTGTAGGCCAAAAGCATCTGGAGGGCCAAGGTTGAGGAAGCCTGTTCTATGGTTTATATAAGAGGGAGGTGTTTTTGGCACTGAAGGCCAAAGCCCAAATTGTGGAGTGGAGGGAAAATAAATCTGATTTTGGCATGCATCATCTGCATGAGGGAATTCTCCTTCATCCAACCAATGCTGGCAAAATGCTCCCAGAGCAAGGTATGCCCTCACTGCCCAGGGCACGCCTTATTCGGGAGCAGTCCAGAGGTTTGAGCAGCAATTTCAGTGTAACCTCTAATTTAGCAGTGATTTCAATGGAATCCACTTCTGAGCAAGGCACCCCCTCTCCAGTTGATGGGTGGTGAGAGGGCACCTTGCTCCAAGCAAAGGAGCAACTGAGTGCTCACTTTAAGCTTCCATTTGTTGCTTTGAAGCCACGGCTGTACCCATCCCTATACCTGTGGGACAGGTGGGCATGGTTTGGAGAGAACTGCCTCTCCGGCACAGTTTGGCCCATGAGTCAGAGGTTCTCCACTTCTGGCTCGTAGTCTGAAAATGGTCCAACAGACTGATTTGATGCAAGTTGGACCAGGTGACCCTTGGGATCCCTTCCAACCGTACAAAATTCTATGGAACTTGGCTTTGTAAAAGAGTTAGGTTTGAGCACGCTCAATGCCGAATTTGGATAGAATGGAAAGGAAAGTATATTTGAATGAGTTAGGTGACTTCTGAAAGTTGACAGATGATGTGTGTTTTTCTTTCATAGTCTTCACTAGGGTGGTTTTTTAGGAAATATCTTTGTTTATATTGCATATTTTAGGAAACTGTTTGTTGTGTTAGCTCAAGAGGGGCATCTAATATGTGCCATTGCTCAAGTGTTGTGTAACATCTTTGTAGCCAGTGTTAGCTAGTGGGATTTCAAATGGATGTAGGTTGGAAAAATCACAGTGGGGCTATGGTAGGAATAAAAAAAAGGACCTTATCGGATGAGGAGATGAGAGGGATATGAAAATGATCACAAATCAGGCCTAAGTTTTAAAGGGTTTACAGTCCTGGTAGCCCAAGATGTTTAGAAGTAATGTGTGAAAGGAGATGGTGGAAAATAATCACAGGAGATGATTAAAAATCATTTGATTGGAATGAGGGAAGGGAAACTAATTTCTGATGGGCAGCTTTTGAATACACGAAAGACTTTGGGGAGGGGATGGGGAAAGGATATTTATGGAGCTTGAAATACATAGTAGCTTCATTTGTATAGACTCTATATATCTATTCCAGTGAACAGACAAATCTGGAACTTAGGTCCACACCTCTACCACTAAGAGACATCCACCTCCAAGCGGGTAGTGAAACTGGGACTAATCACAGGTTAACAATATTGCCTGCATAACACATCTGTTATCACCCTTAACTGTTGCAATGCCTTAACATTTTGAGTGAATATGGAAAGCCCTTAAAAGAACAAGTTAAACCACAAGGTGTTTTTTTTGTAAAATGAATACATTACCATTTATATCACTCCAATTACCACATTTTTCGCTCTATAAGATGCACCCAACCATAAGATACACCTAGTTTTAGAGGAGGAAAACAAGAAAAAAAAAATATTCTGAATCTGTGCAGCGGCTCTCCAGCAAAGCGGGAGGAGAAATGGAAGGGGCTCCGTTTCTCCTCCCGCTTCGCTGAAGGGGCGCTGCACAGCTCTCCCTCTCTGCGTAGTGCCTCTCCAGCGAAGTGAAGTCAGAACAGCAAGAGGGATCGCTGCGCAGCAAAAGCAGCGATCCCTCTTGCTGTTCTGGCTTCTGGGATAACCGTGATAGCTGTGCAGCCTGCATTCGCTCCATAAGACGCACACACATTTCCCCTTACTTTTTAGGAGTGAAAAAGTGTGTCTTATAGAGTGAAAAATACGGTATATTAAGACATAGGTTCATAACAACATTTTGTGGGGAAAGCAGATATTTGTAAAGAAGATAAGATGGGGAAAGCCATGTTGCATGGGAAGTTTCAAGCTACGTCACTGCAAACTCCGGTGCACATTCATTTGGAAGGAAGTTGCACTGTGTCCAATGAGCATTCCTGCCCAGGCTGCCTATAGCTACAAGATTAAATGCATTTACTAGGTCAGGTATGGATGGGAAACCTGTGGCCCTCCAGATATTGTGGGACTCCAACTCTCTTCAGTCCCATCCAGAATGGCCAATGATCATGTATTATGGGATTTGTAGTCCAACAACATCTGGAGGGCCATAGGTTGCTCATCCCTGTTAGAGAGTGAACCCTGCTGAATATACCACAATTTGCTGCTGAGTAGAATTGCAGTGGTGGTTTTGTAGGTGGTTGTTGTTTGTTGTTTTACGTAACTGCAAAATGAGTCATTCCCTACCTCTTAAGTGACATATGCTTCTGGTATCACAGATCTGGTTGTTGTTGTTTTTGCATTGTTTCAAGTCACTTTCTCTCTGTTTTTTGCACTCAAGCCATGCTAGCTGAAGAATTACAAAGTTCTATGTATAATAGGAACATTGATCCAGTAACAAAACAAGAAGGCTAGTGTTTCACTAGTCACAAAACATACAATTAGACAATCTGTGTGAGAATTAGGGACAAAATTCAAAACCCATCAGCACCTCATACACGCATTTAGATCTGGCTCCCATTCAAGCAGATATAATGGGAGGATACAGTCCACATGAAGTACAGTATGCATTAACCAATGGTCTAGTACAAGAGCCCATGGCACAAGCAGCAGTGAAAACAACAGGACAGCTTCCTAAATCATAATCATGGCAATGGCAACCTGAGAGGAACCTCCCTAACTCTACTGGAGGTGTGCAATAGATTTTATGTAGTCGTTTAGGGATGTGCAATCCCTATCTACATGTAAGCTTCATATACATTCAAGTTCTGAGCACATCACTTGGAAGAAACACGGCTTCATTCAGTTCCATACAGCTGAAATGTGTATTTCAACCACTGCACAACAGGAAGGCATGCAGGCACCCCATCACTTAACAGTGTGAACAGGACATATTACATTCTGGGCGTAAGCTAGCAAGAGGTCACAACTAACAATATAATACTATACATGCTGAGTCAGAAGCAGATCTAAAGGAGTTCAATAAGCCTTACACTCAAGTACAATGGTATAGGATTGCAGCTGAAGTCACAGTGGAATAAATGGAAACTAAGGTTCCATTTCTGTGTGCCCCTTAAAGGTAAAGGTAAAGGGACCCCTGACCATTAGGTCCAGTCGTGGCCGACTCTGGGGTTGCGGCGCTCATCTCGCTTTATTGGATGAGGGAGCCAGCGTACAGCTTCTGGGTCATGTGGCCAGCATGACTAAGCCGCTTCTGGCGAACCAGAGCAGCGCATGAAACTCTGTTTACCTTCCCGCTGGAGCGGTACCTATTTATCTATTTGCACTTTGACGTGCTTTCGAACTGCTAGGTTGGCAGGAGAAGGGACCGAGCAACGGGAGCTCACCCCGTCACGGGGATTCGAACCACCGACCTTCTGATTGGCAAGTCCTAACCCGCAGCGCCACCCGTGCCCCTTACTTGAATGTAAACATGCATAGGCTTGCATTGTTACGACAGTAACACAGCTAAGTCCCACTCCATGGTTTTCAATGGTAACAACAACAGAACTAACTTAATGAAATGGTCAAAAGATTCCTGCATTGCAGGGGGTTGGACTAAAGGACCCCCATGGTTCCTTCCAACTCTCCAATTCTATGATATCAGAACTAACTTATTGAAATAGGCCCCGTATGTTTAGGATCAGGCTAATGGAAATTAACACATTATCAAGGCATTTATTTACTGATTGAGAGGTTGTAAAACAATTGACACATATTTCCTTCCAATAACCTCAAAAGGCAAGTCAGTTATTTCCCCTGAATTGCAGATATGGGGGAGAGGAGTAAAACTGAGCGAATCACCTGCTGAGTTCATAGCAGTGCTGAATTTCGAACTGAGGACTTCCTAGTTTGAAGCTACAGTCTCTTTGTCACTACGGCAAGATCCACACCATACATTTAAAGTATGCACATTTAAAATACATGACTTCCTTCAAAGAATGCTGGAATTGTAGCTGGCTAAGGGTACTGGGAATTGTTGCTCGGTAGGGGGGAAAGTACAGTTCCCAAGATTATTTGGAAGTCATGTGCTTGAAATATGCATTTAAATGTATGGCATGGATCCTCCATACATCACACCAGTTCTGCTGATTTTGTTGTTGTTGTTTTTACATAAATGGAAGTTAAATAAGGTCCACAGCATATCTGGAAAAACATTTTTAAAAAACCACAAAGACACAATTTGCTTTCTGAGCCCACACAATATATTTAGCCTAAGCTAAAATTGAGGATGGAGAGTTCAAAGAATAGGCTCTCTATGACATTTTGTCTGAGCATTACAGTATTTTTCAGAGAAGAACTGTTGGAACAGGGTTCTCTCTGCCACAAACATGCCACAGCAAAGTTATTGTTGTTGTTTAAAAAAATAAAAGTCATCCAATTCAGAGGGCACATGGTTCAAAGTGCTGCCCCAATTTTAGAGATGCACAGTTCAGTAATCTCCTCTGTAAAGAATGCTTTGATGAAGTCTTTTCTCACGACACTGAAATGCAAGGGAAGAAATAGTTCCCCCAGTGCCAGAGACCCTGTTATGTGAGGCAACAAAAAGGTGTTCAGGGCTGTCACTTGACTGACTCTCACCTCTGTGCCTGGGCATTCAGCACCTCTGAACCAAACCCTCATCCCCTCACAAGAGCATCCGCCAAACCGCACAGCCCTTTCCCCCAAAGGATTTCAAGAGTGCTGCTCTCCTACCTGTGTAGTTGATTATAAGAAGGAAAGCTACGTGCACAAAACCCGACACGCTGAGAACTCTGGACAAGACTTCTCTTTCTCTCTTCATTTTGGGTTTGGTTTTAGGTCCTTCTCGCACACAATTAGCATGATTTGTCCACTCTGGGCACGTCCCTTAGTACCGCTTGGAGTTGTTCTGCCACCACTGAACTCTGCCAAGTCCTCTTTCAATAGACAGAGCCTCTGTGTGTTGTTGTGGGGTGTTGGTTCCCCCCCTCCCCCTTTTCTTCTCTTTTGGTCAGACCTGATGTTTTCCAGTTTTGTGAGCCTTACATCCTCGGTTTCAAGGGATTAGCTGACCATGCCTTAAAAAACAACAACACATGACCAATATTCCCAAATTTGCGAAGATAATATCGCAGCAAAAGCCTGATTTGTTTTCAGAGTTTCTTAGAACAAGGAGGTGGCTCAGAATTCCAGATCACTGTCTACAGCCTCACTCCCACAGTTCCTTGGGAGCCTGACACATGCCACGCTGTACCCACAACTCTCTGAAATGCACGTTCTGGCAGGCGACAGAGGGGAATGCTGGGAGCCATTTGCATGCCCTGGCCTTGAAAAGGTACTCTGTGAGATTGTGCTCCTTGTGGCAGCAGTTCTATGTAGCTTCCTGGGCTTTGGCTATTAGCTGGCAAATCTGCCCCAAGGAGTCGCATCAGTTGGCAGGCTGGAGGGAAGATTTCTGGAGAGGCTGTGACATTTGCAGGCAGGATAGCTTCCCAACAATGGATCCAGCAATTTGTGGTACGACAAGGTTAAAGCTCATAAAGCTTTCAAGAACCATATTGTCAGGAAGGCAGTGTTTAATGTCTGGACAAGATATAAGGATTTACTAGAAAGTAAGACCCCAAGGTGGCTGTCACCAATGGAAGCTAAGGCTCAGAAAAGACTCAATATGGAGGCCAACTGGCCAAAATATTGGGAAATAGTAGAAAAGGATGGAGACACATGGAGATTGCAGAGTTTTGAGAAATTAAAGGATAAAGTGCGAGACTGGTTACATTATGCTCAGATCAGGGAGGCCTTTAATATGGACAAAAAAACAGGCTTCCAGGTGGAAAAATCGAGGCTAGAAACAGAGCTGTTAGAACCAAAAACTAAGGTACTTTCAAAAATGTATAACTTGCAGTTAAAATGGAACACTCAGGATGAAACGGTTAAATCAGCTATGATAAAATGGGCACAGGACATTGGCTACAATATTATGTTTGCTGACTGGGAACGGTTATGGACCACCGGTGTGAAATTCACAGCATGCAATGCCTTGAAAGAAAATATTATGAAAATGATATACAGGTGGTACATGACCCCAGTCAAGCTTGCAAAAAAAAACCATTTGCCAGACAATAAGTTTTGGAAATGTAAAGAGACTGAAGGAACATTCTTTCACCTTTGGTGGACGTGCCCAAAAGTTAAGGCCTTCTGGGAAATGATCTATAATGAACTAAAAAAGGTATTTAAATATACCTTCCTTAAGAAACCAGAGGCTTTCCTTTTGGGCATTGTCGGCCAAATGGTGCCAAAGAAGGATAGAACTTTCTTTATGTATGCGACAACAGCAGCAAGAATACTTATCGCAAAGCACTGGAAGACAGAAGATTTGCCCACTCTGGAAGAATGGCAGACGCAACTGATAGACTACATGGAATTGGCAGAAATGACTGGCAGAATCCGAGACCTGGGAGAAGAGATAGTGGAAGAGGACTGGAAGAAATTTAAGGACTATCTGCAAAAGTATTGTAAATTGTATGAATGTTAGAATGATGCAGGATATAAAGACAATGTGGCATTAGTGACATATTTGAAAGGAATTTGCAAAATTGGTTTATAAGAACAGAGGTAAAACTTGAACAATATTATGTCAAGCTTAAAGAACTGATAAAAAAGGGGAAAAATTGGAGACATAATAGCTGAAATATATAATATATAATAAGATTTGAAAGAAGGTGAAGTATTGCTGAATAAGGATTTCTAAATGGGAACACAGAAAAGGGAGATGTGAGGGAGTCAAGAAAGAGGGTTATGGAAATAGCATCTGAGAAATTGAATCTTTTTGTATGTCTTTTTTATGCTTTATTTTTTCTTTCTTTTTGCTTGTTTGTATGTTTTGTATGCTTTTTTATTTTCTTTTTGGTTTATTGATTGGAATGGTGTTTGTTGAATTGTTGTACTGTTTAAAACCTTTAATAAATATTTATAAAAAAACAACAACAATGGATCCAGCAAAGGCTTGTTAGACCAATAGTCTTTGCCCTGTTCAAATTAGGAAGCCCCTCTTAGTTCAAAAACACTGATTTTTCTTTAATGGTAAGACATACATTCCACCTTTCAACAATGATCTTCATGGTGGCTGAGATTGTAATAAAACACACATGCCAAAAATACAAAAACATCACATACCCCAAACTGAAACCCACACAGCCTAGCAACCCTTAACCCTGGCCAATGGATGTATTTATTCTGAAGATTTCTACTCCACCTTTCAGTCAAATGATTTGCAAGAGGATGGGCCATAGTACAATGATAGAGCACAAGGCTGTCAGAAAATTATACCGGAAACAAAAATGGGAGCAGAAATTCCCACAATCTGCATGTTCATCCAACATACCAGGAACAGAAATCACACAAGTGAATACGAGTTGTGTTTGCGAGTGTTGCTGTTTTAGTCTGCAAAGTTATTTTCTGCATTTTTTTTTAAAAAAAACATTTCTCTTCTACTGAAATGCATTGCAATGAATTAGGTAACTGATTACATAAGTTTCAGCCATAGAGTATAGCGAGACAAGTAAGATAGGTTTTTAGCAGAAACCAAACTGTAGGGGAACAGAAACAATACGGAATGTGACCATGTTAAGCTTCCACAGTTACTGAGTCAAAACTCTACTTTGAGCTTCAGCATTGGCTCTGCTGTCCTCCCTACACCCTCCTAACTAGGACAGCATTCCAGGCTTGAAGTCCCAATTAGTCTCCTTTTGTCATCCCAAATCTTCTGAACAAGGCTGTGTACACATTCCCCTTTACTCAGTATCCTGTGCTAGCTTGTTAAGGGGTGCACACACAGTCTTAGCCACAATCTATACCTACACAATGTTGGTCACAATGTGTCTATCCTATCATTTATTATGAAATACTGTACTGTGCCCCCTCCCTTCCAGACAACACTCGATCCAAACTGAGAAAAATACCAACCTAGCTGTGTTTTAAGCTGGTAATGTGTACAGAGCCTCAGACACAGTCACCAGGCACAGCCAATAGCAGAAATTAACTAAACACTCTTATTCCAGCTCTGTTGTCGTTGATAAATTCATTATTTACTATCAAGTGGAACATGCCAATTGTTCCAAAAAGGCTGATTAAAGTAAGAAGCGGTGGTCCCCGAAGTGCTCATTTGATCCTGTTTATTGTCTGTGTCTTCCAAATGCTAGCAATTAAAACCCTTTGCTTTGAATCTATCCACAGGGCCAGGGACCTCGGAGGCTGGTGAGTGCATTTCAGTGTGTTTTGAGCTATTCCTGTGAAATATTTCTTTTCCAAGGAGGGGGTGGGGTTTTTCCCTCCTCCCATAAGTATTCCCGTTCTGTTTTTAAATTGAAACAGCTAATCTCTCCACACTCTTTTCTGCCACTGGAGTTCTTGGCCTCCACACAGTGCAAAGTCACAAACAAAAGCTTTGTTTTCAGCAAGGCAAGCCAATATATTGCTGAATGCTGCAGGCCTTTGTTCCAGCTGGCCTGTCTACCCTTTTGGTGAATATAGTCAGATAAAACCCTCATGACACCCAGCCTACTAGCAGAGATGAGAAGGACCTCCAGAAATACTGTACAGTAACTGTAATGCATCCTTGTAGCAAAGGTGTAGTGGTAAATATTGACATGAAGGCATCCATTCTGACAGCCCCCAAAGGAGAGCCCAAAAATTCAGGCAGCTGTGTTGATCCATTATCACACACCCACACAAAAGAATAGTAGTAAATAGCACAATACCCAGTTTATTAGGATCAGCATGACTGCAACCTTATGCATAGTTTCCTGGGACTAGCAGGCTCCATAGAACTTAATGGTGACTAGATAGCTTTTGCTTGTAAAACACATTGAGCCTTAACAAAAGAACTTTAGCCAGCTGAAATTCAGCCTTTAGCTTTTAATTAAAAATGCAGGCGATTCATAGCAAAACTCAAATCTTTCAGAGCCTGTCTACCTTTTCAACGACGTGTTGGTGATATGGCCATACGAGTTTGGATGATTATTTTGGAGCCTTTTATAGATACATCAAGACATCTTAATGCATGGAGAATAGCAGCTAATCCCAAACCTAATAAGAGCAAATGTGCCTGCTGGCCACACCTCTCTGGAAGCATTAATGTTCACCTGCACACCTGTAGGATATTTTTCCATTAAGCATAGCCACTGGACATCAGTATTGGGAAGCGTTGCCAGTAGCCACAGTCCTGGTCCCTCCCCTATAGGGAAGTCCCTGCACCTGTCATGTCTAACATCTTTTTGCTGAATTGTTGTGAGCTGTTTCGACGGCAAAGCTTGGCTGAAAAGCAAGATATACATAAAATGGAATAAGCAAATAAATGGAGGATAGAACCAATCATCCAGCCCTACCCTCCATGCATTGATTCTGTTGTTGTTGTTGTTTAGTCGTGTCCGACTCTTCATGACCCCATGAGCCAGAGCACGCCAGGCACTCCTGTCTTCCACTGCCTCCCTCACTTTGGTCAAACTCATGTTTGTAGTTTTGAGAACACTGTCCAACCATCTCGTCCTCTGTCATCCCCTTCTCCTTCTGCCCTCCATCTTTCCCAACATCAGGGTCTTTTCCAGGGAGTCTTCTCTTCTCATGAGGTGGCCAAAGTATTGGAGCCTCAGCTTCACGATCTGTCCTTCCAGTGAGCTCTCAGGGCTGATTTCCTTCAGAATGGATAGGTTTGATCTTCTTGCAGTCCATGGGACTCTCAAGAGTCTCCTCCAGCACCATAATTCAAAAGCATCAATTCTTCGGCGATCAGCCTTCTTTATGGTCCAGCTCTCACTTCCATACATCACTACTGGGAAAACCATAGATTTAACTATACGGACCTTTGTTGGCAAGGTGATGTCTCTGCTTTTTAAGATGCTGTAATTTGAACCAGAGCCAAGACCCAGAACACTCTTTTCAAGTGTTAGGAGAGCAATGTGGTGTAGTGTAGCAAGGGACTAGGAGTGGGGAAACCAAAGTTCAAACTCTCCCTCTTCCATAAAGTTCACTCTTGGGCTTTAGCAATGGCAGTCTCAACCTGATGAAGCCCACAAGGTTGTTGTGAAAACAGAATGGGTGGAGGGGAAGCCAGCATGCCACCTGGAGCCTGCTGGAGAAAGCCTGAGCTCTAGTAAGTGCAGCAGAGGTGAGTCTGGAACCTTTGTCACACAGCTTTTAGCAAACGCCGAAGACGCACCTCTTTGTCCTGGCCTTTGGCACTTGGGATGTATTTTTCTACAACCCACCTTATTTCTGTGACTGCAAGTTGCTTTAAATTCTTTTTAATATTGTGTTTTAACGGTTCTGCAAGCTGCCCTTCAACCTTTGGGTAAAGAGCAGGTAATAATAATAAATGTAACACATAAAGCTCTGCTCCAATAACAAAAGTGCCTCTGAGCACGTGCAAACTTCTTTTCTGCCAGGCTCCTAAAATTTATTATTATTATTTATTAAATTTGTATACCGCCCTATACCCATCGATCTCAGGGCAGTTCACAACATGTCCACCACTAGATAGCAGGCCCCTTCCTGGCAGAGTCCAGCAATTCAAAAGTGCCAAGGTATCTTAACATCTCTTTTATATGCATTCGACTGATAAAATTTCCAATTAGGTACCCTGTTAACCGAGGGATTCCATATTCCTTAATTTAGTATGCCAGCCCTTGGGCCGTAATAATATTCCTTCAATATTCCTTAATTTGGAATTTCCACACAAACCCTTGGGGAGTGGTTGAGATTGAAGAAAGAAGTCCTGGAGTTTACGCAAACCATGTATTGGCTATTTAATATTTTTTTCATTTCTAGGTTCCTCTTATTTCCACCCCAACCCAGTTTTATTATTCTGTGAACCGCCCTGAGACCTGTGGGAAAAGGGCGGCAAATAAATTAAATTAAAAATTTAAAATAAAATAAAATAAAAATAAGATGTGTTGGTATGGTAAGCCGTCCTGAAAACGGAACAGCCCGTGCCAACTTCCCTCCACCAAGCAACAAGCAAAGCTCCTTAAGGGGCGTGGCCAATTCTAAAGAGGCGCGTCGACATTCCAAAGTTCTAAAAGGGGGCGCGTCGCAACCATGACGTTAGAGCCGCTTCTGCTACCGGATTGGTTGCCTGTAAAAGGACAGGCGGGGCCAGAACTCTGCCGGGACGGAAGCGGCGTTTTTAAAAAAGGACGGTTTCGGAGGGGAAGGGGAAGAAGAAGGCACGGAGTTCTGGCAGCCCGCTTCCGGTTGGGGAAGAGTTTTGCTCGGGGCCGGCCGGAAGGAGAGGCGAGGCCTGAAGCGGTTGCCATGGCGACAGCCGCCGCCCGTCGCGGCGGGCGTCCCTGAGGGCAGGTACGCGGGTGAGGACGGAGGGAGTTGCTATGACAACGGCGGAAGCAGTTTTCCGGGATGCTGTGGGGAGAAGCGGAGGGGCGCAAAACGTCCCGCAAGGAGCCTCGGTCCCCGGGCGAAGTTCTGGTAACGCGATTTCCTTGGAGATGGGAAATGCTTAAAACTACTTTTCTTCTTTCTTTATTTTTTTTAAAAGAAAATTTAAAGCAGTTTTGTATATCAAGATGCTGAAAGCATAGGCTTAACCCTGGTAGACATAAGGACCCTGTTTTAAGTTCCGTTCTGTTGAAAAGCTCCTAGTGTTGAAGCCTCCGCCAAAGGAAGCAGGAGTAAGCTAACGTGCCTTTTCCCCTCCCATTTTCGTCTTTTCCCTTTTGTGATCTAGCTAGTTGGCAACCCCTAGCAGCAGGTCAGCCTTACCTCTAAAGGTTGCCCTGTCGTCATGAAAAACTCTTAGGAACTTTTTGCAGAAGAAGAAATCAACTCCTTTTTTTTTGAGTTTTGATATTTTACAGAGGGAGGAGGCCAAACATGTAAAAAGCAGGGTTCTATATAAGAGGGTTTAAGCATAAGTGTGCACGAATTGAGGTTATTAAAAAGGTTTTTTTTTTTAATTTAAGGTAGCAAAATTACCTTGTCTCTTAGGGAGAGTTGTCCACTTCTTGTGCTTGCTTGTATAAGCTCTTCCTTTAACAGCAGTTTGATCAGTTAGGATCAGGTGATCTCAACCCCACATTGCTTAGTGATTGTAGTTAACTTGTTTATAAACTTATACTTTGTTCATAAACAATTGCATATAAGTTGCTTAAATGAAAATCTGGAGAAGCTTCACCAGTTTATTTTTTGAAGATCAAAACTCTGTTAAAGAAACACAAGCTGGGCTAGGCTGGGGGTTTTTTTCTTCATGCCAGTTGGTGACCCCAGTTGAGGGATGAAGAATGCATGACCTTCTAGACCATTTTAGGTACAGTGGTGCCCTGCAAGACGGAAAACCCGCTAGACGAAAGGGTTTTCCGTTTTTGAGCTGCTTCACAAGACGATTTTTCCTATGGGCTTGCTTTGCAAGACGAAAACGTCTTGCAAGTGTTCCGATTTTTTTCCGCTTTCCCCCCTTTTTCTAAGCCGCTAAACCGCTAATAGCCTTTTAGCCGCTAAGCCGCTAAGCCTTTAATAGCCGCTAATAGCCTTTTAGCCGCTAATCCGCTAAGCCTTTAATAGCCGCTAAACCGCTAATAGCGCTAATCCGCTAAGCCGCTAATAGGGTTGCTTCGCAAGACA
This sequence comes from Podarcis bocagei, assembly GCF_964188305.1. Lineage (NCBI taxonomy): Eukaryota > Metazoa > Chordata > Lepidosauria > Squamata > Lacertidae > Podarcis > Podarcis bocagei. The sequence continues at coordinate 12,666,690 of NC_138141.1, read as the reverse complement.
AAAAAACCGGTAGACGAAGAGGCTCGCGGAACGGATTAATTTCGTCTTGCGAGGCACCACTGTACGTCCAATATAGGCACGACTGCACACTCACGCATTGCTCCAAAGATGGAAGTGACCTGAAAACGTCACAAAAGGGGCAGGGCAGGGATGGAACGGGGTGTTTGCAGGCTTTTTCAATGGGTGACCCGGGACGTGACCCCCCTTCCATGCAAATGGGGAGTTGCGTATATAAAACTGCCATGGTCTCTGGGTTTGGTGGTAGTTGAAAGTCCAACAACATATGGAGGGCCACAGGTCTATCTCCCCTGCCCCATTTGAACATCTTAAGTTTGACTTGGTAGTGGCGTGTTAGTGCAACTTAAAGCTTATCTTGAGCCCAATCTTGTATTTCAACAGAGACTCCTTCCAGATGTCCCTGATTTGAAGTTACTCTGTTGCTGAGATGCTACCTTCCAAGAAGCAGCAGCAGCAGCATCCCTGGAGATCTGCTGAGGAAAAAGTGAGGCCTCAGTCAGCAGCAGTGAACTGGAACGTATTAGCAGAAAGGACGCAGTGTGTGGTAGCTGTTGGGGCTTGGGTGGAGAGTGCCCAAGATGATGCAGAGCAAGAAGAGAACACAGTTTTTGTAAGTACTAAGAAAGGAAACCCCATATGCAACAGTATTTTTGAACTTTCCAAAGCATCATTTTCTGAAAGACGATATTTTCTACTGAGCAGGATCAGTGGTCCATCTAGCCCAATGCTATCTTCTCCAGCTGGCAAACTCTCTAGAGCTGCTGCTGGTGGGGGTGTTGAATGAGGAACTACAGATTGTCAGGATTGTATTTGCTATCTGAGAATGTTAACAAAGCCTCATATTTGTAATATAATTTGTAATGTCTGTGTTTGTTTGTTTTTAAAAAAAACAACTTTTCTTGAAATCTAGGTTATATAATTATGTTACAAATCCAGCTTCTATTCTTTCATAACTTGTGTATCCTATGTTGTTGGTGATATGCCATTCCCTTTCTGAATAACTTTCATAAACAAGAGGCAGGCATATTTGAGTCTCGGGTGATCTTGGTCTCCCTTTAATACACACACGCACAAACCACAAACACACAAATCCTACTGTCTGCCAGTGGCCTGGTTTACATGCAATGCTAAGCCAAACCATTGCTTAGTATAAACAAGCAAGAGCAAAAATTGTGACTTCTTCACTCTTTCCCTGGCCATGCTACCTGCAGCTAAGCCATAGATTGCCTTAGCATTAAGATGGGATCTGGTCCAGTATATTAAAAGTTCCAAGCAAGACTGAATACTTGGGATCTAGTGACATTTAAGGAATACCTAATCTGTGCAAGGTGATGCTAAGACTCCATTTTTTGTTAAAACCGTAAGAAGTGCATTGTGGGATCAGACCAATTTCTATCTAGTTCAGCATTATTTGCAAGAATCCCACCAGCTAGGTGCTCTGTGCAAAATTGGCTAGTGGTTCACGGATGAACTTTAGTTTACCTTCCACCCACTCTTGGTTTCAACAATCTTCAATCTTCTTTAGGCAGCAGCAGCTCAAATTGAAGAAGCATACAAAGAACAAAGAAAAGAAAAAGAGAGGCTTCTGAAACGCTTTCAAGAGGAGGTGAAGCACAGGGTGAACCAGCACATTAAGATGAGGAGAAAACACCAGCTTCAGAAGTCCTATGAAGCAGTAAGACAGTGTCTCCTTATACAGTATCTGTTTCTTTTGTTAACTACACATGTAGGTTCTTTCCTTGCAAGTAACATTGTTTTATAAGTAGAAGCCCATGTCCAATGGAAAAGAGTATGAATTTGGTTTTAGGATTTGTGGTGATAACTTGCATCATGATGTTCCAAGCTGTGGCATTCCATTAATCTAGGACCCATAGCCCCTGACATCAGGGGAGTGCAACCTTTTTTACTGTCAAGGACCACGTTCCCTCAGGTGTCATCTATCGAGGGCTGTATGGCATTGCTGATGAGAGGAGTCAGAGGCAAAAGTGTTCTGGATTAAATAATCCAGAATAAAGACTACCCTGAATGGAATCATTCATAAATGAGCACAAGGAGGATTTTTATAAAAGTACAGCAAACTAATGCACCTACTGGTCAGAAAAGCGAGTAGAAGTAATTTCTTTCTGGCTTCCAGACAACTTTTTCTCCAAGCCATGTAGTCAGTACAAAGTTAAATATAAATAACTTATAGAAAATAAATAAAATAAAGTGCTGTCCTTCCAAATTGTTTCAAAACAACATAGGAAGAGGTGGAAAACATTTTTAAAGGTCGATAAATATAAGGCGCAAACAGGAAGGGACTTTTATGGCATGAAATAATGGGACAGCTTCAGGGGGTATTGGAGACCACATAAAAAGAGTTTGGGGGCACAGGTTGACCCTGTGCTGACCTGCTCAGCTTCAGCAATTTTGGCCTCATTTGCCTTCAGACCACACCTTGGAACATCTCTCAAGTATGCTCACTTCTGCTTTCCCATATTACTTTATCACCAGATAGGAAAATGACAAGTTGATATCAGTCTTAGAATCACTAGAATCCACTGTAAATAAAAAAGATAAAGATGTATGACCTCTGAGGTCAGTTTTATCACTTCAAACCCTTTAAATGACTATCATTCCCCGTAACAGCAGTAAGCTAGGATGTGTCTACCATCTTCTTATTACTCTGTTGTTTTTTTTCCTTTTTCTTCTGCAGGCTCTTAAAGAAAGCTCTGTTGTGATAGGATTTTCAGATTCTGCATTACAATTGACCCCCAAGAAAAGCACGTGTCTGTACAGACATAACACCGATTCTGCTATCTGTAGTACTGGTAATAAAATCAACTCTATTCAGAGGCCTGATTACGAGGGGGACTTGGAAGAAAAGGTCCTAAATGTTCAGTTTTCAGAGCATGCTAAAACTGTGAGTGTTTTCTCGCCATATCAACCATTCGCTCTGTTGAGTTTTGTGGGCATTTTAACCTTAAGTCTCATTGGTCTATGATGCCTCAGATCTTAAGTATCTGATAAATAGTCAGCAAATGTATTTTACTGATGCAAAACTGATATATACACAACTTTTATTTGCACCTGAATAATAATAATAATAAATAATAATAATAAAAAATTAATTTTATTATTTATACAATGCTCCTCTGGCTGGATTTCCCCAGCCACTCTGGGCGGCTTACAACATATCTAAAAACATAATAAAAACAGCAGTCCTTTAAAATATCATGTTTGTTCTGATTTTTGCCCAGAATGTGAGATATATGCAGAAATACTTTTATTGCTCAGGGAAGACAATTCATACTTGCTACAGACACATGAAGTACAGGATCTTGGCTTTTGTGGCTACAGGATACATGATTGAAAACATTCAAAATGATATGAAAGTTCTGGTAGAGATAACCCTAAGCAGAGATTCACATACGTACGTACTATGCTACTTACTCACCCACTGATGAGCACATTTACATGAGTCAATACATATTGTGTAGCACTGATAATGCACCATGAGAAGAAAGCCTTATCAGTGCTTTCATAGTATGTTATTGGGGTTCTGCAGTTCATTGCAAGACAAAGATCCATTAGGGAGTAGAACATGGGGTCCTTGGTTGCGGACTTTAATACTTGTAGCATGCTGCTCAGAGACGCCTGCTTGAGTCTGTTCCAGAATTATTTTAATGCTTTGTCGCCCAGACACCATTTTTTACACAGACCTTCCAAGCTGCACTGCAAGCTCAAATCTGCAAGTACATATTTTCTATCAAGCTCTTCTTGACTTAACAAAACAAAATACTAAATCTTCATTAGGCTGTTGAAAAAACAAAAAGCACTTCCAAAAATCAATACTTTCTATTATTAGGCCATCTGTTTTTGAATAAGATAAAAATAAAAGAGCATTCTAGTAGCAGCCTGCTTATAATTCTCAATTATGTGAGTAGTATTTTTAATAATAATAACAACTTATTTATTTATTTATTTATTCTTCCCCCCCCCCCATCTGGGCGGCTTCCAACTGAATATTTAAAACAATACAGCATCAGGCATTAAAAACATCCCTAAACAGGGCCACCTTCAGTTGTCTTTTAAAAGTCAAATACCGTATTTTTCGCACTATAGGACGCACTTTTTCCCCTCCAAAAATGAAGGGGAAATGTGTGTGCGTCCTATGGTGCGAATGCAGGCTTTTGCTGAAGCCTGGAGAGCGAGAGGGGTCCGTGCGCACCGACCCCTCTCGCTCTCCAGGCTTCAGGAAGCTATCCCAAGTCTTGCAAGCCCGGCGGGATGTCCCGCGGGCTCGCAAGGCTTGCGGGCAGCAGCCTGCACCCAAAAGCTGGGGACAGCGGGGAGGCGCAGAGCCGCCACCCCGCTATTCCCCGACCTGATCTGGAGGCTGGCGGGGGGAGAAGCAAGCCTGCTTCTCCCCCCCACCATCCCCACAACCTCCAGATCAGGTCGGGGGAAAGCGGGATGGCGGCGCTCCGCTATCCCGCTTTTCCCCGACCTGATCCGGAGGCTGGGGGAGGGAGAAGCAAGCCTGCTTCTCCCCCCCACCATCCCCACAACCTCCAGATCAGGTCGTGGAAAAGCGGGATGGCGGCGCTCCGCTATCCCGCTTTTCCCCGACCTGATCGGGAGGCTGGCGGGGGGAGAAGCAAGCCTGCTTCTCCCCCCCACCAGCCCCACAACCTCCAGATCAGGTCGTGGAAAAGCGGGATGGCGGCGCTCCGCTATCCCGCTTTTCCCCGACCTGATCGGGAGGCTGGGGGAGGGAGAAGCAAGCCTGCTTCTCCCCCCCACCAGCCCCACAACCTCCAGATCAGGTCGGGGGAAAGCGGGATGGCGGCGCTCCGCTATCCCGCTTTTCCCCGACCTGATCGGGAGGCTGGGGGAGGGAGAAGCAAGCCTGCTTCTCCCCCCCACCAGCCCCACAACCTCCAGATCAGGTCGGGGGAAAGCGGGATGGCGGCGCTCCGCTATCCCGCTTTTCCCCGACCTGATCGGGAGGCTGGGGGAGGGAGAAGCAAGCCTGCTTCTCCCCCCCACCAGCCCCACAACCTCCAGATCAGGTCGGGGGAAAGCGGGATGGCGGCGCTCCGCTATCCCGCTTTTCCCCGACCTGATCGGGAGGCTGGGGGAGGGAGAAGCAAGCCTGCTTCTCCCCCCCACCAGCCCCACAACCTCCAGATCAGGTCGGGGGAAAGCGGGATGGCGGCGCTCCGCTATCCCGCTTTTCCCCGACCTGATCGGGAGGCTGGGGGAGGGAGAAGCAAGCCTGCTTCTCCCCCCCCCCCCACATCCCCACAACCTCCAGATCAGGTCGGGGGAAAGCGGGATGGCGGCGCTCCGCTATCCCGCTTTTCCCCAACCTGATCGGGAGGCTGGGGGAGGGAGAAGCAAGCCTGCTTCTCCCCCCCACCAGCCCCACAACCTCCAGATCAGGTCGTGGAAAAGCGGGATGGCGGCGCTCCGCTATCCCGCTTTTCCCCGACCTGATCGGGAGGCTGGGGGAGGGAGAAGCAAGCCTGCTTCTCCCCCCCACCAGCCCCACAACCTCCAGATCAGGTCGTGGAAAAGCGGGATGGCGGCGCTCCGCTATCCCGCTTTTCCCCGACCTGATCGGGAGGCTGGGGGAGGGAGAAGCAAGCCTGCTTCTCCCCCCCCACCATCCCCACGACCTCCCGGCTTCAGGAGAGCCCCACCGCCAGCCCCACAAGCTCGGGGGACAGCGGGAGAGGCGCAGCGCGCCATCCCGCTGTCTCCCGACATGGTTTGGAGGTTGGCGGAAGGCTTCCTCCTCCCCCAGCCCCGCAAGTTCCCAGAGCGATGCCAAAGCATGGCTCTGGGTCCCGTTCTGGGGGAGGGGGAAGCTCGGGCTTCCCCGCCCCAGCCCCGCGCCTGGGGGGGGGGATAAATTTTTTTTGCCTTTATTTCCCCCCCCCCCCAATCTAGGTGCGTCCTATGGACCGGTGCGTCCAATAGTCCGAAAAATACGGTAGTTGCTTATTGCCTTGACATCTGATGGGAGGGCGTTCCACAGGACAGGTACCACTACCGAGAAGGCCCTCTGCCTGGTTCCCTGTAACCTCACTTCTTGCAATGAGGGAACCACCATAAGGCCTCGGCGCTGGACCTCAGTGTTTGGGCTGGACAATGGGGGTGGAGACGCTCCTTAGGTATACAGGACCGAGGCCGTTTAGGGCTTTAAAGGTCAGCACCAACACTTTGAATTGTGCTCAGAAGCGTACTGGGAGCCAATGAAGATCTTTCAGGTTATATGGTCTCGATGGCCACTCCCAGTCACCAGTCTAGCTGCTGCATTCTGAATTAATTGCAGTTTCCGAGTCACCTTCAAAGGTAGCCCCACGTAGAGCGCATTGCAGTAGTCCAAGCGGGAGATATCTAGAGCATTCACCACTCTGGCGAGACAGTCTGTGGGCAGGTAGGGTCTCAGCCTGCGTCCCAGATGGAGCTGGTAGACAGCTGCCCTGGACACAGAATTAACCTGCGCCTATTTTCTGTTTCATAGGTAAGAAAAACTGTGCAACAGGTCCGTCGCAGGCTGGCTTCCCGGAAATCTGTGTCAGAAAGTGATCCTGCTCCAGAACTTCCAGGAGGTGCTTGGGAGAGCCGTCTGAGCGTACAGGTGACAACAAGAGAAAATACTCTCTATTTTGGTACATTCTGCAATATCGTCTTTACCTGCTTGGCTAGCTGTGAAGCATGATTGAGGCTGCAATTACCTGGGAGTAATTGTAAATAGACAAGTATAGGTAATCTCTGAATTTCAACTTACCAGTTTTATTTTTCAGTTCCTGCTCTATGCTTCTGGGTTCTCTGCCATGCTAATCTTCTCCAATGCCCTCAGACATACCAACAGAGGAAGCTGATTTTGTGATAAATGAAGAATGAGTTGGATTCTACCACTTCTGAATCTTTAGCATAACTATGCATTAAGATCATAGGGCCAGTATTTCTAAAGCCTTATGTAGCTTTCCTAACACTAATAAACTTTCTGTTTAAAAACATAATTGTTCATAATCTCAAAGTAATACCAGCCCAGAGGACAAGGAGTGCAGGTTTTCATTCAGACCAAGAGATGTATTTAAAGTGTGCTATTGGGTGACTTTAGCTAGGTGAGTTCACATAGTCCACTTAATGTGATACCAAATGTGTGTTTAGCCTTATCTTCTATTAGGTAATTGCCTGAAGTGATGAGAACATGATCTTATGATAGCTTATCTAGCTGTTTACAACATCAAGCAATCAGGTGAAAGTTGTAGCTCTTATGTGGGCAACTTGCCCTGTTAAGAGTGATGTTTTGCCATTTTGTGAAAATGTGTGGCAGTGGCATGACCCAACTTAGGCAATGCCAAATCCCTATGAATCAGAAGGGAAATTCATTTGTGATTTAAGGCACAGCATGGGCGAAAAAGGTGAACTAAACCCTTCCTCCAACCATATTTTTTACCAGCAAGCAGGTTTTTTAATGGCAGATTTCTCCTGTAGCATTATTTCCCCTTCAGAGTTCAGCTGGGGTGGGGTTGGAGGTGGGGCAAATGATTTACGTGTCCCTGACAGATGGATCTGCCAATATTCCGGTCCAGTTCACATACCACATTAAACAAAACAAGCCAGTCTGGCTTGTTGGGTCATCTGAATTGGAATTAGTGGTTGATTTCCTTGGACTGTGGCTCGCTTCGTCTGTGGCACAGCAGGAGCAGGGGAGAGTACTGTAGGAACGTTTTGAGCATGCTGCTCGCTCACTACACTATGGTTTAATGTGACATGTGAACCAAGCTGTGTCTCAAGACTGGGGCAGGATTTCTGAAGAGTAAACCATCTCCCCTGTTTGGTTTGTGTATTTATTTTGAATATTACATGTACCAATTTTCAAATAAAAACTCTCTTAAGTGGCTAATGCAGTGCAAAATGACGTACACGTTTCAGTAAAGCTATTCAGTCTCGGCAGGCTCATGTAACAGGCTTTTGAAATTAGGTCTTCAACTTTGTTTAGAAGCCAGCATCTCCCAAGACAATTCCAGGCAATGCAGAAGAGGGTGACAGAGGCGAGTTTCTTCTTGTGGGGCACCACGACCTTCCAGCTGAACTTCAAGGGCAGGAACAAGGACAGCGGAACAAAGACTCATACTATACAGTGCAGTTTCAGAAAGTAAGATTTCTCCAATGCCAGTCTTGCAGCTGATGTTAGCTGTACTAGTTCTGTGCTCAGAAGAGACACTTGCTTTAGGAGAATATCGCCCTTGCTGTTCTCCTATTTCCTTGTGTGAGAGGCTGTGACATTGAAGGAGAGGAAGACAATTGAACTCGTTCTCATGGCATGCATGAGACTTCCTATGTCTTCCTAGCTGCTTGCTTTCCTATAGTTTGCTAAACTAATTTTGAACCGCTCTTTATCGCAGGGATGAGGAACCTGTGGCCATCCTGGTGTAGCATGATTCCAACTCCCATCAGCCCCAGCCAGCATGGCTCATAGACAGGGATGCTGGGGGCTGGAGTCCCAACATCTGGAGGACACAAGTTTCTCACCCCTGCTTTATAGGACAGTGTAAGAATAAAAACCCTGGAATATTGGGTTAGGTATATACTGTGGGATGTATTATTACTAGAGCAGTCAACTACAACATTTTCTTGCTGCCTAGAATGGACACACAGGGGAATGTGGCTCCAGACAGGGAGGACATCCTATCATACCTGCTCTGGAGCTTCTTCCCCCTGTGTGTGACCAGGTAGATAGACGTGACCCTAGCTGACCAGATAAAAGGGTTGGCCATGCAACCATCTCTCTCTTGGACTCTTATTCTCTTACTCTTGGACTCTCAGCCAGCGCATGGCTCAACCTTCACATAGGACGGAGCCCACAAGCCAAAAGTCTGAGATGTAGCTCAGACTTCTTTTCACTGTAACCACAAGAAAAAACCTGTCTTCAGATTACTACTGTGAACTAAATGTAAGAAAAACTTTATTCTTATTTTTAAAAAAGACTGTGTTGTATTGTTATTATTTTAAGAGGAAAATAAAGGGGAAACTTACCAGGAACAATCCAGATTGGACAAGCCAGACTGAATTGCTTAATTAAAGGATTCTAACGAATCATCAACTTGCTTCCAATAAGTTGCAAAGGGAATATGCTCTGCTGCTTACTCACTAGCATGAGTGAGGAGGGATAATATCAAAACAATATATCTTCTCCCACCTTCCTTAACATTCCCACATATACTTGATACATTGCAATGGTTCTTTAAACATTTACAGTCTACTAAACTATGTTTATTATATTAATGCCCCATTCTTTTATGGGTTGCTCATAAAATGGACCAATAAGATTCATGCCTTCTTCCTGACTACTTACTGGACTCAAAAAAACAACCTAAAATACTGCACCAGAAATTTAGAATGTTACATCAAACATGGGATATGTTTTTTCCCAAAGCTGAACAGTTTAAAGTCCCATTGACATCCATGAGAAAATTAAGCAGATGCATGAACCTTTCCAGTGAACACCAGTGAAACAAAAAATTGCTTTGCTGTGGCTGGATCGTGTCCATTGCTGGGTTTTATATCAATATCTATCTATATAAATACAAAGTCTAAAAGAGGAGAAGGGCTATATGTTAAAACTTCAGAGGAAGCCTTTTATGTATTTTAATATTTTGTTGTTATAAACAAATTATTATTATTATTATTATTATTTATTGTATGTGTGTCAAAAGGTGAGAAGTTAGCTACTTGCTCTGATTTCCTTGTAGGTTAATAGTGAGATACTGAAAAGTACCTATCCCACAGCTGGCAATGAACCTCTAGATGCCAGGATACTCTGGTCTGGAACAGAGAAAGAAGAATCAAAGAAGCAGGTATATAGTCTTGTATTACTTCACCTTGCAAATGAATTTTCATGAGGAAACAATGCAAGGCTGTGGTGACGCCAGTTGTGATCCTCTGCCTCTCTGCTTACGTTTTAAGGGATGTGGGATATTTTAATGCTGAGAGTCAATTGTGTGCATGTGCACACACACACATGCCATCATTATAAAAATATGACTGCCACTGGTTATAGCTGGGCAGAGAAATCCAGCCCCCCAATTTACTGTACTGGGAGGAGATGGAGGTATCCCTCTGCTTGCCTTCTTCGGCAGGGGAGTTCTATTGATGGCAGGGGAGAGTCCCATTGTGCCCCCGGCCCAAAGGCAAAAGCTTGTTGCTGTGGTAGCAAGCGGAAACCACTGAAATAGGGTGTTTTGGAGGAGGTGAGGGAGCAGATCTGGGCCAACACACATTCTGTTGGATTCAGAAATGTTCCAGCTGCTCTCAGGTGATGGTACACAGCCCAATCTGTGCCTCTTTGCTGCACCAGCCTAAGAGCTGGCTTAGCAAAGAGACATTCCCCCCCCTTTCCTCTCCCTCCCCCAGCCTTCCTATCGGTGGGCTTTGGGTGGTGATGTGGCTATGCTGCTTCAATAAGCCCTGCTGCCACATCCTAAATTACTGGGACTTAGGCCTAGAATGGTGCTAAAGAGGTGTAAGTAGGGGAAAAGGGAGGGGCAAGAACAGTTCACACTTCTGTTGTTTTCTAGCAGCTGGTTAGCGGACAAATGGTAAGATTTCCTAGCTGGATTCACTATAATAAATCTCTAGTGTTGCCAGAATTCAAACATGGAGTTGCTTAAGTGCTGCCTCCTGTACTTAATGTACCAAAACCTTTTAAAAGGCAGTTTTGGTACTACCTCTTTTATAAAACATCTCCAGAGCAGGCAATATAAATAAATAGAGACACATTTCTGGTTTGGGACTTCAAGTGAGATATGAGCAACTGGCAGAGTGTGAGTTCTTTAAAACCCAAGGGTAAAATTGAGAATAAGCCAGGCATTAGAATGTTACACTTTCATAAATGGGGAGTCACAGCAAAATACGGAGTTGTGATTTAAATGCTGGCCAGCAGAGGGAAACCTGGTTCAGGAGGTCTTTGTGTCTTGTAACTGAACCACTTCAATAAATTGTAATACCTTGACTGTAGTTGCAGAATGCTGCCACTTTATTGAGCTCTGTAAATACACTTGTGGGGACAAGCACCAAAAAATTCTTATTAAACAATAAGAGTACATAGTATGATAGATCTTGTACAGGAAGAGTCCTGGCAGCTGCTTCTATAGATTGGCATTTTGCACTTTTAAGATCCTGGGGTATTCGCAACATGTACTCCTAAATTCTAGATTATTTAATCCAGAAAAAGTGAATCCCTGCTTTCTGGAATCTCGGTTTTGTTTGTTAAAGTAATGATAAAGTACCCGGTGCTTCCATGTCACTGCAAAAATGAAGGAACAAACACAGTTCCCGCTAGCAGATGGGCAATCTAGTACAGTGGTACCTCGGGTTAAGTACTTAATTCCTTCCAGAGGTCCGTTCTTAACCTGAAACTGTTCTTAACCTGAAGCACCACTTTAGCTAATGGGGCCTCCTGCTGCACCACGCAGCCGGAGCACGATTTCTGTTCTCATCCTGAAGCAAAGTTCTTAACCCAAGGTACTATTTCTGGGTTAGCAGAGTCTGTAACCTGAAGCATGTGTAACCTGCAGCGTATGTAACCCGAGGTACCACTGTAGATGTGACTCGAAAGCACAAAGAGAAAGGGAGGACACTGTGAAAATAAGTGCATTAAAAAGAATGAATTCTTTACTGATGTAAACGTTCTGTAAGTAGACGGAATAGCTACTGACGGAGAGAATTCAGGCAGAGAGGGAGCTAAATAGCAGTGAGGCCAAGCCTCTCTCTTGGTTGCAGCCAGGTGGAATGGTTACTAATAGTTCTCTGTATAGCAGCTGGAGCATGGTAAGTGTGCCATGTCCACTACTGCTCTGAAATGCATCTTTTTTCTGTAGCGCCAAGGCCAGTACCTGAGATACAGGCGCCTCTTCATGGATATTGAAAGAGAACAAGTAAAGGAGCAGCAAAGGCAAAAGGAGTGGCAGAGAAAAATGGAGAAGTACGTGTTCTACACATGACCATCTTTTTGCTCTCAGTTTATTAGGGCCATATCGCGGCAGCCGTGAAGTCACTGGAAACCATAAACCTATTTTTGCTGTTAAGATAAAAAGGGTGAAAGTGCCAAAAGATAAAATAATTTTTATAATTAATTGGGGCCTCTTCAAATGCATCCAGGTGGATTCCTTCAGTCTCCTCATAGTATAGAGATCACTCAAGGAAAATGCACCTTGAGGCAGCTGTGTTTTCGATAACACGTGAAGAATCTTGTATTTCCACGACAGAGTTATGTTTATTTGTTTCAGTTTGCTAACTGGGTGGGGAGGAGTTAGTTATCTTGTTTATAATTATTTAGGATAAGGTTGGCCTGCCGTTACTCCCATGGCTTTTATAGATGAAAATTTTACTATGATGCAGTAAAGTTCATTCAAATATTGAATATTAAGGAAATTGCTGCAGTGGGGAGAGAAGTGTCAAATGAGATTATTTTCCTTCAGCAGCATGGCTTTGTTAAGTAAATGTTTTTACTTTCTTGTGCCTTTCCTCTCTTATTTGAATAGCTTTGATTTAGCGAGTTGGCAGCGGAGGGACCCTGCTCATTCAGACAAAGGTCCATATAGTTCAGTCTGCTGTTTTCAGTCACCATCCAGGTGTCTCTGGGAAGTCCACAAGCGGGGCATTAGGCCTCATCCACTTGTCCCCAGCATACTGCTTCTGAATGTGGAAGTTCCATTTAGCACTTATGGATAATAACTGCTTTGATGGAGCTTTTAAAGCTGTTTATAATTTAAAGTGAATAAAGAAGTAGCAGCTCCTATGCAGAACACCCTGCTATGGGAGATTACATTGGCTCCCTGTTTGCAAGTAATCCAGCTTGCTTGAAAATGTTTGTTTTTCAGTCACCTTTTGGGGGTTTTTGGCATAGGTTTTTTGAGGGTTATTTGTCACTGGTGATTTATTGAAGATATGCATAATATAAATGTTATTTATGAATTAAACAAATAATTAGTTCAAAAATCGACTTGTGCAGATTTATTAATATTACTTGCATATTGCTCTTTCTCAAGATTCAAAAACATCACAGTCGACCTTAAACCAGTCCTGTAAAGGTTAGACCAGAATTTCCCAAACTTGGGTCTCTAGCTGTTTTTGGACTACAACTCACATCATCCATAGCTGGCAGGACCAGTGGCCAGGGGCTGATGGGAATTGTAGTCTAAAAACAACTAGAGACCCAAGTTTGGGAAACCCTGGGTTAGACCAATAGTCTTCCTAATTTGCAGATATTAGGTGCTCTGTGTGTGTCTTTCCTTAGACCACCTAGTGAGTTCATAGCTAAGTTTTGAAGCAAGGACTTGGTCACTCCTGGATGCTACCATACATGGCCCGTGTTTTTGCTCTGGAGTACACCTGGTAGAGGTTGAATGTAGACAGGCAAAGTAAGAAGGTGGTAGTAACATGCAATGTGTCATGCAGCTCACAGTACAGAAACACATTAGGGACAGTTAATTTTGTTAGAGTTTACCAAGCCTGGACCATGCTGGAGCCAAAGGAAAGTCTGATTGAATTTTAACCAGTGTTTACCATCTTAGAATTATTCCACACAGGAATGTAACAGCAGAACTGAGAATGTTGTTCTAATTCAGGCATCCCCAAACTCAGCCCTCCAGATGTTTTGGGACTACAACTCCCATCATCCTTAGCTAACAGGACCAGTGGTCAGAGGTGATGGGAATTGTAGTCCCAAAACATCTGGAGGGCCGAGTTTGGGGGTGCCTGTTCTAATTCTTATGCCTGCACTATATAGCGTGTGATCTTGTGAAAGAATAAATAGAATTACACTTCTTGCCCATAGAATAAAGAAGGAAAAGGAGCTTCGACGCCATGCAGAGGAACAGAGGATGCAGGAGAGACAGAGAGTACAAGAGAGGCACTATGACAATGAACCGAGGATACAGGAGACATACCAGGCAGGGGAACTGAAGATACAAGAGAGGGCCTCCCAAGGAGATGTTAATGCCAAAGGGAAAGCTTATGAAAAACTGGAACATCTTAAACTAGGGGATATGCTGGAGAAGAAAAAGGTAGCGGAAAGGCAACAGCGAAATAAAGAATATTCAAGGTGAGCTGAAATATTTGAGGGGGGCTTTGTTTCTCTTCCTAAAATCCCAGCTGCAGCAACTGAGAGCACATTCTACAGACCAAATGCCCATCTAATTCAGCATCTTTTCCCCCACAATGGCAAACCAGTACACTGTGCTGACAAGAACCCTTCCCTCCCTTGTTTGTCCCCAGCAGCTATATTCAGAGGGAGGCTGTACTGACAAGGACCACTACCAGCAAAGATAGTTGAACTCCAGTAGACTCCAGGTGTTCCTGAGAGCTAGGGACTATGTGGTCAGTCACACTGCAACATCAGCCAACATCCCTGCAAGTCATCAGAGCAATTGCAGCAGCTCTTGGCAGCCTGCAAAGCCACTGCAATGACTGCAGCCAATCGCAGCCAACCACCAAAGTTAGTGGTGGTTACAGGGTCATGTGGCCATGTGAGTCATTGCAGTGCTCAAGGACTGCAATGAACCCAGGTGCCTGCTCCCCATATTCATTTGGGCAACCTAATTGCAATGCCTAGTAATTGGCCAGTCCATAAGGGATTCACATGCCATCAGTTACCAACACACATACAAAACACCCATTAGGGAGGTTAGGCTGCCCTCATCCCTGAATACCCTTAGGCAGGCAGTGAAAGAATTTTTATTACAGTTCTTCATTAAAGATTGAGTGTTTTGACTCGGCTCTTTTTCTTTAATGCATCAATCCTGTTACTGTTTAAACTGGCTTTGCTTTGTGTTGGTAAACCACTTTGGGGGCCATTTTCAGGGCCAAAAGTCTGTTTTTAATAGACGAAAGTAAGGGTGTTTTTGTGTGCGTTTTGTTTCAGATATGTAGAAGCATTACGAGCCCAGATGCGAGAGAAGATCAAAATGTATAATATCAGCTTGCCTCTGCTGTGCTTCTGTGGGACAGATTTCTGGGACTCTCATCCTGATAGCTGCGCCAACAATTGTGTGTTCTACAAAAATCACAAAGGTACAAGGTTTTCTGACATTCTTTATCACTGGCATCTGTTGCTCCTCCCGGCAGCTGTTTAGCATTGCTCATGTGGAAGAGGATACCAGCGTATTTTGAAACACCTAGTGCCTAGCAGAATAGGTTGCAGTCTCATGAAAGACAGAAATGGGGGTGGATTTTTAATCAGATACCAGCTGGAATTTATTCTGAAGGACTCTGCTTAAGCATCCATCCCATGGCATTTTCTTTTCAACTATCCTTTTCTCTTTGTAGTTTCCATATAGGGAATACTTTGGGGTGTTCCATTAGCCCTGCTCAAGCTGCAGAACATCTTAGTTCTGTGAGTAGAAGGGCTTTGAGACTAGGCTGCAGCAGCTGGTAAGCAACTAATGTTGCCATTCACATTGTTTTTACTAGTAAGCCTGTGGTTGGACATATACAGTGGTACCTCGGTTTTCAAACATCTCCATTTACAAACATTTTGGTTTTTGAACGCCGTAAACCCGGAAGTAAATGCTTCGGTTTTCAAACAATTTTTGGAAGTCGAATATGCCACATGGCATCCATATTGAGTTTTTTTGTAAATAAATGCTTCAGTTTTCGAACGTTTTGGAGCTCAAACGGTCTTCTGGAACGGATTACGTTCAAAAATCGAGATACCACTGTACCAGATCCACAAATATGCATTCTAAGCCAAGACTCTTCTACCAAGGTTGCAATGTAGCAGTGCTTGCGTATGCCTATTAGCTTGTTCTGAAACTTTAAACTATTTCCCCAAGCTGTTGTCTTCCTAGCAACTGCATCTCTGAGCAGTCATGCTAAAAACTTGCCTGCTGCTCAGTGGCGCTGTGGCAGTTCCTATGGATCCTGTGAATGTTCTTCACGTTGGGAGAGACATCTTGGTCAAAAGCAAAGGGTTGTCTTCTTTGCTCAATTCCTGATTCAGCAAGTAGCTGTAGAACAATACCAATGCTGAGTTAACTGTATCCAAGTTAACAACATTTACATAAGAGCAGCCCTGGAGAATTAGAGCAAAGGTCCCTTTAGCATCCTGTAATTTGCAGTGCCTGACAGCTGCATCTGTTTAACCACAAGCAGGATATGAAGGCCACAACACTTCTCCACAGTTGCCTGCTAGCGACTAGTATCTTATCTAGTGGCATTTAGTATAGCCATTTTTTCCAGACCTACCCTCCATGAACCTACCTAAAGCCCTTGATAAACCAGTGTTCACATCTTGTGGCAATGAACTCCTCAAATCATGGATTGCATGAAAAAATATTTCTGTAGGTACTGAATCCATGTCCTATATTGTGGGAGAGGGTATAGAAGTTATCTATCATCACACTACGTATAATTTTAGAAACCTCTTCTCGTGCTTTCTCCATCACCTCCTCCCCACCTCTTCTTTCTTTTTCCCAAGCTTATACCAAAAGCTAATTTTCTTCCATTATTTTTTCAGCTTATGCTCAGGCTCTGCAATCTGTCATCTCATCTTGCAATGTTATTGATGGGGGTTCAAACACAAGACTTACTGCTCATACATTTGCTACCGTACATGCTCGTGCTAAGAATCCCTGAAAGAGGACTTCGGAATTGGTTCTACCCAACACCCTGACAGTTCAGTCAAGTTGCCTGCAAGTAGGTGATTGGCATGCAAGTCTCGCCACCTCCTGGAGTGTGCCCAGGTCCTAATAAAAATAAATTGGAATGGAGTTCTGCCCCAAGGTACTTCCTTTCCATTCTCGTGCCAATACTGTGTGTTTATCTCGTCCTATAAGTTACTAATATGTCAAACACTAAAACCTCATGCATGGAACCTATGATGCGTGGAAAGAGGACTTGGCTCAGCCAAACCCAGACCTGCGTACTTCTGCATACAGGCATATGCAAGAGTAACTTATTGTACTCCATGGTTCAAGCTTTGCTTTTGATGCTGAGTGAGAGGCTCTGAGGAGAAGCTGTATCTATTTTCTGTCCATTTTACAAGGCTTGCCTCTTCTTTCTTGCTTTTTTCTTAAAAAAGAAAAACTCCAGGCTTTCAGAATGCATATTGTGAAACTGCAATATGCAGAAAGTTTCTAAGAGAGGGTGATCATTCCAAAAGGATAGTTGGTGCTGATAACGATGATGCTTAGCAATGTTTAGATCTGATGAATAAAGAATTTCTGCAAATGTGAATTTTGTGAAAGTATGTGATTCAACATGTTTCTGAAGGTGCTGTTATACCAGAATTTCTATTTGAGTCCATGATTTAGAAACTAAGAGGACAGGCAAGAGTCTTGAAATAGTACAACTTCCTTTCCCTTTTTGATAGGTTGAATCCCTGTTTCGGACAGGAACAATTCTGGACACATTCTGCTTCTCAAACTGTTCTACAAAGTGAAACTTTAAAGTCAAGCCTATAATTGTTGTTTGCAAAAAAAAAAAAATGTTATGAGATGCCAGGTTGTTTTAATTCATTACCTTCCCAACTGTAAATATTAGTATTTGTAACAAGGAGCATTCTTTACCTTTCAGGATGATAGTACTCTGGTGCTGACCCATTCCAATAAAAATATTTCCATTTTTTCCCCTTGATGTCTACTCTCAGCTTGTCCCTTTTGGTCCCTTCTCTGCTGTGACACAACAACCACATATGCAGTGATATGTGAGGAGTACAGTGTGATTGACCTCTGCATGCAGAGTTGTTTTTTTTGGGGGGGGGGTGTCATTTTTCCACAATATGTGAATGACTAATAATAGGGTTTTTTTTCAGGTGCCATATCACTTGCTATTCTACTCCCAGAATTATAGTGTTTGTGTTTGGTGCCCCCTTACAGTATGTCCAGTTTGGATTCCAGACTTGTTCTATTCAGTGTGGTAGTTCAATGGTTCCCATAACTACTCTGGACACATCTACAACAGGTGTGTGATGGTTGTCTTCTGGGGGGGGGGGACCTCTTTGTTGTCAGCTGGTTGCAGAAAGACAGCCATTAGATTTGGCAATGGATTATGCTTTACAGAAGTAATGTATTTAGAAAGATGGGTTTTTTTGTTTGTTTGTTTATATTGTCACCTGTATTTTCCTTTATATTGTTGTACTTTATATTGCCATCTTGATCACAAAATCAAACTGCAATGCCACTTTTCTAAACTTAAACTGTGCCCTCGATGTGAGTGAAGCCTAGACATGCAAGTAATAGAAGTAAATCTGTTTGGTTCAAACAATAGCAGTAACATGAATGTTATATCAGCATTCTCTTGCATCGTTACTTAGCCCTTTCCTTTTGCTTACTATGATCTGAATTATCTTGGATTTTTTTTAAAAAAAGAAAGAAAATGGGTGAGAGATGGAGCCTTCCATTTACTACATCTTTTTAATATTCTCATCAGTACAGACATACCTCGGGTTACAGACGCTTCAGGTTGCTTTTTTTCAGGTTACGGACCGCTGAAACCCAGAAGTACTGGAATGGGTTACATCTGGGTTTCAGTGGTTGCGCATGCACAGAAGCGCTATATCGCGCTTTGCGCATGCACAGAAGCGCCAAATTGCAACCCGCACGTGCGCAGACGCACTGCTACGGGTTACGAACGTGCATTCCGCACAGATGACGTTCTCGCTGAGAGTTGCCGTGGCTGATGTGTTGGGGTCAGAAATGAATATGAGTGTACAATCCTATGATTAAATGGTTGGAGTCTGGTCTTCTGTGCCCACTGTCAACAGAGTGGGGGAAAGGAGATTTTGTAGTCCTCTAGATATTGGGACGCATCAGCCCCAGCCAGCATCACCAAACTGCCGGGGATCTGGACAATATACTTCAACAGCATTTGGAACACCACAGGTTCCCTGTTCCTGTTTTACCTACAGCACTTCAGGATCTAGCTGAATCCAAAGTCTGGATTCAAATGTGGCCATCCTTAACCTTGGCCCATGGTAAAATGCTTAGATTCTGGTTGAGTATTTCTTGATAGCTACGCTAAAGTGATAAGTGTAGGAAAATCAAAGTTACCTTGAGGACATGGGGACCATGTCAGTTAAACCAGGTGAAGACTATCGGATAGATGTACTAAAAAGACTACATGGCAACAGACGGCACATAGGATGTGCCTGCATAGTGTAATGAGCCATCTAATAACCTGCACTGCCAGCAAATATGGCTTCATAAATGTTTAGGATTGAGGTATATGGAAAGTTCATGCTACAGGGTGTGGGATTTATTGCCCGAGCGTGGTTTTTCCAAGAAATTAGCCTCTCCCCTGTCTCAACTTACCTGAGATAACCTTGCTGGGTGGGGCCTGTGTTCTTCTCCATCTGTGTAGATGGTCGCTTGATTTGCACGTAGTTGACACTAGTAAAAGTTAGACCTTAAACTGCTGGTGAGAATTCGCCAACTATGCAGCAAATCCAACAAGAAGGCCCATTTCTTCTGCAGTTGTTTTCTTTCTGGTGGAGAGGCGATTGTTTTGAACCCTACAGCTCTCATTGGATCGTCCTCTGTATCTGTTGCAACCAGCCACAATAAAAGTGGTTCAGAGAAATGGCAAAAAGTGCTGGTGGGACCAATTTAGATTTACCTTTTTGGAGTGTTTGAATGGTGGCAGCTGCGACTAGTAGGGCGTTTGCACAGCTTATCCTACTGATTTGACTTGCGGTGATTCTTGAAGGACACAAATTTGACTATAATTGTACATAGCTCTAGTTACATCTAGATTGGAGTTCTGTTGCTTACTTTACATGGGGCCACTGCCTGAAAAGTGTTCAGAAACTTCTACACTGTGAGCTCTGACCAGAGGGCAGGGATTTGGCACATCTTGTTTATTTCTGTTTCTGTAGCTTGCAGTCCATTTCCAGACCCAACTTAACCCCATTTTAAAGCTTTTCATCCAGTAGGAAAAGCTTGTCAAAACAATTCAATGTAGGTCTAACTCAATTTCCCCTTCCAGTAGTGTCAACTGGAATAAAATATTGTGGGGGCCCAGGTAAGTCTCGCCCTGGGTAATCAATCACATGATGCAGTGCACACACACCATTTGAATGGGAATGCCCATCAACTTTGTGGGGGGCGGCCCCCTCAAATATTTTTTGTGGGGGCTGGAGCCCCCATGGCCCCAAGGAGTTGGCTTCTATGTCCCCTTCCCCTCTGTTACATCAAAATGTGTTTTCAAGTTAGCAAGCTGGTATATATTTTTAAATATATATATATTTGCAAGAAGCAGACAAAAGTATATGTAGTAAACAGCTGCAGGAGGACATGAGCTGAGAACAAATAGACTAGACTATTAAAACATTGGGGAGTGAATCATTCCAAGCCACAACTGGGGGACAGAAACTACAGTCGTACCTTGGATCCCGAATGCTCTGGAATTCGGACATTTTGGTTCCCGAACACCACAAACCCCATAAGTGATTGTTCCAGTTTGCGAGCGTTCTTTTGGAACCTGAGCGTCTGACGGGGCTTCCGCGGCTTCTTATTGGCTGCAGGAGCTTCCTGCAGCCAATCAGAAGCTGTGATTTGGTTTTTGAACGTTTTGGAAGTCGAACAGTTTGACTTCCAAGGTACGACTGTATTGCTGTGAAACTCACATCACATTGGAAGCTGTTAAATATGTCACAAACACCCAAAAAAGTGTTCAGCTACTATAGAGCTTGGGGAAACAGAGCATCTGGTTTGCATGGTGAAGATCCCAGATTCAGTCCTTGCCATCTCCAGGTCGGACTGGTAATACGTCTGAATGAAATCCAGGAAAGCCACTACCAATCATTGCAGACAATACTGAGCTGTCTGAACCCAGGCAGCTTCCTCTGCTCTTAAAACTTCAGGGACCATCTCTCAGACACATAAGTTTTGACATTCAAGCTTGTAGTACCACTGTTGTTTTATTTCCTCCTGCTACATCTGTAATTCTGTGTTCTTATTTTGGAATAGTGAAGTAAAAAGGTAAAGGATTGGGCTGAGACCTGAGGCCAAAAAAATAAAATTTAAAAAGTGCCTGTAATTCTGGGAATGTGAAATCCAAACTCGAGGGATAACTCTGCTAAAGCAAACACGAGTTTTGCGGTGGCTTTATGACTAACAGATTTAATGCGACAAACATTTACAAACTAGCGCCTGCTTTCTCTGATTAAACGATGGTTTTGGGGAGAAATGGGGTGAAGCAATAAATATTTTTTAATCTTATTTTACACACAAGGCAAAAAGATGGAGGCCTTGTGTGGAGAAGCTTAGATCACCAAGGATAAGTGGTCATCTGGCAGGTTGTGGGGGAAAGCAGTCTTTCCAGTATCCTCTTTCAAATGCTACTTCTAATAGTTACAGCAAGCACCAAGAGGCAGACGGAAAGCTGTGTCAGCAGGATCTAACAAGTTTTTTTAATGCTTTCCTGTAACTGGGTTGAACTTGGTGCATGTGGTCACCCTAAGTTTCCACTGTGGGGAAGAAAGGTGAGGTGGAAATTGGATTACAAGATAAATATGATAGCTCCCACAGATCATTGGCCTCGTCATGATTCTTGTGGAACACTCTTCTTTTTGTTGAACACTCTTCTTTTAATCTCCCTGTCATCAGTACTAAACAGTAACCGCTTTTCCCCAAATATGCCCACTAGACCTCAGTCTGCAGAATTACAGGTGCCGACACAATACTCATTCCACACTTGTACGAAATCGTTCTTTCTTTTTGGCAGCAACACTTCGGAACTCCCTGCTTATTGACTCCAGGCAGGCAAGTTTGCTGTACTGTATTCCTTTTGTTGCCTGCTTAAACCATTTTTGTTTAAGTTACATATGTTTCATTTCTTTTTAGCTACTGTTGATTTTAACCATCTTTTGAACATATTTAAATGCCTGTTTTTAACTGTTTGTATCCATTATGTTAATCTTTTCATATGTATGAAAACGGCTGATGGGTTTTTGCACAACCAAGCAGTATATAAATGTTGTTCAATAAAAGGAATCCCACTTTTCTCAATGGTGGTTTTCTCATTGCTTAAAAATGGGAGAAGGGGGGGAAAACTTGCTCTTTCCATGACTAGCTATGCTCATAGGGACTTTCCAAGGCACCATTATTAAGAGTCCAGAGGGGTGGTATAGATCCTTTGACACTAATCAAGATGCAATATTTTCTCGTAGCACTTTCTTAAGTTTGATTTTCTGTCACTCTGCTCCCGTGTGTTCTGCCCGACGCTAACCAACAAATCATTTATCTCTTTAATAGGGCTGTGGGTGCCATTTATTAGCCGATAACTCTTGAGCGATTTGCGTCAGCAAGAGCAACAAATTGCTAATAAAGTGTGTAAGATAGGATTCTTTTTAAAAAAAAATGTGGGGGCTATGCTACCTGGGCAAGTCACTCTCCCCCACAATCACAAGATAACAAAGAAATGAACTTTAGTTCCCAGCTGCAACACTGGATCAGGTTTTAAAGAGAGGTACTGAGAAGGTCAGGGACGCGGGTGGCACTGTGGGTTAAACCACAGAGCCTAGCACTTGCCGTACAGAAGGTCGGTGGTTCGAATCCGCACGATGGGGTGAGCTCCCATTGCTCAGTCCCTGCTCCTGCCAACCTAGCAGTTTGGAAGCACATCAAATGGGTACCGCTTCGGCGGGAAGGTAAACAACGTTTCCGTGCGCTGCTCTGGTACACCAGAAGCGGCTTAGTCATGCTGGCCACATGACCCGGAAGCTGTACGCCGGCTCCCTTGGCCAATAAAGCGAGATGAGTGCCGCAACCCCAGAGTCGGCCACGACTGGACCTAATGGTCAGGGGTCCCTTTACCTTTACCATTTACTGACAAGGTCACCCGTGTTACAATTCCCAGAGTTTTCCTGCATAGAACTAGGGGTGTTTGAGAGTGGCTCAGCGTTTATTAACAGTTCCTCTCGTCCCCTAGGAAAAGCCACTCTCTAGAGCTCAGTCGGAGCAAACGTCCATTGAGTTTTCTGCAGACTGTCGTTTGTTCTTATTCAGCAATGAGCAGCGGGTTTTCCCCGGGGAAGTGGCGGGATGAAAGAAAACTTCTCAGACCCATGCCTAGAAATAATGGGGCAAACGGAAGAAATTGCATGTTAAACCCAAGTGTGGATGAGTGTATTGTCTGCACTGACTGGTCCTCTAGGATTTCAGACACAGATCTCTCCCATCCCTGCCTGGAGATGCTGGGGCTTGAACCTGGGGCCTTCTCCATGCAAAGCAGATGCTCTGCCACTGAGCCATGGTCCTTCCCTACCTTTCTGAGCCCCAGGTCTTTTCTGCTGGACCCCAGATCTCCTGCATTCTCCCTCCGCTTTTAATTTTATTTTAAACCAATTATTATCACTATAAAAGGGACGCGGGTGGCGCTGTGGTCTAAACCACAGAGCCTAGGGCTTGCCGATCAGAAGGTCGACGGTTTGAATCCCCGCGATGGGGTGAGCTCCCGTTGCTTGGTCCCTGCTCCTGCCAACCTAGCAGTTCGAAAGCACGTCAAAGTGCAAGTAGATAAATAGGTACCGCTCCGGTGGGACGGTAAACGGCGTTTCCGTGCGCTGCTCTGGTTCGCCAGAAGCGGAAGTCATGCTGGCCACATGACCCGGAAGCTGTACGCCGGCTCCCTCGGCCAATAAAGCGAGATGAGTGCCACAACCCCAGAGTCGTCCGCGACTAGACCTAACAGTCAGGGGTCCCTTTGCCTTTATTATCACTATGCCATTCTGGAAAGCTCAGGGCTGGATGGATCCCAGCCACCAACCATCTTTAATTAGTTCAGGGAGCTAACATTATAATAAAGGTAAAGGTACCCCTGCCCGTACGGGCCAGTCTTGCCAGACTCTAGGGTTGTGCGCTCATCTCACTCTAGAGGCCGGGAGCCAGCGCTGTCCACAGACACTTCTGGGTCACGTGGCAAGCGTGACAAGCTGCATCTGGCGAGCCAGCGCAGCACACGGAACGCCGTTTACCTTCCCGCTGGTAAGCGGTCCCTATTTATCTACTTGCACCTGGGGCTGCTTTCGAACTGCTAGGTTGGCAGGCGCTGGGACCGAACGACGGGAGCGCACCCCGCCGCGAGCGCACCCCGTGCGATCGGCAAGTCCTAGGCGCTGAGGTTTTACCCATAGCGCCACCCGCGTCCCCAACATTGTAATATCTACATATAAATTAGCGTATGCAATTTATATGCAAGTCTTTTTAAGTACATAGAAGCACCTTTGCTGAGAAGGAATTTCAAACATAAAAGTATCGCTGCTAAGCAGAGGTTGGGTGGCCATCTGTCATGGATGATTTAGCTGAGATTCCTGCATTGCAGGGGGTTGGACTAGATGACCCTTGGCCCCTTCCAACTCTAATTCTATGTTTCATCTTAACGGGCCCTTGTGGGGAAGATCTTGCTCAGATTAAGCCACTCAGTCAAAACTCATTGCGATAATTGTTGATGGTTTTTACGGTGGGTTGCTTTTCTTGTGGTTCTTGCCACTTAGAACAGCTTCTGCTCTGGGCGGGGGGTGGGGGACGGGACAGGATATGAGGTTTTTTTAATAAAAAATAAACAACTTTTTAAAATATCTCCCCAAGTGGCATTTGTGTTTGTTTTATACCAGTCACCAAGCAGCCACCAGGAGGCATCGCTTAGCAAGAGCAAAATGGCAAAGAGAAGGTTTGCTTCTCCTTGCAACAGGTACATAGCTTCTCTTTAAGCTGCCTCTGTTCTTTGAATCTCACCAGAAGAAAACTAAATGCTTTTCTGTTTCTTTTAATCTCACAACTTCAATGGTTATTTTTAATAAGGATGAGGAGGATATTAATGAATCGCCTTTCACTGAAATGTCAAGGTGATTGTCAATCATACAATAGAAGCAATTAAATATAGGTTTCTGAGCAATTGAAACAAACACCCATGAAACATTTATTGGAACAAGAGTATCTTCAATTGTTTCTGGAAAGTACAAATAGTGGGTGTTACCACTATATGATGTCGTGAGGGTAATAATAATAATAATAATAATTTATTATTTATATCCCGCCCATCTGGCTGGGTTTCCCCGAGCCACTCTGGGCGGCTTCCAACAAAGTAATAAAATACAGTGGTCTGTTAAACATTAAAAGCTTGCCTAAACAGGACTGCCTTCAGATGTCTTCTAAAAGTCGTGGTGGTTGTTCTCTTTGACATCTGGTGGGAGGGCGTTCCGCAGGGTGGGTGCCACCACCGAGAAGGCCCTCTGCCAGGTTCCCTGTAACTTGGCTTCTCGTAGTGAGGGAACCGCCAGAAGGCCCTCGGCGCTGGACCTCAGTGTCTGGGCAGAATGATGGGGGTGGAGACGCTCCTTCAGGTATACTGGGCCGAGGCCGTTTAGGGCTTTAAAGGTCAGCACCAACACTTTGAATTGTGCTTGGAAACGTACTGGGAGCCAGTGTAGGTCTTTCAAGACCAGTGTTATGTGGTCTTGGTGGCTGCTTGCCCTGCACATATTGTTGGACTTCAGCTTCCATCATCCCAGGCCATTGGCCATGCTGTTTCAGGCTGGTGGGTGGTGCAGCTGCCACAGAAAAAAATAAAAATAAGAATGCCTTAATCCAGGACCAGAGGTGCCTGTGATGATCCACCCTACAAATGCAATTCACAATCCATGGAACTCACCAAACTTGATGTTCCAGCATCCCACTCAAGAGCATACAGTCTCTGCCTCTCAGCATCTGCCCACCTGACTTCCAAATAGGCGTCATACCAAACCTTCCTTTCCAGATCTGGCTAGTGACCCCATTATTTGAGTCAGTCTAAAACATGGGAAGAAACGAGACCGAAGTGCAAGTCACTGGGAAAGCATGAAGGATGGACAGACAGTTGCCAGGTAATGGCTGAAGAGAACCGACTAGGGATTGCCTGCCAAACAGCAGACAAAGGAGACCCAGATGGAACAGGCTGAAAAATTAATGTTTGGCTCTAGTGTCCCAAAGAAGCTGTACTTGTATTGACTACCAGAATCAATACATACAAGGGGGAGATGTGCAGCAAAATATTGTATCCCCCATGACCCACTCTCAACTCAGTCACGTTTTACAACTTTTTGCTCCTGTGAGAGCTAGTAAATTCTGAGTTACAGAAAGTATGGGGCAAAGAGTGACTGTTAAGATGATAAACTTTACAGAGTAAACATTGTTGCAATGGGATGTTTAAATCAGCTCTTTAAATTTTCAAGGCCTTTGCCTCTGAGGAGATTTTCCACCATTGACAACATCACAAAGGCACCAAATGTTTTTTTCTCAACACTCCATTTTCAAAAACCAATTTATTATCCTCTATCCTATTTGTTTAGAGAAAAGGTGAAATGTTTTCTGCCCTTCTCCTCCTTCTTCTGCTGGATGCTTCCCAGGTTGGGTTAGAGCCCTGAATTTTGGGTTTGTTTGTTTTTTTAAAAAAATTATTAACAATTTCATCACAACATATTATCAAAACAAATCATCTTCACTATTTCCCCCCTTTCCCCCCCCTCCCCAAAGAACCCTCCCTCCCCCCAAGACTTCCCTCAGCTCCTCTCTCTGATTTCTCAACTCATGTTATTCTCTGCATACTGTAAAATTGTATACTGTATACCCTTTTATTATCTGTCTACTATATTAACCCTCAATAAATTTGTGTATGTGTATTCAAAACCTGCCAAGGAGTCCAGTTCATTTTGTTGTCTTTTTAAATAATTTGTAAAAAGTTCCCATTCTTCTTTAAAGTCACAGTTGTCCTTATCTCACAATTTGCATGTCAGTTTCGCCAGTTCTGCATAGTTGATCAATTTCTCTTGCCACTGTTCTTTTGTCAGGGTTTCCTCATTTTTCCATCCTTGTGCTATCAAGACTCTTGCCGCTGTTGTCGCATACATAAATAAGTTCTTTATTTTCCTTGGCAGGTTTTGTCCCACAATCCCTAACAGAAATGCTTCTGGGTTTTTTAATAAATTTTTTTATACATTTTAAACATTTTAAACATTTTCTTCAATTCATTATATATCATTCCCCAGAATTTTTTAATTTCTCTACATTCCCACCACATATGGTAAAAGGTCTCTTCCTTTTCTTTACATTCCCAACGTATATTTGACTCGGGTTAGAGCCCTGAGTTGGTCTTTCCATGTGTGCATGTGCACACACACAAATTACACTATCCATTTAAAAACCACAATTTTTGGAGTTCCTTCAAATTGCCAGCCAATGCCAGGCACCATAGGAGCCAACTCCTAGGGGCCAAGCTCCCTTTGACACCCCCCTCCAAGGTTGATGGGCATTGCCATTCAAATGGCGTGTGTGTGCCATGTCATGTGATTGATTATGTAGGTGAAATATACTCAGAGTCGCAAAGTGATTTCATGCTCTTTATTCAGTTCATAGTGGTGAGGAGGAATGAACGGAAGTCCCCTCAAAGTATCTGCTTTATATACATTATTTACACAATGGGCTGCACATGATTGGCTAATTCTGGAATTCTACTGTAAGCCAATCAGGTTGTGGATTCACTTATATCTGGAGCATGATTGGGTGGTTCCTGCCAACCAATCATACTGCTGCATTGTTCTAGGACCAATCAGACTGCTGCATTCTGAATCCTATTGTTCTAGGACCAATCAGACTGCTGCAATTTGGATCCTATTGTTCTAGGACCAATCAGACTGCTACAGTTTGGATCCTATTCAACTCAGTACATAACAGTAGGGATGGACTTTCCTGCCCCCCCATCTTTTCTTCCATTTGGCACCCCTGCCAGGCACTTCTTGCTAGTCAGTCCAGTACAGTTCTAGTGGACCACATGGGTGAAAGAAGGAGCTATTCCCTATTTGCATATGCATGTGCATCTTTCCTTAGTTTTCGATGGCTCAGCTGTTTCTTGCATGTTTTGCCAGCAGAGGTACACTCTTAAAATACAAGGAGTGGACATATGCAACCATATACAGTACTGCTGTTTACCTCCACTTTTTATCTGGAGCAGGTACAGAAGCAGGGAATGACAACAACCAACTATCCATAGGATGAAGACCATGTGATGCCTCACAAGTGTCGAACTTCTGCAGAATATATGAGAGAGTAGGAGGGAAAGCACATCGCCAAGCTACCGAAACACACTTGCAGACATTTTACGAGTTCGGTCTCCTTTGGCCTTCGCTGGACAGAAACACAGTCACGTTTCACCACTTTTTGCTACCATGAGAGCTAGTAAATTCTGAGTTATGGAAGGCGTGGGGCAGAATAGCTGTTATGATAATACACAAGTACTCTTACTTTACTTGTTACAATAGGATGTTTAGATAATCCACCAGCTATTTAAATTTTCAAGACCTTTGCCCCTGAGGAGACATTGACAATATCACAAATGATTCCCCCCACTCCATTTTCAGAAACCAATGTATTGTCCTTTGTCCTACTTATTTAGAGATATATGGAGTGTGTGTGTGTGTGTGTGTGTGTGTGTGTGTGTGTGTGTGTGTCCGTGTCCAGGGTAATTCACCTGGCACCTTCATTATACACATTTAGGTGCCAGGCAAAAACATTTTAACCAGGACTTTGGTTGATTTAACTGACACCCTATGCACTTTTAAAATGTTTTTTTGGGGGGTGGGGTATTGGGTCGTTGTTCTTTTTAATTTGATTAAGTATTTTGTGGTTTTATATTTTGATTTTATTCTGTGAAACAGCCTGAGAACTGCAAGTATAGGGCAGTATAGAAATTCAATACATAATAAAATAATAATGTATACGTTGAATTTTTCTGTGGTGCTATTTTTGAAATTCATGTTATTAAGGAACACAGTTGTTCTGCTATCTGTCTGGCAGCACCTGCACTTTGGAACTCCCTGCCTATTGAAAATCAAGCAGGAACCTTCACTGTACTATTTTCAAGGCCTCCTAAAAACACTCTTGTTTAGACAAGCCTACCAGGATGCTTAGAAAGCTGAGGTAATGTTTTAATATTTTAAAGCACGGCCATGATTTTATTGTGTGTGTTTTTTGTAAACTGCTTCCTTTAATATGGAACAGTGTATAAATCTTACGAAATAAATAAAACAAAATTGTGGCAACAATGTTTGTTTCAGTATTCACCAATTAAGATTCCGATTGATTCTTCCTCATATTGGACTGCAGTTGGGCTTTCTCATACCCTCCAATGTTCCTCAGACGAAAATAGGGAAATTTCTCACTCCCCTACCCCACTGACCCACCTTGACCCCCCCATTTTTATGTCACACACACACACCCTGCAGAACAATTCCTATCAGCTCACATGCCCTCCACTGTCCCGAGAGAACCCATTAATCCCAATTTTATTTTATTTTATTTTATTCTTTGGCAGATTTACAAAAAGCAAAACACACACCAATAAATACGTTTTTGAAAGGGGTAAGATTAGACGCAGACGCACAAAGCATTTTATTTTATTTTTAATTGAGACTCCTTGCGCTTCGCTTCTTCCCGCCCAGGGTGGGCCTGCCCTCTGCCTGCCCCTCAGAGCTGTTGCGCCACGAGGGACTGGGCACCAGCAGTGGGAGCCCCTCCTCTTCTTTGCCCGCTCTCCAGCAGCCACGATGAGCTGCCCAAGGGAGGAGGCTGGCAGCAGCAGCCATGGAGAGACAACAGGAGGCTCCCTTACATCAGCACCAGCAGCTGCTCCCATCATCATTGCTCCTGTTCATCCCATCCCTGGGCTCAGTGGCAGTAGCAGGAGAAACAGAGATATTCCAGGATCAAATCAGAAACCGGGGTGTCTTTTGTAATTCTGGGACTGTCCTTGGAAAATCAGGAGACTCAGAGGGTATCCTTTCTTCTGCTTGTAAAAAGGTAAAGGACCCCTAACAGTTAAGTCCAGTCGCAGACGACTTGCGGGTTGTGGCACTCATCTCACTTTACAGGCCGAGGGAGGCGGCGTTTGAGCCAGTCTAAAACATGGGAAGAAACGAGACCGAAGCACAAGTCACCAGGAAAGAATGAAGGATGGACAGACAGTTGCCAGGTAATAGCTGAAGAGAACTGACTAGGGATTGCCTGCCTAACAGCAGACAAAGGAGACCCAGATGGAATAGGCTGAAAAATTAATGTTTGGCTCTAGTGTCCCAAAGAAGCTGTACTTCTATTGACTACCAAAATCAAGACATACAAGGGAGGAGGGATGTGCAGCAAAATATTGCATTCCCCATGACCCACTCTCAACAAGGTCACGTTTCACAACTTTTTGCTCCTGTGAGAGCTAGTAAATTCTGAGTTACAAAAAGCATGGGGTTGTTAAGATAATACACAAGTACTCTTACTTTACAGAGTAAACACTGTTGCAATGGGATGTTTCTATGATCCAACAGCTCTTTAAATTTTCAAGGCCTTTGTCCCTGAGGAGCCCCTGAGGGAAGCTATTTACCCATCTATTGCCTCTGTTTTCCTTCTTATATATTTCTTCCTTTTTGGTGAAAATGTCATTGCTGCAAATTCTGCTGAAATCCCGCTACATGCTTCTGTGCATCAGTGCACAGCCTGGAGAGTTAAAACTTCAAATACTGCAGCCTAAAAAATAAGGCACTTTACATTCATAGATAAATATATAAAAGCCATTTCAACTGCACACCAATGACAGGAATATTGTGCTTGGTTTTGGAACAGTCCTCCTCAATGCTCTCCAGACATTGTTGGACCACAGCACCTATGACTGGGACTGATGGGAAGGTAAACGGCATTTCCGTGCGCTGCTCTGGCTTCGCCAGAAGCGGCTTAGTCATGCTGGCCAGAAGACCCAGCAGCTGTACACCAGCTTCCTCGGCCAGTAAAGCGAGATGAGCACCGCAACTGGACCTAATGGTCAGGGGTCCCTTTACCTTTACCTTTAATCCAGACACACATGTAGTGGTCTTTTGGTCTGGTCAGCAGAAGCTAGAATCAAACATAGTGGCAGGAGTCTTGCTGCAACCCACATGGCGTGGCCTTGCAACCCACCCACTGGTTGAAGACCTGGAATGAGTAGCTATGCTGGGCCAGAGTTGCAGTATAGGACCTTTCTGTTGGGGTGCTTTGGCAGCAGTGCACATAGGTGTGCTATTGGGACAGGAAAATTGGCATGCCACTGCCTCACTGAAGTCCAAGCGCCACCCTGGCAAATGCTCCTGCAGTCCAGTAAGGACAACTTTATGTTCTATGTTTACTTTCTTGTTTAAAGAAACAACATGGCCATAAAATTTTATTGTTGCTTAACGATTTGTCTGAATGTTCTCGGTGGCTTGAGATATGAGAATTAAATTGTTTTCTGTATAAACCTAACTCTGCACTGACAGAAGCTGGCACTCCTCTCCGGAACACTGTGAAATTATATACATATATTTATATTGCTGATTTCACTTGTATTTTGATAAATTTTAGGTCAATTTGGTTTATTTTGTTTTATTGATTTGTAAAAAAATACTTCATGTTGTTTCCTGTAAATGGCTTGGGGGTGTTTTATTATTTAGTGGTATAGTGGTACCTCGGGTTACAGATGCTTCAGGTTACAGACACTTCAGGTTACAGGCTCCGCTAACCCAGAAATAGTACCTCGGGTTAAGAACTTTGCTTCAGGATGAGAACAGGCATGATGGCAGCAGGAGGCCCCATTAGCTAAAGTGGTCCCTCAGGTTAAGAACAGTTTCAGGTTAAGAATGGACCTCCAGAATGAATTAAGTTCTTAACCCAAGGTATATAAATCCTATAGGTAAAAAGTAAAGGACCCCTGGGTGGTTAAGTCCAGTCAAAGGCGACTATGGGGTTGCGGCGCTCATATGGCTTTCAGGCCGAGGGAAATGGCGTTTGTCCACAGACAGCTTTCTGGGTCATGTGGCCAGCATGACTAAACTGCTACTGGCGCAACGGAAACCAGAGCGCATGGAAATGCCATTTACCTTCCCACCACAGAGGTACCGTATTTTTCGCTCTATAACACGCACCCCACCATAACATGCACGTAGTTCTTAGAGGAGGAAAATCTGTAGGCATGCCACCCGTAGGCATTCCCTCCATAACACGAACAGACATTTCCCCTTACTTTTTAGGAGGAAAAAAGTGAGTGTTATGGTGCAAAAAATACGGTACCTATTTATCTACTTGCACTGGCGTGCTTTTGAACTGCTAGGTTGGCAGGAGCAGGGACAGAGCAACGGGAGCAGGGATTCGAACTGTCAACCTTCTGATCAGCAAGCTGTAGAAGCTCAGTGGTTTAGACCATAGCACCACCCGTGTCCCTATAAAGTATTTCATTGTTACAATAATTCCAGGTTGGGGTAGTGGAGAAGAAAACCCATATCCTTAAGCAAGTTTCAGAAAGCATAGCCCCTGTATGATCCAATCACGCATGGGCATCCAGGGATAATTGCTAAGACAGTAAGGACCATTGGCTATGCTGGGATAACTCTCATCATCCCTGACCATTGCCTGGTGGGAGTTGGGCCCTACAGATGTCACCGGACTCCCAAGTTCCTCATCTCTCTTCTATTGAGGGTACGTTTGGGGTCCTGTAGTGTACATCTACTTCCAGAGCCAGGGTTCCCTGCCTTTCTACAATAAATGTCATTTCACTCCAAGTCTTTGAGGGTTTCAATCCACCCTGATGCCATTTTTCATCCTCCATTAATTTCCCTGAAAAAAGATCCCGGTTTCACAAAGCCCATGTCATTCCCATGCAAGCGCATTAGGGGAAATGTAAACACGTTGGTTGGCATCCAGCTAAGTCATGCTCGGAGTAAATCCATTGAAATCAAGTTACTTAAATTCACTGACTGGAATAAACAGATATTGCCGGTCTTATTTTGTGTGCTTATCGTTCATTCCTATTGCAATGAAGCTGTCCTGGCTCCCTTGTTGTTTAACATGGAATGTTGGAAGTCTGTTCCTCTATCAATGAAATTATAGCTCCTATCTTATCAAACAGATTTCTTTTCTATTGGTGCCTTAAAGTGCAGTTGTAAGCATGATACTGAACTCTACAGCTATGCAACCAACCTTTAGCGTACCGAGTCACACCCTGCTTGCTGTTCTATTTGATTATTATTATTCTTAAGGTTTTGCTCTGTAATCACCACTTCCGGAATTCCAGCGTAACTTGAAGAATTTCGAAAGGTCATTCAGGAATTGGGAACATGAGCTGTCTCCTACAGCTTTTACTTACATCATTTTTATCCCCCCCCCCCATTCCCAATACATGTCCGAAGGGGCATTTGTGTTCATCAGTAAAACGATGTCCAAAAAGCAATTTTGATGGCAAAAGTGATTGCAAAAGAATATTTTTGTCTTACTATTTTGAGCAGATAGGTGGGTTTAATCAGGTGGCAGTGGTTTTGTTTTATGTTGTTTTGCAGGCTATCTGCTTTGGAAAAGTGGAGGTGTGGGTAGAAAATTTTAAATAAATGAGTAAATTTTAAATAAATGAGTTTTCAGGCAGCATTGGAATGATATGCATTTGTGTTCATTGAGTTTAAAAAAATCACATAGAAAGAATCTTGATGCAGTCAAAAGGTTTATTTTTTGTGCAATATTATCAACTAACACAAATGCAAATTAATGTACCACAACAAATAATTAAAAAATAATAATTATGATTTTCAGTTATGTACATTTCAATAGTTTTACAATCATTCTGACATTTCACAACTCGACTTCCTTCCTCCTCTTTCTGTGGTTCCTTAAATTTATTTTTACATTTCCTGCATATTCTAAATTAACTTAACTTATTCTTTTATTCATCTTCTTTAAATAAATACACAGTGGTACCCCTGATTAAGCACTTAATTTGTTCCGGAGGTCCGTTTTTAACCTGAAACTGTTCTTAACCTGAGGTACCACTTTAGCTAATGGGGCCTCCCACTGCCGCCGCCGCGCGATTTCTGTTCTCATCCTGAAGCAAAATTCTTAACCCGAGATACTATTTCTGGGTTAGCGGAGTCTGTAACCCAAAGCATTTGTAACACGAGGTACCACTGCACTTATGAAACTGCAGGTTATTACAATAATCCTGCCAATGTCCTTATCTGTTTACAGGTTGTTTTTTTTATATTCAGTAAACCACTTCCATTCTTTTAGACACAACAAATAATTCTGATTCCATAAAATTGTTATATGAGATCAATGTTTTTGTTTTTGAAGTGTGTAATCTATGTGCACAGCAGTAACAGAGAAAAGGTATGAGTAAATGGAAGGAACTAAATGGATTGCAAACTCTACTGTGTTCTGTACAGAAACTGAACAATAGGGGATTTCTAAGAAAAGAGAGAAACAATCTCAGTAACAAATCCAAGAAACAGGGAGTAAATACCAATAATAATAATAATAATAATAATAATAATAATAATAATAATAATAATAATAATATATTTATACCCCACCATCTGGCTGGGCTTCCCCAGCCACTCTGGGTGGCTTCCAACAAAATATTAAAATACAGTAATGCATCAAACATTAAAAGCTTCCCTATATGAATGGGAGTTTTCCTTCCAATGATCCATCCCACCCTACTGTACTTACTTACTTAAAAAATAAATAAATCACTATTCACCCAATTTCTAATTGCCAATGCAATCTCTTTGCAGCCCGAGTGTGTTTTCTACAAGAGGCTCTCAAAAAGGCTATCCAAGAGGAAGGTCAGTAGCGAGGAAGCCTCTTACGAGTATGCCAGGGTAGGAAGAATTGGTGCAGAATGAGTAAAATGAAGGCAGCCTTATATGTTTATAATGTTCTTTTATGCCATTCCATTACTGAGACAACAAAACTATTTTTTTCTTTGTGCTTGTCCACTCTCTAGTGCTTTTAAATGCATCAACCGATACTCTGGAAGGTAGGAACACTTTTCCTTCTTACTGAACCTTCGGGCATAATATGTTCTGCACAGATTTCCTTACATCTTCACAAATATAAGGGCTGGTGATTCTCGTTCTCTTTCCTGGAAACTCGGGAAAGGGACCCGAAACAAATTTGAGGGGCCTCCCTCTGCTAAGAAAGTGGCCTTTCATCAGGGCCACCCTAGAAAACTAGCTTAAATTAAGTGAGGCCATTATTAGCAAGCCAGCATGGTGTGTAGTGATTTATGTTAGGATTTGGTAGACCTTAATTCAAATCCTAGGCTATGAAGTTCAGTGTCAAATATTCGGCCAGTTGCCACCGCTTTCAGCCTTACAGAATTGTAAGGGGTTGGGGAGAGAACCGTGTTATGTACTGAAGTTCTCACCCTGAGCCAGCAGGGTGATATTGTAGATAGTTTTCACTCAGGTCCGCATATGCAAATAAGGAATTGGAAGTGACGTTCGGTGATTGGACAGTTACAGAAAGTTGTTACTGTTGCTTTGTAGTTGAACGCTATATAAGCAGGTTGGCTGAACCCTTCAGCCCAGTTCTGTTCTGCCCTGTGAATAAACAAGAGCTGTCTGAAGAATCACTGTGTCGTTTGATATGTTCACCCACAACTTAACAAACCGGGTTCATCACTCTGATCTACCTGCAGGGAGAATTTAGATGAAAATAGTTACTCGACATGCAAATGGTTCTGGCACCTAAATTTTGTTAAATTAGATTTGCAAGCACTACTTTAAGGGCTGGGACTAACTTTACGTCCTTGTAAAAGCAGGAGTGCAAAAGCACGTGAGGCACAGCTGAAGACAGGAGGAGACTTCAAGCCACGCCTGGGAGGGGCCTCTGTTGGTGGAGGTGATACAGCAATGTTCCTATTGCTTAACAACCCTTTGCTCCGTAATTGAACTCTGCTCTTTGCCCCATAGTTACTTAATAGGGTTCTTTTTTATGAGTAGCTTATCAAAAGCTTTTGGGAGGAAACTAGGGGCATGTTAAAGAAGAGCCCTGCAAGGCAAAGGCCTATCAGGTCCAGTTTCCTGTTCCCACAGGGGCCAACCAAAGCCACAAGCAGGACATGCATGTAATAGCAACTAGTATTCAGAGGAAGATGGTCTTGGTTGCTGGAAAAATATATATAGCTATCACACATGATAGCCATCGATAGCCCTGTCCTCTACGGATATCTCTAATCCATTTTTAAGCCATCCCTGGCTTAAAAGGAAGTTATAAAGGTGACCAGTTTACCTTCAAAGCTATGATATTAGTGAGAAAGCTTTAGGTTGAAAAGACAGAGAAAAATGGACAGTAGAGGCATGGAATATTTATTTGTTTGAACTTATTCAGTCGGACATTGTTGCAGTCATGTCACAGGAAACAACGTGGAAGGTCAAGTCCACCACGATAAGGAACAGATGGAACCCCTATCTTCAATGGATAAAAACTACTGGAGGAAAAGACATTCGGTGGAAACTAAAGATGCTAGGCCCATGGCTGAGGATAATAGTTTGAACCCTTCCAATGGATATGGGGGGGAGGGAGGGAGGGAGGAAAAGGAAAAAATTGTACGGGAAATTTAAAATTGGAAGGAGATAATATAATGTAAGTAGAAAACCCAAACTCAAAAATAAAAAATAAAAATTAAAAGGGGAAAAAAGGAAGTCAAAAATAGGCTGTGACAACAGGGCCGGGCTCTGGGGGTTAGTAGTGGACCCCCTACTTGGGTGGTGACCTCATTAGATGCCCAGCAAATACCCATCCTGATGCTGGCTTTTCTACCAGCTCTCAACTTGTTTCAGTCCCCATTTGGTTCTCACCTGTCTTCAAGTTCCTGTCTCTCCCATCTCACCCAGAAGATGCCACAGTTAGAGGCAGGGCTTTTTTTTTCAGCCGGAACTCTCTGGAACTCAGTTCCGGCACATCTGAGGTAGGCTCCATTGCCATTCTAAGAGAATGAGGGAGGTGTTCGTGGTGAGTTCCATCACCTCTTTCTCTAGAAAAAAATACCTCTGGTTAGAGGTAGGAGAGCATCATGTCCTTAGATGCTCTCAAATGACATCTTGGTAATCTATATGCTGACTTAAATGTTTATGTACATTTAATGAACTCTTAATTGTTATTTATTGATTTTAGTGTTCTGCCACAGTGATGTTATATATCTTATTTTGCATTGTTATCGTATGAACTGTATTTGGCCTTTGATTTTTGTGTGAACAGCTCTGAGCGCAGATTATCTTGTGGAAAACATGGCACATAAATAAAAGGACAGAGGCAATGTCCTAGCCTCCTTCCATGCTCCCAAGGGACTCTGCCTGTAAAATTCATTTGCTAGGTTATAATAAGAATAATATAATTTATTATTTATAACCCACCCATCTGGCTGGGTTTCCCCAGCCACTCTGGGCGGCTTCCAACAAAATATTAAAATACAATAGTCCTTCAGATATTAAAAGCTTTCCTAAATGGGGCTGCCTTCAGATGTCTCCTAAAAGTCTGGTAGTTGTTTTTTCTGTTGACATCTGATGGGAGGGCATTCCACAGGGTGGGCGAGGGAACCACCAGAAGGCCGTCAGTGTCTGGACTGAATGATGGGGGTAGAGACGCTCCTTCAGGTATACTGGGTCGAGGCCATTTAGGGCTTTAAAGGTCAGCACCAACACTTTGAATTGTGCTTGGAAACATACTGGGAGCCAATGAAGATATTTCAGGACCAGTGTTATATGGTCTTGACGGCCACTCCCAGTCACCAGTCTAGCTGCCGCATTCTGAATTAAGGGCAGTTTTCCGAGTCACCTTCAAAGGTAGCCCCATGTAGAGCGCATTGCAGTAGTCCAAGCGGGAAATAACTAGAGCATGCACCCCTGGCAAGACAGTCTGCAGGCAGATAGGGTCTCAGCCTGCGCACCAGATGGAGCTGGTAGACAGCTGCCCAGGACACAGAATTGACCTGTGCCTCCATGGACAGCTGCAAGTCCAAAATGACTCCCAGGCTGCGCACCTTGTCCTTCAGGGGCACAGTTACCCCATTCAGGACCAGGGAGTCCTCCATACCTGCCCGCCCCCTGTCCCCCAGAAACAGTACTTCTGTCTTGTCAGGATTCAACCTCAATCTGTTACCTGCCATCCATCCTCCAACCGCCTCCAGGCACTCACACAGGACATTCACTGCCTTCACTGGTTCTGATTTAAAAGAGAGGTAGAACTGGGTGTCATCTGCATACTGGTGAACACCCAGCCCAAACCCCCTGATGATCTATCCCAGCGGCTTCATGTAGGTTCATCTTGCCAGATTTTTATACAGCTACCTATATTTTCTAATTGTCTTTTTCTGTTTTAACCATAACAGGAGACAGGGTCTGCCCCAGGCCCACGCCCATGGGTGGGTTGGGACACAGGACACACAAGCGAATGCAATGCTACCACACCTGTGGGGCATGACCTGTTCTTGTTTTTTTTTTGTGGAGACATGCACACTTTCTCTTCTCCCGCAGTTTTTTTGTTCCACCTGTAGTTTGGAGCGATACCAGAATCAGCAGAGAAGCTTGAGTCAAAAATACATCCTGTGGTTCTGCTAAACAGCTTTTAATGGCAGTTACATAACTTTAACTCTGTGTGAGAAGTTTTCTTCCAACCCAGCCCATTTGATTGAGCAACACTGGCACTTTAAAAAATAATCATCATCCTACTGTGTTATGGCAGTACTTGAGGCAGTGCTGATAAAAGGCAGCTACCAGCTCTGCTGGACATGAGCCAGTTCCTATCCCAAAGGCACTCGAGTCGCTCTCAAATGCATGTTGTGAAGCCAGCCTATGATGAAAGAGGAGGACTTGCATTAGCTAGTGTGCCAGTTCAGTATCTCCTTTACATACATGGTGTCAGGGGCGGGGCAGAGGAGGAATGGTGGAGACCACTTTCCCAGCCTGACCCTTCTAGAGAAGAAGGCAGTTCAGAATTACAACAGGGGTTTGAGGGAGATCACAGCTGAGAGGAAGATGAGGGGGAAAGTTGGGAAGTCATGGGAGAGGAGGAGGAGGCAGAGTTGGAGCAGCTGGCTGACACGTTAGCACTTGAAAGCATTCCAGACCCACCATCTCCCAGAACCCGGTGAGCCTTAAAAGTAGGAGAGCAAAAGGCTCAGAAGCAAAGGGCCCTCAGTGCCAGCTCTAGAAGGGATGACAAATGAGGAAGTGGAAGAGAAGGGGAGGAGAGGGGAGATTTACTTGGGGCAATGCCATTATTCTAAGAGGCTGCATTCCCAAGCCTGTCTCTGTAAATATTGAATAAAAGCAGTTGGTAAGGACTTTTCCCTGTCTTATCCATTCCTGGCAACGTGCCGTGGGGGTTGGTTCCTTGACCGCCTGACAATTGCCATGGCTTGGAGGGTGTCAGAGAGTTGGAGAGGTCCTTGTATGTCTCTCTCTCTCTCTCTCTCTCTCTCTCTCTCTCTCTCTCTCTCACACACACACACACACACACACACACACACACACACACACACAAACACCGCTTGATGCAGGCATCCTGAAGCAAGAGGACTCCCAAGAGTTTGTTGTTCTGCGTGTGCTTTAAAACTTCCAGTGAGGAACTGTCTACCACCTCTCCAGCTCATCGCTTCCATTGCAGAACTGCTTGCAGATTTCTGTATATGCCTTTGCTTTCTCACGGTTTTATGAGTATTATTGTATCAACCTCTGACAAGCAATTTAAAGATGGCTAAAACTGCAACAGACACGCACACATCAAAATGTATGGGTATTTTAAATCCACAGGAAGTGTTTGTATGTCATAGTATCTACCTCCAAAGAGGACACAGGCATAATCATAGGAATGGGTGAATCTGTTCGTTTTGGTCCTCTTGGTTTCTCGTTTTTCCTATCAAATTGAGATCCCCACATTTCTGCAGCAGTTTCCAGGTTGTTGTTGCTTTGAAGAAATCCACCAACATTCCAGAATGATTCTCTCCTAAGAAACACATTTGTAATGCAATTTTGACAAATATATGTATTGTTGCAAGCAATTTCCCCCAACTGAATGCATTCTCGTACGTTAGCTTTGCTGGTATATGCACGGCCCAAAACAGGATTTGCACCCCTACAAAGAGAAAAGCGTACCTCCAATTTCCATTAAAAGTTCCATAAAATCAGCATATGTGTGCAAATTTATAAATAATCACCATAATTCAAATATAAATTCAATACACCTCCCCATAGCAGGGAAGACAGCATGTGAGAGGTTTGCCTGCTCAGTCTGCTGAGCAGGTACTGCTAACAACTAGTGAGCCACTTGCAAGGTTCCTGCTTTCCCTTTTGGTGGTTCCTTATTATTAAACCAGACTTGGTCTAGACAGCCCACAAACACAGGACACCTCCCAGCCTGGGACAGACTTCTGCAAAGCAGGACATGTGTGTGTAAGGATCAGCTGTGTTTAAGGTAAGATAGTGACCATTCACAGCCACAGTACTTGAGTTCCTAACTCTGCTGTGCTGCATTACCTTGCATAGCAATCCCAGTCGCAACCAGTTTTCTCTCCCACAGTGCAAAGGTGGGGAACCGCTGTAATTCCATACACCTGAAACCAGCCGAGGCAAAGCTGATTTCAGCATCTGATAGAGCAGGGATGTGTCAAGGAAAAAGAAAAAGAAAGCACCATTTTGCATACAACCTGCACATGCTAATTTACATGTGTGGTGGCAAACTGAGAAATGCTATAATTTAAATTGGCATTCATATCAACATGGGGTGAAGACCATGAGCAGGTTGCCTCTGTGCCTCCCCTATCTACTATCTGCTGGTGAGCAACTTCAGGGCCTCTGCTGGTCCTTTCAATGGTTCTGTACAGTGGTACCTCGGGTTAAGTACTAAATTAGTTCTGGAGGTCCGTTCTTAACCTGAAACTGTTCTTAACCTGAAGCACCACTTTAGCTAATGGGGCCTCCTGCTGCTGCCGCGCCACAGGAGCACGATTTCTGTTCTCATCCTGAAGCAATGTTCTTAACCCGAGGTACTATTTCTGGGTTAGCGGAGTCTGTAACCTGAAGCATATGTAACCTGAAGCCTATGTAATCCGAGGTACCACTGTATCTTTAAACGAGACTTAGATCAGGCAGCTGTTCAACAACAACAACAATTTATTATTTATACCCTACCCATCTGGCTGGGTTTCCCCAGCCACTCTGGGCAGCTCTCAAGACAATATTAAAAACACAACAAAACATCAAACATTAAAAACTTCCCTAAACAGGGCTGCCTCCAGATGTCTTCTAAAAGTCAGATAGTTGTTTATTTCCTTGACATCTGATGGGAGGGCGTTCCAGAGGGTGGGAGCCATGACTGAGAAGGTCCTCTGCCTGGCTCCCTTGTTCCCTGGGAGCTGGACCTCAATGTCCGGGCTGAACGAAGGGGGTGGAGACGCTCCTTCAGGTATACTGGGTCAAGGCCATTTAGGGCTTTAAAGGTTAGCACCAACACTTTGAATTGTGTTCAGAAACATACTGGAAGCCAATGTAGGTCTTTCAGGACCAGTGTTCTATGGTTTCGGCAGCCACTCCCAGTCACCAGTCTAGCTGCTGCATTCTGGATTTGTTGTAGTTTCCAGATCACATTCAAAGGTAGCCCCACATAGAGTGCATTGCAGTAGTCCAAACGGGACCGTTCTCCAACACTCTTCAGACAATGCTATCTATAAAGTTGGGTGCATGGTCACCCTATCCAGTGCTAGCAAATATAAGACATGCCAAATCTCCTCAATTGTCTTCACCATCCGTACTGATGATCAAAATGGGGTACCACCATTCAGAACACGGATATGGTGTTTGGTGATCTCTGTGCAGCAGCATAGACTTCTTTCAGCTCCAGGTGCAGGTCCTCCAAGGTGGCCACAGAGCAATACTGTCCTTTATTCCCACCTTCCTACAGAACAGGACAAATATTTGCAGAGAGCTTATCAAGAACAGAATGGAGAGCACCCGTTTTATCTTTGGATAATGTTATCAAGATTCAAATGGAGTGTCTATTGGTATAACAGAGATGATGTCAGGACACTGGAAGAAGCATGTGAATTAAGGATATAAATACTGGAAAAAGAAATAGAATACCAAAGCATTTCTTTCCAAAAAAGGGTTAAAGATGGGTGACAGCAGCATGGCTGTCTCCCGAAGCTGCACGTAAATTACAGCAGCTCCAGTGACATTCATTTACGGGGATATAAAGTTGGATGAACTATTATGGATCTCTGAATCCATAATAGAATTCAGAATCAGAATTCTGAACAAAGAATTCTTAAATTCATGTCTATCATTATGGGGGTGGGGAGGTAAGGCCAGCAAATAATTACAATATTCTGATATGACAGCATTGTGAATCAGGGATTATTTGCTTGAGTGTTATGCATTGCTTATTATAATAATAAATCAGTAAAATAAGTTCTCACTTGGCATATGCACAATGCATTATATTTGCAAATATATTTTACTGCTGATTTTATAGTGGTCTTCATATATACATGCATGCATATATACACTATTTCTGTGACTATAATTTTATATTTCTGAAATCCTGGGTTTGGGGGCTGCCTAGTCCATGAAATCAGGAGGCATTTCTATGCAAGGCTGAAAAGTAGGGAAGGGTCAGAGCTCAATAGTAGAACCTCTATCTGCCTTGCATGCAGAAGGGTCCCAGCTTGAAATCCTGGCATCTTCTTCTTTGGCAATCTCATAGCCAAGTAAGATTGTCCACCATGAACACGGTTTTAACAGTGAGCCAAGGCTAATTCTGGATCCACACGTCCTTCCACAGTGGGGACATAGGTTTCCGGGCGGTAGTTGATCACGGCGAGGGTTTACCAAGCATGCTTTCCTCTTAGCATGTTTCTCCCTTTCGTCCTGAGTTCAAGCCTCTTCAAAGCCCATAACACCTTTTTGGTAGAGGCTGTTCTCCAACTGGAGCACTCGCAGGCCAGTGTTTCCCAGTTGTCTGTGTTTATACTATATTTTTTTAAGATTTGCCTTGGGAGTCTTTAAACCTCTTTTTTTGACCACCAGCATTACACTTTCCATTTTTAAGCGTGGAATAGAGTAGTTGCTTTGGATGATAATCAGGCATCCGAACAACATGACCAGTCTAATGAAGTTGATGTTGAAGAATCATTGCTTCGACACTGGTGATCTTTGCTTCTTTCAGTACACTGGCATTAGTTCGCCTGTCTTCCCAAGTGATGTGTAAAACTTTTCGAAGACACCGTTGATGGAATCTTTCGAGGAGTTGGAGATGGCATTTATAAGTGACCCGTGTTTCACAAGCATACAGTAAGGTTGGTAGTACAATAACTTTGTAAACAAGCATTTTGGTTTCCCTGCAAGTGTCCCGGACCTCAAACACTCCACTCTTCAATCGGGAGAAAGCTGAACTCGCAGAGCTCAGGCGATGCTGGATTTTGGCATCGGATGCCAAATTCCTGGCATATCCAGGTAGGGATGGGAAACTAAATTGGCCAGTGGGTCTGACTTGGCATAAGGCTGTTTCCTATGTTCTTAGGAATACAAAATACGTAT
The DNA here is from genome assembly GCF_964188305.1 of Podarcis bocagei. Lineage (NCBI taxonomy): Eukaryota > Metazoa > Chordata > Lepidosauria > Squamata > Lacertidae > Podarcis > Podarcis bocagei. Next base: position 12,623,285 of record NC_138141.1, on the reverse strand, counting down.
ATCCCAGAGGGTTGGATGTACGGTATTTAGTCATTTGCAGAAGAAACAAGAAAGAGTCTTGTGTTACCTTAAAATGCATTACAGCCTAAGTTTTTATAGACTAATGCTCAGTTCATCTTGCAGGGAGTATGATCCTCATTTGTCAAGTGAATAGTGCAAAGAGGCAAAGAGGAGGAGATTAGAGTTAAATGGGAATGGAATGCAATTCTGTTGTTGTTGCTGCTGCTGCTGCTGCTTCATAGCTAATGTTTATTGGATGGTTCCCCCCCCCCCAAAATTGATTTTTGAATTCTGAATTTATTGTTATTCATGTTTTATGCTGTATTTTATGCTGTTTTTTTGTTGCATCAATTAAGTGCTGAGCCCGGTTTTCTGAACCAGGAAGGGCGGGGTATAAATATATATTATTATTATTAATTATTATTATCTTATACCTGAAGGTCCCAAGGTGACATACTTAACAGACAAGTCAGTATTAACCCCACACATCAACAGTTAACTAAAACGATCACACATTCAAACCTCAAATGTAAACCTCAACCCAAGCTCACATGAAAGAAGTAATTGCTATATAAAATAGCAGACTGAACCAAAAGCAGCCACAACAGGAGAGAGAAGAGGAGTAGCATTCAGATGCAGAGAAAAATCTTGGTCTGGTGTGGAAAAGACATCAGCATTGGCACCAGGCCCTTGGGGGTAGCCATGGGGAGACATGACATTGCTCTGTACTTGTGGGAATTTTTACCTGCTAGCCTTCTGTTTGTGTTTCTGGGTGAAATAATAAGGATGTGCTCACACTAGAACACAGTAAGGTTGCCCCCCCCCCCAATGTGTTTCACAGCTTTTTCCTAGCTGCTTTCATAAACATGTCTTCAAGGACTGCCTCTCTCCATAGGAACCTACCTGGATCCTATGCCTCCTCCATGAGATGTCCAGAGGGTGGCAACACGAGAACGGGCCTTTTCTGTGGTGGCTCCATTTGTGGGATGCTCTCCGCAGGGAGGTTCATTATACACGTTGAGGCGCCAGGCAAAAACATTCCTCTTTAACCAGGCCTTTGGCCGATTGACATCCGATGCTCTCTTAAATGTGTTGCGGAAGGGGAGAGGGGTTATTGGTTTGGTTTTTTGTTCGTATTTTTTATTATGTATTTGGTGGTTTTTAATATTGTAATCATATGTTGTGAACTGCCCTGAGATCTACGGGTATAGGGCGGTATAAAAATTTAATAAATAAATAAATAAATAAAAATAAAATAAACATTTCAGAATCGTTTCTGTTTGTGTGCACACCAGGGGGTGCTGACAGGCAAGAATGCTTTTAGCATGTGCAAAGCTCTTCACCTATTGGCTAGAGATGGGTTGCCATGTGTCCTCTTTCTCGGGGGTATGTAAAATGAGAGTTGTCATAGTGATCCATGGTTAAAAGTATAAGTCGCAAAACAACAGCAAACCTCTGGTTACGTGAAACATATTCAATAAACACACAAGACGTAACCAGCTGTGCGTTTGAAAAAATAATATATACTATTCATTGTATTGAATTGTAGATTTCAACAGAAGCAGTTCATAAAGTTCAACAAAGAAAGTAGAAGACCCAGTGGATCAGTTCATTCTCTAATCAGTTTGTGCATAAGGTCCACATATGTGAAAGTGTCTATTCCACCTGTCTGTTCAGAGAGTCCAACAATCCACACAAAAGGTTGTTGCAGTTCCACAGAATCCTTTCACAGAATCTAAGACAAGGATTTCAGGAATATTAGCCTTGTTTCGCCGTCCTAGGCTTCATCAGTAGTACAGACTCATATATGATATCACAGGGCAGTGGATCTTATAGCATAGTAGTCTCACATAGTAGTTTCACATATATGGACCTTATACATAAACTGATAAACTGATTCAATATAATGAATAGTATATATTATTTTTTCAAGCATACAGCTGGTTATGTCTTGTGTGTTTACTAAAAGTAAAAGTCGCAAATGTGTCCTCTTTTCTGCTCTTCAAAAATGGCAACCTTCCTATGGGTGCGGAGATGGTTTGAAAAACAATGCATCAAACAGTAGCGCTACACTGCTTGACACCTCAAATCACCCAGACCCTGTGCTTGTCACCTGAGGCTCTTCTCTAAGTCCCCATTCCTCAGAGGTTCCAAGTTTGACAACATAAGAACAGGCCTTTTCTGTGGTGGCTTCCCATCTGTGGAATGCTCTCCCCAGAGAGGCTCAGAAAGAGACATTCCCCAGTGGAATGGGCTCCTTCGGGAAGTGGTGGGTTCTCCTTCATTGGCGGTTGGGTGGCTATCTGCAAAGGTGGATCTAGGGGAGCATAACCAATTCAGTCACCCTGGGTGGAGATCTTCTGTGGTGCTGCAGCAAGCACCACAACTATGAAGTCCAATGGAACGTGAGAAGGAGGCAGGGAGGCATCGGACATTTGCATCGCCCAGGGCGCCACTGAAATTCGAGATGCTAAGCTTTTGAATTATGGTACTGGAAGAGACCCTTGAGAGTCCCATGGACTGCAAGAAGATCAAACCTCTCCATTCTGAAGGAAATCAGTCCTGAGTGCTCACTGGAAGTACAGATCCTGAAGCTCCAATACTTTGGCCACCTCATGAGAAGACCCTGGAAAGACCCTGATGCTGGGAAAGATGGAGAGCACAAGGAGAAGGGGACGACAGAGGACGAGATGGTTGGACAGTGTTCTCAAAGCTATGAACATGAATTTGACCAAACTGCGGGAGGCAGTGGAAGACAGGAGTGCCTGGCGTGCTCTGGTCCATGGGGTCACGAAGAGTCAGACACGACTAAATGACTAAACAACAACAAGGTCTGACACTACCATCTGTCAGGGCTTATTTAGCTGCGTTGCCTGCATTGAAGGGGGTTCGACTTCCTTGGGGGGCCCCTTCCAACTCTACAATTCTAAGATCCTATGAACAAATTCCTAAGCAAACAAAACGAGAACAAGCGTGTTGCGCTGTAGGCAAAATTAGATTGCTTAGCAAATGAAGCAAGAAATAAAAGTTGCCAGCGTCGATTTCTGACGCTGAGGACAACACCAAAAAAGGCTCTCGCTTTTCCGAGGCAAGGCGGCTGGTGGTGCTCAAAAGCATCCCAGCAGCGTGAAAACCTGACAGCCATTCCCGGGGGCGCAGTTGCCGCCTCCCCGCCTTGGCTCTGCGCTCGGGCGCGCAGCATGTGATTCCGGGCCGGCCGGAGCCAGGGGAGGGGCTGCCGGGGCGGCCTCTTCCTTCTCCCGCTTAGCCCTGCCCGCGCCGGGGCGGGGAGGCTGCCTGAATCACGGGCATCATGTGCCCGATGCCCGGGCTCCAGCGGGGCATTTAAATGCCAGCGGGCGCCGGGCCCGGAGCAGCGCCAGCTTCCGCCACCATCTCCGCCGCCGGCCCGAAGCAGACGCACGGCCTGATCCATCTCGCCCGGAGAGAGACGATTGCGCGCTCCTCGCCCGGGTCCTGCTTCGCGTCCGTCGCCGAGCTGTGCGCCCTAGCCGAGACCGCTCGCCATGAGAGCCATCCCCGCGCCCGGGATCCGCTTCCTGCGCTCCTTCTCCAGGGACAGCTGGTAAGAAAGGGCGATCCGGGCCCCGCGTCGCCGGGCCGGGCCGGCTGCTGCTTGGGGCGCCCTCGGGACCGGCGCCGCGGCGCGCCGCGCCTAGGCTCGGTTTGGAGAGGTCCCCTGTCTGCTCCGGCGAGGGCGCTTTCCCTGATCCTCTTTCGCCTCTCTCGATTGGCTCAGCGACGGAGGGTGGAGAGAGAGGGGGCTTTATATTGTAGTTGGGGTGACAACCCCCCCCATGGGTTAGGGGATCTGGGTTTAGGCTTGGAATCGAGCCGGCCTGGAGAGGGGGGGAAGAGTGTTTGCTGCATCCTCCTCCAGATTCGAGGGTTTGGTTTTTGCTCTCTTTCTTTTTCCTTTTTTTTGTGTGTGGCGGTGGTAGTTTATCTCTAACTGGTGGGAAAAAGAGCACGCTGACTCAGAGAAACAAAGCCCAGCTGTGTGTAGAGAAATGCCGCAGAGAGGTTTCTGGCTGGCTGCAGCTCAGCGGCGCGCAGCACGTGCCCTGCATGCAAAAAGGCTTCAGGGTTCAGCGCCAGCATCTCCAGGTAGCGTTGGAAAGGACAGGCGGTGCAGACAATAGCGAGCGAGATGGGGCCTGGCTGGGTTCATTTGCAGAAACACAAGGCCCTTTGAAGCCTCTCTTTTCCCTCAAAAGAATTCTGGGTGCTGCTGTTTACCCCTCACAGAGTGGCAGTGCACGGGCAGATGCTGGCGATATGGTTTACCTATCTGTTTTTATTGTATTTTGTTCGTTTCAGAATTTGAACAGCTCTGCATTAAGTGTGTGTAGAGAGAGAGAGAGAGAGAACGCAGTGTAAGAAAATAGAATATAATGTTAAGAACATGAAACTGCAGGAATAAAATGGACTAATAACTTGGAGCGGCTTGAGGGGAAAGAAGCGTTTTCAACCAACAGCAAAAACATAATGTTGGGGCTTGCATTCTTTCTAGAAAGAGAATTTTGGAGAACTGGTGCCACAGTGCTGAAAGCAAGGTTGCAGTGCACTTGGTGGCACATTTATTTGTTCTGTAAAGTGGGCTGCTAAAGTGGATGAGTTACAGCCTCTAATGCTCACCTGCCTGGCAAGGTTGTTGAGAGAAGGAACACCCTGTATGCTGCCTTGAGCTCTCTGGGGTATAAATATAAATGATTTGTGGGCAGAGAGATAAGAAACCTGTGGCCCCCCAGATGTTGCTGGACTATAACTCCCATCACCCCTGACCACTGGCTATGCAGGGATGGGAGTTGTAGTCTAGCAAATCCCAGGTACCCCAGCATGTTAGACTGGCTTTTGTAGGAAAGATCTGCTATCAAGATACTAAAGTCTGGAAGACTTCTGCTTGAGGGTTTTCCATTTGCAATTCAAATGGGATTTCCATTCTTCTGCAACATTTTTCCAGATATATTTCTCCACAGGAATTTTTCTAAAGTAGATGCAAAACGTAGCATTGGAACCAGCCCAGAGTTGTGACAGAGTTAATTTTGGAAGCATTTAGATCCACAATCCTAAATTATTCTTAAAACTGAGCCTTAAAACTGAGCAGTATGCTGCTGTTACTCCATCCATTTACACTTCAAAGTTATCGTTTTGCAGATTGGTCCGCATTGTATCAGTTTCTTGCTGGTTTCAGAAGTACTTTGTCAAAGTCTCTCATTGCTAGTTTATACGGAGTACCCAGGGCTTGCAACAAACACAGCAACAAACCTAACAATCCTCAAAGCAATATTATAAAAAAACAATTATCAGTAGGCTCAAATAATACAAGTGTAAAAGCAAACAGAAAAAATTGGGAACAGAAAAATACCAACATAAAAATGAATTTAAAGCAGTTTGGGTTTTTTTGTTTTTTAAAAAAATCCTAAGCAGGGAGTTCCATGGGCATGGGGCAATCACGAAAAAGACCCTGTCTTCTGTAGCAGCCATTATAATGCTTCTTGATGTCAAACCAACAAACAGGGCCTCAGAGGCTAAGCCTAAGACTCGGGCAGGTTTATACAAATAGTCCTTCAAGTATTTTAAGGCAGGGATGGGGAACCTGTGGTTGTCCTGATCAGTGGCGTAGCATGGGTTGTCAGCACCCGGGCAAGGCAAGTAATTTGCGCCCCCTAACCCGTGGAGCCAGGTAGGGGCAGAGAGCTGCGAGTGCGAGTGCGCCCCCCCAGATGTTGCTGCCGGTGCGGCCGGCCTGCCCTGCACCCCCCACGCTACACCACTGGTCCTGATGTTGTTGGACTACAACTCACTTTCATCACCAACCATTGGTAATGCTGACTGGGGCTAATGGAAGTTAAGAGTCCAGCCACATCTGGAGAGCCACAGGTTCTCTGTTCCTGGTTTAGAGCTTTGAACCCTCACCACTTTATAAGTTGGGCCCAGAACTGAAGGAGCTGATGCAAAGTAAACTTTGCCTGCTGTGCTTGAGTCAGCTACATTTTATCTCGCTCACGCAGGTGTTGAAAGGAAAATAAGTTCAGGCTGATTGTATGGGACTGGAAGAGGCTCTTGTGTTTACCTGGCTTCACTTAATCTTAAGAGGATATCACATCACCTGCAAGAGACTATCTAAATCTCAGTTTAATTACTCCAAGCCGCAGGAGTTATACTGCCTTTCTTGGGAAGCAGTTGCAGACATTTCCTAACAGAAATTACACTTCGATCTTTTGAGGTCCAATTGCTACACTGTGTGACCCACATGATTCAATTTTCAGTCGTGTGTTTGCAACACTGAATAGTTCCACCCCCACATGTTTCTGTATGCCATTGTTCAGTAATCAGGTCATCTCACTGCAGCGCCGTTTTACAAAATGAATAGAATAAGCTTCCAATGAATATACACAAGCAGAACACTTTGGGACTAGCCAAGGCATTTTGCATCCTTTTGGGGTTGTTGTTTTTGTTAAGTACGTAACTTTCTTCTAATTTCTATGTGGATATTCATTTCTTGATGCTTGCAGGGTCAAAGCAGTAACTTGCATTTGTGAACGAATCTCTGCAGGTTAAACACACCCGACTCCATCCATGCCATACCAGACACTGTTTTTCTGTGGGGGTTTTTTGCACGCTAATCTGCAAGAGAGCAAGTTGTACCGGTGTTGCTTTCAAATGCTAGCACCCCAGTTGGGGTGGCCCTGTGCCTTACCTTACAGAGGATAGTCCTTTACCTTTATCTGAAGGGCTGTTAGAGGGAAGTCCTCTATTTGAATTTTTCATCAGGTCCTCATCTGGTTTAAAGATAACGCATCGCAAGGAGGACGGGCCCTTTAAATTGCCCATCCACAATCAGCAGCTGGACACCAGACCGAGCAGACAAATGGATCACCTAATTCCAGCCATCCCTGCTTTTCGATTCAGATTATTCCCCTCTAAATTTGCATCTAAAAGGGACGTGGGTGGCACTGTGGTCTAAACCACAGAGCCTAGGGCTTGCCAATGAGAAGGTCGGTGGTTCAAATCCCTGCGATGGGGTGAGTTCCCGTTGTTCAGTCCCAGCGCCTGCCAACCTAGCAGTTCAAAAGCATACCAGTGCAAGTAGATAAATAGGAACCATTTTGGCGGGAAGGTAAACAGTGTTTCCGTGCGCTGCTCTGGTTCGCCAGAAGTGGCTTAGTCATGCTGGCCGCATGACCCGGAAGCTGTACGCCGGCTCCCTCGGCCAATAAAGCGAGATGAGCGCCGCAACCCCAGAGTCGGCCACGACTAGACCTAATGGTCAGGGGTCCCTTTACCTTTAAATTTGCATCTATATGTATACATTAGCATGTGCAGATTTTATGGAAATCAGCACCCTCTTTCCCCTCTTGTTCAGCAATGTAAAAGCAGCTGCCCATGCCCTGAACTATACTTGTGGTTGATTCCAGCAGTCATCATGTTAGTTAAGAATATAAGAGCTTGTTGGGTCTGGCCAGTGACCCATCTAATCTGTCATTCTTCATCACAGTGGCCAACAAGATGCCTGCAGGTTTCAAGCAGAAGAGCCCACTCCCATCTTGTGACTGCCAACAGCTGGCATTCGGAAGCATTCCTGCCTCTCTCTGGCTGTGGAGACAGAGCAGATTCATCCTGGCTAGTGAGGGGATGCAGGTGGCACTGTGGTCTAAAGCACTGAGCCTCTTGGGCTTGTTGATCGGAAGGTCAGTGGTTCAAATCACCCCCCGATGGAATTAGCTCCCGTTGCTTTTCCCACACCAACACTAAATGATTCTTTAATAATAATAATAATAATAATAATAATAATAATAATAATAATAATTTATTATTTATACCCCGCCCATCTGGCTGGGCTTCCCCAGCCACTCTGGGCAGCTTCCAAAAGAATATTAAAATACTATAATACATCAAACATTAAAAGCTTCCCGAAACAGGGCTGCCTTAAGATGTCTTCTGAATGTCAGGTAGTTGTTTATCACCTTGACATCTGGTGGGAGGGCGTTCCACAGGGCAGGCGCCACTACCGAGAAGGCCCTCTGCCTGGTTCCCTGTAACTTGGCTTCTCGCAGTGAGGGAACCGCCAGAAGGCCCTTGGCGCTGGACCTCAGTGTCCAGGTAGAACGATGGGGGTGGAGACGCTCCTTCAGATATACTGGACCGAGGCCGTTTAGGGCTTTAAAGGTCAGCACCAACACTTTGAATTGTGCTCGGAAACGTACTGGGAGCCAATGTAGGTCTTTCAAGACCGGTGTTATGTGGTCTCTGCGGCTGCTCCCAGTCACCAGTCTAGCTGCCGCATTCTGGATTAGAACACTCATCCCCCACCACCACTTTCTGAACACGGCCCAGGAGGAAGGAGCGGAACCACTGTATGACAGTGCCCCCAGCTCCCAGCCCCTCAAGACGGTCCAGAAGGATGTTATGGTCGATGGTATCCAACGCCGCTGAGAGATCCAGCAGAACTAGGAAACAGCTCTCACCTTTGTCCCTAGCCCGCCGGAGATCATCAACCAGTGCGACCAAGGCAGTTTCAGTGCGACCAAGGCAGTTTTAAAAAAAGGCATTGGTAGAAACAATCAAGTTAAGAGGGAGTATCAGTCAAAGACTCCCTTAAGTAAATTATTCTTTGCTGCTTTTGCAAAAGTAAAGCTATTCCAAATCTTTGGTGCTTCCCCCGCCATGGTTCTGGCAGCAGAGAAATCTTTCGCAGGGCCTCCGATGGCGAGTGAAATTGCCAGTCAAGCTTATGTGAAGGAAGGCAACTCTTGAGAAGAAAAGGGGAAAAAATGCAATTCAAGCAAAAATTCTAGGGGGAAGTGAGAAAAACAAAAACAAAATCCTGAAGAAGACAACTAAAACAAAACTTTACAAGCTAGGCCAAAGGCATATTAAAGTAAAAAATGTGAGAAGAGGCCTCTTTCATCAGACCAAAAGCCCATTTAGCTCATGATTCTGTTTTCTATAGTGACCAACCAGAGATTTATGCAAAGCCTAGGGGCAGGACATGAGAGCAATATCTCTGCCCTGCTAGTGCTCCCCAGCAGCTGAGGGCAGTAGCCAAGAAAAGGAGTTTGGCTGGTGCAAGGACTTTTGTCTCTGCAGCAAGACTTCCCTTCCCCATCCCCTGCACCCCTTAAATCTGTTCTGGGGTTACCCCCTACCCCTCTGGAGCAGAGCAGATTTGGAGATGGTGTGCAGAGAGGAAGGAGAGAGAGAGAGGAAGTTCCATTCTCCATCATGCCAGTGGGAATCCTTCTGCTAAGGGAAGTACTTGGAAGTATGCGGGTGGCGCTGTGGCCTAAACCTCTGAGCCTCTTGGGCTTGCTGATCGGAACATCAGCAGTTCGAATCCCCATGACGGGGCGAGCTCCCGTTGCTCTGTCCCAGTCCTGCCAACCTAGCAGTTCGAAAGCATGCCAGTGCAAGTAGATAAATAGGTACCACTGCAGCGGGAAGGTAAATGGTGCTTCTGTGTGCTCTGGTTTCTGTCACGGTGTTCTGTTGTGCCAGAAGCGGTTTAGTCATGCTGGCCACATAACTCAGAAAACTGTCTGTAGACAAACGCCAGCTGCCTCAGCATGAAAGCGAGATGAGCGCCACAACCCCATAGTCACCTTTGACTGGATCTAACCACCCAGGGGTCCTTTACCTTGACCTTTTGGTTGGATTCTACTGTGGTTATTCAGAAGCATGGTTCACCCCCCCCCCCCAGTCCTGGAAAGAGCACATTGCTGCCATGCCCAGTAGCCACTTTTTGCTTTATTCTGGTGTCTAAAGGCAGACGGGCAGAGAACTGACAAACACAGAATTCCACAAAGTCCAAATGCATTATTAACACATGCACACAAACACACACATTCCTCCCCCCAGGTAATGAAGATCATCTTGCAGATGTTTTCTGCCATGACCTCTTCCTTGCCAAGCAGCGCTTTCCAAGACTTTGTTTCCTTCCGGCATTCTTTGCCTGTACACATGGGGGCCGGCCGCTCTCTTCCTTGTCTGCCGCTCCTTCGTTTCGGAATCCTTTAAAGTGATTTGTTAGGACATCCTCCGGATGACCAGTTGGTTCATTTTAAAGCGGTGGTGATGGGATTCAGATCCAGGGACCGAGGGCAGCCTTCAGGGCAAAGCCTTCATTGCATCCCCAATGCGTTGGCCTGGCTGGAATGTGTCCTTAACCCCCCATATTGCCTCTTGCTCTGCACGGAGGACAGGGAGGTGTGTGTGTGTGTGTGTGTAAACTACACTACTGCACAAAGGTAAAAAAATACATGCATTGGTCTGCCCACATTTGCCTCCATCTCCTCCTGCCATTGACCTTTGGCCCTTGGACCGAAATAACGTTTCCCATCTCTGTTTTGAAGCAGCTGGACAAAGGCTCAGATAGGCAATGGTTGCTCAGAGTTGGGTTCACCACCAGAGGATTTCTCCAATTGTACATGAGAAATAAAGAACTTACTTTAATGCGGAGGAATGAAATGGACCAGTAGCTTTGGTGACCTAAAGGGACCCCTGACCGTAAGGTCCAGTCGCAGATGATTCTGGGGTTGCGGTGCTCATCTCGCTTATTGGCTGAGGGAGCCGGCGTACAGCTTCTGGGTCATGTGGCCAGCATGACTAAGCCGCTTCTGGCGAACCAGAGCAGTGCACGGAAACGCTGTTTACCTTCCCGCCGGAGTGGTACCTATTTATCTACTTGCACTGTGTGCTTTTGAACTGCTAGGTTGGCAGGAGCAGGGACTGAGCAACGGGAGGTCACCCCGTCGCGGGGATTTGAACCACCGACCTTCTGATCGGCAAGTCCTAGGCTCTGTGGTTTAACCCATAGTGCCACCTGCGTCCCTTGGTGACCGACTAGCCTGGCTCTATTTCTCTTCTGTTTATCATGCATGGCCACCTTTGCTTTCCCCAGTCCAGATGGTCTCAATTATCCTGGGCTTTGGCTCCTTGGAGACCTGACCTGCTTTGCATCTTCCCATTAACCTACTGCCCTAATTAGAGGGAGGGAAGCCTTGAGTGTGACGCAGTTAGCTTGGTTGCCTAATTATGAGTCTAATTATGCCACTACCTATAAGGAAGCAGGCACAATAGAGGACAGGCCTCCTTCCTTTTAGCAGCTGGGTACACAAGAGGTTTCGTTTTGTACAGGAGAGGGTTGGTGGCTTGGTAGATGCAACCTGTCATCCGGGGATGACTTTAAAAGGCACCTGCTGATAACAGACCTCTTCACTCAACGTCCTAAGAACATTGTACCTAAACTAGACACGATGTTGGGGTCAGTCCATCATTAGATCTGCAGTGGCTTCTCTTTTCTTTAAAAGCAACTTCCAGGACTTGGAAGAGGGGGCATTGGATTTGGGGATTTGCTGCTAGAGGAGGGGAGATTAACTCTCCCTGTGATAGTCCTCACTTTGATTTCCTCCTCCTCTGAAGGTCATATTAGCTGTGGAGGACAAAAAGGCAGCTATCCAGATTGTACCTGGGTTGTTGGTTTACAAACAAGCAAACAAACCCCATACTGTGGCTGACAGCAGCTTGGGGAAAGTGTTTCTGTTAGGAAAACTTATTTATTTTGTTTGTTTAAACCAGGGGTGGTGTAGTGGTTAAGAGCGGTGGACTCGTAATCTGGTGAACCGGGTTCGCGTCCCCGCTCCTCCACATGCAGCTGCTGGGTGACCTTGGGCTAGTCACACTTCTCTGAAGTCTCTCAGCCTCACTCACCTCACAGAGTGTTTGTTGTGAAGGAGGAAGGAAAAGGAGAATGTTAGCCGCTTTGAGACTCCTTAAAGGTAAAGGGTAAAGGGACCCCTGACCGTTAGGTCCAGTCTCGGATGACTCTGGGGTTGCGGCGCTCCTCTTGTTTTACTGGCCGAGGGAGCCGGTGTACAGCTTCCAGGTCATGTGGCCAGCATGACTAAGCCACTTCTGGTGAACCAGAGCAGCACACAGAAACATGCTTATCTTCCCGCCGGAGCGGTACCTATTTATCTACTTGCACTTTGGTGTGCTTTCGAACTGCTAGGTTGGCAGGAGCAGGGACCGAGCAACGGGAGCTCACCCTATCGCGGGGATTTGAACTGCTGACCTTCTGATTGGCAAGCCCTAGGCTGTGTGCTTTAACCCACAGCACCACCCACGTCCCTTTTTTGAGACTCCTCAGGGTAGTGATAAAGCGGGATATCAAATCCAAATTCTCCTCCTCCTCCTCCTCCTCCTCCTCCTCGTCCTCCTCGTCCTCCTCCTCCTTCTTCTCCTGCCCTCCAGGCTGCAGCTCCCATCATCCCTGACTACTGACCACCTTGTTGGCTGGGGCTGATGCAAGTTCCCTGACATCTGGAGGTCTGCAGGCCATTTAGATAGGTTACCATTAAAATGTGAACTAAATCAGATTTCCTCCCCCACCCCTGCCTGTAACTCAGTGTCTGACGAAGCTGTTTCCATAGATGGCGCCTCACTGAATCACAGGCTTCCAAAGAAATAATCATAGCTGGATAAGTTTCCATGTTCTTACTGAAGCTGGGCTCTTGATGAGTCGCAATCAAGAAGCATTGGGGGCGGGGTGGAATTATGTTATGCATCATGACTTTTGCAAATGATGCTGGAGGAGAAGAGGAATATTTTGTGAGTGCAGAAGTGAGCTGACGGCAGGGTGGATAAAAATCAAGGATTTTTTTAAAAAATAAAAAAATCATATTTTTATTTAAATCAGATTTTTTTATTTAAATTGATTTTTTAAAATTTAAATCAATTTTTAAAATTTAAATCACTTTTTTAATTTAAATTGAATTTTTAAAATAAAATGCTTTTGGAGGAAAATATGTTTCTAAATATAGTTTTCTATTTAAGTTACATTATAGTCCAAAGGCCATCAGGAAATAAGGATTTGTTTTAAGTTTTACTTGTGTGCTGAAAATCAGTCTAAGGGGTTTTTTTTTTATAAAAAATGTTTAACCGCATCAGTTAACAAACATGGATACATATGCTATAATGTTATTGTTTTAGTTAAATAAATTGTTAAAATTGTTATTAAGGAAATGATTATTTTTCTCCTTCCAATAAAGTACAGCAGAAAAGTTGTCCAAATATAAACAGTTAGCTTATTAAACCTCACACTAATTTCATAATTATCTGTCTATGTATTTCTAATAATATAACCAAATCTGTAATTTTTGTTATAACTGTAAAAACTACTCTGAAAATTTATTATTTCAAAAATGAAACCTTTATCTGGTCATAAATATTAAGATTATACCAGTAGGAATGCCTTTCTGTAAAAAAAAGAGCTTTCCCCACGTCACTCCCCTTTGACTATCAGCATCTGTGACGCTTCTTGGTTAAACATCCACAGACTTATTGCTCTGCCTTAATCCCCAGCGATTTGTTGGCCGCTGAATGTGTGCGGGGAGTCCCTTTCCAAGGAAGGCTCAGACACAGGAACAGGGAACCTGTGTTTCTCCAGATGTTGTGCATCTCCCACTCTCATCAGCCCCAGCCATCATTGGCCAAGGAACTGGAGCCCAGCAACATCTGGAGGACCACATCACTGCTCCAAACTCTCTCTCTCTCTCTCTCTCTCTCTCTCTCTCTGTGTGTGTGTGTGTGTGTGTCTGTCTCCTCCTACTTATTGCTCACATCTGGTTCCCTGTAAGGTCAGCAGTCCAACATGCAGTTAGAGAAAAACAAATACGATGGATAAGTCTTTATAGTTGGGTGGTGATGGGGGAAAGCAGGTAGGGTGACTGACAAGGATGTGCAGGAATGTTCCTTAGAGCGGATCACACTGTACCTTTTTTCTCCCACGCTTTCAACCATTGGATTAAGCATGCTTTCTTCTTATCTTCCTTGTTCTGATGCTCCCTGTCTATCTCTATGTAGATGCTTGATAAGCATAGGGAAATGTCAAGTCCTGGTCGGCCTCTAGCATGGAAGGAAGGAAGGAGCACATTGCTCAGTGGCAGAGGGCATGGTTTGCAATAACAGGGTCCTTTGTTTAGCCATCGCATTTCCAAGGAGGGAAGAGGAAGACCTAAACACCACGAGAACCGCTGCTGGGCAGGGTAATGTGCTGAGCTACACGAACCAGTGAGCAGAAGCATCTTCCTAGGAAAGCAAGGGGTGTGTGAAGCCACAGTGATCCATGCGACAGTCACCTCCAGGCTTGACTACTGTAATTCGCTCTACGCGGGGCTGCCCTTGAAGCTGTCCCAGAAACTCCAGCAGGTGCAGAATGCTGCAGCGAGGCTCCTCACGGGGTCTCTGCCATGGGAGCATATTCACCCAGTGCTTTTCAAGCTGCACGGGCGCCCGGTGGAGTACAGGGCCAGATTTAAGGTGCTGCTTTTGACCTTCACGGCCTAGGACCCTCGTACCTACGGGACCGCCTCTTCTGGTATGCCCCATGGAGAGCCTCAAGGTCCATAAATAGCAACACCCTAGAGGTCCCAGGCCCTAAGCAAGTTAGATTAGCTTCAGCCAGAGCCAGGGCCTTTTCAGCTCTGGCTCCGGCCTGGTGGAACGCTCTGCCTCATGAGACCAGGGCCCTGAAGGATCTGATTTCTTTCCACAGGGCCTGTAAGACAGAGTTGTTCCGCCTGGCCTTTGGCTTAGAGCCAATTTGATTCCCTCCCTCCCTCCCTCTCTTTCTTTTTTCTTTTCCTTCTCCTCCTGCGATGAGGCTACATTTTAATATTTTTATGTTTCATTATTTTAATGTTGTATTTTAATTTTGTTTTTAAGTTGTAATCATTCAACTTGTTTTTATTATTGCTTGTAAGCCGCCCTGAGCCCGGCTTTGGCTGGGGAGGGCGGGGTATAAATAATAATAATAATAATAATAATAATAATAATAATAATAATAATAATAAATTCTAAGTAGACCAATCCAGTGCAGCCCTGCATGGGCTGTTCCAATGCTGTGTTATCATTGGGGGTGTGTGTGCTGCTGAGCCCCAGCTGTATTTCCTGTCCAGCTGTCGCTGTAACAGCTTAGAAGGGTGCTATGAACCTAACTGTAGCTGAGCATGATGCTGTAGCATCACATTGATCATGAAACATCCCTCCTGACCTTGCCAATGTGCAGTCCTGTTGGGGGTGATGCCAAACAGAGGAGGTTGCTCCCTTGAGGTTTATACTTGCTTCGTTGTTTTGCATATTTCTTTCTTTTTTTAAAAAAAACACATCTTTATTGGTTTTTCAGTTACATACTCCACATACACATATTGTATTACAGTTTACATTTCTACTTGCTCTTGAGAGCTGACTTCCCTCCTTCCTTCTTCTGGCTTTTTTGTATCGCATCTGACGTTTTCGCATTGTTTTTATCCATTTTGCATATTATTGTTCTTCTTCCATATTTGTCCATAGAGTATTTGTACACAAATAAATCCTTCTATTTACACAATTCTTGTTGTCTATCTATATTCATTTGCAACTACTATTAGTTACATTAGTCATTTTGCTTCTTTTTTATTTTTATTATCCGGTAAATTTCTTTGTATTTCACATTATGAGGTTTATTTCAGTTCTACTGGTTTCATTATTTCACCTTATCTTTCCTATATACAACATAAATTTTTCCCATTCTTTTTGAAACGTTTCATCGCCCTGTTGTCTAATTTTCACTGTTAATTTAGCTAATTAGAAGAAGCAGTATTTTGCATATTTCTTGTATGATTGCTGTCCAGAAGAGTTGGATTTTGGGACATTGCCACCACATGTGGAGGTATGTGTCTGTGGAGGTGCATCCTCTCCAGCATTTTGGTGAGGTTCTTGGGCATATTAGCACTGGTGATACCCAGATGCCCTGGCTAACACACCACCAACTACCGGTACATGCCCTCCGTTGGGGTTTTTGAGGGCAGTTATCTTTGGATGGGCTAGCTGGCTCCTAGGTGAGAGATTGGGGGTGTTTGTGGGGGGGGGGTACTGATGTGAGTAAATGCGGCTTCCCAACGAGAGACCGAATGCTACAAAGCGGCCTCTGTGTTGTGAGAGCAAGAATGTTATCGTGGGTGTTGGCTGATTGCGCTGCTTTATGTAATTTTGGCTGGTCACATTTATTGTACAGTACTTTTTTACCATCCTTTGATGGTGGGGAGGAGGTACTTACCTGACCTTCTGGCAGGTGAGTTGCAGCTACTTACTGGGAGCAGTGTAAATGTACTAGCAGGAAGCCCAGATGGGCTCCTCTAATGTTTCTAGAGACCAGGCAGGTCTCGCAGCCAAATCACCTATCCCCCTCCTGGTTAGCAGCTAGAAGGTCAAGTAAGCAGCTCCAACTCCACCTTGACACCTGCTGCTGCTGCTGTGTACTCTGATTTGGGGGGAGGCTTTATATAAACAAACCATATTACAAATTTTTAATTTAATTAATTTAATTAATTTAATTAATTTAATTAATTTAATTAATTTAATTAATTTAATTAATTTAATTAATTTAATTAATTTATATACCGCCCTATACCTGCAGGTTTCATGAAAGTTAACAGGATAAGATCAGAAGATAAAAGCAGAGCATAACAATATTCTCCTGTTCTTCGCTGCTTCTCTTTTCCTGTCTCTTTTTTGCCTGTTCAGTTTTGGCTAATTTTAAAGCAGAAGTAAAACTGGCTGTGAAAACAAAGAAGAAGAAAAAAAAGAAGTAGTTTCATTACTTCCTGAGGAGAATGAAATAGCAGCAGCGTGGCACTCTGTGCATGCAGGGAGTCTAGCTTTGTCAACAATTGCCACACAGTCTGTTGTGTCTAGGATAGACAGGACAGGAACAAGGATACAGTGGGAGATCCTCCCGCCTCAGCAGTGACTAAATGGATGTACAGTCATACCTCGGGTTACAGCCGCTTCAGGTTGTGCTTTTTCAGGAACGGGTTACTTCCAGTTTCAGCGGTCGCGCATGCGCAGAAGCACTGAATCGCACTTTGCGCATGCGCAGAAGCGCCGAATCGCAACCCGCGTCTGTGCACGCACGGGTTGCGAACACTGCGGGTTGCGAACGTGCCTCCCGCATGGATCATGTTCACAACCCGAGCATCCGCTGTAGTTGACACGTGATCTCTATGATCCGCTGATTCTAAAACAAAACATATAGATGGGAAAAGAAAAGAAAAATTCTTGGAGGGGGCTTGAGATGTCTATTACTAAGTGAAAATGCTGAGTAGTGAATGGAAACCACCAAATGTGTTTCTTCGAACTTCTTTGGCAATGTGCTGTTACACCAGAGGTGGGGAAGCTGTAGCCCTTCCGAGTTAGACTCCAATTCCCATCAGTCGCAGCCAGCATGAACAATGGTTAGGGATGAGGGGAGTTGGAGTCCAACAAGGTCTGGAAGGCCTCAATTCCCCATCCCTGTGCTATTTATTCATTTATTTCTTTTATATACCACCTTTATCTTCCAAGGTTCTCCTCTAGAGGGCCGTCTTACCCATAGGCATGAGGGGTGTGGGGCACCTGGGTGCCGGGTTCTCAGGGGTGCCAGGCCAAGAGTTGAGTCTGGCGGGCTCTTCTGTTGCGGGCAGCTCTGCGCCGCAAGTTTGGGGGTGACCGAGCCAGCTGGCGCCCTCCTGCGCGCCTGGGACTGGGCAACCAGGGGGGAGGTGCTGGGCAGATCTTTGCACCTCAGCGCCACATATGCTTAAGACAGCCCTGTTCTCCTCCTCCCCATTTCATCCCCACAAACAACCCTGCGAGGTGGGTAAGGATAAGAGATGGCGACTGACTCCAAGTGAGCTTCATGGCTGAGTGGGGATTCAAACCTTGCTCTCCCAGGCCCTAGTCCAGGCTTCCTCAGACTCGGCCCTCCAGATGTTTTTGGCCTACAACTCCTAGCAGGACCAGTGGTCAGGGATGATGGGAATTGTAGTCTCAAACATCTAGAGGGCCAAGTCTGAGGAAGCCAGCCCTAGTCCAACACCCTAACCACTTACGCCACACTGGCTCCCAGAATGTTTCCAAGCACAATTCAAAGTTGGTGCTGACCTTTAAAGCCCTAAACGGCCTCGGCCCAGTATACCTGAAGGAGCGTCTCCACTCCCATCGTTCTGTCCGGACACTGAGGTCCAGCGGCGAGGGCCTTCTGGCCGTTCCATCACTGCGAGAAGCCAAGTTACAGGGAACCAGGCAGAGGGCCTTCTTGTTAGTGGCGCCCTCCCTGTGGAACACCCTCCCAGCAGATGTCAAGGCAATAAACAACAACTTTTAAAAGACAACTGAAGGGACAACAGGGACAACTTCCCTGTTTAGGGAAGTTTTTAATGTCTGATGCTGTATTGTTTTTAATATTCAGTTGGAAGCCACCCAGAGTGGCTGGGTTAACTCAGCCAGATGGGCTGGGTATAAATAATAAATTATTATTATTATTAATATTATTATTATTATTACCGAGCAGATTATGAAGTTGCTGCCTTATTTTGACTTCATGAGAACCTAAGAAGGACTCCCACTGGATCATAGCAAGGACTTGTCTGGTCTGGCCTTCTGCTCTCACAATGGCTGGCCAGATATCTATGGGAAGGAAGACCACAAGAAGACTGGTATTCAGAGTCACACCGCTTTTGATGCCGGAGCTGTTATATAGACCTGGAGGCGCTGGGAACCTTGCAGTCCATGAATGTAGCCAACCCACTGTCCAAATTCATAGTCACCACTATGTGAAGAAGCCCTTCCTTTTGTCTGACCTGGATCTCATTCATCATTGAATGAATGAAAGCTCCTGTCCTCCTTTCCACTTTGAAGGCATTTGTTACAGAATGTGGCGAAGGACATACCACCTTTGTGCTAACCGTTCCTCCCGATCCTGTGTACAGTGGTACCTCGGGTTACATATGCTTCAGGTTACATATGCTTCAGGTTACAGACTCTGCTAACCCAGAAATAGTGCTTCAAGTTAAGAACTTTGTTTCAGGATGAGAACAGAAATTGTGCTCCGGCGGCACGGCAGCAGCAAGAGGCCCCATTAGCTAAAGTGGTGCTTCAGGTTAAGAACAGTTTCAGGTTAAGTACGGACCTCCGGAACGAATTAAGTACTTAACCCGAGGTACCACTGTAGTTCTTTGCTTCCCCTTGTAGTTCTTTGCTTAGCTTCCCTGATCAGGCTGCCTCTCTTGAGCTGAGTTGCTGAGATCCCTCTTTCCTTGAAAGGCAAAATGAGTGAGTCTGTGGCTTCTGCTCCTCACCGCAAGCTGAGTAGAGCTGTCCTCACATGGTTGAGTTTCCACCGCTGATCCCATGTGATTAAGAAAACATGCTTTTCCCCATCGCTACTCACTCACTTTGGAGAATGG
Organism: Podarcis bocagei; assembly: GCF_964188305.1. Classification (NCBI taxonomy): domain Eukaryota; kingdom Metazoa; phylum Chordata; class Lepidosauria; order Squamata; family Lacertidae; genus Podarcis; species Podarcis bocagei. Next base: position 12,603,996 of record NC_138141.1, on the reverse strand, counting down.
AAATATGCCGATGTTATTTCCATTAACAAAAAAGGAACCAGCAGTAAGCAGCAGGCTGGCCACCTGCTTACTTCCCACCTCATTCCTTTAGCTTACTCTTCACTTCCCACCTCATTCCTTTAGCAGCATAACTAGGAACAAATCCAATTGAACTCGGCTACATAGGGAGCTGCCATACGGAGTCAGACCATGAGCCCACCAGTATTGCCTACACTGACTGGCAACATCTCTCCAGGATTCCAGGCAGTGGCCTCTCCCATTCCTACTTGGAAATGCTGGGGATTAAAAAACAGGACTTTGTGCATGCACAGCGTATACTTTATCACTGAGTTTTGATTCCTTTCCCGAAAGGAAGATTCTAGTCCTCAAAGTTTTATATAATGATCTGTTTAAATGGGAACATAGGGAGCTTCCTGATAGTGATTTGGATCATTGGTCCATCTAGGTCAGTATTTTCTACACTGATTGGTAGCTGGTCTCCAGAGTTTTAGGCAGCTAAATCACGTGGGTGGCGCTGTGGGTTAAACCACAGAGCCTAGGGCTTGCCGATCAGAAGGTTGGCGGTTCGAATCCCCACGACGGGGTGAGCTCCCGTTGCTCGGTCCCTGCTCCTGCCAACCTAGCAGTTCGAAAGCACATCAAAGTGCAAGTAGATAAATAGGTACTGCTCTGGCAGGAAGGTAAACGGCGTTTCCGTGCGCTGCTCTGGTTCGCCAGAAGCGGCTTAGTCATGCTGGCCACATGACCTGGAAGCTGTACGCCGGCTCCCTTGGCCAAGAAAGCAAGATGAGCGCCGCAACCCCAGAGTCGGCCACAGCTGGACCTAATGATCAGGGGTCCCTTTACCTTTACTATATATGTATATATAGTTAGATTGGAGGGCATGGCCTGCCACACTCCTTTGCCATGCAAATATAGGTGATGTGTTGCTATGGGAACTAAATAGTAAGATCTATAAATAGTGAGATCTATAAATCTCACTATAAATCTCATCTATAAATCTCTCTATAAATATAGTGAAATCTATAAATGGTGAGATCTATAAATAGTGAGGTCTAAATAGTGAGAACAGGCAGCCCTGCTTAGGGAAGCTTTTAATGTTTAATAGGTTATTGTATTTTAGTGTTCTGTTGGAAGCCACCCAGAGTGGCTGGGGAAACCCAGCCAGGTGGGCGGGGTATAAATAATAAATTATCATCATCATCATCATCATCATCATCATCATCATCATCATCTTTGCTTCTCTGAGTAGGACCATTTGGGGGAATATTCTGTATAGGAAGAACCATCAGCAAAGGAGGCAAACACTTTGTCTAAGGAAGATATAATCCAAACAGAGAAAAGGCAGAGAGCGGCAAGGTTTTGGATTAATAGCATATTGGGGCCTCTTTCTAGAGATCTGCTTTGAAAGCAGTGGCTTTTGGTTGTTGTTGGGAGTGTCTCAGTTGTGCCTCCACCTACATCTGGCCAATATTCTGTAGGCAACCATTACAAAACACCAGTAAGCCTCTGCTTCCCTTGGTATTTTCCAACCTCAGGGGTGACCTCGATTACTGGGACAGTTCCTGAGCAGTTTTCTTAAGTGCTGCATAAAATGCTTGGAAGCAGCAGTCAAGGAAGTGTTTTGATGCAAAACATTGTCCTGCTCTCTCTCAGGAAACCACAAGACAAAGCAGGGAGGTTCTGCTGGCGTGGCTGATACTGGACAGCCCCCGATTCCTACATCCTAAAAGCAGAGGGGAATTTCCCCATGCAGACGGGGGCCCCAAAGGAAAACACATTTGACCCTTTCAGAACGATGTTAGCAAATCTGCAATGGAACTTCCTGGATCTCAGAAGTCTACCTGTAAGGATGACAATGTCTTGATCACTGAAAAAAAAGGCTGCAGATAAGGGGGAAACGCCAAGGAAGGTGGAGGAAGCTGCCGTCTGAAAATATGAATGAGACCTTTGGAATATTTGCTGGGGTCGTTTTCAAGCAGGAATGTTTTGAGTAAAAGTATTTTTATTTTTTGTAAAAGGCTGGAATAGGTTCTAATGTCCAGGTGTGGTGGCTACATCACTGGAGTGATGGCCAGAACCAATTGCATGGATTAACAACAACAACAACAACAACAACAACAACAACAACAACAACAATTTATTATTTATACCCCGCCCATCTGGCTGGGTTTCCCCAGCCACCCTGGGCCGCTTTAACAAAGTATTAAAATACAGTGGTCTGTTAAACATTAAAAGCTTCCCTAAACAGGGCTGCTTTCAGATGTCTTCTAAAAGTCTGGTAGTTGTTCTTCTCTTTGACATCTGGTGGGAGGGAGTTCCACAGGGCGGGCGCCACTACCGAAAAGGCTCTCTGCTTGGTTCCCTGTAACTTGGCTTCTCTCAGTGAGGGAACCGCCAGAAGGCCCTCGGCGCTGGACCTCAGTGTCCAGGCTGAACGATGGGGGTGGAGACGTTCATTCAGGTATACTGGGCTGAGACCGTTTAGGGCTTTAAAGGTCAGCACCAACACTTTGAATTGTGCTCGGAAACGTACTGGGAGCCAATGTAGGTCTTTCAAGACCAGTGTTATGTGGCCTTGGTGGCCACTCCCAGTCACCAGTCTAGCTGCCGCATTCTGGATTAGTTGTAGTTTGTGGGTCACCTTCAAAGCTAGACCCACATAGAGTGCATTGTAGTAGTCCAAGCGAGAGATAACTAGAGCATGCACCACTCTGGCAAGACAGTCTGCAGGTAGGTAGGGTCTCAGCCTGCGTACCAGATGGAGCTGGTAAACAGCTGCCCTGGACACAGAATTTTCCTGCACCTCCATGGACAGCTGTGAGTCCAGAATGACTCCCAGGCTGCACACCTGGTCCTTCAGGGGCACAGTTACCCCATTCAGGACCAGGGAGTCCTCCATAGCTGCCTGCCCCTGTCCCCCAAGAGCAGTACTTCTGTCTTGTCAGGATTCAACCTCAATCTGTTAGCCGCCATCCATCCTCCAACCGCCTCCAGGCACTCACACAGGACCTTCACCACCTTCACTGGTTCTGATTTGAAAGAGAGGTAGAGCTAGGAATCATCCGCATATTGCAGATTCAATACAGTTTACTTGGAAATGTCTTAGGAAACTGCTTTGTCCCAAGCCAGCTCCTTTATCCATTTAGCCCTAGTGCTGGGAAAGAATCACAGAATTGTGGAGTCGGAAGGGACGCCGAGGGCCATCTAGTCTAACCCCCTGCAATGCAGGAATCTTTTGCCCAGTGCAGAGCTCCAACCTACAACCTACAGATTAAGAGTCTCATGTTCTACTGACTGAGCCATTATAAACATATCTAATACAGGGCCGGTACTCTGCCACTGAGCTACAGCGCCATCCCTTAAACCAGGGATCAGCAAACTTTTTCAGCAGGCCAGACTATATGAATGAATTCCTATGCCCCACAAATAACCCAGAGATGCATTTTAAATAAAAGCACACATTCTACTCATGTACAAACACCAGGCAGGCCCCACAAATAACCCAGAGATGCATTTTACATAAAAGAACACATTCTGCTCATGTAAAATCATGCAGATTCCCGGACCATCCACGGGCTGGATTTAGAAGGCAATAGGGCTGGATCCGGCCCCCAGGCCTTAGTTTGCCTATCCACGCCTTACCAGTGGTGTCCAAACTTTTTTCACAGAGGGCCAGATTTGATGAAGTGAAGAGCCATGAGGGCCAACCAAAGATTAACCTTTTTTTTAGGATTGAAGTTTTTGAGCTTTTTTTATGATTTTACCCCAAAGTTGTCAAGCTTTTTTAAAGGATTTTTAGGATTGATGTTGTTGAGGTATTTTGGGGATTTTACCCCAGGAAATAAACTGCCACAGGGGCTGGATTAAACCAACCAGCGGGCCAGATTAGGCCCCCAAAACGGATTTTGGACATGTCTTCCTTATACTGAATCAGAACCATTGGTCTGCCGACTTCAGCATTGTCTCTGGGGATGGGGAACAAACTCCTGTCCTGATGTCAGCCAGAGGTGAAGGTGCAGGTATGAACTGGCCTTGGCTTTACACAACAGGAGAGCGAACTGCAACCAGCAATGATAAAAAGGATGCAATGATTTATGCAGCCAGCTCTCCGAGGATGACATAAAAAGGATGAGTCAGGTGACCTTGCTGGCTCTTGCTCAATTTATTCCAGCCTCTGTTTCACCTCTTGAAGGTCTTCTAAAAGTCTGGTAGTTGTTCTTCTCTTTGACATCTGGTGGGAGGGCATGGGAGGGGTGAAGGTGAAGAAGATCAGAGGCTGGAGGGACTTTGCGGCATGCAGTTCCGTGGTAACGGATGATGTAAATTCTCTGCCCACTTGCTGGCTGGCTTTCACAAACTATGCCTTCCTCTGCATTTACTCAGAAGTAAATTTTGCTGAGTTTGACAGGGCCTATTCTTATGCAAGTGTGTAGGGTTGCAACCCAAGTGGAAGACAAACATGCATATAGTGTATATATCAAAAGAAAAAACATCCCCCTGGTCTTTATAAAATGCATTTAGTACTGCTGGTTTAATTTTTAATTTTAAAGGATTAATACTAGTTGCCTGTTTTTGGAAATCTGATTGAACTGTTTGGGAAGAAGGAAACTTACATTTTAACCTGGAAACCCTTCATATTTTAAAGTTGTCTTCTGGGTAGAAATTGAGCTATGTCCCCCCTCTGTAGTGCTGGAATTCTATTTCTAATGATATAATAAAATTGTAAGGATGTTGTCACGCTGCAGTTTGGCAAGTTCTAAAGGGGTGGGGAAGGGGATTTGCTGAGGTGTAAAGAGAAGGTGGTAGCTGGGGTTGGCGAGCAAAGCGAGCAGGAAAGGTGGCCCTTACTTTTGCAGTAGTAGTAGATCATGTGATCTTTTCCGTGTGGTCATGTGATCTTTTTCACGTAGCCTTTGGCTTATATGCCATTAAGCTCTTTGGGTCAAGAGCCTTCCCTATCGTACTTAGTAGTGCACCATACATTGATGGTTGTAACAGCAGAACAACAGGCTTTTTAGGGTTGTAGCACCTGTCCTTTCGAATGCCTTCCCCAGCGTTAGGCACCGACTCTGCTGTATTTTCAGTACCTGCTTGAAGAACTTTTTCACACAGCCTTTCATTAAGTTGAAATTGTTCTCAGTCTGCATCTGCACTGGAATTGTTTTAAATATGTTCGTATTATTACCACATGCCATCTGCTGCCCCGGGCTCCTTTGGGAAGAAGGGCAGGATATAAATTTAATGATAATGAAATAAGCAGTAGGGTTTTCCTTTGATACACGGTGCCCTTGGATGTAGAGTTAAAGCATACCAGTTTCTGTAGCTTAAACGGGGAGTAAAATGACCTCCCAGCTTTGGTTCTCTTCCCCCCAGAGGATGTGGTAGACATTTATTTTTCTGCAGACTGCTCAAGCAAGCTGGTGAGACTTCAGCCTTCAGAGATAACAGTTAAAGCTTATCACTGTTTTCCATCTTTCTCGCTGTTTGCTCTATCTTTCATGTGTGTCTTCTTTTCTAGGTACCGGGGATTAATTCTTGTGTTGACGTTCCTGTGTTATACCACTTTCCATCTCTCGCGGAAGCCCATTAGTATAGTAAAGGTACGTAGCATCGGTCCCCAGGGGTGAGGGGCTATCTTTCATAGCTGTCAACTTACAGATTTGAAAATAGGGACCAGCAGCCTCAAAAATAAGGGATCAGCAGCCAAAATAAGGGATCAACAATTACCTTGGTAACATACATATTTTGTTGCGTGCAAATGGCTTTACATACCTAATAGGTCCATAAATTACCATATAGCATATATTCAACACAAAAAACAGCAACAATTTGTTGTTGACAAAGCACAGCTGGACACAGAAAGGGCTCCATTACCTTCAGTAGCTTATTTAAGGGACATCATCAATAAGGGACAGCAGCGGGACATGGCACCGGGATAAGGGACTGTCCCGCCAAATAAGGGACGCTTGACAGCTATGTATCTTTGGACACAAGGTGGGGCATGCAATCCTATACAGGTGTCCCTGGGAAGAAGCCCCATTGAATTTTAGTGAGATCCACTTCCAAGTAAACATTCACTGGCTTCAGCTGTAAGAAGGCATATTTGAACTCTTCCCCTTCCTCCACTTCCCTCCTGTTCCTCTGGTGTATCCCCGTAATGTTTTCTAGATTGTAAGCCCCTGGGGGCAGGGACCTGTTGTCTTGTGCCCTTTAAAATTGCATCCATGCTGATGGTGCTATATGAAACCAGCATGCCTGAGAACCTGGCGTATGGCCTGTCCCTTTTTATATACTTGTTTTTATTAGTTTCCCAGATTTTAACAAGTCAATCCAAATTATTTAAATGTAATACAATTTTTTAAAAAATAATAATTTGGTTTCCCGCTCCTGCTACAAGCATATGCCCATTGCTTCCTGATGTTGCCACTTCATTCTTCTTCTTTAATTGCCTTCTCATCCTTCTATTAATTTTAATCCGTTTTCATAGCTGGCCTTTCTTGTTTCCTTGCAACCAGCACCTTTGTTGTTTGCCAGATGTATAAAAATACATTTTCACATGTGTATCCCTTCCGGCACTCTGTGTGTAAAGATAATTTATTGGGTGTGTGGCCTGTCCCAAGGGTGCCAAGTTGAATAAAATATTGAGGGGAGGGGAAGCTAAGCCCACCCCACATAATCACAAGATGCGTACATGCTGTTTGAATGGCACTGCCCCCTCAAATATTTTATTGGGGGTCCAAAGGAACCACAGCCCCTAGGAGTTGGCTCCCATTTCCTGTCATGAGTGGGGTTTCATTCCCTTTGAAGGAACAGGTTCAGAGTACATTTCCGAGCACAATTCAAAGTCTTGGTGCTGACCTTTAAAGCCCTAAATGGCCTCGATCCTGAAGGAGCGTCTCCACCCTCATTGTTCAGCCCAGACACTGAGGTCCTGCTCCGAGGGCCTTCTGGCGGTTCCCTCATTGCGAGAAGTGAGGTTACAGGGAACCAGGCAGAGGGCCTTCTCGGTAGTGGCGCCTGCCCTGTGGAACGCCCTCCCTTCACATGTGAAGGAAATAAGCAGCTATCCTATCTTTAAAAGACATCTGAAGGCAGCCCTGTTTAGGGAAGTTTTTAATATTTAATGCTGTATTGTTTTTAATACTTGATTGGGAGCTGTCCAGAGTGGCTGGGGAAATTCAGCCAGATGGGTGGAGTATAAATAATAAATAAATTTAAAAGAGAGTCTCTGCGACCTCCTGGATTCCAACTTGCCACTAGAATCTCGAGTAGGTAGGCTTTTGTGGGTAGGAGTACTTAAGCCCAGTTTAGGCTGCTTAGCTAGGGCCATTCCTGGCCTCAATTGTCCGGTGACCTCCCATCTGACTACTGCAATGGGCAGGGCTGCCCTTGAAGACTTTCTGGAGGCTATAGCTAGTGCAGCATGGCTTTATGGCGATTTTCAATTGTTCCATTTCCTGCCGATTGTTTCTATGTACGCCTCTTAGAAATGTGAACCGTTAGGCGGTATAGAAATGTCTTAAGTAAGTATGTGACTGCTGGGCTGGTTAGCGGGGCAGCCCGATGGGGCCATGTGTTGCTCTGCCCTGGCTGTCAGTGAGCTACCAGACCAAATTCAAGGCATTGGTGCTAGTCTTTAAAGCCCTTAATGGCCTGGGACCAAGGACCTAAAAGTGTGCCATCCCCACTATTCGCAACCCCTATGTTTGGCAAGTGAAACCTTGTTGGCAGTGCCACCACCGGAGGCTGCCCAGTTGGCATTGACCCACGACAGGGCCTTTTCAGTGGTGGCTCCCTATTTCTGGAATGTTCCCCTCAGTGAGGTGCATCTGTCTCCCTCATTATTGACTTCCAGGAGATATTTTAAAACATCCCTATATACCCAGGCATTTGGTGGCTGAAGCATGCTGCTCCTGGCAGCCCCAAAATCACCTGTGGAGAGAATGCTTTGAAACTGTGTTTGTGGTTGTTTTAAATTCATAGAATTGTAGAGTTGGAAGGGACCACAAGTATTGCCAGGTCCAACCCCCCTGCAATGCAGAAATATTTTGCCCAATGTTTTTCTCACCCTGGGCTCTTTGGGGAGGGTGTAAATTTAATGAATGAATAAAGAATCTTTGACTCATTTGCCTGTTCTCTGTGTGTGTTTCTCCCCCAGAGTGAACTGCATTATAACTGTTCTTCGCGGGGACCCAATCCGCACAATGAATCAAACAGCACTACGTGGTGTGACTGGAAGCCTTTTGGTAAGGCTGCATTGGTTTTCTGCTGTATCTTTCCCCAGAAGAGCAAACGTACACCCTCTCTTGGCCTTCATAAAGTGATGGAGGACAGGACAAAATTGTGTAGCATACAGCGCTGTAAGGTAGGGAAGGACCATAGGTCCATGGCAGAGCAATTGCTTTGCAGGTAAAGGGTCGCGGGGTCAGTTCCTGACACCTCCAGGTAGGACTGGCAAAGCTTCGAGAGTCAGTGTAGTACAGACAGTAATCAGCTCAGTGGACCGAAGGTCTGAGCTTGGTAGAAAACAACTTTCTGTGTTGGTGGATATGGAAAAGCTATTTGTGACTTCCGCAACTTGGACATGTGGCTTTCAGAGTTGTCGCCTGGAAAACAGCAGGAGTGTTGTTCCTTCTTTAACCCTCCTGCTTTCCACAGACGCTTGAGTTGTGGGCTGTATCCAGAGTCCTTTTCCTGGAAACCTCAGGTGACTAGGCAGCCTTTATGGCCAATTTAGGCTCTCTGATCTCAACTGATTCGTATTCAATAACCGGAACGGGATGCCTCGAGGGCCAACAGTTTATTCTGATGTGATTAGCAACCTTGGCGTATCTTATCTGCGTTTGTTTGCAATGTCGTTGTGGAGCCTCATTAGCAGATTGGTTGCAGTTTGGTTTCCACTGTGCAGTCAGGCTTTCCACAGATATATTTCTACAGTGCAATTTCAGGGTAAACTGTACCTTTACAGAGCTGCTTAGGCAAAAAGACACAGGTCCCCGTCTGCAAGGAGCTTACAGCTTGGAATAGGCAATGGGTGAAAGAGCGGTGGGAGGGAGGGAGGGTTAAGGAAACTGCCTTAAGCTGTCTTTCACGATGTGCCCATTTGACCCAGTGCTGTCCATTATTATTATTTCTTAAATTTATATACTGCCTGACTGACAGTGGCTCTCAGGCCGATTTGAAGTTTAACATTAAAGACTATCAAAAAGACCGGCAGAGAGGAACTGAGAGAGAATTGAGAGCCTTGGACGTGAGATCGCCAGGCTAAACAGAATATCGGGACTGAGATTTTGTTGTTGGGGACTGAAACCGGGAAAAGGGTGGGTGGAGTTTGGGAATCCAAAGGGTATATAAATATAGTTTGTTTTATTTTTATTTTTATTTTGTTTTGCTATTGGTATGGAAAGGGGGAAAGACGTGGAAGGGAAACTCTTGGTCGACCTTAGGAAAATGATGGGTAAAATTGAATAAGTTGAAATTGTTTTATTTTTAAAATGGCCTAAATTAAATGAAAATAAAGTGAGTAAATATAAATCAAGGAAATGGAAGAAAGAAGAAAAGTTAATTAATAAAATGATAGAATAAATTAAATTAAGTTAAATGGGAGAAGTAGATCAAGGATTTGTTGAACCAACAATTTAAACTGGAATACAGGAAGGGGAGGTGTGAGGAGGTCTGAGAAATAGGGTAAAAGAGAAAAAGTATATGAACAATCAGGTGTTTTTAATTGTTCTTTTTTATGTTTTCGATTTTTGTATTTTTCTTGTTTTTTCTTTGTTTATCTCTGTGCTTGTTGTTATATGTTTTGTTCTTTATGAAAATGCTAATAAATATTCATTTTAAAAAAAAGACAGTGGCTCTCAGGCCAAGGTCTTTCGCAGCACCGGGAGATTTTCTGGATGCAAAGCATGTGCTCGTAAGTGCAGGCAAATGCAGTCAAGTGTGCGTCCAGGTTATACTGAGAATGCGGAATTAAAAAGGCATACAAACAGCCACGTGGACAAGGCGCATTTTGAAGGAGGGGAGAAAGGTGGAAGAGAAGTTCCATTTATAGGATGCAGCAAGGAGAATGGGCTGCAAGGGAGGCTCGACTATACAACAGCCCTGCGAGGGAGGCTCCCCGTGTTCCCATTATGCAGCCACAACCTTGATGCATGCATGGCTGCATTTGCCTGCACTTAAGAGCACACACGGTTTGCATCCAGAAAAGAAATGGAGAGGTGGAACACACTCGTGTTGACGTTTTAAAGAAGCCTGAGCTATAGCCCTGCTGGGGACACGGGTGGTGCTGTGGGTTAAACCATAGAGCCTAGGACTTGCCGATCAGAAGGTCGGCGGTTCGAATCCCCGCGACGGGGTGAGCTCCCATTGCTCAGTCCCTGCTCCTGCCAACCTAGCAGTTTGAAAGCACGTCAAAGTGCAAGTAGATAAATAGGTACCATTCTGGCGGGAAGGTAAACGGTGTTTCCGTGCACTGCTCTGGTTCGCCAGAAGCGGCTTAGTCATGCTAGCCACATGACCCAGAAGCTGTAAGCCGGCTCCCTCGGCCAGTAAAGCGAGATGAGTGCTGCAACCCCAGAGTCGGCCATGACTGGACCTAATGGTCGGGCGTCCCTTTACCTTTACCTTTACCTTATAGCCCTGCTGGGACTGTACCACTTCAGAGTGCAACTAAGAGAACAGTACACAGGAGTTGACCTGGAAACCTTGAAAGTAGGAAATTCGGAGACTTCCGGTCGGTGCCAGCGCTTAATGGCGGTCCTAGCTCCGAGCTCCGGAGAAGGACTGCTTCGCAAGTTCGGGTCTTACCCGCTACGGCAAGCGGGGGACCCCTAAAATCCCAGGCGCAGAAGCCTGAGAACAAGGAGACTCGGTGGGCACCTTTGCGCCCCCCGGTACCGTGAAAGAGCCTTTTTAAAGGCTACGGATCGACATCGGGAGTGAGCGCGGTGCTGAGAGTCGCTACCCAGCCTGCGAAGTGAAGCCGCGTCGCCATAAGCGGAGAGCGCCGATTCCTTCCTGAAAAGAAATTCGGACTGATTCCCCGTGAGTAAGAACTGAAAAATAACTGGGACTCTTTTACTTTTAAAAATTGGGCTAAAAACGGGGGAGATTTAAACAAAGGAAGTCTGCCTCCCCCCGACTGCATGAAAGCGAAAGCAACGGAACTTTAAACCTGCATCCGTTTAAATCTGTCCTTTGATCAGCTAAACCGGACATTTAAACCTTTGATCTCCCCTCTAGCAAGCAGGGCAGAGGGGAGGCGAATCTGACCATTAACTGCATGACTTATTTGGAGGAAAAAAACATCTGCTGTCTCATCTGTTGGATTGTACGAAACGGTCTGCCTTCTTAGTACACTGAACTGACTTTTCCCTGTGAAGTGATACTTTGATACAAAGTTTTTACACTGCCTGACTATTGTATATCACAAGAAGAAACAGTATAAATTGGGCAACTGTGGCAATTTGATTTAGTAACATTGGCTTGGACTGTGTTAATTTCCCCTTTTTCTCACTTTTTGGACTGTCTCCTTTGTTTTGGTACTTGGAAATTTTGTTCTATGGCCATTTTGATTTGCTCCCTCTAGAGGATAAAGTAAAGTTCGGCACGGCTTAAGATAGTGGAATTTTCCAAGGGAGAACAAATCCCGTGGGAATTGACCTTGACATGAGTGGCCCACAAGAAGAGATAGTGACAAGAGCCAAGATCAAGCAACAACAGCAACAACAACAGCTGCAGCTGCAACAGGCAAAGAAAAGAGGTTCAATTTCAGGCGCAACAGCCGGATCAGCAGGAACAACAGGTCAAGACAAAGGAGCAGCCGTCTCTATGGAAGCTGTGACAGAGGCCTTGCTCAAGATAAACCAAACCCTGGAGTCTTTGACAAAACAGACTTCAGAGAACACACAAAAATTAACAGAAATATCAGCAAGATTGAATCAGAATACAGAATCTATAAATAGATTGGTAGAGGAGAACGCCACCACGCGCCAAATTGCCGAGGAGGCCAAAGCCACTGCCGGAGAGACACAGGAGAAGCTAGAGCCCCTTGCCAAGAAGGTCTATGAGCATGATGCAACATTGGCCTTGTGGGACTTACAGAGGAAAGAGAGAAACTTAAAATTAAGACTGATTCCGGAGAACGAAAGAGACAGCCTTGTGGAATACTTGACACGGGAGTTTGTGGATTGTTGGGACCTTGAGGAAGACGAATTTAAAATTACGACTGCCTTCAGATTGGGTAAAAAGCAAGATAGAAAGACACCGAGAGACTGTTTGATTACACTCAGATCCAAGGAGGAAAGAGACAAAATATTAGGATTACACTTCGAAAAGGCCCTGCAAATTGGAAACTCAGCTGTACAGATCTTTAAAGACATCCCAAAATACATTCTGGATTTAAGAAACTTTTACAAGGACCTGGTTCTCTTGCTAAAGAAGAATACTATTCGCTTTAGGTGGGAGTTCCCACAAGGACTGTCATTTGACTACAAGGCAAAGAAAGTGAAAATAAAGACAATTCAAGACAAAGACAAATTTTTGGCAAGATACCAGGAGGATTTACAGAAGGGGACTGTGGACGTACTTGCAGAACAGAGGAGAGCATTGGACATCTTGAATCTCTTGCCTGGACAAAAATCATTACCATCAGAAGAAGAGCAACAACTTGGAGCTGTCGGAGGAGTCTTAAGAAAATAACAAGATGGCTCTGCAATTCCTTAGTTGGAATTGTAATGGGCTCAATGGGCCTTTGAAGAGAAGACAAGTATTTCATATATTGAATAAAGAACAATTGGACTTGATATGCTTACAAGAAACCCACATAACCAGAGCCCATAGGAGATTACTTTCAAATAAAAGGCTAGGACAAGAATTTATTTCATCAGATAAAGTTAAGAAGAGAGGAGTTGTAATATATGTGAAGGAGAAATGGGCTCCAAAAATGATATTCAAAGATGAACAAGGGAGATATCTGGCTGTGGAGATACAAGTACATGGAGAAAAATTCTTAGTTGTTGGAATTTATGCACCAAATGAAGGCAAATCTGACTTCTTTAAGAGACTTCATGAAACCTTGACGGACTATTTGGATTATAATATGATAATCATGGGAGACATGAATGGCGTGGTCTCCACTAATATGGACAGGGCACAAAGACTAACAGTCACTAAAGAAGGGAGACTCCCTAAGACTTTTTTCGAAATGACAGAAAATATGGACTTGATAGACATTTGGAGAACAAGGAACCCTCTGGAGAGAGAGGGAACCTTTTTCTCCCAAGCAATGATGACCTGGACCAGAATTGACCAAATTTGGGTTACTAGTGGACTGGCTCCAAAGATTAAGAAAGTGGAAATCTGTCCAAAAACTTGCTCCGACCATAACGCCGTGAAGATGGAGATGAAACCCACAATATCTGGTCAATTTAGATGGAGAATGAATGACACCCTCTTTCGAGATAAGGAGATTCTCACGAAGGCCCAAAAGACCCTAAAAGACTATTTTGAAATAAATTTGAGGACCGACGTCGAGAAAAGAGTGATCTGGGATGCAAGTAAAGCGGTTATGAGAGGACTTTTGATTCAACAAAACTCAATAAAGAGGAAAAAACAAAATGAGAAAAAAGAGAAGATCTTGGAAATGATAAAAGAAGGAGAGAGGAAATTAAGAACAAAACCAAAGTCTCAGGACATTTTAAGAGAGATCAAGTTATATCAAACCCAATATATGGAATTGATGAACCAAGAGATTGAATGGAAGATAAAGCAAATGAAGCAAAAAACTTTTGAATCAGCAAATAAATGTGGTAAACTTTTGGCTTGGCAATTGAAGAAAAGGCAGAAACTAAATACAGTTACAAGCCTAGAGGTGGATGGAAAGAACATATCTAAACCCAATGAAATTAGAAATTGCTTTTTAAGTTATTTCAAAAAACTTTATACTCAAGGCCCGCAAAATGAAGAAGATATAGACAAATTCCTTGGAAGATATGGATTACAAAACATCTCTCAGCAAAGTAAGATGGACTTGAACCAGAGAATCTCAGAACAAGAGATAGAGGCTGCCATTCAGAATATGCAACTGGGCAAATCTCCGGGACCAGATGGATTGACTTCTAGATACTACAAATCGCTGAAGGAATGGTTGATTCAACCATTAAGAGAAGTTTGTAATGAGATCCTTGAAGGAAAAAGGGCACCTGAATCGTGGAAAGAGGCTTACATTTCACTTATACCAAAGTCAGAGACTGAAAAGACCCAACTCAAGAACTACCGCCCAATATCATTGCTCAATGTGGATTACAAAATTTTTGCAGACATTTTGGCAAAAAGACTTAAAAGAGTTTTGATGGAGATGATTCATAAGGACCAAGCAGGCTTTCTCCCTAAAAGACACCTGGCGGACAATGTAAGGAATGTTATAGACATTCTGGAAAAGCTAGAGGTGAATATAAACACTAAAGCAGTATTGATATTTGTAGACGCGGAGAAAGCCTTTGACAATATTTCTTGGAGTTTTATGAAGAAGAATCTGCATAGGATGGGGGTAGGTCCGGGTTTTGAGAATGGTATGGCTGCAATATACTCTGAACAAAAGGCCAAACTGATTGTAAATAATGTGGTGACTGAGGAGCTTAAGATAGAAAAAGGAACACGACAGGGGTGCCCGATCTCCCCATTACTTTTTATTACAGTTCTGGAGGTCTTGCTGAATATGATAAGAAATGACCAGCAGGTTAAAGGTGTGCAGGTCGGAGCTAAACATTACAAATTAAGAGCGTTCGCAGATGACTTAGTATTGACTTTGCAAGAGCCAAACACTAGTACGAAAAAGGTATTAGAAATAATACAACAGTTTGGCCAGGTAGCTGGATTTAAGTTGAACAAGCTAAAAACCAAAGTTTTAGGGAAAAACCTAACAGATATGGAAAAGGAGAAATTTCAAGAGGAAACAGGTTTGACTGTGGTCAAAAAGGTCAAATATCTAGGGGTTTATCTAACATCCAAGAATCAGAATTTGTATAAGGACAACTATGAGAAATGTTGGTCAGAAATCAAAAAAGACTTAGAAATATGGTCAAATTTGAAACTGTCAATGTTAGGCCGAATTGCAGTAATTAAAATGAATGTATTGCCTAGAATGCTATTTTTGTTTCAGACCTTGCAGATTATTGACAAGATGGAATGTTTTAAGAGGTGGCATAAAGATATTTCGAAATTTGTCTGGCAGGGCAAAAAGCCCCGAATTAAATTTAAAATACTGACAGATGCTAAAGAAAGAGGGGGTTTTGCCCTGCCGGACCTAAAATTGTACTATGAGGCAGCAGCTTTTTGCTGGCTCAAAGAATGGATGCTCCTCGAGAATACAGACATTTTGGATCTGGAAGGTTTCAACAATGCTTTTGGTTGGCATGCATATCTTTGGTATGATAAAGTTAACAGTGCCTTCAAAAATCACATTGTTAGAAAAGCATTGTTTAATGTTTGGATAAGATATAAAGATCTATTGGAAAATAAAACCCCTAGATGGGTGTCACCAGTGGAGGCTAATGCTGTGAAAAAACTCAATATGGAGGTCGGATGGCCGAAGTATTGGGAAATCTTAGAACAGGATGGAGATAAGTTTAAATTACAAAGCCAGGAAAAATTGAAACATAAAGTGGAAAATTGGTTTCAATACCGTCAAATAATGGAATTTTTTAAACAGGACAGGAAAGTCGGCTTCCAGGTGGAAAAATCAAAATTAGAAACCGAATTGCTAGAACCTACCACTAAGAATTTATCTAGAATGTATAACTTGTTGCTGAAGTGGAATACAGAGGAGGAAACAGTCAAATCAGCCATGATTAAGTGGGCACAGGATGTTGGTCATAACATTATGTCAGATGACTGGGAATGGTTATGGAACACCGGTATCAAATTTACGGCATGTAATGCCTTAAAGGAAAACATTATGAAAATGGTATACAGGTGGTACATGACCCCAGTCAAGCTGGCAAAAATTTATCATTTGCCCGATAACAAATGTTGGAAATGCAAAGAGACTGAAGGTACCTTCTACCACCTTTGGTGGACATGCCCGAAGATTAAGGCTTTCTGGGAAATGATTTATAATGAAATGAAAAAGGTACTTAAATGTACTTTTCCTAAAAAACCAGAGGCCTTTCTCTTGGGCATTGTCGGCCAATTGGTGCCAAAGAAGGACAGAGCTTTTTTCATGTACGCTACAACAGCAGCAAGAATACTCATCGCAAAGTATTGGAAGACACAAGATCTACCCACTCTGGAAGAATGGCAGATGAAAGTGATGGACTATATGACATTGGCAGAGATGACAGGCAGAATCCGTGATCAAGGAAAAGAGACAGCGGAAGAAGAATGGAGAAAATTCAAAAGATATCTTAAGGACTATTATAAACTTAATGAATGTTAGAGTGTTTTGGTTCTTAGGAACAAAGGGATACAGTGACATAAGGTTAGAATATAGAGATGACTAAGATGATTAAGGTTGGAAAGTAACAATTGGGAGTTGCTATAAAATTATGGACATTGGGATGCAGAAAGGGGGGGTATGGGGAAGTCTTAGAAAAGAGGTTTATGAAAATATGTTATGAAATTATACGTGTATGTTTGTTTTCTTAAGTGTTTGTTTGTTTTTTTAAAAATTTCGTAAAACCAATAAAAATTTTATAAAAAAAAAAAATGAAAGTAGGAAATTCGTAAAACCAAAACAGACAAAATGTGTGATATTCTGCTCCAAAATTTTGTGTGGCTGATCAGCAGCCAGAAACTGCTCTTCCCTGCTCACTGCAAAAATGAAAAGAAAAGTGGGGGGAGCCAGCTGCCTCAATACAGGAACCTGCGTGAGCTTGATATTTCTTTTGCCCAGTGGGGTACGGCTGCCCCTGAACGTAACCCATACTGTTGCTTCTTCCAGATCAGGACAACTACAAAGAACTCTTTGGAGCCCTGGATAATGCGTTCCTTGTTGCCTACGCTATAGGAATGTACATCAGGTATATATTCAGAATGCAGGAAGGAAAGAAATGACACATTTACTTGTTTATTTCATTTATATACCACCTTGATCTTCCAAGGAGCTCAAGGGGGTGTACATGGGTCTCCTTCTCCCTATTTCACCCTCACAACAACTCTTTGAGGTAGGTTAGGCCAAGAAATGGTGACAGGCCCAAGGTTGCCCAGTGAGATTCATGGCTGAGTGGGGAATCGAACCCTGATCTCCCAACACTCTAACAACCATTACTCCACCCTGGATCTCTAGTGTGCACTGAGTTTGTATAGGTCTACAGTTGAAGTCAGAGGGACGCGGGTGGCGCTGTGGGTTAAACCACAGAGCCTAGGACTTGCCAATCAGAAGGTCGGCGGTTCGAATCCCCGCAACAGGGTGAGCTCCCATTGCTCAGTCCCTGCTCCTGCCCACCTAGCAGTTCGAAAGCACGTCAAAGTGCAAGTAGATAAATAGGTACCGCTCCAGCAGGAAGGTAAACGGTGTTTCCGTGCGCTGCTCTGGTTCACCAGAAGCGGCTTAGTCATGCTGGCCACATGACTCGGAAGCTGTACGCCGGCTCCCTCAGCCAATAAAGCGAGATGAGCGCCACAACCCCAGAGTCGGCCACAACTGGACCTAATGGTCAGGGGTCCCTTTACCTTACAGTTAAAGTCATAAGCATGCCTGCTTAAAAGGCTCTGTTGGTTCCATAGGACGCATTCCTTAATGCTGCAATCTTGTGAACATTTAATAGGGAGTGATTCCCACGGAACACAGTGGGATTCAGGCCCCATCTACACTGTGCATTTAATGCAGTATCATGCCGCTATAAAGAACCATGGATTCCCCCAAAGAATCTTGGGAACTGTAGTTTGTTAAGGGCAATGGGAATTGTTAGGAGACATGTGTCCTACCCCCAGGGGGGGAATAAGAATCAGATCTAGCAAGGCAATCCTTGTGATCTTAATTTCACCACCTCCTTCAGTGGCATTTGCAATTTAGATTTGGTCTTGGTTTACCTACACCACAGGACAGGTGGGGGACCTTTTTCCTTAGCCCAAGGGGCCACATTCTAGTGGCGGGCAGTGCCAAAGACAAAAGCGTGCTGAGCAATGAACGTTGACCTTTGCTACAGTAGGTTAGTTTTTACAAACATCCAGAGTTCTCTCTCCTCTCTCCTGGCAAGCTGGAAGTATGGTCAGAGTTCAAGGACATAGTCCAGCCAGGCAAAAAAATAACCACTCAAGGAGAATGCAAAGCAGGGCTAGTGGTTTGGGAGGGGGCGTAATCTGATGAGATCCCCAAGGGCCAGGCAGATAAGCCCAAGGGCCGGATATGGCCCCAGCCTGTTTCTCATCCACAGGCCCTGCCTGTGATCAACCACTGGCTTATGGACTTCAGTATCTCGGTTGTTGTTAAAAGGTCTCAAACAACCCAAGAGGTGCTCTTAGGACAAATCCATAAGATTTGATTACTTTGGCATGGCATGGCAGTTGCCAGCCGCACCGACAGCAATCAGCTCACCTCTTAAACCACGCAGGAAACCGATCAGAGATATAGAATTCCCATAAACATGGTCATAACTGCAGGCAGATAAGAAATCTGCTAATGGAGGGCTTGAGACGTCAACAGGACTCTTGTCCACATGATGGATCCTGTTTGCTCTCTTGTCTCCTAAGTAGTTATTAAACAGTTCCATGGGTTATTTCCAGGGCTGTGTATACGCCATTTTTATCACCACAGGCCAGCTTAATTGACCAGGCCAGGGCATTACAAAATTTGTGTCCTTCCTCAAAGACAAAGGGTGTCACAACCACAATGCAGCCACGATGGCTTCTGTCGGTGTGGAAAATGCGACATGGGAAATAGCTGTGTTGTTGACGATGGTTTTCCAGAAGATTGTGGGAAGAAGCAACACCAGCTTCCGTTACTACCGCAGTTACTCCTTTAATTTAAGCAGCCCTAAGCTGTTTCCACATTCATTTCTGGTTGGGCACTGATCCTTGAGAAGTGGCTGTTGTGTTTCATGCGCTCTTCCTTCCTGTCTCCCACAGTGGGGTCTTCGGCGAGCGCCTCCCATTGCGCTACTATCTGTCTGGAGGAATGTTGCTGAGCGGGTTGTTCACTGCCTTATTTGGACTGGGCTACTACTGGAACATCCATGAACTCTGGTATTTTGTTCTCGTACAGGTACAGACATTCATCACGCTTGCCAACTAAGTTCTCTAGATCTGTTTTCTTTTCCTACTATGGGGTCTCTGAGCAGGTCTTGTATCATCTGTTATGCCCCAGAGGTGGGTCTCTCAAGGAGCTAGGGTCCAAGGCCCAGGAGGCCTGCTCTTATTTGCTTCTATCAGGGGTTCTTCTAGACCAGCTGTTTTTGAACTACAACTCCCATCAGCCCTAGCTAGCAGGACCAGTGGTCAGGGATGATGGGAACTGTAGTCCCAAAACAGCTGCAGACCCAAGTTTGGGAAACCCTAGGCTAGATGGCTGACTGTGATTCTGTGGGTCTTTCCAGTTCACACAGATAGTGAGGAGGGTTTTTGGGGAAATCATCTTTCAGATAATGAGAGGAACATATCCGTAGGGCCAACATAGCTTTCTCTTGAAGCAGGTGGTAGGCAGATGGACCTGGCTGTCAGGCTGATGGATAGCCCATCTCCCAAGGTGGAACAACTCACAACATGAGGATCCATCTTGGTTCTGGGTTCCACATGAGTGGGAAGAGTGTCAGGAGTTCAGCCTACACTCGAGTAGGACCCTGACAGAGTCACATGCCCAACTGGCATGTTCCCTCCCTCTTGGTCGATAGTTCGGGAGCTTCATAAGCTTTCTTTAGCCCGCACATCATAGCAACCGATGCCAACCGACACCTGCACACTTAGGGATCCGCAGAGTTTGCACAGTCACGTAACAGACCTCAGCAACTCAGCATTTTGGCTAATCTAAGTTTATTTACATACATACACACACGGAGCACTGCAACATGGCTCCCTCTCTCTCAAGCATCAGACAGCAAAGAGAAAAAGAACAAAGGACAATAGTCCCACTTCACTGAACACAGTAACACAAACATCCTGTCTCCGTCACTTCCCACTCTGTGGGGTCAAAACATATACCGTCATGTGAAAGACAACAATCCCATGACTGCAATCACGGATCAGGAATTCCAACAAAGAGAAGCCAACCACTGCCCCCCTGACAGCTGTCCCAAGTTCCCTGATACACTGGAATGTGTGCACCTTTGTGTATGGGTCCTAGTCTCCAGTTAAAGGACAGTAGGACAGGGACTTGATTCTTCCTGGGCCACTTCAGAACTGGCTTTGAAACCAATTGCAAAAAAAGAAGAAAGGATTTATTCTATGGATTTGAAAGCGTTGCTAGCCTGATTTAATATAAAGTGGCTTATTGCACACCCTCATCTGGGAAAGGGCCGTAGCTCAAGGACAGAGAATCGGCTTTGCATCAGAAGGTCACAGGTTCAATCCGCTGGAAAAGACCCCTGCCTGCAACCCTGGAGAGCAGCTGCCAGTCAGTGCAGGTGATACTAAATACACCAGAGGTTTGATTTCATGTAAGGTGGCTTCTAGGGCCCCTCTCATTAACTTTCTAAGTTAGATTGTGATTATCTTTTGCCTAGGTCAGCTTCCTCCTTTCCTCCTCCTCTTGTCAGCCCCACTGGCAAAAATAAATGGCAGTCTCCTTGGGGCAGGCACCTCTCTCCATCATAACCATGTGCACTGATGGAGCTGTATAAAGAATCAAGTACCTGTAGCCTTTATGCAGGACCTGGGTGCCAAGTTTCCCCCCTCTGACCTTCCTTGCTCAATGAACTTTTGAGTGAGTGGTTTGCCCCTCCTCTACTCCATTTGCTTCCTCATGGGAAAACGGTTTCTGATGCTCAGTTCTGTGGATCTCATAGTCACATGCACTGCAGTCTGGGCAAACAGAAACCTGATATATTTAGCCGTCGGAATAACTTAGAGAAAGATGCAGTATATTTTCCCATCCCAGCTGAGCCTGTCTGTCTGAGTGACACACACGGCAGTCAAATGAGAGGTTATTGTGTTTGATGACGCAGGAACTCCTGGATGTGGTGCTTCTGTTTCTGTCTGAACTTCTCAGCCCCACTCTTATGCATATTTCAAAATCGATGATTCAGTAAGTTTCCACCCAACCAGTATTACTTTTGTGACGGTCCTCACCGTTTCCAATATCTGAGTACTGTACTGGCACTTTATTACCTTAAAAGCGCTGCACCTAAGTACCCTGGCATTTTTGAGAGATACATTCATACCTTGGGTTACAGACGCTTCAGGCTGCGTTTTTTCAGGTTACGGACCGCCGAAACCCAGAAGTACCAGAACAGGTTACGTCCGGGTTTCGGCGGATACGCCGAAGCGCTGAATCGCAACTTGTGTGTGCACAGACATACCGCTGCAGGTTGCGGATGCTTCAGGTTGTGAACGTGCATCCCGCATGGATCACGTTCTCAACCTGAGTGTCCACTGTACTTTGCTTTCTGTTGTTGTTGTTGTTAACAACAACAACAACAGTAATAAAAATTTATACCCTGCCCATCTGCCTGAGTTTCCCCAGCCACTCTGGGCGGCTCCCAACAGAATATTAAAAACACAATAAAACATCAGACATTAAAAAACTTCCCTGTCGATGTATATTTCCCAGAGCAGTGTACTTACAATTAAAAACAACCCACATGCAATATGGAAAACACCAGTAGCACACTTGGAAATTAAAAATAAGAAAGAAACAGGCTGGGATATGACAAACAGCTGAGCTGAAACAGTTTGTAGTGAAGGCACAACAGCAAAGAAAGAAATACCTTAACTTGCTTCAAAAAGGAAACAGGAAGAGAGCCTTTAATTTTCATTGTTTCTGCTCATTGATCAGACGGTTGTTTGGAAATTATGTGGCAAACTTTCTTGTGAGAAAATACATATAGTGAATTGTCATGGGATGACTATGCCAAAGAAAGCAGATCAGGTAATAATAATAATAATAATAATAATAATAATAATAATAATAATAATAATAATAATATCCTATGAGCCTCTGATGGGAGAGAATTTCAGAGCTTTGGGGTATAACAGAGCATTTTCCTTGTGGATGTCACTCCAATTGCCATGTGAGATAGAATTTTAAGACCAGTCATCCCTGGAATATCTTAAATGTCAGGGGATTTACATCTGAAGAGCGTGAGTGCTTTTCAACTGATTGATTGCATACCAAGCATTTTCTTTAAGTTGTTGATCAAAGCATGATATAACATAGAATTTAATAAACGGATCCACACTGTGGTAATCATTTGTATATAAGACCCCCAAACTTCTTCAAACAGTAGCTTCAAAAATTAAGCTTGCGACTGTCCCCTTCAGTTTTGATCTCTGTCACTAAACTTTGTCCCCACAGCTCAATTAACTAAAGCTGTTGGTTTGACTCGAGCGATTCATTGATTAATTAACTTATGGAAAAATCCAATACAAGCATTAGTAAGCAATTTCTCGGAGTGATACCTGCGTCCTTATATAACTCCAGTGAATCATTCCATAATGAGCTCGTTTACACTGTTTTCTGGGCGTGGTCCTTTCTTTGCTGGCTATTAGCATAAAAAGCACAGCTGAAACCTGATCGGGAAATCAGGCCCACAGCCTGATGTTATTCCTTAAGCATTCCAAAGATTGCTTATGTTTTCAAGGACATCACATGTTTACCTGCTCTCAAATATTTGATTGCCACTTAAAAAACAACAACTTAATTTCTACTTTAAAAGCTTGCCTTGAGCAGGCTGTGCCATTGATACCAGGGCCAACCAATCATTGCTGAGCAGCCTTGAGAAGATTTTGCCATGAAGACTCAGGCCAACCAATCATCTCTGAGCTCGGGTGGTTTTGTGACAGGTCACAGGGGCTGGCCAATCAACATCTTGCACCTGAAAACCAGGATGGGTATCCCCTAAGCTTGAGCCAAGGGAAGAAAGTAGTTTCTTTGAGGGAAGAAAGCTTAACTCCTTAGCATCTCCACGTAGTGCTCAGAGAGAACTGTTCCTGAAACCCTAGAGAGCCGGTTGCGCAAGACGTCCCATTGTTCTTCCTTCCCAATTGAAACTGGCTCTGGGACAAGTCATGATAATCTCCTCCCACTCCTTCATGGATTGAACTTCACAACTGGTTTGGGTGGTAGCCCAGCCAGGTTTTGCTCACCGGGAAGTCTAGAATGAAGAGAAGCGAGATGCATCCCGGAAACACCCCCAAATTCGAGTTGACTCAGAAAACCAGGATCCCTGGCCTGCTTGCTTGGGAATGAGCAGTGAGGAAGACTTTGTCCCTGCAGCTCTTTTGGGGATGTGTACAATCAGTTGCCAGGGGACTGAGTTTAGCTGTCCTGATGGTCTTGGTGTAGGGCTAAACTAGATGAGGCACTGTAACACAATAATTGTGTGCATGGCTTTTTAAAACACATCACAGGTGGAAGAGGGGGGCAGGTTGGAATTGGACCATGGCTTAAGGGTACAGTGGTACCTTGGTTCTCAAACTTAATCCGTTCCAGAAGTCCAAGCCAAAGCAGCTCTGTGAGGGGAACAGGAGAACTCTCCTCACATTTCCCAGAATTTTTTGGGAGGAAGCCATTATTATTTAAAGCGGTATGATGCTGCTTTATATGCATAGTGCAGATGGGGCCCAGCATTAGATACAACCCATTAGTTACAACCCATTGTTTTTCTTATAATGATAAGGCATTGTGCATAATGCTAACTTTGACTTAACTAGCTGTGTTTTTTTCCTCTCCTGCTCCTTCCACCCACCCACTAGGTCCTCAATGGCTTGGCACAAACAACGGGATGGCCGTCTGTGGTGACGTGTGTTGGCAACTGGTTTGGAAAGGGGAAGTGAGTCTTGTTTCCTAATGCTGTATCTGTCAAACTGTGTCTTGTGGGTGGTTGTTTTGCTTTCAAGTGCCAATTGCTTAATCCTCATCCCAGGAGGAAGTACCAGATTTATTCCCTTGCCAAAATGGAAAATATCACCCTGCGCTGGAAAATGAGGGAGTGACCTGATTATGGCACCATTATGGGGCTTTTAAAAAAATCGCATATGCATGCCTGCCTTTTTGTTAGATGGTGTGTGTGTGTGTGTGTGTTTCAAAATAGCTTTTTGATGTACAGTGCGAACTTGGGTTGCGAATGTGATCCGTGCGGGATGCACATTCGCAACCCACATATTCCGCAACCTGCAGCAGCGCATCTGTGCACGCACGGGTTGTGATTCAGCACTTCAGCGCATGTGCAAAGCACGATTTGGCGCTTCTGTACATGTGCGACCACCACAACCTGGAAGTAACCCGTTCCGGTACTTCTGGGTTTCGGCGGTCTGTAACCCAAAAAAACGCAACCTGAAGCGTCTGTAACCAGAGGTATGACTGTACTCCATCCAGAGTAATGGGCCAGCATGAAAGTACAGTTAATAAACCAGTAATATAAAATCAGTGGCTCGGAGTATCTTCACAACAACCTTGTGAGTTGGCTAGGCTGAGCAATCACAACTTGCATGAAGCCAACCAGTGAGCTTCATGGCTGGGCAGAGATTTGAACCAGGATTGCCTGAATTCCAAATTTGGCAATCCTCTGCTCATTAAACAATTCTGGTATCAGGCCTGAGCTGTGGACAGCAGACAGAAGTGAGCCCAGGACCTGAGAAGTGGGAGCCATGGCTCACCCCAGTAGTCAGGACCAAAGGGCAAACAAGTAGGGTTGAGGGAGGAGCGACCATGAATCATGGTTTGCAATCAGTGGTCAAACCAGAATGAGAAACCATGGTTGAAGGTGGGTTTGCAGACCATGATTTGTGAATTCAGACATCATGCCAAACCATAGTTTATGTTATGGTAAACATGGTTTGGACACCATTTCTGAATTGAGCCTGAGGGTTTACAATTGGCGATAACAGTCTGAACGAGAAAGCATGGTTTAATATGGGTTTGCAAGCCATGCTTTGTGCTAGCTACGGTTGGGAATGTCGTCTTAGTGGACAAACCATAGCTAAAGGCACTGTTTCTCAAAAGGTTGCTGTGCCATGGAAGCAGGAGTGAACTTCTGAAGCTAAAAGCTGATAGGAGGGAAACTGTGGTTTGCCAGCTGCATGTTCAGAAGCTCAATCCATGGTTTTGGTTCTAAACTATGATCGGTGCAGACTTTGGACTTGTTGTCTGAACTGAACCGTGTCTTTTATATCTTACCAGACGAGGCTTTATCATGGGTATCTGGAATTCGCACACATCTGTCGGAAACATTTTAGGATCCCTGATTGCTGGCGCCTGGGTTTCAAATGCCTGGGGCCTGTCGTTCATCGTGCCTGGGATCATCATAGCCAGCATGGGCGTCATCTGCTTCTTGTTCCTCATTGAATGTGAGTGTACGCTGAGCCAAAATGTCTCCCTGCACACAAACACACTGGGCAAAATTGGAGGCACGTGGGTACAGGGACACAAACAAGAATGAAGTCTGATGCAGAATTGGCAGCAGCAGCAAAGACGCTCCCTTAAATCCAAGAGAGTTCAGGAAGTGTTGCCCTCTCTCTGATTTGACTTCATGATGACGACATTATATGATTATATCTCGTTGTTGTTAAGCCAACTCAGAGTGAGGGAAAAATGTTTTCTGCCCTCACTCTGGAGCCTGGTAGGTAAAACAACTAGTGCCTAGCAAGAGCCAGGACTCCCAGGAGTGTGACCTCCTGTCACCAGTCTCATAGAAGAGGAAGTGGAGACAGTAGCAGAAAAACATAAGGAGGGGCCAGCTTTGTGAAATATTTTTGTCTCCTCAGCCTCCATCCCGAGCACTGCATTTTGATGCAAAAAAAGTTCTGAAAATAATTTTTTGCTCGGCCCTATATGCACACCTACCTACTCTTGCTTTGAGAGTGTTTGGGTGCAAACACAAGGAAGTAATTTCTGCTTTTATAAAATCCACGATATTTACTTCTGACTAAAGTGGTGGCACTGTGGGTTAAACCACAGAGCCTAGGAGTTGCCAATCAGAAGGTCAGCAGTTTGAATCCCCGCGACAGGGTGAGCTCCTGTTGCTCGTTCCCTGCTCCTGCCAAGCTAGCAGTTTGAAAGCACGTCAAAGTGCAAGTAGATAAATAGGTACCGCTCTGGCGGGAAGGTAAACGGCATTTCCATGCGCTGCTCTGGTTCGCCAGAAGCGGCTTAGTCATGCTGGCCACATGACCCGGAAGCTGTACGCCGGCTCCCTCGGCCTATAAAGTGAGATGAGCGCAGCAACCCCAAGAGTCGGCCCCGACTGGACCTAATGGGGATGCAGTTTAAAAGCAATGCATGCTTAATATGAGCATATCTAGATAACATAGTTGTGGTAGGAAATAGCAATTCACCAAAGTACGGGGGTGGGGTGGGGGGAAGAGAAGCAAAGAGAAGGACCTGAATGCAAATGTCAGAATTGTCTCAAATAGCCTCATAAAAGCCAGAACAATCAAACGGAATATGCATGTGGTTTATTGGACCATGCAGTATTTAAAAGGCGCAATAGAAACCCAGAGCAGACTCACTGAGGCGGCAGTGAACTAGTCTGTGTCAAATAGGGGGGCATTGCTTTTGACCCATATAGGACTTGAGAAGGGGCACCCCTGAATTTCATTTCATCAGCGGTAGATGAGCAGATGTTGCCACCTAGTGTTAGAAAGCACTTTCAGCTGCTTTTTTTCTCTGCCCTGGCAGGGATGTGCTTTTCTTAGGGTGACCTCCTGCAAGAGAGGCTTTCTGTGCCTTCACAGAATAGGATGCTAGATTAGATGGACCACAGGTCTCATCCAGCCAGGCACTAATTACCTGATTTCCAAACTGGAATACATTTGATAAAACACGCACCCCGGTTGCTGCTGTCATCTCGCTCCGAATGAAAGGTGTGCTTTTGTAATACAGTCTCCTCTCCACTTCAGATCCCGAAGACGTTGACTGCAGCCCTCCTCTCCATCACGTAAGTTTTGCACATCCCCCCACCCACTCATGTTTCAATCCTATGCACATTTACCGGGGAGCAAGCACCATTCAATTTAATGAGACTTAGACTTTCCTCCACTAAGAGCAAACTGCTGTTTCTTCTTCCTTTCAGTATGGAGCATGATGTACTACTAGAGAAGGGAGGGAGGGAGAAGGAGGGCGAGAGAGTCGATCTCCTTTCTTCACGGCTTACTCACAGTGGACTAGCATCATGCACAGCTTTTATAATTTCAGATTTCAGCTTCTTGTTCATTGCTTCGGGAGCCCTTTGCTGAAAACTGTAGTAATCTGTGTAATGTTACGGTCCCCTTCTCTGCTTTCGGGTCAAACTCTGTGTTCTTTTTTGCCAAGAAAAAGTTTTTCCTCCCGTCTCTCCCTTTCCCCCCACTTTCGCTTATGGGGGTTGTTAATTACGTTGATTTTTTCAAGTTTTTAATTTTTTAAGGAGCAGACGTCTTGCTTCTAACAGTCTCCTTTTATAGAAGAGTTCAGCGCTGCCTCATCGGGGTTTGGGGGCATTTGCACCGGAGAATGGATTAGCCCTTTTGCGCAGAGGTCCTCCCTGCGTCTTTTTTTAAAAAAACGCTTTATCTTTGGTTTTTAGTTTTTGGGAGGCCTCTTTTTTGCTCTGCCTTAGGCTCAGCCCTTAGGATCCCCCCCCCTGAGGTTGGGGTGACTTACGCCTCGTCCCCCATTTCTCTCTCCATCATCGGGTCTGTCTTGGGTCTGTCTAGCAGGAGCGCAGATTCCCACCCAATCCTTTGGCTCGCTGCTCCAGAAGCCCCTCACTTGGTTTCCAACCCTCAGTATCTTGCACAGCCCTGCAGTCTCCCCTCTTTACCTCTCTGAACGTTGCTGACGGAGTCTGATGGAGCTGAGGCTCTCCCATCTTCCTTAATGAGCAACCAAAGTAAGCCAAGTCATTGGGCAGAACATTCCTGCATTGCAAGGTTGTTGGATTAGAATGACCCTCACGGTCCCTTCCAACTCTACAATGATTCTGTTCATTCATTCATTCCTTTATACCCCTCCCTTCCTCCCAAAGGGCTCAACTGGACATACCTTCCTCACATAGTTGGCAACTCTCTCCATGTTATAGTTGGGTCATTGAAGCATTCTCCCATCCACATGGGAGCTGCTCCTGCACATCTGAGACAAGACCTAACCGGCTCTCTTCTCCCCAGCTAACGGCTGCACATCGAGCTGCTGTTAAAGGGCTGGGGACTGAGCATGCTCAGTAGCCACTGAATGCTGACTGAGAAGGAATGGCACACCCTTCAAAAGGGCATGGCTGGCTAGAATGCTGGACAGGAGCAGCCAAGACAGCAACACTTTCCCCCACCCCATAAATTTATTTATTTGGTTTTTCAGATTAAAGTTTTACAATCACATATCCAACATACAACATGAAAACAAGATTCCAAAGGATCTTCTGGACTTTCCTCCTCCCCTTTGTGGGTCCTATTGTTAGTCATTTCCTCCCACATCTTTTAGGATGATCCAAATCTTTTACATCTACATTGTGTCCAAAATTCACCATAGACTACAAGTGATATTCCAATCCTACTAACGATTTTAACTGCTTAAAATGGTCTTTAAGATAAGTTATACATTTCCCCCATTCCTTGTTAAACTTTTGGTCTTCCTGATTTCTGATACTTCTGGTCAGTTTAGCCATTTCAGCATAGTCCATTAACTTCATCTGCCATTCTTCTCTGGCAGGGACATCATCTTCTTCCCATCTCTGGGCCAATAACATCTACGCAGTTGTGGTTGCATACGTAAACAGGATTTTCTGCTCCCTTGGATTTTGGCACCTAGAATTCCTAAAAGGAAGACTTCGGGGGTTTGTTTAAAGAAAAAGTTATTTTAAACATTTTGACGCAGCTCCCACTTGCCTCAGCCCAACCCCTGGTCATAACTGGGAAAGGAGAGGCCTGGCTTGGAAGGAAGTACCATATCTCAGGGGCAGAACATCTGCTATGTACACAGAAGACCACAGGTTCAATCCTTGGCATCTCTGGGGCTGTAGGGGCTGAGAGAGACCCCCATCGGAAGCCCCAGAGGGCTGCTGCCAGCCACTCTAGAGGAAGTAGAGCTGCATAGACCAGTGGTCCGACTCAATAAAAAGCAGCTGCTTCTGAGGGAAAGTTTGACAAATAGAAAGGTCATATCTCGATCCAAACTCCTGAGGTGTTTTTATTTGTTTGTGTCTCTCTCAGACTGCCGGTTTGGATGAGAAAGGTCTTGAGGCGGGCCACTCCATCAGCGACGGGAGCCTAAATATCTCCAGCAACAGCCGAGAAAACATTGTGGACATGTCGGAAGGTAGCAAAGAATCGACGGAAAACCGGGAAGCCATTAGTTTCATTGATGCTCTCCGGATACCTGTGAGTACGACCTCACAGGGGAGGGAGGGTGGGGTGAGTTGTAAGAGGCTAGTTGCAGTGGTAGAACTCCCTTTGTTCAGTTTACAGTGGTACCTCGGGTTAAGAACTTAAGTTAAGTCCGTTCTTAACCTGAAACTGTTCTTAACCTGAGGTGCCACTTTAGCTAATGGGGCCTCGCGCTGCCGCTGCGCCCCACTGCATGATTTCTGTTCTCATCCTGAAGCAAAGTTCTTAACCTGAGGTACTATTTCTGGGTTAGCGGAGTCTGTAACCTGAAACGTATGTAACCTGAGGTACCACTGTACTATATTTATATCCCAGGGTGGGGAGAGAAGACTGGAAATTGAAATTGACAGGTGTGCTGTTGTGTGGATCAGATTGGCAACTACGCACCTGTCAGCTACTGTTTAGTAAGAAGATATTCATTCATTCATTCATTCATTCATTCATACCCCACCCATCTGGCTGGGTTTCCCCACCACTCTGGGCAGCTCCCAACAGAATATTGAAAACACAATAGAACACCAAACATTAAAAACTTCCCTAAACAACATTCAGATGTCTTTTAAAAGTCAGGTAGTTGTTTATTTCCTTGACATCTGATGGGAGGGCGTTCCACATGGCGGGCGCCACTACCGAGAAGGCCCTCTGCCTGGTTCCCTGTAACTTCACTTCTCGCAGTGAGGGAACCACCAGAAGGCCTTGGTGCTGGACCTCAGTGTCTGGGCTGGACGATAGGGTGGAGATGCTCCTTCAGGTATACTGGGCCGAGGCTGACAAAAGGAGAACAGGAGATCGGATCATGAATTGACCTGTGCGTGGGGGTCCATAGGTATTTATCTAGGGGAGGGTAAAGTCAAGCCCTGAATGGAGCCTGGTTTCTCACAAAAATATATTTAAAACAAAATAGGAAGATGAATGCCTGCACATTCCCCCTTGTATTTCAAGTTCTGTGGGAATTGGTGGCTTGTGATTCAGGGGGGCAACATCCCCCTTCCCTCCCCCATGGACACCCATACCCCTGTGTCCTGTCTGTTTGGGGCCTTTGTCTTTGCAAAAACTGCCTTTTGTTATCTGCTAATGGTTTTTTCTTCCCCTCTCTCCTCTGCAGGGAGTGGTGGAGTTCTCCTTTTGCCTGCTGTTTGCAAAACTAGTCAGTTACACGTTCCTTTACTGGCTTCCCCTCTACATTGTGAATGTGGGTGAGTTGCAAGGAGCTTGTTATGGAGACTCCCAATTTGTGATCTGAGAACCTGCTTCAGGACATTTTGCTTGGTGGGATTTTCCAACGACTCTGAGCCTCCAAAAGGCTGGCTTAGGATCATGTCCTACATCACACCTAAAGATGGGTCTGTTTTTAAGAAGAAGAAAAACTTATTTATTTATTTATAAAGAATTCAGTGGGACCTCGTTTTATTTTATTCTACTTTATTGATTGAGTGAGAAAAAAATCATTTTATGCTCCCGTTTCAGCCCTAACAAGCGCTTCTGAGAAAAGAAAATAGGACGGAATTAAAACAAAAGAATTAAATAGCAGAGTTAAAACAAAAGACTAGAAGAGCAGAGCTAAAGGCTTCGTTCTCAAAGTACTGGCCCTATTTGGCACAATAATGGCTACACTGACTGGAAGTGTCTCTCTAGGATTTCAGATGTAGGAGATGCCAGGGACTTTTTGCATGCAAAACTTATCCTCTTCCATTGAGCTACATCTCCTGCCAACAAGCAGAGAACTGCTTCCAGCCAAGTCAGACCATTGATCTTATCTAACCCAGTTCTGTTGACTCTGACTGGCAGAAGCTGTGCAGGGTCAAATGCGGAGGGTCTTCCGCAACTGAGATCTCTTCAACTGGAGGTGTTGGTGATGGTGGAATGGAATGTGGATCCCTTTGCATGCGAACCCTGCACACCCCCATTTAATTCCATCACATTTTGATCCTCTCTGCTCACCCAGCCATTTCTCCTGTTCTTTTTGCAGCTCATTTCACCGCGAAAAAGGCAGGGGATATGTCCACCCTCTTTGACGTCGGCGGCATAGTTGGTTTGTTGCATCGATTTTCTTTTTAAAAAATTAATTTTAGTAGTGCAATTATATTTGTGTACCTAGATACCAAAACAAAACAAAATAAAACAAGATGAAGTCCGATTATCCAAAGCCAAAGGAAAATGAATATCCAGAACTAATAACAGACAAAGCAAATTTAACAAACTTCGCCAAAGTCAGATACGGCAACTGAAAATCATTGGGTTTCAAGGCATGGCAAATGGGTTTACATTATCCTGGAGCTCATTACTGCAGTAAATTATAAAAAGACTCATTTTTGTCTGCAAATTTATTTGGCTGAACGCTGGAAAAGTGCTTTGATGTTCACAGCGTGTTATTCTTTGGAGGAGAACTACCTGAAAATGGTTGACAGGTGGTATTTAACTCTGAGTAGGCTCGCTAAGATGTGTAAGACTGAATAAGATAAGTGCTGGAGATGCAAAGAGGTTGAAGGAACATTCTTTCATATGCGGTGGACTTCTAAAAGGGTAAAAGAGTATTGGGAAATGATACATAATGAATTGGGGGAAATGTTCAAAAGTACTCCCCCCCCCCAAAAAAAAAACAGAGTCCTTTCTGTTGGGGATAATTCAGACACAAATTCCCATGTGTCAAAAAAGGTTATTTATGTATGCCACTACTGTGGCACGTGTTGTTAGCTGAAAAATAGAAAATGAGTGAAGTCCCGACCAAAGAAGAGTAGCAACTTAAGCTGATGGAATATGTGCAGCTTGCAGACAACATATAGAATAAGAGAACAAGAAGAATATACATTTAGAGAAGATGGGAAAACGTTTATTGAATATATGAGAAATAACTCTGTACCGTTGAAAACGCTGGCAGTATTAAGATAAATTCAACAGTGTAAATAAATTTTGATGGATTTAATAATGGAATACTGAATGGTATAGTTTTTGTAAAATATGCAGGGATTTGTGATATGCAAAATGAATCATGGAAGGAGAAGAAGGGAAGTCATTGATATTTTAAGGATGTAAAAATGAGTACTTTAAATTGTAAAACAGAAAATCTGATATTTATTTGGCTTGCCTTTGAGTGAGTTCATGGTTCTCAGACCTGACATTCTCCACCCTTTGCCAACTTCCGAAAGTGAACTGTGACTTTTTTCCCCCTGCAGGAGGCATCCTGGCAGGTCTCATCTCTGACTACACAGGTGGCAGGGGCACGACATGCTGTACGATGCTCATTTTGGCTGTTCCCATGGTGAGTTTCCCTATTGCGCGCTTCAGCTTCAGAGGCAGCAAGGTGATAAACACCAGTTGTGTGTCCAGGCACTTTTAGGCAGTCACTATTTTTGGGTCACATACCCACAGCTTAGGGACGCGGGTGGCGCTGTGGGTTAAACCACAGAGCCTAGGACTTGTCGATCAGAAGGTCGGTGGTTCGAATCCCCGCAACAGGGTGAGCTCCCATTGCTCGGTCCCTGCTCCTGCCAACCTAGCAGTTCGAAAGCACATCAAAGTGCAAGTAGATAAATAGGTACCGCTCTGGCAGGAAGGTAAACGGCGTTTCTGTGCTCTGCTCTGGTTCGCCAGAAGCGGCTTAGTCATGCTGGCCACATGACCCGGAAGCTGTACGCCGGCTCCCTCGTCCACTAAAGCGAGATGAGCGCCGCAACCCCAGAGTCGGTCATGACTGGACCTAATGGTCAGGGGTCCCTTTACCTTTACCTTTACCCACAGCTTCAGGTTGTGCAATCACAGGTGGCTGGGAGGTCTTGCGCAACAAACCCACTTCCCCAAATGATTGGACCTTTTTTCAAGAGGCGACCGAGAAATGCACTTTCAAAGGTCACCTTCAAAGGTAGCCCCACATAGAGCGCATTGCAGTACACCATACATTTAAAGCACCCCTTAAACACTCATGGCTTCCCCAAAAGATTCTGGGAGCTTTTGTTGAGTTTGCTCAGAGCTGTTAGAAGACCCCTACTCCCCTCACAGAGCTGCAATTCCTAGAGTTCCCTGGGACTGCTTGTTGAACCTCTCTGGAAATGCTCATTCACTGCCTTGCTTTCTCTTCTAGCTCTTCGCCTACAACCATGTTGGCCAGAATGGACTAGCAACATCAATAGGTAAAGTTGCACTACTTTCTGGAGATTTTCACCACTGGCATACACTGGCTTCCACCAAGAAACCTCTGAGCTAGTTCTCACATTGCCACTGGACCCTGATGGTCTCTTTGTTGCTGTTCTTGATTCAGTTTTGTGCAGGGAAATAAATGTTCTCCGAATATATCACCAGGCTATCTGGAGCTGGCAATATGGTAGGGATTTGAGTGTCAACTTCTACTTTACAAGTGAAGGTATTCCAGCTAGCAAATTGCTTCACAGACTTGGAGAATATATTTAATCCCACTCAAGCACCCATCTGCTGCATGAGGGGGCCTAATCCTGCTAGCCCTGCCCAGCTGCACTTGCTACCCATGCCCACCGCCAACACAAGAACCTGCCTTCTGTGGGAATGTTGAGGAAAGTAGGAGAGGATATATTGATTAGATATTATCCCTCCTCACTCACGCTAGTGAGCTAGTAGCAGAGCACATTCCCTTGCACATTGCTAGAAGCAAGTTGGTGGATTTGTTAGAATCGTTTAAGTTGAGCAAGCCAGTCTGGCTTGTCTGGATTGGATTGTTCCTGGTAAATTTCCCTTTATTTCCCTCTTAAAAATAATAATAACATGGCAGTCTTCTTTAAAAGTAATGGTAAAGTTTACTTGCTTTTGGTTTACAGTAGTATTCTGAAGGCAGGCTTTAATCCTGTGGTTACAGTTACATTTGTAGAGAAAAGAAGTCTTTTTTTATAAAAAAAATAATTATTAACAGTTTCAACATAACAAATTAACAAACCATATAATCGCTTACATTAATTTTTCCCCTTTCCCCCCTCCCTTCCATCCTCCCCTCCCCCCCCCCCCCGGACTTCCCTCAGCTCCTCTCTCTGATTTCTCAGCACATATTATTCTCTGCATGTTGTAAAATTTTACATAGCCTTACATTATCTATATATCATGTTATCAACCAATAAATTTGTGTATGCTTATTCGAGACCTGCCAAGGAGTCCAGTTCATTTTGTTGTCTTTCTAGATCATTTGTAAAAAGCTCCCATTCTTCCTTAAAGTCACAGTTGTCCTCGTCCCACAATTTATATGTCAATTTAGCCAACTCTGCATAGTTCATCAGTTTTTCTTGCCACTGTTCTTTCATTGGGATTTCCTCATTCTTCCATCCTTGTGCTATCAAGACTCTTGCCATTCTTGGTTTTACTTGGCAGGTCTTGTCCTACAATCCCTAACACATTTGTAGAGAAGAGAAGTCTGAGATAGGCCCCAGACTTTTTACCTTGTGGCTTCCATCCTCTGTAAGGATGGATGGCTAAGAGCCAGCAAAAGATGGTAAAAGAGCAGCCAAAGAGCCAAATAGCTAAAGAAGAGTCCAAGAAGAAGATGGCTGCATGACTAGCCCTTTTATAGGGTCTGCTAGGGTCATGCCCAGGGATGTGGGTGGCGCTGTGGGTTAAACCACAGAGCCTAGAACTTGCTGATCAGAAGGTTGGGGGTTCGAATCCCCTTGATGGGGTGAGCTCCTGTTGCTTGGTCCCTGCTCCTGCCAACCTAGCAGTTTGAAAGCACGAAGTGCAAGTAGATAAATAGGTGGGAAGGTAAACGGCGTTTCCGTGCGCTGCTCTGGTTCGCCAGAAGCGGCTTAGTCATGCTGGCCACATGACCCGGAAGCTGTACGCAGGCTCCCTCGGCCAGTAAAGTGAGATGAGCACCGCAACCCCAGAGTCGGCCACGACTGGACCTAGTGGTCAGGGGTCCCTTTACCTTAGGGTCATGCCCATCTACCTGGTCACATATGGGGAGGATGCTCCAGACCAGGTGTGACAGGAAGTCCTCCTGGCTGGAGCAACATTCCCCTGTGTGTCCACTCTAGGCAACAGGAAATGTTGTATTTGACTGCTTCAGGGATTACACATCCCACACCTTCTACTTACTGAGTCCAAACATTTGCCCATCTAGCTCAGTACTGTCTACACTGGCTGGCAACAGCTCTCCCCCTAGAGATGCTGGGGCTTGAACCTGGGACCTAGTGCCTGCAGAGCAGGTGCTCCCCCAGGGAGCTACAGCCATTGTTTCCAGTGCACTTTTTTCTTTGACTTAAAATGGCTTTGGGATTGTTGTTGTTGTTTAGTCGTGTCCGACTCTTCGTGACCCCCTGGACCAGAGCATGCCAAGCACTCCTGTCTTCCACTGCCTCCCGCAGTTTGGTCAGACTCATGCTGGTAGCTTCGAGAACACTATCCAACCATCTCGTCCTCTGTCGTCCCCTTCTCCTTGTGCCCTCAATCTTTCCCAACAAGGGTCTTTTCCAGGGAGTCTTCTCTTCTCATGAGGTGGCCAAAGTATTGGAGCCTCAGCTTCACGATCTGTCCTTCCAGGGCTGATTTCCTTCAGAATGGATAGGTTTGATCTTCTTGCAGTCCATGGGACTCTCAAGAGTCTCCCCCAGCACCATAATTCAAAAGCATCAATTCTTTGGCGATCAGCCTTCTTTATGGTCCAGCTTTCACTTCCATACATCACTACTGGGAAAACCATAGCTTTTACTATACGGACCTTTGTTGGCAAGGTGATGTCTTTGGAATAGTTTGTAGCAAAGTGATTCGTAAATGGAAGCAAATAAATCGAGACTGCCAGGTTACGTGGCTGATGTTTGTTCTTTCTCTCTCTCTGCAGTGATGTTAATTATCTGCGGCGCCCTCGTCAATGGGCCGTACGCTCTCATCACAACTGCGGTGTCGGCGGACTTGGTAAGAATTGCCCCCAGAAGTTATTGTTATTCGCTGGGAAACATAAACTTTCATAAACATAAACAACCCGGGTTGGCTCCCAGACAATTCAGCGGCCCCACATTTGGACATTAGTCAGGATCCGTGCTTAAACCAAGAAGCCTCTAATTTCCTGTTTTGTCCAAACTGGGAAACTATGGTTACCAGCTTCTGAATCAGCCAGGATATTAAATTATAGCTGACGAGCAACTTGCTGAGCCAGGTACAATCCAGATCCGATTGTCTGCTGTTCATTATCTTCTCTGACACTTGTCCCTTGCAACCATTTCTTATTCATCAATTAAGGGCATTCAATGTGACTTGAGCCTTTCTGGCCTTGAAATCATTCCTAGAACAGGATTCAACACGCAGACGCACAGCACAGCAGTTTTCTTCTTTGGGCAATAGAATAGGAAATTCTTTCCACGGAGTGTAAACATGACACCTTGGCTGAGAGAGAGGAGGAGAGCTCTTGGCTTCCAGCACACAGCCTTCAAAACTTGGAAGAGATCTGAATTAATCTGGCACAGATCAGTTACACATTCTCCAGGTACTCTGGAAAAAAAATTTTTTTTTTAATTGGCTGTAAAATTGTCCCTTTGGCAAATCCCTCCTCTCATGGCAGCTGTTAATGTACAAGAAAGAAAGAAAAGATGTAGCCAGGATGGTTTTAGAACAAAGTGGAAAATAATACAGGCTCAGAACACTGAGTGTTGGCTTGTCTAGGGGAAGCGTTTTCAATGCAATCCCTCCCCCCTAAAAAAAAAGTTCATTGCAATTATATATATTCAACATGTTTCCTTCAATGTTTACAATCTTAAAATGATTTGAATTGGTTTTTAAAATACTTTTAAAAGCCTTGCAATTTAACAAAACTAACTCATTTTGGAATAATCAATTAAAACCTAGATCTCTGGCCTGGCTCACGCACATCTTGCTAAAGCAAACCATGACTTAGCACAAGTGTGCACTAAGTTTAGGGAGGTTTTTAATGTTTGGTTGCTTTATTATTATTATTATTATTATTATTATTATTATTATTATTATTCTGTTGGGAGCTGCCCAGGGTGGCTGGGGAAACCCAGCCAGATGGGCAGGGGGTATGAATAATAATAATAATAATAATAATAATAATAATAATAATAATAATAATAATAATAATTAATAATAAATTATTATTATTATTATTATTATTATTATTATTATTATTATTATTATTATTATTATTATTATTTATTATTCTCCAGTCATTTTGCTGCTTTGCTGAACTAAGCAAT
The DNA here is from genome assembly GCF_964188305.1 of Podarcis bocagei. Lineage (NCBI taxonomy): Eukaryota > Metazoa > Chordata > Lepidosauria > Squamata > Lacertidae > Podarcis > Podarcis bocagei. The sequence continues at coordinate 12,566,386 of NC_138141.1, read as the reverse complement.
GGTTTCACTTACCACATCATCTAAACCTCCTAATAGCCAACTAAAATCCACTTTCTTGAATTTTCCGCCCACTAACTGGTTCCAGTCCTGCCCTCCAGAGCAACAGGAACCTTGCAATGTTCATGTGTGACATTTTCCTTTAACCTTGTAATCTTTCTTTGCCCCCCCCCCTTCTTCTCCACCCCAGGGCACTCACGAATGTCTCCAAGGAAACGCAAAGGCCCTTGCCACCGTTACAGCCATCATTGATGGAACGGGATCTGTCGGTCAGTAGCTGAGAAGCTTAGGCCAAGTGTGGAAGCTTTGGCCCTCCAGGTGTTGTTGAACTACAACTCCCATCAGCCCCAGCCAGCACGGCCAATGGCCAGGGATGATGGGAGTTGCAGTCCAGCAACACCTGGAGGGCCAGAGTTTCTCAACACCTGGCCTAGGAGTTAATTTGAGCCTCATCCAGTGTTTTGTAGTACGAAGCCTCAGAGGGGCAGAGGTTTTTCCTCTTCCCCAAAGGTTACTATTATCCAGGGAGATGTGGTGATAACTGACTACTAGTCTCACACCTGGGGCCCACTTCTGTCTCAAACCCTGTCAATATCAGCTCTGAATCTGCCCTGAGAAGGGATGGGGCTACTTGCCGCATTGCTCACCCATATGATGCAAATCTGCATGCAAGTGTGTCTGCCCTAAAGAGGTTTTTGTGGTTCCTCAAGGCTTCCCAAAATACATATATTTAAATTATCATTATTATTTATTTATTTATTTATTTATTTATTTATTTATTTATTTATTTATTTATTTATTTATTTATTTATTTCATTGCTCCTCTGATGGCAAAATATTTTATTTTCACTTCGTTAAAAAAGTAAATACTGATAGCTTCCTTTTCTTTTCTATTTGAAAATATTTTTTATTAGTTTTCAATTACAATCCAATAATAGCCTCATTATAACAATGTCAAATAATAACACAATTATTAATACCAATCATTCAGATACCAAATGACATAATTTAGGTGGCCCCCTACATGCTAGAGTTGTTGGTTTGAAGTTTTACTTTATTTATGCGTTCCAAAATCTTAATAACTTCAATTACACTCTGGTCAAAATAACAATGACTTATACAACAACTGCAGTATTAACAACTTCCATTTGTATTGACACATGAAATGATTTATAAAATTGCAAGTGAGGCAATCAAACTATATCCTTGTTCTTCCTGTGTGTGACAATAATTCCGTCCATGATGTTTCTTCCTGTCCTTGTAAAATGTTATGTCTATCTTTTCCCGGTTCTTGCTGTTCTCCATCATGCCTTGGGCGGAGCTATACTGATTGTTTCCTTAGGTCACCCATTGTAATACTGTAATGCCAAAATACTTTTTGTGGCTCCCCAAATCTGCGATTTTTAAAGTAGTATCATCATCATCATCAAAATACCTTCTTAAGCTGACTGCTCCCATAGTTACCCCACTGTGATTCTGCAATGCCAAAGGGTTTGGGTTACCCCCCCCAAGTAAACTTTTTCTTTTTTAAAAGATGTCCACGCCAACTTTGACATGTGCCCCCACCCTGAGAGTTGGGGAAGGGTAGCCCCCCGCTCTTGTGGACCCCACTGAGCTGGATGACCCAATGGCTGGTTCAGTAGAAGTCTGTTTCCTGTGCTCCTATATGTCTTAGACAAATCTGTAGGGCTCTCCAACATCCCTGGTCACACCCCTGCTTCTGTACCCCCTGTAAATCAGGGGTCAGCAAACTTTTTCAACAGGGGGCTGGTCCACTGTCCCTCAGACCTTGTGTGGGGCCGGACTATATTTTGAAGGGGGGGGGGAAATGAACAAATTCCTATGCCCCACAAATAACCCAGAGATGCATTTTAAATAAAAGCACACATTCTACTCATGTAAAAACACCAGGCAGGCCCCACAAATAACCCAGAGATGCATTTTAAATAAAAGGACACATTCTACTCATGTAAAAACACGCTGATTCCCGGACCGTACGCGGGCTGGATTTAGAAGGCAGTTGGGTCAGATCCAGCCCCCGGGCCTTAGTTTGCCTACCCATGCTGTAAATCAGCTTTTCTCAACCTGTGGGTCCCCAGATGTTGTTGAACTACAACTCCCATCACCCCTAGCTAGCAAGGCCAGAGCTCAGGGATGATGGGAGTTGTAGTCCAACAACATCTGGGGACCCACAGGTTGAGAACCACTGCTGTAAATGGTCAATCTGTCAACAGCAGTCAGCCATGTTAGCTACAAACAGAACCCCCACATTCAGAGATCACCAAATGCTTTTGCCACCATACGCTTCTTGTGAGCTCAGGGTATATGGCTGCCGCCCTGTTAGATGCATAGTCCTGGCTAGAAGAACCTTTGCTGTGTTCCAGCACAGCAGGTCTTTTGTTCTTAACTGTGAATACATGCTGGTAATCTCCAACTTCCTGAGTCTTCTTCCACCACCACCATGTAGGATTTGCTACATAGGTTTTCTGTGCCATCTGTGCTAGAAGGAACCCGCCTTATTGCCATGAGCTGGGCTTCACTCTTGGCTGCTTGCTGATCCTTTGCATCACTCTTTTTTTTCATTTTGCAGGTGCTGCCCTTGGACCCCTGCTGGCAGGTGTGATCTCTCGCACCGGCTGGGACAATGTCTTCTACATGTTGATGGCCGCCGATCTCCTGGCTTGCCTAGTGAGTTTCCTTTTGCAGAGCATTCAACATCAATTCCTCTTTTAACCCAACCATTCTGTGAGACATCCATGTCGCCTTATTGCCCCTGTCTGCACAGACTTTTGATATGGTGAGCTAAGGGATCAGGAATTGGTGGCCCTCCAGATGATGATTGACTATGGGTTATATCCAGTGCGAATCCTACTCAAGAGCTGTCCTGTGCCACAACTAACTTAGGTCCATTAATTTCAAGGGGTCTCATCTGAGTAGGACTTTTTGGGGACCTACTCATCCCTGATGGTTGGCCATTCAAGCTGCTGTTGATGAGAATGGAGATGAACAATGTCCAGAGGTCTCCACCCCTGCCGTTAGCTAATGGGTGAATCCTACCAAATTAAACCTCAGTTGGGTAAACCCTTGAGAACAGCTGATATTGCTACACCAATCCTGACCTAAGTTGGGAACCACCTGCAGCTCAGTGGTGGAGCAGCCGATTTGCTTGCACGGAGGTCCCAGCTTGCATTCCCCATCATCTCCAGTCAAAAGGATCTCAGTACAGCGACTTGAGAAAGAACCACAAATGAGATTCTGGAAAGCTGTTGTCTGTCAAGAGCTGACAGTACTGGCCTAGGTAGACCAATAGAGAAATAGCAGCTCTATATGAAAATCATGGGGTCTTTCCTTTCCAACTGCATTTGTCTGTGTATAATTTTGAAGAAGGATCATAGTTCAGTGGTAGAGCTTTGCAGAAGGTACCAGGCTCAATCCTTGTCATCTCCAGTTGGGGCTTGGAAAGACACCCATCTGAAACTCTAGAGAGCTGCTGCCGGTCTGTGTAGACCAGGCATCCCCAAACTCAGCCCTCCAGATGTTTTGGGACTACAACTCCCATCATCCCTAGCTAACAGGACCAGTGGTCAGGGATGATGGGAATTGTAGTCCCAAAACATCTGACTCAGTATAAGACAATGGGTATGGACAGCAACTGTGGCTTGGTGGGGCAAGTGGGAGCAGTCCCCTCATGCAGGAGATGAAAGCTTGAGTGGGATTGACCAATGGGTCTGAATAGGTGTAAGGCAGCTTCTGGTGCCTTTAGCACAGCAACATCATTGCAGCGTCTTGGACAAACGCTGGGTGGGCTGTCTGCATGCACCAAACAACCACTGCCATCATTAATTCTGAGTATATCTTCCCCTTCCAGTTCCTTTCACGTGTGGTGTTCAAAGAAATTCGAGGGTGGTGCGGCTCCTGCGGAAGAAAACGAGGGTAGGTGTTTGCAGAGGCTGAATATTTTGGAAAGTATGACTCCAGGGACCAGGGACCTGTGGTTCACTGGTGCTTTAAAAATTTCCACCCCCAGATTCCCTTGAATTTTAAGTTTTACCAGCCTGTCAGTGAAGCCCTGTTAAATTCCCCTGCCAATACATGCTGCCATCTTGGGCCAGTTGAGTGTGCACAAACCAAAACAAGATTGCGGCGTTCTGTTCTGAAATGTTCTACTGAGACCTGCTACGCTGGAATTGGATGATGTGCGGTCAGATTTACCTGTATATGTAGAGTAAACGTTATGGAGCATGCTTGGAAAATCCAGGATAGCGATGCTCCATTCTTGGTGGGGCTTTTATCAGACATGTTTGACAGGGCGTTTTTGACATGCGCCAGCAGCTCATGGGGCAGTCATGCACAGACTGAAAGCATTCTCAGAATTCTCCTTCTCAAAATAGCGCTTAACCATCTTGCACATGTTTTACTTCAGGAATGGCTAACCCCTAGTTTGCAGCCCTGATCTGGCCTCACACACAAAAAAAATTCTGGTGGCAGCAAAAAGAAAATAAATTTAAGGTAGACACAGAGCTGCGGTTGCAGATCCAGCACTGTAACAGATCTGTAACAGCACTGCAGATCACCCTGTTATCAGATTGATTACTTCCCATCTTCGGTTGATCTGTATGTATCCGGTACATGGGAAAGTCCTGCTATGCTCAATGGGGTTTATTCCCAGGTAAGCATGCAAAGGATTATAGCTTGAAACACACTGATTTCTCAGAACTTTTCCCAGTTAGCCACCCCCAACAAATGTTCCACAACCCAAGTGCTTTTGGTACTGAGCATTGGAATTAAACAGTAGAATTTCTGCTAGGGAAGACCACATGTGAAGCCCTGAGGATGCATGCAGGAGCCAGGTATCCTGGGGACTGCAGATGTTCTGACCATGCTCAGACCATGGTATCTCCTCTTAAAAAGCCAAGAAAGGAAAAGGGCTTTCGCCTGCACACGCAAACAACCCAATTGCTCTTCCCTTTGAAAGAGCAAACGAAAGAGAAAGCCACCCATTTCACTGTAGTTTTCTGGATTGTCCAAACCAAGCTGTGGTTAGCTGCTTTGGGGGGGGGGGCCCAGAACAGCGGGGTCCAAACTTTTTTCAAAGAGGGCCAGATTTGATGAAGTGAAGGGCCATAAGGGCCTACCAAAGTTGAGCTTTTTTTAGGGTTGGATTTTACCCAAGGAAATAAACTGCCACAGGGGCCGGATTAAGCCAACCCGTGGGCTGGATTAGGCCCCTGAAACGGACTTTGGACATGCCTGCCCCAGGATGTTAAACCATGATTTGAGGTTAGCTTAATATTCTGGCTTGTCTGGAATGCGTTCGCCATAGTTCCCCAGTTCAGACGAGATGGGAAACTTTAGGTAACGAAAGACTTTGTGGTTTGTTTTCTGCTATCCCTTTGCCTGGCCGAAAGGCTGGTTTAATATCTTGACTTATCGTGCCAAGATACAAGCATCAAACTCCACTATGAAAGTCATACCTAAAGTCATCAACCTCCGGTCATACCTAAAGGGACACTTGTGAACCAGGGTCCCAAAGAACCAGGAGCGGTGCTGCCACACACTTGACCTCCCTGCAGTGATGTTACTGGAGCAGCAGGAAAGTTGGCACTGTTTGGGCACATGGGCAGAGCCCATCCAGCACTCACACTGATGCCCCTTTCCTTCCTGGGAAGCACCAGCGATGTCACTGCCCGGCGACCTTAGTGCTTGGCATTGTCCCTTCTCACAGACTGCTCCTGCAAAGAGTCAAGTGGAGCTCCGGTCATGATAGAATGAACCCCAATTTCTCTACCACCACCACTCCTAACATGCCCACCAATCCTTAACCAATACTAACAGCAACCTTCTCCCCCATGTGCCTTCCCAGCTCTTGTGTGGCATTAACAGAACCAGTAGTGTTGGATATGAAATAGTTTGCAGTGTGAGTATGCCTATTGGTTCTCTCTTCCCATCTAGTGGAGCAGGGTGTGTGTGCAAATTTCAGGGTATGATTTTTCTCTTGATTTCCCTCTCCACCCCCCCTGGGGCATCTGTGAGGCAAAAACGCAGTAGCAAAACACACAGTTTCTGTGACCTATCTTTGAGATTTAAGTTCACCTAAATAGAGCAAAGGTGTGATGCGTCTAGGACGGCGAATTCACCTGCATTGTCCTAGCTTTCTGGATCAGAAACCCAGTTATAACTTGGGTTGAACACAATAATCTCAACTGGATCAGGGTGGGAAATGTAGATCAGGGTGGGAAATGAAGAAGATGAACAAGTTGCATGACCTAGAACCATCCCAACGAGGCTGTGGTAGAGATCCCAGCCCGATCAAAGAAAGTACTTTTTCACACAGCACATAGTTAAACTGGAAAGTTCACTACCACAATGATGGTGGCCATCAACATGGATGGCGTTAAAGGGAGATTAGATGAATTCATGGATCTGAAGGCTGTCTTAGTTGTGGCGGCCATAGGCTGCCTTCATCATTGGAGACTGCATGCATCTGAATACAGTCAAACCTCAAATCCTGAACGCCTCTGTTTTGGAATGTTTCGGCTCCCAAATAGCAAAAACCCAGAAGTAAATGCTCCGGTTTTTGAACGTTTTTTGGAACCTGAATGCCCAATGCGGCTTCCACTTGAGGGCAGGAAGCTCCTGCAACCAATTGGAAGCTGCGCCTCAGTTGTCAAACATTTTGGAAGCCAAATGGGCTTCCAGAACGGATGACGTTTGACAACCGAGGTTTGACTGTACCAGTTGCTGCGGAACCTAACAGTAGTGGAATGCCACCGCCCTCATGCCCTGCTTGTAGGTTTCCCCAGAAGTATCTGGTTGGAAGCAGGATGCTAAGCTAGATAGAATTTTGCTGTGATCCAACATGGATCATCTTAGTTTGCTTATGGCCAAGAAAGGGACAGTGTTCTAACAGAGTCCCAAACAGCACTGAAATAACATAGAGATATCAGCCATGATGGCTACGCTTTCCCTTCATGGTCAGAGGCAGTGTGCTTCTGAAGACCATTTTCTGGAAAACTTCCAGATGGGAGAGTGTTGTTGCACTCAGGTCCTACTTACAGGTTTCCCATAGGCACCTTGTCAGCCACTGTGAGAAGATCCAACAGGGTTCAACTTATGTTCTTATGTTTTATTGTTGGTGAGATGAGCATTTCCCTCCAATAATTCGGCCATTTCCATATGTGCTATTTTTAAAACGAATATTCAGATTTAAGACTGCAGAGCCCTAGCCAATGTCGAACTGAAACATTTGGTTCCTGTTTCTGCAAGACATTGTCGTGCCGTGGGACCCACAGATGCCCCCTCTTGACTCCTTGACTAATGCCCCTGAATGCTATAATCAAAATGATTATGATCAAGTTGGGGAAAAAAATCATATCTTGGCTATCATGTCCAGGAAATCATCGGCGCAGCCACATAATTGCCTTGGTCTTCACAATTTGTCAATACTCCCGTAACCGGTTGTACCTTGTTAACAAATCACTGAGAATTTTGATTTGGGGGTGTGCGTGATTGAGAAAGCAGAACGGCCGTATTTTAAAGCAGTGGTTCTCAAAGATGAGCTCCCCAGAATGAGGCACAGACAGCCATTGTGGGAGACATAGGCCACATTCACAGCATACATTTAAAACACTGAGAAACCACTTTAAATGAATTATGTGAGTTTGTCAGCGGTGTTGAGTGGGGTTAGGAGACCCCGGGCACAATTCAAAGTGTTGGTGCTGACCTTTAAAGCCCTAAACGGCCTCGGCCCAGTATACCTGAAGGAGTGTCTCCACCCCCCATCGTCCAGCCCAAACACTGAGGTCCAGCGCCAAGGGGCTTCTGGCAGTTCCCTCATTGCGAGAAGTGAGGTTACAGGGAGCCAGGCAGAGGGCCTTCTTGTTAGTGGCACCCTCCCTGTGGAACACCCTCCCGTCAGATGTCAAGGAAATAAAGAACTATCTGACTTTTAGAAGACATCTGAAGGCAGCCGTGTTTAGGGAAGTTTTCAATGTTTGATGAATTATTGTATTTTAATAGTTTGCTGGAAGCCGCCCAGAGTGGCTGGGGAAACCCAGCCCGATGGGCGGGGGTATAAATAATAAATTATTAGTAGTATTAGTATTAGTATCATTCTCCTCATGGAGCCACAATTCCCAAAGTTCCTTGTGAAGAGGGATGGATTATTAAAGAGCTCTGGGAATTATCGTTCTGGCAGGGAAAGAAGGCTCTCCATCAGCCCCCTTAAGAAGCATCAGTTCCCAGGGTTCTCTGGAGAAAGCCAGCTCTGTTAAAAAGTGGCATGATACTGCTTTAAATATATGGTGTGAACGTGGCCATAAGTCTCCTGAGCCACGTCTCTTCGTTTTGGTAAGTTTACTCTGAGTAGGACTAACATTGGACTCGCCCTCTAAGGAGCGACCGGCCTGATGCCAAAACATTTCCAAACAATTCCTACCCTTCAGTTCCAACATTTGAAGGGGACTTGTGTTTGAATGTTAAATCCAAACCAGGATAAAATATAAAAAATAGATTTTGAAACAAACAAAAACAAACAAAAAGCATATCTTATGAGCAAAAGAAAACAAAAGGAGCACAATTAGGCAACCATTAAAAAGAAAGCAATTCCCATATTATAGGAAAATGCTTGGTAAAGATAGAGCAATACAGTGGTACCTTGGGTTACAAACACCTCGGGTTACAAACACTGTGGGTTACAGACTCCGCTAACCTGGAAGTAGTACCTCAGGTTAAGAACTTTACCTCAGGATGAGAACAGAAATTGTGCGCCGGTGGCGTGGCGGCAGTGGGACGCCCCATTAGCTAAAGTGGTACCTCAGGTTAAGAACAGTTTCAGGTTAAGAACAGACCTCTAACGAATTAAGTTCGTAACCAGAGGTACCACTCTAAGCACCAGGTGAAAGCATCTGGGGAGAGTGCTCCGTAATTAGGGGTGCCACCACAGCAAAGGCCCACTTTCTGGCTTAAAGGTATTCCATAACCAGGAGCCACTACAACAAAGGCCCTATTTCTGGTGGCCATGCGACTAACAGAGGCAGGGGCACCCAGATCAGGACTTCAGTTGGTAAGCTCATGTGCCACATGGCTGGGGAGATCCCCAGGGGAGATGCTAAATGTCCCTTGGAACATCTAGCTAGGCCCTGAGGACCACTGTTTTAAAGTATGAAGCCATGTTGCGCAATGAAACATGCTCTTCCTCTCCCACCTACTCTCCCAAGAACCCTGGTACCACTATATATCGATTGTGTTCACAGGTCAGACATCACTCTTGAGTAGGCATGTTCTGGGGCCATAAGTCATGGTAAGTCTACATCTCAAGCCCCTGGTGTTACTTAGTAGGTCATCTCCTGCTTTCTGCTGTCGATGGGACCTCATGGTCAAAGGTTTCATCACTCCTTCCTTGGCCTTCTGCCACCTCTGTTGGCATAAGCAAGGCTGTTGTACTCTGGTGGTGGAACTGGTGTTCATGGGAACTTAGAAGGAGCCAAGAGAGCCCTAAGCAATCCACTGAGTTTCCACGGGTTTTCACACTTCTTTCTTGTGAGTCTGCATTTCTGTGGTCACCTCTGAAGATCCTCTGTTCCCAACTTCTTGACTGATTTTTTTTCCTGCTTCCTCTTGAATTCTAAACCTGAAACGAAGGAATGGGCTTAGAGCGAAGGGCGCAGTTGGGGACATCAGGAATGGGCAACCTGGCGGGGCAACACTCCTTCTTTGACCTCCAGTCGGTTGCAGCACTTATGTTTACCAGCAGCAAAGTCATTGCAGTGCAAATGCGCCACTGAAGATTATCTGCTGATGCATTTGCACCTAGCTGCCCCTCCAGCAGCAATACGACTGTGAGCAGCCATCTGCTGCTGGGTGACATCCAGCTTTGGTCAGAAAGAACGGAAATAGGTTCATATTGCAAGATGAACTTGGTGGATGGGCATTTAAATCCAGTTTTCATCCAGAGGGTGCTTCCAGAATGCAAATTCAGATCTCGCACACAGGACACTGGCAACAGGTGTTTCTTATTTTTTTTTATTTAAAAAAACTTAGCATGGAAAATGTAAATCCTGATTAAATACAGACTGGTATATGGGAAATACAGACTGGTATATGGCATCAAATGGCATAAATGCACAATAGATGCCTGTCCTTCAGGGTAACTTTCTGTCTAGGTCAGTGGCTCCCAATTAGGGGTCCAGGAACCCCTGGACGTCCATGGAACGCACCCAGGGGGTCTGCAATCCCGTCCCTTGCCTCCCCCCAACTAAATTTTTGTCATTTTTTTGCAGGCTAATATCACAAATTTAATGGTCTGTTTTTAGTATACCTAAAATCATTTGCTTATTAGGGGCTACCCCACATTTTGTTCGGAAAAATTACTTTGTAGAGGTAACTGCCGCAGAGTAATCAAAATTGTCAAAAGTAGGGGGTCTGTGCTTTGGCTTTTGAAAAATAGGGGGTCCTCAGTAATTAGCTAATTGGGAACCACTGGTCTAGGTCATCATAGTATTATTATTATTATTATTATTATTATTATTATTATTATTATTGCTACTACTATTATTATGAGCTGCAACAAATTGTTGCAGTGTGCGGAGCACCTGTTCTTCTGCCAGCCATGCCCTTTCCCATTTCACCGCTAGCCCCCAGATCTGTATTACACAAATGCACACCAAATATTTAGCATCCTGTACCCAATGAGGATGCTCAATTCCTATTGGGCCAATTTTTAGTGCCCCAACCTACCCCCTGCTTCAAGTGGGGTTGGTTACATTTTTTTTTAAACTACTTGAAATGCTCCCCCCAAGTCTTCCAATACTTCCTTTTTAATGCGTTCTGTGACTTTTGGGCTATGTAAGGATCACAACTTGCAGAAACTTGATGTATGTGATCTATAATGATAATTTTATAAATTATTTATCAAAAAGCATTTCTCATCCACCCAAAGGCACCAGGGTTGAAATATATGCAGCCTACAACCAAAATGAAACAATAAGATTAAAACAAAATACAGTGGTACCTCGGAAGTCCGTTCGACTTCCAAAGCGTTCGGAAACCAAGGCACGGCTTCCGATTGGCTGCAGGAAACCACGTCAGACATTTGGGTTTCTAAGAACGTTCGCAAACCGGAACACTCACTTCCAGGTTTGCGGCGTTTGGGAGCCAAAACGTTTGACTCGCAAGGCGTTCAGGATCCAAGGTACAACTGTGAAGCAAAAACCGCAGACTCCAATTGCCAAATAAATCCAGCAGCTGCAAAAGAAATCCAAATGTCCAATATATCTCACCCAAGGACTGTGCCCAAGCCACAGAGGATGCAACAGGAACTGCTTTAGCTTGGAAGCCTTCTGAAAAATCTGTCTCTATCGCTCTCCCTTTGAATCTGTCTGCCCTTGAAAAGGCATCCCCCCCCCCGCCTGCATTGGGGTGTCTACCAGGATGACATTTCTAATGCCTCTCTTTGCCTTTGCAGCTTTAAAGAATTTTGACGGAGACCCACGTGACCGGAAGAAACCATCGAGGCAACAGGGGGAGCCTTGCCGGAGGCAGTTGGTTTTGTTGCCCGCTCCCCTTGTTCACAGCAGGAGGAATAAATGAAGCTGCAACGGGATGTGCTCCAGAAACAAAAGAGAACTCTCTTGCCGAACGGCAGTCAAGCTGATCACCAAGCTTCACACTTTTTTAAAAAAAGAAAAGAAAAGAAGAATAATAACTGACGGAAGGGAACAGGGGAACATGATGCCGTGGAACCAAAGGAGAAAAAGAAAAGCTGGCATATTTGAGATCCGTGCCATATCCAAAGCCTCTCTTTTGTATCAATTGCCCTTTTGTTACTGCGATTTTTTATTATTAAAAATGGCACGGGACCCGTCGGTGGTCTTTTTCTGTCTCCTGGAACGAAGGGAACATAAGAAGGACCTGTTGGGTCAGGCCAAGGGCCCATCTAATCCATCGCCCTCTTCTCTCAGTGGCCAACCAGAGGCCTCCGAGAAGCTTGCAATCAGGACCTGAACTCAACAGCTCTCTTCCAACAGTGGGGATGTGGCTAGTAGACTCTGGTAGCTTCATCCTCCATGAATTTGTCTCCTTTAAAGCCATCATGCTTGGTGGCCATCACTACCTCTTACAGAAAGTTTTGGTCCTGGGTCTTCCAATGTTCAGCTTCATTGGACGTCCCCAAGTTCTAGTATCATGAGAGAAGCAGAAAACCCTTTCTGTCTGCTTCCTCTACATCTTAACACACCTCTTACCATGTCGACTAGGTAAAGGTAAAGGTAAAGGGACCCCTGACCATTAGGTCCAATCGTGGCCGACTCTGGTTGCGGCGCTCATCTCGCTTTATTGGCCGAGGGAGCCGGCGTACAGCTTCCGGGTCATGTGGCCAGCATGACTAAGCCACTTCTGGCGAACCACAGCAGCGCACGGAAACGCCGTTTACCTTCCTGACAGAGTGGTACCTATTTATCTACTTGCACTTTGACATGCTTTCGAACTGCTAGGTGGGCAGGAGCAGGGACCGAGCAACGGGAACTCACCCCGTTGTGGGGATTCGAACCGCCGACCTTCTGATCGGCAAGTCCTAGGCTCTGTGGTTTAACCCACAGCACCACCTGCATTCCTACCATGTTGACTAGGAAGCCCCATATCTTGTAACCTTTCCCCATATAGGAGTTGATGTATCACTCTGTTTGTGGCCCAGTGGGAGCAGCTATACCCTTCTAACTGTTGTCATTGGGAGTTCTGTAGTTCATGTAGTTCTATAACCCTTCAAAGTGGCTACAAAGCAACCCACAAGGGCAGTTTTCAGGGTGCTGCACAATGCTCCTACTAGAAATCAACTGCAATCCTATGCATGCTTACCGGGCAGAAAGTGCTACTGAAAACTCTGGGTTCTGAGTTAAAAGCTATCAGCCTTTTCAGACTCAGGACCCACTTTTAACCCACCAAGCATTTGGAGCCCTATTTCTTAATCTTACATTTGCAGGCCGGTCGTGCTCCTATTGCAACCCACCTTAGATCAGGCCATAACCCACTAGCAGGTCCCGACATACCAGGCAAAGAGCAGTGATCTGTACAACTGCAATCTCGTACGGCTGCGATCTTGTGCATGCTGACTTGGAAATGAGTTGAGCACAGTGTGATTGACACCCCAATGAGCGTATATATTATACAGTCATACCTCAGGTTACAGACGCTTCAGGTTACTTTTTTGGGGGGTTACGAACGCGCCTAAACCTGGAAGTACTGGAATGGGTTACTTCCGGGTTTCGGCGCTCGCACATGTGCAGAAGCACTAAATCGTTCTTTGTGCATGTGCAGAAGCGCCGAATCGCAACCTGCACGTGCGCAGGTGCTGCGGGTTGCGAACGCTGCGGGTTGCGAACGTCCCTCCCACACATACCACGTTCACAACCCGAGCATCCACTGTACTATAAGGCTTCAGATTATATTTTAAAGCAGGGGCAAGGAAATTTTTCAGCTTTCCCTTCTAGGCAACCACCTTGGGGGTGGGTAGGGGTTCCACATTCTAGTGTGGGTGGAGCCAGACACAAAAGTGGGTGGGGCAGCAAATGTAAATCTTGCCTTTAGAAAGTAAGTTAGTTCACACACAAAAACACATATTCAGACCAAACAAAAGGCATTGTCAGAGTTCGAAGACAAAGTCCAACCAGGCTAGATGCGAGGCAGGGAGCATGACCAGAGAGATGTGGAAGGTCACATTTGGCCCCTGGGCCAGAGATCTACCACCACAAGTGATGTAGACAATACTCCGGCTGACATAGCACTGATCCAACTTGGGGTGAGGCAGCTTCCTGTTGGAGGAGAGGGTTTATCGGTTAAGTGCTAGTTTAGGTATCAAGACATCTTAGGCCTTTTGTATCACTCAAAGGAAACTTCCTATAACCTGGCAAATTAGCCTTGTGTGCCTGGGCTCCAGCTGGAAGGTGCACTCAAACCCACGGAGTCCCGTGCGGGGACAACGCCAGCTTTTCCGGGTCTGGGAGGCTAATGAAAATACATGAAAGCTCTACGGTCACCTGCTTGCAATTACAGCCCTAACGATGGGGCTGTCCGTAGCGGAGGTCTAATTCAGGCATGCCACCCACCTTCAGAGAATCGGCGCACACACACACCTCCTGCAGGCCTATGCGTCGCACCTCTTTTCTTCACAGCTCGCAAAACACGGAGTGGAGCAGCTGCTCTTGAGGCAGGCAGCAGGCCCAACTTGTATATTTCACATTGTGCCCTTCTCACGCCCTCAGTTGCCTGGGTGCAAGCAGCTTGTGTGGCATGGCTTGTGTGGGAGGTGGACTCAGATTCGGAGTCTTGAGAGGGGTGCTTGAGCCTGTCCTTGGGGGGCGTTCTGCAGTCACATCCAGCGAAGCTGAATTCTGGAAGATTCCAGACAAAGTACAGTGGTACCTCGGGTTACAGACGCTTCAGGTTACAGACTCCGCTAACCCAGAAATAGTACCTCAGGTTAAGAACTTTGCTTCAGGATGGGAACAGAAATTGTGCGCCGGCAGCAGGAGGCCCCATTAGCTAAAGTGGTGCTTCAGGTTAAGAACAGTTTCAGGTTAAGAACGGACCTCCAGAAAGAATTAAGTTCTTAACCCGAGGTACCACTGTACTTCTTCGCACGGTACATCATTAAACTGTGCAATTCATGCCCCCCCAAAGGCAGCGAGGGCCACCAACTCGGACGGCTTCTAAAGAGAACCAGACAAATTCATAGAGGCTATCAATGGCGACTACTAGCCGCAATGGCTATTTTCTGCTTGCGAGGTCAGAGGCACTGTGTTTCGGAATAACGGCTGCTGGAAACCGCAGGCGGGGCGAGTGGTGCTGCTGTGCTCCCAAGTCCTGCATGTGGGCTTCTAGGAATCTGGTTTGTGACACTGAAAACAAGACAACCAACTTAGGCTGGGTCACCAGCTTGATTCAGCAGGCTATTCTTACATGCACATCCCAGTGGGTTTTGAGGGGGAAGACTTCAGTCCCTTAGCCATGAATTTATTTATTATAAAAGGTATTTATATAAACCACCCATTCATAAAATATCAAGGTGGCGTGTGCAATGATAGTCAAACACTTAGGAAAGAAGGCAATTTAAAAGCGATACAGGACAGTCATTAAAATGGCTGCCTACTCAACAAAATTGTGAACAACTACATCAGCCTCCTGGCATGAAAGAGTTATCTAGGGATACCTGGGAGTGAAAAGCGAGAATGTCTGTTAAATCTCTGCTGGAATAATGTTCTACAGCATGGAGTGGTGCACCCACAAAGCTAAGGGTAGGGTTTATACCTATCAAAGTAACAGAAAATACATTAAAATATCAGTTAACAGCCAATGATTGCAATACTACGAAAGGGAAGCTGTGTGTTGTTCAATCATACAGCAAAGTTCTGGGCAAAAAAGTGTCTAGGGGTTGGGGGTGGGAGTTTTTTCAGTTCACATTAAAAAGACCTCCTGTAATTCCCATTTTCTGAAGCAGTAAACCAACTGAAACACAGCCGTCCTTTGAAATTTGCACCTCTCTGAATTTTGCAGTTCAGTTCTCCAGGCAAGAAAACTGATGTGGGGGTAAAATGGAGAAACAAAAGGAAATTGAGAAACAAAAGTTGATCAATTTGTCCACCCCTAGTCTTAAACAATTGCACAGAAGCTAAAGCACAGAAGTGCCCTGTGGTGGTGATGGGGGTATTTCATAGCCTGGGAGCTACACCAGATAAGGCCTTGCTGCTTTGTTTGTTTATTAAATTTCTTTAGTGCCCTTCGTCCGAGGATCACAGAGCAGTTTACAATATAAAAACACACAAATATACACCATAGTAACAAACAATCACCCCTCCCCCAGCTTAAAAGGCCCTAGATTATTCAATTAGCCAAAAGCCTGCATACCATAATTCTGCAGACCTCAATGGGTAGTGGCAGTATCAGCAAGGCGTCTCTAGCTGACTTCAACACCAGAGCTTGCCTGCAAGGAAGGAGGTGCCCCATCGCTATTTTGGACCCAAGTTTTCTAGGCCTCTATATGCCAATGTAATCCTGAATGAGACTTGGAAGCAAATTAGGAACCAGTGCAAACTTTGTGGGACTGGAGTGCTCTGAATCCTAACCTGATCCCAATCCCACCCACTTTTCTATTGGGTAATGGCGATGAAGGTCCTTGTGGAAAATGCACTCTGTAAAATTACCCATGGCTGGGAGCCTCAGTGCAGCTGGAGTGTGCAATGGGGACCTTTTCATACAAAGGCTCTTAGACATGCACAGGAGGCGCGTTCTAATCATGCACAGGCAAGGAAGAGATAAGCAAATTCATGCACAAGTACAGTGCCATTTCATGCCTTTCTGTTGCGAAGTAAGCCCCACTGAATTCACCAGAACTTACTCCCAGATAAAGAATCAATTCATTATTCATTTAGGTGGCTGAAACCTCAAGCAATTAAAACCAGCTAGGATTTATTTCATCAGGATTGCCCTGGCATAGATCTAGTGAGTCAAGCTGTATAGTCCCAAAGGCACCATCTAGCATCAAAACCTTCATCATTATGAAGCATATGCGTTCAGGCAGAAAGCCCCAAGATAGCTTTGCTCATGAGTGAATAGTGGGATGGGGTGGGGGTGGGGGTCAAACTTTGTGGAACAATGCGATTGAAGCAATGGGGCAGGAGGCCAGAGCTGGACTGCCTGCACCTCCATTCGCCCCGTTGCTTTCTCCTGGGAAAACCCATGGTTTAGCGCTGAATGGGGATGGACAGCAATGGTGTTTTCCGTTTGCTCCAATTTAGCGCTAAAGAATGTGTTTTCGGGGGGGGGGGGACGGGGACCAAAAGCATAACTGCTCAGACCCAAGTCTAGAAAGCACAAGCCAAGCCGAAAGCCACTTGGACCCATGCTTTCTAGAAGAAGAAGAAGAGTTTGGATTTGATATGCCACTTTATGACTACCCGAAGGAGTCTCAAAGCGGCTCACAATCTCCTTTCCCTTCCTCCCCCACAACAAACCCTCTGTGAGGCGAGTGAGTCTGAGAGACTTCAGAGAAGTGTGACTAGCCCAAGGTCACCCAGCAGCTGCATGTGGAGGAGCGGGGACGCGAACCCGGTTCACCAGATTACGAGTCCACCACTCTTAACCACTACACCACACTGGCTCTAGACACAGAACAAGGGGAAGTGTGGACAAGCCCTCTGTTGGCTATGCACCCCTGTTCCCAGGAGGTGAAAGCGTTCACCAGGACTTGCCCAAAGCATTTTGCTGCTTGTGGAAAAGGACAAAATGACACTTGCCCCCCATTCTCCATACGGAAGGTGACAGAACTGACATTCTCCTTCGAGACTGACAACAAGGCAGAACCCTTCACTGAACCCGAGGGCAGCAAGCTATCATAGGAGGGCCAAGGCAGATTTTGTGGTGCACAGGCCTCCAGCACCACTGCTTGTCCCAGGAACTGCCACATTAACAACAATAATAATAGTAATAATAGTATTAATAATATTATTAATAGTATTAATAATAGTAATAATAATAATAATTTAAATTTATATACCGCCATATACCTGGAGGTCTCAAGGTGGTTCACAAAAAAGATAACAATATATAAAATAAAAACAATAACCCAATAACACCCCCCCCTTGAAAAGAGCCACATTTTAAAAGCGTATATGATGTCAGGTCAATCAAAGGCCTGGTTAAAAAGGAACGTTTTTGCCCGGCACTTAATGGTGTACAGTGGCACCTCGGGTTACATACGCTTCAGGTTACAGACTCCTCTAACGCAGAAATAGTACCTCAGATTAAGTACTTTGCTTCAGGATGAGAACAGAAACCGCGTGGTGTCAGCGCGGCGGCAGTGGGAGGCCTCATTAACTAAAGTGGTACCTCAGGTTAAGAACAGTTTCAGGCTAAGAACGGACCTCCAGAACGAATTAAGTTCTTAACCCGAGGTACCACTGTATAATGAAGGTGCCAGGCGAACTTCCCTGGGGAGAGCATTCCACAGACAGGGAGCCACTGCAGAGAAGGCCCTTTCTCGTATTGCCACCCTCTGGGCCTCTCGAGGAGGAGGCACACGAAGGGGGGCCTCAGAAGATGATCTTAGGGTCTGGGTAGGTTCATATGGAAAGAGGCATGATGTGGCAACCTGGCTGGACGAGCCATCCAGCTCCCAGCTTTCTTTCCTGCTATGCCCTGGATTTCTAACCCCTGGGGGAACAGCACATGACAGGGGTCAAGAATTTCCTTGACACACTATCCTCATTTTACAACGACATGTTTTGTGGCCCCAGAGCACCGCCTTCCACTTGCCAAAGGATGGTTTCCGTTAAAGAAATTGGAGTTCTTGTTGGAAATGCACTGAAAAAGATATACCAAGAACTCTGGCCACAACTTTCAATTTGAGGAATAATTCCTACTCAAGAGTTGAAATGAAAAACGTATATATTCTGCTAAGAATAACAGTTTGAAGCTAGTAGTAAATTTAAATATAACATGTAAGTACGATGGTTTTAAAGTAATGGTAAGTTTAGATACAACGTTTAAGTACAGAAATAATGTAGTTTCAAATATGCAGTGATATGGTACAAAGGTACATGATATACCAGTGCACAACAATTGTTTTATACAAGTCTCAATGGCAGTCAAAAAGAGTCCATATATATAAAAAAATTAGGATAGGATGGTTTCCAACAAGAGACTCTGCTGGGCACTCAAAGAGGCCCAGGACCCAAATTTTTTATTAAATTTGCCTATGCTGATTTCCAAGCATAGGTGCCTCTGAGAAATTAAGACAGTAGGTGAGCTTACAGTGTACTCAGACAGCACATAAGCATTTTTTAAAAGAAAAAAGTGGAGAAGTGTGCAGGAGGTCTGGGACCATAGGAGCCAACTCCTAGGGGCAGAGGTCCCTTTGCCCCCCCCCCCCACTCAGTAAATTATTTGAGGAATCTGGGCCCCGCAAAATTGATGGGCATTGCCATTCAAATGGTATGCATATACCACATACAGTCATACCTTGGATTCCGAACACCTTGTGAGTCAAACATTTTGGCTCCCAAACACTGTAAACCCGGAAGTGATTATTCTGGTTTGTGAACATTCTTTTGGAACCCGAACATCCGACGCGGCTTCCGCAACTTCCGCTTGGCTGCAGGGGCTTCCTGCAGCCAGTCGAAAGCTGCGCCTTGGTTTCTAAACGTTTTGGAAGTCAAACGGACTTCTGGAACGGATTCTGTTCGACTTCCAAGGTACCACTGTATTGTGATCGATTATGCAGGGTGGAGATTATCCCCCCCCCAAAAAAAAAATATTTTATTCTAGTTGGCACCCTTGTCTGGGACCCACTGTAAAAACAAACACACAGGGACTCCATTGCCCCTTGCTAACAACACCCCTATTTCCACCACTAAGCAGCGTGAATAGCATATATAAATACGACGCCCCATTTGCAGTTAGGAGAACTTCATTGAAGAACCTCTACTGGATCCAGCCTCTGGGCCACCTGGCTGTTGGAAAAGCCTCTCGATCCATCCAAATAGCAGAGTAGCCTGAGATATTTGGCTCCCAGCAAGCTGAGCGCCACCACAACTGTTCATTAAGAGGTACATTGTAACCAGATGTGTAATAACCGTCCTGTTCTCCAGATGTGAGATGCAGTTTTGTGCCCAAGTCCTTTTTTTTTTTTTTTAGGCAATATATGCTGGAAATAAATTAATCTTTTAAAGGGTCCTTTTTGCCGAAGACAGCCTGATCTTTTCTCCGCCGGGGAAAATATGTGCCAAGGTGGCAGTCAGACTAATTACCCAACAGATCTTTCCACTGGTATTATTAAACACACTGGTGCCAAGTGCAGTGTTTATTTACAGTATAAACCTGAAGTCTAATTGACTTCACCTCCTTGGAACTTAACACACTGAGCAACATCTGTGCCTGATGTTATTTTATTAAGTGCTGATTCCTCCAGTAAAGGCGGGGAGGGCGAGAAAAATGCATGCAAAGCAATCCATCAGGGCAGTTAACTGTGTGCTGCACCAGACTCTTACGAGGAATCAACGGCAATCCTATACATGCTTACTTGGATGTAAGCCCCATTGGAAACGGTGGGTCTTGCTTCAGAATTAACTTCTGCAAGGCTGCAATTTTCAAAACAAATACAATACCTTGTTAAAGGTAAAAGTAAAGGGACCCCTGACCATTAGGCCCAGTGGCCGACTCTGGGGTTGCAGCGCTCATCTCGCTTTATTGGCCAAGGGAGCCGGCGTACAGCTTCCGGGTCATGTGGCCAGCATGACTAAGCCGCTTCTGGCGAACCAGAGCAGCGCACGGAAACGCCGTTTACCTTCCCACCGGAACGGTACCTATTTATCTACTTGCACTTGACGTGCTTTCGAACTGCTAGGTTGGTAGGAGCAGGGACCGAGCAACGGGAGCTCACCCCGTCGCGGGGATTCGAATCGCCAACCTTCTGATCGGCAAGTCCTAGGCTTTGTGGTTTAACCCACAGCGCCACCCGCGTCCCACAATACCTTGTTACGTAGATGCAATAGTTACAACATATAGAGCACAACAGGCTGAATGGTAATGTTTGTGTGGACAAATGGAGTCCCACCAACTCCAGGCGACCCCTGAGCAGAATAATGACTCAAGACAATGTGCGATGGGATTAAAATTGGCCACAATTGTATTAAGTTTCAGATGTAGGGAGACCTTGGCTCAGGCATTGGGCGTTTATCCTTCCCAGTCCCCAGCCGAGGATCTGGGAGACATCAGGGTTATCCAGAAAGTGTGGGGATTGGGCTGGCTCTGGAGAACATATGTTCAAGCAGAGAGCCTGCCCCCTGTTTTGCCGTCATTGGAGGGGAGAGCAATGACAACCTCTCAGCATATGGCCAATGCCTCCCCTCAAGACCCCTTTAATGGGGAACCCTGGGATCACCGCAAGGGGGGCGTGGGTCACCCCCCCCCCCATTTAGGAAGATAAAGGATTCTGCCCAAGGCCTGAAACCGCCAAAGTTGTGACGTTTTGCTACGGGGAAGGCAAAATCTTCCAATGCAGGAATATGGGGAAGGCAAAACCTTCCAATTCCTTTCCAGTCCTTCAGCAGTGACCATGACGTAGCAGCACCCGTGTACCTGTGGAGAAGAGGTTAACTTTCAAAAGAAAGCTTAACTGAGGGAGGGCAGGGTGGGAGAAGCTCTGGAGCCAACTGACGCTTCGCAGGTAAGATTCACCTTCTGTTGTGTGGACAGAGCAGTCCCTCCCCCTACCCTGGCAACACCTCCCCAGGTGGGAGTGGGCGATTGGCTGAGGTAGGCAGAGACCTCCAAGTATCCAGCCTGGGGAGGGCGAAGCCAGCCCGTACTACCGGGAGCCACAGTGGGATCCGGGGGGCTGCACGCAACCACACAAAAGACACACCCCCATTTGATGTGGGGAGCGGTCATTGTAACAAATTGCGTTACTGGTTACTTCCTAACATACGAATCAAGTCCAGGATGTACACCATATACAATCCTTAAGCAAGCTATATTTAATTAAATCCAATTAATTAATTAAATAGGTTTTAATTCAGGAGTCAGGAATTAGGAGTAAGTCCCATTGACATTCATTGGGGATATGCAATAGCTATTATGAGAGTTCAAGAACAACTCCACCGTGCAGCTGACCATTGGCCATGTGGCACAGATGGAAGTTGGGGCCTAACAACAACTGCTCGGTCCTTCCCTAATTTATAGGGTGAGTGGGGGGTGCACTGTATTAGTAACTAAGGAAAGTAGCTTAAATATAAGGAAGGTGGGGGGAAGCAAGGATAGAGATCCTGCAACTTTGATAGCCACAAAGAAGACTGCTGATGCGAGTTGTAATCCACCAACATCTGGAGAGCCACAGAGACCCCATCCCTGTGTGTGTGTGTGTGTGTGTGTGTGTGTGTGTGTGTGTAGTTACTGGTAACTTAAGGGAAGTAGCTCAAACATAAAGGTGCAAAAAGAAAGGTCTGAAACCTTTAATAGCTATTTAGAAGAGGGAATTTCAGCAGCCCTGACTTCTTTTTCGTCTGATCACCATACTTTGCAAAGTAGCTGAAATGAAAGCCTCTCAAACATGCTCCAAAAGGAGGAACACAAAAAGACATTTCATCCTGCTTTATTTATGATGTTTGTGTGTTTAAAGGAGAAGGCAAGTGAGGTATTTATTTTTTAATTTTTTATGCACAGGGCAAGATAAATACACGCTGTTTGAGGACTCTGTTGGTGCACGTGCTTTGAATTGCAAAACCAACTCCAGTGTTGTCTCTGGAGAAGGGTCACTTGCGGCTTTAAGAATCTCAAGCACGAAAGAAGATGTGCCAAAGTGGAGGGGCTGATCCATTTTCTTTTGAGCATGCATTTGACATCTCTTGCACTTCGTTGGTTGAGCCACTCGTAACAGAAGCTTGCTTTAAAAGGAAGGTTCTCAAATCTTGGCATGAGACAAACCAACATTCAGCACCCAAGTCGCAAAAAGAGGTATCTAAGGCCATATTCACACCATAAGCTTAAAGGTAAAGGTAAAGGTACCCCTGACCATTAGGTCCAGTCGTGACCGACTCTGGGGTTGCGGCACTCATCTCGCTCCATGGGCCGAGGGAGCCGGCGTTTGTCCGCAGACAGCTTCCGGGTCATGTAGCCAGCATGACTAAGCTGCTTCTGGCAAACCAGAGCAGCACACGAAAACGCTGTTTAGCTTCCCGCCGGAGCGGTTCCTATTTATCTACTTGCACTTTGACGTGCTTTTGAACTGCTAGGTTGGCAGGAGCTGGGACTGAGCAACGGGAGCTCACCCCGTCACGGGGATTCGAACCGCCGACCTTCTAATCAGCAAGTCCTAGGCTCAGTGGTTTAACCCACAGTGCCACCCGCGTCCCTTATAAGCTTAAAGCACTACAATAACCATAAGCTTAAAGCACTACAATACCACTTTAAACAGTGATAGCTTGATGCAGGGACTTCTGGGGCCTGTAGTTTGTAAAGGGTGCTGAGAGTTGTTCAGTTCAGAGCCTGCTATTCATGGAACTACAGTTCCCAGAATTCCTTGTGAAGAGGGATTGACTGTCAAACCACTCTGGGAGAGGAATAGGGGTCTCCTAAGCACCTTTGACAAACTACAGCTCCCAGAATTCTTCGGGAGAAGCCATGACTGTTTAAAGTGGCAGCATGGTGCTTTGATTCAGCCATTTGCATTTACACCAAACATTTCTTCCCACTCGATGACTCTCAGCTGAATGTGTGAACAGTCAATTGTATTGTGTTTGAGGCGATATTTATTTACCGCTCTTCAAATCTGAGTTATTACTTTGTAATGTGAAAAGAACTGAAAAGGGCCATCTATTCCTCTAGATCTGAGCTTTCCAACTTTTCATGCAAGTGACACACTTTTTAGACATGCATCGTTTCGTGACATGGTAATTCAGTTTTACTAGCAAACTGGAGGATAAATTAACCCCTTTCCAGGCCCGGGAAGAGTGCCAGGAGCGTTCGTGGGACACATCTACACACTGCAGCTGACACACTTAACATATATGTGATACACAGATTGGAAAGCTCTGTCCTAGATGTTTGGGTTTTTTTAAAAGTATTTCTAAATCAGCTCACTAGGTGGTGCTACTACTATGTGAAACATCTTGTGATGTTCAAAGATGGTCAAGTGTATAACAGTGTTTTCAAATACAGTGCTACCTCGGGTTACATACGCTTCAGGTTACATACTCCACTAAGCCAGAAATAGTGCTTCAGGTTAAGAACTTTGCTTCAGGATGAGAACAGAAATCATGCTCTGGCAGCGCGGCGGCAGCAGGAGGCCCCATTAGCTAAAGTGGTGCTTCAGGTTAAGAACAGTTTCAGGTTAAGTATGGACCTCCAGAACGAATTAAGTACAGTGGTGCCTCGCAAGACGAAATTAATCCGTTCCACGAGTCTCTTCGTCTAGCGGTTTTTTCGTCTTGCGAAGCAACCCTATTAGCGGATTAGCGCTATTAGAATCATAGAATCATAGAGTTGGAAGAGACCACAAGGGCCATCGAGTCCAACCCCCTGCCAAGCAGGAAACTTATTAGCGGCTTAGCGGCTTAGCAGCTATTAAAGGCTTAGCGGCTTAGCGGCTAAAAGGCTATTAGCAGCTTAGCGGCTTAGAAAAAGGGGGGAGAGGAAAAAAATCACAACACTCGCAAGACGTTTTCGTCTTGCGAAGCAAGCCCATAGGGAAATTTGTATTGCGAAGCGCATCGAAAAACGGAAAACCCTTTCGTCTAGCGGGTTTTCCGTCTTGCGAGGCGTTCGTCTTGCGGGGCACCACTGTACTTAACCCGAGGTACCACTGTATCTGTTTTGCTTGAATCTGGAGAGTCAAAGTCATTGGGTGACCCTCTCCAAGTCCTGATAAGAAAAGAAAGTGGGGACGACGACCTTATTTCTCTTTCCAGTTACTCCATACCCTGAACCATGTTATAAAACTTTATTATGTCCCCTCTTGCTTTTTTCCCTAAACTAAAAGAACTAGAACGTTTTAGCTTTTCCTTACACCGAAGGTGTGCCAACCTCCAGTTCATGTTGCTTGCCCTTCTCTGCACTTTTCCAAGTGTACGGTATCTTCTCTGCGATCCTTTTACAACACGAGCCTGTATGCCGGAAGCAGGCCCCACAAGGTCCAGTGGTATTTGTTCCTGCACAATGGTGTAATAGGATAAACCTAATTATGTTTACTCAAAAGTAAATCCAGTTGAGATCCATGTGGCCTACTCCCTAGTATGCGAGTTTAGGATTTGAAGGGTTACAAGGCCTTGAACTCAATTAGGACTTAATTTTGAATAAATGTGCACAGGTTTTTGCTCTTAGTGAGCTATCTTGAAAACTATGGACTTAGCTACATTGGATAAGAAAAAACACTTTATATGCGTTATTTATGCATTCTAACATTATGACACCAGATGACGCTGCGGAGTTCTGATTTTGCTTACCCATTTCCCATACAAAGTTTGCAACGCATTTAACTGAAACATTTCTTTGATGTGTCTAGATCAGGGGTCAGCAAACTTTTTCAGCGGGGGGCCGGTCCACTGTCCCTCAGACCTTGTGGGGGGCCGGACTATAATTTGAAGGGGGGGAAATGAACGAATTTGTATGCCCCACAAATAACCCAGAGATGCATTTTAAATAAAAGCACACATTCTACTCATGTAAAAACATGCTGATTCCTGGACAGTCTGTGGGCCAGATTTAGAAAGTGATTGGGCCAAATCCGGCCCCCAGGCCTTAGTTTGCCTACCCATGGTCTAGATCCAGCCTATGTACCATATTTATGTGAATCTAATGCGCCATCGCATCTAAAGCACACCTCAACTTTCAAAACCTTGAAACCAAAAAAAGTATTTGCTGGCGCCATCAAATCTAATGCGCACCCTAATTTTTGCGATGTAATTTGGCAAAAAAAAAAAAAAAGTATATAGTGGATAATTGGAATACAGATGCATTGTGTGTGTGTGTGCATGTGAATGCAATTTTCATGTTACCTCCCACACTGACAGATTTGACTATCCCTAATATATATGCAGGCAGGTAGAGGCAGATGATAGATCCTCTAGTTGGATTATTTGCACTTTTTTTTTACATTTATTGCTAGCTGGTGAAAACATGTTTTGCTCATGGGGAAAGGATTTCACAGCTGGACAGGGGGAGATTGATGAAATTTGTGGTTACTTATTTCCCCCCGCCCTGTCCTTGCTGCCACCACAGCTCAGCCCTGGGTTATAGGTGTGTGATCAACACCTGCTGCATCGTTGCAGAGTTGCAGAAGCGATAACTGACAAAGAAACAAACAAAAACAAAAGCCTAATGTAGAATTAATGCCATTGCAGGATGGGAGCCTCACATGTTTGCATGCAAAAAACGCTGATGGAATAGAGGGGTGGTTAGATTTTATCTGGGTTTTTGTTTGTTTTTTAAATTCCCATTTTATACTCACTAAAGAAGAAGTTGTGACGTATTTCTTCCTCCACGCCATTCCCAGTGACATGAGAGAGAGAGAGAGAGAGAGAAGGAGGAAGAGAGAGGGGAGGAGGAAGAGGAGGAACAGGGACAGGAACAGGTGGAGCTGGGATTCTGGCAAGAAAGGGTATTTACCCTGACTACCTGTTAGTCTCAACCCTGCCCTCTGCTGACTGGAGGCATGCAAGTTTGCTGAAACCCACCATTGTACAGTGGTACAATTACCTCCTGGATGGAATGTAAGATGCGACGGCGCGCATGTGCGTGACGTCATTTTGAGCGTCTGCGCATGGGCGAGCGGCGAAACCCAGAAGTAACGCACTCTGTTACTTCCGGGTTGACGCAGAGTGCAACCCGAAAGCACTCAACCTGAAGCACATTCAACCTGAGGTATGACTGTATTGCTATTGAAATTATAGTTAACTATTTGTGTGTTTACACATATAAATTAGCATATGCACATTTGATGCAAATCTTTGGGTGTGATTGTGTGTGTGTGCTTGTCTCCCACCCCACCCGCCTCTCTTTTTCTTTTCTTTTTGGATGATGCATTTCCTGTCTTCTGGTCATGCATTAAGTGGCCTGTTCTCAGCCTGGTCCTCGGCTCCAGTGCCCTGTCTTGGCTCTCGGTTCACTTCCGACAGCTGCCTGTGGGGCAGATAAAACGGGTGGCTGGGCAGTGTGGCCCGCATGTGCCTGTTCACCTAGTTGCATCAGCATGGCCTCCTTCAGCAGAAGAGAGAGGGACATGCCAGACCTCCCACATTCCCGCCTCCCCCTGTCAACCCGTTGTTTTTCGCCAACCGCTATGTCTCTGTAGCTGTGTCTCTTAATTGAATCTGTACTTTTAATTCAGCACCTATAAACGTTAATGGAGTTCTTTAGGGCTCCCTCGCTGGAGATCTCATTGTGCGTGGTAACCAGGGCAATCACGTTTTATTGGTTTGGCCCTTCTGGAAGTACCCATGAAATTTCCAGCGAACGAGTGGCGCTCTGAGGATCGGCATTAGTGATCGGGGGGCGCTGGCTGAATGAAAGTCGTCGGAGATTCAGCTCTGTTACAAATGCCTGTGTAACTTGAGCTAAGTGGGGACAATTTAATTTAGAGCATGAACACACCCATGCAGGGCAAGATTGTTTTTGGAAGCAGAACTCCCCTTTGTGACTCCCCCAGGGTCATCCCCATGGATACATAGGACCCTACCTTATACCAAGTCAGAACATGCACTGTCTCTGAATTGTCTACACCGATCTTCTTCTTTAGCGATCACTCATAGCCAAGTAAGATTGTCTTCCATAAACACAGTCTTAACAATGAGTCGTAAGTGACTGTGGAGGCCAATTCTGGATCCACACATCCTTCCACAGTGGGGACATTGGTTTCTGGGAGGGAGTTGATCACAGTGTGGATTTGCCAAGCATGCCTTCCTCTTGGCACGTTCCTCCGTTGCGTTCTGAGTTTGAGTGTCTTCAAAGCCCATGACACCTTTGGTAAAGGCTTTTCTCCAATTGGAGCGCTCACAGGCAAGTGTTTCCCAGTTGTTGGTGTTTATACTACATTTTTTTTAGATTTGCCTTGAGACAGTCTTTAAACCTCTTTTGCTGACCACCAGCATTACACTTTCCATTTTTAAGTTCGGAATAGAGTAGTTGCTTTGGAAGACGATCATCAGGCATCCGCACATGACCAGTCCAACGAAGTTGATGTTGAAGAATCATTGCTTCAACACTGGTGATCTTTGCTTCTTCCAGTACACTGGCATTAGTTCGCCTGTCTTCCCAAGTGATGTGTAAAAATTTTCGGAGACACCGTTGATGGAATCTTTTGAGGAGCTGGAGATAGCAAGTCGGACCTGGTAGATCTACACAGATGCTTATTACAAAATAAGGCTTGCTACCTTGTGACCATTCAAAACAACAGCAACTGATGATAGACTCTCTGCCCCCAAGACTCACCAACACTGCCAGCTCTTAAATGTCAGGCAAAGATATTCTTGCTCTCCCAAGCATTTGGGGCTTGATATGGTTCACTTTTCTGGCTATTAAGTTCTTGGTGCCCATCTTTTGGATAGGTGGGGAAGGATATTTTCCTTGTTAGTTGACTGTTGTGACTGAGCACTTTCAGTATTAATTATGGCAATGCTTGTTCTTTTCTCTTTTACTGTACTTTAACATAAGTTGCTTTGTGACTCATCTGTTGTAAAAAAAAAAAGGTGTCAAATTAATTAATGAACAGTAATCAGTGTGATCTTCCTTGCACCGCAGTGCTGAATTTAACACTTGCAATGGCAGAAACAGAATGTTGGGTTGTATCTGATGCTAGTTCTATTCAAGAGTGGGTCCATTCAAGATAATGAGTGCCAACTTAGGCTCATTAATTTCAGTGGGACTACACTGAGTATAACTTTGTTGGATTCAAGCCACAGTCTCCACCAAGCCTTAAAACAGCTAGATGATTCTTGCTGGTGAAATTCTAGTCCAGCAAATCGGTATCCTCCCTTGGACGGATCGCATCTATTGGGCATCTGCGAAGCTGCCAGAACTCTCAAGGCACCCTTCTGTAGGTTCATAGGCTGTTAAATCATTTTAGTGAGTTGTTTTGATTTACAGGGGTTCCTGGTGAGTCTTTACACTCCGAAGCAACTGAAATGGGCAGCGTTCATACCCAGGGGAGCTGGATAGTACTCCATGTGTGTTTGTTTTTCCCTAGCAAGAATGTAGTCATCTGCAAAAGGAATCAAGGCCTCTTCTGCCTGCTGTCCTCTCTGGCCGCTTTATGTCAGCTTCTGTACAATCCATTACATTGTTAGCTGCCTCCTGATACCCATTTGCACCTCAGCTTTCTGGTTGGCTGGGTTCTTCTTCTGAGCTGTTTGTTCTGCTCATCTTACTTCAGAAGTGCTTCCTTTGGCTTCCCCAAAGTGGATTTTCAGCTACCTGCATCCCTCCTGTTCAAGGCTGTGATGGGCAAGGAAGGAACTCCCACATCGGCCACTTCTGTTGCAGAGACTTGCTGGGTGGGGGGGAGGAAGGTTGTACCATGATCTCACAGAGATGACTGGGAATAGTTCCCCAGAGGCAGCTAAATCTTAACCATAACTATGTATGCAACAACAGCAGCAAGAATTTTGATTGCAAAGTAGTGGAAGACACAAGATTTACCCACACTGGAAGAATGGCAGATGAAGGTGATGGACTACATGGAATTGGCAGAAATGACTGGCAGAATCCGAGATCAGGGAGAAGAGGTGGTGGAAGAAGACTGGAAGAAATTTAAAGACTACCTGCAGAAATACTGTAAAATTAATGAATGTTGAAGGAATGTTGGATTGAAAATAAGCGGTATTGGTAAAAAGATGAATAAGAATATGTAAATGCGGATTGACAATGGCTGAAAATATATAGTTATAATAGGTTAAGATAATAAGTAAAGATAAATGATAGAGGGTAAGGATTTGCTGAATTAACTATGTGAACTGGAATACAGAAAAGGGGTGTGTGAGGAGGTCAGGAAATAAGTAAATGAAAGATATGACATGAAAATATTGATTGTTTTTCTTTTCTTTTTTAAACTTCCTTCTTTATTGTCTATTTTTGTATTTATTCTCTCTTTTTTATTATTGTTATGCTTTTTTATTTTCTTATTTATAACTTTGTAATTTTTAATGTTTGGAAAAGTTTAATAATATTATTTTAAAAAAATAAATAAATCTTCACCATAACAACCAGCAGCAAATCTGAAAAGATGTAGGATGCCACAGTTTAACCTGGAATAACGCTGACTCCACTAAGGCCCAATTCTTGCGGTGATTTTAAAATTGAATACGGTTAGTGTGGGAATGTTCAGGGTGGCGGGAGAGGATATATTGTTTATTAATATCCTTCCTAACTTGCGCTAGCAAGTTCCTTTACTTAGCAGAGTTACATTCCCCTTTTTACATGCACAGTTCATGGCTAGTTGCAGGCTCGTGTGAGCTTCTCACTATTATACAATTCAGTCTGTCTCAGATTGAACTGTACGTTCCTGGTAAATTCTCTTGAATCCCTCTTAAAAGAATAAAGATGCCAAGATCTTATTCAAAGTCAATAAAAGAAGTTTACTTACATCAGTTCACAGTTGGATTCCTGAAGGCAGACTTAGTTACAAATATGTACATGTGGATCTACCCCATATGGGGGAATAATCCTAGTGCTTCTGCTAGCTGAGAGCTAGCAGAGCAGTCCTAGCTAAAAGCTGGTCAAACGAAGAAGGAAGTCAAAAAGAGGGAAGGGTGCTGCGTGACTCGTCCTTTTGTTACCTGGACAGGTTAGGTCACACCCACCTCCTATCCCATGCAAAGGGAAGGATGCTCTACGCTAGGAGGAACAGGAAGTTTCAACTGGCTGGACCAAACATTCCCTTGCATGTCTCCTCTAGCATTACAAGGAATGTTGTACTTGACTGCCTCTCATGGATCACATCCCACAGTTAGGTGGCAAGGTGACATGTCCTCTTGTTCCAGGCTCATCCACACCTCTTTTTGCCCCCGGGAAAATCCAATCTCTAGCGCTGAGTCGGAACAAATGGCAATCATGTTTTGCAGATTGCCGTTTGCTCCAATTACCACTAAGGAGAGGGGTTTCTTTTTCCAGGAGAAAGTCGCGTGGCAAAGACAAAACTGCTCACACCTGTGTCTAGAATGTTTTGCTAGGTATGTCTTTCTTCTGGAGAAAGTAGATTAGACCGAAAGGTCGCGACTGGCCCCAAAGGACACGTGGCCATGTTAGCTGGGAATGACTCCATTCCAAATCTTGAAGCGCTGCAGCACCTGTAAGCCAGTGTAGACATTACTGAGCTAGGAGAGCCAATGGTCTGAGTTGGCACAAGGCACTTTCTTAGAATCATAGAATCATAGAATCATAGAGTTGGAAGAGACCACAAGGGCCATCGAGTCCAACCCCCTGCCAAGCAGGAAACACCATCAGAGCACTCCTGACATATGGTTGTCAAGCCTCTGCTTAAAGACCTCCAAAGTAGGAGACTCCACCACACTCCTTTCCAGCAAATTCCACTGTCAAACAGCTCTTACTGTCAGGAAGTTCTTCCTAATGTTTAGGTGGAATCTTCTTTCTTGTAGTTTGGATCCATTGCTCCGTGTCCGCTTCTCTGGAGCAGCAGAAAACAACCTTTCTCCCTCCTCTATGTGACATCCTTTTATATATTTGAACATGGCTATCATATCACCCCTTAACCTCCTCTTCTCCAGGCTAAACATGCCCAGCTCCCTTAGCCGTTCCTCATAAGGCATCGTTTCCAGGCCTTTGACCATTTTGGTTGCCCTCCTCTGGACACGTTCCAGTTTGTCAGTGTCCTTCTTGAACTGTGGTGCCCAGAACTGGACACAGTACTCCAGGTGAGGTCTGACCAGAGCAGAATACAGTGGCACTATTACTTCCCTTGATCTAGATGCTATACTCCTACTGATGCAGCCCAGAATTGCATTGGCTTTTTTAGCTGCCGCGTCACACTGTTGGCTCATGTCAAGTTTGTGGTCAACCAAGACTCCTAGACTTCTTATGTTCCTACTATTCTACCCATTTTAAAGATGGGGAAAGAAAGAGTGGCCAGCCCGAGGCTACCAAGGAATCCAAAACCAGGGCGTGTCTGTGGCCTCCGATCCAACACCACTGGATGCTGCAAATGTGTGAACTGCCCTAAGATCTTCTGATCAATTATTATTTTATTAATTTCTTTTATTATTATTTTATCAATTTATTTTATTATTTTATTAAGGAATTTATATACCGCTCTATCACCGGAGGTCTCAGGTCTGAAGGGTGGTATATAAATTTAATTAATAAATAAACTCCCCCCCCCCCCATATATAGAATCCTGAGAACTGCAGTTTATTTACCACAGAGCTACAATTCCCAGAGCCCTGAGCAAACTACCATTCCTCAGATCCTAGGGGGGAAGCCACATGCCTGCAGATTTCCCCTTGCCCGGAAGAACATTCGTTTCTCCTTTGAAAGTTCCCCACCCTCGATATCCTTTCTGTTATTTTGCTTTATCGCTTCAAGTTTTAGCTCCGTTGCTTCGTTAAAAAGGAAAAAAAAGAAAAAAAGAAAGAAAAACTTTCAAATCCTTCCCCTCCTTTTTAAAAGACATGAAAAAGAAAAGTGCCTTCCCCCTCCAAATCTGGTTCCCAGCAGCGGGGTTTAAAAATACCCTCAAATATCACGAGAGTTGTGATAGAAATCGTAAGACGGAGGCCCCTGCAGGCTTCCTCCTCGCTGGAGTTCTGTATCCTTCTTCAAAGCAAGAGGAAGAGAACCCTCCACACTGTCATTTGCATAAAACCAATTTCTTAAAATCTTTAATTAAAATCTTTGCAGATTAGGTTTGCCAGGTAAATGGGAAGCTTGTCGTTCTCTGCTGCCTGCCAGCTGCTTAGGTCCTTCAGAGCCTAGCTGTTTATATCCTCCTGTCTCCTGACCTTCCCCTTCTCACGCCTTTCCTGACCAGTTGGCATTTCTCTTTCTCTCTCTTTCCCGTGAAAATCTACGAAAGCATATATATATATATATATATATATATATATGCATTCTTTGTGTTCTTATCAGCTCCTGCATCCATAGCTTATCTGATGGAATTTCCTGGATGAACAGGAACCTCGGGGGCAACAGCACAGCTCCGAAACACCAACTGTGCATGACCGCCAGCAAATCCTTTCCGGTCCCGGTTTCTGAAAGATACACCATAGTCCCTCTTTCACTTTTATTTATTTAAAATGCATTTTTACCACCACTGACAACAAAATTCCCCTTCCAGGAGGTTTGCAAAATGTTAACAAGAATCACATAAGAGCCAAAAGACTGTTTTAAAAAATAAAATGAAAATTTAACAAGAGCCCCTTTAACTAAAACAAACTAACCCCCAACAAAACTGACCAATTATCAGAAGCTGGGGAGAAGGGAGATACTTTAATTGTGCAGTTAAAGCACAAGAAGGGTGGTGCCTAAGCGTGGGCAGGTCTGTCAATTTCAGTTTCTCCTAGTTCAAATTGTAAGTCCCACATTGGTTTGCAATTTAAAAATAAAACTACTCGTGCAAATTCACCAGAATTTCAGTGTGAATTTCTCCTTCTCCACACATTTTTGTATGCTGTTTTTCTTAATATATACAATTCTGAAAAGCAAAATCACACACATTTCTATGCACACTTTAGCATATGCATTTTTATACGCATTACTTTGTTGGTGAACTGCATGAAAAAAATTGGAAAAATGAAAATTTCGAAAGGTGCTTTCAGTCTGCCTTTAAATGAGAAGTGAATCAAATCCCCTCTCCCATCGCTGCTGCCGCCTCATGTCAAGCTGAATATCACTCAAGGCCGATCAAGATGTTTTGGCACCAGAGGATAAAAATCCTACAAGCCTGTTTTCTCATCCCTTGCTACTATACTAAAGTGAATGATCAATAATCTGCAGCCCTTTCATGACACTCAAAATCAGCTACTGTAAGTAAGAAAACCTGCCTAATGGTAGGGCCAGCCCTGCTTTCCTGTACAGAGTTTAATAGGAGGAACCTGATGCAGATTGACAGCCAAGGACAGTTGCATTTCCAAGGGAACAAAGTGTCAGACATGGGGAAAACTGGGGAAATGATAGAATTGTAGAGTTGGGAGGGACCCTGAGGATCATTTAGTCCAAGCAGGAATATGCAGCTGTCCCATACAGGGATTAAACATGCAACCTTGATGTTATCAGCACCACGTTCTAAGCAACTGAGCTATCCAGGCACAAATGGTGATGAAAAGCGAAATCTAGCTTGCCCACTCAGACCATCTCCCCACATCTTTATGGAGAGACAATGTTAGAATTCCTGCTCCGTGTTTGCAGTCATGGGATTGTTGTCTGTCACATGACGGTGTATGTTTTGACTCCACAGAGTGGGAAGTGATGAAGACAGGATGTTTGTGTTACTGTGTTCCATGAAGTGGGACTATTGTCCTTTGTTCTTTTTCTCTTTGCTGTCTGATGCTAGAGAGAGAGGGAGCCATGTTGCAGTGCTCCGTGTGTTTTTATATGTAAATAAAGTAGATTAGCCCAAATGCTGAGTTGCTGAGGTCTGTTACGAAAGTTGTGCAAACTCTGCGGGTCCCTAAGTGTGCCGGTGTCTGTTGGCATCGGTCGCTGTGATATTCGGGCTGAAGAAAGCTTTTGAAGCTCTCAAACGATCGACCAGGAGGGAGAGAACATGCCAGTCGGGCATGTGTCTCTGCCAGGATCCTACTCGAGTGTAGGCCAAGCTCCTGACAGACAAACCCTTTTGGAAACAGGCATCTTTGGATCAACTCTGCTGATTGTTAACACCCGTGAACTGGGAAATTAAGGGGCAATTCACACCCATGCTCGGCATACATGGTGAGATGAGCAATCTACACCTCCAGCTGCATTTTAGCTGCTGTTCTTTTTCCTTTCCTGGCAGGTTGCCATGTCAACATTTGTCAGAGAAATAGCCTCTGCTTTATGCCAAAAAAAGAGAGAGCATAGTGCTGGACCAAGAGACACTGAGCAGAACATCGATCCCTGATTTGTTCTAGGGACGGGAACTTGAACACTACTAATATCCCCATCCAGTGAAATACTGGAACAATAAGAGCAGGAAACAGATGCTTGCTTTGTGATATTTGCGAGTGCAGAAAGTGCAAGATCAGCTCTTGCCGGACTCTGGCCCGATTGATCTCAATAACTGCTCTGGAGAAAAGGAGGACAGTGCGAGGAGTCCTGCGTGCCAGAATGAAGGAGTGTTATTGCCCAGCTGTTGTTTCCCCACATCTTATAAGAAGGAGCCACAAAGCTGCTTTTAAGGTTAGGTCAGCATCTCCAGTTTTCCTGCCACCGCATTGATTGGATGGCTCTGCATTCGCATTCCCCTGGCATCATCGCTGGTGCCGTAAGCGGGCACGGTTCCTTGCAGAGGCCGTGGCGAGAAGTTCCTGCCTATATGGTTTAGCCCCCCAGCGCAGCCGTCTTTAATGGAAGGCAAGGTTCCTGAGCAGATTAACACCTTGTCGGGCATTACGGAGTCTGTGGCAGACTTTCGCACTAATGACTGCAGCCGCTTTGTGCTGGTGATGCTAATCCTCAGCTGGCTGGCCTGCTACTTTTCAGCCAGGGTTTCCTGCACATGTTAATCCCTCCCTTTGCTCATGAAGCCAGAGGTTTAGGCTGAAAAGAGAAGGGCCCATTCTTTGATGCAAATCGGGGCATGGCGATGGCTGCCAGGGAAAAGTCTGGCTCTGCAGGTGCGTCTGTTCCAGCGGTGGAAAGGGAAGCAGCAGAATCGGTTCTCTGGTTCTCTTAAGGATGAGAAAAGGCAAATGTATTCCGTAGGGTTGCTGCCTCCCCATCCCGATGTGACTCCTGTGCCTTTGGGAGCTTTTCGAAGCATGGGGGTAAATTGATGGGGGAAAGGTGTTAAACTCTGGCTTTCCACCTGTCACACAGCTGGTAAAGGCAGAGGAGTCTCACTTGAAAAGGTGGCAACCTGATTTTGAAATCCTCAGGGCTGGGCCACCCATAGCCACAAATGAGAAACCAGTGAATACTGTTATTACCAAGGCAAAGTTCTAGCCTGATCCAGAAGCTGCCACAATTCTTCCAGCTCATGGAAGTCAAATGTCTGGCCAGGCGCAATTCAACAGCTGTAGTCTCTGCACTTAATTGCCTTACATCACAATGTAGTGAGCTAGCCCTACTGTGCTTAGAGACCCTCCTCATTCTGCTAAATAGGATCCTGGGCGTTTGTCCTAAAGCATGGATAGCTCAGTTGGTTAGAACGTGGTGCTGATAACACCAAGGTTGCAGGTTCGATCCCCGTATGAGACAGCTGCATATTCCTGAATTGTAGCGGGTTGGACTAGATGATCCTCAGGGTCCCTTCCAATTCTGTGATGCCAGAACTCGCAGGAAAAGGAGGCAAAGATGGCGGCAAGAGTGTTGCACTGCACTGAGCAACTTGCTCAACAAACATTGGGAGAAGAATGAGGTTGTTTCAACCTCCCAAGGGGCACCTCAGTCGGTAGAATACGAGACTCTTAATCTCAGGGCTACGAAGCACGCGTTGCCATATTTCAAAAAGTAGAATCCAAATTGTTGAGCTTCCTTGGGGAAACCTGACATATGGCAAGCCCATTCAAGCCCCACATCGGGCAAAAGATTCCTGCATTACAGGAGAATGGACTCAATCCTCACGGTCCCTTCCAACTCTATGATTCTAAGACAGTAAGGTAAAGGGAACCCTGACAATTAAGTCCAGTCGCAAACGACTCTGGGGTTGGGGCGCTCATCTCGCTTTATAGGCTGAGGGAGGCAGCATTTGTCCACGTCCGCAGTTTTTTCAGGTCATGTGACCAGCATAACTAAGCCACTTCTGGCGAACCAGAGCAGCGCATGGAAACAGAGTTTACCTTCCTGCCGGAGCGGTACCTATTTATCTACTTGCACTGCGTGCTTTCAAACTGCTAGGTTGGCAGGAGCTGGGACCAAACAGCGGGAGCTTACCCCGTTGCGGGGATTCTTAAAAAAACAACCCACATACTTTCTGCAGTTAGGAAAGTGATGGGGAAATGCACAATGAACAGATTGGTTAAAGGGAAGGCATGTAAACGCTGCGCAAGCAAATTGGGACAAATGCTTACTGTCATGTACAGTGGTGCCCCGCAAGACGAATGCCTCGCAAGACAGAAAACTCGCTAGACGAAAGAGTTTTCCATTTTGGAGGTGCTTCGCAAAACGAATTTCTTACTGGCTTGCTTCGCAAGACGACAATGTCTTGCAAGTTCCTGCTGTTTTTCCCCTCCCCCCCCTTTTTCTAAGCCGCTTAGCCGCTTATCAGCTGATCCGATCAGCAGATAAGCCGCTAAAAGCCGCTAATAGCGCTAATCCGTCAATGGGCTTGCTTCGCAAGATGAAAAAACCGCTAGACGAAGAGAATCACAGAACGGATTCTTTTCGTCTTGCGAGGCACCACTGTAATATCCCTACGCATAAATCAGAACAGCTGCTCAATAAAGAACACACATGGCCTAACCTCCATATAAGCTTTATGTGAGCAAATCAGGAAGACTGCTGAGAAAACTGGTGATCTGGAGGAGCCCTGTATATATTATTCTGCATTTCCTTTGGATTTATCACTAGATGGAGCCAGAGTAGGGAGAAACAGAGGACTGGGACCCTGTTTTACAGTTCTGTTTCCCTTCCCTGCAGGCCTCCCAGCTGCCTGGATTTCTTCCGCCGCCACCCTCATAAAAAAACCCACGGCGTGAACCTTTGGCTTCTTTATGAAAAGCCTGGCAAAAATAACCCACTTCAGGAAACCACACTATTTATTTTAACCCAGATACAGTGGTACCTTGGCTTACAGACGCTTCAGGTTACAGACTCCGCTAACCCAGAAATAGTACCTCTGGTTAAGAACTTTGCTTCAGGATAAGAACAGAAATCGCGCAGTGGCAGCGGGAGGCCCCATTAGCTAAAGTGGTCTTCAGGTTAAGAACAGTTTCAGGTTAAGAATGGACCTCCAGAACGAATTAAGTTCTTAACCCGAGGTACCACTGTATAAGAGGTTGGGAAATGGCAGCCTCTGAGCTGAAACCAGCCCACTGAGGAATGCCATTGGATTAGGGCCTTGTTGGATCATGCCAAAAGCCCATTGAGTCTGGCACTCTGCTCTTACAGTAGCCAAAAAGATGCCCACCAGCAGAACCTGTTTGCCTCCCCACCTGCGATTCCCAGGTAAGCACCCAACCCTCAGTTCATTCCTCTCATCCAAGCACCTTCAAACAACCCAGAGCTACAATCCTCAGAGCCATTTAACAGATAATCCTTCTTACCAGGGAACTACAGTGGTGCACCGCAAGACGAAAGCCTCGCAAGACGGAAAACTCGCTAGACGAAAGAGTTTTCCGTTTTGGAGGTGCTTTGCAAAACGAATTTCCTATGGGCTTGCTTCGCAAGACGACAATGTCTTGCGAGTTCCTGCTGGGTTTTTTTCCTCCCCCCCCCTTTTCTAAGCTGCTAAGCTGCTTATCAGCTGATCCGATCAGCAGATAAGCCGCTAAAAGCCGCTAATAGCGCTAATCCTTCAATGGGCTTGCTTCGCAAGACGAAAAAACCGCTAGACGAAGAGAATCACAGAACGGATTCTTTTCGTCTTGCGAGGCACTACTGTATGGAGATGCAAAGAGGTTGAGGGAACGTTCTTTCATATGTGGCGGACTTGTAAAAGGGTAAGAGTATTGGGAAATGGTCCACAATGAATTGAAAAAAAAATGTTTAAAAGTACTTTCCCCAAAAAACCAGAGTCCTTTCTGTTGGGGATAATTCACACAGAAATTCCCAGGTGTCAAAAAAAGTTATTTATGTACTGCGGCCCATGTTTTCTTCACCCCAAAATGGAAATGAGTGAGGTCCCAGCTAAAGAAGAGTGGCAACTTAAGTTGACAGAATATGCGCAGCTTGCAGACTTAACATATAGAATAAGAACAAGAAGAACATACATTTAGAGAAGATTGGAAAACGTTTATTGAATATATGGGAAATAACTCTGTACAGCTGAAAAAGCTGGCAGCATCAAGATAACTTCAACAGTGTAAATAAGTTATGATGGATGTAATAATGGAATACTGAATGGTATAGTTTTTGTAAAATATGCAGGGATTTATGATATGTAAAATGAACCATGGAAAGAGAAGAAGGGAATGTAAAAATGAGGATGTAAAAAGAGTATTTAAAATAGTAAAACAGAAAATTTAATAAATATTATATACAAAAAAAGAGAGAATTGTAGCTCAATGAGAATAGGGATTTATTAACAACTCTCAGCACCCTTAACAAATCAAAGTTCCCAAGATTCTTCGGGGAAAACCACGGCTGTTAAAGTGGTATAATATGGCTTTAAATGTAAGGTGCAGATATGGCCTGAGTGTCGTTGGACTCCAACTCCCATCAGCCCCAGGTGGCCTGGCCAGTGGTCAGGGATGATAGGAGCTGGAGTGCAGCAACTTCTGAAGACCCCCAGGTTCCTCATCCCTGAGCTGTGTGATAAGGTAAAGGTTAAGGGACCCCTGACCATTAGGTCCAGTTGTGACCGACTCTGGGGTTGCGGCACTCATCTCGCTTTATTGGCCGAGGGAGCTGGCGTACAGCATGTGGCCAGCATGACTAAGACGCTTCTGGCGAACCAGAGCAGCGCACGGAAACGCCGTATACCTTCCCACCAGAGTGGTACCTATTTATCTACTTGCACTTTGACGTGCTTTTGAACTGCTAGGCTGGCAGGAGCAGGGACCGAGCAATGGAAGCTCACCCTGTCGCTGGGATTCGAACTGCCGACCTTCTGATTGGCAAGTCCTAGGCTCTGTGGTTTAACCCACAGTGTCACCCGCGTCCCGAGCTGTGTGGTATGAAGCACTAATTCCTATGTATAACTGAGAACACTGTGTACTTTACATTGGTCAAGGAGGCTGGTCCCTCTGTGAAAAAATAAAGACAAACAGATCAGACATTTCAGACAGAAACATGGAGAACTGAAGCAATGGAGCATTTCCATCTCCCTGGACACTCCATCTCTGACCTTAGGGTTGTGAGACTTAAAACAGACCTACTTGACAAATTACAGCAGGAGGCTGCAGAATTAACACATTTAATTAAGTCTCCCAGGGCCTGGACGAGAACTATATGCGATTCTCTCCAACGGGAAGGAAGCAAGGGGAGCTGACTCTTGGGCTTGGTTGCCATGCAAATAGGCTGCAACTTTTATTAAACTTAGGAAGAACTGGGCGACTTAAAAAAGCAGGGGGCCTGAGGAATGGTAGACCCTTGACCCTTTCCCCTTTTGACATCCTGTGGGCAGAACAGAAGGGATACAGTTTTCTCTCGGGAACTAGCCTTGTCTGGCAGCAGTTAGGTTGGCCTGGCACTCTTTTGTTTCCCACAATGCCCTCCATGTGCTTCTCTGGGGCATTGTGGGAAATTTAAAATGGTGGCTTGCTTGTGCAGTTGCAACACGTGGGAGGGGGGCTGAATCAATATTCAAAAGCAGGTTAGGTTAGGTGATAGTGCAGGGGTCAGCAAACTTACCACACCTCGGGCCGGTGTCTCCAGTGCTGATTGCGCGGCGGGCCGGAGTGCGGGGGAGCGCGTGCCCATACGCGTGCGCACACGCTATTTCTGGCACACTTCCAGGTTGGAGGAGCACCGGAAATAGCTTGTGCGCATGTGCACGGGCCTCCTCCAACCTGGATGTGCACTGAAAAAAGCGCTTGCACATGTGTGCAAGCTATTTCCCGTGCTCCTCCAACCCTGAAGTGGGCAGCTGCGCAGCGCACTGCCGGTAAGTGTGGGCAGCGGCAGCAGGCGTCGCCACAGGCTGGATATACGAGTCCCTCGGGCCTTATTTTGGGGACCCCTGAGATAGTGGCTGCCCAAGTCACCCGGCGAGTTTCCTGAGTGCAGATGTGAGCCTGGATCTTACCTAGCCTAGTCCAATGCTCCATGGATTACAAATGTTGTGCCCTCTGGAAGTTGTTGGACTGTAACTCCCATCATTCCTGAGCCCTGGCCACATTGGTGGGGTGCTGATGGGCACTGGAGTCCAACATCCAGAGGGTACCATATTAGCTTCCCCTGAAATAACCACACAATATGGGCCAACCTATTGCCTATTGATTTACCTACCCTGTTTTGAAACCATCTAAGCTAGTAGTTGTCAATGACACCCAAATTCTGTACGTTACTTGATCGCCTGCCGAAATAGGCACGGTTAAATATATTGGGTAGTATCCAGGGTTAGTCATATTCAGAGTGGGTCCACTGAAATCAATGGGCATTGCTTGCTTTGGTTCATTGAGAGCTTAGTTGCATACAAACCATGGATTTAAATTAACTTAAATTGCACTTGCCTTGGTACTGAATTAATACTAATGTACTTTTATTAATATGGGTTATTTGCTGCTCCCCCCCCCCCCATTTAGGGGCCAAGCTCATACTTTTCAGCCTCTGCAGAAATGAAATCTTAGCCTTATTACTTTATCATCGTGAGGATTGTGATTTCTGCCTATAAGATTCCCCTGCTTCCTGCAAAAGATGAAATCAAGAGAACTGGCAACTTTGTATTTTGCAATTTCTTGCCACCTCCCCAGCTTTTTACGGGTTTCCAAATGGGCTGTTGCCAATTAATATGTGATATGGAAACACTGGCAATCTATTTCAGGAAGCTCTCCCTGCTATTTGCTGGGTTTTAAAGTATTCCTTAGCTGGCCAATTACTTTTCTACTTATTTCTCTTGTTAAAAATGAGGTTCAGCTATTTTAGAATTATTCTAAGGTGCATTAAAAAAATAAAAATCCACTCCCGGGGCAAGCACCTTTAATGAAGTTAGAAAATGTATCTACACTCTTGTTAGAAAGAGCCCTTTGCCATCTCACATAGCTCTTTCGTTAGGAGAAAAAGGGGGCTCTTCTCCCATTTCAAGTTTAATTTTTTAGGCCAAATGAAAATTATTCTGCAGCTAGTGCCAGAAAAAATGCGAGATCTTAGTCCAAGGAAAATTAGAATGGCCTGAGGAAGGTGGTGGAGCAAGAACTAAGACGATAAGTTGAAGCAATGAGTCTGTTTAATATCCAGAAGTTATAGAACTATAGAACTACTAGCCTCAAATGTCTGTGTGTGTGTGTGTGTGTGTGTGTGTGTGTGTGTGCGTGCGTGTGTGTGTAAAGGATACGGACCCTACTATGGTTCGCCAGTTCCAAATCTGGGTTACGTGCATTCCACAACGCACTTCTGCAATTGCACAAGGCAAATATAAAATATGATACTAGGTGCAGAATTATGGTCCTGGAAGCCTGGTGTCCATTTTGTTTCTTTCCCATCAACTGCTGTCTGAATTTCTATCTGTACTGGAGATGCCAGAGTTTGAACACAGGACCATCTGCCATCTGATTATTTTCATTAACAAAGCTTGATTGTAAAAATCTTCAAACCAGTTTATACAAAGAATAAACTAATAAAACTATTGACACAAACCTTTTTTTAAAAAAAAAAAACTATTTAAAGCATTTTTTTTAAAAAAATGATAGACTAAAAACAGATTAAAACACATGTCAGTATTCTACATATCTGGGCAGGCTTGCCTGAACAAAAATGCATTAAGCGGGCACCGAAAAGAGAACAGTGACAGTACTTGCCTAATGTCAATAGGCAGGGAGTTCCACAGGGGCTGGCACACTAAAAGATCTATTTCATACAAATGCAAACCAAATATTATGTGGTACCTCTAACACAGCCAGTTCCACAGAGCGAAGTTGTCATGAGGGTATATGTTAATATCAGAACCAGAGCTTTTTTCTGTGGGGACGCATACCCCTAAACATTTTTGTGAATCTTTGTACTTTTGTCCATTTACTGTATTTATTTTTCCCAATTTGAACTATAAAATGAGTCAAAATGTGAGTACCCCTAAACATTTTTTTTTTGGGGGGGGGAGCACT
The DNA here is from genome assembly GCF_964188305.1 of Podarcis bocagei. Classification (NCBI taxonomy): domain Eukaryota; kingdom Metazoa; phylum Chordata; class Lepidosauria; order Squamata; family Lacertidae; genus Podarcis; species Podarcis bocagei. Next base: position 12,523,841 of record NC_138141.1, on the reverse strand, counting down.
GGTCAGAACCAACCATCTATTTGGCAAAGGAGATCTTTGCAAACCGCGTGGCATCCAAGGATATCTAGTTCTGAGAACCACCACTTAAGAACAGAGAGAATTTATACACAAAATATGATTTGGCACCCTAAGCAGTCCTGGGCATGGATTCTAATTGTAATCCCCATCATGTGTGGGATTTTTAAAATATGCAAGTAATAAAGAGTAATATAATTATGTGACCCATGAAATCAATTTGAAACTCCGGGCTTTGTGTGAGCATAAACAAGATCTCCAACTCATCCATTCAGACATTACGTTTCCCCCTTTCTGTGTCTGCAGGCAGATGTGAAATGACTCCCAGCTCAGGTTTTTGTTTTTTTAAATGCACCATGAGGTTCAGCCCCAAGAGAGGCATTAAATCATATATGGGCTTCTCTGTACTTTTTTTTTTAAGGGGTGGACAACAATAATTTGGTGACTAAGAAAAATGATCTGTTTCCTTTTTGTCCTCCTGGAACAACTCAGCCCAGCCACTTCTCAGAGGGACTCATTAGCATCTCTCACCTGTGTCAGGAAGGAGGGGGGAGACAATAAATAAGCCCTTGGGGATCCATTAAATTAAAACCACTAAATACAGAAGTTACCACAAAGAAATACACAGGCATAGTTTCTTTGACTACAGCATAGAGGGAAACAGAAACTGGTTAAAAGTCAAATCGGAAATTAATGTGAAAAAATGTCTCTTTATTTAATAAGTTGTCCTAGTTAAAAAAGCAGCTACTAATACTATAGTTGACATGGACCAGAATCAATACAGCCAACCTATACTCCTTTGCAAACAGAAGGGGTTCTCAAGGGCTTGGCATACACTGGTTGCAGTACATAGTGAACCAAAACCATGAAGAGGCACCCAACGGAAACCACACAGAGAAGGGACAGCAGGACGAAGCGGCCGATAAAGAAGGTGTCGACAATCTGAGAAGACAAATTGCACAAGTGACAGCTGAGCATATCAATGACAGAAGACTTACTTGTTTTTCTTCTCCTTTGAATAATAATAATAATTTATTTATACCCCACCCATCTGGTTGGGTTTCCCACTCTGAGCGGCTCCCAACAGAATATTAAAAATAGAATCAAACATTAAAAACTTCCCTAAACAGGGCTGTCTTCAGATGTCTTCTAAAAGTCAGACAGTTGTTTATTTCCAACTCTGTAATTCTAAGATAATATGGCTGGCTGGAGATCAGATCAAGGCCAGACAGGCTGAAGTTGTTGCTGTATGAAGGCAGTGAAGGGTTGCATTAAAGGCACACAAGGCCCAATTTGAAAAATGCTGCATAGATGTGCAATTAGATGGTTCCATTTCATCATCATCATCATCATCATCATTTATCTACTCCCCACCCATCTGGCTGGTTTTCCGCAGCCACTCTGGAGAACTCCCAACAGAATATTAAAAACATGATAAAACGTCAAGCATTAAAAACTTCCCTAAACAGGGCTGCCTTCAGATGTCTGCTAAAACTCAGATAGTTGTTTATTTCCTTGACATCTGATGGTAGGGTGTTCCACAGGGCGGGCGCCACTACTGAGAAGGCCCTCTTAAATAAAAGGTGTGCTTTTAAAAGCAAGACAAATCTCCTGCGCTCAGGGTTACCATCTAAAAAAACACAACGCAAAAGGAAAGTGTATTTGGAGCAGGGAAAGCAAACTCGGGAAATAATTATTTGTTACAAAGCTCTTACACTGAGCAGCTGGAATGGGAAACAGTTCAACGAGAGGAGCCAAGCATTGAGGGTCTCTCAGGAGCGCCAATGAAGTGTCCTGCACACCTCTTTCCTTGCCTGCCACACAGCCACTGCCAGATAGAATGGCTGCTGCATCTCCTCCCTTGTTCCCTCTGCCTGGGTGAGCAAACACTGCGGAAAGACCTGAACATCAACCTTTTTGTGCGCCAAGCTCACTGACAGAGGCTCTCCACTAGGAGGCCTTATTGTGAGAGGCGAGGCAGGAAACTGAGGAAAGGGTTTCTTCATTGGTGATGGAGTGTTTCTGCTCATGGAAGTCTCTCCCTAAGAAGGCTTGCTTGGCTCCTAATCTGGTATCTTTTCAGGGCCATACAAAGACCCATCTTTTAAAGTCCTACACTAGTGGACAAAATTGTGGAAACGTTTTGGGGAAAGAGTATTTCTGAGGTTTGAAGACTGGCTCTTTAACACTCATGCTCATTGGCTACATTCAAATGAAGGAAAGCTACTCATATCAACTTAAGCAAGTTGTGCTTCCTTTTTCTGGTAATTTGGCTATAACTTTTGACAGAATACAGATAATTAAATAAACTTTGTTGCATTACATTCTTTATTAAATTATCTTTCCAGTGATATATAATTTTATGGTATTACTCCAAAACAAAGTGGTGTTATAAGCCATCAAACCTCAAAAAAACACTTTTTCCAAAAGGTTCCCACAATTTTGGCCACCATTGTATGTATATTTTTAGGTACTGCTCTGTTGTTGGCTGTTTTATAGTCAATTTGAATTTTCCTGTCTTGCATTGATTTCATTGTTGATTGTATTTCATTATGAGCTATCCCGAGAGCCATATGCTAAAACTGTAACAACCAGAAGCCAAACATTGCAATGCCTTGCCAACTTCAAGAAGGAGACGATAGGTGAAATTCAATGTCAGGATAAAAAATCAAGAAAGAGTTAAAGAGAAACCACAGCAACAAAAAGAATCAGCAGCATATACTGTAGCTTTGGCCTCCGGTCAGAGGACTTATCCCACCAAATTCAACAAACTGTATTTCGTATCAAATATATTCTCACGCAAGAGTGACTTCAATTCTTGTTTACAGTAAAAAAAAGCTTCTGGAATGAATAAATGCACAAATTAAAAGTCTCTGAGTTTTCCTTCCATGCTCGTTAAGGCTTGAATTATTTGCAAGAAGCCATGGGTCCGGCTGGCTTGTGCTCTGCCTGCCCCACAGTTGCCCCCCTGCCCTTGCAGTGAAAACTCAACTCCGGTTAAGTTAAAGCGGACAGTTTGCCCTACAAATATAAGCAGAGATGCATGCTAGGACAAGAGAGGAGGAGTGAGGTTAAGGCTGCCATATAAGAACCCCTGAACAGCCTGGGGAAAAAATATAATAGAAAGAAGAGTTTGGTAGTGAGGCACCCCACCCCATCAGTAAGAGACGGGTTCCCACACCCTCTTCCCAGCTCCTGGGACTGCTCTACACTCTGCTTACAGGAAAGGTGAGTTTCATGAAACAGCATTAACACAAGTTTGACCTCAGCTCCGCTACAGAACAAGTCTCCTGTGGGTGACATGTTTGCTCGCTCAACACACTGCACTTTTTAATTAGCCAATTAGCAGGCTTTGGGTGCCGAAAGCTCAGGGCATGTATTATTGATACCATATTGTGCTGGGCTGCTGCCGAGGTGAGTCCTAGAGATCCTCGGAATGGACTCTTTTGCGGTGCAGGAGTGTCTCTCAAAGAGAGACTGCACTGCTAAGTCCAGCTTCCACAGTTTCTCCTGATCCTGCTGTGATTCTATAGAGGAAAAGAACAATATGGAGGGTAGAGAGTGGTAGCTGAAATATGGCCAGGACTGAAATTTCAGATATACAGGGACAGATTTGCTTTGACACCAGGCTTAACCTAGTAATGGGTTCCAAAACCGTAGAAGGAATACCGTACTGGCCTAAATACAAGCCTCACTTTTTTTCCAAACTCTGACCATGAAAAGTTGAAGTGTGACTTAAATTCACAACCTTACAAAAATGGGCTTTTATCGCTGCTGAAACCGACATACGGTAAAATGGAACGGGTCTGAGTGCCTGCGGAATTTTAAGGGAGCGGCTTATATTCGGGTGTGGCTTATATTCAGGCCAATACGGTACTACTTTGCAAGACTCTACACTCAGAGCAGCCGACTGGCCCTTGCTGACACCTGCTAGGTAGAAATATTTCCATGAAACAGGGCATTAGCTGAATGCCTGAACAGGGCATTGGCTGCTCCACTTCTTAGGCCATGCAGCCTTCTTTGCTGGATCCACTGCTCTTTCTTCATTGCTTCTCCTTGCCTTTTTGCACCACCTCCGTCACCAAGGCCAGAACATACTTGTGATATCACTTGTTGCCAGCTCCATATGTACAGCAGACTCCTGTTCATTTCCAACATAGACTTGTTACCTGCTGAACTCCTCTGCTGCAGCCCCCATTGGCTCCTAGAGGTCTCAAACCCATAGCACCTTTCCCAGCTCTTAAGAAGCTAGGATGTCTCATATTGAACCAGTCTCCAACAGGCACTTCTTGGTGCCTTACTTAGCTCCTATGCCACCAGCAGTCTGCTCCTACAGGACACAAGGCAGATCTGGATCAAGGGTGCCCTGAGTTCTGCCATTATTAATTATTACTGCAAGAAGCAAAGTTACAGGGAACCAGGCAGAGGGTCTTCTCAGAAGTGACGCCCTCCCTTGAGATGTCAAGGAGATAAAGAACTACACAACTTTTAGAAGACATCTGAAGGCAGCCCTGTATTGGGAGGTTTTTAACGTTTGGTGTTTTTATTATGTTTTTAGATATGCTGTGAGCCGCCCAGAGTGGCTGGGGGAACCCAGCCAGATGGGCGAGGTATAAAATCACCACCACCATCATCAGTGTTAAGCAAAAGTGCATGTACAGGACTGCAAACCAGCATAGGTAGTGGCTTGCTGGTTCAGACCATGAGACACCGAGGTCAGCATTCTTTGCAGGAATTCCAAGCAACCAAGTGGACCTACCAGGCACTGTTCAGTGGTCCAAAAAGTGGGCACTGGTCTACCTTCTGCCTACCCTTGAGTGAGAAATTAGCAATTCTACTATCTCTAGTTGCTCTCTGGAATGGAGTGGGGAGGAGGGAAAACTTTGCTGTGTGTATATGAGGAAGCTGTGCAACACTCACTCTGTCTTCCTTTCTTTTGCAAATATCATGCGGCATGCATCCAAGAGCACATCAGGGGGTGGGGGAGCGCAATCAAGGCAAAGTCTGGATTTGTCACATTTATAGTACCTAGCATAAATCTCCTTGCAGCTAAGGAGATGGGAGAAGTTGTATTCTGTCCTTGTCCTAGAAGCACAGACACTACTTCACAGGTGTCCATGACACTCTTGCTGTGGCAGAGTGGCACATTACATTACATGCTCTGCATGCAGAAAGGCCCAAGTTGAATCTCAGGCATCTCCAGGTAGGACCATCTGGAACCCTGGGGAGCCACTGCCAGTCCATGTTGACAGTAACTTGCTTGAAGGACCAGTGGTCTGACTCAGTACAGGGCAAATCCCTATTTTCCCATGTAATCACATTCTGGGCAGTACTCCAAATTGCAGTGACCCAGTTGGCAAGGGAAAATGCAATTCCACCCCCAACAGACGCTTTGGGGTCCGAGAAATGATGCTTTAATTCTTTGTAACAAGGGCGCATGTGCTATAAACTGAAATTGCAGTCAATAAAGTTCTTCAGAAGAAGAAAGAAAGATACAGCTGTCCTAAGTAAGTGTAGGTGATTTCCCCTGCTGTTGGAGTGTGGCGGCAGCGGGGCCTTGTAGAGGAATGCAGTCAGGAAGGAGCCTTTGCGCCAGAGAGCTCAAAACATTCCCAGTGTCTCTAGGAGATGAAGACAGGAGAAGGACTATGTAATGAATGTGGAGTTTAAATAATTAGGACCAGGAAACCTTTGGGAAGAGGGAGAATTTCCTCCGAAGCTGATCCATGAGGGAGCCAAACTGCTGGTAATGGAAATTCAGACCGGGGGTGGGGGGGAGGTTGTTAATCTTGCAGCAGGGGAAAGCCTTGAGAAGGAACATTTGATTATCGGTGAAATCTGCTGGAGGCAGCAGCTGTGCTAGTGAAAGTGGGGGTTTGGGGGGAAAGCGGGTAGGATTACAGTTGCCTCTGGAGAAAGGGCACCCGGAGGTGGGATAAGCACTCTAATAGCAGCCAAGTGTCAGCACCAAGATAATTAAAAAAGAGCTTCCAGGATCAAAGATGATGTGATCATCACAATTAAAATCCGCATCTTCATTGCCAGCCATTTATACAGAAGTCTTCTTAACAGACTGTCAGTCTGTTAAATCAAAAGATTTAACTCTGAAGCAACAAAAAACTCCACCGTGAATAACTTTTCTCTTTCTCTCTTTAAATTTAGGGCAATGTAGAGAAATGGGTTGAGGGTTCAGGGCTTCTGAAAAAGAGGACATGGAGAAGAATCTAGTAACTCTTTGGATCAAATAGTTTTGCCTTCTGCTTGTAGCATGTAGCAGCACAGATTTATGCATCTCACTCCAGCATTTATCGTTCCACCTTCCAGGCTACAAATCCTTGCAAAGTGACTTACAAGTAACAAAGATTTATACCATGCTTTTCCCTTTCAATGGAGGTGCTTGAAGGGCTTTCCAAAAATGAAAACACAGGCACAAATTTAACAACAATCCATCATTAAAACATAATTGCCAGGCTGAAATTAACATCAAAGACCTAGCAGACAAAGAGCCAGAACTAACCATCAATACATTAAAATTAAGCAACAACAGAAATCAAAACCGTCTTGTTGTTACAGGTGGAACAAAAATAGAAGGGGAAAGTAACTTCTTGGGCAGGGGATCACCCCAAGTAAGCTCCACTGGCTGCTGGAGACTGTTGGAGGGAAACAGGTAGGACGCAGTAATATCAGAGCACGATAATCAGGCAGAAGAGGTAGGAATAATAAGGAATGTGGCATTGGTGACCATGGGGTCACAGTGGAAAGCTTTCAACCTATGCAGGTTTCTTAGTCAGAACATAGGTATTAAGCCAATTTCAGTTAAGAGCAAAGGCAACCATTAATGGAAGCTTGGATAAGATTTGATAGGTAGAGAAGTAGTAGCTCTAATTCACACATACATGCCCCTAGCTATGTTGATGCAGGATGCCTTTGAATACCAGCTGCTGGGAACCACAAGCTGGGAGGGTTCTGTTGTGTTCGTGTCTTCCTTGTGGGCTACCCAAAGGCACCTGGCTGAGTGCTGGGCTAGGTGAGTCTTTGGCCTGACCCAGCAGGGCTCTTTTTATCTTATGGCGAGAACAACTGGCTTAAATGGCTTTTAAGAGAGGATGAAACAAATGTACATAGGACACATCCATTGATTTAGCCATGATGACTAAATTAAACACCTGTGTTCAGAGGCCATGTGCCACTGATTACCATTTGGGGTGGGGGGGGGGAAGAGTAGGGAGGGCTATTGTCTTTATGCTCTGCTTCTGGGCTTTCCAAAGCCACTGTGGGGAACAGGACATTGGATTAGATGAACCTTTGCTCTAATCTTAGAACTTTTCTCTGCAATGAGATGTGGTGGAGCAGGAGTTAAAACAGCTATGCGAGGAGCTGTCAGGAAAACAAGTGGAACACATAGAGGGAAAGCTGGACCGTGTATAAATGATCAAACCCTTGTTTAATAAGCTGGGATATGCATGAGCTCCTTGCAGTCACATGCAGTCCCTTCCGACAAGCAGGGAAACACACCAGGAAGCCACGGTTAACCATAGTTTCCTGTTACATGCAAACCACGAAAATATGGTCAATGGCTTTCTAAGAAGCCAAGCTACACAGCAATGGCTTAAAGCTGGCTTCTGTACAAACTGGGATTTGTAAGCCAAGGTATAGTTTAACTGTGGCTTCTGGGCTTGTTTCCTGCTACATGCAAAGTGACGGGCTGAATATTCAGCCCAGGAACTCTCAGACAGATCCCTTCCATTTCTCTCCCATGTGTGCACATACTTGATTTCCTAATTTAGGAACTAAAAACAGCTTTTTTTGTTTTCTCTATTGTTGACTTCCACTAGGAATTGGAAATCCCTGCTGATCTGCTGCAAGTTACTCAAGAGATCTACCAGTTGATCCTGATCCATCTTCTTCCAACTACTGATGGATATCAGAAAAATGAAAAAGGAGCAGAAAGAGGTACCAGATAGCTTCCACAATATTTTAAAAAGCAGTCGCAACCAGAGTTTCCTGCTAATATGCAATAAACCTGGTTACAGGCAAGTATGCCCATGTGATGATGAATGCAAAGCCAGGCAACTTCTATGCACCTTCTAGTGAAGCAACCTATTTCTCTTGCAAATGACCCAGAGTGGAAACAGATTCACTTTGCAAACAGACCTCAGTGTAAAAGCATTTCCCCTCAGGCTGCTATAATGTACCTAATAGGGTGACTTGGGTAAATAATGCAAACATTCCATTCCAGGGTCATCTTCCTAGCTCAAACTCTTTAAAAAAAATAAAGTTCTCCACTCCAATGTCTGAAGACAAAATTAGCTTCAGTCAGATCCCACTTGCCCCCAACAAAGATTCAATCGTGGACTGTCTAGACAAAAAATTCACTCCCTACTTTGGAATTAAGAGTCCTCCGACATCAAGCGGATTGCAGAAACTTAAGGTGCTGCCTTACACCAGATCAGACTATTTGCCCTCCTCTGACTGGTACTCTTCAGGATCTTGGGCAGGGTCCGTTTCATTACCTGCTCATCATCCGAACTGTTTTTACCTAGAGATGCCATGGATTGAACCTAGGTCTGGTCCATGAAACCTTCCCCACCAACTGCTCTCCTTTTTGTGCTTCACAGCAAGGAAGGAACTCCTTTTCTCCATGGGCAGATGGCAGCATTCCTATGCTGCATGAAGAGAAAGGAATCACTCTCTTTCCTTGCAAGCAGACTGTTTTGCTTCTATGCTACACACTGAGAAATGGAATCCCTTTCTCAGCGCGTAGCAAAGAAATGCTCTCCTGCTCTTTCTCCCTCATTCCAGCACCTAGGCCTTGCTTTTTGCGGTTCTGCGTGCACTAAAGGTGTGGGATTGTACAAACTCTTGGCTCTTGCCCTGCCAGGTTCTGGAAAGTCATTGACAGCTTCCCATTGGGGTAATGCAGTTCTTGGCTTGAATAAGGATCCAAAACCCATTTCTGCATGTGCTTTACTACTAAGCTACCATTCCTTCCCTACACTGGAGATACCAGCAATTGAACCAGGAACCTTCTGCATGCAAAGGACATGCCCTGCACCTGAACTATAACCCCTCCCACTATCTAGAGATCTTACTCTTTCAGCTGGGTAAAAGGAAGCAGAGTGTAGACGGACAAACCACAATGCTTTTTATACAGATTGATTTTTCCTTCTGTGTATCACTATATCACACATAACACCATTGTCTTTTAGAGGTACATTATGATGCGCACCCACACTGCAATATTTTCTATGAAACATTAGTTGAATGCATTTTGATTGTCCTTCATTTATCTCCATTACACCTAATGGTAATTATGGCTCTTATATTGGCACTGCAACCTCCCTCAATCTCCAGCTAATGGGAGATTGCAATGGGAAGCCATCTTTCTTGTTTGGGAGATGCAAACCCTGAAGAGGCCCGGTTCACATTTCTCTGGCATGTAGGGCCTTAACATAGTGAACTGCTGAAGCAAGGGCACTCCTGCACCCATCTCTAAGGAGGCATCCAAGGCCATGACCACGTGATCCATATGCACCTGACGTACCTTCCTTGTGCCAGGATGTACCAAATAAAAATGTCTGCAGGGGCACACACAAATTTCCATGTATGGACAAAGATGTGCAGTCCGCAGCGTCTGCAAATAAGCCTGCCTGCATGATGGGGGGGGGGGCTGGGGGCTGCATGAACCAACATCTGAAATGGTTTTGTTCTTTCCCCTTCCTACCTACCTAATGCCATCAATCAAATGAAGAGATCAAGGGGCTCTCCAGAAGTCTTCATTGTGCATTCATGATGATTTGTATTAATGTATCGGTATGGTTATATGTCATTTTGTTTCCAATACAGTATTCTCCTGGCCTGGGGAGTCAGGTAACGCCGAGGCGATACAAAGGCCTTCAGAAAGGCCTGTATTTGAAAGCAGGGCACTCAAATCGCAACCTTCCTTGTCTTGAAGAGGAAGGCCCCATTTCAGCTAGAGAGTATCCTCAAGTTACACACACACACACACACACATAGCCACTTTTCAAATGAAAGCGGTTTTGTTTGTTTGTTTGTTGGCTTTGGGAATGGGAAGGGTCAAAGGGACAGAGAACCTGCTGCTAAATCAGACTGTTTGAGAGATGTAATTAAACACCAACCACCACCACCCCACCCTCAAGACTTTCTTTTGTTTTTAATGGTTGACAAGAAAACTGTATTCACAGGCCCCATCTGTATTGTCTTCCATTTCAGTATTTCACTTTTTTATGGTGGGTTTATTGTTTATCGGGTGGAGCTGGTTTTTACTAGAGACTGTAAGCTGCTCTGGGAAGAAAGTTCCTCAAAAAGCAGGGCTATAAATTTCTGAATGAGTGAATGAATGAATCCTGCTGACTTTGCTCCGTCTGGACAATTAGCTACTAAGGCATGCCAGCTGGTTCTCTTCACTTCCAAACTTACTGGCTCCACCTGACCTCTAAGCTTGCCTTCAGTCCACTGACACATCATCTGAGGCCCTCCGGTCCCTTTTCTGAGGGATGATACAGAGCGTGATGAGAAGGGAGTCTTTTCAGTCGTGGCTCCTCATCTGTGGAATGCTCTCCCCGCTGAGTTCCATCTAGCACCTTCCCTTACATCCTTTCAGTACTAGTGAAAGGCTTCCCATTCCCCACCTTCCTATGGCTCATGGAGTGGTGGGGCTGTTTTTGGTTATTGAATGAAAACATTTAATGTTTTATATTATTCCTCATTTAATGTTTTATATTATTCCCCCCCCCCTTGCTATGGTATAATGCATCACCTCATCTGGCTCCTGAGAAATCGCTATGTGGGACAAGAAGCTACAGTTAGAACTGGATATGGAACAACTGACTGGTTCAAAATTGGGAAAGGAGTACAACAAGGCTGTCTATTGTCTCCCTGCTTATTTAACTTATATGCAGAGTTCATCATGCAAAAGGCTGGGCTGGATGAATCTCTAGCCGGAATTAAGATTGCCGAAGAAATATTAACAACCTCAGATATGCAGATGACACAACCTTGATGGCAGAAAGTGAGGAGGAATTAAAGAAGCTTTTAATGAGGGTGAAAAAGGAGAGCGCAAAATATGGTCTGAAGCTCAACATCAAAAAAAAACGAAGATCATGGCCACTGGTCCCATCACCTCCTGGCAAATAGAAGGGGAAGAAATGGAGGCAGTGAGAGATTTTACTTTCTTGGGCTCCATGATCACTGCAGATGGTGACAGCAGCCACGAAATTAAAAGACGCCTGCTTCTTGGGAGAAAAGCAATGACAAACCTAGACAGCATCTTAAAAAGCAGAGACATCACCTTGCCAACAAAGGTCCGTATAGTTAAAGCTATGGTTTTCCCAGTAGTGATGTATGGAAGTGAGAGCTGGACCATAAAGAAGGCTGATCGCCGAAGAATTGATGCTTTTGAATTATGGTGCAGGAGGAGACTCTTGAGAGTCCCATGGACTGCAAGAAGATCAAACCTCTCCATTCTGAAGGAAATCAGCCCTGAGTGCTCACTGGAAACTGAGGCTCCAATACTTTGGCCACCTCATGAGAAGAGAACACTCCCTGGAAAAGACCCTGATGTTGGGAAAGATGGAGGGCACAAGGAGAAGGGACGATATGGTTGGATACTGTTCTCGAAGCTACCAGAATGAGTTTAACCAAACTGTGGAAGGCAGTGGAAGACAGGAGTGCCTGGCGTGCTCTGGTCCATGGGGTCACGAAGAGTCAGACATGACTAAACGACTAAACAACAACATTTAAATGTAAGCTGACTGGAGACCTTCAAGGTAGCATGAGATTAATAAGTCAAATAACTACATAGGTGCCTACTCTCAGCCTGAACACCTGACTCCCAAATACCAATCGTGGCCTTAGTCATCTAGCAGCCCTTTCGTGGCAGCATGCTGACTTCTCTTCTCCCTTTCCCAACGATGACTCACTCAACCTGGTGGCATTTGCTTTCCCTTGGGAAATGTTCAATTAGCCATCCGCTTGTACTGATGCAAATTCACTGGGACTATACTTGGTGCTAGAACTTGGCCCTCTTGAAATCTGTGTTGGCTTATAAACAGCACGTATTTGAAACCGTTAGTATGAAATGCTACAGATTTGTGGAGGGCGAGCTTCTCAATAACTTTACCTTAATTTCTGTAGCCGGTGCAGGCAACTCGCTGGCACGAGGGAAAAGCAACAGAACCAACGTGATGATCACAGCAGCTAAGAAAACCACAATGACAGAGAACCTGGAGAGAGAGAGAGAGAGAGAGAGAGAGAGAGAGAGAGAGAGAGAGGAGAAACCACAGGAATCACTGCTAATCCTAGCCACACTTTCTTAGTAGAAGATTTAAATAAACCTGCATAGAGTTGCTCCATGGGCACACACCCAGGCACACACTCCTTTAAAGGCCCCAATAGGGCAGAGCAGAAAGCAACCAGGGTAGTTCCCACCCTTTACCTTCCTGGTCATAGAATCCGCTCATTCCCTTGTCTGCTACCAGCAAGCAAGAACCCAGGAATCTAGATGGTGAAAGTGGTGAGAACAGGTAGAAGGGAGCTATGGCTGCCTTCTCTCCCACTGACTCAGGAAATTTAACAGACTATGCCAGGCATCCAGGTGTGAAGACCTGCACAGGATTTGGCTTCCAGTAGGCTAGCATCTTCTGCTGTTTGCATGCACCTCAGCTCTCCCTTGCATCACAGTGGACAATAGAACCTCCCAGAGCAGCCCCAAATGGACGAATCTGTAGCAAAGAGTGGCATTCAATGCACCCATTTCATTAGTGCAAGGATTTATGTTTGCACAACAGAACTCCACCCCCCTTCCCTCTCCAAATCTGTCTAGAGGATTGAGGGAACCCCAATAACAGATTTTGGGTTGGGGCGGGCAGGAAGTCCGATTCTGCACAAGTGTAAATCTTTGCTAATGGAATGAGCAACTTAGTGCTACATTGGATACAGCCCAAAGTGTTTAATGACTGTAACTTTAGGGTGCAATTTTCAAGAATCAATGCAATGACGCCAGTGAAAAGTACACTATGAATTTACCAGGACTGGATTCTACCTCACTACACTACAGGAAGGATCCTCGGAAGGATATGGCCAGTTCTGGAAAAAGTGTATTCTGCAACCCACATCCTTTTGATGCCAGCTTCCTTTCCTTTTTTTAAAAAATAGAAAAAGGCTGTGCAATAACTGCCAATATACACCATGTCTTGAGAAGCTAAAAGATGCACTTATTAGATTAGGTAGAGGATATGTGGCTGCCAATTTTCCTTTGACATTGTTTATTACTTATAGACTGTGCCAAATAAGAACAACAGCAAAAAAATTGACAATAATGTCCACTGCAAAGATAAAATCATAAAATGTTGTTTACATTTTTTTAAAAAGGGGGGTGGGCAGAGACATAAGGTGACAATCATATGGCTCCTGTGGGGGGGGGGGGCATAGGATACAAGATGGTTCCCTCCCTGATATTGGGTCTTCCCAGCTGCTGAAGAAATAGACACCCTAGCCATACCAAAATTTGGGTACCTAGCCAATAGCTGGAGATGAATTAGACAAGCAAAGACTCACAAATTTATCAAATCATAAGTAAGAAAAGAAAGCCAAGTACACAAGCAAAATGATCAGGTAACCCTTCCTCATTAAAAATGCTATGAATATTTGATTTTACAAATGAAAGATTATGCAGTAAAAAGGAAGATATTAAATATCCCAAGTCTTCCCTGAGAATAATTGGATAGAACATGGAGAAGTCTTTCATTCTGTTTTGGTGGTGGCAGGGGATTTAATGAGTCTATTATACTTTTCAAACAATTTCACAATCCACATTTTGAATACTTGGGGTTTTGTTTTTTTAAAGGCTGCTCTCCAATTAAATAAATCTTGGCTGGTTAATTATACAAGTTTCAGCGGATTAATTGATTAAATAAAACTTGCAACTTCAGAAAAACAATAGTTCTGAAGGAAAAAAGGGTGCTCCTGTTTTACATGACATCATCACGGGCATCACCCTAGAAAAGGCATTCACTCCTCTGTGAGAAAGATAAGGAAAGTTTTTTCTAAGCTGGTACTTGCTATCTGCAGTTTCCATTAGCACCTGCATTTTTAAAAGATTAGCTGTGACGAATTGGTGCACCTTTTCAATTGATCAATTTTTATTTTAAAAAACATCGTCTAAACATTGCTGCCCCGGGTTCTTTTATTTTAAAAACCCCAATTATCCGCAGTATTCTCTTCCCCTCTAAACATAGTTGCTTCACTCTAAAAAAACACATGCAGAAAAATAATAATTCAGAATAGATTAGTAATAGGCTGGTTAGCACCTCTGATATCTTTTCTGTCCCCTCCAAAAATCAATCAAGGGTCTCTTGTGACAAAGCACTAAAAATCACCACACCTTGAGCTCCCTGGAGTGAAAGGTGGGGAAGCAACATGTAATTAATTAAATGATGGAACCCAACCTTCTTCTGAGGAGGAATGGCTGAAATATTTGCCTGAAATCCATGTGGTTAGCAGTTTCCTCTCCAATTACTTTCCCAGCAGGAGATGGCACCTTACCTAGCGAGTCCAGAAGCTCTGGATAACAACACGCAGAGCAGCAAGGTCAGTACCCAGAGCAGCGCTAAGATAAATACTCCTGGCCCAACTCCAAGAATTGTGCCAGGCATCCTGCAAAGAAAGAAGCATTGCTGAACTTTCTGTTAGCATAGCACCACCTTTTTGTTAGCATAGAACTTTTTGTTAGCATAGCACCACCTTTCCCATCCCTTCCTGGGGGTTTGGTATCTGTGGAAGCTGTGCATTTCAACACCTCTTACAGGGTGGATTTCATTTAAATCAAATCGATTTAAATCACTAGTCAGACTTGATTTAATTCACTAGTCAGTAAGACTTGATTTAAATCTTTTTTTTACAGAAAGACTCATTCTTGCTGGTATAATCTTAATATTTACAGCCATATGAAGGTTTCATTTTTGGAATAATAAATTTTCAGAGTAGTTTTTACAGTTATATCAAAAATTACTGATTTGGTTATACTATTAGAAATACATAGTTAATTATGAAATTGTTTATATTTGAACAACTTTTCTGCTGTACTTTATTGAAAGGAGAAAAATAATCATTTCCCTAATAACAATTTACTTAACTAAAACAATAACATTATAGCATATGTATCCATGTTTGCTAACTGATGTGGTTAAATGATTTTAAAAAAACAACAACAGAGTTTTAGCACACATGAAAAAATTAAAACAAATGTTATTTCCTGATGAATAGCCTTTGGACTATAATGTAACTTAAATAGAAAACTATCTTTAGAAAGATTTTTCCTCCAAAAGCATTTTATTTTAAAAATCCGATTTAAATCAAAAAAATCTGATTTAAATCAAAAAACCATTATTAATATTTTTTTAAATCATTAATTTTTATCCACCCTAACCTCTTTAAGATATTGCAACCCAATATTGCTTGATGGCTCTTGAGATCAGGGGGTAAATTTTCATATAAATTTTCATACCGTTTGGTGGCTTTTTGAATCAAGCTGGCAGAGAGAACCTTTCAAAACTGCACTGATTCTTTGGTTTCTTAGAATTCTTGAACAACACCGAGTACGAGGTTGCTAATTTACAATATTCAGAATCCATCTTTTAGGGGGAAATAACGTTGCAAGGCAGTTCCCAAAATAGATTTTAAATACGCCTTATGAATCGAAATTTAAAAATTACAAAAATTATCTTAAGAACCATCAGTGTCCCCTGAAAAAAATATATAAGGATGGTGTATCATTACAATTACATGCAACAAGATAATACTACCGATGTTTCAATGCAGTGTGTCCAAGTAGTGTACATTTTGAATTTCTTTGAATTGTATGACTTTTGAATATATTATATGTAAAATTCTATTTTAAAAACAACATGAACCATAAATAACCATAAAAACAGTATCACCCAGCATAATGTAATTTAAACCAATTAGGGAAAGCCATGAACATGCCATTCAGATACCAGTACGGCCATTCAATTACAGTGGTACCTCGGGTTAAGTACTTAATTCGTTCCGGAGCTCCGTTCTTAACCTGAAACTGTTCTTAACCTGAAGCACCACTTTAGCTAATGGGGCCTCCCACTGCCGCTGCGCTGCCGCCACAAGATTTCTGTTCTCATCCTGAAGCAAAGTTCTTAACCCGAGGTACTATTTCTGGGTTAGTGGAGTCTGTAACCTGAAGCGTCTGTAGGTACCACTGTACTGGTAAAAAGATCAACAGGAACCCAGGGCTTGTTTAGGAAAAAAAGCAAACTGAAAGAAATAAGTCTTTACTGCCCATCTGGAAGCTGGTAAAAATGTCTAGCAGAAGGGACAAAATTTTAAAGGAGGAACATATGGCAACCCTAGACATGGGTTTAAAAAATGATCAAAAATAATGGATATTGAACCAAAAATGTAGGTCACTGGCCACAGTCAAACATGATTGCTGCCCCATAAAATGTGAAACTCCCTTAAGAGAACTCATGGATGAAAACATTGCATTGTCTTTATGCCCAACTTGTGGTTGGACACTGTATGAAACAGGATCCTGGATGAGATGAAGGTCTGATCTTAGGTTCTCAGTTCCCAACTTGCAAAATAGAAATATTACAGACTTACTTCACAGTAAGTGAACACTGCTTTTTCCTCCTTCTGGTGGGGCCTCTTGCGCCTTTCAAAGCAGCATCACAAACTAGGAGCAGAAATGCAACAGATTAAGCTTTCTCCCTTTTGCTGTGTTATGTTTCCATCCCACCTGATCACTAGAAGAACTTGTAACCAAGAGCATGAACTTTCCCTTTTCCTTTTATAACACATCTGTGATGGCCTGGGATTTGGACTCGGAGGCTGAACCTGAGGAATCCCAGCACAGAAGTCCCCGCCTCCGGAACCAGCTGATCCAGGGCTGGGGCTTGAGCCTGAAGGGTCCTCACCTGTGCTGGACCCTCAGGTACAGGCATCAGCTGAGTCTGCTCTGGCTCCTGAGATGATGGAGGACCCATTGCCTGCAGGTGCTCCACTCTCAGCCCTGTCAGGGAAAGGTGAAGTTGCCTCTGGGTCCGGTAACCCTCCAGCCTCTCCTGAGCTGCAGAGGCTCAGGGCAGAGAGGCGGAGGGAACTAAGTTCTCGCAGGAGGAGTGCTCGCCTCCAGGCCAGGAGAGGTGAGTCACCTGTGGATCGGGGCCGCCCTATGCCTCGGGGCAGATAAAAGCCAGCCAGCCCCAGTCCCAGGTTGCGGGAGCAACATTGTTGGTAGCCTGTTCCTGCCTGCACCCTGTCCTGCTCTTCTGTCGGAGCTCCTGGCCTCACCCGACTCCCTGCCTTGGACCCAGCTTCAGCTTTGACAGACAGCCTCCATACCGCTCCCTTGACCTCGGACCGGACTCGTACCTCGCCGCACGGTTAACCCTCGGGACCAGCACAACATCTGAGCCTGAGGGCAGGGATTGTCTTGATCCATAAGCTATTCTGGGGGCTTCCAGGGAAGTGGAAGTGCAGGGTAAAAGATAAATAAAGTACCCCCCCCCAAGGATCTCCAAGCTCAGGGCAGAACACAATAGTTCACATACCCTCATTTGAGTTATATTTTTATTTATTCCATTCATTACCGCCTTTTATCAGAAGATCCCAGGTCGGTGTACAACATTAAGAACATGCTTTGGCTTATGAACGTAATCCGTTCCAGAAGACTGTCCAATTTCCGAAACGTTCGAAAACTGAAAACGCAGTATGGAAGCCTCAAAACGGAAAAATTAATACGAAAAACTCAATACGGAACCCGCCTCGGGAGTTCGACTTCTGAGGTGTGTTCGAAAACGGAAGCAGTTACTTCCTGGTTTTCGGCGTTCCGAGTTCCGAAACGTTTGTCAATGGAGACGTTCGAAAACCAAGGTTCCACTGTAATAATAATAAAAAAGCATAACGATACGACGGAACAGTTATTAATAAAATAATCATTTCAGCAGATAATAAAATAATAAATGATAAAATAAACAGTAATAAAATAATCAGTTAGCAGTTAATAAAATAAATGTTAAAATAAATAACAATTAATAAGATAATCATTTTAGCCGTTAATAATGATAAAATAAATAATTCTAAAATAACAATTAATAAACCAGTCATTTTAGCAGTTAATAAAATAAATGATGAAATAACTAATAACAAAATAACAAAAATCATTTTAGCAGTTAATAAAAAAATGATAAAATAAACAATAATAGAATTAATAAAATAATCATTTCAGCAGTTAATAAAATAATAAATACTGATAATAAATAATAAAATAAGTTAATAAAATAATATTAACATACTACCCCCCCCTCCCAGCAATTAACAGGCCTCACAACAACCCTGCAAAGTAGGTCAGGCCAAGAAGTGATGGGGAGGGAGGAGAGAGGGGGAGGAGAGTGTAAAATAAATAACTATTCAGCGCTTCTATGCTTTTAACAGTTGTGTGAAAGAGGAAAGTTGGGGGGGGGCGTGTTAGACAGATGCAGCTTCTCCCAACAGGGAGAGGCCATAAAGCTTCACCTGTTGAATCCCTGCCTGGCACAACAAGGTGAGCCCAACCTCGCAGGGCTGTTGTGTGAGAGGAAGTGCGAGATTGAAGCCCTTTGGAAACCAAAGCTTTGCCGCTGTAACAGACCCGGGGGTATCGCCCTCACAGAGCGGAGCCCAAAGCTGCGCCTGCCCCTCGCCCTACCTGCGGGCAAGCCCCGCACAGGCGGTGAAGGCCCCTCCGTGGAAGGTTTCAATCCTCGCCTCAACCACCTTAACCAATCCCAGAGAAGATTGTAGTCAACCCCGCCCGGCGGAGCCAATGACCACTTTCGTTTCATCCCGCTTTCCAGACCGGATTGGAGGTTACCATGGGCAACCCGAAGCCCTCTGCCAGAGGGCGCCGCGGCTTTTCGGGAATGCGCCGGCTGATTGGCTCAGGGGACGAAGGGGAGCGCGCTCTGAACCAATCGGCTTCTCGCCTTCTGCCCGCCGGCCTCCCCCGTCGGAACAAGAGCCGTCGCTCTCGACGTGAGTCGCGCAGAATCAGACTGCCGCTCCGCTGTCCAAGGGCATGTTAATTGCATTTAAATAGATGCCGGGTTTTTCCCCAAAACTGTCAAATTAGCTAGCGCTGGGGATGAGCTAAAAATAAGGATAACGAGAAGCCCTTCCGCAAGAAAGTAGCAAAGTTATTCCGAATTTGTGACCCATTTTTACAATGAGGGTTTAACTCCGCCTTTCCCCATGGTGCCCAAGATCACTGACAATAAAATGTGTGAGAGCTTGTCTACTTTTAAAATTTTCACTTTGGATCTTTTTCTCCTACTTCTTTATTTTCTCTTTATTGTTTTTTCTTATATCTTTCATTATCTTTCATTTCTCCTCTTTATTTTGAATAGTATTTTATAGAGGTATAAATATAAATAACTAAATATGAAAAGAGACAAAATACTTTCTAGTTATTTTCTTGGTTATATGTATTTTCTCTTTCTTGTGCCTTTTCTTTTTTTGCATATTTGTATATGTGTGACACTGAAATAGGGGGTTATCATTCTTATTATTATTTTTTTAAATGTTCCTATTGTACCAAAGCCCAATACAGTACTGAGGGCGTAGCGCAGATCCACAAATATGAAAAGTGAAAAGCATTGAAAGTGCTCAATTCTGCCCCCAACTTTGATTTCCTAAAAAAAAGCTCAACAATATTAATTCATTTTTGGGGCAAAGGTGGTGGGTGGTGCAGAGATGAAATAGTGGTGTATGCACATGTATCTCTGCATTTTCTCCGCTAAAAACTTTTTTTTTATATAGAGGAAAACATTCCTATGCTTGTCATGCTTGTGGTATTTTGAACATTAAGAGAAGATCGAAAATAGAAACACTTGTAATATCAACTTGCGACTAATTTACCATCTGTCCTTTTCCTCCCCCCCTTTTTTTTCTCTTTTCCCAGATTTGCTAAGGGACTGCAGTATCTGGATTTCTGTTTTCTTTAAAAGTCCAGCAGCGTCAGTAAGAAATGAAGATACTGTCTGTGTGAGCTCAGTCTTGCTTTTACCTCATGTTGACATATCCTCCAGCAGACAGCTTTAAAAGGGCATTAGACACATTTGTGATGCAGGGCTGGAGGGGGTGTGTGTGTGTGTGCAAGAGGGCCATTGGGCCCAGCGTGGGTGGGTGGGTGTGCAGAATTTTAGACAATTGCTGATTTGTTGGCATTTAATAAGTTTCTCATCTTATTTATAGGCACAGGAGACCCAAATGTGACATGAGCTCTCAGCTTCGTGCTGCAAGTTTAAGCAAATAAAGAGGATACGATTTGGTAAAAGTCATAGCTCTTTTTTTTTGTTAGCTGGTACAAATTTGATCATATTAAACCAGGGGTAGGCAACCTAAGGCCCATGGGCCAGATGTGGCCCAATCGCCTTCTCAATCCGGCCCGCGGACAGTCTGGGAATCAGCATGTTTTTACAGGAGTAGAATCTGTCCTTTTATTTAAAATGCATCTCTGGATTATTTGTGGGGCATAGGAATTCGTTCATTTTTTTCTTCAAAATATAGTCCGGCCCACCACATAGTCTGAGGGACAATGGACCGGCCCACGGCTGAAAAAGGTTGCTGACCCCTGTATTAAAGGGTTTTCAAAATGTTTATGATATATACAAATATATCAACCCTGATGGCAGAAGATTAGACACAAAATTTAGTGTGTCATCTTTTTAAAAAAATGTTATTATAGCTGGGGGTCTCATAAGCTCGAAGGGGCCCTGGGTCTCTATGAACTTCTTAGAGGGCCTGCATTCATACAAGATAAGACTAATAATAATAATAATAATAATAATAATAATAATAATAATAATAATAATAAATACTATTACAATTTGTATACAACAGCAAGAAGGCTATTTATCCTCATGCCTTACTTGTGAACTTCCTGAAGGCATCTGGCTGGTTATTGTGGAAGCTGGAAGGGATATCCATGCTAAACAGAAAGCAATGGATATGAAGAGATTTAACAGATGCCCTCTAAAATCCTTCAGTGCAAAGAGGTTTCAGGGATTGTCTAGGTTTCCATTATTTTCCAGGAGTGGCTTGTCAGTCTTTCTGGACACCCTACCCTCACCCCAAACCATGTTCTAGAACCCAGTGTCTCTCTCCGCCACACTCATATTCATACATTTCCTCTGTGTTCCATAACACAGGATTTCACAACACAGGGAATTAAGCTTTTCCAGATTTGAGACAGAGTTGGGAGGCGAAGAGGTGGGTGAGAGGGGAAAAAATGGTGATGGAACTGAACTGGAAAAAGAAGTTAGGGCAAATTACAGCTGCCTGACCTTTCTGAAACACCACTAACTTGGAGGAGAACATGCAGATGGGAAAGGTCATAGCAACCCAGAGACAGAGGGCAGGGGATGTGAATAACGCAATCCTTGCTTCTCTTTCCATAAATCAGCATTTGCAGTCCAGATCCAGGTGTGCCACAGCAAGACAGGAATGCAGATTCCATCCCATAGTAAGAAAGAGAATGTAGGAGGGGGAAAATAATACAATCAGGCTTAGGAACCACGCCGTAGGATGACCTCCCATTAACCCAAATGGTGTGGTTTTTTTAAAAGCACCTTTGAAAATATTTGACCTTTTAACCAAATGGCAATAAAGGAGGGCACAGGAGAGAAAAGCATCTTAGAAATTTGCGAGGGCGTCTCAGCCATGAACCGTAAATAATCGCTAGCTCAAGGTAAGTATGCCTTTCCTGAATGATCATTGAGGAGTGGAAATATTTTGTGGAGGAGCTCACCACAAAATGGACCTTCCCTAATGTATCGCCTGTGTTTCTTTGATCAACATTACTGACATCACAGACTGAGTGACCCTACCCTGGATTTCTAACCCCCCAAAATGGCCCAGGTAGTAGATGGGAGGAAAGACTTCAGGAGAGTGCACCAGTCAGTGTAGCCATTGTGGGGATATATTAATAAATAGCCTGACTTGGTATTAGGCTGCTTAGATTGCTGGTTGTTAGTGTGGTTTCTTTGTCCTACTCTGAAGAAACCCTCAATTTCAGGGGTGGGGCACCTGATCTGGCTGGCGAACCAGATCATAATCTCTCCTACCCCTCGGGGGCCAAATTTGACAGGTGGACATGGCTGGACACCTGTCAATCGGCTCACCTCACAATGAAATCACAAGATGCTGGGACTTCAAAGCACCACGCAGGGTCTTGCACGATGCCCTGGAACACTGCTGACCAGCAGGCTTGAAATCATTGGATGGGTGGTGACTGGTATATATTTATGCAGACATTTGTATTAATGCATTTATTTTGTATGTTTTAGTTTGCTGTGCAGATCTTAGATGGTATTTGTTGTTATTTAGTCGTTTAGTCGTGTCCGAGTCTTTGTGACCCCATGGACCAGAGCACGCCAGGCACTCCTGTCTTCCACTGCCTCCCGCAGTTTGGTCAAACTCATGCTTGTACCTTCGAGAGCACTGTCCAACCATCTCATCCTCTTTGTCCCCTTCTCCTTGTGCCCTCAATCTTTCCCAACATCAGGGTCTTTTCCAGGGAGTCTTCTCTTCAAAGTATTGGAGCCTCAGCTTCAGGATCTGTCCTTCCAGTGAGCACTCAGGGCTGATTTCCTTAAGGATGGATAGGTTTGATCTTCTTGCAGTCCGTAGGATTCTCAAGAGTCTCCTCCAGCACCATAATTCAAAAGCATCAATTCTTTGGCGATCAGCCTTCTTTATGGTCCAGCTCTCACTTCCATGCATCACTACTGGGAAAACCATAGCTTGAACTGTACGGACCTTTGTTGGGCAAGGAGATGTCTCTGCTTTTTAAGATGCTGTCTATATATATGGAAATGGTCTAAGTTAACAAAATAATAAATATTATTACTGTCATTATGCACCAGGTTTCTGGGTGCTGACCAAACCCACCTTAGGCCTTACCAGGTTTGCTCCATCACACCAAGGATTCTGCACCATGCACTAGCATTGGAACAGGCTCCTTCCAGCTCTGTGAAATTCATTTCATCTAAAGCGGCTGCCAAACATCCATTAAGCAGGAAACAATTTATAGCCCCTACTGAGTGGATCTGCCAGAACTTCATAAGACGTGCCCTTAGGTGCCTAGTTCCCAGTAAATGCTAATATTACGACAGCTTCCAGAATAAGGCTTTACTTTGTGAAAGTGAAAGATTGTTTTGACCTTTTGCAAGTTTACACAGGCAGTGAATTTCTCTGTCGGACATCCAGTTCTTCTTGCAGTTTCTCCCCACCCACCCCTTTTTTTTTGTTCTAAGACCTGTTCCAAAATGGAGCATCTCTGATTTCTTAGGCTATGTGCACATTACCATTTATTCTGGCTCCAGTGTGCTTCCACCACTGCTGTTTAAAGCTGAGTACACATGATGCTAGCCACAATCCACCTCTATCCACTTGTTTCGTGAGTAATACTGTTTACTGATGTGTTTTCCTTCAACTTCCACCTGATTTTAAAACTTAAATAATTTGTATTAAATTTTCCATTTTAACAATCCAATCAAATCGCATTACGTATTCCAAATTATACAAATACATATCATATAGTCCAAGTATTCTGCCAAATTATAAATTTTTGTTGGGGCTTCCCATGCTTCCAGTTCAGTGGGGTTCCAATCATCTTATGTTTTACTCCCTTGAGTTTCCAATAGTTCCTTCTTTAAATCTTCCTGTTGTTATCCTTCCTTCTTTTGTGGCTTCTGAGCTGTTTCCACAGGCGAGTTGAAATAAACCATAATGTGCTTCTGTGTGAAATTTGTATGACTGTCCTTTTTTTTTGCAGCTGGTAAGTCTATTATTTGCAGAATGTCCTCACACACTGGTGTTTATGCCGAATCAATCCAAAAGTCCTTCTGTGGTGGCAGGTGCCACCTGATTTTAAAACTTAAGATATGGTTAAGCTGAGGTGTACATTTTAGACATCCGCTGCACATGTGCAGATGATGTCTTCACTGAGGGTGCATTCAGTTGTGGGGAATGTGACATTAGTTTTCCTGATTATAATGCTGGTGCTTTTGTCCCATGCTCTAATGTTCCTTTCACACTCCAGTACCTGTTGAGTTATGGAACTGTGGCTACTTGACAGATACACCAACAGGTTTCACTAAATTTCACTCACACCTCTGGGTGTGACACAACAATGAATGTCACTGGGCAACACCACTACTCTCCCCAATTTCTGCACATGTGTGCTTCCATTACCACATGATTCTCCCATGAAAAGAAGCAGGAAAGAACTCTGTGCTGGAGAGATTTCTGAACATGTACCATTTTATTCTATCTTGTGGCCACGGCCAAGCGATGGAATCATGAAATACCTGCAAAGCAAAGTAATTACTAAGAAGAATCAACACAGCCATGCATCTTTTCTTGAAATAACAGCAGCTGATGTTGCAACTAAACAGAAGCACTGTGGTGACAGAAAATAGAAAATGATGTTGCCATTTCTAACAAAGCAGAATAAATGCAACATTAACACAACTTGTACACATTTGCGTTTTAAAATGGCATTTCACAGCTGTTGCTTGATGCTTTTGCACATAGAAACCTTTGCATCTGATTTATCCCCAGCATTGAATTCATAATATTCAAGCCCACAGCGCAGCTCTCTTTGTCTTGAACTATGAATCAGTCAGTACAGCACTGATCAATTTTATTTAACAGTTTTAATTTTATTCGTTTCCAGTCTATGCCAAAATCAGGGCATATACCCTTATCCGTGGATGGGTGAGTCCCATAGAATGTACCTAATACTGTGCAATAAGTAAGCTACACTAAGAAGAGATTTGAACCCAGCGTGAGAGCTTAACACCGTCTACTACACTACACAGACTCTAATATAAACATGAACCCATTTTCAACCCTCAAACAAATCCCAACCAAGGAACCTTGAGAACTATCGCTCTACGAAAAGAAACCTGTGACAACTTAATCTGATTCATAGTGGTCTAAGTTTGCATTATAGATGAGACACAAAATCACTTTCTTTGCATTTTGTAGGATGAGTGATGTGAATGCAAAATTCAAACCAGCTAGAGGTTTTGCTTTGAATCTCTTTAGCTCCCCCAATCCCAGCCTACTAGTTTTGTACTCTGCATCAGAAACATCCATTCTTTCAGATAAGAAGGCATCAAAGGTGATTCTGGTGTCATGTGTGAAAACACCCTTGGTTTTGTGTGTCCGCCAACTTTATGTTCAAGCCAAGAGTACTGAGAGCTGATCCCTGGCAGAGCTCATCAGGTCACAACACCTGGAGATTTTCCATGTCTTCTTTTAACAGCAGGGAAAGATTATGCAGCACATCAAAGTTGGCCTTACCAACCAGCAGAGAGAGGCTGTAAGGTGATCATGGAATTGTAGAGTTGGAAGGGACCCCCAGGGTCATCTAGTCCAACCCCCTGCAACATGGGGCTCAAACCCACAACCCTGAGATTAAGAGTCTCATGCTCTACCAACTGAGCCATGCGCATCAGTGAGGTGTTGGAGGACAGAGCACAGTCTGCCTTACACCCCCCAAAATAGCCTGCAACTTCCGGCAGCACTGTCCCCTTCCAACCTGTTTCAGTTGCCCATCTGGGGCAATTCTGGTCCAGTCTGCTGGATTCAATCACATAGGGCTCATCCAGGCTTCTTTTTGCATCGCACTTTCCAGGCACAGGTCTGTGCTTTAAAGCTCCGTGTCTGAGTGCTTTCTCCGGGAAAACCAGCGTTTTATCATTGAATCAAAGCAAACAGCAATCTCCGGGAAACCCGGGACTCAGCTACATTAGGAAAGAAACAGCAATTTGAATGCACTATAAACATGCAACACCAGATGGCGCCAGAGAGCAGGAAATTTTTAAATACTATATTCAATACGGATTTTCTTTTTCTTTTGTTATAACGATCTAACTTTTAACTTATTTATAGCGTCCCCCCTCCCCCGTGTGTAGATCCACCCTTGATTACTGTTTGCTCTAATTAGTGGTAAAATGTGGATTTCTCCAGGAGGAGGCGGGGAGACACACTTGGACACAGAGGTTTAAAGCCCAGACCTATGCCACCCAGACACAGCATCTGGGTGAGCCTGCAGATAGGCACATTTGGGTTGTGCAATGAAACCTGATTTGGAACTATTGTGCAAGAAACCTGCTTCCCCACAAAGATTGGACTTTTTGCTGAAAGGAAAGTTATGGGGAAATGCACTGGAAGGTGTGGGATAATGCGATGTCCTCTAATCCCATCCAGAAACAAATCAAGGTGAGCAGTCACTAAATAGCTAACATCACCTAAACTCCCTGAAAACAAATCAGGATGAATCATCAAATAAGTCATCTGGAAGCAACCACAGTCAGGTTCTGTATGTGGAATTGGGGTAGACTTCATAATAGCAGTTTTACTTGTTTTAGCAGGTGGGAGTGTAAAATGGGGAAGATCATGGTGGAGACTACATTATTTTTTACCTCTGCGGAGATGTACAATATCCGACTTGCAACCTGGCGAACTGTACCGTTAGAGGTAGAGAGAGCTAGCTAGGGGGATATTACATTGCTTACCTAAACAAGGTGGCCTTGTGTCTGATTTTGTGGAGGACAGTCCTCTATTAGAAAAGCTGTTAAGTGACAATTCTCTGCTCAAAACCTTGTCTGGTCCAAGTCTGGTTTGAAAGAAAACAAACCCTAAAAGGAGTGTCCAGGAGGAGCCTTGAAGCTGCCTGCTAACAGCACCTGTGCTTCAGCCTGAGAAGGCTCCCGGGGGTGGATCTACACACAGGGGGGAAAATGCTATAAATAAGCCAGAAATTAGATCGTTATAACAAAAGGGGGGGAACCTTATGGAAAACCGTGTTTAAAAATTCCCTGCTCTCTGGCGCCACCTGGTATTGCATGTTTATAGCGCATTCAAATCGTTTCTTTGCCAATGTAGCTGAGTCCCAAATCTCCTGGTCACAGTCTTCTCTGGCAAGATGAATTCTACATCTGAATTGCTTGGCATGAGCATAGCCAGGATTTATGTTGGGGGGTGGGCAGGCTTTATGTTAGGGGGAGCAAAACCTCAGTTTGTTAAGTATTTTTTTAAACTGATGTACTTGATTGGGGGGAGGGTGCAGCTGCCCCCCCGGCTATGCCCATGGCGCTCAAGTGCAGAATCCCGACATCCCGCCCACTTCCTCCATTTTGTTTCTGCTCCCACGCTGCCGAGGCGTTCCAAACACGGAATCTCAATCAGTGCAAGGTGATCAGAAAGCCGCTTGAATACGGTGCGAAGGATGCTTTAATTAACAGGAATTGTATGGGAAGAAAGTGGGCTGGACAAAAATAGCAAATTGCATTGTTATTGCCTAAGCTGCTTCCATTCAGGGGAACCGCTTTTGATGCCCAACAGGAAGGTGAGGGTGGGGGAGAGAGAGAAAGGGGAAAAATCCATTGTGCAATGCTAGAAAGCTCTGTTCTGGTTACTTTTTCGTTTTAATAAACCTTTTCCCATAGTCTTGAGTTTTTCCCCGTGATGTGGAGCTGACAAAATGAGGCTGGAGGGCCGGAAATCAAACCAGCGAAGCTTCTCCCGGCTCTTATTGTGTCTGATGAAAGCAATCTTAATATTGGGATGGGGAGGGGCTCCCGGCGAGAGCTCAAAGTCAAGCAAAAGTTCTCTGTTCTTCCTCCAAGCCTTGATTTCTTTGTTCTTGCTGGCTATCTGAAGATTTTGAAGAATGACAAGGCATTAAGCATTTTATTATGGAGGGAGGCAATATTGTAGGGCATCACATGGTTTCTTCGGCAAGGCTAGGCAGGAGAAAATAACAGGCCAGGCCAGATTAACAGGCCACATTCCCCCAACCTGGTGCCCTCAAGATATTTTGGACTGCAACTCTCATGTTACCCAGCTGGGGAGAAAGTGTGCTTTCAGAGAAGGCGAGGCAGCCAGAACCACCATATGGCTGTTTTAATGCAGTTGTTTTAATTTAATGTAGTTTTGTTTTAATTACGGGTAGCTGTATTGTCTGCACTAATGATGGGTAGCTGTTCATTTACAATTGGCTTTATCCTTGTTATTTTGCTGTTTTATTTGTGAACTGTCTTGGTCTTCTTAAAATAAAGAGTGGAAAAACAACAACAACAATCTTGAAGAACTGACTCCATCCAAGTTCCAGAATGCTCCCCCCCCCCAAAAAAAAACCCAAACTCTGACACAACAGGGATGTCTGAAGGACCTTCTTGCCCTGAGGGGCGAGGGATGGAGAAGAAGCAGTAACAGTTTTTTACTAAATGCAAAAGTTGTCTTTTCCATTCTTTTGTAACTTTTTTTTTATAGTGATGCTTCTTGGAATGATCTTATGTAAATTGCTTTGTGAGGTCTGACTGAAAAAAGGCGTATAAATGCTATACATAAATAATAGGCAGTGCTATTTTTCTAGAAAAAAAAAGAGGTGCGGAACACATCCCACATTCTCTTAGAATGGCAATGGCGCCCACCTGAGGGTCCCGGATGGGGAAAAAAGCCCTAGGCATTGGTGAGGGAGGACTATAACGCCATCAAACCATCAGTAAAGGGTAAAGGTAAAGGGACGCCTGACCATTAGGTCCAGTCGTGGCCGACTCTGGGGTTGTGGCGCTCATCTCGCTTTATTGCCTGAGGGAGCCGGCGTACAACTTCCAGGTCATGTGGCCAGCATGACTAGGCCGCTTCTGGCGAACCAGAGCAGCGCACGGAAACGCCGTTTACCTTCCCGCCGGAGTGGTACCTATTTATCTACTTGCACTTTGTTACGGGGATTTGAACCGCCTTCTGATTGGCAAGTCCTAGACTCTGTGGTTTAACCCACAGCGCCATCCGCGTCCCTAAGCTATCAGTACTCAGGCAGAATTACAGGACCTGACCTGTCCTTCTGGCCTGGACACTGTCACCCCCTCTGCTCCTAGATCTGATGGGGGCAGGGATGGGCAGGCAAAAGCATTTCAGAAGCTCATTTTCAAAGGCAAGACCAGGGGTCAGCAAACTTTTTCAGCAGGGCGTCAGTCCACTGTCCCTCAGACCTTGTGGGGGGGGGCAGACTATATTTTGAAGGGGGGGGGGAATGAACAAATTCCTATGCCCCACAAATAACCCAGAGATGCATTTTAAATAAAAGGACACATTCTACTCATGTAAAAACACACTGATTCCCAGACCATCTGCGAGCCGGATTGAGAAGGTGATTGGGCCGGATCTGGCCCCCGGGCCTTAGTTTGCCTACCCATGGGCAAGACCATCAGAACTGGCACTGCCATGACTGCAGCTTTAAGGACTGTAACTTTCAAGAACCTTTGCTTGAGCTTCCTTTCGCCTTCTCCCTCCTGTTCCTCTTTTCCTTGTGTGCCATGTATTTTTACATAGTGAGCCTGGGGACAAAGGCTACATCAGAAATTATTTTTGTAAGCTGCCCTGGGATACTTTTAACTAAAAAGCAGGGTATAAATTGTGGAAATAAATAACAAAATAAGGACAGGGAGGCTGCAATCACTTAAACGCTATGGGACTTACTGCGCACGTGCACACACACACACACACACACACACTGTGCCATATATATAACTTGCAAATATTTATAAATAAACACACACACACTCATTCTGCTGTGATTTACCAGCAGCCAGTATCCAAAAATAGGAACTATTCTCTGGTAAATAGGACCTGGTTTCTGGATTTCAGCTACCGTGTGGGGGGAAGAAGTGTCTGGCCCCCATGGGGATTAATTCTGAACTTTTTTTTTTGCACAGGAATATAACTTGGGAGGTTTTTTGTGTGTTTTTTTTACAGTTTTAGCAGAGCTATTCTGGCTTGATCATCAAATATTAGAACTAGAAGAAACAAGCACTGATGCAAATAAAGAAATATTCTGCTGCTGATTTAAAGACTAGTGAATTGCTAAATATTTTTATTAGCTGCTTGCTGGAACTAATTTCACGCCCTGTAGATATAGTGCTTAAGTGGGAAGTAGCGTTAAATTATTCTCCTTTGCAAAGGCAGGGCGATCCCCGTCGCCACAAGACACCACTAGGTGGCAGACCCAGGTCTGAAAGGCAGAGCCAGGAACTTTTTGCTTGTGAAGGGACGGACTCTGGTTCGGGGAGAGAGAATATGCTAGATAAGGGGTTGGCAAGGTTTACTTTGGCTGGGCCGGTTCACTCCAGCAGAAATCCCACCGTGGACTGGATCGCGCTCGCGATTTCCGGTGTCTGTGTAGACACGATATCCGGCGCCACGGAAGCGTGTACTGGTTTAGCGCGGGGACTCGCTGAGCGGGCGGCTCAGTTTGGGGGCGGCTCGGGGGCCGGTTAAACGACCCCCGTGGGCCGCTTGTGGCCCATGGGCCTTAGGTTGCCGCCCCCTGTGCTAGATTCATTCCCCCTTCCTGCAAAGGAAGCTTTTAGTCTGACCTGGATCTGAATTCAAAAATGCTCAGGAAGGCTATGAAGCATGGCTGGTGTAGGGTGAAGCACGGAGAAAGAAGATGTGACTGGGGAGGAATATGTATTCTGGGGAGAGTACTAAGGACCAGATAGGGAGGTCCAGGGGGCCACTTTTGGCCACCAGGCTCCCCGTTCCTGCTCTAGAGAGCTCAGGATGGAACGCACCAGGTGTTCCTAGTCTACCTTCACAAGAACCCTTTGAGGTAGGACATGGGACTCACCCCATGTCAACTCAGTGACTTTAATGGGCTAGCAGAGATTTGAATCCAGTTCAAGTCATAGCTGTCAACTTTTCCCTTTTCTTGTGAGGAATCCTATTTGGAATAAGGGAATTTCCCTTTAAAAAAGGGAAATGTTGACAGCTATGGTTCAAGTGTCCCAAGGAAATGTTCATATCAACCTCCTCACACCCGCTATGTATTTTGTAAAGTTCTTTGTCTGCTTCGTATACGTTTGGACAGCTCTCGAGAGATCGTAACCAGCTTTTGCATGATGGCTCCTGAGGTGATGAAGCAGTTTTTTCATCATTGCTTCGATTCAGCTGGACGCCATTTTGAATCAAGATGGCGGATTGAAACTTTCAAAATGGCACTGATTTCCACCCCCTGCTTATCAATCCCGAGCAACGCTGAATGCCGCACTCTTAGTACGTAATAAATTTGTGGCGGACTAGCGCAAGTGTAGAGAACTTGTAGCTCCCCCCCGGTCTTGCCATACTACAATGTAGCAAGGAAGGCTACATTTCAATAAAATAATAATAATAATAATAATAATAATAATAATAATAATATTTTTAAAATTTATACCCCGCCCTCCCCAGGCAAGAGCGGGTTCAGGGAGGCTAACACCGGATATAAAACAATTGATTGAAATACAACTTAAAAAACAACATTAAAATACAACATTAAAATGC
Organism: Podarcis bocagei; assembly: GCF_964188305.1. Taxonomy (NCBI): domain Eukaryota; kingdom Metazoa; phylum Chordata; class Lepidosauria; order Squamata; family Lacertidae; genus Podarcis; species Podarcis bocagei. Next base: position 12,492,395 of record NC_138141.1, on the reverse strand, counting down.
AGCCTAATTTCAGTTTTGGTTCGCATACTGCTTCAGAAAGTGTGGATTAGCTGGATTTGCTTTTAAATGCAAACCTCTTCTTCTTCCCCACTTCCCATCTTGTGCTGTTCTGCTCACTCTTTTCTACAACGGGCTAAATCCCTTCGCTCCACGTTCCTTCCAGCCTAACTCTTAAAGGGGTCTTTACTTTCACACATGTCACCCCAATTTGGGGTCTGTATCGTCACTTGGCATTATTGGGCAGCTACTGGGTCTCCAACAATATGGAGGCCTGACACCTGCCCTTGTTGTTGTTGTTGTTGCTTAGTCGTTTCCGACTCTTCGTGACCCCCTGGACCAGAGCACGCCAGGCACTCCTGTCTTCCACTGCCTCCCGCAGTTTGGTCAACCTCATGTTGGTAGCTTCGAGAACACTGTCCAACCATCTTGTCCTCTGTCGTCCCCTTCTCCTTGTGCCCTCCATCTTTCCCAACATCAGGGGTGGCCAAGTCCATCCACCATCTTAGTTTCCCACAAGGCCTTCAGTGTACTACCATTCTGGGGCATTCTCAGAAATTTAAATGGCGGTTAGACTCTGCCACAGGGTCCACTGAAGAGGGTACATTGTCTGGTGCCTCCTCAACCCTAAAGCACCAGTCCATTCTTGGGATTGCTATCTATTTTAAATTGTTTTTAAGCTGGTATTTTAAATTGTCGTGGCCCACCCTGGGTGAAGGGCAGCTAATAAATCAAATTGTTTTTTATTATCACTGCTACTGCTGCCCTGACTTTGTTCCACAGACAGCAAAGAACCAATGGCATAGATATCTATAATGTTCCTTGTGCGGTTTTACAAATAATGCTATCACCTACGACCATCTTACATGTGATACGAAACCAAATATAAAGCTGATTTTTCCATTATTCATTATGATGGACCAAGATCTCACTCTCTCTCTGTGTGTGTGTGTGTATTCATATTCTGCCATGGAAACAGTGAAGGCCAAGCGCTTCTTGCCAGTTTTCTTGAAATACAAGTTTGTTCTATAATCAGCCAAGGGGTAACTTGGCCTTTTCTGGGAAGAACAACAAGAAAAAAGAAAGTTCAAATAATATAAGGGGTTGTAATGGCTCCTGTGGGGATAAAGTGTGTGTGGTGTTTTTTTTTAACCTCTCCTCACAGGAACCCATTTTGTATTATCTTTCTCTTGCTGATGGCGGAAATCAATTTTAATAGAACTGACAGGAAACGAGGATGTAAAACTTCAAATAGAACAAATCCTGCAAGGTTCAGAAATAATAAAATAAGTTATGAAGTCATTTTTAAAGTTTAGAAAAATCTGATTTTTTTTTTCAACTGAGCAGCCTTTTAGAAAGATACAAACACCACAGCCCTGTCTGGCAAAAGTCTCTCAAATGGCATAGCCAGAAATGTACAGTTAAAACAGTGTACATCTAAAAGTATAAATCAAGTTGAATAATATAAATATAAATTGCAGGCATATTTATGTTCCACAGGCAATACCGTTGTGGGAAAATATATAAGAAGGAATATCACTCAATCCATTATTCTGCTTTTGAGCCATATTGTCAGTTATAACAAGAGAAATTTACAAGTTCATATTCTTCACATTAGGCTTGATGCTCGCCCCAAATTGCAACTTGGATCGAATATTGTGGTTCTGTCACTTCCAACCACTACTCCAAAAAATTAAAAATCTGGCAGATATTCCAAAATCTGTCATGTTTTTGATCAATCTTCTTACAATGAACTATGCTTAAGTGAATGCTTGTTATGCATTCCTCAGTGTTCACAGAGATGGTGGGGAAGGGGTACCGTATTTTTCGCTCCATAAAACGCATCCCCCCCTAAAAAGTAAGGGGAAATGTCTGTGCGTCTTATGGAGCGAATGCGTGGTCCCTGGAGCTGAATTGTCCAGGGGCAAAAAGCAGATTATGCTTTTTGTGTTGTTGTTTTTTTGTTTGTTTGAAAGAGGGAAGTGGGTGTTGAAACAAAGCGGCTGACTGTTTGCCAATCGGGGAGAGAGATAAGGGATGATAGAGATAAAGGAGGCTGCCTGGGAGCAAACATGCAAAGGGTGGAAACATGAAGACTAAAGCAATAAGGAAAGAAATTAGAAGAAAAGGAGGAGCAAAAAACTGCTCCAGCTAAGGAAAAGACACTAAGGCAAACAAGAGGGAAGGGAGTGTTGAAAGGAAGCAGCTGACCGGCAAGCGATCGGGAGGGAGATAAGGGATGCGATAAAGGAGGCTGCCTGGGAGGGGGGAGGTAAAAGTCCAAATTCACCATCAGATCACATAGCATGTCCATGGCTACAGCCTGCACCAAAAAAATCACACATTCACTGTTGCCTGGGGCCGCAATGGAGCAAAAAGATGGTTACAAAGCATGGACCCACATGGATTTTCAGGATTTCTGCATTGGGCTACCCCAAACTCACAGTCAAATCACATGTCTGTGGCCACAGCATGAACCACAAAAATCATACATCCACTGTTTTGTTCAGAATATTTTTTTTCTTGTTTTCCTCCTCTAAAAACTAGGTGAGTCTTATTGTCAGGTGCGTCTTATGGAGCGAAAAATACGGTAAAGGGAAGATTTTGTTTTTTAGCTGGGCCAGTTCAGTTCTAGCCAATGAAAAGAGTGTGACGGCTTTAGAACTACAGTGGTGCCCCGCAAGACGAACGCCTCGAGAGACGAAAAACTCGCAAAACGAAAGGTTTTTTCGTTTTCGAGTTGCCTCGCAAGACGAATTTCCCTATGGGCTTGCTTCGCAAAACGAAGCTTGCCCCGCAAGCTACGGGGACAGTGGGAAGCGCAGCGCGTCTTCCCCGCTGTCCACGGACCTGGGGCTACGGGGAGAAGATCGCTTCTCCCCGCCGCCCCTTGCTTCAAAAGAGGTCCGGGGACAACGGGGAAGACGCGCTGCGCTTCCCGCTGTCCCCGGACCTGGGGCTGCGGGGAGAAGATTGCTTCTCCCCGCAGCCCCTTGCTTCAAAAGAGGTCCGGGGACAGCGGGGAAGACGCGCTGTGCTTCCCGCTGTCCCCGGACCTGGGGCTGCGGGGAGAAGATCGCTTCTCCCCGCAGCCCCTTGCTTCAAAAGAGGTCCGGGGACAGCGGGAAGCGCAGCGCGTCTTCCCCGCTGTCCCCGGACCTCTTTTGAAGTAAGGGGCTGCGGCGCAGCGCGTCTTCCCCGCTGTCCCCGGACCTCTTTTGAAGCAAGGGGCGGCGGGGAGAAGCTATCTTCTCCCCACAGCCCCTTGCTTCAAAAGAGGGGACAGAGCGGCGCTTCCCCTCTGTCCCCGGACGGTCTCCATAGGTACACATTGATTGATTTTCAATGCATTCCTATGGGAAACCGTGCTTCGCAAGACGAAAAACTTGCAAGAAGAAAAAACTTGCGGAACGAATTAATTTCGTCTTGCGAGGCACCACTGTACCTGAAAAGGGTTAGGATGCTCTCCACACCCCACCCCACTTTGAGCTGTGATCCTTTCCCCATCTCATGTCTGATGTGTTACCAGTTTGGATTCACTTCAAAAGCATATTCGGTTGGGCCATCTATGGTTTGAACATTACTAAGGGACCACCTTTTCCACTGGTGCAAGATTCACAGTAGCGCAGGGGGAAGGAATTCAATTCAGTTTGTGTCGAAAGGGGAATCCATCTAATCTGCACTTTCTGAAACAAGATGTGGAGTGAAACACAACCATCTATTGAAATTTGCACTTCTCTGAATGTAATGTTATATTGGGGGAAGGTATGTATTAGGCAGAATTGCATATAGAATGTATGTGTGCATGTGTATATATCCCACTGAAATGCTGATTAATTTTCATCATGATGCCTTTATTTTTTTTTTAAAAGGATATGAAAATCTGAGTAACAGAATCCTGAAAAAATAAGATACTGAAATAAACTGATTCTAGATTCAGGTAGATAGCAAAGGCATGAGGCTTCATAATACAACTTCAAATTTGGAACCGCAAATCCTCCCCTATCTCTTTGATCTGTGAGTAATTTGAATCTAATTCTTGGCCTTTTCCCTTGCCAAATAAATTTCGAGAGTACTTTCTGCCAATCTTTAAATACTGAGGTTCTCCTGATTATCGGTATATTTTGAAATAAGAACAGCAACTTTGGTAATAAACTCATCTTAATTGCTGCCATTCTCCCCGACCAAGAGAGTTTTATTCTATTCCAGGTATCCAGGTCCTTCCTTATTTCTTTCCATGTGTTTGTGTAGTTGTCTTCCATTAAATTTATATTCTTCATCGTTAGCCAAATTCCGAGGTATTTTACTTTTTTAGTTACTTTGATCCCGGTCTGTATTTCAAGATGGTTTTTTACCTCTTCTATCATATTTTTAGTCATCATTTTAGTTTTTGTTCTATTTAGTTTAAAGCCGGATAACTTTCCGTATTCTTCTAGCAAATCTAACACTTTACCGACGCTTTTTTGGGGGTCTTCCAGCGACAACATAAGATCATCGGCATATGCTTTCAATTTATATTCTTTCACTCCAATTCTTATTCCGCGTATCTCTGAAGTTTTCCTTATCTTATTTGTAATTATTTCTAGCACCATAATAAACAAAAGAGGTGACAGAGGGCACCCCTGTCTTGTACCCTTCGAAATTTCAAAGGATTCTGTTAAGTTATTATTAATAATTAGTTTAGCAATTTGTTGTGAATAAATTGCTTTTATTCCTTCCAGGAATGTGCCCTCTATCCCTGCCATTTCCAAACATTTTATTAGAAAATGCCAGGATACATTGTGAAAATCCTTTTCGGCGTCAATGAATATTAATACCGCGGGGATCTCATTCTTGCATTCTAAGTATTCAATAAGATTTATTATATGTCTTATGTTGTCTTTTATTTGCCTGTTAGGTAAGAAACCGGCTTGATCATTATGAAAGAATTTGACTAAGCACTTTTTAAGTCGACTCGCCATTACATCTGCAAAGATCTTATAATCATTATTTAATAATGAAATCGGTCTGTAGTTCTTAATGTTAAGTTTATCCGAGTCAGGTTTAGGTATTAGCGTAATGTATGCTTCTTTCCATGACGCTGGTATTCTTCCTCCTCTTAAAATCTCATTCATTACTTCACAAAGCACCGGTGTTAAGAGTTCTTCTAGGACTTTGTAATACCTGGCCGATAAGCCATCTGGCCCTGGTGCTTTCCCCAGTTTCATCTTCTTTATCGCCTCTTGAATTTCCTCTACTTTTATGGGTTTATTTAATAGACTTCTTTCCTCCTCCGATAGTCTGTTAATTCTGTTTTCTTCTAGATATTTTCCTATTTCTGTTACATCCTCTTCTTCTCTTTTATATAGATTTTCATAGAATTTAAGGAAGCTCTTTTTTATTTTATTTGGATCCTCCAAGACTTGTTCTTCTACTTTTACTTTATTGATCACATTTTGTTTTCTCCTTTTTCTTAATTGCCACGCCAGGAATTTTCCAGTTTTATTTGCAGACTCGAAAAATTTTTGTTTCATTAACTTAATTCCCCATTCCACCTCTTGATTTATTAATATTGAATATTGTGTTTGTAACATCTTATACAGTTGCTTGTTTCTTTCATCATTCGGTTTCTCTATCAGGTTCTTTTCGCACTCTCTTAGTTGGGTAGTTAACTCTTCTTTTTTTTGTTCTCTCACCTTTTTTCTATAGCTATTTTGTTGTATCAAAAAACCTCTTAGCACTGCCTTGCTAGCATCCCAGACTACATCCATATTTGTTTCTTTATTAATGTTTAGATCAAAGTAGTCTTTCAAAGTGTTTTTAGCCTTTTCAATCATCTCCTCTTTTTCAAATAAATGATCATTCATTCTCCATCTGTAGGGCTGGTGACTTCTGTTTCCGTGTATCTGAAGAAGTGTGCATGCACACAGAAGCTTATACCCAGAACACACTTAGTTTGTCTCTAAGGTGCTACTGGGGAAAAAAATGTTGATTTTTGAAATAAACTGAGAATGACATATTTGCCCATACCTGTTTTGCAAAACAACAACAACAACAACAAAAACAACAACAACAAACCTATGGTAACATGAAACATACTCAATAAACACACAAGACGTAACTGGCTGTACTTTTGAATAAATAAGGTATACTATTCATTGTATCAAATTGTAGATTTCAACGGAAGTCTCATAAAGTTCAACGAAAAAAGCAGAAGACCCAGTGGATCACTTCATTCTTTAGTCAGTTCATGCATATGGTCCATACATGTATAAGTATCTATTCCACCTGTCTGTTCTTAGAGTCCAATAATCCACATGCAGGGTTGTTACCGTTTCACAGAATCCTTTCACGGAGCCTAAGACAAGGATTTCCAGAATATTAGCCTTGTTTCGCCATCCTAGGCTTCATCAGTAGAACAGGCTCTACGTAATGCAAATAAATACAATATCATAATCTCACACATTTTTACAGCAAAATTAATATAAGAAACCATAAACAATTGTACATACCATATGTAATATTACAGGATGGTGGATCTTATAGCATAGTAGTGGTTACAGTAAGCAGTTTCCCCAGCCACTCTGGGCGGCTTCCAACAAAGATTAAAAATACATTAAAATGTCACACATTAAAAACTTCCCTGAACATTAAAAACTTCCCTGAACAGGGCTGCCTTCAGATGTCTTCTAAATGTCAGGTAGTTGTTTATCTCTTTGACATCTGATGGGAGGGCATTCCACAGGGCGGGCACCACTACTGAGACAGTCCTCTGCCTGGTTCCCTGTAGCTTTGCTTCTCGCAGTGAGGGAACCGCCAGAAGGCCCTCGGCACGGGACCTTAGTGTCCGGGCTGAACGATGGGGGTGGAGATGCTCCTTCAGGTATACAGGGCCGAGGCCGTTTAGGGCTTTAAAAGGTCAACACCAACAGTTTGAATTGTGCTCGGAAACGTACTGGGAGCCAATGTAGGTCTTTCAAGACTGGTGTTATGTGGTCTCGGCGGCTGCCCCCAGTCATCAGCATTACCTTGTGAGATAGTGGATGCTGGTCCTACAGGTCTAATAGATCACTGCCCCAGCAGTCTCAGTCTCCCCACAGTAAGCCCCCACCTGCCTGCCTTCTTTAATTACAACCGGTCCAGGAGGTAGCACTGGCTGTCAGCTTCATCCTATGTAGTCTTGCCTTTGTAGGACCCGTCGGGGAAGAGTGTGAGGAACGGGACACACTGGCTCTGTCTGTCATTGGCTTTGCCTCCACTTCCTGTCTGAACGTGCGCCATGTTTTGAAGAGAACAATTTGCCCCATAGATTCCCTACCACGGCCAAAAGGAAAGCGAGGGAAGGCTGAAAGGCACAAATTGAATGTTAGTTACTGGGTGCAGATAACGACGGCGATACACAATCTACAGGCATTCTGCTCATTTGTAGCTTTGTCTCTCTGAGTCCGAGAAATCACTGCAGGCACTTAGCCAGAAATATGGTGGTAAGGGAGCATGATAGCCCTAGAGGGGACATTGAATCATTGCAAGAGAGCCAGAACATGAATGCAGGAAGCCTAATAATGTTTTAAGTTATTTGATTGCGTTTCTTCTTAGTGAGCAATTTGGCAGAATGCTGCCTGTGCAATTCTCAGGGGGCTTAGCTGCTCCTCTAACGCCCTACAGCCCTGGATCAGAAGCACTAGTTAGCATCAACAGAGGTAGATGATTTGCACAGCATCATCCTGGAGTCCATCTATTCCAGCTCAGCATTGCCTAGTAGCAGCCCTGCAGGGTCTCAGGCAGAGGGTTCCTCCCACATCACATGCTACCCGATCCTTTTGACTGGAGATGTCAGGGATTGAACCTGGGCCTGTGTGTGTGTGTGTGTGTGTGTGTGTGTGTGTAATGGTAGAGTCTAGAATTGTAGGAACTGCTTGGATATGGTAGAGTCTAAAATCTTTGGAACTGCTTGGATATTGTGACCTTAGGGCAAGTCCTCAGACTGCCAACTTCTGAATACTAAGGGACAATTTCTAAATTACAAATTGTCGCTTAGTATTCAGAAGTTGGCAATTTGAGGACTTGCCCTAAGGTCACAATATCCAAGCAGTTCCAAAGATTTTAGCTTTCTCAAGCCCTTCCTCATTTCTCTTGTTTTTTGTGGACTCTGAATCATTACATGGTATATGGCCCCTAGGAGGTTGACTATGAGAGAATGTGGCCCTTAGGCTGAAAAAGCTTCCCCAGCTCTGTTCTAATCCATGGTCAGCAATGCTATCCATTGCACACATTGCACCCCTTCTTTTGCTCCCCACCCCTGTATTTCCGGACACACATTACATCCCAGGAGCAGAAATAAATCAGGCCAGCTATGCCTCTGCAAAATGAGTAGCTTTTGTTTAGAATTAATGGCCCCTGTAGTTGCCTCTGTATTAGGCATTTCTCGGAACAGGGCTTCCACTTTCCAGTGTTGTGGTGGTGTTGTTTTGAAAAAGCTTTAATGTCCATGCTTTTGCCTGGTACAGCTAGTCAGCTTCAATTCAACACAGCTGGGTTGCACTGCTCTCTCTCTCTCTCTCTCTCTCTCTCTCTCTCTCTCTCTCTGTTCCATAGAATGTGATAAAGAAAATCTATATCCCAAGCCTCGGAGCAAATTCCATGCCCCGAACACATGGCAAATGTTGTCAGATGGCAGCATCCAGACTGAGTTCCAAGAGAAGCCATCCAGTCATTGATAATGAAACTGAAATGCTTAACTGTAAAGTGGGTAATCATCATTAGTTCCTTTGGTATTCCTCATAATGACATTAATCATGGCGTACTCATTAGATTTTAATAGGCCTGTAATATGTTAATCCATAGTAATTCTATTGCAGTTCAGCATTAGCTAATGCCCACTTCTTGGAAAGTGTTCTGTAAGTCCGTTTTATAATACAGCTTACGAATTCAATCTGGATAAAGAGAGAAAAATGAGGTTTCTCCAAAGCTCAGGACCGAGGCGATGGGTAAGCGATAGCCCAGTGTGATTGTCCAAGTAAAGGGGTTCATACGGTCATGTACCTGTACAAGGGGTGTTGAGTGGATATGGTCACAAAAATGCAATATAGCATCCTCATTTCAAGGCAATTTATATTCTTGTTACGACCCAGCAGCATAGACCAGTGATCTTTGACCAGTCCAGACCCAAGACCCACCTCTGACTCCCAAGCTGCAACATGGGACTCGTGTTCACTTGTGATTTATTCTTAATAGCGCTAACAATGTATGTTATTAATCCTAAAGTGGCAATTCCCCTAGTGATATGCATTGTGTTACCTCAGCATTGCCGCTAAAGGAAAACTAGTCCTGCTATAGGGCAGGAGAAAGTCACGAACATGCAGCTGGCCAGAAATATGTATCTTATTTTTTTAAAAAATGGCTCGCACCTTTCTTCTGCCACATTGAAACTCTTGTGGAAATGCATAAAATTAGCATCTCATCCCAGTCACACGCAGTGCTCCTTTGGTCTTATCAGCCCAAGCTGGAATCCAACATGGCAGCAACATCTTTGCTGTGGGTCCCAACCCACTGGTTGAAGACCTATGGCACTGACCACTGCTGGTACTGTCAAATGGGGTAGAGCATCAGTGTGCAAAATAATTTTTGGATAATAGGGGATGTAGTGGGGGGGATGATGGCCTGCTTTAACCTTCTGGCTACCATTGCCCCAGTGTGCAAAAATTGTCCACCTACATTTTGCACATATTGACTGCTCCCCGGACAGTGGAGTTAGGAGCACTGTGTGGGCATGCTTATTCTGTACATGCATCCATGAGTACATGCTCACATGAGTACATGAGGCCTTCTTGGAGAAACTGTCGCCCCAGTCTGCTGATCACCTGGCTATTGGAACAACAGGAGAGTAATGACTCGGCCAAGACAGTTTTATGTCTCCATGTGGTATGGTATTTGAAATATACTCGGAGTCGAGTGTGGATTTCATTCTCTTTATTCAGCTCATAGTAGTGAGGAATGGAGGTTCCCCGAAAATGTCTGCTTTATATACACAATGGGCCCCACGTGATTGGCTAATTCTGGGATTCTCCTGTAGGCCAATCAGGTTGTGGATTCACGTCCACCTGGAGTTGGATTGGGTGGCTCCTGCGGACCAATCAGACTGCTGCATTCTGGATCCTATTGTTTTAGGACCAATCAGACTGCTGCATTCTGAATCCTATTGTTCTAGGACCAATCAGACTGCTGCATTCTGAATCCTATTGTTCTAGGACCAATCAGACTGCTGCATTTTGGATCCTATTCAACTCAGTACATAACAGTATTGTACTAGGATCTGGGAGACTTGGCTTCAAATCCTTACTCAGCTGCACTGAAAACATGTGTAATTGCTGGTGTAATTGTGTGATATGTGGTATGTATACAGCATCAGAGGCAGTGTTGAGTTGTCTGCAGCTACAACTCTTTCCTTCAAACAGGGACGCTCTTGCTTGGGAATGATTCGTCACTGGTGCCGTGTTGATGTCTGACACACGGTGTCTGATGCAGATATCGAACCCCAGCAATCCTGTGCACAGAAAGTGGGGGTGAGAATGAGGAACAGACAGTCAAATGAATCCTTGCAGATAATCAAATGAATTCCTGCAGATCCTAAGTCACACCAGAGGCCACGTATTTTTAAAGCCAGAATTCAATCAATATAAACTCGCATAGATATAATTCAAGCAGGGATAAAAAAAAAACCCCACACTAACCTAGTAACTAAAGCTACTAAAAATGCAAAGTTTATAGTCCATCTGTCTCTTTGCTTCAGGGAGCCTGTATTAAATTCATTGCTAAATAAAACAAATAAGCCCAGCAAAAGTCGGCACTGAAATCTGCATACTCATAAGAGAATTAACAGAACTCTCTTGTTATGATGGCTGATTCTCAATTTGCATCTTTAAAGAGTTGTGACCATGTCTAGGTTTCTGCCTTCCTAGTTATATTGGAGGCAGGGTGGTCTTATGGCTTTGGGCTCCTGCTTGATTACTTTTTGAACAGGTGCTGGATGTGAGCAGGATTCTGCAAGGGGGCCCGAGGGGGCTGGTAGGAAAGCAAGAATCAATAGGGATAAAATATTGTCTCAGCCAAAATTGAATGTCATTTATCTTTGGGGAAACAATCAAAGGTGTATTACTACACATTTAAATACAGGATGTACCAAACTATTGGCTTTTTGGTTCTTCAACCAGCACTTAAAATCTTACTTTTACTACCCCATTGTCCCCAAATTCTGGAGTTGGCAGCCACTGAAATTTTTACTACCTCCTTCTGGATAACATCAGGATTCTTAAAAGCCTCTGGCCTGAAGATGGTCACTCTGTTCCATAGCCTTGTGCCTGATGCACCCATTGTGCCACTGAAATTGTGAAGTACTGAGTGAGGCCTTTGGTTCCTTAGGTTAAGCTGTCCGTGATTGTTAAGTTGTGGGTGAACATATCAGACGACACAGCGATTCTTCAGACAGCTCTTGTTTATTCACAGGCCAGAACAGAACTGGGCTGAAGGGTTCAGCCAACCTGCTTATGTAGAGCTCAACTACAAAGCAACAGTAACAACTTTCTGTAACTATCCAATCACTGAACGTCATTTTCAATTCCTTATTTGCATATGCGGACCTGAGTGAAAGCTATCTACAGTATCCCCCTGCTGGCCCAGGGTGAGAACTTCACTACATAACAATGATGGTCTGGGCTCTGGTCCTGTAAGCCCTGGCGATATGGTTGTTCTGTGGGTTCCTGTCTGTCCATGTGATGCTCAGAGTCCTGAATCTGATCCGGCACCCTACCTGAAGAATCTGCAGTCTGTGACTCTGAGGTCCCATCTGCACTATACATTTAAAGCACTATTATGCCACTTTGAATGCCACAGCTTCCCCCAAAGAACCCTGGGAAATGTAGTTTAGTGGTGCTGAGAGTTGGTAGGAGACCCCATTCTCCTCACAAAGCCACAATTCTCTGAGTGATTTAACAGGCAATCCCTCTTCCCGAGGAACTCTGGGAATTGTTTATCTGTGAGGGGAATAAGGGTCTCCCAGCAACTTGCCGCAACACCCTTAACAAACTACCCTCCCTGTTATGTACTCAAGTTCTCACCCTGGGCCAGCAGGGGGATACTGTAGATAGTTTTCATTCAGGTCCACATATGCAAATAAGGGATCGAAAGTGACCTTCAGTGATTGGATAGTTACAGAAAATGGTTACTGTTGCGTTCTAGAGGAGCTCTATATAAGCAGGCTGGCTGAACCCTTCAGTTCAGTTCTGTTCTGGCCTGTGAATAAACAAGAGCTGTTTGAAGAATCGCTGTGTCGTCTGATATGTTCACCCACAACTTAACACTCCCCAGAATTCTGTGGGGGAAGCCATGACTATTTAAAATGGTATGATACCGCTTTATAGTGCAGATAGGGCTTGACAGCTGCTGGACTCTGGCGTCATGGCATAACCTACTTCACAGAAAATAAAGGATGGGGCAAATCCATGTGCCACCCTGCGCTTCTGGGAAGGACAGGATAAAAGTGTAGTAAATAAAAGAATCCCAAGGTGATGTGTGGTATTTCTGCATACAGGAACTTGGGGTCTTGTCACATGGCTATATCTGACAGGCTGAAGAAGTCCTCATCAACTGGCTTTTTCAGAGGAATTGTTTACCCTAAACTTCCCCAGTATTTTCAATGTCTTTTCTAAAATGCAGCCACTAGAGGTGGCCTTAGAATTCTTTCCTATATAATTACTTTCTTATGACAAGATGCTGGTGTTTTACAGGATTGTTATTAGGAATCATCTTTAAAGGCGTCTCTCCACTTATTAATAGTCATGCTGATAAGCAGCAAACTCTGTTTGTTGCCAAGGGAAGAATTAAATATTTTGATTCTTTTTCTTCTCCCTGAGTGACAGATAGAACTAAAACTGTCTCGCGTTAATGGATACAGGCACGAATCGTGTTTTCTCCATCAATTTGGCTTTTGAGGGCGTCCTCCTTCAAAGAGAGAGTAACTTTATTTTCTGCTCCGGAGAAGCACATTGCTAATGAGGATTTAAAGCACTGCAATTTGGCTCCATAAACAACACAATTTCTTACGCAGGCGGGCGTGGGGGTGGAATGGTCAGGATACAGGCCTGAAAATGCTACGTGGATAATTAGGTATCTCTCGAGGCTACTTATGACCTCTCACGTAGTCACAATAGCAAATGGTGCTGAATTTGTTGAGGAGGTCTTGCACATGATTCTGGTTCAAGGTTCTTGTATCAATTTACAAGGCCCCTAACAAATTGGGTCCAGGATATCTTAGGGACCACATGACTTATTATATCCCTGCCGGATCACAGTGGTCTTCAGGGGTGTCATGGGTAATGGTCCCCCATGACTTGGATACATGGCTCATATCCACCAGTCATCTTGCATTTTGGACTCACAGCTGTTCATGGAGGCACAGGCCAGTTCTGTGTCCAGGGCAGATGTCTACCATCTGGTATGCAGGCTGAGACTCTACCTGCCTGCAGACTGTCTCGCCAGAAAGGTGCATGCTCTAGTTATCTCCCGCTTGGACTACTGCAATGCGCTCGATGTGGGGCTACCTTTGAAGGTGACCCGGAAACTACAACTAATCCAGAATGTGGCAGCTAAACTGGTGACTGGGAGTGGCCGCTGAGACCATATAACACCGGTCCTGAAAGGCCTACATTGGCTCCCAATAAGTTTCCTAGCACAATTCCAAGTGTTGGTGCTGACCTTTAAAGCCCTAAATGGCCTCGGCCCTGTATACCTGAAGGAGCGTCTCCACCTCCATCGTCCAGCCAGGACACTGAGGTACAGCTCTGAGAACCTTCTACTGGTTCCCTCACTGCGAGAAGTGAAGCTACAGGGAACCAGGCAGAGGGCCTTCTCGGTAGTGGCACCTGCCCTATGGAATGCCCTCCCATCAGATGTCAAGAAAATAAACAACTATATGACTTTTAGAAGACATCTGAGGATAGCCCTGTTTAGGGAAGTTTTTAATGTTTGATGTTTTATTGCTTTTTTATTATTACTAATATTCTGCTGGGGAATGGAGTGGCTGGATAAACCCAGCCAGATTGGCAGGGTATAAAAAAAATTATTATTTATTAAATTATTTATAAATTATTTATTTGTAATTTATTTATTTATTATTATTGCATTCAGTAGTCTGGGCTCAATTTTATGGAACACATTTTCAGTTGAGGTCAGACAGGCCTCAACAAAGCACGACTGTGTACATTCTTCTCTTGAAATAGAGTGCTGATGGTTGTTGCAGTTGGGGAAATAAACCAGGTGGGATGGGGAACAGAATAAAATTTCCAGGAAAATGTCATGCTCTTGACCAAGAGCACGCCACGAAGAAGGATTTTGTTGCTGGTCCCCATCGCAATCTCCATCACTTGACCCTCCGGTGCTCTGAGGACTAGAGAGTGATGATCTTAGAGCCAGTGCAAATTTATTTAAAATTACAGAACTGGGTCCAGCTCAGGATTAAAACTTTCCATCATTATTATGGCAGCCTTATGCTATCCTTTGGGCCAAAAGCTTTCAGGCTCTTTATCTTAAAGAAGCCAATGTGGAGTTAAGAATAAGAACTGCATTAATTCTAAAGTTGTTTAGGACTTGACCTGAGCTTTTACAGCTAAACAAAAAAATTAAACTCGAGTGACACCAAAAGGAAAACCTGTCTGCTTTCAAGTAAACATGCAATACAATAATACAGTGATACTTCGGAAGTCGAACAGAATCTATTCTGGAAGTCTGTTCGACTTCCAAAACGTTCAGAAACCAAGGCATGACTTCCGATTGGCTGCAGGAAGCTCCTACAGCCAATTGGAAGCCACGTCGGACGTTCAGGTTCCAAAGAATGTTCGCAAACTGGTACACTCACTTCTGAGTTTGCGGCATTCGGGAGCCGAAACATTCGACTCACAAGGCGTTTGGGATCCAAGGTACGACTGTACCTTGGTTTTCAAACAGCTTAGTTGCCGAACAAATCGGCTCCCGAATGCCGCAATCCAGAAGTAAGTGTTCCGGTTTGTGAACATTTTTTGGAAACTGAACATCTGAGGTGGCTTCTGCTTGAGTGCAGGAAGCTCCTGCAGCCAATCAGAAGCTGTGCCTTGGCTTTTGAACAGTTTCGGGAGTCAAACGGACTTCTAGAATGGATTAAGTTCGAGAACCAAGGTATTGTTGTTTGTTGTTTATTCGTGTCTGACTCTTCATGACCCCCTGGACCAGAGCACGCCAGGCACTCCTGTCTTCCACTGCCTCCTGCAGTTTGGTCAAACTCATGCTGGAAGCTTTGAGAACACTGTCCAACCATCTCGTCCTCTGTTGTCCCCTTCTCCTTGTGCCCTCCATCTTTCCCAACATCAGGGTCTTTTCCAGGGAGTCTTCTCTTCTCATGAGGTGGTCAAAGTTTGGAGCCTCAGCTTCAGGATCTGTCCTTCCAGTGAGCACTCAGGGCTGATTTCCTTCAGAATGGATAGGTTTGATCTTCTTGCAGTCCATGGGACTCTCAAGAGACTCATCCAGCACCATAATTCAAAAGCATCAATTATTCAGCAAACCAAGGTATTACTGTACAGCATTACTTGCTCTGTATTTTTTTTAAAAGTAGATTAAAAAAAACAAAAACCAGTCATCTGGTCTCCTTTCAACCATCCAATAAAAGGATTCCTTTGACTTCCACATAGTCCACTGAGTCCAAACATACACACTCCAGTGTGGTCCTGTAGGCTATAGTGGCCAAAATGCACTTATTTATAATGTGGTTGGCCTCCGTGACTAGGAATACCTATGCCCAGCTTCCGATGCTGTGCCAGCTGTGACCTTCCCCAGATAGGACTAGCCTGCCTTCAGACACCCATGCTCTGGTACCCTCCAATCTAGACTACTGCAATTCACCCTGTGTGAGACTGCCCTTGAAGACATTGCAATAATACAAGTGCAAAATGCAATGGCCCATGTTGACAGGAGATGTGGGCTGAGGAGATATAGCTCTGATTTAAAAATAACTACCCTGGTTGCCAGTTGTTTTCCAGGCCCAATCAAATGTGTGTTTTTCCCCCCTGTGGTGGGTCCACGACTGTGGAATGCAGTGCCCATTGTGGTGTGCTTACCTGCATTGTGAGTTAAGACACACCTCTTTTGTCAACCTTTGGGGTGAGGGAACTGCGACGGAATGAATTTATGAACCATTTTATGCTTCTGCTTTATTGTGAGCTGCACTGAGGTAATTGTTTTTAAGCGCTTGCTTTGTATGGCTGCTATATGCTGCTTATTATGCTGTCAACCGCCCCATTGTCTTCCCGTGAAGTGTGGCGTATCTTTTTCTTAAAGGATATATAACAAAATAAATAAATAAACTGTGTTATTCCTTTTTGAAGTGGGAAAGGCAACTTTTCCTCATCTGAAGAGCTACAGCAGGCATCTCCGTGATAAAATAAAAATAAAAATGGTGCTGATTTTTGGGCATACATTCTTCAATAATTTACTCTGCTTCAATCTTATGTATATTTAACAAGTTTCTCTCTTCGCATACACATAAACCTGTAAGCATTAATTTCCCCCTGCAACCTGACACAGTTCTTGTGGAGAAACTGCACACCAGCAATAATATAATCTTGTAAACAGAATTTAATTATTTATGTAAAAGTAGTGAAATGACTTTACAATCAAACTCAATGGATTTTTATGTAATTTGTTTTCTCCCCTAAGCCTGTTATGTAAAAGTGTAAATATTACAAATTATACACGCTGCTTCACTTGTAGAGTGTTTAATATTTTAACAAACTTAAGATGGTCTCTCCCCCCCCCCCCAGTTCTTGTCACCGCAAAAGCTATTAAATGGTGCCTTTAGTGACAAATTCTTAGCACGTAGTAATTATACTTTTACTGGGATGTCTTTTAATAGTGTGAGATGGAAGCACATGAGTTTTTGAAGCTGGACTCCTGGGTGGTGATGGGTAGCAGGTGGGGGAGAATTACGATGCGGTTTATATTTAAAGTGGAACCGACCTAATTCATGATTTCCGGAAGAAAAATGTACAGACCAAACACTGTAATCATTCAAAGCGTGCACTTCTCAGAATTTTGCTGTGCTGTTCTCCAGTTAAGTGAAATGCATATACCAGGGTGAAAATAATGTGTGGAAATGCACTGTGTTAGGGGAAATGGCTTTGCAAAAATGTGGCCATTGGGGAAGATTGCATGCAGAAAACTATATTAGAAGAATATAGGGAAATATATATATAGAAGGGACCCTGAGGATCATCTAGTCCAGTGATGGTGAAACTTTTAGAGCTCTAAAAGGTTCACCATCACTGCAACCCAAAACCTACTTATTTATTGCAAAGTGCCAACACGGCAATTTAACCTGTATATCTCATTTTTCCTGTGTGTTTCATGTTTCTTCTTTATGACTGCTGTTGTAAAAAACAATCCTTCATAAAAGTTATTGCATTACATTCTTCATTAAATTATCTCTCCATTGATATATAATTTTATGTTATAATTCCGTGCTTTTTTTCCTTTAAAAGTGTTTAGAAATACTCTCATTTTGACTCAAGAAAATCATCGGGGGGTGGGAGACAGGGAATAAATACATTTCAAATTGGGAAAAATAAATACAGTGGTACCTTAGTTTTCGAACAGCTTAGTTCTCAAACTACAGTGGTATCTTGGGTTACAGATGCTTCAGGTTACAGATGCTTCAGGTTACAGACTCCGCTAACCCAGATATAGTACCTCCGGTTAAGAACTTTGCTTCAGGATGAGAACAGAAATCGTGTGGTGGCAGTGGGAGGCCCCATTAGCTAAAGTGGTGCTTCAGGTTAAGAATAGTTTCAGGTTAAGAACGGACCTCCAGAATGAATTTAGTTCTTAACCCGAGGTACCACTGTACTTGGAACCTAAACACTTAAACCCAGAAATGAGTGTTCCGGTTTTGGAACATTTTTCGGAAGCCGAAAACTTCCGTTTTGAGTGCCACACTTCCATTTTCCCAGTGAGGGAAGGTGGGCCAGGTGGCAAGCAAGCGGGCACCTGCCGCCCTCCAGCACAGGGTCCCTCCGCTGCCACCAGAACAGCAACCATCCCCTCCTCCAGCTCTGGGGGCCCCGGCGCTGAGCGAGGGAATGCTGGGCCGGAGTGGCAAGCTGAGCAGACAAGGGATGTCGCCATCGCCCGCGGCCTGCTCCTGCTTGCAAGCAAGTAGGAGTAGGATTGGGTTGCTCCGCTAGGCAGTGTTGCCGCTTGCACGGTAACAGGAGCTGGATCGGGGCTGCTCAGCTGGGGAAGTGCAGGCTCCATCACACTTTCCATTGAGGGGTTCGTGGCTGCACTCAAGGGAGAAGTTTAAAGGGGCCTCCACCTCCACATCAGATCCCCTTCAACCCCGTGAAGGCAGCCAGGCTGAATAGTTGCTGGGGTTGGGGAAGGTGGAGGCAGCCCAGAAACTGCATCCGAGAGCCCCTGAAGACAGCCAGGCGCTCCTTAGCTGAGCTGCCCAATTCCGCTCCTACTTGTGTGCAAGCAAGAGTGGAGGTGGGGATAACTAAGAAGTGGAGTGGAGGCTTCTGGGCTGTGAACCTCTCAACAAAAAGTGTGATGGAGCCTGCACCTCCCAGCTGAGCAGCCCCGATCCAGCTCCTGTTTCCGTGCATGCAAGCAGCAACGCTGCCTAGCGGAGCAGCCCGATCCCACTCCTACTTGCCTGCAAGCAGGAGTGGAGACAGGCATCTCTCAGAAGTCGAGCAGGCTGGGGGGCGGGAGGGGGGCAGGGGCAGTGACAGCGCTGGGACCACAGGGCTGCATTCAAAATAAAAACTGGAAGTTTCCAGGAAACCACAAAGGCAACAAACTTGCAACTCGTGAAAAAGCAGCAACACAACAAATTGAGAAAAGCAAACCAACTGCAAATGAATCAATATCACAAGAAAAGAAAGCAACCCTGACCCTGACCCTGACCCTGACCCTGACCCTAACCCTAACCCTAACCCAGCATTTCTCTCTTCCTCACTCTTCCCCTACGGAAGCTACGACACAAGGGCTGCAGGCTTTGGACGTGTGCGCATGCCCTCCTCCTCCTCCTCCCCCCCCCCAGCATGGAAGCTACGGCCCTGCTGGGGCGATGGTGTGCATGCCCACAGAGTTTTGCCACCACTGATCTAGTCCAACCCCCTGCAATGCAGGAATATGCAGCTGTCCCTTATGGGGATCGAACCTGGGACCTTGATGTTAACAGCACCACGCTCTAACCAACGGAGCTATTGAGCAGGTGAAATTCATGCTAAAATGCTGATTAATTTTCTTGAGGGCATTTAAACCTAAAAATCATAGACTGGATGGATGCAGAAGAGTGGTGGGAAGCCCCAGTTGAGGAACCCCCAATGAGTGGTCAGAGAGAGAAGACTGGGAGGAGGTGGAAGCTGAAGAGGCCACAGGGTTTAGCGAGCAGGAAGAGGCTGTGGCAGAGAGCCATCCAGACTCAGAGGCAGCGGAAGAAGCCAGTGGGTCTGTGACCAGCTCCCCTCCCCCTGATCTCCCAGAACTCACAAAGGTATGAAGAGGGCAGAGCAAAGGACAGGCAACACGAAGGAGCTTCAGATTGTTTGGGAAGGACCCAGGTGAGGAGGAGATTGTGAGGCCTCATAGGGGCAAGATCTACTGAGACAAGTTGCTGTGCTCACTAGGCCTGGCCTCCTGAGCAGCTCTTGTTTCCTTGAATAAAGAGCTAACTACACTTACAACATGTGATTTCTGCCCCCCCCCCCCGATACCACAAACTGATATCGAAATATGGACAACTGAACTTAAGACCGGAAAAATGAAAGACTGGGAAAATATAGAATTGATTTTCCCCAAAACCATGCATTTTGTACCTTGTTTTTGCTAATATATGCACACTTCACCTTGTTTTTGCTAATATATGCACACTTCACCATTGGTAATGCATTTCTTTACATATTACTTGGCTGGAGAAGAACACTGCAAAATTGGGAATTTTGAAGGATGGGCGTTCTTTGGTTCATGTGTTGTTTTGGAAAGTGAAAATTGGGGAGGTTCACCTTTAAATGTGAACTCCCCACACCAAAGGTATTATTGCTCTGGAGCTATATTTTGATTTAATGTTTTGCTGGAGATAGGGAAGGGGATGTGATGGTCACTATTTTAAAAATGGTGGGGAATATTGGGAGGGGGGAATTCTGCAAAAGTAATTTTCTCCCTTCAAGGTAGGAAGAAAATATTCTCAGAAAAAGAAAAGGGATCAGCTCTAATCAAGACTGCAGCTGACCCCAATAAGCTGTGAAGGATTGAGGCTTCAAATGCCTCTTTAGGTCTGGAAAGAGATAAGGATATACCAAATCAACTCTTGTGATTTGCAGGCGGCAATGGGTGTGAAGGTTTTGGACACATGTGCATGTGCATATTAGAAAGACGCCTGCTTGAGAAAAGCTGGTTCAGGAAAGAATATTGCACGGTGAATTTCCATCCTAGGAATTCCATCCTGTGCTGTGTTTGCTGCAATCAGCACTGTTTCCATGCTGCTACAGTTCAGTTGCCTTTGAAGCCTACCTTGTTGTTCTTACATCAATTTCTGCTGTAGTTTGATTCTGTGATTGATTGATTCTGTGATCAATTTCAATGCATTTCAACAGAAGGGAGAAAACAATGCAGAAAATTATTTATATAACTAATTATTTATATAACAACATCAAACTCTGCTTGTATTTGTTTACTTAATTTCCACTCCCGACCTCTGACAACAATGCGAACTGTGGCAATTTCCAGTCCCCTTTCCATGTCTGATGGAAATTACCAGCATCCCTACCTGTCCTAAACCACCATCACAATAGGTCACTGGTAGAGCACCTGCTTGGGCCACACAGGGTTCCAGGTTCAATCCTTAGCATCTCTAGGTAGGGCTGGGAAAGCTTTACTGTATGAAACCCTGGAGAGCTGCTGCCAATCAGGGAAGATGATGGGTGGGGAATCTTTTTCAGCTTGTGGGCTGCATTTGCTTCTGGGCAACCTCTCGAGGGCCACATGCCAGCAATGAATCTAAATTTTACCTTTGTGTTTCAACAAACATTTGCACAGCCCTTTCTATCCCCCATCTAGGCAAGCAGGAGTTATTATCAATGTTCAAGGACACAAGCAAAAACACTCAAAGGGGATGTTGGCCAAGACTGATGAGGGGTGTGCCTTGGGGAGGAGAGTTCCAAGGGCCAGTTAGAGTGGCCTGGGGGGGGGCCAACGTTTTCAGTCCATACTAATAGTATTGGAATGTCATTCTTGGACCTGCATAAGAATTTGCATTTTTTTGTGGTAGTTTCCCTTCTCATTTCATCCCCCCTCCACCTAAGAAAATGATATGCAAACTATGACTTGCATATCAAGATGGAGCTTTTCTGCTTTCCTCTACTTACTGATCCTATTCCAATTATGCCGTCGCCAAAAAGCTAGACTCCCCCCCCGCCCCCACTTTTCATTTTTTTAAAAATATTTTTTTTTTATCTGGCACCAAATCCAACTGAAACAACTTAGCACTGAAGACAGTTTTATAGCTCCTTGTCTTGCCTTGCTCTTGTAGAATAATAATGAGTGTGTGAGGACTATCCTGTTTTCTGATTTACAAGACACTCCGAGGTCTCTACTGTATTCCAAGCCCAGAACAGTGAGAAATTATTATAAATCATTGTTTCCCACCCACCCCACCCCCTGGAAAAAAAAAATTCTCTAAAGGCACCCTGACGGGGAGGGAGAGAAGGGAGTCACTCCAAGTTATTCTTCGAATGATGTTTGTCATACTGACACGCTGTACTGATAGCAATCTGGCTGTGTCTTGCGAAGACATCTCCTCCATCTGTCTCATTGGCTGAATAATATCCCTTTGATTTACAGTAGGAAGGCTTGGTGCAGTATCAAGGAGGCTGTGTCAAAGCTTAGTGATTGCAGTGTCAGGACTCAGTGACCTGTTTCTTCACAGCTCTCAGCAAAAGATGAAGCCTTGTTAGCTTGCAAGCATCTGCCTACTTGCCTTCCTGCCTCCTTCCAACCACCCCTATGCAATATCCATGTGCGCAGGCCAGTTCTTATGTAACATCGCCCAGTGGATTATCTCACATACTCCAACTGTCCCTGTTTCCTAGAGAGAGTCCTTATTTTCCGAGTTCTTTTTCTGGTAAATCACACGGGAATGCTCCAGACTACTTGGCCAGTCACCATTCTGTGGGATGGGTTTTAATGGGTAGGAAAAGCTGTATTGATTGCAATTTATCCCTCCAGGCACCCATGTGTGTGGGTTGAACAGAGTTTCAACATCCTGTCCTTGGCAGCAAAATTTAAATTATAGGTAACCTTGTTTAGAGCAAGTCCAGCTATGAGGTAAGCTGGCTTCCCCCTTCTCCCCCCCCCCCAACAAAGAATCAGGCAACAACTTGTAAAGTAAGTTTAAATATAAGATTTACTTACTTACTAATCATGCATTGGTTCACAGCAATGTCAGCAGTAAAAACTGTGTAGGCAATGACCACTCCCCACATCAAATGGGGGGCACCTTTTGTGTGGTCGCGCACAGTCCCCCCCCCCTCCGGATCGCAGTTCGGCTCCTGGTAGTACGGGCTGGCTTTGCCCTCCCCAGGCTGGATACCTGGAGGTCTCCACCTACCTCAGCCAATCGCCCAATCCCGCCTGGGGAGGCGTTGCCAGGGGATTGGCCAGGTAGGGGGGGACCGCCCTGCCCACACGACAGAAGGTGAATCTTACCTGCGAAGCGTCATTTGGCTCCAGAGCTTCTCCCACCCTGCCCTCCCTCAGTTAAGCTTTCTTTTGCAAGCTTCTCCACAGGTACACGGGCGCTGCTATGTCATGGTCGCTGTTGAAAGGCCTGAAAGGAATTTTCCTGCATTGGCAGGTTTTGCCTTCCCCGTAGCAACACATCACAACTTTGGCGGTTTCAGGCCTTGGGCGGAATCCTTTAGTCTATCTTTCTAAATGGGGCGAGGGGCATGAAGTGGTGACCCACGCCCCCCTTGTGGCGGTGATCCCAGAGTTCCCCGGTAAAGGGGTCTTGAGGGGAGGCATTGGCCATACGCCAAGAGGCTGTCATTGCTCTCCCCTGTGATGGTGGAGATATGGGGGGCGGGCCTTCTGCTTGAACATATGTTCTCTAGAGCCAGCCCAATCCCCACACTTTCTGGATAACCCTGATGTCTCCCAGATCCCCGGCTGGGGACTGGGAAGGATAAACGCCCAATGCCTGAGCCAAGGTCTCCCTACATCTGAAACTTAATAAAGATGTGGCCAATTTTAATCCCATTGTACTTTGTCTTGAGTCATTATTCTGCTCGGGGGTCGCCTGGGGTTGGGGGGACTCCGCCGGTCCACGCAAAATACTTAAAATTAACAGTATAACCAGCTTCAGGTGTGTACCTAAAGCTGGAGTAAGCAGAGGCATGTCTGAATCCAATGCTGGTCAAAGGAAGAGAGAGAAAGGAACAGGAAGTACTATGCACTCCTTCCTCTCCAGGAGGAGTGTGGAAATGAGGTCTGTCTACCAGTTGTGGTATTTCTATGGTCTGAGTATCTGCCTAACAGCAATACAGCTCTGTGGACTTAACCTCTTCTCATGCTAACTAGCAAGACTATGCATTTGCTTTGCTACTTATCTCCAACATATTCATCCTGATTTGTTTGCCTAAGCCTACAGTATTTTTCGCCCTATAGGATGCACTTTTTCCCCTCCAAAAATGAAGGGGAAATGTGTGTACGTCCTATGGGGCGAATGCAGGCTTTCGCTGAAGCCTGGAGAGCGAGAGGGGTTGGTGCGCACCGACCCCTCTCGCTCTCCAGGCTTCAGGAAGCGCAGCGGAGCTCACTCCGGGCTTCGGGCAGCTCTCTACAAGCCTTGGGAGCCCGGCGGGACTTCCCGCCGGGCTCCCAAGGCTTGCGGATAGCAGCCTGTTCTGGGGGCTGGGGTCGGGGGAAGCTCGGGCTTCCTCCACCCCAGCCCCACGCCTGGGGGGGGGGGGATAAAAATATTTTTCTTTATTCCTCCCCCAAAAAACTAGGTGCACCCTATGGGTTGGTGCGCCCTATAGGGCGAAAAATACAGTATATGACTGTTATACTGTATCCAGTTTTTACTGGGCATACTGATTTGTTTGGTTTTACAACAATGAACATTTGTCTTGCTTTCATCTTGATTTCCTTGTACGGTGTTTACCCATCTTCCCGCCAGTCATTCATTCATCCCAACCTTTCCAATGGATTTCCCTGTAACTTTCCAAACAGCAAAATGTCCGATTCTTAAAAAGGTGAATTTGTTGAGCTGGGGTGATGCAGTGCTTTAATCAACTTTAACGGCACAAAGTAAAAGTTTCAGTATGTGCTTGAACCCCACTCATAAAATAGTGACAGTCTGGAGGCACCCTAGCTGGTCTTGGTTTTTTTGGGAAGGAGCTTGGGTAAAATTACCTCCCCTATCCTGGAATGGGGCAATCTACTCCTCCTCCTGTTTGTCCTCTCTGTCTGGGCCCATTGTGTACAACCGACCAGAGAGAGTGCGCAAGGAAAGCTTGGAAGATGTTGTTGCACGCCCTGATTCGTATAACTGAGAGCAAGTGGAGGGCGGCAAGGAGAAGGAGCAGCAAGGGCCCAGAGGGTCCAGGAGCAAATTACCTGTGGATCTCCTTGATGAAGGGCAGTTTAGAAATTGCAGAACAAAGGAAAATAAGGCATTCTTCAAGGTGGCAGATTACACATCACTGAAAAAGAGGACAAAAGAATACACAGATCTGGATAAAAGGTGCATGTGCTGATTTAGATGGACAAATGCAAATTTAGAAATAATTGTGATAATTGGGGGGGGGGATACAATACATCTCATTGCAGTGGTGAAGACTACAATCAGGTAATCTATGTGCCTGCACACTTAGCTCTCCAGATATTAACAGTGGAGGGACGACTTAAAGGCTCTTCCTTCTTATGGTGTGTGGAGTGCCGCAGGGCGCAATTCTCTCCCCAATGCTTTTTAACATCTTTATGCGCCCCCTTGCCCAGATTATCCAGAGCTTTGGGCTGGGCTGTCATCAATATGCTGATGACACTCAGCTCTATCTACTGATGGATGGCCACACCAACTCGGCCCCTTACACACTGACCAGATGCTTGGAAGCTGTGGCTGGATGGTTTCGTGGGAGCCGATTGAAACTAAATCCTTCGAAGACAGAGGTTCTATGGCTAGGTCGGGATAGCATGGGGATGAGGGACCAACTCCCTTCTCTTGCGGGGGCCCAATTAGTGCCATTGCCTTCCGTTAAGAGTTTGGGTGTAATCCTTGACGCCTCCCTTTCCATGGAGGCGCAAGTCACAGCAACAGCCAAGGCGACATTTTTCCACCTTCGCCGCATCAAGCAGTTGGTCCCTTACCTTTCCCGCCCCGACCTGGCCACAGTGATCCATGCGACAGTCATCTCCAGGCTTGACTACTGTAACTCGCTCTACGCGGGGCTGCCCTTGAAGCTGTCCCAGAAACTCCAGCGGGTACAGAATGCTGCAGCGAGGCTCCTCACAGCGTCTCTGCCATGGGAGCATATTCATCCAGTGCTTTTCAAGCTGCACTGGCTCCCGGTGGAGTACAGGGTCAGATTTAAGGTGCTGCTTTTGACCTTTAAAGCCCTTCACGGCCTAGGACCCTCGTACCTACGGGACCGCCTCGCCTGGTATGCCCCACGGAGAGCCTCAAGGTCCATAAATAACAACACCCTAGTGGTCCCAGGCCCTAAGGAAGTTAGATTGGCTTCAACCAGAGCCAGGGCCTTTTCAGCACTGGCCCCAACTTGGTGGAACGCTCTGTCTCATGAGACCAGGGCCCTGCAGGATCTGATCTCTTTCCGCAGGGCCTGTAAGACAGAGTTGTTCCGCCTGGCCTTTGGATTGGAGCCAATTTGATTCCCTCCGCCCCCTTTTTCTTTTTTCTTTTCCTTCTCCTGCAATGAGGCTCCATTTTAATATTTTAATGTTCCATTATTTTAATGTTGTATTTTATTTTTGTTTTTAAGTTGTAATCACTCATCTTGTTTTTATTATTGCTTGTAAGCCGCTCTGAGCCCGGCCTTGGCTGGGGAGGGCGGGGTATAAATAAAAAATTATTATTATTATTATTATGGTTCTTTATCTTTAAGACTGGGAGACATCCCTTCAAATAGAGGAGTCCTTCAAATGAAGGCGTGTATTCATTCATTTGAATGAAGGTCTGGCGATACCAGACATTGAACCTGGAACCTTCTGCATGAAAGATGCTGTGCCTCTGAGCGGCAGCCCTTTCCAAATTCGCCTAATTCACAGAGTATCAGAAGGTTATCCATTGAAATGCCTGACAGTGCAACTTTCATAGGGTAAAGTTACAGATCCAGGAGAAATCTACAGAGTTGGCTATCAATTGACAAATAAGAGGCTGATGAAAAAGTAGAGCCCACACGTCAGCCAATTTTCTGATGCTGATGATGTAAAAAAACCTTGACTGCTTGGATGGGTCTTTTGTGTACAAGGTGATGGACCATTCTTAGGTGTCATTTATTATTACTAATAATACCATGCCCATCTGGCAGGTTTCCCCAGCCACTCTGGGCGGCTTCCAACACATAAAAAAACCCTACATATTAGAACATCAAACATTAATAATAACAATCTGATCCAAAACAAAAAAGTCACGATAACTTTAAGCAACTTGTATCAAATAAAACAACATTCAATAATCCATTAGAATAGAATAAAGGTAA
The DNA here is from genome assembly GCF_964188305.1 of Podarcis bocagei. Taxonomy (NCBI): domain Eukaryota; kingdom Metazoa; phylum Chordata; class Lepidosauria; order Squamata; family Lacertidae; genus Podarcis; species Podarcis bocagei. The sequence continues at coordinate 12,465,612 of NC_138141.1, read as the reverse complement.
AGGTAAAGGAATCCCTGACCATTAGGTCCAGTCGTGACCAACTCTGGGTTTGCGGCGCTCATTTCGCTTTATTGGCGGAGGGAGCCGGTGTACAGCTTCCGGGTCATGTGGCCAGTATGACTAAGCCGCTTCTGGAGAACCAGAGCAGCGCAAGGAAATGCCGTTTACCTTCCTGCCAGAGTGGTACCTATTTATCGACTTGTACTTTTGACATGCTTTCGAACTGCTAGGTTGGCAGGAGCAGGGACCGAGCAATGGGAGCTCACCCCGTTGTGGGGATTCGATCCGCCGACCTTCTGATCGGCTAGTCCTGGGCTCTGTGGTTTAACCCACAGCGCCACCCGCGTCCCTGTAGAATAGAATAGTAGACAGTAAAATTAAATATCAGAAAATAATAAACAGTTTACACTTATCGATTTCAATAAAGAATTACTAAACTATAATCAATAAAAATAACAGCAAGTCACAATGCATAAAGCGCCACAAAACCATGCAGAAGGTCAAACTGAGAAACAAGGACACACAACATATAAAATTATCTTTTTTAAAAATATCCCAGAACTGCTCTTTTCTCTTCCTATCTGCTTCTGCTGCTCTTAAAGTCAGGGTCTGGGAAAGGTTCTTAGGCCTTGAGGGTGGGGCAAGGCAGGTGGAAAAAGCCCTTGCCTGATGACATGCTATTTGGAGGAACCTATAGCACCTGCACACCTTTGGATATGAATATGACACACTCTCTCTTTCTGGGGAGGCTATTTCTAGCTTGGACTCTTTGATGATTATTAACAACTTTGGAAACAGAGGACCACAGGAAGCTAGATGGACCAAAAGTCCACCTGTATTGTCTGCCATTGACTGACAGCCGCTTTCTAGAGAGGAGTCTTTCCTCAGCCCTACCTGGAGATGGCAAGGAATGAACCTGGGACCTTCTGCACACCAACCAGTTGTTCTACTGCTCAGCTGCAACTTCTTCCCAGAAGGTAATGATGGAGCCACAGATAAAACTTGTGGACTAAAATCCAAATGGACCGCTATTATGTTGTTGTGCCTTGCAGTTTCCCTCTTCTGTCTAAGCCCAAAGAGTCATTTATATTTCTCCTCTAATGTACTTCTGAATACAACAGGTATGATTCAGCCAAAGTGAAATGCTTTCAAGTCCCATTAATTTCAATTAACAGAGAGCATTTCAGCTCATCCTTAACCTTCCCACTGAAATCAGTGGGACTCAAATGCACTTCCTATTGCCTGGGTTGTGGCCAGTATCTCTTTGCTCTGTGATACAGCATGGCTTGTCAACGTTGCAGCCATGAAGCACCCTGAGGGTCTTGCTCTGTGTTAACCCCCCCTTTCTGAAATTGGGGTTGAAAGAAGCAAGGGTGAATCTTCTCTCCCCAGTTACAATCTATAGGGAAATTGCTGCTGCCACCGCCACTCCCCGACCAAATAAAGCTTCAAAAAAGCTTTTAAAATGCCAATTCCTGATGCATTTTAGGTGTGCATGTGTTTGCAGTGGTTATGTGTACCCTATTTTTCGCTCTATAAGATGCACCTAGTTTTTGGAGGAGGAAAACAAGAAAAAAAAAATATTCTGAATCTCAGAAGCCAGAACAACAAGAGGGATTGCTGCACAGCGATCCCTCTTGCTGTTCTGGCTTCTGGGATAGCTGCGCAGCCTGCATTCGCTCCATAAGACGCACACACATTTCCCCTTACTTTTTAGGAGGGAAAAAGTGAGTCTTATAGAGCAAAAAATACAGTAATTGTGGTGAGTGTGATTGCTATGCATGCATGTGATTGTAGTGCATGGTACCCGCAACAATTTCTCTGGTTTGCAAATGCACCCCGAAAGGTTTGGCAATTCCTGCAATGCAGAATTTGTGGGGGTACAGCACAACCCATGTGGCGAAACTGTATTATTGCTAAACTTGGTATCACTGCTGTACCGCCACCTCCACTGAATGTGGCTATGGCTAAAACCTAACTCTCACGTTGTGGTTTTGCGTAGTCAGTGTGCTCATCTCCATTATTTTGTCGATCATCATCTCAATGCTGCCGATATGGGAAGGGAGCTAAGGCAGAGATAGGGAGGCCCTATGACCTGCTTTAAAGGACGTGGGTGGTGCTGTGGTCTAAACCACAGAGCCTGGGACTTGCCAATCAGAATGTTGGCGGTTCGAATCCCCGCGACGGGGTGAGCTCCCGTTGCTCAGTTCCTGCTCCTGCCAACCTAGCAGTTCAAAAGCATGTCCAAGTGCAAGTAGATAAATAGGTACCGCTCCGGTGGGAAGGTAAATGGCATTTCTGTGCGCTGCTCTGGTTCACCAGAAGTGGCTTGGTCATGCTGGTCATGCTGTATGCCGGCTCCCTCGGCCAATAAAGTGAGATGAGCGCCACTACCCCAGAGTCATCTGCGACTGGACCTTTACCTTTTCCTATGACCTACTTTGCAGGGGAAATAATATTTTCTGCACAATTTCAGTGATCTGGGAAATTTTGTTTGCTAAAAATAAAAAGAGGAAGCCACAAACCTTGTTTAGCTCTGGATATCCATTTTCACCAACAGAACCTTTAAAGTATGGTATTAGACTTGGGTGGAAATTTTTGCCTCCCCCTAAAACAGTTCAATTTATTAATGGCTTGCTCTTGTGAACCACCTCAAAGAGAAGTCTCCCTCTGTTTGATGGCTAGCATATTTCTACACCCGTTATATTTTTTATTTGACTGCCTCCAACTGAGGCACACTCTATTATTGTCAGTAATTCTCAAAACTAGTCTGATGCCCAGAGGCTCATCCTCCCAAGTTAAAAAGATTGGTCGATATCTTTATTGCAGTTGCCCAGAAAAATGTCATGACACTTTGGAGCAATCACTGACTGTGGGCTCCCATAAAGTTGATTTAGGGCTCAATCCTTCAAGCAACACCATCCTGAGACAGCAAAAAAAGGGAAAGCCCAGCTGAAGTTCAGGCTACACTTCTTCGTAAGTGCAGCTCCACAGTTACAAAAGTTCAGGCTGCTTTCTTGAATCCAATCCTCCTGTACATCTGTGGGGAAAGAGTATAAAGGATACCAGGCAAGCATAGGATTCTCCCTCCTGAAAGCGTCTAACAGGCTAAACATCAGAATGAACTTTTTGACAGCAAGAGATGTTCAACAGTAGAGGTGGAAGACTCCTTCCTTGGAGGTTTCTAATAAATAATAATAATAATAATAATAATGATAATAATTTAAACCCCACCCATCTGGCTGGGCTTCCCCAGCCACTCTGGGCAGCTTCCAACAGAATATTAAAATACAATAATCTATTAAACACCAAAAGCTTCCCTAAACAGGGCTGCCTTCAGATGTCTTCTAAAAGTCTGGTAGTTGTTTATCTCTTTGCCATCTGATGGGAGGGCGTTCCACAGGGCAGGTGCCACCACCAAGAAGGCCCTCTGCCTGGTTCCCTGTGACCTTACTTCTCACAGCGAGGGAACCACCAGAAGACCCTCAGCACTGGACTTCAGTGTCCAGGCAGAACAGTGGGGGTGGAGACGCTCCTTCAGGTATACAGGTATATTCTAAGCAAAGTTTGGATGGCCATCTGTCATGGATACTTTAGTTGAGATTACTGTGTTGCAGGGGGTTGGACTAGATGACCCCCCAGGTCCCTTCCAACCATTCCATTCTGCTCTACAATTCTTTGTGTACAACCTTGAGCTCCTTGGGGAGAAACAAGGTGGGATATAAAAGCAATAAATGGATTCTGTGACGATTGCCTATGAAGATCCAGACATTTGTGTATAAGAAGGGATGATTCACTGCACAGAGTGAGCAGATACTTGCCAAAGCTCAGTGACAGAGCAAATTTATACAGTGGTACCTCGGGTTAAGTACTTAATTCATTCCGGAGGTCCGTTCTTAACCTGAAAGTGTACTTAACCTGAAGCACCACTTTAGCTAATGGGGCCTCCTGCTGCTCCTGCGCCGCCAGAGCACGATTTCTGTTCTCATCCTGAAGCAAAGTTCTTAACCTGAGGTACTACCTCTGGGTTAGCGGAGTCTGTAACCTGAAGCGTATGTAACCTGAAGCGTATGTAACCTGAGGTACCACTGTATATGTTTACAGTGGTACCTTGGTTCTCAAACCGTTCCGGAAGTCTGTTCCAAAACTAAAGGGTTCCAAAACCAAGGCTCACTTTCCCGTAGAAAGAAATGCAAAATGGATTGATCCGTTCCAGACTTTTAAAAACAACCCCTAAAACAGCAATTCAACATGAATTTTACTATTTAACGAGACCATTGCTCCATAAAATGAAAGCAATAAACAACGTACTGCAATCAATCCATCAGTAGTTGATCTGGGTTCCACACAGTCACAAGAAACAAAAAAAAAAAATCTGCAAAAACAAAAATGCAAAATAAATAGCAAAACCAGACAGACCTCAGCGTAAAACTCAAAACAGAAGCATAACACTCAAAACAAGAGTTCGCAAACTGGAACACTTCCTTCTGGGTTTGCAGTATTTGGGTTCCAAGTTGTTTGAGTGCCAAGGCGTTTGAGAACCAAGGTACCACTGTATACATTGGCAATGTACTGGGTTCAGTCCAGATTGGGCTGGAAGGAACCCCTGCCTGAAACCTCAGAGAGCTGCAGCCGGTCCTGATCTAGATGGACCAACCCCCCCACTGCCATTTTATGAGTACCCTTCAGAATAAATCTGTACTTGGTAGATGTGCTGGTTTTTACACAGCATGCAACCTGAAATGGGAGCCTCAGCACCACTTGAGATGTCACAGATAGCCAAAAGAAGACCCACAAAGAAAGCTGTAGGTTTAGCGTGTGTATGTCTCCTACTTTACAGAGCACGATCCTCTTTTGGGAAAGCTGTTTGGTGCAAGTCTGGCTTAAAGATAAGTACCGTATTTTTCGCTCCATAAGACACACCTTTTCCCTCCTAAAAAGCAAGGGGAAATGTATGTGTGTCTTATGGAGTGAATGCAGGGGGGAGGCAGGTGGGGAAAATCCCCGCGCAGCTCTTACGGGCTTTTCCGCGGGAGGGAGAAGCGACTGACGTGGCCAGTCAGTCCCTTCTCCCTCCTCGTAGAAAAGCCCACAGGAGCCGCACACTCTTTAAAGCAGCTCTGGGGTAGCCCTTGAATCATCCGCAGGGCAGCAGGATGAAGGCTCCCCGGAGGCTTCGCGGGCCACCCCAGAAGCCAGAACAGCTAGAGAGAGCACTGCGCAGTGCTCCCTATAGCTGTTTTAGCTTCTGCCTTAGCTGCGCAAAGCCTCCTTAGGGCAGCGGGGAGCCTTCGTCCCGCTGCCCTGCAGAGGCTTCGTGCCGCTATCCCTGGCTTCTGCGGGAGGTGGGGGAAGGGACAGGGTGAGGCTCTCTCACTTCCTCCACCTCCCGAAAAAGCCCCCAAGAGCCATGCTCCCTTTAAAGAGCTGCGCGGAGTGTGTGTGTGGCTCTTGGGGGCTTTTCCCCGTCAGTAATGGGCTGCCTTTCTCCCTCCTCGGGGAAAAGCCCCCAAGAGCCACACACACACTCCACGTGGCTCGTGAAAGGGGAGCACTGAGCAGAGTCTGGGATGCATATTGGCTCTGCTCAGTGCTCCCTTTAAATAATTCCCCCCCTTGAATTCCCCCTCTAAAAACTAGGTGCGCCTTATGGTCAGGTGCGCGTTATGGAGCGAAAAATATACTAACTGTAAGAAGCGAAAGCAAGAGGGACCTTGAAATAAGCTGGTCAGTAGTGGGCAGCTGGACAGCAGACCAAGGGGGCATACAGATCACCTGGTCAAATGTACCTGATTTCTATTCAAATTATGCTATTCCTAAATTTGTACCTGTACATCAAATGACCATATGCAAACTTTGGGGTGATGCTTTCCCTCTTTTTGCTTGTGTGGGTCATGTTGTAAGAGGCTACCTTTATTCATGATGCTGAAAAAAACCTGTCTGATCATTCTGCACAGAAACAGCCAGGGTGCAGGCAGAGGCTAATAACATTTGAGGGCAGTCGCTTGGCAAAGTGTGCCCTGGAAAATAAATAGCCAAAATAAAAACAATTTCTGGCACGCTTTCCCCACAAATGGCTGCTTGTCCTTCCTCCCACATGCCTTCTGTTGCCTTTCTCTTCCTTCATCTTCTTTCAGTGTCACATAATCAAAGGTGGGTCGTTTTTTTTGGGGGGGGGGGTCTTATAGTGGACCATATGGTGGCTTCGCTAGTCCAACAGATTTATTCTTTTGAAGGAAGCTAGTGACCCAGCAAACTCCATCAACACAAATCATTATTAATTGCATCAAGAAAACTCACCTTTAGCTCCTTATACACGCAAATATATTTTGCAGCTTCTCGTTGCAGGCAGGGAAAGGCTGTACTTGCCAGCTGGTTGAGGGTGATGGCAGTTGTGGTTCCACAACATCTCGAAGGCTCACAAGTTCCCACTTAACAGCAGCCCATCACATGACGCTTTCTCCACAAATTAGTACTGTTTCAGAAAAGGCTTGAGCATACTATAAAGAGATCATTTATTGGGCCTGGTGTTTTTAGCCAAGCAGGTTTGGTCAGAGATCACAATGTCCCATGATAAACTCTTCAGGGACCACCTGGGAATGGCCAAAAGGCTGGCGTGGCCACACTTTCAGACACACACAAGTGAGGGAATCGCACGTCTGCATGCACACCCCCCCCCATGCTTACAGGCCCACACTAGACTCTCTTTCTCTCTCTCACACACACAGACCCCCCCCCCCCACATACTAACTCAGGGAGCCAGTGTGGTGTAGTGGTTAAGAGCGGTGGACTCATAATCTGGTGAACTGGGTTCGATTCCCTGCTCCTCCACATGCAGCTGCTGGGTGACACTTCTTTGAAGTCTCTCAGCCTCACTCACCTCACAGAGTGTTTGTTGTGGGGGAGGAAGGGAAAGGAGAATGTTAGCCGCTTTGAGACTCCTGAAGGGGAGTGAAAGGCGGGATATCAAATCCAAACTCTTCTTCTTCTTCTTCTCATGTGCCATTTTCCTCATTCTCTCTCTCTCTCTCTCTCTCTCTCTCTCTCTCTCTCTCTCTCTTTCTGGCAAACATGCAGCAAGGTATAATCATAAACTGGCAAAGTATTTACTAGTCGAACTTTTGCAGAACGTTTAGGGTGCTCACCAATGTTAGCCATACTAAGAGTAGACCCATTGAAATCAACGGGCCTAGATAACGTCAGTCTATTGATTTCATTTGGTTTGTTCTGAGTAAGTTGGGAGATTACGGGTTAACTTCTAGAGGACCATGAATCCATCTTTGTGATAGTTGAGGTTTGTTGTCTCTTGTCACCCTTTTTTACTTTACTCTACTTTTAAAAAAAGAAAGACACCCCCCAAAAAAAACCCCACTGCTGCTGAAGCAATAATATCTAATGAGGTGAACGCTGTTATCTTCTTGCTGCCAACTGCCTCGCAGTGGTGGGAGGTATTTAGCTGACCCGAGAAGAAGTCAAGGGTGGCTAATGGTCCATTAAGAAGCATTTTCAAATTAGGATTATAATCCATCTCAACATTAAAAAAAGCAGAAGAAATGTTTCAAGTTATCTGGTTCCTTAATTGCATCTTTGAAAAAAGAAAGAAAGAAATTGGCAGGAAATTAACATGAGCAAATGGCTCCGAATTTGACCAATTGTGCTGCTCTCTGCTTTAACCCACAGAGCTAGAATAATGAGAGATCGAGTCCCTTCCCCTTCAAAATATGAAAACAGCCAATGTATTATTATTCTTTGCTAATGGATGCAGACTTGGAGCTATTTACATGGTGTAAGCCATTTTAAAACGAGCCCACAAAACGTAACTGTATGATCACTCCCCGCTTTCTAAGTTTGAAATTTTCTACATAATTCAGTACATAATTCTTACTTCATAATTTTATTCAAAGAGGGCCTAATCCACTCTTCTCCGTCTGCTAGTTGCAAGGGCTCTTGCACTAGCAGACAGGTGAGTTTGAGGCCTCACCTGCACTAAAATTTAAATTTAAAGCAGCACCAAACACTTTAAACAGTCATGGCTTCTTCAAAAGAATCCTGGGAGCTGTCATCTGTTAAGGGTGCTGAGAGTTGTTAGGTAAAGGTAAAGGGACCCCTGACCATTAGGTCCAGTCGCGGACGACTCTGGGGTTGCGGCGCTCATCTCGCTTTATTGGCCGAGGGAGCCGGCGTACAGCTTCCGGGTCATGTGGCCAGCATGACTAAGCTGCTTCTAGCGAACCAGAGCAGTGCACGAAAACGCCGTTTACCTTCTCGCCGGAGTGGTACCTATTCATCTACTTGCCCTTTGACGTGCTTTTGAACTGCTAGGTTGGCAGGAGCAGGGACCGAGCAACGGGAGCTCACCCCATCGCGAGGATCTGAACCGCCGACCCTAGGCTCAGTGGTTACGGTTCAAATCCCCACGACGGGGTGAGCTCCCGTTGCTTGGTCCCAGCTCCTGCCCACCTAGCAGTTCGAAAGCACCCCAAAAAGTGCAAGTAGATAAATAGGTACCGCTCCGGCGGAAAGGTAAACGGCGTTTCCATGCCCTGCTCTGCTTTCGCCAGAAGCGGCTTAGTCATGCTGGCCACATGACCCGGAAAAACTGTTTGCAGACAAACGCCGGCTCCCTCGGCCTGTAAAGTCAGATGAGCGCCATAACCCCTGAGTCGTTCGCAACTGGACTTAACTGTCAGGGTTCTGTTACCTTTTTATTCCCTCTCCCAAAGCAACACTTTTCAGAGTAGTTTAACAATCAATCCTTTTCCCCAGGAAACTCTGGGAAACACTGCAGCTCTGAGAGGATATAAGGTCTCTTCTACACAGAATACTTGTTGTGCTCTGTATCTGGTCTTCCCACTGCTAATCTCTTCTGCACAGAACCCATGTCCCTTTTTGCATCTGGTCCACCTATTGCTGCAACTCCAGATCATGATTTTTAAAAAAGTTGTTCCAGAGTAGAGTTGCCAAGTTTTTTGTTTTTGTTTTAACTGGTCTTTTCTCCGTAGGCCAATAACAGCAGGCTGATGCGTCGACAGGAGCAGGTGCTTACATTTAGCTCTGTGTAATGAAAAGCTTCATTCACTGATGTCTGCACCAGCCATGCCCCTTTCCAGAGTGCTCTATTCCACCCTTTCGCATTTCCATCCTGCCTCCAGTGCTGCTTTCCCCCCTAAAGGGTGTTTGTTTTGTACTTTCACAAACTTTGGGGTTTCCCTCTTGTTCCTGGATGGTTTGATTTTGGCTGCATAGGGAACAGAACTCCTAGGACTGAATCTGCTACTTGAACGCAACCATCACCATCAAAACGTCTGTTTTTCTATTATGCAAAACCCATAGAGGCTTAACAAAATCAAAATACAAAACTAAGTTTTAAAACTACAACACTAGAGCCACAGAAATGGCATTGCAATGATAAATGCAGTATATTAAAGCAACTATAGTAAATGTACAGGCAATAGCAACTAGCTGGCAACTAAGGTTGCAATGCTACATACAATTACTTGTGAGTAGGACTTATTAAACACAGTGGGATTTGCATAGGGCTGTTTTGTAAGGTGCCCATTAAATGCAAAAGAAGGAGCCAGGTATCTTGGCAACGCTGTCCTAGTGGGGTTAATGCGACCTTCTTTTCGCTAATATCAAGACCAGGGGAAACTGAAATAATATTTTAGGAAGCAGTTAAATGTCCATCATGCTCATTGAGGAGCCCTGCTGCTCTAAGAGAGATGTTTGCTTTTCAGGAGAGCTGGTTGTTTTTGGAGAAGAGAGTCATGAAAGAGCTGAGATGACTTTGCAGAGTTTCCCTTGTGCCTATTGGCAGGGAGAGGGAATTTTAACAGCCAATTTGTCAGAGAATGTAGAGAGGAAGGATGGGTGGGTGGGGGACAGGAATGTATCTTTAGAAAGCATTTTAAGAACAGGGTTTTTTAAAATGCATGGCAGACAGGATGAAGAATAGAACTGGCACGAATCATGGCAGACCTATGTGCTGCTTTGTGCTGTGGTGTTCATGCGCATGGATTTTTCGGCACTAGGAACAAGATGCAGCCTCAGGTGCTACTCAGGGACTTATTGGGATTGTGGAAAGGGCAATGAATGACAAAAGCCCCAGAAACTAGCACTAGCACTAGCACTGTTTTAATAAGGTATATTCAAAAGGCAAAAATCTGGACATTCGTAAATGGAAGTTGCAACAAACTGATGCAGTACATCACTCATTCTCAGGGATAAAGGGTACCGACCATTCCTCTGGGATGCTATAATTAGGGGCTGAAGGATGCCAATTCACAGCCCCGCTTCCCTCATCAGTTTCCCTTTAGTCACTCAATTCAACATCACACTGATTTGGGAGGATTTATGTCCCTTTTTGGGTAGTTCTAGAATATTACTTTTTTTAAAAATGACACTTATGCGAAATTTTGAGCACCCGGAAGTGTGCTGGTACCTTTTGTTTTTCTGTCCCATTTTGGTTCCATTGCCATTTGCAAGGAAGCATCAAGATTCCCTATGAGAGGGAATAAGGGGGGCATTATTTTGCAGTGACAGCTGGAATGCAAAATAGTTTTATTTCCATAAGATGGGCTCTAGCTCAGTGGTTGAGTTTCCATGCAGGAGGTCCCAGCGTCAATCCCTGGCTTTTCCAGGTAGGGCTGGGAGAGAACCCTGTCTGAAATGCAAGAGAGCAGCTGCCACTCAGTGTAGACAGCACTGAACTAGATGTACTCAATGGTCTGACTTGGTACAAGGCAGCTTCTGATACAAGTCTCCATAGGAATGTAGTAAGTTGATTATACAAACTCTTGTTTTGTTTTGTTTTGTTTGGGTGGTGGTAAGAGCAACAATAACAGTAATTTGCCACTAGCGCAAAGTTTTGCAACATGGTACTCTTGATTCATAGAAGGCTGATTGCCGAAGAATTGATGCTTTTGAATTATGGTGCTGGAGGAGACTCTTGAGAGTCCCATGGACTGCAAGAAGATCAAACCTATCCATTCTTAAGGAAATAAGCCCTGAGTGCTCACTGGAAGGACAGATCCTGAAGCTGAGACTCCAATACTTTGGCCACCTCATGAGAAGAGAAGACTCTCTGGAAAAGACACTGATGTTGGGAAAGATGGAGGGCACAAGGAGAAGGGGACAACAGAGGACAAGATGGTTGGACAGTGTTCTTGAAGCTACAAACATGAGTCTGACCAAACTGCGGGAGGCAGTGGAAGACAGGAGTGCCTGGCGTGCTCTGGTCCATGGGGTCACGAAGAGTCGGACACGACTAAATGACTAAACAACAACAAACTCTTGGTTCATAAAGGTAAAGGTAAAGGGACCCCTGACCATTAGGTCCAGAAGCAGACGACTCTGGGATTGCGGTGCTCATCTCGCTTTACTGGCTGAGGGAGCCAGCATACAGCTTCCGGGTCATGTGGCCAGCATGACTAAGGTGCTTCTGGCGAACCAGAGCAGCGCACGGAAACGCTGTTTACCTTCCTGCTGGAGCGGAACCTATTCATCTACTTGCACTTTGACGTGCTTTCGAACTGCTAGGTAGGCAGGAACACGGACCGAGCAACGGGAGCTCAACCCGTCGTGGGGATTCGAACCGCCGACCTTCTGATTGGCAAGTCCTAGGCTCTGTGGTTTAACCCACAGCGCCACCTGCATCCTACTCCTGGTTCATACCAGACAGTAATTTGCCACTAGCCCAAAGTTTTGCAACATGGTACTCCTGGTTTGTACCAGACACTGCAAGACAGGAAACACAAGGAGTGGAATCTATCTGGAAGAAAGATACAGTTGCTTGTGTTTTCCCCGCAGCTCCTCAAGCATGGCTGAAATACAATACAATACAATACAAAACTCTTGTTAAAAGGGTAGGAAGGAGAGAGACAAGCGATAAGAATGCCTAGGGATTCCTGGGTCCATATGATGAAGAAGGCTGTTGTACAGTGGTACCTTGGGTTACATACGCTTCAGGTTACAGACTCCGCTAACCCAGAAATAGTACCTCAGGTTAAGAACTTTGCTTCAGGATAAGAACAGAAAGTGCGTGGCGGCGGCAGCGGAAGGCCCCATTAGCTAAAGTGGTACCTCAGGTTAAGAACCATTTCAGGTTAAGAATGGACCTCTGGAACGAATTAAGTTCTTAATCCGAGGTACCACCGTACTTCTTAGGAGGTTGCATAGAAGGCAACATTTCACCAGGTATATTTTTTCCCTATCACAGAACAGCAGTGAGCGTGAAAGTAGCACATGATGGAATATTTTACATGCAGCTTTTCAGTGTGCAGAGGCAGTCTCACATTTAGCCGTGGGCTGTGCACACACTATACCTTTAAAGCACATTTCGGCACGTTCTTTCCCTCAGTGAATTCTGGGCACCAGTTACCTTTCCCAGAAACCCTTAACAAACTGCAGTGCCCAGAATCCTCTGAGGAAAAGGAAGTGCTGCGAATGTGCATCAAAGGTAGAATTTGTACACAGACATGTCCTTCCAGGTAAACATGTACTCTTTATGCTTTTGGTCTAAAGCAGTGGGGGGGGGGGGCTGTGGCTCTCCACGTTCTGTTGGACTACAACTCCCATCATGGCTGACCATTGGCCTAGCTGGGCTGGATGATGAGTGTTGAACTTCAACAAAATTTGGAGGGCCACAGGTTCCCCAGCCCTGATTTTTCTGGAAGGGCGAAAGCCCCAAAGCACATTGTTTTTCTTCCTCCCTTACCTCCCAAAATATCCCAGCCTATTTCTGTTTCCAAAGAACTGTAATAATATCATGAAAGATTTGAGCAGGGCTGTCACTGATTGAAGAATTTTAATTGATTGATCTTCCGCCTTCTGACAGATTAATTGTTAATTAAATTTAAATAAATTTGCATATTACCCAAAACCCTCAGTATTGTGGCCTTTTTAAACAGAGGCAGGGAAGGGAGTGCAAGATAATTGCCAATTTAACGAACAAAAGCTACCAACAAGTGGCTATGTTATTTTTCCCATTCCCTCTCGCAGCAACTGGAAGAAAGAGAACAGCCTTGGGACTCACTCTCCGGTAAAAATACAGGCGGGGTGGGGGCAACCAGCCAGCATTAAAATCCAGTCTCTCCTAGTCCTGTGTGCCCTTTTCAGAAACCTCAACAGGCAGGAATCCGCCGGAATCACGGCAGGCAGTGCTGTGCAGTTTAGAGCACAGAAACCATTAAGTTGGCAACTCTTTAAGCCGCAACATTCCTCCAGAACTGGAGCAAGAAGAACTACCAAGGATTTCTTTCCGGCAAGCCGCACCTGCCGGATTGGGCCCCTTCCTTCCCTCAAAGTAGAGAGATAGAGACGCCCTGTTTTGGGACCCACTGGGAGAGCATCTCTAGACGCCAGCAGGCAAAAAGCTCTGGGAAAGGATCTCCCTCTTAGCAGCGGAGGCGGCCGCTTGAAAGGCGAGCGAGTCCGCTAGGGGGAGACAAGCCGGCTGGGAGCGCGAGTGCGCGCGGGTGCGCGCTTCGCCTGTCGAGCACCAGCGCTCGGGGCCGGGCTGGGGGCGGTGCGCGGGCGGCAGGAGGAGGTGTGCCCGTCGAGGGCGGGGCCGGGCTGACGCGCGGCAGGGCCAGGCAGTGAGTATAGGCTGCGCTGTCAGGCCGGTGTCAGTCTGATGAAGATTGGCATGCAGGTAAGCTGTCATTCAGGGAGCCGAGTCGCGGCGCGTCGCAGACTCGCAGGGGCGGGCAAAGCGGGCTCTGCGCTCGCAGCAGCAGCAGCAGCTGCTCCCGCTGCTGTGCTTGCAGCTGGCTGGGCAGCAGGCACCGGCCACGAGCCAGGCTTGCGAGCAGGGGAGGGAAAGGGGGCACGCGGGGGCTTTCCGTGCAGCGCCGTCGGGGAGACGCCCCCCCGGTTTCTCTTTTCCTCCCTCCTCCTTCTCCCGAGCCAGGGACTTTGGCTGAGCTCTGAGCCTTTTGACGGGCAGGACAACCGAGCAGCCGGCCGGGGGGGGGGGGTTGATAACGGACGGAGGGAGGACGACTTGCGTGGGGGGACAAAGCGGGCTTGGAGGGGACGGTGCCGTCGAGGAGGGCAGAGGTGGAAAGGACTCCGTGAGGATGTGTTTGGAGACGGACGGGCGGGCGGGCGTCTTTCTGGGTTCCTCTGCAGGTGCGAGGGTCCGTGGAGCGGCGGTGGGGTGTTTGGGGAGAGGTAGGCGCCCAGAGATCTCCCGAAGCTGTCGAAGGCGCAAGGGTTCGGAGGCGCAAAGGGGACCCTCCAAGGGGTGGGGTGGGGGAGAGACTGGCTTGGGGTTCTAGGGGGCGGAGATAGGAAGGAGTGAGGAGAGGCGCGAGATGCGGAAGGTTTGCGGGGCTGCCTTTTGGCTGGCGGAACCGCAAAGTTGAGAGAGGACGGGTCGGGAAAGGAGAGAAGAGGGGTCGAGGAGATAGAGACCCGACTCCTGGAGGCTGTGCGGGGTTCGATGGCGGGAGTCTAATTTGTGGGGGGCTTTGAAGGTGATAGGCTTGGGGCGCGGGGAAAGAATGACACCCCCCTTTTCGTACTTTTGAGCCGCGAGCGGTGCAGGAGAAGGTTAGGGAAGCCTCGCCGGTAGCGCTTTGGACGGCTCCGAGTGCCGGCAGTGGCGGAGGCGGGCTGCTTCCGAGACGCGTCGTCTTCCAACTTTTGGGATGCACCTCGGCGGGGGCTGTTTCTTCTTCTTCGGAGGCAGAGTCGGGAAGACCGCCCGGGAAGCTGCCGCTGGTTCGCTCGGGGAGCCGGGAGAACGCAGTTCGAGGTGGCGGTGTTGGGGAGAGACCCTCGCTCAGGGCGCCACGAGACTTGGCGGCCGGCGGCCTATCTGGGGGGTTTTGGAGCGTATTTAGGCGGAGCGACTGGGGAGGAGGGGGCTTGTTGCCGGATTCTTCAGCGGGGCCTCGCGCTGGGCCGGAGATCCGCTGCTGGGGGGTCCCTGGGCCGAGTTGTGAGCTCGGCCTGCTGAAGGGAGATCCAGCCGATTGCGCGACGGGGACGGCCGGGGCTCTCCGGCTAGGGCGCGCGGCTGGCTGGCTGGCTGGCGAGGGAGCAGGTGGGGAGGAGGCGGGGGACGGCGGCGGCGCTCTGCTGGAGGGGCGCCGAGGCAGAGGCTGCGACCACCCCCGCCAACCTGGGCGGGGGCCCCGGTGACCGAGGCCGGGCTGGTGCGGCTCGTTCAGGCAGACTTTCTCCGGCTCTCCTTTCCTGCTGGCTCGCTCCGTCTGCCGAAGAGACAAAGGGGCGCGCGTCGCTGTCGCCGCGGGGGGAGAACAGGCTGCGCTCGCTCGCTGGCTCCCTCCCCGCCCGAGCCTTGCGCGACGGCAGGCTCCCGGGGACGCGAGTGGGGCCGGGGGAGCAGAGCCCGGCTTGGGCAGGGTCTCTCTCGCCTCCTCGGGCGGCGCCCGTCTCCCGGGGAAGAAACTCCGGAGAGCAGGGAGAATCGCGCTCCCGGGCTGTTCCGCCTGAGCAACAAAAAGATGTCTGTTTGTTGCCGGCTAGGGAGTTCGTTGGCGAGCGGATCTCTTGCGCGAGGCTGCGATCCGGTCCGCGCTGTCGGTGGGAACGAGGAGCCTCGTTGAACTGGGCAACCGGGGCGGGGGTGATGGCGGCGCGGGCGCTTTCGCCGGGGCGCTCGCCGACTTGGCAGAGTTTCGAGGCCGTTTTCTCAAACGAAGGAGAAACCCCTTCCTAGCATCCATCTATTTCTTTAAACGTCGCGAAGCTGTTTTTAAGTCTCATTTTCCCCATCCCCCTCCGAATAAAACCACCGTCAGGAAATCGGTGGCTCTCTGTTTCCCGCATCTAGGGCAGCGCTTCTTAGCAATAAACCCCTTTGAACTAGGTGGGACTTACTTCTGGGTAAACGTGGGCTGGATCCCGCTGCTGCCGCTGCGTTAGAAATTATTTCGCTCCCACGTTTGGGCTCTAGGCGAGTTGGTTTCGCAGGAAGTTGTTAATAAAAATTTTAAATAAATAAAACTAGTAGCACTGTGATATTATTATTTTAAAAAAGCAATATAATTTATTATTATTGTTGTTGTGATCATGCCGATCCGATGATAAAAATGCAATTATATATGTAGTTATATACAGTGTGTGTGTATGTATATATATATATATATATATATATATATATGTATGTATGTATATGTATATATAATATTTCTTGTGATCATCCCCATCTGGAGAGGGTCTTCGGAGAGACCTCTGGTCCCGGCTTAGCTTCTCCCTCCCTTTGACTCGCTGGAGAGGGAACAGGAAGGCGGAGGCCGGCTTGGAAATCTGTGTTGTCGTTTTCTGAGTTGTGCGTCTCTCACCCTCGGCGTGTTTGCCTCTCTCGGCGTTTGTTATGTCTTCGATTCTCTCTCCTGTCTCTCTCTTCCACGCCGCCCCCCTCCCAAGACAATAGGTCATGCACACCGAGATCCCGGAGAAATAGCAATAAGTTATGAAATCTCATTGGTGCGTGGTGACCTAAAGAAAACACTTTGTTTGTTGTTTGTTTGAGGCACGATTTAGTAAACTTCGAAGAGGCTCCAGCGGACTAACCTTTCCGGTTAACAGCTCCTCTTCTTTTCCTTGGAGAACATCTCTCCGTTTCTTGGGATCTGTGGTCCCGATGGGGGCTTGTTGGGCTGGCGCCGTTCATTCTTCCTTTCTCTGTCTGTCCCCCCCCCTTTCATTCCCAGCTTATTTCTCTGGCTGCCTGCGGGTGTTTTTGCCTGTATGTCATCCTCCACCAAAAGACCCCTGTCTGCCCCCACCTCCAAAAGGGTCCGAGAGCCGCCTTTGATGAACTCCCAAACCCAGTTGCCTCCCGAGTTCAGGAGCAAAAAAGATTGGACAAAAACACTTGCAGCAAAGCTGGTGATGAAATAAAAGGAGTGTATTGCACCATGTTTATCCCCCAGTGGGGCAGAGCAGAAGACCTGCCAGATTGGCTTTTAATAATAACTTAAAAGAAAAAGGGGGGGGGAAACACCCAAGACCAGAGCTCCCACTTTCTCTCTTTGGCTGGACTCCTCTTCCAGCCTTCGCTCACCTGGTCCCTTCCAGTTGTAGCACAAAACAGCTGGAGGGCACCACGTTGGGGAAGACTGAGTTAGCTTAAAGGATTTGAAATTGACTTAAGGAGAAGGGGAGTACGGTGGGGAACGTCAAGGCTAAACCAATTGTGCATAAAGGTGATTTTAAACTAAGCTGAGTTTCCTGGTCTTCACCTTGGGATATAATCAGTGTTACACTTGGGGTGCTTCTTTCCAGAGAAGCCCAAGTATAGTGACTGGAACATACTGATTAAAATCTCCCTTTCAGATCATTCTCCTCCTCCTCTCCTGCCTTTCCTTATCTAGGATAGTTCCTTTCCTGCCTTCCAAATAGCTGTCATTTCTTTAACCTAAGACTTACACATTGAGGTCCTCACCCCTTGAGCTTCACAGCAGCCCTGCAAAGCAGGTTAGGCCAGGGACAGGGACTGGCCCAAGGTCACACAGTTGATTTCTTACAGCTCGGCTGGGATCTGAATCTGGATCTTGCTGCTGCTTAGTCTGGCTCTTCAACCGCTACAGCACAGTGGCTGGCTCTTGCTGGCAGTTGTGCCTTGGTCTTCAAACAAGCCCTATGGAGGAAAACTCCTTGTATTTTGAAGGCTGGTTAGGTTGTGAGAGCCTGAAGATACAGCCCTGCCTGTTATCTGTATTTACCCAGCACTATCCATGCATACAGCAATCCCCAGAATTACCTGAGGGTGGGTGGGTAGACCTCAACTCCAGAAATGTGGTTAGGACCTGGATATTTCTCAACCTTGTTGGTTTATTGCATTTATATATTAACTTTCTTCCAAGGAACACAAGATGGCGTTCTTGTCTCCCTCTCTCCCTATATCGTCCTCACGAACAACCCTGTGAGGTTGGTTGGGCTGAGAGTTGGCCCAAGGTCACCCAGGGAGCTTCATGGTCAAGTGGGGATTTTATCCCTGGTCCTACACTCTAACTCAGATGTGGGGATTCTTTGGCCCTCCAGATGTTGGTGAACTGCATCTCTCATCTGACCTAGCCATTTGACTTGCTTACTATAGCTGATGAGCCACCAACATCTGGAGGTCCAAAGGTTCCCCCCTCCTGCTCTAAACAATGTGCCACATGTTCCCCATGGAAATGAACCGCTGACCATTCTCCCTAATTCCCCCAACTCATTTGGGGAATGAAAGACCAATGGAAACTAACATGGAGGGAAACATGTGGATGGGAAAGAGCTTTTGGGTAGCGGCCTTCTTAAGGTAGAATGACCTATACTTCAGTGGTAAAAATGGGATGCTTATTATTGCCCTTACAGTCTGCCTGTCTTCCAAGGAGCTCAAGGTGGTGAACCTAGTTCTCCATTCCATTTCAATCCATCTACAGCAGGAATGACTTCCACACCAGCGAAACTGGTCAGTTTCATTGCAGACCAGAGTGGAGGGTAGATCAAGTGAAGGAAAGGGTCGGTGTGTGGATGATGCAGATGGACCAGAGTTATAGGGTTAAGGGAGTCACTGTGGACAAGAGAGAGTCTACAAAACAGATGTCGGAGGACTCAGATCTTGTTTGGATAGAATGCATCTTTGGACGAGTGAAAACTGCAAGGAGGGTGAAAAGCAGCTGTAACTACACCTTCCTTTGTTTGCTGTACATTTATATTAACCTCATTACAAGCACAGTATTTGTGTCTCTTTCGCATGTACATCAACAGCAGGGGAGAGACTTGCAATCACTTCCTTGCAGCATGTTGAAATCTGTTTGTGTCATCCCTACTCCTAGCTCCGCCTCTCCCCCCCTCCACCGCCCACAACTCAGCTCCTGCCAAAAATGTTAACTATGACAAACCAACCCCACTTCATAGTTGCAGTCAGAATAAACTGTAATAGGAGTAGTTTGTGACTGACATAACTTAGCCTGATTGTAGAGTTATTTTGGAAGGGGGAAGGTGTGTGTGTGTGAGAGAGAGTTGAGTGAGTGAAACCAACCAGCATAGAATTCAGTATCAGATTATAAAGTAGAGCTACAAAATAAGGTTGCATGGAGTCCTTGAGTGCTGGGCTTCGTAAGTCTGAAGTGTCTGGCTTCATCCATTTCAACTTTAAATTAGCCTTCATATTTTTAGAAGTTTTTAACAGGAAAAATAAATAAATATCCCAAGTAGAAATCAGACACTCTGGTGTATCCTTTCATCTGGGCCGCTGCCAAAAACAGATCTACAGCCTTGAGCCAATGAGATAGCACCAACACACTCTTGCTCCTTTATTGATCTCTGATACGAAGCTCGTGGCACTATCTTGTTCTGAGCGGAGAGTATTGGTCCACCCAGCCCAGCGTTTTGTGCAGCTGACTGGGAGCAGCTCTTCAAAGGTCTTGGGGAGATACCTTGATGCCACTGATCCTTTCCACTGAAGATGTGAAGAATTGAATCTGGGACCTCTTACGTGGAAATGTAGACCACTGTTTGAGGGATGTATAAGGTTCATCAACATAAGCTGAACTCTGCTCCCTCCCTGCCCCATTGCTGCCCCATGCCTTTTGCTGCCTGTAGCCACCATAACAAGACTTAAGCCTG
The DNA here is from genome assembly GCF_964188305.1 of Podarcis bocagei. Taxonomy (NCBI): domain Eukaryota; kingdom Metazoa; phylum Chordata; class Lepidosauria; order Squamata; family Lacertidae; genus Podarcis; species Podarcis bocagei. Next base: position 12,446,025 of record NC_138141.1, on the reverse strand, counting down.
ACGTAGGAAGAGCTCTGCTGCATGAGGCCAAAGGCCCAGTTAGTGTAACGTCCCTTTCCCACTGTGGGCAGCCAGATGCCACTAGGAAACCAGTGCAACCAGCGGGAGCTGAGTGCAAGAGTGCTCTCTCTGCATTTGTGATTCCTAGCAGCCAGTATCCACAGGCCGTGGAGGTAGATCCCAGCCACAAGGCACCATGGCCTGCATCCCTGAACTTATGGGGCAGTGGAGAAGCTTCTTGTGGCTCACATAGCCCAACCCATGCAGATCCCATAGCGTTTCTGCCTGCTCCTGGCTTCCTTTTAATGAGCCTCTGGAATTTAATGGCCTGGAATGAAAATGAGCTCAGTTGCACCTTGGGGAGAAGTGGGTGCTATTCAAGGTCGAAGATGAAGGAAAGATGAATGTAGGAAAAGTCTGAATCTGATCTGAGACTTGTCCAGTCCAACAGCCTGTCCCCCTGCAGTGACCATGCAGGTGTCTGTGGGTACAGTAGTCCTCTCCTGATGCTGTACCCCAGACACTGGCATTCAGAAGCATGTCACCACTGGTGCTGGTGGCAATACGCAGCCATGATGTCTGGTAGCCATTGCTAGACGAAGTCATTAGATGCTAAAGCTAATCCCCCTTTTAAATCTTCCCAAATTGGTGGCCATCTCTCGGTGGATCTCGTGGGGCCAAATCCCACATTTCGATCTATGCTGTGTGAAGAAATGCTCCCTTTTGTCTGTCCTAAAATTTATCATTCAGATTCACTGGATTCACTTCTACCTGCTTTCTCTACACCGTGCATATTTCTAGATATATCATCCTTGTTGAATCTGCTTTCTCCTCAACTCAAAATCCCCCAATGTTCATCATCTTTCCTCATAGGTGAGTCTCTCCGGCCCCTCAATTAATTCTGCACACCTTTTTCTGTGCAGAACTTAGAGCTGTGTTTACAGACAGCTCAACAAAGCAGTTGTTCCTCTCTTAAGAACAGCTAGACTAGAGCCCAGGCAGGGAATTGGTGGCCTTATGGATGTTGTTAGACTACAACTCCCATGAGCTTCAGGCAGCATGTCCAGAAGATTTATGAACTGTGGTCCAGCATCTTGATGCCCCCCGCCCCACATCTGGATAGGTCCTGTATCCTGGTTCATGCTAAAGAGCCTACATCACACGTGTGAAACTTTTACCTGTGTTGTATCTCGAAACGAAAAGCGCTGACCATGCATATGGAGCTGAAGGGCCATGAAATTCAAGGGTAGCAGTCTACACAGACCTCACATGTAATCTAAGGCGATGTTCACATTAGTGGCGTAAAACACAACAAGGCGATTATCCGTCTCCAGTGCTTTTGGAGATGCATTTGCATGATGTCTACATTAGAGGGGGGCAAGACTGTCTTCACCCAACGCACATGACCTTTTTGGCTTCCCCACCCCTGCAACCCCAACTGCCCCGCCTCTTCCTGAAGTTGCCAACTGCACATGCATGCAGATGTGGCATTGTGATTAGGGCGTGGGACTAGCTAGGACCTAGGAGATTAGGGGTCAAATCCCCACTTGGCCAAGAAGCTCATTGGGTGACCCCGGGTCAACCACTGCCTCTCAGCCTGACCTACTTCACAGGGTTGTTGTGAGGATAAAAGGAGGAGAACCATGGGTGCCATCTCGAGTTCCTTGGATGAAAAGGTAGAACACAAATGCAATAAATAAAGGAGAGATGAATGAACAAGACGAATACATAAAATGCTGTGGCTCTTAGGGTATGCTCACATAACAGCTCCAGTTTTCTAATCTGATGATGATGATGATATATTTATACCCCGCCCACCTGGCTGGGTTTCCCCAGCCACTCTGGGCGGCTTCCAACAGAATATTAAAATACAATAGTCTATTAAACACAATAGTCTGATTGAAGCCAGTTTGAGGAAAAATGCATCAAGCAGCAACATTTGTCAAGAAAATACAGGCACATGGAACCTTACAAAAGGACAATATGAGTGGACTCTCTGTGCCCTGACCTCAGCAGAAAGACTGATACTGATGAATTGGGAAAATAAAAACGTGGCTCCCTTCTCTGACTGGATTGAAGACTTATACAAACTCGCAACATATGAACAACTTGCATATAAACACAGACTCGCCGTGGACAAATTCAATGATATTTGGAACCCATTCTTACAAACATTGTAAGAGGTTAAGATCTGGTGAAGTACCACAACAACTTTGTAAAGTATGAAAAAAGAAAAGAAAATGCAGACTCTCTATTGTTTGTTGCTGGTGGTGTGTGAATGTGCCTTCAAAAACTGGGTGCAGATTAAGTGGTACTGTGAACATACCTGGAGCAGAAACAGTGGTCCACTTATAACTGCAGCTGCCAGTATAATCTTCTTAGCTACTCTATAGGAAATAGCCACTAGAGGGGGATGAGAAGCATAGGTTTCATACTTGTTTGTTTTTAATTTTATCTATTTTTATTTTTTAAACTAGAAGCCTCACATTACTTATGCCAGGTTGAGATGTATGCATTTTCAAGTGTTTTCCCCACCTCTTTGTGTTCTGCAGCCGACTCTCCTCTCTTCTCATTTATACCATAGCATCGTCCTCTGTGCCCCTCTTGCAACAGCGCTCATGCCTTCTCTGCATCACACACTCGTTCATGCCAACCAGGATGCCACTTTCCTGTGCGCCTGGCTGTCCCCGTGCAGGCTGCTGCTCCCGAGGCTTAATACAAATAGGTGCTGCAATAAAATGTAGCAATGTGGAATGCTCCTCTTTAGCGTGCCAGCTAGCCAGCCATGCCCTTTCCAGGATATTCCATTCCTCCCCTCTCCAGTTTTCATTTCCCAGCTGCTGACAGTCTGTGCCCACCGAGCTTGCTCCATTTTCATTGGGCTATGCCCTGTCTTATATACACATGCGTTATTTGTTTTTCCCTGTTTGTACGTCTGCAAACTTTCCGTTGTGTCCAATGCTTGCCCTGCTCAGAGTAGACTTACTAGAGCCAACTGAGGTTCATTAATTTCAAGGTTCCTCTTCTGTGCAGAGAGAGGAATGGGTTTGCAATGAGTATGTAAGAATGAATAGTGTTTGTTTGTTTTTTATTCACAAATAAAAGCTTTGCAGACTTCTGATTCTAGGCTCAATTCGTAAGGAACACAATTGCATCAGTGCTGCAGAGAGACTTGGCACTTTGCTTCTTGATGCATCCAAAGTTTGTGTTCAAGAACAAGATGCCTGATGTATTTAAGAGGAGGGGACACAAAAGTGAAACTGTGGAAGTTGTTGATCTGTTGGAACCTGAACTTAAAGGGTTTAGATTCCCAGGCGGATCCTACACTCAGAAGAAAGCTCTGCTGGCTTCATAGGTACAGTGGTACCTCGGGTTACATATGCTTCAGGTTACAGATTCCACTAACCCAGAAATAGTACCTCGGGTTAAGAACTTTAATTCACGGTGAGAACAGAAATCGTACTCTGGCAGCGGGAGGCCCCATTAGCTAAAGTGGTGCTCCAGGTTCAGAACAGTTTCAGGTTAAGAAGGGACCTCCGGAACGAATTAAGTACTTAACCCGAGGTACCACTGTACATTGTTTACAGCCCAAAAGCGAGACAGTAACAAGGAAACCTTTTTCTCCTGTTGGTTCAACTTCGGCAGTGTGAGTAAGCTGAAGTGGGAAACCTGTGGCCCTTCAGTTGCATACCCTCCAACATTCCTCAGATGGAAATAGGGACATTTCTCACTACCTCCACACTAATCTCCCTCAACTCTCCATTTTTGCCCTCCCTAGCAGAGCATTTTTACCGCCACTACATCAATGAGCCGCAGCACACATGCCTTCCAATGTCCTGAGAAAACCCCTCAATCCTGATTTTTTTTTTATTTATTCTTTGGCAGGTTTACAGAAAACACAAACACACACCATTTAATAAATTTTAGAAAGGGGCAAAATTAGACATGGACACACAAAGCATTGTTTTAAAATAAATCAAGACTCCCTCTTTCTTTCTGACCATGGAGGGTCTGCCCCTGTCTACACCTCAGAGCTGACACAAAATGTGAGGCTAGGCTTCAGAGGCAGCAGTAGTCTCTCCTCCTTGCCTGTTCTCTGGCAGCCACAACAACAACAACAACAACAACAACAACAACAACAACAACAACAACAACAACAACATAATATATTATTTATACGCCACCCATCTGGCTGGGTTTCCCCAGCCACTCTGGGCAGCTTCCAACAAAATATTAAAATACAATAGTCTGTTAAACATTAAAAGCTTCCATAAACAGGGCTGCCTTCAGATACCTTCTAAAAGTCAGATAGTTGTTTATTTCCTTGGTATCTGATGGGAGGGCATTCCACAGGGCGGGCACCACTACCAAGAAGGCCCTCTGCTTGGTTCCCTGTAACCTCATTTCTCGCAGGGAGGAAACTGCCAGAAGGCCCTCAGAGCTGGACCTCAGTGTCCGGGTTGAACGATGGGGGTGGAGATGCTCCTTCAGGTATACAGGACCAAGACCGTTTAGGGCTTTAAAGGTCAGCACCAACACTTTGAATTGTGCTCAGAAACGTACTGGGAGCCAATGTAGGTCTTTCAGGAGCGGTGTTATATGGTCTCGGCAGCCACTCCCAGTCACCAGTCTAGCTGCCGCATTCTGGATTGGTTGTAGTTTCCAAGTCACCTTCAAAGGTAGCTCCACATAGAGAACATTGCAGTAGTCCAAGCAGGAGGATAACTAGAGCATGCACTACTCTGGTGAGACAGTCTGCGGGCAGGTAGGGTCTCAGCCTGGGTACCAGATGGAGTTGGTAAACAGCTGCCCTGGACACAGAACTGACCTGCGCCTCCATGGACAAGCTGCTCAAATGAGGAGGCCAGCGGCAGTGGCCATGGAGAAGCAATGGGAGGCCTCTGCCATTGCTGATACCAGCTCATCCTGCTCTCCAAGCTGGGCACTGGTGGCACTGGTGGCACTGGTGGTGGAAATAGGGATATTCCTGGATCAAATTGTAATTTTTCGTAATTCTGGGACTGTCCCTGGAAAATAGGGATCCTTGGAGGGCATACATGTTGCTGGACACAGCTCCCATTATCTCCAACCACTGGGGTTCCCCAGCCCTGGAGTAAGCAATGGCTGCCTAGATCAAGCTGTTTGCAGGAGATGGTCTTTGAGTTGCAACATTGGATAAGTGACCTTTTTCTCATTCTAAGGCTGTCTTAGGCCCATCAATGAAATTACCCTTGACGACTTGGTGGTAAAAGTCTTTCCTGGAGGGGGCCCTGTGTAAGCAATTGCTGAGCCTCTCTCCTCTGCACCCAAATTTCTCAGTGGTGCAGTAAAGTACAGTCGTGCCTTGGAAGTCGAACAGAATCCATTCCGGAATTCTGTTCGACTTCCAAAACGTTCGAAAACCAAATCGCGGCTTCCGATTGGCTGCAGGAAGCTCCTGCAGCCAATCGGAAGCCGCGGAAACTCCATCAGACATTTGGGTTCCGAAAGAATGTTCACAAACCAGAACAATCACTTCCAGGTTTGCGGCGTTCGGGAGCCAAAAATCCGAGTTCCAGGGCATTTGGGATCCAAGGTACGACTGTACATTTAGACTTTAGGGCTCAGTGGTCCCTTCTTTGGACTGTAATGTGTATCATTTCAAGTGTAGTAAGTCAGCCCAGCTTCATTCTTCTGAATGGGACCCTTGACCTCTGCCCTCAAGTCCTGCCCTGATGACAGCACTGCATTCACTGAGGAATACAGGTACATGGAAGATTTCTGTAAAATTTATTTATTTTGTCCTGCGCATGTTTCTGCTGTTCAGGAACAGCAGGATAAAGAAGGGACAAGAGCTCTTCTGCATAGCCCTTGGCTCTATATGGCATGAGAGAATTGGATCCCAGTAGCAACACACAAGGAAGACTTAGAATCATAACGTTGGGAGGGACCTTGAGGATTATCTAGTCCAACCCCCTTCAGTGTAGGAATATGCAGCTGTCCCATACAGGGATCGAACCTGCAACCTTGGCATTATCAGCACCACGCTCTAACCAAAAATACCTAATGATAGGATGAGATCTAGAGGTCCTCTCCTGCAGAGCGTGGTAATCGCTAGGTATATAAGAGGGTGAGACTCTGTCTTTTCACGCTTTTAACCTAAAATAGGCATTTTGGGACTCTTTGAACTGAAAGTTGTGTTGCAGAAATTCAGGAAAAGTGTGAAAACTGAAGGATAATTCCACTATGATCTGGCTGTGATCTGTCCAGGAAGTGTGATTTGGTTCAATTCACCTGAGAATGCAAACTGAACATCATCCTATGTGCCTGCACAGGTGTGCAAATTTCATGTCACATCCCTGAAATGTATCCTAAACTCTTTTCTCCTAAGGGGTAAAATTTTCAGTCTCCTTGATAGCAGAATAGTAGCAGAAGCTAGAAAATATTGGCTTGACGCCTTAAAATGTATGAGTGAGGGGTCGTTTTCTTCTTTTTAAAAAGAGAGAGAGAAAGAAATGTAATTATACAGGTATCTCTTTCTCTCTCAAATCAGAAGTAAACTTTTTTTGAGGGTGGGAAGCATCAGGGAGCTGCTGCTGACACGTTTTGCAGGTTTCTACAATGAAGCGCAATTTATAAATAGTTTTTGCAGAGGCATTAACATAATTACGGCTGTCGGGAGTTCGGCTTCAGCAGAGCTTGCTTGCAAAGGGTTGCCTTGTGGAGATGCCGATGTCTGTCCGTCTCTCTCTCTCTCTCTCTCTCTCTCTCTCTCTCTCTCTCTCTCTCTCTCTCTGTGTGTGTGTGTGTGTGTGTTGTTTGGACTGCAACAGAGCTGGCTTTCCTCGGTATCTGGTTACACGAAGCTTCCACGAAGGACCTTTACGCTAAGACCTATCTCACTAAAAACATATCCCTCCATGTAACAAGAAACCCAAAACCAAGCAGGATATTTTAAAACTGAAGCAATGAAGATTAGATTAACTCTCCTCCAAACTGGGCTCTTCTGTTATTATTTTTGGCTGGAATGTGGATGAAGGCAGCTGGCTCCATCGAGGGTCAGGAGAGTCAGTTTAGGTTTCAAATGTGGGGTGGGAAAGTGGGGCTTTCTCCCTTTGTTTCTTTTGGGGGAAGAAAGGGGGAAATGACAAGGATGGGTCTTTGTGTTCCTTGCATCAATAACTGGGCACAAAAGGTAAAAAAAAAAGTTAAAGGACCCCTGGACGGTTAAGTCCAGTCAAAGGCGACTATGGGGTTGCAGCGCTCATCTCGCTTTCAGGCCGAGGGAGCCAGCGTTCGTCCACAGACAGCTTTCCGGGTCATGTGGCCAGCAGGACTAAACTGGTTCTGGTGCAACGGGACACTGTGACGGAAACCAGAGGGCACGGAAATGCTGTTTACCTTCCTGCCACAGTGGTACCTATTTATCTACTCGCACTGGTGTGCTTTCGAACTGGGACAGAGCAATGGGAGCTCACTCCGTCGTGGGGATTCAAACCTCCAACCTTCCGACTGGTAAGCCCAAGTGGCTCAGAAGTTTAGACCACAGTGCCACCTGCATCCCTATAAACTGGGCACAATACACCTTCTGGCTGGGCCTCTTCAAGCTTTACTGCCAGCAATGCTCCAAGCGGGGCTGGGATCTGCCCATTTCCCACCGTGCCCCAGAGCAATGTCTATGCTCTGCTTCCACTGTCAGAGGCTGTATGCCCCCAAATATCAGTTGCTGGGAACCACAACTATTGTTGCACTTAGGTGCTATCAAAGAACTGGAGAGTTGGAAGGGACTCCAAGTGTCATCTAGTTCAAATGCAGGAATCTCAACTAAAGCATCCATGACAGATGGATTAAATACCTCCAAAGGAGAGTCCACAACCTCTCGAGGAAGTCCATTCTACTATCTGACAGCTCTTACCAACAGAAAGTTCTTCATGATGTTTAGGCGGAATCTCCTGTCTTGTAACTTGAATCTTCCAGAGCAGGAGTAAACAAGCTCGCTCCATCTTCCATGTGACAGCTCTTTAGATATCTGAAGGTGTCCATCATATCTCCTCTCAGTCTCCTCTTTTCCGGGCTTCCAACTTTCCATAGACATCTGGTTAGCTCCTGGGAGAACGGGATACTGGACTAGCTGGGCCATTGATGGTTCAAAAGTCTCTTCTTATATTCTTAACATGGTTTCATTGGAAAACATCTTGGAAATTTTGAAATGGAGGTTTACACAGCCAGCTGCCCCATATGGAAGACCTGAGACCAGCTTCAGTGCTAGTGAGTCCTGCTGTTGGGGTCCTGAGCCCCTGGTCGTGACCCTGGCATGGCTCCAGGCCTGATTGGTAGAAGAGAAAGTTCTGCATTACAATCTTGTGCAGTAATGCTTTAGCGGGAAAGAGTTCTGACATTGTTATGGCATTTGTACCCTACTTCCCCTCCAAATTGCTCCAGTTGAAGTGCACCCCCCCCTCCGCCATCCCATTCCATCTTCTCAACAACCCTGTGAGGTAGGTTAGGCTGAGAAATGGTGCCTGGCTCAAATCAGCTAGTGAACTTAATGGCTGAGTCGGGATTTGAAACTTTATCTCCTAGGTCCTAGCCCAAAACACTAACAGCTCCATCACTCTCACTCACATCTTACTGATACCCAGTGCCTTTTTTTCTTGGAAAAAAGGTGTCAGTACTCACCAGGTTCATAGCAATCCACCTGCTACTGCCACTGCCCTTTTCACGGGGGGGGGGTCATGGGAACCCCCCCAAATGTCTGCCACCCAATGGGCTGGCCAGCCAGCCAGCCAGCCAGCCAGCCACCCATCCTGTCCTGTCCGCTCATAGCAGCTGGGCTGCACTGTGCCTGTGCCGCTGCCTGACCGCACATGCGCAGGCTTGCGGAGGCTTCACCTCCCTCCCCCTCCGTACCCCAGACCTATTGTTTTCCCCTCCTTCCATGGCCCACCACTGCCACTGGCTAAAGAGTGGGAAAGTGGTGTGCATGCGCGACAGCCAAGCGCCTACGCTGTGGGTGCCTCCGAAGCCTTGTCCTGTTGTGTGGCTGGGAAGCGCAAGGGGATAAAATCATTGATGCTTGCCTTGCCACCTAAACAACCTTTTCTTAGGAACTGGGAGCATGGAATGGGGGAGGCAATAGTTGAATCATAGAATTGGAAGAGACCACAAGGGTCGTCACAAGATTTGGGCAGGGGGCAGAAAGCTGATGGTACTGAGTACTGTTGAGCGCCGCCAGAAAAAGAAGAAGCCGATACCTAAAATTTGTTGTGGCATTGTAGAGTGAAGATGCTCCAAAGTGTTGAAAGCACCCTTGTATTCATTCTGATTCCTTTCTGGCCTTTTTAGTCGTGGTAGTCTCAAAAATACTTTTATTGATGCACCCAAGCCAGGTTTTGTTTCCTTTGTGGTTGTCTTTAAAAGTTACAGCCAACTTTAAGAATCTCTTTATGGTATGCAGCTGATGGAAGTTGTCCATCAAAGCTTATGCAGCAATAAATCTGTTGGTCTTTAAGATGACACAGGACACTCTTGGCATGACAACCTCTCTCTCTCTCTCTCTCTGAAAAGAAAATACCTGTGTTTGCTTTTGTGACTTGTGTTAAGGTTTTTCTCCCCTGAGGCTGATGGCATAGGCCTATAGAATTAACAGATTACCTTTTTAAAAATTGGTTGCATGAGAAATTCCTGTATCGTGACACCCCTTGTCAAGGGACACACTTTATTTCCAAAAAACGAGATTGGCGTTTTTGTTTTGTTTTTAATCCAATAACAAACAAATGGCGCACTGCTTTTAGTGTTGCCACCTTATGGATATTCTGGGTCCCAGCTCTGCTCAACTCTCCTGTCTATACCATGGTAGGGCAGAATTCAGGTGTGTGGGATCTGCCTTGTGTTTTGTTGGACCCCAAGATCCAGCAACAGGAGTGAGGTGCAAAAGGCAAACACTTGGCATGAATTGGTGCCTCTTCGCAGTTGCATCATCGGGGTTTGGGCCTTCAGTTTGTTCTGAAAAAGTAAGTACTATTAAAAGTGGAGCAATTCTGGAAGCACGCAAACCTCCCTGCTGTATGCCTTGGGAGGTAATAATGTGAAAGCTGGTCCAAAATGCTGTGACTGGACTCTGCCAGCGCATAACATTGGTGCTTAAAAGCTCACACTGGTTGCTCACATGTTACCAGGCCATGATCAAGGTTTTGGTGTTAATTTTACAAGGCCCTTAACAACTTGGGTCCACGGTATCTTAAGGGCTGCCTGATCCCTTGTACCTCTACCTGATCGCTAAGATCTTTGGGGGAGTCTCTGTTGATCGTCTCCCAGGGCACAGCTGTATGTCTGACCAGGAGACACATTTACAGTCTTGTGAGCCCAAGGCTGTGGAATTCCCTCCCAACTGAGATTAGACAAGCACCCTCCTTTCTGACCTACAGACTCATGACAAAGAGCTTCCTTATTCAAGCAGACATTTTAAGGCAGTCTTGCTGTTCTTACGGAGTATTTTTTAATTGTTCTTATTTCCTGTATGTGTTTTTTCTAAAACATTTTTTGTTTATGTACACTGCTTGGAAATTCTGACTTTGCAGTGATATATAAATATCTGAAATGAATAAATGAAATATTAAAGGTGGGGGAAGGAACGAAACCACTTCTAAAGCGATTTGTCCGTTCATACAGCTACTTAAGGAGATGGCAGCTCCTAAGACTATAGAGATCTGATTCTCTTCTTTTCAAAATTCGCAGCTATTTGTTACCTCTCGCTTAACACTGTTGTTCAGGAAAGAGCCTTGGGGCAGTGTGTGTTTGAGGAGAGAGACTTTCAAAGCAGGGATACTATCTACTGGGAATGCCAATGCCCAGGAAAGATGTCAACGTGGCGGTTGGAAAACATTCATGTAGTTTTTATGCAAATAAAGGCAGTACCTAGTTTGCATAGTCTGAGAATTAGCTCAGGCTGCAGATTAAACCTGGTCCCGTACCAACTTCCTTTGGTGATGTGGGATTCAAGTGGCCCAGTTCTCTAAGGCAGTTCGTCTTAAATGGCTAATCTGTGATTCATTTCCACTCTAGAAGTTGGGAAGTTAGCAAGGCAAGAGAAAGTTAGGGCATGCTGGATTGCATCCAACCAACCTACTCAGAGTAGACCCATTGAAATGAATGGGGGTAAGTTAGCCCTGTCTATTAATTTGAGTGGGGTCTGCTGTAGCATATGACTCTCATTGGATACAACCCATTGACTTCCTCCTTTGCTAGAAAGAGAGAATTAACCAGTAATGGGCAAACATCCCTTGGGTCAATATGAAGTGAATTCATTCTGCAGAGCCTAATCATTTGAAAAAGAAAGAAAGAAAGAAAGAAAGAAAGAAAGAAAGAAAGAAAGAAAGAAAGAAAGAAAGAAAACCCTTGAGAATAACTTCACTTTCTCCTAGCCCAATTTGGGCCCATTGAATTCCCAATGAAATCGCATGTGTAACAGGGTCTGCGGTGTCCCCGGCACATGTATTTTTGTCACCTGCCTATTATTGCATTTATATCTCACCTCTTTCCCAAGGAGGTCAAGCAGCCATACATGGCTCCCTACTCCCCATGTTATCTGCACAACACTCCTGTGAGGTAGTTTTGGCCGAGATAGAGTGTGGCTTGGACCCCTGTCAACCGATGAAAGTCATAGCATGGTGGAGAGTCTAAGTCTGAAGGCAAAGAAACCAATAGCATGTGAAGCCAGGACCAGTGACTGTTTCGCCTCCATTCTATGATTCTACCACTTTCATCTTTGCTGAGTTCTGCAAGAACAAAGGAGGGATAATAATAATAATAATAATAATAATAATAATAATAATAATAATAATAATTTTTATATATATCCCGCCCTCCCCAGCTGAAGCCAGGCTCAGGGCGGCTAACAACAATAAAAATCTGTCCATTTTGGTTTCTCTCGGTTTTTCATTTTTCCATTCTTTAGTTTGGTTCTTCTTATTTCTACATCAGCTTTCCAGTTTTTTAAATTAAAAAAAACCTCCCCATGATACTTCACCATCCTTTTAGTACTAATTTCTCCTAATACACAACATTCGCCTGCACTTTTGCCTAATATATGTGTTTCCGCAAAGCAGTTTCCGCAGATGTTATGCATTTTTTTGTATGTTGTTTCGCTAGTACGTGTATTTTCACAAACACTTTACCCAAGTTTAGGCTTGTCTGTGTGTAAATGTTGCTGGGCTGGAGAACTGCATTGCAAAATTCAGAGAGCCACGAATTTCGAAGGTGGGCTGTGTTTTGGTTCTTGTATTGTTTCACAAAGGGCAACTTAGGTGCAATTTGCCTTAAGATGCAGACTGAATTGAATTTCTCCTCCATCCTTAACTGGGGCTGAGGAGCTGGAAGCTGGCAGGCAGTGCCACCTCTTTGATCAGCCGCAAGTAAAAATAATTGTTATGTACTGAAGTTCTCACCCTGGGCCAGCAGGGAGATACTGTAGATAGTTTTCATTCAGGTCCACATATGCAAATAAGGGATTGAAAGTGACATTCAGTGATTGGATAGTTACAGAAAGTTGTTACAGTTGCGTTGTACTGGAGCTCTATATAAGCAGGCTGGCTGAACCCTTCAGTTCAGTTCTGTTCTGCCCTGTGAATAAACAAGAGCTGTTTGAAGAATTGCAGTGTCGTCTGATATGTTCACCCACAACTTAACAATAATAATATAATAATAATTTATTATTTATATCCCACCCATCTGGCTGGGTTTCCCCAGCCACTCTGGGAAGCTTCCAACAGAATATTAAAATACAATAGTCTATTAAACATTAAAAGCTTCCCTAAACAGGGCTGCCTTCAGATGTCTTCTAAAAGTCGGGTAGTTGTTTTTCTCTTTGACATCTGGTGGGATGGCGTTCCACAGGGCGGGTGCCACTACCGAGAAGGCCCTCTGCCTGGCTCCCTGCAACTTGGCTTCTCGCAGCGAGGGAACTGCCCGAAGGCCCTCGGAGCTGGACCTCAGTATCTGGGCAGAATGATGGGGGTGGAGACTCTCCTTCAGGTATGCTGGTAGGAAGGCAGGCAAAGGAAAGCTGTCTGAAAGCTGGTGGGGGGGCACTGTGTCCCACCCCCAATAGGCCAACCTGCGTGGTCCAACACTCGCAAACATTCCACTGCCCTGACTAATTTTTGCTAGGGCACCTCAACATCCATGCTAAGAGCTCGGGTACCCTGGGAAAATTATATTTCCCTGCTCGCCTGACTTTGAAGGAAGAGAAAGGAGTTGCTTGATGAATGCAGAGGGGAAGGCAAGGGAGAGGCTTCTGCTTCCTGGCTGTCAAGCTCCGTGTCTCAGTACCTCCATTATTAATGATATGATAGCTGCCAGAAGCTACTTCTGCATGTAAGAAAGCAAACTTCCTCCTCAGCCAGTAAAAGCATCCTTTTTACCCTTCCGTAAGTGCTAAGACCATGACTTATGCTGCAAGCTGAATTTTTGACTATGGCAAGGTGGAAGAAATGGATTAACATTAAGATCCGGACATCTCACCGGATTAAATATTTAATGTTAAAGTGTGATGGGCAGAGTTTCAAGGAGTGATGTGCTGGACCCTGCAAAGCGTATGGTTGTTGTTTTTTCTCTCCATCTGCTGCTGCTGTGGAATTTCCCAATAGCTGCAGAATAATGGTCTGTTGCAGTGCAGATGTCAGGAGGCGACGCGGCTCAAATCAAAATGTGATCTATTGCAAGAAGCCTCGGCTCCAGGACTATCATGTGCAGGAGGAGACAGCAGCTGTCTTCTGTTATTACTCATACAACGGAAAGTTGGGCCCAGCTCTCAAAGCTGGTCATATTAAATGTCAGCGGGGAAAGGATACCGCTATGTGCTCGAAAAAATGTCATCTCTTTAATCTTCGCCTGCATCCAGCAAGCGATTGGGCCCCGTTCGCTTATTTTCCTTGCACTCTTGCCAATGCATGTAGCAGGTTGGAGGCTGCCTATCTGAGGAACGCTGCCAAGATTGTCTGCTGAAGTATAAGTTGTGTGCGAACAGAGGGAATGGCTGGTTAGGAAGTACAGGAGAACGAAGATTCTTGTTCTGTTTGTCCATTTTGCTCATAGTTTTGGAAGCACAACAGCAGGGATCATTCGGCTGGTAAAATAAGGGGTGGAGGGGTTGCACAGCATGATCTTTGCAGAGGTAACTCGTGTTCTGATTGACTGTTTGAGGGGAGTTTTCCTCTGTATGTTTCTTTGAATGTCTCCCTGCTATGTGCAAAGCCAGACTTAGGAAAGCCATAATCACCTGTTGCTTTCTTATTATATGCTGGTTTTGTTCAGTTTTGCTCAATAAAGTGTTATCAGGATTTCTTTTCTCTCTGGGCTCCATCTGCGTTAATTAAATGACATTGTGAATGTTGTAGAGAGCACTGTGAAGATGCTGTAGTTGGGCAGGACTGGCAGGAGGAGTGGTCCACATAGTGTTCAGGATTTGCTTGGTTCTGTATACTTGCAGAATGCATGTTTTTCAAATCCTGTGTGATCTGTGAATTTGGGAGAAACATTTGCCAGGTGTGTTCCCAAATAGAAGAAGAAGAGTTTGGATTTGATATCCTGCTTTATCACTACCCTAAGGAGTCTCAAAGCGGCTAACAATCTCCTGTCCCTTCCTCCCCCACAACAAACACTCTGTGAGGTGAGTGGGGCTGAGAGACTTCAAAGAAGTGTGACTAGCCCAAGGTCACCCAGCAGCTGCATGTGGAGGAGCGGAGACGCGAACCCGGTTCACCAGATTACGAGTCTACCACTCTTAACCACTATACCACACTGGCTCTCATGATTAAAATAGTTCTTTTAATCATGCAGATGAAAATGTTGTGTGAAACATCCCTTGTGAAAAGTGTAAGAGTCAGTGAATTGGGCCGGAAACATCCATAAGAAGTCATTGAGGCAAGTCCTATAATCATCTGAATCATCTGTGGTCCTCAAGATGTTGCTTCCATTAACCCTGACAGTTGACCCTGCTGGCTGGGGCCAATGGCAGACGGTGTCCAACAACTTCTGGAGGACCACAGATCATGGTCTGAGCAAATGGATGATTAAGATGTAGTCCTAAGACAGCAAGAATGCAATTCCTTTCTGATGTTAGTGCTCTATGCCATACACACGCAGAGCAGAACAACCAGTGCAGTTTAGTTCTTACAGTGTTGGGCTAGGATCTAGGAGATCAGGGTTTGAAATCTTACTCAGCCAAGAAGCTCATTGAGTGACCTCGGGCCGGTCAACATCTCTCAGCTTCGCCTCCCTCTCTGGGTTGTTGTGAAGATAATATGGAAAAGGAGAGAACCACGTGCTCAGCCTCCTTGGAGCAAAGCTTCACGAGGTGTTGGGGGCTGCACAAAATGAGGTTGGGGGCCACATTCTGCTCCCTGGGTGCTGGTTGGCCACCTGTGTTTAGGTTGCTGGTATCTGAAAAATGAAAAACTGTTTTTGAAAGAGCGTTACCCGGAACTGGTTTTCTGTGTGAGTATATTTTAAAAGATAAAGAAGCAGATTTAGGCTCTTCGCCGCCTTATTTAGAATTGCCCTCACACTGATCTTGCTTGGAAATAAAGACAATAGCGTGAAATATTATTGATTTAATTTCTTGTCTAGCTTTCACCATAAGGTTCCAGGGTGGGTTACAGCAATTTAAAATTCAATATTAAAAACAATTTAATGGAAATTACTGTCACAGGACTAGGGTGGGTCCTGAAAATATATATCCTCTTGGCTGCCTAAGGCTGAGGGTCTGAGGCTGCTCATATGGAAATAATGCAGACCAAACTTCTTCGTTCTTGTGTGTGTGTTTCAGCCAAACCCTCCAAGTTGGAGAGTGGTTCCTTAGACACAATGAACTGCATAAAGTGAAAGAGGTTCTGCAAAGTTGGGGTAACTTCCTGGGTCTCCTTTGGAAACTGGGAACCATAGGAAGTCCCAGAGCTCTTTTTCCCTGTCCCCCTGGTCCCAGAACTCCATGGGAATCTGATTATGAAGGTGTATAGAAATAAGGGATCCCTCTTTTCCGAGGTTGAACACTGTTGTGCTGGAAGGAGAGGTAATGGCGTTCGTTTATCCAGTAAATCCCAGGCTGGTTTGGGGAGGTGCCTGGAATGGAAAGTCATTGGGCTAGTTGGAAATGGCTCTAGGGATCCAGCAGATGGCAACCTTCACTCTGATTCAACAGGAGACCTGTCACATGCCAGCCACACAGAAGACGATCTAGAATAAATAACTGCCCTCTTTCCATCCTTCCACCCCTTCTGGCTCCCCTGCTCTGCGCTGTTCAAGGTGTCGCCCTTCTAGGACATAACTGAACACAGTGGTACCTTGGTAGTCAAACGGCTTGGCTCCCGAACAAATCAGCTCCTGAACGCTGCAAACCTGGAAGTCAGTGTTCCAGTTTGTGAACATTTTTTGGAAGCCAAACATCCGGTGCGGCTTCCGATTGAGTGCAGGAAGCTCCTGCAGCCAATTGGAGGCTTCGCCTTGGTTTCTGAACAGTTTTGGGAGTCGAACGGACTCCCAGAATAAATTAAGTTTGAAAACCAATGTACCACTGTACCAAGGCTGTCCATGGTCACTGCTAATGGCTTTCTGCCCCTTTCTTCAACCAGTGTTTAACTGTTTCCATTGCACTAACCATTTCCTTCCTGGGTCTTTTTTCTTTACTTTTTCCTTTTTTAAAAAAAATGATATTTATTAGAAGTTTAAGAATTACAGAAAAAAGAAGAAAAGAAAACAACAAAAAAATTGACAAGACGTACATTACAATACATAAAAGAAAAAGCATAAAAAACAATACAACAATACAGCAAAAAAACCAATAACATTAAAACACACATCCAATGTTCCATATCTTTATCTTTCATTTACTTGTTTCATCGACCTCCTCACACCTCCCTTTTTGTATTCTAATTTAATTAATTGTTTCAGCAAATTCTTTCCATCTTTCTCAATTTTTGTTATATAATTTATCTTAACGGTCTAACCTATTAATTAACTCAGCAAATCCTTTACATCTTTCACTATATTCTGTCATTCAATTTACCTTAATTTATTTTAACCTTATCTTACCATAAAAAAACCTTAAAACTTAATACTTATTTGTACATGACTCCTTATATCATTTCTACTAAAGCCAAATAGTTTCATTCCAACATTTTTCCTAATACTCGTTAATTTTACACTAATTCTCAAAATAAATTTTTAAAAACTTTCTTCCAATCTTCATCCAACGTCTCTTCTTCCTGGTCTCGGGTTCTGTCAGTCCTTCTTGTCCATTCCATCTAGTCCATCAACCTGGTGATCTTATGTCCGAGGCCCTTAAGTCTCTTCCATGTCCCTTCTGCAGATCTTCTTCTTGTTTATACCTGCTTTTCTTTTCTTTTTCCTTTTCGATAACAATTTATTGATTTTCCAAAAATAACAAAACAAAAAACAACAACAGAAAAAAGGGAAAATATCATAAACAGATTAAACCATAATGTTTTTGGTTGACTTCACTCCCCCTCTTGGTTCCATTATAATATACTTGTTTATGCACGTCCATAAAACCTTATATACATAACAATCCAATTTTAAAACCTTCTTCATCTTATTACAAGTGACTTTTAGAAGTTATACTAATGTAAAAGTCTGTACACAAATCTTAAGAAATATGCATTGAGCAATTGTCTTTTTTTGTAATAATATGCCCTGCATAGTTCAGTCATTTATTTTGCCAATCTTCTTCTTTATCTTCTTTGGTCGAGGCTTCTTCCTTCCATGAGGACTGGCTGGTCTTGGCCTTGCATCCAGTCTCGCATATCGGAACAGAGTCTTTTGTTCAAACAATCCATCAAGTCCTTTACATCTCAGTATCATAACTTCAATTTTTTAAAACAACAATCATTTTCCACATTTTCTTCAAATCTTTATATGTCTTTTCCCAGGCCTTTTTGGCAATTTTACAATGCCACCACATAGGGCAGCGTCTTAAACCCTTTGCCCTCCCTTCTTATTTCTTCTCTAACACAGTCAAAGCCTCCCAAATCATTTCCCATCTTTATCAGTCAGGTCCTCCCATATCATTTCACATGAAATTCCATTTTTGTCTTTGACTATTTTTACTTTCCCAGGTATTTTCCTCAGCCCTCATTTGTCTACCAGTCCCACCTTGGTGGTTTGTGCTTTCACCTCTTTTAATCGTCTCGCAGCCTCTGAAATTTCCTTTTCTTTTTCTGTGTCTGGTTTCCAGCGTGGAACCTGCCTAGCAGAAAGAATGTCCATTGCAGATCCAATGCTGCTTCTGTCTCTACCCCAGAAGCAGGTGCATTCCATACATGGGAGAATCGCGTTCGGCTGCCAGTTTAAATATAGGCATATCTCTCTGTGTCTGCACGCGCACATCTATATAGGGATCGCTAATTTGCACTTCTGTTGGAAAAGGTGGCAGACATTCAAAATGACGTGATACATGTTTTGGTAGTGGGAGTGGTGGTGGATGCGGAGGGGTGCTGGAAATCAGCTGTGGTCCCAGCGAGCGGCTAGAGCAGTGATGGCCAAACTTGGCCCTCCAGCTGTTTTGGGACTACAATTCCCATCATCCCTGACCACTGGTCCTGTTAGCTAGGGATGATGGGAGTTGTAGTCCCAAAACAGCTGGAGGGCCAAGTTTGGCCATCTCAGGGCTAGAGGATCCAAGCTGAAAGTCATCTGCACTCATCCCAGGGTCTCCTGCTTCTTGTTTACTTTTGCTTTCAGCAGAGATGAGAGACCTCTGCCCTGGCATCCTAATGTGCCCCTTCCCCAGGCCTCTCTACATGGTCCTTGGAACTATTCCCTAGGTCACATTTCTTACCAGCTTTGGACGCTCCTTGAGTGTTTTCTTGGTGTTGGAACAAGCCTCTGAACTCTTACAGCGCTGCTTGCCCGCTTGAATGGCAGATAGAGAAAGGTGTGTGCAGAAAAATGGCTGGCTGTACGATGGTAAAGATGATATCCGTTGCTCCTCTCATTCTTTCGTCTAACTCAGGGGTCAGCAAACATTTTCAGCAGGGGGCCGGTCCACTGTCCCTCACACCCTGGCGGGGGGACAGACTATATTCTGAAAAAAAATAAATGAATGAATTCCTATGCCCCATAAATAACCCAGAGATGCATTTTAAATAAAAGCACACATTCTACTCATGTAAAAACACGCTGATTCCCGGACTGTCCACGGACTTGAGAAGGCAATTGGGACGCATCCGGCCCCCAGGCCTTAGTTTGCCTACCCATGGTCTAGCCCCATCCGCCACTGGCCCATAGGAACTTGTGAAGAAGGAGATGCAGCCTTTTGGCTGGAAAAGGTTCCCTAGCCTTAGCTGTGCAGCTTTCTCTCTGAAAGGCTGCCTAAATTGGCACATGCAATTTTTATGCAGATTTGTGCCCTAGGCCTTTTGAGGATCCAGCAGCGATCTGGACAGGATGGAATGTGGCTAAAAGACTAACAGACTGAACCACTGGAAGCAATGAAATTAGACTCTTGTGTCTTCTGTACGCTTAGTTAATGCCTCTTGGGTGTGCTACTGAAAGTGAAGGTCCCTGTTTTTTCTCTCCTTTGAAACCCTGCCCTGGTATATGCATTTTTCATCCCCTTTTTGGCACAATAAAATGCATAGCATCAAATTGCAGGGAGTGTTAGAACTGAAATTGTATGCACAACTCTAAAAATGATATTTAGGAATGGTATCAAAGTTGGAATTGGGGGGTTGGGCCACAGCATTCCATGTTGTCTATTTTCCCTCAGCCCATTCCAAATGGGCTCCCTTTCCCTCAGGAAGTCATGTCCAACCAAAAGGCACTAGGTTTTACTGGGTTTCAGGTCTGGCTACTGCTGCTCAAAGTTTGTGATAGCATCCAGGCACATTGAGCAGCAAATTAATGTACAGTGGTGCCCCGCAAGACGAATGCCTTGCAAGACGGAAAACTCGCTAGATGAAAGAGTTTTCCATTTTGGAGGTGCTTCGCAAAACGAATCTCCTATGGGCTTGCTTCGCAAGACGAAAATGTCTTGCGAGTTCCTGCGGTTTTTTCCCCCTTTCCCCCCTTTTTCTAAGCCACTAAGCCGCTTATCAGCTGATCCGATAAGCTGATAAGCCGCTAAAAGCCGCTAATAGCGCTAATGGCGTTAATCCTCTAATCCGTCAATGGGCTTGCTTCGCAAGACGAAAAAACCGCTAGACGAAGAGAATCACGGAACGGATTCTTTTCGTCTTGTGAGGCACCACTGTAGCTGCCATGTTTTACCATGACAGCACTGGGCTTGCCAAACGTAGATAAACGTTACAGCTATATCATACGCTTAAAGCACATGGCTTTCCTTAAAGAATCCTGGGAATTGTAGTTTAGCTTTCATAGAGCTCCAGTTCCCAGGACCCTTAACAAACTACAGTTCCCAGGATTCTTTGGGGGAAGCCACATGCTTCAAATGTATGGAATGGATGGTTGCATGCCTTTGGTGTAGTTGCCTTCATTGACAAATTACTGACATTGTGATGGAAACCTTGTGGTTTGCTGACTAGCACTTCTGATGGCCTACAAGCAAGGCATTTATTCCTTTAATAATGTGCTGGCCCAAACAAAAAAAACCCCATTTAATACCTATTTCCTCACTTAAATACTGGATAAAGTTCTTTTCTATGGAGTGGCATTTTCAACACCAGCAGTTCCAAGGTAACGTTCAAATCTCATGTAACCTACAACAGAAGGGTCATTTCTATGTTTTGTCCACTTAGAGATTTTTAAAAAATTTTCACTGTTGCTAAAAATAACGTTATTAAACAACAGAACAAACAAGAAAAACATTTCAGTGTTTTTCTCAATAGTGAACAAGTTATGGACCAACATTTACTGTACCTAACTTTCCTTGAAATTTTTATTTGGAATCCACTGAATTTTATCCTTAAACTCGATTGTATTTGTTCCTCTTGTTGATTTAAAAAATTTCCCTGGGTTTTTCCGGATGTCTTAAACCCCTTCTTAGCTGACAGCAGCAGATGACTTCATTGCCTTGCTAAAACCCCTTTTTATATTCGAATTACTTTTTGCAGGAGAGAGTATGCTCGCTTCTAATGTGCAAGTCTGTTTGGCACCTTCTGATTTCTCCAGACTTTCCAGAGAGCTGAGAATGTTGTTCTTTCCCTTTTATTTACATTTTGGGGATGTTTCCTTTAAAGAGGAATTTGTAAATCTTAGGAATGTAGCTGCTCTCTCTCTCTCTCTCTCTCTCTCTCTCTCTCTCTCTCTCTCTTTGTCTGTCTGAAGCAGCAGAATTCTCTCTTGAAAATGTCAGCAAACATTTAAGTCAGCTTAGACGGATATCCCCATGGGTGAGCCTTATTTGTCAATTACAATTCCATGAGAGATGCCAGTTGCTGTTGCTGCCTCTATACTAAATGTACTTGAGAATATGGGGATAATTTTCTGATGTCTTTGTTTCTCAGCGCTGCTTGCCTCATGACAGAACTCACTGTCCTTACAGAAAAAGGAATACTGCAAAATCTGTACAGTGGTACCTCAGGTTACATACACTTCAGGTTACAGACTCCGCTAACCCAGAAATAGTACCTCAGGTTAAGAACTTTGCTTCAGGATGAGAACAGAAATTGCGCGGCAGCAGCGGGAGGCCTCATTAGCTAAAGTGGTACCTCAGGTTAAGAACGGACCTCCGGAACAAATTAAGTACTTAATCCGAGGTACCACTGTATAGTTATTATGATGCTGTAGATACAGGGAAATATGAATCTTCATATTTAAGAGGATGTTTCTAGTCCATAGTGATTGTCTTTTGCAACATGAATTCCTCAGTGTTAGGCTTAAACACCAGAGGTGATTAGAAAGGGGGAGGGTAGGCATTACCAGATTTGAATACAGTGGTACCTCGGGTTAAGAACTTACTGTAATTCGTTCTGGAGGTCCGTTCTTAACCTGAAACTGTTCTTAACCTGAGGTACCACTTTAGCTAATGGGGCCTCCCGCTGCTGCTGCCCCGCCACCACACGATTCCTGTTTTCATCCTGAAGCAAAGTTCTTAACCCAAGGTACTATTCTGGGTTAGCGGAGTCTGTAACCTGAAGCGTGTGTAACCCAAGGTACCACTGCATTCCATATCACAGAGATATTTGTTGGTCAAGAGTAGGGATGGGAAATTCTGTCAGTTTTGATTTCTCCAAGTTCCTCAGTTTTGTAGTCTTAAAGTTTACTTCTCCAGCATCCGTTTGGGATTTTGTTTTGTTTCAAAAATGAAGTCCTCATGAAAACTGCATCAACATTTTAATCTGAATGTTTGCAAGCGATTTATCTGAATACAATGCAGTTCTGAATGCCATTTCCACTATCCTATGACATTTTATGCACAATATACCCTTAATATAGGCATCTTTGCACACTTTACCTGGCTGGATTGCTGTGTTGCAAAATTCAGAGAAGAATTTGAAGGATAGTTTTGTTTTGGTTTGCATACTGTTGTGGGAAGTGAGAAATAGGTAGGTTCGTTTTTAAATGAGACCGTAACCCAGTTTATCCCCCTTCCCCTGCCAGGAGAAGATTCATGTGTTTGGTACTGCTGCACTGGAGTGCTGAAGAAGCTGAGTTTGGGTTCTTTCTGCATGGCAGCTGTAAACCAATACAATAGTGTAATGGTCTACAACAGGGGTGGCTAACACCCTCCAGATTTTGTTGGACTTCAGTTTCCATCAGCTCTAAGAAGCATAGCCCGTGTTCAAGAATGATGGGAGTTGTAGTCCCACAATATCTGGAGGGCCACAGATCCTACGCCCCTAGTCAATAAGATCTTCAATACTGCCAAGTTTCAAGAGCAGTGTAACCTGAATGTAAACATCAGCGCATGGTATGGAAAAAGTACAGGCAAAATTATTTTGCCTCCTTCTTCACTATTGGCAAACTTGATCTTAAGATTGGTTGGCTGTTTCCATTCACAGCTGCCATCAAGATGTGTGTGTGCAATAGCTTTCTCCATGGTCAGCTCCCAACTCTGGAATGATATCTTTGGTACAGCTGCACTGGAGTGCAGAAGAATCTTGGGAGCTTCTTGTGTGGCATAGTTCTACTATGGAATGGGCACCTGGTTAGCCGCTGTGAGAATAGGATCCTGGACTAGACAGGCCATTGGCCGGATCCAGTAGGCTCTTTTTATGTTCTTTTCTCCCCCTAGAGATATTTCTGTTGGCCTCCTTATTGGCCTTCAAACATCGAAGACGTTTTTGGTTATCTAGGTTTTTGTAGTTTGATAACAGGATGATGTTGACTTCTCAGCAGCAATGTTTGGAACAGTGTTTTAAGGAGCTGTTAAAATTCCCTTTTAATGTTGTGTTTTATATTATGGTTTGTGATATGATGTTTATATGTATGTTATAAATATAACTATATTTATACTATATTTATATAACTATGTTATAAATATAACTATATTTATAGCTATCCTAAATGAAATAAGTAAAATAATACTCAAACTTGGCAGTCCAAGAGAGAGGGAGTACTTCTTTTTTGACAACAGGGTTGTAGCCAATGTTTGTCCTATTCAGAGTAGACCCATTAGCATTAATGCACCTAAGCTACTCATGCCTATTCATTCCAATGGGTCTACTCTGTGTAGATCTAACATTGGTACAACCCTTAATTTAATTTATGGAGCTCACTGCTACAAGATTCAGTATTCAAACCAATCTGCCCCTTCCCAGTGCTGACAGTCAGCTGGACAGAGAGTTAATCCCTTCTATTGCACTTTGTACATATTCTCTACAGTTTTCTGAAATCTGACGTGTATGGCAGAAATACCATACAATCCAGATTAGAGTCCATGTCCTCAGGAACTAGAAAATGCAAGAGGGTGCTTGAATGTTGCAAATCTGGGGTTAAAGGGTTATTGTGTGTGATTTCCAGGTAGGCATTTAAAAAAACAGCCTTCAGAATTTAAGTAGCTATTACACAATTGAGGCCTCTAATTCTATTCCCTTCTGCTTTCATTGTGTTTTGTCCACTTTAACCACAGATGTTATAAGCGAAGTGCGCTGCCTATTGCATTCCTGCTGCTGCATAATGTGCTCCTAATACAGCATTATGAATAGTTTGCTGATGACGGCAACTTTTCTGTACAAGAAAATCAGACCGCAGGATGAGAGCTCAGATTGAATTATTCTGCTCCAGGACATGAAAGACTGTGATTATGTAGCCAGGTTGGTCCTTTCCCCCCTGTAGAACGCTGACCCCCTGCTGATCCCTGACGTTTTCTATTTTTATACTCACTCGGGAGATCATCCTTTTCAACACTTGAAGACTAGAGCTTGTTGTCATGGAGCGGGAGAATCCGTTTAATGCGTGGCTCTCTTGGGCTGAGCAGAATGCTTCCAAGAATGCCATTCAGCCATTTCATGTTTTCCGCTCTTTTCATTTGTGTCTCTCATTTTTGAGCGAGGTGGGAAACCAGTCACTTATACAGTAAATGTTAATTTAGGGTTCGGGAGCCTAATGACACTTCAGTTGTTTCTGGACACACAACTCCTCTCAACTCTGGCCATTGGCCATGCTGTCCAGGGAGCTGATGGGAGTTGGAGTCATATTGAGGGCCACGGGTTCCCTATCCCTGTGACAAACCACAATTTGCCAGACTGAGATTGTTAGGCCCTATCTGCACTATACAGTCATACCTCGGGTTACGGACGCTTCAGGTTGTGCGTTTTTGGTTGCGCACCACACCAAACCCGGAAGTACCAAAATGGGTTACTTCCGGGTTTCGGTGCTTGCGCATGTGCAGAAGCACTAAATCGCTCTTTGCACATGTGCAGAAGCGCCGAATTGTGACCTGCACATGCGCAGATGCGGCGCTGCGGGTTGCAAACATGCCTTCCGCACGGATCACGTTCGCGACCTGAGCATCCCCTGTACATGTAAAGAAGTATTATACCGCTTTAATCGACTATGGCATTTTGCAAAGTATTCTGGGAACAGTAGTTTCTTAAGGGTCCTTAGAGTTGTTAAGAGGCCCGCATTCTCCCCACAGAGCTACAATTCGTAGAGTTCTCTGGGAAGAGGGATAGAAAGTTATTCCACTCTGAGAACCATAGCTTTATAAAGGGAATAGAGATCTCCTAGCAATTCTCAGCATCTTTAACAAACTACAGTTCCTAGGATACTTTGGGGGAAACCATGACTGTTTGAAATAGTATGTTACATCCTTAAATGTATCATACAGAAGGGGCCTTAGTCTTAAACAGAGCCACAGTTTCATGAATTAGGTTATGATGCAGAGTACCTCAACTAGTTAGACCGCATCTTTGGTTTGGTTATACCTGAAGGAGCATCTCCACCCCCATCGTTCAGCACGGACACTGAGGTCCAGCTCTGAGGGTCTTCTGCTGGTTCCCTCCCTGTGAGAAGTGAGGTTACAGGGAAACAAGCAGAGGGCCTTCTCGGTAGTGGTGCCCACCCTGTGGAACGCCCTCCCATCAGATGTCAAGGATATAAACAACTATCTGACTTTTAGAAGACATCTGAAGGCAGCTCTGTTTAGGGAAGTTTTAAATGTTTGATGTTTTATCGCATTTTTAATATTCTGTTGGGATCCGCCCAGAGTGGCTGGGGAAACCCAGCCAGATGGGCATGGAATGAATGAATGAATGAATGAATGAATAAATTATTATTATTATTATTATTATTATTATTATTATTATTATTATTATTATAGAAAGAGAGGACAGCAGTTTTCAGAGTTTAGGAAGAATGAATCAGGAAATGAGGGTGTGTTTTTTTAGCTACGACTGTTCTAATGGCTACATCCATACAGCAGAAATAAATATGGCGTTTTGCTCCTGATTCTAAACTAAGGGTCATAGTCGCCTTAGTCACACTCACAAAGTAGACTTATTGAAATGAACGTGCATGACTAACTTGGGTCTACTTCGATAAGAACTTGTTAAGAACCCGAAGTTTCTACCCTACTTTCTTCGGAATCAACACCCAGTCTGGTTCATGAAAACACATTTGTTGCAGTTGTACTGATCACTTATTAGCATTGTCTGCACAGAGTTCTTTGTTTATTTGAAGGCGTTATAAACCACCAAATATCCAAATAATGCAATAGCAGTGTAGAATAATAAAAATAAAATCAGATTAAAAACAATGCTTGGGAAACATCTCGGGGGGGGGGGGGGAGAGAGAGAGAGACTGACAGAAGAGGAAAATTTTCAGCATCTGATGAAATGTATCCAGTTGTTGATGCCTGTCTGACCTCACTGGTCCATACGTTCCACAGGGCAGGTGCCAATGTGCTAAAGTAACCGGTCCAAGCTATAACAGAACGACTCTCCAGTCACTGGAGGCTAGTACCTATTGGGACTGGTAGGGTGGAAGTCTGGGAGAGCAGAAAATCGCATCTGCGCAGACACCGGAAAGCATGTTTGCTCAGGCACAGGTGCTGGAAATTGCGGCTGCGCACGCTCACGACCTGGCCCACGGAGGCATCTCTGCTGGAATGAACCAGTCCAGGTGAGGGAAACCTTGCTGACCCCTGGGTTAGAGGCTCTTTCATTGCTATTCCCACGTTTTACATCTGGTCCTGCCCATCACTGCTATGTGGGGCTCTGGAAGCCTGCTCATGGGGAAGTGGTCCTTGAGCTGAAAAAGGTTTCCCACTCCAGTTTTTGGCCATGAGACCGCTTGGGTATATGACCTCTGTGAGTGAATACAAATGGCACCGTAATGTGCAAATAGAGTAAAAGCCCAAATTGAATCCCCAACCAGTCTGTGCTTTGCAGGCTTCTGGATTTGATTTTAGAGCGAACAGGCCAGCAGGGAAGCAATTCATATACCTAACACATTCCTGCATTATGTTTCTATGGATATTACTTGCAGCAATAATACCTTAATTGGACAATGTACTGTAAATTGGCTCTGAGTCTGTGGGATGTCTCGGGCTATTGTTTCTCATAGATAATCTGTTTTAAAGCTTAAAAGATTTAAGCTTAAATAGATTGATTCCAAATATGTATCTTTAGTTCAGGCTGCTATTAGGACTAGTTGAAGCATCGTAAACAACCCCCTTTGTGCTCAAGATTTGATGAAGGAAAGGCTTTGCTAGAGCAAAGTCGGCTTCTAATCATTTGATAGTTTATTTGGCCACGGGGGGAAATCTAGCCAACATGAAGCACACTAAAGTCCCACAGATTTCAGCAGGAACGATTGTGTGTGCTTCTGTTTCCCCAGTGAAGTCAATGGGAAATTGAAGGTCTTAACTCTGAGTGGACTGTGGCCCTGCTTGTTTTAAGATGTGCAGACAGTGGTCTCTTAAAATGCTACAAGCCAGGAGATGTAGCTGGTTCACGGGGCCACTTTTATGGCCTGTAAAATGTCTGTGCCTTTTTGCAAGCTTGGGTGCCTGTGAGATGCTGCTAGCCCATGTTGTCTTTCCAGAAATTACACCAAACTTGCATACAACTGTGCGGCTACTGAACCAACTAAGGAACGGCACAGCAGCTAAATGTGAATTGGCTAAAACAGAATACAAACTGAAAAAATTAAAATGAGGGTCTTAAAAGGCAGTTGTTTTCCTCTCTCCTTTAATGCATGCTTCCTGCTTCTGTCTTCTATTCTAGACAGATATTCAGTAGGTTAAGCTTTTTCTCATACAGTGGTACCTCGGGCTAAGAACTTAATTCGTTCTGGAGGTCCGTTCTTAACCTGAAACTGTTCTTAACCTGAAGCACCACTTTAGCTAATGGGGCCTCCTGCTGCCACTGCGCCGCCGCCACACGATTTCTTTTCTCATCCTGAAGCAAAGTTCTTAACCCAATGTACTATTTCTGGGTAAGCGGAGTCTGTAACCTGAAGTGTCTGTAACCTGAAGCATCTGTAACCCGAGGTACCACTGTATGCAAAAGCAGTTACGTCACCATGATTGTCCTCTTGCTAACTGCGTGTTCTGCCGTGCCCCTGCCTACAGACTCTCCAAGTATCCCTATTTTCCAGGGACGCCCCCCGATTTAGAGAAGCCATCCCGGTTGCTAATTCGTTGCGTGGCAAGTCCCCTCCCCCCATGTGAAATGAAAACACCGGACACATTATTTAAGGTAAATGGGCGTAAAAGGCCACAACTTTATTGATTACAGGAATTAGAAGGTATTGGCCTTAGGCATTGGCTCCTATCGACTACCCGGCATGGAGACCGGGAAGGGTTATCCATCGGCCGTGGGAGTCCTGTTGAAGTACGCCAACTAGGATCCCACGGGTGTCACCGCTCGGGGGTGTGCCAGAGGCCCTTACCTCCCTAGGTTTCGGACAAGGCAACGCCCCCCGGAGTCCTTTACCGGACTACCCTTTTTTCATTGGGGGAAGGTGATGGTGTTTCCTTCCCCCCTTCTTTTGCATAACAATTACCCCTGCCAATGCCTAACCACCAATACTGAGGAAGTTGTGACGTTTGCTATGAGGTAGGCGAAAAAACCAAATGGCTGGAAATGCGCCAAGTTGGAAAAATTCCTACCAGGCCCCTTGCGGCGACCAACAGGAGTCCATAGCAAGGTCAGACCTAGCTAAGCCTAAAGGGTGGGTGGGATGGGAAAACCGGCCTGCTGGAACGGGGCAAAGAGGGCTGTCCCCGGGCGTGCTTGGCCTTAAATGGGCTAGGCCACGCCTCCCCAGCCCGCCGATTGGGGGGCAGGGTTGCGGGCATGCCCAGGGATTCCCTCGTTCTCGTGGTGGCTAAAGGCCAGCCCCCTGGGAGTGGGAGGGGTGGGCCTGCAACCCCACCTCCTCCCAAGCTCGGAAGTGGCTATCCCAAAATGTCCTGTTTTGCCTTAGGACACCCCTATTTTCTTTGGAGAAACGTTGGAGGGTATGGTAGGATCTCCCTATTTTCACTGGAGGGTATGGAGTTATCCGACCCGAAAGCCATCTGATGAAGGCAATCCTGTATAGGGAAGGGGTTTTTTTAATGTTTAATATTTTATTATGTTGGAAGCTGCCCAGAGAGGCTAGTCCAGGCTTCCTCAACCTCGGCCCTCCAGATGTTTTTGGCCTACAACTCCCATGATCCCTAGTTAGCAGGATCAGTGGTCAGGGATGGTGGGAATTGTAGTCTCAAAACATCTGCAGGGCCGAGGATGAGGAAGCCTGGGCTAGGGAAACCCGGTAAGATGTGTGGGGTATAAATAGCAAAATTATCATTATGAAACGGGATGCCCCTATTTTCATTGGATAAATGTTGGAAGGTATGCACCTGTGGCAGCCGTTTTGTGACTGACGCCCCCAGCACTCCCTCAAACAGCTAAATGTGCCTCTAGTTCATGAAGAAGAAGAAGAAGAAGAGGAGGAGTTTGGATTTGATATCCCGCCTTTCACTCCCTTTAAGGAGTCTCAAAGCGGCTAACATTCTCCTTTCCCTTCCTCCCCCACAACAAACACTCTGTGAGGTGAGTGGGGCTGAGAGACTTCAAAGAAGTGTGACTGGCCCAAGGTCACCCAGCAGCTGCATGTGGAGGAGCGGAGACGCGAACCCGGTTACCCAGATTACGTGACTACCACTCTTAACCACTACACCACACTGGCAACCCCTGTAGCTGCATGCATCATAGAACCTGTCATGATTTGGGGGCTGTCCTGGATGACCTCCACAGCCCCCACAACCCTGACATTCTGTGTGAGAGGAGGAGCTTTGAATCTAAGGCTCCTGCAGTTACACCATGGCATCCGGTGTGAGATTTGAAGTCACTGTGACAGTGTTCCCTCTCTGTCTCTTGAACACAGTTTATTGTTCTGACAGCGATATCGCAATACGGTGGTACCTTTGTTCTCAAACTTAATCCGTTCCGGAAGTCCGTTCCAAAACCAAAGTGTTCCAAACCAAGGCACGCTTTCCCATAGAAAGTAATGCAAAACGGATTAATCTGTTCCAGACTTTTAAAAGCAACCCCTAAAACAGCAGTTTAACATGAATTTTACTATCTAATGAGACCATTGATTCATAAAATGAAAGCAATAAACAATGTACTGTACTATAAACAAAATAAAACAGTAATGTAGATGATAAAAATAAAAATTAATTATTTTTTTTACCTGAACTGATGATAGTCATTGTTTGGATGGGGGACTTTTATCCATTTCTGCAGTCACACAACAATCAGTCAATCAATCAATCAATCAATCAATCAATCAGTCAGTCAGTCGTTGAACTGGGTTCCACGCAGTCGCAAAACAAATTAACTGAAAAGGCCTCAAAAACAAAAATGCAAAATAAACAGCAAAAACAAAAGCTTCCAGAACTTAATCTGTTCTGGATGTCCGTTTGACTTCTGAAATGTTTGAAAACCAAGGCACAGCTTTTGATTGGTGCAGGTGCCCCGGAAACAATAGCCGACCGCTGCATCAGATGTTCGGCTTCCGAAAAACGTTCGTAAACCAGAACACTTACGTTTGAGTACCAAGGCGTTTGAGAACCAAGGTACCACTGTTGAGTCTCTCGCTGGTAATATCGGCCTCTAAGAACCCCAAATGCCCATCTTATGGCCACCAGATTTATTAAAACATGGAGGGGGAGGTAGCTCTAAAGGGAAATCTCTCTCTCCTTCAAACCTCTCTTAACGACAGCTGGTCTGCTGAGAAGTTTATTTTATTGTAATTTACTGTCAGCAGTTGGCGAAAAGGTAGAGAAGCATGCATATGTGGTGGATGGATATTTTCTTGGAATGCAGAAATTGGGGAAATCCAATGTGCGGAAAGGCCATGGCAAATAATACTAGATTTTTAAAATAAAAAACGTTTTTTGGTACAGGAGGCACTGTAATGAAATACAACTTCAGTGGATTAGGCAAGTGCCACCAGTAATTTTATACATGTAGCTTTCAACTTTAATAAGGTGTTGCAAAACCTATGAAAACACAAGTAAGTAAAAACACATTTCCCCCCTCAGCCAGCCAGCCTCTGTTCTCTCTGTTTCTCTCTGTTACAATGTGGTGCTTTGTACTGTAAAGAGAGAGGAGTGGGAGCAGGAGTTGTTAAATCCAATTTGAAAAACTGGTAATTGTCCAATCTCCCCCCTCCCCACCCCAAATAATATATTTATATCACCAATGTATAAAAAGTCCTGTATTGCTTTAGACCACTCTTGACAAATAAGCCAGTTTGTGTTTTGTCGTGGATGCAATCAGCTTCGAGAGAATCCGTCTCCAAAATAGATGGGGGTGTTTTTTGGCCATTAAAATCACATCAAGCGAATTCAGGAAACTGGCCCATAATTATTTCCTGTTAAAGTATTAACATGGGAGGTGGCTGCAGAATTTAGAATTTGAGGATTGAGAAAATGATTTAGAGCTTAAGGCTTTCTAGATAATCTACCCGCTGTCAGGAAAATTGGTGAGTTGTTTGGGGAGAGGGATGGAATTAGGAATTTCTTTTTTTTATTCTAGCATCACGCTTGTGTGCAACAGCAGGTATGAAATGATATTTGATGCCGTCTCGTGTCATGGGCAGATCTCCCTTCCCCAGCCTTGCTTCTTGAGAATTCTTTTTAACTAGAGAAATTGTGAGAAGAAGGTTGCTGATGTTCTGCTTAGTCCCATAGTCATCTAGTTGGTCACTGCGAGAACAGATTGTTGGACTTGGTAGACCTTTGGTCTAACACAACAGGGGTCTTATGAGACATCAGGGGTTGACGCTCTGGCCATTTAAACACAAGGCACATGCTGACCCATGATTATTCTTCATATACATGGAGTATAACAGACCCTCCAAGTGTCCCTATTTTTCAGGGACAGTCCTGGATTTACAGAAGCCGTCCTGGTTTCTGATTTGATCCCAGAATGTCCCACTTTTCCTTAGTGTGTCCCTTTTTTCATCAGAGGATTGTTGGTTATGCAACCCCTGAGCCAAGGAGATAAGTATACAACCTTTAGAAGACACCGGAAGGCAACCGTGTGTAGGGAAGTCTTTTTTTTTTTAATTAAGTTCAATGTTTTTATATATGTTGAAAACTGCCCAGAATGGCTGGGGCAACCCAGTCAGATGGGCGGGCTATAAATAATAAAATTGTTATTGTTGTTGTTGAATAGGACATCCCTATTTTCATCAGAGAAATGGTACACACAAAGCAAGAAAAGCTATTTGTGAGGCCACCACATGTGACAATTTGCCTTCTGTTTCCTCAACAGTATTTAGAAGAGTATTTTATGGATAGTATAAGTTTTGGCGGGGACGCGGGTGCCGCTGTGGTCTAAACCACTGAGCCTAGGGCTTGCTGATCAGAAGGTCGGTGGTTTGAATCCCTACAATGGGGTGAGCTCCCGTTGCTCGGTCCCAGCTCCAGCCCACCTAGCAGTTCAAAAGCACGTCAAAGTGCAAGTAGATAAATAGGTACTGCTCTGGTGGGAAGGTAAGCGGCATTCCTGTGAGCTGCTCTGGTTTGCCAGAAGCGGCTTAGTCATGCTGGCCACATGACCCAGAAGCTGTCTGTGGACAAACACCAGCTCCCTCGGCCTACAGAGCGACATGAGCGCCGCAACCCCAGAGTCGTCCATGACTGGACCTAATGGTCAGAGGTCCCTTTACCCTTTACCCTTATAAGGTCTGGAACTGAAAAGAGCCTGTGTGGACACAATGCTGGGAAATGCTGGTTCCTGGAGTACTAGTCCCCTGTCCCCTGTGGTGGAGCTGTGGTCTACATGAAACAAAAAGGGTGCAGTCTCACACCCATCACAGCTTGGACCAGGATACCTGAAAAACAATCTCACCCTTTATATACCCAACCCATCACTGTGCTCTGCAAGCGAGGGCCTCCTGCAGATACCATCTGATCAGGAAGTCCCTTTCCTCCCAAGGACAGGCATCAGGTCTATAATGCCCCTATCTTGTGGGATTCCCTCCCCTTGAACATTGTTGTTGTTGTTTAGTCGTTTAGCTGTGTCCGACTCTTCGTGACCCCATGGACCAGAGCACGCCAGGCACTCCTGTCTTCCACTGCCTCCCGCAGTTTGGTCAGACTCATGTTTGTAGCTTCGAGAACACTGTCCAGCCATCTCGTCCTCTGCCGTCCCCTTCTCCTTGTGCCCTCCGTCTTTCCCAACATCAGGGTCTTTTCCAGGGATTCTTCTCTTCTCATGAGGTGGCCAAAGTATTGGAGCCTCAGCTTCAGGATCAGTCCTTCCAGTGAGCACTCAGGGCTGATTTCCTTAAGAATGGATAGGTTGGATCTTCTTGCAGTCCACGGGACTCTCAAGAGTCTCCTCCAGCACCATAATTCAAAAGCATCCATTCTTCGGCGATCAGCCTTCTTTATGGTCCAGCTCTCACTTCCATACATCACTACTGGGAAAACCATAGCTTTAACTATTCCCTCCCCTTGAACATCATACTTGTGCTATCTCTGCTGTCTTTTTGTGTCACCCACTGAAGACCTTCCTTTTCCAACGATCTTTTTTCTTCAAGTCAAGGTCTTTCCTAGTCTCCATCTGTATTGGAATTGTTTTTCCGATGTATTTATTTTATTATCCTTTGTCGTTTGCCCACCCACCCTTCCTGGGCTCCTTTGGGAGGAAGGGTGGGATAGAAATGTAATAATAATGATAATCACATGTGACAATTTGCCTGCTGTTTCCTATGTGGAGGAGCTTTCTATTTGTTCCGTATAACGAGGCCCCTGCAAAGTGTGATGTGTGATACCTTGGCATGCTCCTAAATAGAAAGTGAGCCGGAATGTCCCGGTTCTGCAGGCCATGGTCTCCTTAAGCTTCTGAGAAATAGTATTAGGAACCACCCAGCAAGCCAGAAGTCTTTCCTTCTCTCTCCTGCCAGAATTCATTTCTTCTCTCCTTATTTTGGAGATAATTTCCTTAATCCCTCTCAAAAATTATATTTCATTTCCACTGTGCCATTTATGAGAACCTTGCATTGTAATAATCAGTGGCGTGTGATCCCATGTCCGCAGTTTGTTGGGAGATTAGTTTCCTTTTCCCTTTCTTTTTAAAGATATATTACTTTTAGGTTTGTTGCAAGGCACTTTATAGCTTTATAAAGCCCTTAAAATGTTTTTAAACACTACTCCAAGCTTACAGGGCTAGTTTTAGAATTGCAATTACAAGCTTCCTTATCCCCAAGCAAATTCCCACTGTGATGGTGTATGTAAACTGTTTTAGACATTTTAATGCTCCTAAGCAATAAATCTGAAAAAAGGGGAAAGCAAGCACCTCGGTTTGTATAAATGAAAAACATCGTGTCCTAATTTATGCGGCATATAAAACTCTGTGAAGTCGCTTTGTATCTTTTTGTGGAGAAGTTTATATATATATATATATTAATTGTTTCAAGCTGTTAATTTGTTTCCCCACTTGGATGTTGCTTTCTGGTTAACAGGGACTGTGCAGAAATTGTTGCTGGGAGGAGAGGATTATTGTTTATCATTTGCATAGTTCCAAGTTGGAAAGGAGGAGAATTTTGCTCAGTGTATGTTTCAGAGTGAACAGACCCCATCTGCAGTTCCCAGGCTTACATGCAGATTGGGACACGGTTACCCATCAGATTGCATCCGTCTCCAAATTTTGCAATGCAGACAGAAATGTGTGTTTTGTGGGAACATGAGTACAAAATGAATTTAAATGCAAATTTTTGTGCATTATTATTATTATTAAAATAAAAGCACAATAAACAGGCCAAAATGGAAGCAGCGAGGGGCGGGGGGGGGGCAAAGATCAAAATGTGGCCCTATTTTCATCTGAGGAATGTTGGAGGGTATGGCATCACTGCCTCCGACCATAGAGGCAGAACACGGCCATCACAGTTTGTAGGATCTCTCCGTGCTTCTGAGATTAAGGCCTCAGCTACACCATAGCTTTAAAGCAGTATTGTGCCATTTTGAACGATTATGGCTTCCCCCAAAGAATCCTGGGAAACTAGTTTTTTAAAAAGTTTTTAAAAATATTTCTTCATTATTACAATTTCCAACACCACATGCACATTG
The DNA here is from genome assembly GCF_964188305.1 of Podarcis bocagei. NCBI lineage: Eukaryota > Metazoa > Chordata > Lepidosauria > Squamata > Lacertidae > Podarcis > Podarcis bocagei. Next base: position 12,411,053 of record NC_138141.1, on the reverse strand, counting down.
AAATCAACAATTCCCTCATTCATTTCTTATTTTATAATAAAACGACTTCCCTTCTTTGCCTTCCCTGGTTCCTTTGATTTCCCCATCATTCCTGCATATTCTTATATATCCATATAAGTTCTCCTTTCCCTTTATTGTTCCTTTAGTTTATATTATACTGTTGAATTTACCTTAATCCTGCTAACGTTTTCACATTTTTACAATTATTTTCCAAATAGTCCACAAAGTTTTTCCATTCATCTTTTTATATTTGATCCTCTTGTTGTTTTTAAAAATATCTCATTATATATCATTTCCCATTACTCTTTAACTATTGTGCATGCTCACCACATATGGAAGAATGTTCCTTCTGCTTCTTCACATTTCCAAAATACATCAGATTCCAATTTGTACATCTTAGGGATATCTAGTTTGTTAAAGGTGCTGAAAGTTATTAGAAAGTCCCTAATCCCCTCACAAAGCTGCAATTCCCAGAGTGGCTTAACAAGAAATCCCTCTTCACAGGGAACTCCTTGACCTCCCCATCTATGCTTCTTATTTTTCCTATCCAGCCCTGCCTAGGTCCGTTGCTCATCCATTTCACAAGAACTGTAAGTCTCTTGGGTAAGGCTTCCATACGTTTGGATTTCCTCTGACATTACCAGGATTTCAAAGGCCGAATTGACATCTGGGGGAGGGAAAAGACAAGTCAATTGAAAAATTGTGGCTCAACAATTTTGGGGTCTCTTTTTTTCCAACCCTACTCTTGGGATCGTTTTCCATTCTGACTTGTGTTTGTCACACGCGGCGTTGTTTCTGTTCCACTGCAGTTCGTCTTCCGCCAGAAATGGCATTATCCATCTTGCTGTCTGCTGTGACAAAATGACGTAACTTATGCATTTTGTTATATGAATTACACTGTCACTGCATTATTTCACCCTAATTGTTTCAGTGGAAAGGAAGCACAATGCTAATGGGATGGGGTGGAGGAGATAATGGTTTGCCAACTTAATGCAACAATAATGGAAATACCGCTTGCATTTGCTAGATTGATTTCCTGTTACAGACATAGGATGAATGCATGTATGTTGGTCATTTCCACTTCTGTTTCTGCTTTTCTCAGAATTCGTCAACATCCCTACTTGAGACACAGCCCTGTCCCCTCCAGTTTTACTGTGCCATTCATCTAGATCAGGGAACAGTTTCTGACACAAGGGCCATATTTCCTTGTAAGCAACCTTCTGAGGGCCATGTGCCAATGGTAGCTGTGGCAAAAGTGGGTCCCACACCCCATTTTCCATCCAGGCAAACTAGAGGTATTATCACAGATCAAGGATCCATTCCAACCAGGTAAAAGCGTGATCACTGCAGATGGTGACAGCAGTCATGAAATTAAAAGATGCCTGCTTCTTGGGAGAAAAGCGATGACAAACCTAGACAGCATCTTAAAAAGCAGAGACATCACCTTGCTGACAAAGGTCTGTATAGTTAAAGCTATGGTTTTCCCAGTAGTGATGTATGGAAGTGAGAGCTGGACCATAAAGAAGGCTGATTGCCGAAGAATTGATGCTTTTGAATTATGGTGCTGGAGGAGACTCTTGAGAATCCCATGGACTGCAAGAAGATCAAACCTCTCCATTCTGAAGGAAATCAGCCCTGAGTGCTCACTGGAAGGACAGATTGTGAAGCTGAGGCTCCAATACTTTGGCTACCTCATGAGAAGAGAAGACTCCCTGGAAAAGACCGTGATGTTGGGAAAGATGGAGAGCACAAGGAGAAGGGGACGACAGAGGACGAGATGGTTGGACAGTGTTCTCGAAGCTACCAGCATGAGTTTGACCAAACTGCGGGAGGCAGTGGAAGACTGGAGTGCCTGGCGTGTTCTGGTCCATGGGGTCATGAAAAGTCGGACACGACTAAACAACTAAACAACAACAACAAAGGCATGAGAAGATTGTGTGTTGCACAAAGCCAGTGAGAGATGTGGCCTAGAGAGGGGTGTGGCCCTCAAGGGCCTGATAGAAGAGGCCTAGAGAGCCATATTTGGCCCTTGGCCCTCATGTTCCCTACCACTGGCATATTACATTTAAAAAGTGGGTTGTATTTCATTAGCAACCCTCCATTTATTCTTCTGCAGAGAACGAAAAAGCAGGGATGGGGAGGGGAACCTGATGGTACAACATATTAACAACTTCCATTTCACCGTCTTCTCCCCCCCCCCCCCCATTTGTTTTGTTACATCTTTTTGCCAGTGTGATTTCATTTGTGCAGAAAAGTGCCCCGGAAAGGTCTTTTAATGCATTTGTGGAGAAATTGGTTTCCTTATATCTTAGTGACAGATCCAGCATCTCTAACTGCGGCAATTAATTTAGCAGCATAAAAAATTAAGTGGCGTGTTTTGTCAGCTGAGCAGTTTCCCCCGTTCGTGAGCTTCGTTCGTGGGCTGGTCTTGAAAGGCATTTTGTTTGCTGGGGCATTTAGAAACGTTTTTAAAAATAGCATTTCAAATGCACTTTTGAAATGTGTTTGTGAGGCGAAAAGGGTACTTCTGGCAAATGTTTAGTGCAAAGTGAATGCAAAAGCTATTTGGAGCTAAGCGAAGGGGCGATAAATCCAAGCCGCTTGACAAGGGGGAGAGCAAGACTTAATAAAACTGTATTGTTGGGTTATTTTTCCATGTAAGAATCTGAGCTGTCGTTTAATGATGGGATGGGTAAGAGAATCGGGAACGGAAGAAAAACTGATGGGAGTAAATCTTAATTTAATTAACCTGACGTGTTTATTTTACTCTAGGAATCGCTCTGTGCTTCACTGTCTCCGGGTAACAAACGTGATTGGCATTTATTACATCTTTTTGCTCCTTAAGAGACACTCGGCTATCTTTTTGTGTTGCATGTGTACAATTTAGTTGCGTCTTTCAGATGACAGATTGTGGAACAGGTAGGAGCCTTTGGAAGAATGCTGGCTGCTGACATCTTTAATTGTACAAGCAACCTAACAGCAACGTGGGAATTAGCCTCATACAGAGGCAGACCACTGGTCAGTCTAGCTCAGTTCTGCCTGTGACACGGACTGAACCTCAGACCATTCAGATGCAAAACACGCGTTCCGACTTTCCGCCTGCATAAAGCATTCTGGAAGTCCTGGGACCACTTCCTCTCCTTTTAGGAAGTCAAAAAGAGAATTTTCAACACTGCCTGCTCTATATTTATGGGACCCTCCCTCTGTGGTGAATGCTGGGATGAAACAACTCACCATTTTTAGTTCTTTTATTCCAAGCTAATTCTTGCAGGCGAAAATTAAATAAAACTTTCTTCCCAAGTTTGGCTTGTGCTTGGCCTGCCTTCCAGGCAGAGAAGATTCCCGGTGTTGTTGTTTGTCTGCTTTCTGAATGATGTTTTGAGAACTGCTCGTTGCCCTTTTTCAAGAGAGGCTGGATGGAGAGGCCTGAGGGAGCGATCTGCCGGCTGGCGCCAAAAGCTTATTCTGCTTGACTGTGTCAAGTAATAGCGTCAAGCGGGATTTGAACTCGGCATGTCTTCCGTATCCCACACCCATTTCTGCCCACAAGGCCATTTATTGTATGAAAGTGTGGGTAACCTTTTGTTGGGAGAGGGCCTTCTCGGTAGTGGCACCCGCCCTGTGGAATGCCCTTCCACCAGATATCAAAGAGAACAACAACTACCAGACTTTTAGAAGACATCTGAAGGCAGCCCTGTTTAGGGAAGCTTTTAGTGTTTGATGTATTATAGTATTTTAATGTTTTTTTGGAAGCCACCCAGAGTGGCTGGGGAAGCCCAGCCAGATGGGCGGGGTATAAATAATAAATTATTATTATTATTATTATTGGTCATGGCTGCTTGAAGAGGCGGAAGCATGAAGAGTGCTATAGAATTGGGGGACCCAAAGTTGTGCCTTCCAGATGTGGCTGGACTACCGATCCCATCCTTCTTGACCACTGGCTGGGGGCGGGGCTGATGGAAATTGTAGTCAAATGACACCTGAAGGGCACCACCCCTGGCTACAGGACCTGCCTTTTACAGTGTTGAATGGACTCCTGTGCCTGTGGCTGTCGTCCCTTGCTAAGAACTGTTCTTTGGAATCCAGTCCATTGCAGTAATAGTACTTTGCCCCACTCTTTTGTTTTTGTTTTTTAAATAGTTTTTATTAAGAATTTCCACATCACAAATTATCAAAAACATATCATCTTCATTCCGCCCCATTTCCCCCCCTCCCCTAAACCCTCCCTCCCGCAGTCCCCGTCCCCCAGACTTCCCTCAGCTCCTCTCTCTGGTTTTTCAACACATATTATTCTCTGCATATTATAAAATTGTAAAAATCCTTAAATTATCTATCTATTATGTTAAGAATAATAAATTTGTGTATGTTTATTCAAAATCTGCAAAGGAGTCCAATTCATTTTGTGGGTTTTTTAAAGTAATTTGTAAAAAGTTCCCATTCTTTAAAGCCACAGTTGTCCTTGTCTCGCAGTTTGTTTGTCAGTTCCGCCAGTTCCGCATAGTCCATCAATTTCCCTTGCCACTGTTCTTGTGTTGGGATTTCCTCACTCTTCCATCCTTGTGCTATCAAGACTCTTGCCACCGTTGTTGCATACATAAATAAGTTCTTTAATTTCCTTGGCATGTCTTTTCCTACAATCCTGCCCACTGTCTTTTGAATACCATAGATGGGGTTCTTGCAGTTTCCTAGGTCTCTCTAGCTCTCTCTGTGAATTAAGGCTGCTACCCTAAATACACTTTCTAGTAAGGGCAAAAAAGGTAAAGGACTCCTGGACGGTTTAGTCCAGTCAAAGACAACGATGGGGTTGTGGCGCTCATCTCACTTTCAGGCCGAGGGAGCCAGTGTTTGTGCACAGACAGCTTTCCGGGTCCTGTGGCCAGCATGACTAAACCACTTCTGGTGCAACGGAACACCGTAACAGAAACCAGAGTGCACAGAAATGCCATTTACCTTCTCACCACAGTCGTACCTATTTAACCCTGGCATGCTTTTGAACTGCTTGGTTGGCAGGAGCTGGGACAGAGCAACGGGAGCTCACTCCATAGCTGGGATTCGAACCGCCGACCTTCCCCGTTGAACACAGTCAGCCATTATTATGAGTGGGAATGAACAGAACTGACAATTTCACTTCTCTCTGTTCCTCATTTCCGCAATCATAAATCCAGTTCTCCACATTTCTGCAGCAATTTACAATTTTTAATAAAAACAAATCCTCATTAAAATTTGTCAGCTTTTTAGTGTCATAAACACTACATTGTATGCAATTTGCCTAATGCCTACATTTTTTTTTTTGCAAAGCAATTTCCCCTAATATAATGCATTTTTGTATGTTATGGTTCACCAACATGCACACTTTTAGGTAGAGCTTACCCTAGTATATGCATTTTTGTGCACATTACTTAGCTGGAGATGTGGAAAATTTGAAGGATGGCTAGCTTTTGGATCGCATAGTGTTTCAGAAAGTGCAAATTTGTAGGTGCAAACTGAACTGAATCCCCCCATCCCTATTTACACATGAATGTACATAGGATAGCAATGCCTTTCCGTGACCCTTTTTAGCCAGTTCTTAAGCAAACTTGGGGTGTGGGGGGGGAACCCATCTAAAACATGCTGTTCAAAAATGAATTTGAATTCACATTCTTCCCTTTTAAAATGTGAATATTTTTACAGCATTCCCAGGATGAATGTTGTTGGATCTATAACTGGTAAAAATAAAGAAGCACAAACACTTGCTTCCAATAAGTTAATACTTATTGTGATTGCATGAACTTGGTAAACAAGGCCTTTTCTTATTTCTTAAAAAAAGTCTCTTAAAATTTCACTTTAATGTAGAAATCTAAAATATTTGAAAAGCAGTGTTTCAGATTTCAATTTAAAATACACACTCAACTTTTTTTAAAAAAAACCCAAACAAACCAGCTTTTGATTTGACTTTATGAAATCACTCATCCTCTTTTGTAACCCATTTTTCCTTTGTAGAATTTAGAATAGCTTTTATTATTCCACCTTGTAGCAACCTTGTGAGATAGGTTAGGCTGGTAAATCACAATTTGCCTAAGGCTCCCTGGTTATCTTCACAGAGAAGCCTATTTTTGACCCCAGATCCAAGTCCACTACTGTGGTATTTTTATCACACTGCCTTTCCTTGTCCTCCAGGTTGTAGGTTTGGGTATAATTGCTAAATAAAAAGGGGGTTGTTGCTGCTGGTTGCATCCATCTGTTTCGAGAGACAATGGAGTGTGCCTCTGGGGGTGAAGTCAAACCACTGGCTTAGCAGCACGTGAAGTGACCTCCCTGAGGCACAAATCTGGGCAGTGTGTGTGGAGGTCCTGGGCTGTCCAGATGACAAGACCACTGTTCTGGTCCAAAGAATTATACAAGGCTTTAAAAAGCTTGATCTCCACCGGGTAAAGTCTGGCATCATAACTTCTTCAAGGACTTTCAGAGACTTCAGTTTGATAATTCTGATGTTTTGCTTTATTCCACCAAGTTTTCTATACTGTAATTGTTTCTGGCCATTGTGTTGCTTTTGATATTGCTGAGTCACATTTTGCAACACAGGGGTTTGTTTGTTTACCCTACTAGTCCAAAGATGCAAGATGGTGCAAGACAACATCCTACTGTTTTAGGAACCCCTCTCTGGATTTGTGTAGGATTTACTCCTTAGCCCTTTCTTCTTCTGAAGATATTCCTCAAGGCAGAAGAGGTTTAAGACATGGGTAGGCAAACTAAGGCCCGGGGGCCGGATCTGGCTCAATCGCCTTGTAAATCCAGCCCACAGACGGTCTGGGAATCAGCATGTCTTTACGTGAGTAGAATGTGTCCTTTTATTTAAAATGCATCTTTGGGTTATTTGTGGGGCATAGGAATTTGTTCATCCCCCCCCATATAGTCTGCCCCCCCACAAGATCTGACCAATAGTGGACCGGCCCCCTGCTGAAAAAGTTTGCTGACCCCTGGTTTAATAGCAGAGTTTTCCTTCTCCTAGATGGGCCACCTTCCCAAGTTGACAAGCCCCATCGGCCCCCACTTCCCTCTACAGCACATGCAGAAACCACGTTCTTGACCATTGGACACACTATTGGTCTTGTCCACTCATTCTGCCAGAGCTTGTCTTTGCATGCAGGGGAAGTTCCAAACTCACTGAGAGTTTCAGACCCATCAGCTACCCTCACCTGGTTTAGCCGGCCAGTCACAGCTGTTTCCCAGGGTGTGGAGGCTCTCGTGTGCTGACAGCATTAAGGAGCCCAAGGTCAGAGCTGAGTGCAGAGTGGGGACCAAAGGTGGAAAACTACCCCAGAAGGAGCACAACATTCCCTCATCAGTTGCACTACCTCTCCCCTAACTACCCCCACACCCCATATAAATGTAGACATGTGATTACGTAATGTCTGAGTGTTTCACTATACAGCCTTTTAAAGATACTTTATTGTTTATTGTCGTTGGAATATTTGTCCGTTCATTGAGCATCTTGTACTAGAAAGGCCTTTGATAAATGTATGAGCAGAGCAAATAGATGTAACCCAACCCTGTGTGTTGATTCTGTGTTAAAATCAACAATGGAACAATCGATTCACGGGATTGTTTTTGAGGAAAGTCCATGGATGACCATTCCAAAGACAATAACATCCTGGCGTATATTCTAGGAGTCCCGGGTATGATCCCCTGTATGTGAAATCTTATGCCAGAACCAGCCATTTCTGTGCGGCTAACGAGATCAGGAATCAGCTATGCAAATTGAGTATAGCAATAATTGGAATCAGTGGAATTGTGATGCTAGAATACTTGCATGGGTCCCCTCCCTCACTTGGGTCCAAGGAAAAGATGGGACTGCAAGACCTTAGAAGCTCACATGGCCCATTTTGTGGAAGGCATTGGAGCTGGCACCCAAATGGACCGGAAAACAATGGATATCATCTATTGAAGCTTTTTATTATTGTGAAGTAACTCAGTAAGCGGACCTTGGCTTTCTATTTCTTTAGCAATAGGGTTCCCCCCATTTCCCTTGGGTGGAAATCCCACTATTTAATAATAGACCATTCAGAAAAGCTCCTTGCTACCAAATACTGCATTTTGTGATGCGAACTCCATCCTCTTCTTTTCTGCCTCCCATATGGTGCACACAGCTTTGTATCATGCTGAATAATTCCTCTCCATCCTCCAGTGTTGATAGCTTCAAATATCTCTTTCTAGACAGGAAAGCAGTCAAAGCACCGATTTACCTTTTCTCTCTTCACCCCTCCTCACATCCACCCCCCGCCCCGAAGCCAAACATCTCAAAACTGCTGGGATGGAGACTCCTATGGGAATATGTATGCTAAAAGCACCAAATAAACCTATTTCACTAGGGGGTAGTTAAGTGAACAATCTGGCTTAGTAGCATTGCTGGTAGAACACCTGGAAGGGAGCCAAGGTGATCTCAAGGTAGGTCATCTTATTGTTTTCCTGCAACAATTTATGTTTGGATTTTGTTATACAGAGACCGAATTTTCCAGGCTGATATTACTGGGGAAATCTGCTGTTATCTCTGTGTGAATTACAGAAGCCTTTTCACTCAGAATTAATTGTACCCTTAGAGGGGCTTAGTGCATAATCTCTGGTCTATGATCTTCACTTGTCAAGTTGAGGTCCCTGCGTGCCGCGAGTTTGGAAGGCTCAGCTCAAGTGGGAGTTCCCCATTCGCAGAGCCGGTCGTATTGTTGCAAAATTTGGCACGAGGCAGCCTCCGACTCTCTCTCTCTCTCTCTCTCTCTCTCTCTCTCTCTCTCTCTCTCTCTCCCCCCCCCCCCTTCTCTCTTTGGAGGGCAGGCCTATTACCGCAAATAGAACAGAGATGAATACTGTACACATGCTGCCTCTTGCAGTTGGGGGGCCTTTTCATTTTAGGCTTAAGTCAATTGCTGAGATTCTGTTGGGAAGCTGTCTCGGTAGGGGAGGGGAGCTGTTCGGCACTTCGAGTTAGCGAGAAGAAAGACTGTCCCAGTTTGATCTTCTTGTGAGTTGCCAACCTCTTTATTTTTAGAAGTGAAAACAAAGTCAGCTCCTTATGTGAGTTGCTGAGACATTGCGCCTGTAATGCAGGAGGCTATCTGCTCTTGTCTTTTGCTTAGCGATTTTATGTGGGATTTCCATCCCCCCTTACATTTTTTCTTCTTCATTGTTCTTGCATGCTTGAATCCAGCTACACCAGCAATCTCTCAGCGTGGTCACATTTTAAGTGTGGCAGAGGTGTTCCAAAAGCCCTAAAAAATCCCAGACACAATTCAAAAGGCTGGTTTTGACCTGTAACACCTTGCACGGCTCAGGACCTCGACACCGTTCCCTATATAAGCACTGGGACCAATATCTGAGGCCCTATACAGTGGTACCTGGGGTTACATATGCTTCAGGTTACAGACTCTGCTAACCCAGAAATAGTACCTTGGGTTAAGAACTTTGCTTCAGGATGAGAACAGAAATCGTGCAGTGGTGGTGGGAGGCCCCATTAGCTAAAGTGGTACTTCAGGTTAAGAAAGGACCTCCAGAACAAATTAAGTTCTTAACCCGAGGTACCACTGTAGTGTGTTTTCCAATTCAATAGATGTTTGGAGGGTAGAAAGAAGAGAATGGGTCTTTTCTGAGTTAAAGGTAAAGGTACCCCTGACCGTTAGGTCCAGTCGTGGACGGCTCTGGGGTTGTGTGCTCATCTTGCTCTGTAGGCTGAGGGAGCCAGCGTTTGTCAGCAGACAGCTTCCGGGTCATGTGGCCAGCATGACTAAGCAGCTTCTGGCGAACTAGAGCAGCGCACAGAAACGCCATTTACCTTCCCACCGGAGCGGTACCTATTTATCTACTTGCACTTGATGTGCTTTTGAACTGCTAAGTGGGCAGGAGCAGGGACCGAACAACGGGAGCTCACCCCATCAAGGGGATTCAAACCACCGACCTTCTGATTGGCAAGTCCTAGGCTTAGTGGTTTAGACCACAGCGCCACCCACCTCCCATTTTTTTTCTGAGTTAGCCCCTATTAAAAAATCATCTCCAAGGAGAGGCTCGCCTAGCCCTAATTTTGTCATCCTGGCCCCACACACTCACTTGGGCATTAGGGCAGCTTTATAATGGCCTGGCTTTTGGTTGATATTATTTCATGTGGGTGGGATGGTTATTTGGTGTTGGGTGAATATTTGTTGCTACCATAGGAGCCAACTCCTAGGGGCTGCGGGGGCTTCAGCACCCACAATAAAAGATTGGAGGTGGCTGGGTCTCCACAAAGTTGATGGGCATTCCCATTCAAATTGTGTGTGTGGGCTACATCATGTGATTGATTATGCGACGCAGGGCTTACCTGCCCCCCCCCCAATATTTTATTCAAGTTGGCACCCCTGGTTGCCACAGCATTTCCGTATATTTGTTTGGTTTTAAGGGATATTTATTGTGTGTGTATGTTGCTGTTGCTGTAAATCACTTTGTGGAGTCCTTCTGGCTGTATGAAGCAATGTACAGTATAAACTGAACAGAGTTGAACTGAATACATGGCAGGTGGTTTGGATAATCTTGGCCCTAACTTCTGTCCTTTAATTTCAGTGGTCTACTTTGAGTAGAAGCTAGGTGGATATGATCCAATTGATTATATGCAACCAAATTCTACTCAGAGGAGACCTGTTGAAAAATAAAACATCTAAGTTATGTCCACCGATTTCAGTGGGTCTACTCTGAGCTGGACCAACATTGGGTGCAACTTTGTGTGTTTAGCATCCCATCTAGTTTGGCCCTTTCATAAGCAACCTTGTGAAAGGAAAAGGTTTGCACTTCACAAGTGTCAATGGCTGTGCCCCACCGCCATCAGAAGATACAGCTTTCGAAATCCTTTAGTGGGACTAGCTCACTCTGTGCTTACCACATGATGGGAAGCCGTTCTCTCCTGATATAAATGTACCCTTCCCTCGCTTTCCTTCTTCATACTGACAAACATACAAGGATATGCCTGCTGCTATCTGCAGGTACCTGCCACTTTGTCCATTTGTATCAAATCACAGCCTAAATTTGTGCTTTCTGACTTCTGCCTGGAGAACTGTGTGGCAGTAAGAGTCGGTTGCTGACACGCGCCGGGCTTGACAATGCAGTCATTGATTGTGTTTATGTCCTTGGGTGGGTCTAGGACGTTCCCCCTCCCTCGAACACTTTTTCTTAAGGTCTGCATGCCGTCTGTTTCCCACCTGTAGTGGTGACAAGAGCAGAGGAGACCTTTTAGGTCATGAAAATATATAACTTATAAGGACTTCATTGTCTTCTGTGTGTATGTACCTAGACAAGGGATGGGCCAGTCTTTCAGTTTTGGTTTCCCTCAGCACCTTGTTTTTTCCAGTCCTGTGTTCAGTTCTCCACACTTCCACATTGCTTTGTGATTCATTTATTGATTGATTTATAAACTCCCCATGAGCATTCATTAGCATTTTTAGCGAGCATTTCTCCTCCTGTACACATTATTGTGATTATTAATTACATGCCCTTCACCCGAAGATCCCAGGGCAGGTTGCAACAGTGAAAGACCATATTAAAAACAATTTAAAACGTCTTTCAAATTGTGTCCTCCCTAAAAGACACAGTGTTGTGGTGAGATCTGGAGACTGACCTCTTGGTTGTGGGTGGGTGCATTGGGTAGCCACAACATCCGATTGGTAGGTCCCTCAATGCTGGGTTTCAATCTGGCCAATGGGGTTGCAGTCTAAACGGATTGAGGGGCCTATATAAACCCATGCACGTGACCCAGAGCTTCCTCTTTTGGCTTGGGCATCAGAACACGCACCCACCTCTCCCTAATTTTAGGGCCTTTTGCGCTTGACCTGGCTATGCCGTCATGTGTTGTCTGTCATTGGGACAGGGGCATGGCAGGAATTTTCCCACTTGGCTGATTGGCTGTTGCCGTTTGGGTTTCGTCTGCCCAGTAGCAATTAATCACAGCTTGTAAGGTTGCAGATAGGCTCTGGTTCATGTGATAGGGATGGGAGAACGGTCTCGCCATCCCTGTGTGAAGGGTATTCCGTTAAAGGAATCCAGGGACTCAACTTGGTTTGGCCAACCCCTGAAAAGGGGTTGTGCCCATGCCTGAGTCCAGGGGAGCATCTGGGGAGTGAATAGAGTCTGCTCCCAGGCTTTTCACCTGCCTCAGGTGTTCACCCTGGCTGACCTATGATAGAGCTCTGGGTCAGCGATACCTGCAAGGGTGCAGGGAGCCAGTCGAACCAGAGCCTATGCAACCACTCATCTTTCTGCAATCAATAAAGTTGTGGCCTAAATTCTGCCAAAAACCAAAACTAAAATTTGAGTCAAATGTATCTTTATTTAGGAGGGAGGTCTTTGGGTCTGAACACGCAACTGTGAAAATAGGGTGGGTCCCACAAATAAGCCCTTCAAGTGTCAGAAGCCAGGGTAAAGAGGTACGTCTTCAGCAGTATAATAAAGGTGACAACTCAGGATGTGCCACCGAGAAGGCCCTCTTCTGCCCCCGTCAAACCTCTGAGTGCAGAAGAACTACCAAGAGGGCCCCTTCTGTTGATCTTAGCACCTGGCAGAGTCTGTAGGGAAGGAGACAGCCTTTCAGGTATTGGGGCCAGAGTCATTTAGGGCTTTGAAGACTAACACGAGCACCTTGAATTGGGCCTGGAAATCCACTGAGAACCAGTGCAGCTGCCCTAACACAAGGGTTGTAAGAGCTAAACAGAACTCCAGCCAGTAATCTGAACGCTTCATTTTCTGTCAAATGCAGTTTCGGAGTCATCGTCAAGGGCAGCCTCATGTTAGGTACCTTTGTCTAATATAAAACTGATTTAGGCGCAACTAATATGTGCACGACCGCGCATGCGCACATGGCGCCAAACTCAGCAGTAACCCAGAAACATCACAAAAGGGGTGGACTGGGGCGGGAGGGGGAAACGGGGTGCTTGAAGGCTTTTTCAATGGGTGTTGCGATTATACACGATTTTACATCTGCATGCAGTGCCTTGGAACGTAACTCCTGTGTACATGGGGAGTTTCCTGTACACTTTTTTTGCAAACCAGTGAACCCTAAGGCAATGCATTTGTGTATCCTATTTTCACTGATAGATTCCTCTGTATCTACACTTTAGTGTTCAGTCTGCTGTCCAGATACTTGCTGCTGGTGCCTCTCTTCCTCTTCCTCAAGGCTCTTTATATTTAAGAAGGAGAGGCCCTCAAACAGAGGTCTGCGAAGTAGGACCCACAGATACTCCCTTTCTGACTTGCCTAGGTCAGTGAGTGTTTCCCAACCTGCAGGTTGCAACCCGCAAGTGGATCACAAAACCTGTGCATGTGGATCATGGGCTTTTATAAGTAAAACCAAAAGAATCCTGGTACGATGGATGCCACTAACAACTTTTTGTTTTGTTGGCATATTATAAGGCTGCACTGACACTTGTGGCAATAATGCAATTTGACACCATGACAAATGAATGTGGACTTGTGTGTTGCCATGCCAAAAAGTTTATGAATTAGCAGCAGCAACAACAGCAACAACATTTTGATTATTTATATCCTGCCCATCTTGCTGGGTTGCTGCAGCCACTCTGGGAAGCTTCCAACACTAATAATAATAATAATAATAATAATAATAATAATAATAATAATAATAATTTATTTGTATCCCACCCTCCCCAGCAGAGCAGCTAACATCATAAAAAACATATAAAAACATAATACAACATCAAACATTTTTTAAAAAACTACTGTTTGAGATTATAGTTGTACCTTGGATCCCAAACGCCTTGGTACTTAGGCATTTTGGCTCCCGAATGCCGCAAACCTGGAAGTGAGTGTTCTGGTTTGCGAACGTTCTTTGGAACCCGAATGTCCGACGCAACTTCTGCGGCTTCCTGCAGCCAATCAGAAGCCGCGCCTTGGTTTCCGAACGTTTTGGAAGTCAAACGGACTTCCGGAACGAATTCCGTTTGACTTCCGAGGTACCACTGTATTTCAAAGAACCTTCTTAAGTTTTTATCAATTCTAAGAAAGCCTCCCCACCCTGCTTTACATCTCGCCTTTTTACAAATTACCATAGATGATGCAGAGATGTGCTGGTCCTAAATAAAATGGGACACTTGTCTCGATTTTTAACTCTCCATTTGGAGGGCCAGGGTGATCAGTTGTGAATGCGAGTTATTTCAGTGTCGTCAAATTGGCTTTCAGGTTAGGCCCTCCTGGAGGCAAATTTGAGCCAATAGCCTGACTGTTTAATAAAGTGAGGTGCCGTTTTCAATGTGCTTAGCAGATGTGATGTGTCACTGAATGGATGGCAGATACCATTCTGATCCTGGATTAGCGCAGGGCACAGACTCCACATTCTTCCCTTTCGAGTTATTTTGCTTTTTGCCATTTGCTTGTTTGCCTTCAAATGCTCTCTTAATATTTCTCTGCGCCTGCTCTGCCAGTTCCCTACTGTGCTGGTATTTGGAGCTGGTTCTCAGGCTGCCTTCTCTTGCTGATTGCGTGTGTGCGCCTGGTTGGATATATTTATTTTTTAATTTGGGAGTGGAGCTGAGGGGGTCTGTCTAACAGCCTTGTTGCTCCTGGTCCAAGAAGCTGGCTGGGTTCCAGCACCTGGCCATGACATACAGCACCCTTCATGAAACCAGACAGAATTAAACCCTTTGTTTCCTGTTTGCCTGGCTGGCTTAAAAAAAAAAAAAAAGGAGCAGAAAAGCAGAGAGACGAGAGTGCCCAACAAGACAGTCTTTGTATTAATTTAATTAATCAGTTTAGTGGAGGGGGGGGGGAAGGAGGATGGGCGCTCATGTAATAAATGCATGTTTTTCTTAGGGGTTTGAGATAGTTGTGTTACAAATGTGGGACCTGCAGGACTCATTAGATACTTGATGTCCTCTTGTGATCTGGCGTTAGGGGGATTGTCCTTTAATTAATATTTATTTTACTAAATTTAGACACTGTTTGGTTGTAACAACAAAGCAAAACAGCTCAAAACAGTTTACAGTGGTATAAAATGAAACATTAGAAAGTATAGATTGAAAAAAGGTATTAAGACATTTAAAAGATGAAAAGACACGTAACACGGGTGGCGCTGTGATCTAAAACACTGAGCCTAGGACTTGCCGATCAGAAGGTTAGCGGTTCGAATCCCCACAATGGGGTGAGCTCCCGTTGCTCGGTCCCTGCTCCTGCCAACCTAGCAGTTCGAAGCACGTCAAAGTGCAGGTAGATAAATAGGTACCTCTCTGGCAGGAAGGTAAACGGCGTTTCCGTGCGCTGCTCTGGTTCGCCAGAAGCGGCTTATACATGCTGGCCACATGACCCGGAAGCTGTATGCCGGCTCCCTCGGCCAATAAAGCGAGATGAGCACCGCAACCCCAGAGTCGGTCACAACTGGACCTAATGGTCAGGGGTCCCTTTACCTTTAACATCTGCATGTCTGAATGGACTTGCCCGAACAAAACAAAGTTTTAAGCAAGCACCGAAAATAGTAGAAGGAAGGCACTTGCCTGATGTCAATAGGCCGGGAGTTCCAATGTTTCAGTGCTGTCACACAGAAAGATCGGTTTCTTCAAATGCAGAACAGATATTATATGGCACCTGCAGAACAGTAGCAGTTCTGCAGATCACAGTGGTTGGTTGAGTGGGCATATATGGGGAAAGGTGATCTTGCAGGTAAACTGATCCCAAGTTGTTAAGAGTTTTATAGACTAAATAGTAACACCTTGAACTTGACTAGGTTGCAAATCAGCAACCAATGCAGATTTCAGAACGCAGGTGTTACATGACATGACAAGGTCTCTCTCCTGTCAACAACCACAACCACTCTACATCATTGTGCAGCCTCTGGATCAAATGCAATGGAAGCCCCACATGGAGAGCATTGCAGTAATCCAGCCTTGAAGTCGCCAGTGCTGGAACTAGTCTGGCGAACCCATATCTCCTTGTGCTTCTTCCCCTTTTCTCCTTAGCTTATAGGGCATCTGTTTGCAGTGCTATGAGACCTCTGTCACTCAGCATCTTAATTTCCTGGAAGAAATTATAAATTAGCATATGCGAAATTGTGTGGTGGACCTGTTGCCCCCAAGTGTTTTGAAGTACCCACCAAAGACCCTGATCTATCCCCAAGTGTACAGTGGTACCTCTGGTTACGAATTTAATTCTTTCCGGAGGTCCATTTTTAACCTGAAACTGTTCTTAACCTGAGGTACCACTTTAGCTAATGGGGCCTCCCACTGCTGCCCCAGCACCGGCACATGATTTATTTTCTCATCCTGAGGTAAAGTTCTTAACCCGAGGTACTACTTCTGGGTTAGCGGAGTCTGTAACCCAAAGTGTTTGTAACCCGAGGTGTTTGTAACCCGAGGTACCACTGTATTCCATAATCAACCATCTAATATTTGCCCCCTCCTCTCAGCTCTTCCAGCCTGAGCTTGCTGGAGTCCCCAGTCATGGTAGTGTTGTGTTTGTGCGTCTGTTTCACGACGCAATGACTCACACTTAAATCAAGGCATAGGTATGTGCTAAAAGTCTTGGTTCAAGTCGGTAATGACATTTAAGGCCCATGGGATAAAAACAAACAAACTGGTATTTTTTAACTTTCTGAAACCAATCCCTTCTCTTACTTAACTTCTTAAATTTTAGGTATAAATTGCCTAAAATGTTCCAGCTTCTAAACAGCTGCTATGTATCTGAAGAAGGCAGGTGAGCAGCTGATGTGGGCCGACTCTAGAGGTTGCCTGCTGGGGTGTAAGCTTTGGCCCATGCCCAATAATGCGGACTCCTGACGCTAAACTTTCATGAGCCTACACTGATGTTGCCATGCTTCTCAGTCAATGGGTGAAATAGACCAGGGCTACTGAAAAGTTGTTGGTTGGTTGTGGGTTTTGTGGGAATGTTCAGGGATGCAGGAGACGATATATTGTCTGATTATATCCTTATCCAACTTGTGTTAACAAGTTCCCCAATTTCAGCAGAGTAACACATTCCCCTTTATTTTAAGTTTGCAATGGCACCGTGAGCTCAGGCTCACTAAAGCCTCTATAATAACTGTTCTGGTATTTTCCCCTTATTCCCTCATAAAATAGAAGAGACGACACAATCCTTTACAAAAGTATAAAAAGAGTTTACTCACATTCTGTTCACAATCAGATCCCAGAAGGCAGACTTAGCTTAATGAAGTAACATACACTTGGAATCTATCTCTTAAGAAGACAGTCCCTTTGTTCTCTCTTGGCTGGGAGCCAAGAGGGCATCTTTCACTCAGTAGATGTTGTTTCTTCGATGCATGTGGTGAAAGAGAGAGAGATGGCTGCCCTGCCCTGTGCTTTTGTCATTACCTGCACAGGTGAGGCCACACCCACCTCTAGTCACATGCAGAGGAAGTCTGTCTCAGCCCAGAAGGAAACAGGAAGTTTACCTGCTGGCTGGACAAACATCCCTCCCCATGTGTAAACATGTTCACTCTAGGAATGTTGTACTTGACTGCTCTTGTGTTTCACATCCCACAGGTTTCACAGATTTGGAAGGGAGGTGATTGCAATGAGCTGCTTGGCTCCATCACCGGTGATGACAGCTGATGGGTGGGTGGGGAAAATGGCCTGGTGGGCTAAGATTGGCCCATGGGCTAATTCCCCACCCCTGCTTTAGGACAACTATTCCTTAAACGTGCAGGGCATTAGCACGTTTACACCAACAGAGGGCATGGACCTCAGTAGAGGATTGTCTTTTTTTTTTTTTTTTTGGTGGTTAACTTTGATTCTCTCTTTTTTTTTATAAATTTTTTATTGGTTTTACAGAATTTTTTAAAAAAACAAACAAACACTTAAAAAGACATACAAACACGTATAATTTCATAACATTTTTTCATAGACCTCTTTTCTGAGACTCCCCCATACCCCCCCTTTCTGCATCCCAATGTCCACAATTTTATAGCAACTCCCAATTGTTCCTTTCCAACCTCTGTCGTCTTAGTCATCTCTGTATTCTGACCTTATATCACTGTATCCCTTTATTCCTAAAAACCACAACACTCTAACATTCATCAAGTTTATAATAGTCCTTAAGATAACTTTTGAATTTTCTCCATTCTTCTTCCGCCGTCTCTTTTCCTTGGTCACGGATTCTGCCTGTCATCTCGGCCAGTGGAGGATTGTCTATTCTTGGCTCTGTTTGGGGCCTCTACTGAAGACCTTCAGTTTTTCCCAACAAGGTTTTTAAGTGGAGATATTTATCCCAGTCTATGTCTATCTTGGATATGAAATTTGTCAGTCGCTTTTTCTTGACCAGGACAACCAAAAGTACCTTACCACCAAACAGAGGGAAGTTGTGTCTGGGAGGAGAGGAGCTGGAGAAAGCAAGCCCCCCCCCATTGTAATGGTTCTGGGTGGGAAGTGGGGCAGGCTGGGTAAGGGGCACACGGCACAGGCAAATATATGACATTGCTTTTTATTGTTGAATTTATTCTGAAATTGCTTTGAGGTGTACAAAATGTGGCTTTGAGACGTTGGAACTCCTTCCCTATTGATATCAGGGACGTGTTTTCACTCTACTCTTTTGGTCACTTGCTAAAAACTGTTTTTGGTTAGGGAAGCCTATCCAGACGCAAAGAAGCTGTCATGTGTTTTGATCTGGTTTTAGCTTATTGCCGATTTAAATAATTCATTGAATGTTTTAAATACTCGTTTTTAATCCTTTTTATCGATAAATTGATTGCTTTGTTCTCTCTTGTAAACCGCTTTGAGGTTTGCTTACAATCAAGCAGCATATACAAGTTGTTCAGGTTTTTTTTTTAAAAAAAAACCAAATAGATGGGATGAAATAAAAGAAATTTGAACACAGATTCAGAGAATCAGAAGCCAAATTCTACTTGAGTTATGAAGCTTTCCTATCATGCATGCCTCTAGAACAGCTGTTTCTGAGGGGTGGGAAGACTTCAGAAAAAATGGTGGAACTCCTTCGTGTGCTTCCCGACACAAGTGGATGTACCTTCTGCACGTTCATGGGGCTCCCTGGATCCTGCCTGTAGAACCTGGATCACACAATGGCCATAAAATTCTGTTGAAAGATGTCCATTGTACCTATGAGCTCCTTGTTGCTGTAGAGTGATAGGGAAGGGTTGAGCATGTGGATTGTATTCAGAAGTTCCCAGGTTCGTAAAATAAAAATAAAAATTATGATTTTCAATTTTATACATTTCAGTAATTTTACAATCATTTTAACATTTCGAAACTCAACTTCCCTCCCCCTCTTTCTGCAGTACCTTAATTTTATTTTTTATATTTTCCGCATATTCCAAATTAACTTAATCATTTATTTGTTGGCTTTCGATGTATACTCTTATAAAACTGCAGCTTATTACAATAATCTTGCTAATGTTCTTATCTGTTTACAGTTTGTAAATATTCAACAAACCATTTCCATTCTTTTATAAAAGGTTTATCTTGATTTCTCAATTTTCCTGTAAGTTTTGCCATTTCTGCATATTCCATAAGTTTTTGTATCCATTCTTCTTTTGTCAGGACGACTTCTTCTTTCCAGTTTTGGGCAAATTCTTGCTGCTGTAGCCACATATATGAATAAATTCCTTTACAGTTTGGGTAGTTCTGTCCCTATAATTCCACAAAAGGTCCCAGGTTCAGTCCTCACCATCTCCAGTTAGAAATGTTCAGGGAGCAAGACTGTAGAGAGTCAGCACTACTTAGAGTCAACAGATCTTCACTAGATAGACAAATAGGTTGACGGTATAGACAGCAGCTTGCATATGAATCTCTGGTTTACATCAAGGCAAGAGCACCTTGAGCTTAACTTTTAGCTGTGTGTTCTTATGATGATTTTTTGGAATTGTCTCCATTGGATTCAAACCCAATGGTAGCCTTATTGGGGGTTCCAATTATTATTATTATTATTATTATTATTATTATTATTATTATTATTATTATTAAAGAGAGGTCTTATTCCATCTTTTCTTCACAGGTGGCAAAGTTGTTGATTGTTCTACATGTGCACACTCCTGATCTGGAAGATAAATTTGGAAGTGCAAGCTGCTCTATCTTCACCTGTCAAACAGTCCAAAATGGTATGTCAATCTCTCTCTATGAATTGCTGTGCTTTTCTCAATGGCCTCTTCTCCCCAAGTCTATGGGCTGACAGCCCACATTCTACACTTAAAAGAACTGTATGCTCTTAATGAGGGTTGTGTCCAATGTTAGTTCTACTCAGAGTTGACCCACCTGGTTGTTTCCAATGTAGCACTAAGTTAAGATCACTTGTGTTTGTTTCACTGGCAAAATGTTTGGTGGCTGCTGGACATTGTTGTGCAAGAGACTACATAAGCAGAACTCTTACACTAGCGGACAGAGAATGTTAGATTAACAGTCATGTGTAATTTACATCCATTAATTCTAATGGGTCTACTCTGGGTAAAAGTTAGTTGGATGCAAACTTCTGTTTCTGTTTCTTTATTCATTCCAATTAATGAAAACCTAGTGGCTGTGTACCAGTGGGTCTTCTTCTTAGGCGATCACTCGTAGCCGAGTAATATTGCATTCCATGAACACAGTTTTAACAGTGAGTCTGTAAGTGACTGTGGAGGCCAATTTTGGATCCACACATCCTTCCATAGTGGGGACATAGGTTTCCGGGCAGGAGTTGATCACGGTGAGGGTTTGCCAAGCGTGCCTTCCTCTTAGCACGTTTCTCCCTTTTGTCCTGAGTTTGAGCATCTTCAAAGCCCATTACACCTTTGGTAAAGGCTGTTCTCCAATTGTCTATGTTTATACTACATTTACTGCCCAAGTCAAGCACGTTGATATTTCCCCGTGTGATCTTGGGGACTCAGGTAGCCAAGGAGGAATCTCAATGTCTGACATTTAAGGAGAACTGGCAAGCTGTCAGATGTGTAACAGGACTTGCCTTGTTGACCACCAGCCTCAATGAGCAGCTGTATTCCTGCATTGCTTCCAGTTGTACCTGTGGCCAGAGCACTTACTTTTCTCTGTGTGGATGTACTGGTTGATGGTGTCTATTGAGCTCTGTGGTTCAGTACAAGGTTATCAACCATCTATACCTGATAGGGACATCACCCTTCTCTCAGTGGTGTTGTCAGGGCAGGATGTCCGGGGGCTGCTCAGCAGAATGAGCAACAGGACCCCCCAAATGCAGTATATTACCAGATTGAAGTAATAAACATTGCTAGCTAGAAAGGGGTGGAGAGGACACACACAAAACCATCAAGGCAAGAGTCTAAGATTACTTGCCCTCACCCCTGCACTTCCTTTCTCGAGAACTGAATTTTGCAACTTTGCATTCGGAGTATGTTAGGAGGACTTTATGACAATAACTGATGGGAACATATAGACTTTTAAGATTTAAAGGACAGTGGTACTTGAGTTTTTAAATTCCTTTGGCTGAGCAAGCACTGGAGCATGAACAGAGGCTAACAGCAGGCCTTTCTTCAAGGCAGGAAGTTTGCCACCTGCACACTGGATCAGCTGTTGTTGAACTACAACTCCCATCAGCCCCAGCCATTACCGTGGCCAATAGTCAGAGAGGATAAGGCTCACATTCCCTGCCAGCTGTTATTCAGAGGCCTATGATATTGGAGGTAGTTCACAGCTCTTGTGGCTTCTAGCTGTTGCTAGCTCCCTGCCCCATGAATTTGTCTAGCCCTCCTTTAAAGACAGCTGAGTAGGTGACCACCACTGAATCATGTGATGGTGCATTGCGTACTTGAGCTGTCCACTGTCGGAGGCAGTATGCCTCTGAATACTAGTTGTGGGGATTTGCAATTCAGAAGAGTCTGTTTCATTCATGTCTTGCTTCTGGATTAGATGGGCCTTTGACCTAATCTAGCAGAACTCTTCTCGTGTTCTTAGAAAGTACCATCTCTTGGTTTTCCTGAATCTCCCCATTGCAGTATCTTTACTAATCTGCTGGCTTTTGACCACATTACAAAGCCCTACATTCACTTAGTATAAAAGTGATAACTACAGCGAAGGCTGAGGATGCGGGTGGCACTGTGGGTTAAACCACAGAGCCTAGGGCTTGCCGATCGGAAGGTCGGCAGTTCGAATCCCCACGACGGGGTGAGCTTCTGTTGCTCGGTCCCTGCTCCTGCCAACCTAGCAGTTCAAGAGCACGTCAAAGTGCGCAAGTAGATAAATAGGTAACGCTCTGGCGGGAAGGTAAATGGCGTTTCCGTGATCTGCTCTGGTTTGCCAGAAGCGGCTTAGTCATGCTGGCCACATGACCCGGAAGCTGTATGCTGGCTACCTCGGCCAATAAAGCAAGATGAGCGCCGCAACTCCAGAGTTGTTGCCAACTGGACCTAATGGTCAGGGGTCCCTTTACCTTTTACAGTGAAGGCTGGTCCATTAAGGCAAATGAGTCAACTTCCCCCACAACCTTAGCCTGCCTTCAGCCAGCTTCTCATCTGTCTCACTTCCTATTTACAACCAGCCTAGGGGGTGGCCCTGCCTGTCAGCTTCCTCCTTCTTAGTCTCAGCATTGCCCTTGTGGAACTCAACCAGGAGGAGGATACTGACAAGACTAGAATCGGTTGGCTCTACCTGTTATTTGCTCTGGCGCCACCTACTGTTGGGCTCCCTGCCTTCCTACCTATCAGGGCTACAGGGTCCCAGCTGCTGCTGGATACACATTTCCTGTTGTGAGAGGAGAAGTGCCTAACATGAAAGTTTCCCCTCTGATTAAATCTGCCCCCCTCCCACCAAGCACAGCACGGCACAGCATCCTGCAGATCCCATTTACCCCCTACCACTCCCTTTCATCCTAAGCGTCAAGCATCCTAAGGAGGCAGCGCTGGCGCCAAGTTCACTACGAATCCTCCCAGGGATGGCATGGCATGTGCGCATATCTCAGACACCACTTTAAAACCACTTCCTTAGGGGGACTGGAGACTGCAGAAAACCAAGGCTCCAATTGACCTTTTCTGTTACCAATCCATTGAACAGGAGAAGAATTCCTCAGCCATCCTTGCCCACAGGGAATAAAACGTGATGTTTAGAAGCTTCCTTTAAAAGAAAGAAAGGAAAGGAAAAGGTCTAACTGCAAGGCCAGATTAGAATGCATAGCAGATCTGTGCTTGGGGATTCCACACACCTCCACCAGCATTTTGTGTATGCATTTTTCATTTGTTTTAAAACAAAAACGTTTAGGGATTTTTAATACCACCAATCCAATCCGGTACCTCAAGATTTAAGAGGCAGACCAACGTATCAATGTATAAAACCTAACCAGGAAGTATTGCAACGGAAATAGTAGCAGGTAGCAAGGTGTAATATTTGTGTGAGTGCTTTCAAATGTTCACCTAGAATCTCTTGTGTGTACAATCTTATAACAGCCCTGTAAGGTGGGTCAGTAGTATTATTTTAATGCTCCTATTGCAGATGTAAGGGTAGTGTGTTGAATGCCCCCTTGTGAGATTTATTTGAGGCACAGCTGCTTGTACCTAGGGACGTGCATATTTAAGTTTCTCTAAGTAAAAATTTTTTTTTCTTCCAGTAGCACCTTAAAGACCAACTAAGTTAGTTCTTGGTATGAGCTTTCGTGTGCATGCACACTTCTTCAGATACATCTGAAGAAGTGTGCATGCACACGAAAGCTCATACCAAGAACTAACTTAGTTGGTCTTTAAGGTGCTACTGGAAGAAAAATTTTTTTTTACTTTGACTATGGCAGACCAACACGGCTACCTATCTACTAAGTTTCTCTAAGTTTCTCATTTTCCCACCCTGCTCTTTGCATTTCTACATCAATGTGATTTTTTAGCTTAAAAAAGCCCTTATGAAAATTAATCTGAAAGTTCCTCCTAATATACACATTTTTGCAAATCACTTCCACCTAATATAATGCATTTAGCATGCTCTTCTCATGAATATAGGCGTTTGTATGCACACTCTAATACATGGAGTTTTCTGCATATTGCTTGGCTTGGGAACTGCGCTGCGAAATTCAGAGAAGTGCAAATTCCAAAGGATGGCTGTGATTCAGTTCACGTATTGTTTCATAAACGTGTGAGCCTACATAACTGTTTGTGTATGTTCATTTCAATCTAAGAGAAATATCAAAACAATTCTTAGAAAGTCATTAATTACATATCCTTTGCAGACTTAGAAAAAACAACAGCAATGCGAATGCATACCAATAGTATTTGCTTGACTGATTTCCATTCTTGACTGCAGACGAGCAGGCAAACCACAGCAATTTCTGCTTCCTTGTCCGTTAGCATCAGGATTATCAAACATTCCTTGAAACACTCCACCAGCTACAACTAAGTGGAGCTAAATGGTATAAAATATACCTTCACTTTATCGCTGAGAGAGCTGCCACGCAAAAGATGGTGCGGGTTGTTGCTGCAGAGAAAGAGGACTAGAAATGGCAGCGCAGAATATCCTGGCCAAACATGACAGAAAACTCCCTAATATTAAGAGATGTTGGATGGGGAGCAGACTGCCTTGGGAGGTCGTCCAGTATCCTTTAATGCAAGGTGTTTAAGCAGAGGCTAGACAACTGTCTATAAGGGCCGCTGTAGCAATGCATCCTGCATTGTAGAACTTAGTTGGATATCACCCTTAGGTCTTAATTGTGCTGCAGAAATACAGCATAGACTTGACTCTTTTATACATGGACTATATGGGACCCGGCCAGGGCCGGATTTAGGTTTGATGAGGCCCTAAGCTACTGAAGGTAATGGGGCCCTTTATATGTCCAGCTGTCCTTTGTCAACAACAAATTGCCACTGTTTTTTGTGTTTAATATATTCTCTATGGACCTAATAGGTATCTAAAGCCATTTGTACATGTTGCCATGCAGCCAGTTTATGCCGAATGTAAAAAGGTAAAGGTAAGCCAGTGTGGTGTAGTGGTTAAGAGCGGTAGTCTCGTAATCTGGGGAACTGGGTTCGCGTCTCCGCTCCTCCACATGCAGCTGCTGGGTCACCTTGGGCTAGTCACACTTCTCTGAAGTCTCTCAGGCCCACTCACCTCACAGAGTGTTTGTTGTGGGGGAGGAAGGGAAAGGAGAATGTTAGCTGCTTTCAGGCTCCTTAAAGGGAGTGAAAGGCGGGATATCAAATCCAAACTCTTCTCTTCTTCTTCTAAAGAAGAAGACAGTTGCATCCAGTCGCAGACGACTCTGGGGTTGTGGCGCTCATCTTGCTTTACAGGCCAAGGGAGCCGGTGTTGGTCCGCTGACAGTTTTTCCGGGCCATTTGGCCAGCATGACTAAGTCGCTTCTGGCACAACTGAACACCAAAACCAAAGCAGCGCATGGAAACGCCATTTACCTTCCCGCCAGAGCAGTACCTATTTATCTACTTGTGCTTTTTTGGTGAGCTTTTGAACTGCTAGGTTGGCAGGAGCTGGGACCGAGCAACGGGAGCTCACCCTGTCGTGGGGATTCGAACCGCGACCTTCTGATCAGCAAGCCCAAGAGGTTCAGTGGTTTAGACCATAGCGCCACCCGCGTCCCATGCCGAATGTAGGCACCC
Source organism: Podarcis bocagei (assembly GCF_964188305.1). Classification (NCBI taxonomy): domain Eukaryota; kingdom Metazoa; phylum Chordata; class Lepidosauria; order Squamata; family Lacertidae; genus Podarcis; species Podarcis bocagei. The sequence goes on along the minus strand of NC_138141.1, from coordinate 12,385,567 downwards.
TGTATATAGAAATGAGCAAACCAGTGATATTTTAGGGAGCAGGCTAGCAGGTGGGGCCCATTACTTACATCCTAGGAGCCTACAACACAAAACACTGTTGCTGTATGTAGGTTTTATTTTATTTATTTTTTATCTTATATTTTGGAAATGTACATCCAGGTTTTTCTTTCCTTTAAAAATTTTTTGGGGCCCCAAGAGAGTGGGGCCCTAAGCTATAGCTTGTTTAGCTGATACGTAAATTTAGCACTGGAGCCGGCCACATATAACTCTGCATATTGCTAGTTGAACTTTTCAAAAATGACATTTAGCAAGCAGTAGGGACATAAGCGGACACTTAAATCGAATCATATATAATTGTAGAGTTGGATCCCAAGGGTCATCTAGTCCAACCCCCTGCAATGCAGGAATCTCAACGCACAGCCTCACCCATCCAATTTGGAATCATACCTGACCCTGCTTAGCTTTAGCAAATGTGCTAACAGTTTTATTGCTGCATCACCAGGGAATTGCTACAAGCAGTGGTCTGATGCAAGAATAGCTCAATCGGGTCAGAACAGCCAAATTCCTGTTTGAAATAGATTCCTCCCCCATCCTTGCGTCGCGTCATCTCGCCAACTATTTTCAGCTTCATTCCAGCAGGAGCGCTTCAAGGTCTCATGCAGAGATCCTTCCCAGCCCTCCTATCTCAGATCCCCTTTTAACCGAAGATAACAGGGATTGAATCCTGGGGCATTTCTGCATCCCAGGCACGTGCTCAACCCCAGTACCATGGCCCCTTCCCTATAGCAACACAGTAAACAGAGAGCGGTAGCTGCTACCCATACACATTTGATGCTGCCAGTTTTTTTGGTGTAGGGTGAGCATATGTTGTCTGTCTTTATTAATCCCTTTTAAAAAAGGAGAGAGGATGGATGGTCCAGGTTCTTAGTGTTTTTGGACCTGCCAACTCTGATTTAAAGAACCGGGGGGGGGGGGAATGTAAGCGTTTGCAGTTTTTTATGTTTTCCTTTATAATGTGAATTGTGAAAACCTCCAAAACTCTTACTGTAAAATCCCAGACATGTTTATTCAGATGCCAGTCCCACTAAGCTCAATGGGGCTTCCTCCCCAGAGTTTGTGTGCCTAGGAAGGACAGCTTTTAAATATCACTTAAGGCTGGTTTGCATCATACTTTCTCTTGCACAAGCCCTCTCAGCTGTCCTCCGAAAGTGGAAGGGACGCGGGTGGCACTGTGGTCTAAACCACTGAGCCTGTTGGGCTTGCTGATCGGAAGGTTGGCGGTTCGAATCCTTTACGTTTACCTTTATCGAAAGTGGAGGAGTTGTGAAAGGTGTGACCTGGGATTTTTGCAGTCCCAAATAGGTAAAAAGGTAAAGGACCCCTGGACGATTAAGTCTAGTCGAAGGCGACTATGGGGTTGCTGTGCTCATCTCGCTTTCAGGCCAAGGGAGCCGGTGTTTGTTTGCAAACAGCTTTCCGGGTCGTGTGGCCAGCATGACTAAACTGCTACTGGCGCAACGGGACACGGTGATGGAAACCAGAGCGCATGGAAATGCCATTTACAAATGCAGCTTTGTAAGACACCAGCCTTACAGTTGCTAACCGTACTGGGTGGGTGCTGCAGTAGACACTGAAAAAAATCATGTGAAGGTGGGTTTCTCTGAGAATTACACAGAGCTATCAACAGGCAGTGTTTTGAGGAACAATGCAAACAAGTTGGCAGTAAACACAAGTTTTGGATCAGAGTTATCAGAACTAACCATCTCTTAAACCCATTCTCACGCAATTCAGTCTATACTTCCCTCTCTGGACCAAATTCCTGCCACCACCCCAGATCATCAGTTAGGGGATGGGTGAAGGTGTTTCTCTCTGTTTTTCTTTTCCCCAATCTTAATTTCAGTTCTCCACATTTCCATATAATTCCCCCCTTTTTTTTATAAAAAGAGCTCTCATGAAAATTCATCAGCAAATTTCTGCAAATATACACACCTGTAAGCAATTTTGCCTAAAAAACACACTTTTGCAAAGCAATTTTCTGTAATATAAATAATATTTTAATGTTATTTTTACAAATACAGGCTTTTTTAGCCTGCTTTTCACCACGTCATGCATTTTTCTGCGCACATTACGTGGCTGGAAAACTGCACTGCAGTTTCAAGAAGCGTGGCTTTCGAAGGATGGCTGTGTTTTGCTCTGCACATCATTTTGGAAAGTCCAAATTAGCTAGGATCACCTTTAAAAACAAAGCAAATTGAATTTCTCTTTCATCCCGACCATCATATTGTGCTCTCTGCAACTGCCTGCTCTGATGTACCTTAATGTTTCCTGTTCCAAGTGATTTCGTCCTTTCCCCTCCCCTCCAAACACAAACCTCTAACCAGATTCATTGCGTGAGTCCATGGTCAGTTTCAGGTTGATAACATAAACTGCCATTTCTCCATCAAATTACTTGAGTAATGTAGTATATTGCGGTCTAAAAACTCCAGCATTTAACAGTTTAATTAGTGGTATTTGTTGGCAAGCGTCTAACTCAGCATTTTTGCTGTGTTGCCAGAAGAGAGATGGACTTGCCTCCAGAGCCGGTTTGATTTTTGCACTCTAGACTTGTGGGAAGCAATTATACCTGCAACTGACATAAGAGGAAACTTACGGGGGTGGGGAGAGGTTTGAGTACAAACAGGCGTTCCGCAGTCAGTAGGAGTTTTGGCGGACAAATATATTTTGCTTGGTGATATTCAGATTTTACGCTTTGAATTTAACACCACAAAGGGTCTTTTAAAAGTCTAGGATATGCTGTATGCTGCTTGATTAGTGATGGATTTTCGTTTTTGTGCTGTTGAAATAGCTACAGAAGGGAATTACATTCAAAAGTTTTAAGATTTATTAATAATGAACAAATTAGGGCAGCAAATTAGGACTCCAACTGAGGAGGAAGCAGTCCAATGGTTTCATGGAAGACTAGAGGTCAGTCATCACATATTTCGATGTTGAGCCAGTGAACGGGGACAGCCAAATTACTGGAGCCAAATTATAACTCTGTTCAGATGTTCATCATGTAGCTAGACTAGGAGTGGGAGCCTCAGGCCCAGTGGCCAAATCTGTCCCTATCGGACCTTCAGAGCTAAGGATGTCCTCTCAGTCTCTCCTTTTCCCCATCTTAAATTCAGTTCTCTACATTTTGCAGCAATCTACAATTAAAAAAAAAAAACTTCATGAAGATTTATTCGCATTTTAGTGTGAATTTTCCCTGAGAAACACATTTTTGACTAATGTACACATTTTTGCAAGAAATGTACGCTAAAATAGTGCACTTTTGTTTGTTATTTTCGCAAATACACTTTTATGCACATTCCCCTCTAATCTATGCACTTCTGTTAATGCTGGTTGATTGGTGAACTGCGCACAAAATTCAGAGAAATGTGACTCAGGGAGCTGATTTTTCGAAGCTGTGAAAGGACAGCAAGCAGCTCATTGTTTTAACCAGTTGTTGTTCTGGCAGTGGCTGCATCGCCAGACCCGACCCCTATCCTTTTTTACAGTTTGTTTTAGGATATATATTGGGGGAAAGAATGTGGATAAAGTCAAACTGGAGACAGCATGATTGCAAAGTTGTAGATTTACTGCCAAGAAAGTGGGGAGTCACTTGTGAGTTTTTCTGCCCTTGGTGCCAGAATAGCTGGCCTGGCCTTGACTCTGCACCTTGACTTTAGGAGAAGTGGTACCATTAGCATCAAAATATCTTGGCAAGCCCTATCCATAATATAGGGGAATTTGCATCCCACTGCAAGGAAATTGCTCCTGTTCCCTTTTTAGAGACTGGGACCTCCTAGAGTCTGGATAGCCTGGACAGTAGTTCAGACATTTATTATTCTTGTGGGATAGGGTGGGGGTATTGGTTTGTGTTTTTTGGTTCTTGTTTCTATCGTGTACTTTGTGTTTTTATATCATATTTTTATGTTGTGAACCACCCCGAGATCTAGGGATCATAGGCAGTATACAATTATTATTATTATTATTATTATTATTATTATTATTATTATTATTATTATTATTATATTTCAGATGTAGCGTTGGTTCAGACTGACCCCTAGTAATTGGCTTTAGTTAGGAATCTGAGCCTTAGTTTGTAGAAAGCATTGTGGGTAGCTCTGCAGTAAGTAGTTCCACATAACTGGGCTCTTTGTTTACCGTTGCTCTTAAAGGTAAAGGTAAAGGGACCCCTGACCATTAGGTCCAGTCACGAACGACTCTGGGGTTGTGGCGCTCATCTCGCTTTATTGGCCGAGGGAGCTGGCATATAGCTTCCGAGTCATGTGGCCAGCATGACTAAGCCGCTTCTGGCGAACCAGAGCAGCACACGGAAACGCCGCTTACCTTCCCGCCGGAGTGGTACCTATTTATCTACTTGCACTTTGATGTGCTTTTGAACGGCTAGGTTGGCAGGAGCAGGGACTGAGCAATGGGAGTCACCCCATTGCGGGGATTCGAACCGCTGACCTTCTGATCAGCAAGCCCTAGGCTCTGTGGCTTGGCTCCAGGAATCCTGACAAATTCTGGGCCATAGGCTAAAGAACAGTTCTGTCATCCCAGAAAAAGTTCACTTCGCAGAAGTGAACAAGCCTAGCAGCTCTAGGCTTGTTCACATGTTATACTGAACACCAGTACAACAAGCTATCTCTGCACAGGTACATGTTTTTGTGTGAAAGAGTGTATACACTTGCTGATCTGTACAGCTCAGCTATGGTATGGTATTCACATACTGCACGCTTGTCGAATGCTACATGTATGGCTGTACAGCTCAGCTATTTATTTATTTTTTGCACAGTTTGCATACGTGTTGATTGTGACACGCACAGCCCTTATGAAAGCGAATTCTCTCCAGCTAGTTGGCTGTTTCCTTTCCTTTCTCTCCCCCAACAATTTGTGAGAGGATGTGACTTGCACACACATTTTCCACGAGAGAAGAAAATAGCCAGGCAAATCAATGAAAGCTGAAGTGAAGCTGATGGAGGGCTCAGAGGTGGCCTTGCTTACAGGGTGGTGCAATCTTGAGAGACATTCTGCTAATGCTCAGCCCTTTCTTCAAAGTTTTTCTTTTTAAAGCTGAAACATAAATGGATATGACTTTGCACTAATGTTTTTAGGGGGTGTACAAGCTACCTTTCATTGGCCCAGAAAGGGCCTTGGGTTTTTTTATTTTCACACCTGTCCCAAGTGAAGACAAAACATCTGCAGGCATTTTGAAGTGCCTACTTTCATCTCCACTGCTGCCTTCTTCCCACCCCCTTGCTCCCAAGGACCCCAAAGCTTTCCTTGGGCAGGAGATGAGAAAGATGGGGGGGGGGAGGCATCATGTTCCCACTGAGGAGGGCATGGAGAATATATGTCCCAGTGGAATGTGCTGCCAATCATGTCCACTTTATTGATGGGGTGTCACTTTCGTTAATTTTTTTTATAATGCTTTATAGATAAAAATACAAAACCTAATTTCTTTCCCCCTTTTAAAACCAAATCAAGACTTTTATATAGATACCACAAAAACATGGGGGGGGGGGAAATAGAGTAGGAAAAAGAAAGAAAAAAGAAGAGTAGACAATAGGTTAAAAGGGAAAGATAGAAAAATAAATCCAGAAAAATAAATTCCAATTCTTCATGTGTCTGCTATATAAAAACAATATTCACTTCGTCCAATCAATACAACACTCCACAAAGCCACTTTCTATAAACAAACATTATCTTCAATCCTCAAATCCAGATGTCGTTATTTCATTTTCTTTTTCATGCAAAAAGTCTATGAGAGGTTTCAAACCTTTTAACAAACTTTAACAATGACTTTTCTCTGATTAAACGTGTCGATTTCACCATCTCGGCTCAGTCCGTTCGTTTTACCAGCCATGTACCCTTCCATCTTTGTTGCGTATACAGTAGAAGTCTCGCAGCCGTAATCATATATCGTAACAAAGTTCCATAGTCCTTTTATAACTGTATATCCATAAATCCCAGCAGGAAAAGTTCTGGTTTCAGCTGAAAATCAATCTTCAAAACTCTCTGTATCAAATGTGGGGTGTCACTTTCTGCTGAGTGCATCAGTAATAGTAGTAGTAGTAGTAGTAGTAGTAGTAGTAGTAGTAGTAGTAGTAGTAGTAATAATAATAATAATAATAATAATAATAATAATAATAATAATAATAATTTATTTATACCCCGCCCATCTGGCTGAGTTTCCCCAGCCACTCTGGGTGGCTTCCAATCAAGTGTTAAAAACAGTACAGCATTAAATAATCAAAATGTCCCTAAACAGGGCTGCCTACAGATGTCTTTTAAAAAGAAGATAGCTGCTTATGTCCTTCACATCCGAAGGGAGGGCGTTCCACAGGGTGGGCGCCACTACCGAGAAGGCCCTCTGTCTGGTTCCCTGTAACCTCACTTCTCGCAATGAGGGAACCACCAGAAGGCCCTCGGCGCTGGATCTCAGTGTCTGGGCTGAACGATGGGGGTGGAAACTCTCCTTCAGGTATACTGGAATGAGGCCATTTAGGGCTTTAAAGGTCAGCACCAACACTTTGAATTGTGCTTGGAAACATACTGGGTTCCTATGTCCCCTCCTGCCTGAATTTTTATTGTTATTATTTTGGTGGGTGCAACATGCGGAGGCTCAAGGTGTGGGATGTAAAGGGCTCAACGTGCAACTGCTTGCAAACTTTTATCAGCACCAATCTTTGATTACTCATTACTCCCCCTTAATAGGCAGGCCACTTACTCATCAGCATAAATGTCGGGTAATTTGCATACATTATAATGTGCTGGTTTGAGAGATGGTCTTGCTGCTATGTCTGTGCTTGATTTGTGCTGATTCTCTGTCTTCTTTAGCAGCACAGGCCTGGCTTGATCATGAACTTGGCTTTGCTGTTGAGTTTTTGCCCGCCGAGCCGACTGTGTTGAGCTGTAGCTCGAAAATGTCGACTCCAGTGCAGAACATCTGCCCCTAGGGCACACAGAAATGAGCACAGGGAAGAATGGCCTGTTTTAAAGCTCTTCCTATTTTGTATATTCTACAATACGATAGTTGCTTTAACGCTGTTAATATCCCTTCCACAAGATAAACAGTTTTGTTTCACTACCACCACCCATTTGATATTCCACATTTATTATTTTCATTCCCCTTTCCAGTCACCTTTGCCTTAACCAGCCACCTCACTAGGGAATCCTTTCTTTGGTAGGGTCAGGATGCTGTCAGCAGCTCCCAGCTGCTTGCCCAGGAAAGTATAAAGACAAGGAAAGGTTCCTTACCCTCCTTTTTAATTCAATATTTACAGAGAGGGGCTATAGAACCCAGCCTTAAGGATAATGGCGTTGTCCCAAGTGAATCTCCACTCCCTATCTCTCCCACTTCTTCATTCATCATTCTCACCATCTCCTCTACAGGTGCTGCTACCTGCCCTCTGCCTTTGAGCTCTTTGCTCTCCTACTTTCAAGACTCACCGGGTTCTGGGGGTGGGGTCTGGAATGCTTTCTAATGACACCGTGTCCGTCAGCTGTCACTCCTCCTCCTCCTTCTCCTCCTCCTCACTCATTTCCCCCCAACTTTCCACCTCATCTGCCTCTGAGCTGTGGCCTCCCGCAAACCGCGGTTGCAAATCCTCTTCCTCCTCCCTGGAAGGGTCAGGATGGGGGAGGCAGTCTCCACCATTCCTCCTTCTCCTCTGCCCAGCCCCTGGCAGGTAGCAGGAGATAGATGTCTAAACAAACAGCATTATATTTTCTTCAACTTAGCCTTTTTGTCTTCAATATGATTACCTGAAGTACCAATGGCACACTCTGTCCCCAGTCTCTGCCCCTGCTCCACCCCGTTTTGATAAGCAGACATCTAATTTCTTAACTGTTGTCTAAATACGGGTAAATAACCAGCGCCATGTGAATTGTCAGCCAGATTTAATGCTAATCTAACATAATTGTTAGTTTACCATGCTGCACTGAAAAAATATTAATAGCGCACTTGGAAAAATCTAGCTACCTTCACATTTTATGTACAAATACAAAATATATAATAATAGTAATAAAATACTAAAAGTAAGCAAGCATTTGATTATTCTTCACCTTTAAAAAAATCTGCTTTCTAAAAAACAAAATGTATTCAATTAATCAGTGAATATTTTCTGGAAAATATTTTTAACATTCAAAACATTTATAATTCAGCACGGGATTAAAGCAGAAAAGTGTGCATTGTTGTAAATGTAATAAATGCATGACATCATGACATTTTTCAGAAATAAGATATTATACCCTCTCTTTTCTGCTTTTGGCAATGCATCCTGCTGATTGCTGAAAATCCCATCAGGAGTGGAGAGAATCTGGAGGTGTTATTTTTATTTAAAAAAAGGTCGTCTGTAATGCCAATGCAGGGCTCAGAATGAACAAGCGGTTCCACTACACATTTAAGCACATCAGTTTGTATAGGAACCACAACAACAATGACAGTGAGCCAAGCGATATGACTATTGTTTATTTGTGCAGCCGGAGCCATTGCAAAAATAACAAAGAGCCAAGCAGAGTCATAAGCTTGGAGATCAAGAACAGTGATGAGAAGTTCAGAGTGAAAAGTCTATCACATGATCAGTATGGATGAGTGTTCATGAGCAGCTGGATGTGAGGTGGGATATTTTGCGGGGTACGAATTTTTCAATTCCATCAACAAGCTTTTCTGCTTGCTTTGACAAACTTTGTCACCTTCTCTACCTGGTTCATATGTACAGATGCAAATTTAGAAAGAGTTGCTAGGATGTAAATAGGATGTCTCGTTGTGGGGGAGACCGTGATCCAGCGATCTGGGTGCCTGCTCACACTGCTGTCCAAGGCTGAGGGTTGATGGCGGCAGCAGCTGGTGTGATGAGGCAGAGCCACCAAATCACTCTCTTGACTTCCACTATTGCTGGACAGGACTTTGAGGGAAGGTTGGAGCCATATCAGTCCATCCAAATCCCATCACCCCCAGCCCATGGTCAGGGATGAAGGGAGCTGTAACATTTGAGGAGCACATGCTCTCTACCCTGACCTATATGAAAATCAGGAAGATCCAGATGAATGGTACCCAACTTCTGGTTGGGCAGTCCTGCCATGTGTGATTTCATGCCACAAACCCCCCAGTTATAATAGAGTCATGAATTGGGTTGGTGATCAGCTCAAGAGCTTGTCAAATGCTTTTATTTAGAAGAATTCCATGCTGTCCTTCAACAATTGTCTCAGGGTGGTGTCCAATAATTAGAACAAGAAAATAAAATGCATTCTCACAAAAATAAGTAGACTACTCAAACTTGCAAACTATCTCCTCATTTTCAGTTTTGGGTATGTAGGTTTATCTAGGAGAAAAGCGCGACTGGTTCTGAATGAGGGTTAAGAGATTTATGTCTCGTACACATCTTGAATAATTCTTCCTTTAGAATTCCCTTCACTGTACTTTACATTTTATGTTGGAAATAACTTTTGAAGGCTAAAAAGACTTGACAAAAACAGTACTTCAGAAGTTCGGTTTGAAAACATTTCAGAAGAAATGCGCTGATGAGTTTCCCAGGATGAGGTTACAGGTCAGGGTTAGGGAGAGGGAGTTTGGTATTTTATCTTGGGAATAAGTTGTTTGGTAGAAGAGAGAGAGAGAGAATGTGATAAAGTCTTGTGTGCTGGGGATGCAAAATAATTAGATGTTTAGAAGTGGGATTTTGAAAACCCACGCTGAGGAGCCTGGATTCAGAGTTGATTGGTCTGCAATTCCTTGTTAACTGGTTAAATTGCTTGCTGAAAAGGCCCAGATTTCTGCCTTCAGAAACTAAAGTATTTGGGGATGTCTACCCATCTTGTATTTTTCTTTGAGAAGCCATGTGTCCTACTCTAGAGAGGATAGCTTTCCCACTTTCAAGGTGTTCTCTACTTGAAGGACTGTCCTATCCAACTCTGGCTTCAAGATTTTTAAAAAACCATAAGAAAGAGGGGAAGGGTCAACAGCATTTCCCTTTCTATCTGGGTGACCTTAGGCCAGTCATTCACTCTCAGCCTAACCTACCCTACAGAGTTGATGTGGGGATTGAATGAGAAGGGGGTCAACCATGTACCCCTCCTTGGAGAAATGGTCCAATATGAATTCATCCCCATGGGTCTCAGCCGCAGAGCGCAACTGGGCAAGTCACTTAACGAATAAATGGGATGGAAGTCAGCTGTGGTGGCTGGTCTATTAGGGTGAGTGTGGCACTGCCACCTCCACCTGGCGGTCTTCCTGCTTGCAAGCAGCCCAGGGGGTGCCATTGCTTGCCAGCTTCCTCCTCCTTAGTCTCAGTGTTGCCCTTGTGGGACTCAGCCAGGAGCAGGATGGGGACAAAACTGGAACTAGTTGGCTCTGCCTGTTGTTGGCTCTGCCAACTATTGGTCTCTCTGCTTTCTGCCTTACCAGTCCCAATGGGACCAGCCACCACTGCATGCAAGTGGCAAGGTTAGGCCAGGCTGGGTTCCAGGGCCCAGAGACCCCCAGCAGCAGGCAGGAAGGGGTTTCCTGTATGGGGGCACCTGGCTTGCACCCTGTCAGGATGCTGTCAACGGCTCCCGGCTGGTTGCACAGGAAATTATAAAGACAAGGAAAAGTTTCCAGCCTCTTATGTAATGTTGTTGTCCTGTGTGAATCTCCACCCCCCATCTCTCCCACTTCCTTATTCGTCATTCATTTCCTCTCCTCTCCGGGTGCTGCTACCTGCCCTCTGTCTTTGAGCTCTTTGCTCTCCTACTTTTAAGGCTCGCCAGGTTCTGGGAGATGGAGGGTCTGGAATGCTTTTAAATGACAACATGTCAGCCAGGTGTTGATCTGGCTCTCCATTGATTTCCCAACTTCCCCCCTCATCTGCCTCTGAGCTGTGACCTCCCTCGACCCCCTGTTGTAAATCTATAATATCTTCCTCTTCCTCCTCCCTGGAAGGCAGGATGGGGGAGGCTGTCTCCACCATTCTTCCCCTGCCCAGTCCCTGACACACACCCTCAAAATCATGTGCCTGGGGCTGTGGCCCCCCGGCCTTCCCCACACTTTGCCCCTGGGCATGGGGTACTGTCAGAATTGCTCCATCAGAGGGTCTCAGTGACCGAGGTGGAGCATAAGGAATTTGGGGGTCCTTAAATTGCTTTGGCCCTCAGTTGTCCAGGGCTTTGTGAATTCACACAAGAATTTTGATTCTGGCCCGATAACTAATGGGCAACCAGTGCAGCTGTCTCAGCAGCAGAGTAGCATGTTGCTCCTCTGAACAACCTGCCTGGTGCAGCCCCACCTAAAGCTCATCACAGTGATCAACATGGGATGAGAAAGAGCTCTCAGATGACTTTGGCTTTATTAGCAACTGTTTGCAGAGCACTTACAGTCAAATGCAGTATGAGAAACTCTGTTTTCCACTTCTTAAATATCCAGCCCAAATGACATACAGTGGTACCTCGGGTTACAGATGCTTCAGCTTACAGACGCTTCAGGTTACAGATTCCACTAACCCAGAAATAGTACCTCGGGTTAAGAACTTTGCTTCAGGATGAGAACAGAAATCGCGTGGCGGCAGCGGGAGGCCCCATTAGCTAAAGCAGTACCTCAGGTTAAGAACAGTTTCAGGTTAAGAACGGACCTCCAGAATGAATTAAGTTCTTAACCCGAGGTACCACTGTATCTTTAATTATTTGGCTGCTGCTCTTGCCTCATAATACTACATTTGTAGTGGAGTAATTTTTTTTTAAGCCAAAGCATTTTTAAAAATTTGATACAGGGGAAGGGCTGGATTTAAGCACAGTGCCGAATGATGTCATCTGAAACCTAAAGGGACAGATAGTGCAATGATATCCCAGCTGCCTATCCTAAAATAACTATTTTCGAGTGTCGCAATGAAATCTCTCTGAGAAAGCAAGCACCTGGTTAGGCCCTGTAAAATTAACTTCCATCTGCTTCCATTTACAGTAAGGCCTTCTTATCATTCTCTTGGCATTATCTGGTATATATTTGGCAGGAACTGCCTGTCTTGAGCTATTTACAAGTTGTTCTAGTGGCACGGTGAGTGGAAAGGGATCAAAGCAGCAGCTCTCCTGATTGGTTGTGCTCTAAGTCAGACGTGGGGAGCCTATGCCCTTCCAGCTGTTGTTGGACTACAACTCCCAGCATTTCTGACCATTACCCATGCTGGCTGTGGCTGATGGGAGCCAGAGCCCAACAGCAACTAGAGGACTAAAGGCTCCCTAATCCTGTGTCAGATGATGATGAAATATGCCTACACTCCCTAGGCTGCAATGTAATATATATTGTCAGCTGAACTGCAATCAAAGCCTGGCTGAAAGTCCACTTTAGAACAACATCATCTTGTGCAATGCCATCCCATCAGATGTTGGAAGCCGCCCAGAGTGGCTGGGGCAACCTAGTCGATGGGCAGCATACAAATAATGCATTATTATGAATATGATTCTATGATTTTATGAGTGTGCCCGCTACAGCCATCCTTGTCTCTCCAAAGCCACCTTCAGTTCTCCCCTCTGAAACATGTGGAGCGCCACTGAGATAGACAGTGTAAAATGATACACAGTGAGGCAGGAAACCCTAACATCACATGGACACTGATATGGTCTGAATTTTTCTAAATTAAAAAACAACAACAACCAAAGGTGCAGGTAGTTGGGACAGATGTATCTGTCAAGTTTGGTGCTCTCATTTTCTCATTTTCCAAGTCTTTAAGTCAGCCCCCCACATTTCTGTAACAATTTGCAACAGAACAAAAAATGCTCATGAAAATTCCTCAGTGTTCGAGTGTGAATTTCTCCCAATAAAACACATTTTTGCGTGCAGTTTTGACTACTGTAATGCAGTTTTGTACATTATTTTCACTAATATATTCATCTTTATGCACCCCCCAATATATGAATCTTTGTGACCGTTATTTGATTGGAGAACTGCATCGCAACATTTGCATAAGTGTGAAATTCAAAGGAGTTTCTCATGTTCCAGTTCTCAAGTTTCAGAAAGTGTGAACTAAGGAGTTGCACCTTTAAATGCGAATTGAATCTAATTTCTCCCCCCTCCCTAGTGGGAACACCTTGACTGTTGGATCTCTCTCTCTCTCCCTCTTTTCTGACCTCAGAAACAACCCCCTCAACCTTTTCCCATGACAATAAAAGCTTTTGTTCCCTGAGCTGTTTGCTTGAACATGAATGACTAAGGGACTTTGATTGAAGCAGGAAGGAAGGGAAAACAAATTGTTCACTAATGTGCTCATCACTGATGCCATAAGTGTCAGCAGTGTATGAGGAATGTTGCAATTAATCATCGGTAGAAATGAATACCTACATTGGAACTAGGGATATCATTTTCTGAAAATCTTGTGTCAAGCATAACCCTCGCAGATTTTTTCTTTATTTCTAATTCCATTCGCACTCCTTGGTTTTGGAGAGAGGTGAGTTATTCCCCTCCCAGTTTTGCTAAAAATAAAATTGCCACACTATGTGCATTAATGTATATATTTTTCACGCATTGCTGTACATATAGCATTATATGTACATTATACTCATCGGCACTCCAGGAGTCCCAAAATAACCAGCACATAACCAGATACGTACAGCAAGGCTGTGTAACTGTATAAATATACTTAGGTAGTAATGCTTACAAAATTTTGCTGCAAAAATATAGTGCAATGTGGGGGCTTGACTCTTTCATATATATGTATTTTTTCCATGTCATTTTGTGTGTAATTATTTCAGCTTTTATGCCCGTGGCTGAGGACAATTGTTTGAACCTTTCCAATGGGTATGGGGGGTGGGGTGGGAAGGGAGGGGAAGGAAAAACTGTACGGGGAATTAAAAAATTGGAAGGAGATAATATAATATATGTAAAAATATAGAATAAAAATTTTATATTTCAGCTTTTAAAAAACACACCAAGCAACAGTGCATGAGAAGCTTGGACATACAGTGAGAACCCTGATGCGAAAGGTTGACTGATGCTGGAAAAGCTGAGTTGGGCGGGGACTGCCAAATTCCCCGTATAAATCTGTTTAAAACTAATCCCTCCTCCATCTTGATTTTGGAGCGCATCTTTCCCTAATGTCTGGGGTCCTTTGATCCAGCATTCTAGGATGGCTGCATGCATCTTTTGCGAGTTGAATAATTCACTGCCATTGGGTTGACAGACGGAAACAATTTAGGTAATATCAGGTCTGAGTAGCCATTTGGGAAATGTGTCCCGATTCTTTTGAGTTGAGATGTGAGTTCTAAATGTGTCTCGGTTTTAGCAGGAGGAGAAATAATGCGATTGTTTCCAGTGTCTTGCATTTTAAGCGATCTGGCTCGCGTAATAAAAGCAATGAATGATTGTTACATGTCAACTGGGAAAGGTATCTTGTTTTTCTGGCTGCAGTGCCAACTGAAAATCTAGGGAGCAGCCATCTTGATGTGTCCCACATCTATTATATATTTTGGAAATTTATTTGTTTGCTCTGCCTTCGGACACTTTGCAAGATATCGTGACTAAATCTTGCATGTTGGCTCCTGAGTTCAAGGAGCAGGTTTCATCTATGTTTGGATACAATTGGATGCCATTTTGAATCAAGCAGGTAGACTGAACCTGGCAAAACTGCATGGTGTTTTTTTAGTTTCTTAGTGTTTCTGGAAGGGACGCGGGTGGCGCTGTGGGTTAAACCACAGAGCCTAGGACTTGCCAATCAGAAGGTCGGCGGTTTGAATCCCCACAATGGGGTGAGCTCCCATTGCTCGGTCCCTGCTCCTGCCAACCTAGCAGTTCGAAAGCACGTCAAAGTGCAAGTAGATAAATAGGTACCGCTCTGGCGGGAAGGTAAACGGCGTTTCCGTGCGCTGCTCTGGTTTGCCAGAAGCGGCTTAGTCATTCCGGCCACATGACCTGGAAGCTGTACACCAGCTCCCTCAACCAGTAAAGCGAGATGAGCACCGCAACCCCAGAGTTGGCCATGACTGGACCCTTTACCCTTTACCTTTAGTGTTCCTGGGGGATGCCTGGTACAGTAAAAGTGTTCTAGTACACTTTAATTCAAGCTAATATTTTTTGTATTGTTCCTTTTTTATGGACAGGGAGAACTTTTTCTAAGTTCTGCTTAAACTCAGATCACCTTGCTGCTAGAGTGGCAGTAGTTAATATTTGTTTCTTGCTTTTCGGTTAAAATAATATCCAGAGGAGTTTGCAATGAAAAACAGCAAGTGTGTAATATAGTGAATGTGATTCCCCCTCCCCAGTTTTTATAACAACACCAATTTTATTAAAATAATATTCAAAGACCCTTGCAAGGAAAAGCAACCAAAATGCAATATTAAACATTAAAATCGCAAATTCAGTATAACAGTACCAAGAACAACAAACAGCTTTCCCTCCTGCTGCCTTCAAGCAAAGCAGTTTCTGGGGCTCTGTCTCAGCATTTCTGAAGGATCACACCAAATGTTGCCTTTCCTTTGACAACTGTATGAAGGCTGCTCCCAAGATGCTGGATTAGGTGAGCATTCATCAAGGTACTAATGTTATTTAGGGTGGTGCACAAAGGGCTATCCTGCTGCAACCTTGCATCAGTCCTCTGAGATATTAGGTGGAGAGATGGTACAGTGGTACCTCAGGTTACATACACTTCAGGTTACATACGCTTCAGGTTACAGACTTCGCTAACCCAGAAATTGTGCTTCAGGTTAAGAACTTTGCTTCAGGATGAGAACAGAAATCGTGCTCCGGTGCAAGATGAAAACTAAGGTTTTAGAGAAAAATCTAACTGTGATTGAGAGAGATAAGTTTCAGAAGGAGACAGGATTAACACTGGTTAAGAAAGTGAAATATTTAGGGGTTAACATGACTGCTAAGAACGTGAATTTATTTAAGGATAACTATGAAAAATGTTGGACTGAAGTGAAAAAGGACTTAGAAATATGGTCAAACTTGAAGTTATCACTGTTAGGCCAAATTGCTGTGATAAAAATGAACGTATTGCCAAGGATGTTGTTTCTGTTTCAAACATTGCAAATTTTGGACAAAATGGACTGTTTCAAGAAGTGGCAGAGAGACATCTCTAGATTTGTCTGGCAGGGCAAGAAGCGTCGAATAAAATTTAAGATATTAACTGATGCTAAAGAAAGAGGTGGATTTGCCCTGCCAGACCTTAAACTTTATTCTGAATCAGCCGCCTTTTGTTGGCTGAGAGAATGGATGCTTCTTGAAAACACTGATGTGTTGGATTTGGAAGGCTTCAACAATGTATTTGGTTGGCATGCATATCTGTGGTATGATAAGGTTAAAGCACACAAAGCGTTTAGAAACCATATTGTCAGAAAAGCACTGTTTAATGTCTGGATAAGATATAAGGATCTGCTAGAAAATAAAACCCCAAGATGGCTGTCATCAATGGAAGCAAAGGCTCAGAAAAAACTCAATATGGAGGCCAAATGGCCAAAGTATTGGGAAATTCTGGAACAAGAGGGAGACAGATTAAAACTGCAGAGTTTTGAAAAATTAAAAAACAGAGTGCGAGACTGGCTCCATTATTATCAAATAATGGAAGCATATAATGTGGACAAAAAACTAGGCTTCCAGGTGGGAAAATCAAAATTGGAAACAGAATTGTTAGACCCCAAAGTTAAGAATCTGTCAAGAATGTATAACTTGCTGTTGAAATGGAATACTCAGGATGAAACGGTGAAATCTGCTATTGTCAGGGGTTCAGGAGCAGAGGCGAGGGCAAGGGAGGAAACAGAGAGCGAAGGGGAGGAGGCAGAAGAAAAGATGAGTGATGACGACGACCCGAGATCTCCGAGTCTTTCCAGTGAATCAGAAGATTCACAGGAAGGGGCGCCAGTGGCTGGAGCAAGGGGGGAGCCTAGGGGGACACCCCAGGAAGAAGGGTCCAGAGGGGGCTCAGAGAGCAGCAGTGGGAAATCGGGACCAGCATCACCAACAGAACGCAGTGGAGAGGAAGGGCGCCAGGTACCGAGCTCTGGCAGCTCGCAGCAGGAGGGAGGGCATGAGTCAGGAGTGGCCACACCTCCATCGGGGAGCGAAGAAACGGTCAGGTGGAAAGTGGAAGGTTGGGCGCGCGCGCCAAGTTCAAATGCACAGGAAGGTGGCGCAGTAAGCAGCCCGGGAAGGGAGCCAGGTCCTAAAGCCCGACGCAAGGAGACAGAAGGGTCCGGGGGGTCAGCGTCAGAAGCGTCCCGGAAGGAAGAGACTATGGGGGGCAGAGGGACCCAGAGAAGAACGGTCAGGCGGAAAAGGTGGAGTAAGGCTAGGGCATTTAGCTGGTGTACAGGGGGCGGAGACTCAGACGGAGCTTCGCCGGTCTAACCCATAAGACGTAGAGTTGCACGCAGCAGCTTGAGAATGGAAACTGTAACTCAATAAAGACTTTTACAAAATGATCGCTGGCTAGCGTGATCCTCTGTGAGCTAGGATCTGGAAGCAGCTCTGACAGCTATGATTAAATGGGCACAAGATGTTGGACATAACATTATGATGGCTGACTGGGAACAGTTATGGACCACAGGTATGAAGTTTACGGCATGTAATGCCTTAAAAGAGAATCTAATGAAAATGATTTACAGGTGGTACATAACACCAGTCAAGCTAGCAAAAATTTACCATTTGCCCGATAATATATGCTGGAAATGTAATGAGACTGAAGGGACATTCTTTCACCTTTGGTAGACATGCCCAAGGATTAAGAATTTCTGGGAGATGATTTATAATGAAATGAAAAAGGTATTTAAATATACCTTCCTGAAGAAACCAGATGCCTTTCTCCTGGCATGGTCGGCCAATTGGTGCCAAAGAAGGATAGAACTTTCTTTATGTATGCTACAACAGCAGCAAGAATACTTATCGCAAAGCATTGGAAGACACAAGATCTACCCACCTTGGAAGAATGGCAGATGAAGCTGATGGACTACACGGAATTGGCGGAAATGACTGGCAGAATCCGAGACCAGGGAGAAGAGTCGGTGGAAGAAGATTGGAAAAAATTCAAAGTATATTTACAGAAATATTGCAAAATTAATGAATGTTAGAAGGATGCTGGAATGAAGCTATATGGCTTTAGCAGAAATGTTATAAAGAATTAAGTAAAAATAGACTGTTAATGGACCAAAGTGGAAAATTTAAGGTTAGATTGTGTTAAGATAATTTATAGAACAAAAATTGAGAAAGATGGAAAGGATTTGCTGAAATAGTTAATTGAACTAGAATACAAAAAAGGGAGGTGTGAGGAGGTCGATGAAACAAGTAAATGAAAGGTAAAGATACGGAAATATTGGATGTGTTTTTTTAAAATGTTTTTGTTTTTTCTTCTTGTTTTCCTGTATGGCTTTTTGTTTTTTATTTTTGATGTGTAGTAAGGTATTGTTCTGTTTTGTTTAACTTTTTACTGCTTTTTTCTTCTTTTTCTGTAATTTTTAAACCTCCAATAAATATCATTTAAAAAGAAAAGAAAAGAAAGAAATCGTGCTCCAGTGGCACAGCAGCAACGGGAGGCCCCATTAGCTAAAGTGGTGCTTCAGGTTAAGAACAGTTTCAGGTTAAGAACGGACTTCTGGAACGAATTAAGTACTTAACCCGAGGCACCACTGTATTCTACTCAGAGTCGCCCTAGGTAGTTAGGGAGGAACACCCTCTCATCAGATGTCCAGGAGATAAGGAACTACACAGGAGAAGACATCTGAACGCAGCCCTGTATTGGGAAGTTTTTAATGTTTAAAGTTTTATTATGTTTTTATATGTGCTGGAAGCTGGCCAGAATGGATGGGAAAACCCAGCCAGAAGGGCAGGGTATAAAAAAAGAACACAATAACAACAACAACATTTGAATCTGCAAGGACAGATTTCATAAAACCCACCTAAAGCCCATTTGAGCTTCCAACTAACTGCGCTGTGCAGGCGTGGAAGGCAGAAATGCAGTTTAAAATGTACTTGCACCAGATTTTTGAACCAACTGTTGACTGTATGGCAGGAATGGGGAATCTACAGCTTTCCAGATGTTGCTACAGCTGCCGTCAACCCTGATAACCATGGGGCTGCTGGGAGCTGGAATCCAAGAACATCTGGAAGGCTACAGGATGCTGACCATGTTTGGTGAAGAGTCAATCTTTTATCTGCCAGTTTTGATGAAATTGCCCTTGATTGCTTGAATTATGGTAAGAAGGCAGGCAGGGGGAGAATGTCTGGTTGGTTGGGTATTACCCAATTTGCCCATATAAACTACTCTCTACTATTGGCCAGTCATCGAACCAGCTTCTGTGACACGCACCGCAAAGCAACAGATCGTAGGGAAGGGTTATTTATAACATTGTAATAACTGAGATTATCTGAGTTATCTAAGGGAGATTATTACAATCGCACCCATCTCCTTGCAAGACCTGGAGGTGCCTCCATGATGGAATTGCCATTTGAATAGGAGCTTCGTTTGTGTGTGAGCAGAAATCCTTCTGCGCTCGTTAGACATCTGCTGTGGGTGCCACACTCAAGTCCACTTGTTTATAATACTATTTTGCAGATAACGTTTGTAATCTGAATCTATTCTACAATGTAATTATAGGCGATTGGGATCGTAGCCTTAGGCAGCCTGGTATCTGGTGAGTAAGGATGCCATTTCAGATTAGATGGTTATAAACAAGTTGTTTTTCTTCATAGTAATATCACTCCTTACAAATCACATCTCTTTTAACATAGAAATTCTGTATGCACTTATTTGGGAGTCAGTCTCATTGACTTGAATGAGACTTACCAGTGAGTAGACACACATAGTATTGCCCTGTAAGCATCTCAGTCACAACATAAAGGTGTAAGGGGGTATTCAGCTATGTCCTATTCAGAGTAGAGCCACTGAAATGAATGAACCTAAGTTACTCGTGTCTCTTAACTTCAATGGGTCTACTCTGTGTAGGACTAGCATTGCATACCACCCTATGTATCAATGCAAACTTGCAGAAAAGTGTGTGGCACAGTCTACCTTGGACCTACCTGTACTACTTCAAATTGGAGTGTTTTATATATAAAAAATAACGTGCAGATGAAAAGCTACAGCGTCGTGGAGAGTGCTGCAAACCAGCCTTCCCTCTAAGATGCAAACTTTCCATTGAAATCAAAGTAATTGCCTTCCCCCTTGCTAGGTTTTGCTGCAACCTTCTCAGGAATGTTAATCATTATCACCATATAGGCTCGATAAAACCCTCTGCATAAATTAATGTTCCCTATCACTGAAGAGCCAGGTTAAGAAGGGTTTCTTATCAAGGTGGGGGGGGGGAATCATTTGGCTGCCTATGTGTTAGATATGGTATCTTTTACTGAAGGCGGATCGTTTATCTCCCCAGGCTTAGAGGCAGTTTGAAAGGTGGATTGCTCTCTGTGGTGTGTGTTGCCCATCCTGCTTCCAGTTCCGAAGTTTGGGTGGTGTTTTGTTGTTGTCGTCGTTTAAAAAATGTTTTTGACCAGATCCAATAGGGAAACCTATCATTTTAAAAAGTAGAGACATTTTAAAAAGTAGAGACATTTTAAAAAGTAGAGACATCACCTTGCCAACAAAGGTCCGTATAGTAAAAGCTGTGGTTTTCCCAGTAGTGATATATGGAAGTGAAAGCTGGACCATAAAGAAGGCTGATCGCCAAAGAATTGATGCTTTTGAATTATGGTGCTGGAGGAGACTCTTGAGAGTCCCATGGACTGCAAGAAGAACAAACCTATCCATTCTTAAGGAAATCAGCCCCGAGTGCTCACTGGAAGGACAGATCCTGAAGCTGGGGCTCCAATACTTTGGCCACCTCATGAGAAGAGAAGACTCCCTGGAAAAGACCCTGATGTTGGGAAAGATGGAGGGCACAAGGAGAAGGGGACGACAGAGGACGGGATGGCTGGACAGTGTTCTTGAAGCCACCAGCATGAGTTTGACCAAACTGCAGGAGGCAGTGGAAGACAGAAGTGCCTGGCCTGCTCTGGTCCATGGGGTCACAAAGAGTCGGAAACGACTAAACGACTAAACAACAACAACAATAGGGAAACCAAAGCAAGGTGCCTGTATATGCTACGTCTCAAACAATAGGAATAAAATAGACAACTGGGACCTGCAGTAGAATGTTGCAGCATGGAGTCCTTATTGTTCAGAACTCCACACTCCGCTCTGTTTCCCTTCCTAGTTTTCTGTTGCCTTCCCACAACAGCCAGTCAGCATTCTGGTTTGCCACTGATCAACCTCAGTCCTTATAGGGCTATTTTTGAGATTCTTTCCCCTCTCCCACTGGGAACACACCAGGGTGACCAGAGGTGGTAGTTGCGTGTTGAGTCCCACAGTGCCACCCACCAAAAAATTCACACTTCACACGTGATTTTTTGTTTAAGGTTTTTGGCATAATTTTGGCCACAACTTTATTCAAATACAAAAAATGTGAGTGGTTGCTTAGGCATTGGTTCCGACTATCTGTCCTTGCCCTCAAGGACAGAGCTGGCCCTTCCGGACACCAACGGAAGCCAGCGTGGGAAACAAGTATTGGGTGAGAAAATGAAGCTGGGTAACAGTTCCTCTCTTCTCACCCTCATGTTCCGGTGGGGCTTGCACGGCCCAGGTCCGACTCCGGGGACAAGGACGAAAAGAATGGCAAGCCCCTGGATTCCTTTAACGGAATTCCCTTTCCGCATCATTTGGAGGGGTAGGCACTTACCCCTCCAAGCACCAATTTAACCAATGCCTAACCGCCAACCTTACAAGTTGTGACGATTTGCTACGCAGTAGGCAAAAACCAAATGGCACCAGCCAATCAGCCAGATGGCAAAATTCCTACCAGCCCCCCGCTCCAAGGCGGACGACCCCATGACAGGCATAGCAAGGTCAATTGAGCAAAACAAAAAACCACCCTATAAAAGGGGGGGCGGGTGATCCAGTGCAAAACGGCCAAGAGAACGTCCAACGTCTGGCCCCTGTATTTAAAGACTCTGACCCCTCCTCCGAATTGGCAACCATCAAAACTCCCCAGCAACCGAATTTTAACCACTTAAAGGCTTGGGTTCCTCCAAATTTGCCTAGTCACTGCAGGGTGGCCTGTTTTTCCCAACCGCAACACGTGCTCTCTGTTATGGAGAACACGCTATCTCAAGAGGTGTTCTAACTTCATTTTAAAAACACAGATGCCTAGTATTACCTACTATTGTAATACCTACTATTGCAGAGTGGCAGGCGAAGATGATGGAATTTGCTGAGTTGGCCAAACTGACTTGCAGGATCCGAGATCAGGATGATCAGAAATTTCAGAAAAACTGGGGTAAATTTATGGTATATTTAAATGACAACTGTAAAAATTTAAAGACACTAGCAGGATTGAAGTAATTCCTACAATGTAGATAGGATGTTACGAAGTAAAGAGTTAGAATACGCGACTGGATTCGATAAGGGATACCAGCTGATGAGAGGGAGGGAAGTCGCAAGCTCGGCAAAGCAAAAAGGTTTATACATTGATTAATGTACCGTTTAAATAAGTGTGTAAAGAAAATGATAAAAAAATATTGGGGGGGAGTACAAATACAAATGCCTTTGTTGCCTTTAAAAACAAAACAAAAACAATAACATATTTTTATTAAAGATTTCTTGGTTTACAAAACCAACTCTTTTTTCAAGTTACATTTTCTACAAATCAGTTTCATTTGTTGAGACATTAGTGTTACATTAGGAAGGATAGGAAGATGTATGGAAGTGAGAGCTGGACCATAAAGAAGCCTGATCGCTTCTTGAAGCCACCAGCATGAGTTTGACCAAACTCCGGGAGGCAGTGGAAGACAGGAGTGCCTGGCATGCTCTGGTCCAGGGGGTCACGAAGAGTCGGTCACGACTAAACAACTAAACAACAACAACAGGAAGGAAAGGGGGAAAGAACTTCATTGGCTATGGGTAGTTGGAGATTGCCGTCTATTTTTTTGGTTACCTCTTGTTAACTTGCCTTCCTGCGCAATTTCCATAGGAGCAAGTGTGTTATAGCAAATGCACACAAAAGGAACGAGCGCTGCTCTTAAGGTGCCTGGTTGGCTAACAGATTAATTGCACACACGAGGAGTGTCTGGATCAGGCAAGTGGCCCGTCCTGTTCTCATTGTGGCCAGCCATTTGCCTATGGGAACCTCCAAGATATTTGTGAGTGCAACGCCGTTTGTTCACCTGCAGTTCCCACCAATTGGTGTTCAGAGGCATCCTGTCTCTGCCTTGATAGCCTTGTCCTCCAGGACTTTGTCGAATCCTTTCAAAGCCACCCAAGTCAGTAGCCACCACTGCCTCTTGTGGAAGAGGGAAGAAGTACAAGCTTTTGTCGATCAAATGGAAACCCTGCATTAAAGGCCAGATGTCCCTAATGTCAGCAGCAGAGCCGTCTTTCCCACTGGGTTTACTGGTGTGTTGCGCCAGGGTGCCAGCCTCTCAGGAGCGCCCCAGCAAGTGGGGGAGCTGCGCGGCTTTGCCGGCGGCCTCCCCTTTCCCTCCTGCATGCCTGCAAGCTGCACCCCGTCAACCATATGGCTGGCAGGTGTGCAGCTTGCCTCCCAAGCCTCCGTGGGACAACTCTGGGAAACGGGGGGTGGGGCGCCGGATATGCTTAAGATGGCCCTGGTCAGCAGTGTTGTTTTTGCCGATTTCCCAAAAAAATATACAGTGGTGCCTCGCAAGACGAAAAGAATCCGTTCTGTGATTCTCTTCATCTAGCGGTTTTTTCGTCTTGCGAAGCAAGCCCATTGAAGGATTAGCGGATTAGCGCTATTAGCGGCTTTTAGCGGCTTATCTGCTGATCGGATCAGCTGATAAGCGGCTTAGCGGCTTAGAAAAAGGGGGGGAGGGGGAAAAACCAGCAGGAACTCGCAAGACATTGTCGTCTTGCGAAGCAAGCCCATAGGAAATTTGTTTTGCGAAGCACCTCCAAAACGGAAAACTCTTTCGTCTAGCGAGTTTTCCGTCTTGCGAGGCATTCGTCTTGCGGGTCACCACTGTATAGCTCAAAATAGCTCACAAACTGTCAGGCTTTGGGGAATCAGATCCCTCCCCCGGTGGCAGCAAAGAAGCAGATTTTTTAAAAAATCTTACCAATTAGTTTATTCAGTAATCACAGCAGGAGACAAAGGAATGCGGTTTCTCTCTAGAAATGGTGTTGCTCCAAGTGAAGTCCCACCCTGCCCATCATCTCCCCTATTCTACGCAAATCCTGCGTTGGCTAATCTGAGCCTTCTGCCACTCAGCTCTCTGCTCTACTACCCTCAGTGCCCGCCTGGTCCTGGGAGAGGAGGGTTCAGGAATGCTTTCCAAGGACCTTGAGTCTGTCAGCTGTCTCTCCCCTGGTGCTTCTTCTTCCCGCTGCTCCTCTCCCAATACTTCCCAGCTTCTCCCCTCTGCAGCCTCTGAACTATGCCCTTCTGCAAACCACTGTTCTGAATCTATACTGCCCTCCTGTTCTCGGGAAGGTTCAGGAGAAGGGGGTGGCAGCCCCCACCATTCCTCCTCAGTCCACCCCCTGACACAAACGGCTCAGCAACTTTTGTGTTTGGATTTTCACTTTCTGAAATATGGCAACCCTAGGCACTCTGGCCCCAAATAGCACAGGGAATCGGAATAGAGCAGGAAATTGGATTTTCCTCTCCCCGCCGCTTGTTTGTGGACTTCCCAGAGGTGTTTGGTTGACGGCGGTTGGAAACAGTATGCCGGAGCAGATGGATTGTTTCTCAGACCCAGCAGGACTTTTGTGACGAGAGCCTAAGATGGCTGAGCACATGCGTTGCATGCGAAAGCTCCCAGGTTCAATCCCTGGCATAGCCATAATAATAATAATAATAATAATAATAATAATAATAATAATAATAATAATTTATTATTTGTACCCCGCCCATCTGGCTGGGTTTCCCCAGCCACTCTGGGCGGCTTCCACAAAGACCAAAAATACACTAAGATGCCACACATTGAAAACTTCCCTGAACAGGGCTGCCTTAAGATATCTTCTGAATGTCCTGGAAAAAAATTTAAGGACTATTTGCAAAAGTATTGTAAACTGTATGAATGTTAGAATGATGCAGGATATTAAGATAATATGGCATTAGTGACTTAGCGGAAAGGAGTATGAAAATAACTGAATTATAAGAATATAGGTGAATTTTGAATAACATTATGTCAAGCTTAAATATTTAAATAATTGATAACAAAAGGCAAACTGGAGACATAATA
Organism: Podarcis bocagei; assembly: GCF_964188305.1. Taxonomy (NCBI): domain Eukaryota; kingdom Metazoa; phylum Chordata; class Lepidosauria; order Squamata; family Lacertidae; genus Podarcis; species Podarcis bocagei. The sequence continues at coordinate 12,360,348 of NC_138141.1, read as the reverse complement.
GTTGAAACGTATAATTTAAAACAAGTTTTGAGAGAAGGTGAAGTATTGCTGAACATGATTTTATGAATGGGAACACAGAAAAGGGAGATGTGAGGGAGTCAGAAAAGAGGGTCATGGAAATTTGGTTTAACTATGTTTTATGTCTTTCATATGATTTTTTGTCAGTTGTTTTTTTTCCTTCTTCTTCTTTGTATGTTTTTTCGCATTTTGGTGATGGTGTTTTTTATTGCTTTTGGGTTGTGTATGGGTATGGTGTTATATTGTTTAAAACCTTTTATATATATATATAGATAGATAGATAGATAGATGATAGATAGATAGATATAGATATATATAGATATATATATAGATATCTTCTGAATGTCAGGTAGTTGTTTATCTCTTTGTCATCTCGTGGGAGGGCATTCCACAGGGCGGGCGCCACTACCTAGAAGGCCCTCTGCCTGGTTCCCTGTAGCTTTGCTTCTCGCAATGAGGGAACCGCCAGAAGGCCCTCGGAGCTGGACCTCAGTGTCCAGGCTGAACGATGGGGGTAGAGATGCTCCTTCAGGTATACTGGGCCGAGGCCGTTTAGGGCTTTAAAGGTCAACACGAACACTTTGAATTGTGCTCGGAAACGTAGAAAAATGACCAGGGAGCAGGTGGCATGAGATCTGTCTGATAACCAAGCTGCTGTTGCCACTGCTAATTCTGTAGTATTATGGTTCAAAGGGCAATGTTCTAACAAGGTATAAATAAGGCAGCTTCCTGCGTTCTCTGAGGCGGTGCATATAGAAATATTTTGGGCATGTGGAGTCCTGTTGCACTCAGGTACCGCTTTTGGGCTTCGCATGGGGATCTGGTCAGCCACTGTGTGACCAGGATACTGGACCAGATGAGCCACTGGCCTCATCCAGAAGGCTATTTTTATGTTAACAAATGCCTACCCCCACAAAGGAGTGGCTTGCAGATGAAAAGCAAACACATGAGTAATGCATGTGCTTCTATCGTTTGTCATTATTCTCAACAAACAGGCCACATGGCCCATGAACTTCAGGTACAGTCTGTGACATGTCTCTGCAAAGCTTCTAACTATAGAAAGCAATCACAATGACCATGATGGGTGGCGATCACACGATCTTTCTAAGCTTTGCCGTGCTAATTTAATGCTAATTTGATGTGCATGTGACCATGTAGGAAGTGGAATGATTCCCTCTCCCCGCCATCACATTCACATTTGAGTAGAAATCCGGAGAGGCAGAATTGCTGCAAAGTTCTCTTACATCACCAAACATTGGAGCTAAAGTATTGCACCCAGCATAACGTGTTAGTTGGGTCACACTTTGGCCCGAGGTGTGCAATTCTCCTTCGGAATTCTCCCTCCTACGAATTTCACAATGCAGTTCTCCAGCAGCAACAAAATTTGCTCAAAAATGTGCCGTGTTAGAGGAGAGTGTGCATAAAAATAACAAACTAATATAATGTGTTGTTTATGGGAAACAGCTTGCAAAAATATGTATTTAAAGCAAAATTGCAAATATGTAGATTGGGGAAAATGTGCACTAAAATGCAAACAAATATTTGTGAAGGTTTCTTGTTTTTTAAAAAGAGAAGATTAGCAAACTGATGTAGAGGTGTGAAACATAAGTTTGGAGAAATGAGAAATCGAGAGAAAGTGAAATGGACAGATTCATCCATCACTAATGATGGAGAGAGATGCTTGCCCATAAGACTTGCCCGTTGTGGAGTTGGGTTTCCAGGCGATATACTAATGGGTTGCTTTTTGCTAAAGGACTAGAGAGCACTGATGAAGACCTCATCCTCTATTCCTGGTGTGTTTTTTTCCTGTGTTGCCTCTAGGCTGGATCTTGTGGGTGTTGCTACAGCTGTGCATGTCGGTAATGAGCCTTACGCTAAATGTTTCCGGTCTGCTATGTTCCCGGGAGGATCTTGTGGGCTTCAGCCGAACGGGGTCTGCTTTATATGAGTGATTTAACGTGGTGTAAGCAATCTGCATGCTCGGGGTGCGCATATGTGTGAGGGAGAAGCTGCCATTGGTATCACATTATTTTATTAGAGTTTCAAAGCTGATATTAAGTGGACATGATTTCTTCCCATGGACCATTAATTTTGTTTTATTGCTGGCCTGATGGCTATTACCCCTTCTTGCCAATACATTCCTCCATTAGGCTTGTACAATTAACAAAATATGAGCTGTTTAAAGCGTTGCTATGAACAATGGGTCACTGAGAAGCAGGTCTGGGGAAAAGAGGGGTGGTTTTGTGAGTGCTTTGTGACCATGAGATGCTATGGGGCTGGCAGAGGAGAGTGTGTGCAGATCAATTTGTGTCCCTTTGCAGATAGAAGGCTCCTTTCTACAAAACATTTTCTATTTGGTTTTTCAAATCCAAAATGCAATTTGAGTTATGAGTGGTGCATGTCTGTTCTGTTTTTCCCCTTTTAGAAATGTGCCAGAGCTGGGGCTCAATTCGTTTCCCTTCTTTTGTGTACTTAAGGGCACAGGCAATTGCAGCACAAGATATACATACCCAAATGCAAAATAACAGTACTGTCACATGATTACATCTAGTCAATTAATCATCCGAGTGTTAGTTTATTAATCAGATATATCTGCATACATTTGCATGGGATTAAAATGAGTGGCTCAGATGTCAAAGCATGCATTCATTGCTTCTGGGTTGCGGGGGGGGGGGGGGAGAGAAATCTGTGACCCTTCAGAATTTGCTGGACTCCTTCAGGCCCAGCCAGCATGGCCAATGGACAGGGTTGCTAGGAGTCCAGCAATGGAAGGAGTCCAGCAGTGGAAGACAGGAGTGCCTGGCGTGCTCTGGTCTAAGGGGTCACGAAGAGTTGGACACGACTAAATGACTAAACAACAACTTACCATTTGATGTTTTTGTTCTTGGGGACAAATTTATAGCTCTACAAAATAGCCCACATAATTTTGAATTAAAGCCTCGGTTAATGTTTTGCCTACAACTGGATGTGGGTGGCAGCAGTGGCAGCACAACTCTTGCATAGTCACAATGAATTTAACTTAGTAATGTCAGTTAGCACATTTGGTTAGCGTGTGGTGCTGATAATGCCAAGGTCGTGGGTTCCATTCCCATATGGGCAACCTGGAAATTCCTGCATTGCAGGGGGTTGGACTAGATGACCCTTGGTCCCCTCCCATTTCTATGATTCTACAGTTTGTTGTTTAGTCGTTTAGTCGTGTCCGACTCTTCATGACCCCCTGGACCAGAGCACGCCAGGCACTCCTGTCTTCCACTGCCTCCCGCAGTTTGGTCAAACTCATGCTGGTAGCTTCGAGAACACTGTCCATCCATCTCGTCCTCTGTCATCCCCTTCTCCTTGTGCCCTCAATCTTTCCCAACATCAGGGTCTTTACCAGGGAGTCTTCTCTTCTCATGAGGTGGCCAAAGTATTGGAGCCTCAGCTTCAGGATCTGTCCTTCCAGTGAGCACTCAGGGCTGATTTCCTTCAGAATGGATAGGTTTGATCTTCTTGCAGTCCATGGGACTCTCAAGAGTCTCCTCCAGCACCATAATTCAAAAGCATCAGCCTTCTTTATGGTCCTGCTCTCACTTCCATACATTACTACTGGGGAAACTATAGCTTTAACTATACGGACCTTTGTTGGCAAGATGATGTCTCTGCTTTTTAAGATGCTGTCTAGGTTTGTCTTTGCTTTTCTCCCAAGAAGCAGGCGTCTTTTAATTTCGTGACTGCTGTCACCATCTGCAGCGATCATGGAGCCCAAGAAAGTAAAATCTCTCACTGCCTCCATTTCTTCCCCTTCTATTTGCCAGGAGATAATGGGACCAGTGGCCATTATCTTTGTTATTTTGATGTTGAGCTTCAGACCATATTTTGTGCTCTCCTCTTTCACCCTCATTAAAATACCACCCACAGAAAATAAGAAAATCAAGCAGGATTAATCATCTCTATCCAGAACAAGTGGATTTAGGCTCAAAATACTATGCTCCCATTATTCCCCTATTTTCTGGGGACCTTCATGCTTTTTAAAAATTTCTTTTAGAATAGCAACGACACTGTCACTGGGATGACGTTGGAGAGATCTTTGTGTCCACTGTAGGCAGTGAAGCAAGTTGGCAGACCAATATGGTTCAGTTATTTGGTGATAGCAAATCTATGTATTAGTATTAAGTAGAAGGAATAATAATGCCACTCCTATCTTTAAGAAAAGGCAGTGCCTTTCCCCATTCCAGATCTCAAGGCAGGCTGGGAAATGAAGGCACAGTAATATTCTAGTTTCTATTGGCTCTGCCCAGAGCGGGGAAATCCTCCCTCTCTCCTTTGCAACTTAGTTTTGTTTAGTTCTTGCAAGTCCAGGAAGAGGGGTAAGCTCACTCATTCTTACAGAACTTAATAAAAAGCTTCCTAACCATATTCATTCAGAGTCAAAATAACAGCCTGCTGGGATGTGAGGAAATACCTCTACATGAGCCTTGTGAACGTCAATAAGATACATATTTGCGAACTTTGCGGAGTTCTATCTAGATTGAGAGAAGTCTCAGGATGGAACAAGCATAGCCTAGTCACAGTTTGAGTGTTGGTCTAGGCCTGAGGAGCTCTGGGTTTGAATCCTACCTCAGTCACAAAGCTTACTTTGGATGGCCCAGTCATTTGCCCCCCAGTTTCCTTATGATGGGATCATAGGGGTTGGATCAATGTCTTAGCTTGCCCACTATTCCCTTGAAACCTACTTTGCCTATGTATCGTATTGATCTGAGCATGGAAGATTTTGGTGGAACCCATACTCCGAGTTCAAGTTCTTCATCCAGGGCAGTTTGCCTTGCAATCCTAAGAAATTTGAGCTTTCTGGCTGAGGGAAAGGGTTTTGTTGGCCCCAGCCTTAGCATTCTCTGTGCTGTACAATATTTCTTCTTCATCGAAAGGTGGAAACTCTAATGGTGTAAATGGTAGAAACTTTTCCACGCTAAACTCAAGTCATAAAGACCAAAGTCCACTGTAGCAAATGTGGCTATAAAACTACTTTTTTTACTTTCAAAGCTATTGGGACAGGGACTGAAACATGAAATGTAAAGAATGAATGCACTTTGTTTTCATAATAACAGCACACATTTTCTTTTTTCTTTTTTTGATACCAGCTGCAGTTTCAAGCTGAAATTCTTCTACTTGTAAATGGAGAGAAAACTGGCCATGTATCTTACTTTATATTACTAGTGTCTGGGCTGAGATGAGGGCAGCAGCCTGGGGTGGAGCCAGGAGCCAGGAGCTATGGGATCAGGCCATAGTCAGGGCTGGGTTGGCCATTTGCACATTTCCAAAAAAGAGGGAATGCATCGCCAAAAGAGGACAAAAGATACAACAGAATTTGTCTCGTGTCTGTTCAGATACCCTGGTCCCAGACCGCTTGTGGGCCCTAGAGAAATAAATGGTTCTGTGGTGGTACTCATCTTAATGGGAAGTCAATAGCAAGGTTATTGTACTGGGCTTCCTTAACTGTGTAAATCCATCCAAATGGCTCTTGTTCAGAACTTTTCAACCAAATTGAAGACCTATTTACACTGCAAGGCCAGTATTTTTAGTGCTTAAAAATATGTTTTTTGCATTGATGTTTCATACTGGTTTTACACTGTATTTTAGATTTCCATATGTTTGTATTATTTTTGTATTATTGGTTGAGAGAGAGAGAGGAGAGAGAGAGAGAGAGAGAGAGAGAGAGAGAGAGAGAGAGAGAGAGAGAGAAAGTTGCCCAGAGTTACTGGATGGAAATGCAATGAATATTTGGAAAAAATAATCAATTTTCATTGGGACTTGTAATTGAAAATTTAGCAAACTGACGCAGAAATGTACGATACCAAGCTGCAGACTGAAAACATGAGAAACACAGAGAAACCAAAACGGATGAATTTGTCCATCCCTTAAACAATATACTTTATTATATTAATAGGTACCTTCTGGAACTGGATCCTGAGCTATCTGCCTTTCCAGCTGATCTGTTCCAGAGTTCGCTGAATGGTAAGTAACCTGATTGGCATTTTATCCTGCATTTGACAGAGGTTACAGGGCCCATAAGGAGGCACCCACAATGTTGTAGTTGGTGTTCTGGAAACTTACTGAAATAATACACCCCAATTCGAAGAAAAAGGGATACAGTGTGATGCATTTTAACTAGTCTTCATTGAGCCTGTGTTACAGCCAACAATGTTTTCTGTGTGCAATTAGTTCTACAGGGGTGACTAATCTCTTGCCCTCCAGATGTCGTCAGTCTCCAGCTCCCATCATTCCTGACCCGAGGGTGATGGAGTTGTGATTCAGGAACACCTGGAGAGCTACAGGTTAGCCACTCCTGATGTACAACAATGATCTGGAAAGGTTGCTGAACATATTGGAGTATAAGCACATATTGGTTGTTGGTGCACATATTGAAAGGTTGGTGCACATATTGGAGTATAATGTTTGCAGGCACCCTGTCCCTTGTCCTCCTTTGTTTAAATGGAGAGATGGACTGTGGCTTTTATGTCCATGGTTTTCCTGGACTCAGTGTTTCCTGAATAAGTGTGTACAGCAGAGTCTGGTCGGGAGCATCACCCACTTCTCTCTCTTTCTCCCTTTCTCCACACCCAGTAGGCTCTTGGGAGAGGGAAATGGCTGTTGCCAAAGGTCTGGACAGATCACTTGCAGAGGGCTTTTGAAATTAGTCTGAGAGCCCTAGGGCCACGGACTGCCTGTTTGCGCTGCCTGTAATTGATTTTGGTGCTCATTATACTGTTAATGCCAGTTGTCGTCTGTTAGCTTATGGTGAAAGTTCTGTGCATTTGGCAGAGCTTACAGAAGCATTGAGACTTTGCCAGTTCTCTTGGTTGAGCAAAGCCAGTTCTGCCTCTATTCCTAGTCCCCTTGCTTCCTCTTCCCATTTTCTGATTTACACAGAAAACTAGCTTAGCCAGGAGAACCGTAGATTTGTCTAGCTGGAAAAGACATGAGAGGCAACCAAGCTGATCAGCTAAAGTATTAAACTGAAGTGAGGACCTGCCATTGCTTGAGTAAACCAATCAATCTGTATAACAAAAGCATGTGCTCTGTGATTTATTTATTTTTTGTAGCATGGGGTGGATGGGGAGATCATTGGAGGGAAATGAAGAACATAAAACAAGTATTAGCTGCTTGAGAATAACAGTGGGAGAGGACTATTGCTCTCATCTGGTGCTTTCTGGCTTCCCATTGGCATCTGTTTGGCACTGTATACAGGATGCTAGACTAGATGGGTCTTTGGTATGATCCAAGAGGATTCTTATATTGTTAAATTATGTGGCACAAGTCAACAAGTAAAGGGATTAAGGAAAACCTATGCCTGTACTGTGAACCCAGTCAGGGACAATAATCCTCCCTAGATTTTGTAGAGGCAAGGGAAGGTTGTCTGTTTGGTGGAGATTAAAACCACCCAAAGTTGATAAATGGAGCTGAAGGAATGGGATGGAGAAGAGAAATGAGGAATGAGTGAAGAAATAGTAGGCTGAGAGAATAATGGGTTGACTGCCAGGAGCTGCCAGGGCTAAAACCGAGAACTTTGGAGCCAATTGGAGCATCTTCCCAGGCAGTGAAGTACTGTCAGTGTCTGGGCTGGCCCTGTCCACCTAAGGTGGCCATTGGGCCTTCCTGGACAGGAAGAGCTATAAAGGACTTCCTGTTTGGACTAAGACCTTGCCTGAGCAACAGAAGCCTTCATGGCTCTAATGTATTCCTTGTCTCTGACCCCTTGCTTAGATTCTTGGCTCTGACTCCTTCTGGTCAACAGATGGACTAAGCAGATGCCTGCTTCCCCACTTTGTACCTAAAAGAGCTCCTTTCCCATCTTGTACCCTATAATCGGCAGGTGAGACTGCCCAGTTGGCATTGTGCCCTTTTCTGTGGTGGTTCCCTGCTTGCACAATGACTTCCCTAGTGAGGTGCAGCTGTCTCCCCTATTATAGACTTTCAGGAGAAACATTTCTGTTTACGCGGGTATTTGATGGCTGAAAAAGCCTTGTTCCCAGCAACCCAGAGATCCCTGGTGGGGGTAAGCTTTTTAAAACAACGTTTTAACATTTTTGTAGATTCTTTTTAATGTTTCATCACTGCCATGTCTTCTGCCCTGGGCTCCTTTGGGCAAAAGGGCAGGATATAAATTGCACAAATCAATAAATAGTACCTCCATTCCAGGAAAAGCATCGCCTCCATCAGGCTGCTGTTAAAAGCGGCAACTCTAGAGGTGGTGGGGAGGTAATCAAGATGGCGGCAGAGGCAGATGCTTAAGAGGAGAGCTCTGTTGTGAATAATGGAGGCAGTGCCATTGTTGTCCCAAAGGTTGCCTACAGCCTTTGGGACAACATAGAAGGCTTTATTTTTCCATCTGGAAACTGTTTGCTTTACCTCTACTGTAACTACAGCAACTCTAGAACTGAAGAGCGGTGGCTGGGCTTGCATTTTACATATTGAATGGAACCCACCAGCCAATTCTTTGACTGCAGGCTTCCGGCACCATTTTAGCAATGCTCTGGCTCCTAACTAATCTACATGTATATGTGATTAATTGTTATCAGCGGATATCATCACTCCCATGCAAAAATAGACTGTGATGACTATTTGAATAAATAATAAGAACAGCTAACCTGATACCACATAGCATCATGCAGTTGGCTGAGCAAGGCGCGTTCTCATCCTTGACCTCGTATGGCTTGCAGAGATCAGTGTTTGCTTATGGAAGCTGGTGATTTATAGTTGTGGCTGTGCAGACCTTCTTCTCGCGCAGGGAGCCTGTTTCACCACTCATTTCCATGCCCCATTCCCAGTGTACGATCCAAACTAAGACATATCTCTTCACTTCTCTGGATGCAGAGTGAGGTTACACAATGACCAATGTGAATCTTTTCCCATTATCTGTGACTGTTCACTTGTTTTATATGAATACTAGATATCAAGATGAAGATTTACTTTGGCCACTAAATTCAGATTTGGAGCTGGCGGGGCATGGTGGGAGAAGGGTGAAGGAGAGTCAAGGGAGAGAGAAATCCAGGAATATTGAGGGGGGGGGAGATTCTAGAAATTGGGGGTAGGGGTTCGGAAAAAGCAGCGGGAGCCCAGCAGACCCCACAACCTCCCCCACACTGTCTTGCTTGGAATGATGTTGTCTGTTGACCTATCATTGTTCCAGAGGCATTGCTGTGGGGTATGTGTGTGTTGATCACATTACATGTATGTTTGAACCAGACCTATGAATGGCAATTTCCCATTGCTGACACAGAGTCCAGGGCAATGGGATCTTCCTGTTGCACTAATGTTGTTACCTGAGTTTTATTTGCCTTTTTAAAATGGTGGTTTACGTTTTGACATGGTTAAGTAAAGTAAAGGTAAAGGGACCCCTGACCATTAGTCGTGGCCGACTCTAGGGTTGCGGCGCTCATCTCGCTTTATTGGCCGAGGGAGCCAGTGTACAGCTTCCAGGTCATGTGGCCAGCATGACTAAGCCACTTCTGGTGAACCAGAGCAGTGCACGGAAATGCCGTTTACCTTCCCGCTGGAGCGGTACCTATTTATCTACTTGCACTTGACGTGCTTTCGAACTGCTAGGTTGGCAGGAGCAGGGACCGAGCAATGGGAGCTCACCCCGTTGCGGGGATTCGAGCCACCAACCTTCTGATCGGCAAGTCCTAGGCTCTGTGGTTTAACCCACAGCGCCACCCGTGTCCCTCTCGACATGGTTAACGCCCATGCTATTTCACGATATGGAGGTAAATATCTAGGCGTAATATTCACTTATAATCTCTCCTGGACCACCCATCTACAATCTGCTTTTCTTGCTGCAACCACGACCTCTAACGCCATTGTCCGATTTTACCACCAGAAGGGCGGCAAACACCTTCCAGCAGCAATTCAAATATTTAATGCCAAAGTTGTCCCAAAATTATTATATGGATGCGAAGTATGGACTACAGCAATATCAGGTAACTTGGATCGCCCACTTCATATGTTTCTGAGATCTCTTTCCGGCGTCCCGAGATGTGTCTCAGGTGCAGCCCTACGACTCGAGTTTGCCCAGTCCTCAATTGTTAAACGAGCATGGAGCCGAGCCATTTCCTACAGCTTCCACCTACTAACATCGGATGCTCGAATTAGAGGTGGTTTTTCCAATCTGATCCTAAGACATATTCATAATTCTCCTTGGAAAACTACAATTAACCTCAAATTCCGCTCTCTTCTCAATTTGAACTGTAAAACTGTCCTTAACTTAGAGTGTATCAGCCCGGCGGCCCTACCTCTAATTAAAAAGAAACTACAGCAACTTGATTTTTCTAACACAGCTTCCTATGCAAGAGGACCGTGTTCAGGCCTAGCCCTAGCTATTCCACCCCCTGAAGGGATCCCTCTATACTGCTTCACAATTTCTTCGGAGGCTAAGCGTAGGGCCTTTACCTGTGCCCGTCTCAACTGTTTTCCTACAGCAGTTCTGTCGGGTCGTTATTCCAGAGTTCCCATTGCAAATAGAACATGCTCTTGTAATGACACGGCCCTGGAGACTATGGACCATGTAATGCTCTTCTGTCCCAACTGGACAGATGAAAGATCTCGGTTTTTAACCCCCCTAGTGAATAAGCTTCATCTCCCAATCCAGCCTTGGATAGTGTCCCTCTTTCTGCAGGATTCTGATTGTTGGATTACCGAGATGACAGCAAACTTCCTGCTTAGTGTGATGAAGAGGAAAGCGGCACCAACGTCTTCTTTAACACCACAGCTGCAGTCGATACGCCGCACAACCGAACGAAGTCCCAAGTAGCCTTATTGTACAAGGACAATCGAACTAGGACATATCTGAGGAGCTGAAGGACCCTTTAACAGTCCTCCTCCAGCCTCAACAGTTGTTTTTTGTTTGTTTGTTTGTTTGTTTGTTTGTTTGTTAAAGTAATCGCCCAGGACGATATCTACCTTTACCTCCCCACCCCTATTTTATGTTGTTATCTCAATGTATATTATGCTATGGCCACACGGCTAATGCAATAAATAAAGATGATGATGATATGGAGGTAACAGAAATACTATTATGAATGAATACATAGATAAATAAACCTGCTTGCTCAGCAGAGGACCCCAATAAGAAGCCGGATACTTCTTGAATGATAAACAAGTTGCCTGCATGACGTAGGATTCTGGCCATGATCATAGAAACATAGAGTTGGAAGGGACCCTTGAGAATCATCTAGTCCAATTCCCTTCAGTTAAGGAATATGCAGGTGTCCTGTATGGCGATCGAACCTGTGACCTTGGTGTTATCAGCACCATGCTCTAACCAACTGAGCTATAAAGCAGTGGTCTTCAGCATCTGCAAGGCTGTGACGCTTTTCCAGAGCTTTCTGTTTTTATTCCGCAGGCAATAGATGTGTGTGATAGAAGAACCAATGTATCTAGAGAGAGAATCCTTTCTTCTTCTTCTTCTTCTTCTTCTTCTTCTTCTTCTTCTTCTTCTTCTTCTTCTTCTTCTTCTTCTTCCTTCTTTCCTGAGAGGCATTGGTACCCTTTCTGTTTGTGTGTATCTTCTACTCTTCTTTGTTCTTTGTTCTTGATCAGGGTAAACTGAGAGCACATTTCTCTGCGAGCTTTGAAAGCCAGGCCCCCTCATCCCACCCCTTTGCAATAACAGCTCCATAAGCTTGACCAGCTGTTTGCAAACTCCGCCTGTCACGTTCTGCAATTTTACGAACCCGTGAATCTGACCCTTTGATCATCTCCATGGAGCACAGATGCCAAAGGTCAGGACAGCCTTAAAGATGGACAAAAGGCTTTGAGGTTGGCCAAGGACTGTGTTAGGGGGTCAGAGTAATGAGAAGAACCTTGCCTTTCTGTTCTTTCTTGTAGTGTGTTTTGGAAATGATCCCTTTGCCTGCGCATCTCTTTGCATTACGAGTGTGGATGGTGAGAAATTTGATTCAGTTCACATTTAAAGGGAACTTGCCAAATTCACATTTTCTGAAACAATATGTGGACTGTCTTCAGAGTTTTGCACTTATTCGAGTTATGCAATCCAGTTTTCCAGCCAAGCAAAGTGTACAAAATGCATAAATTGTGGTGAAATGTCCATACATTAGTGAAAGTAACATATAAAAATGCATTATAATAGAGGGAATTGCTTTGCAAAAATTTGTATATTAGGCAGAATTGCATAGCAAAAGTGTGCATACCTGGATAAATTTGCACAAAAATGCTGACAAATTTTCATGTGGACTAAAAAAACCTCCTGCAAATTTATGTAAGAACTGAACTTCAGAGTGGAAAAATGAGAAACTGAAAGAAACCAAAACTGACAGATTCACAATTCCTAATTATGCAGAGAAGCCACTAAGCCCTCATGCCTCTTGCATGCAAACCCCATGAGCTTCAGGCACATTAGACACACCCTAGGGTAACCAATCCCACTTGGAAACTCTCGAGTTCAATATGAAAATGGATGGTGCTTTGAAAATAAGAATGGATGAATCTCTGTAAGGAGCTGGAGTCAAGGACAGGTCAGCAAAAAAGCACCCAGTGTCAGTGAAGTTGACTATTCAAAGAAACAAAAAAGAGCTCAGTCCTAGTAGTCACAGCAACCCTTCCCAGTAGGTCTTGCTCCAGGGAGGCAGTTGCAAGGACTGAAGGTGCTCGCCTTCCCACAGTTGCCTCAGCCTTCTCCTCCCCTGGGTCCTTCCTAAGTAGCTAAGACTCTGTTGTCTTGTCTCTCTTTGCTCTGCCCTCTTCATTCCTCTCTGTGTTCTGGACTCCTTGGCTTCTTCAGCAGCTTGCCTCCACTCTGTCTCTGTCTCTGCTTCTGCCTCTGCTTCTGCACTGCTCTCTGCCACAGCCTCTTCCTGCTCACTAAACCCTGTTAGCTCTTCAGTTTCCCACACCTCCACCTCCCAGTCCCCCCTCTTCTCCCTCTGACCACTCATTGTCGCCCCACCATCAATCCTCTGGCTCTGAGCCTTCTTCTCTTGGGGGTTCCCCAGCTGGTACCTTCCGCCGCTCCTCTGCATCCAGCCAGTCCATGACATTTTGTCAATTTCAGTGTTTTTCATTTTTCCAGCTTATGTTCAGTTCTCCACAATTCTTCATCGGATTCATTGGCACTTTAGAGCAATCCACCCCCACCCCCCGATGTATAAACTTTTTGGGTAAGCTGTTTCTCTAATACAGTATAATGCTTTTTCCTGTGCTCTTTTCACTAGTTACACATTTTCATGTACATCCCCCCCCCAACAGTCATTTTCAGACACATTATTTGGTGGGAGAACTGTATGGCAACAAAAGTGAGAATTTTCAAAGGATAGCTGTGTTTTGGTTTGTGTATTGTTTCACGAACTGCAAATTAGGAGCCTGAGGATGAAAATGTGAATCGCACTGTATTATCTCTCGTATCCCTGATTGAAAGCCTCAGGCAAATCCTCAGTAAGAATGTGATCTTTTTTGTTATTCTGCAGATATGAATGGAAAGATATGGAAGAAAAGGCAACAGTAGAACAAGTGGCTTCACAAGACCTAGGCAGTGGTCCCATTCCCATCCCAGTGCAAATTTCTGTAGCTGACAGCAGTTAGGGGACCATAGGAGTAGCGACAGAATGTCACATTGCAAAATCAAAAGGGCTACCTTGTGCATAATCTGACACGCTCTCCCACCCGTTCCCTCTGGTCCCCACACTGAAATTTAAAGCCACTAAGACAAAAGGCAGCCTGGCTGATGTAGGAAGGCTTGTGACCATGGAATCTGTGAACAGCAGGACAGCCTGAGGGCTGTGAAGTGTGGGGTTGTCTTGATTTCCACCCTGTTTTTGTTTCCTCACACGAGTCATCCTTCAGTTGCTACTGCAGAATTTCCCTTTTTGATCTCAAAAGGGCACACATCTGCCTGCAGCAATAAACCTCGGCTGCCTCATTTTTCCCGTGCCGCAACAGTGAGGAGGATCTGTCAATAGAACCCGTGTGAAAAGCAGATGATGAGTACCAAGCAGAAACGTTTGTGCTTACTTTGACTTTGGGAGAGAGGTAGTGGTGCTATTTATTTGCTATTTAAAGCATTTCTGCCCCACTCTTGAGCTCCCAACAGCGGCTTGCAAAGATCAGCATTGAGACAGTCCCTTCCCCCAAGCTGAAATTCTAAAGGGCGTGGCACAAAAATGATCGGCATTAGGAAGGAGGAGGAGAACAAACTCGGGCCTTAGTTCTTTGCCACAAAGTTCTTATCAAAACCAGTTGGAATGGAAAACAGTTCAAGGAGAAGCAGGAGGCAAACATCTCTTCACTTGAATGATGGAGTGGCCCTGCTTCGCTTTGCTCTTGCTGTTATCACCTGGTGGAATGGCTCTTTCCTGATGGAGGATGGAGCCTAATCCTACTTTAGCTTATTTGGGAGGAAGAGTGAGACAAGAAGTTTAACAAACAAACAAACTATGGCACTGGCTTCTCAGTGGTGCTGCTCATGGCCCTGCACCGCTTTTCCTTTCTGCTTCCTTCTCTCTATTCCCAAAGCATGCATTCCCTATGCTCACTTTGTGACGAAGTATGTGGCTGGTGCTGTGGGTTAAACCACAGAGCCTAGGGCTTGCTGATCAGAAGGTCAGCGGTTCGAATCCCCGCGACAGGGTGAGCTCCCATTGTTTGGTCCCTGCTCCTGCCAACCTAGCAGTTCGAAAGCACGAAGTGCATGTAGATCAATAGATACCACTCCGGTGGGAAGGTAAATGGCGTTTCCGTGTGCTGCTCTGGTTCGCCAGAAGTGGCTTAGTTATGCTGGCCACATGACCCGGAAGCTGTATGCCGGCTCCCTCGGCCAGTAAAGCGAGATGAGCGCCACAACCCCAGAGTCAGTCATGACTGGACCTAATGGTCAGGGGTCCCTTTACATTTTAAAGGTTCATTTATTTATCTGAATAGCCTTTTTGCCTTGATATCGACATCGCCTTATCCCATAGGTGCCTGTGGCATTCGTATAGAGCCCCCGGTCATTTCATGGACTATTGACCTGTACACCACTGCTTTATTCTTCCGCTGCCACCAACCAGGTTTCTTCTGGTGAAATCCTGAGTCTCAGTCAGGTTGTAAAGTCGACAAGGAAGATTAAAGTTTATTGCAGAACAAACAAGTTTTAAATAGGTTCAGAACGGTTTCTCAAATGCGTGCCCTTAACTTGATGTGGCACTATCTCACACTGTCACACTCTTCTCCCTCAGTTCTATCCCGGTCTCTCACTCTAACTGTCACAACCACTATGTTCGACTTTTACTGCCTCTGTCTGACTCTGACTCTTACTCCTCTATCTCCCCCGGGTAAACCCCTGGGCTGAGCCTCAAAACCAGGTAGGCTCCGCCTCTGAGCTTTCTCAGTGGTCAATCTATATTAACCATTTCCATCCCCCTGTACAAACATAATCACAAGGAATGGGCAAGCGCCACATCGCCTATCTGACCACTTCAGTCTGTGGAACTAGCACTTTTAAAAATGCCATGTAATGTATGCTCTGCATTTGCAAGGAGTCAGTATCTTAGTGTGGGGAGCAGCCTGTGTATTGATATTACGCCGTGCCCTCACTAGATTCCTGCAGAAACTTATTTTAATTCCAGCAAGCCTAGTTATGACTCAGTTATCTTTTTTGTTTTAAAGGTTTTGCTGATATCTGTGTCTCATTGATGCATAAACTTTTTGAGCTACAAGGGGGGTTGGCCATGTTTTTTGCCCCAGGTGAAGCCTCTGGAGGGGTGCCATTGAGGCTTCTAGCCTGTGTGCATGTGTGTGTGTGTGTGTGTGTGTGTGTGTGTGTGTGTGTGTACACAAATGCACATGTGTGTGTGGGGGTGCCAAACTGGTTCTTTGACCAGCCTAGTTTGCCCCTGCAAAGCTTGGAGATCCCTCTGACTAAGCGATCTATAACTTTTTTTCTAAAGAAATAAGTAATTAATAATGAATTTGAAACAGAGGGCCTTGTTCCTCCTTATGGATAGGTAGCATTATTTTCTAAAAGTGATTCCTTCTCTTTTGAGAGAGTCCGTGCACATTACTTATTCAGATATACATGCAAGTGTTGTTGGGTTTGTCATATCTTAATATCTAAAGTTGAACGAGCTAAACCCCATGTTTGAATCACAGGGATCATACAGGGGTGCTCATTAGGGAGCCAAGACAGGTTGCCATTTGGGGCCAGAGATTGGCTTGTTGACAAGTCACATGTGGAGCAGCCCAGAGAAACATCAAGCACAGTCTAGAGCAGGAGTGAGAAACCCTTGGCCAGTGTGGTGTAGTGGTTAAGAGCAGTGGACTGACTCGTAATCTGGTGAACCGGGTTTGATTCCCCACTCCTCCACATGCAGCTGCTGGGTGACCTTGGGCTAGTTACACTTCTTTGAAGTCTCTCAGCCCCACTCACCTCACAGAGTGTTTGTTGTGGGGGAAGAGGGGAAAGGAGATTGTTGGCCGCTTTGAGACTCCTTAGGGTAGTGATAAAGCGGGATATCAAATCCAAACTCTTCTTCTTCTTCTTCCAGATCTTTGCATAGATTAAAAAATAAATAACAAATAAACGAACACAAACAAAATTGACCTGGAGTAGAAGTAGATTGATCTACCCCACTCCTTGTTGCAATGCCCATCGCTTGGAGTGGAATTTGCCAGTCTAGCAAGCTCCCCTGCTTACCCATTCACTTTGTCCACTTCAAAAATTTCATCTCCCCATCTGTATCTCCCCCTTGAGCTAGTCATACCTTTTTCTCTCCTCTTCTTCTGCCTGAGTTAATAATCTTTGCTGGGTTTTCTGAGTCAATAGGCCAGTCCAATAAAAGACAGGAAACTTGAAAAATCTTTGACATTTAAGGCTTTCTTTCATTTAATGTTACCCTTATAGGTTTTTTCTCCTCCTCTTGGGGGCTCTTGTGTGATGATCTGCTTCCATTTGGATGCTGAAATTTTCAGTGGAATTGGTTTAAAACAAGAAATCTATTTTGATGCATTTTCATATACTTCAGTGGTAAGCATCTGCTGGATTTAATATAAATTAAAATCCTTTGAAAAGAGGTCCCTGGTCTGGTCATGGTTTATTTATTGTCTCTGGTTAAATTGCATTCCACCTATCTACTAAGAAAGGTATTGGGAACCCATGGCCTGCAAATGTCATTGAACTACAGCAGCCACCAACCCCTTCAGACATCTTTTTGAAGCACATAGTCTGTGTAGAGCTGACCATCTGAAGATGTACTGTATTGTCTCATTCTGCAGTCTTCAAGTAAGCCTTGATTTCCTCCCTCCATGTGCATAATCCATATTTCCATATTTCCCAACTGGCTCTTTGACTGGGTCACCTGTACCAAGGGTTGAAGGAAGCGTAGGGCTTCTGGCACAAGGAACAATCTCACTGGGATGTTCAATTGCAGCCTCTTCACATCCACAAAAGGCTAGGCTTCCGTTTTGCAATATCAGACTGACAGTGGATGGAATGAGGCTAGGCTAAATAGCCCCCTTTCATGTTGAATTCTTGGGTACCATGTTTTCCATACTGGAAGCGATGTTCTCAGATGTCATGAAACAACAGATCCATCTGTTTTTCTTTGAATTTGCTCACATGTTGAGTTCCACAGCAGCTAGCTAGGAGTATTACATGCCTATTTTGCTTTTGATTTCATATTAATTGCATGATAAGTAAAACTAGCAATATTACTTTCTCCTATCTGTGATCATTTAAATTCATATTTCATTCACTTTGGATTTTTTTTAAGAGCTGAAAGAATCTAAAAGAATGAGCATGACATCATTATTCATAATGATTCATTATTTCCTCTGTGCTACGTTTCTGCTGTTCATCCATACTTTGGGAGATGTTTCCTGTATAACCCTTAGTTTGCAATATCTGAAATAAGAAACGGTTGCTCCCAGGATGTGGATCAACATGGAATTAGGGCTCAGCTGAAATAGGAATTGAGCTGAAAACCTTCTATGAAATGAAGCCCTTCCTTTCTGGTTATAGTTTGGAGATATAAAAGCAAAGCTGGGGAACATTGCCCTTACTCTGAGTTGGCTTTGTGACACCATACCACAGCCTTCATCGATTGGCTACATTTATTTATTTCTCACGCATAGATGCTGCTTAGGGCTAAGGCAGTAAGTGGCTTACAAAATAACAATATGTATACAGGTGAAACTCGGAAAATTAGAATATCATGGAAAAGTTCATTTATTTCAGTAATTCAACTTAAAAGGTGAAATTAATATATGAGATAGACTCATGACATGCAAAGCGAGATATGTCAAGCCTTTATTTGTTATAATTGTGATGATCATGGCGTACAGCTGGTGAAAACCCCAATTTAATAATCTCAGAAAATTAGAATATTAAATGAAATCAGCAAAGCAAGGACTGCAAATAGAGCAATATTGGACCTCTGAGAAGTAGAAGCATGCATATGTACTCAGTGCTTGGTTTGGGCCCCTTTTGCATCATTTACTGCCTCAATGCGGCGTGGCATGGATGCTATCAGCCTGTGGCACTGCTGAAGCACAGTGGACCAACACCAGCTGATGACATGGCTCAATATATAGCAAACATGGAAACTACAATATAACAGAAACTGCAATGCGATGCAGTGTGGAAGAACCAAATTTAAAGACATTACAGCACCTTTTCAAAACATATGAAGAGTCTGAGATCCTTTCTTGCCAAAGCACATCCTGACTTGTAATATACAACACTCATTCCACAAATGCACATCATATACAACTTCTGTTTTACATCTACGAAAATAATACAGTACCTGCTGCTCATCCAATACCCCTCACCTCGTTCTGCTCCCAAACACCCAATGTATCCATCTACACACAAACACCCCATCAACCCAATCACTCAAAAATCTCCCTCTTAATCACCTAACTGCTATCACCTGCCAAACACATGGTGCTGTGATGTCATCATGCAGGCTGTTTGATTCCTGATTAGCTGGATCTTGTAGCCAGCAATAAGTACCTTCTTTGAAGCAGAAGAAAATTGCACAGAGCGACTGCTGGGAAGAAGAAGAAGAGTTTGGATTTGATATCCCACCTTTCACTCCCTTTAAGGAGTCTCAAAGTGGCTAACATTCTCCTTTCCCTTCCTCCCCCACAACAAACACTCTGTGAGGTGAGTGGGGCTGAGAGACTTCAAAGAAGTGTGACTGGCCCAAGGTCACCCAGCAGCTGCATGTGGAGGAGCGGAGACGCGAACCCGGTTCCCCAGATTGCAAGGCTACCGCTCTTAACCACTACACCACACTGGAGAGTTAAGAAAAAGGAGAGAAGCAAGGTGAAAGGGCTAAAGCCTGGAGGTTCTTTCAGCAAACATTTTGGGACCTCCAAAATGGCCCTTTCATCCCCGAGCTTGATTAAAATTTGGCACAGCCCTACATGGAACACTTTCCTCAAGTTAAATTCAACGAGGGTTATAAGAATTTCTCATTCAGCCTATTTTTCTCCCCAGGTGTGTACATAAGAAACCGGACAACCCTCCCACAAATCTTTAATGTCAATAGATACAGTATATGCCGTATGTTGATTCCCACACACATCTGGTTGGCCAATATGAGAAAAGAATACTGGACCAAATGAACCTTTGACCTAATCCGGCAGGACTCTTCCAATGTTTCTATGAAGTGAGACACAGCTTAAAAGAATAAAATTCTAATTTCGGATGTAATCTTCAAACCTGCATTCTGTCCAGTCTCATTTCTGTGTCGAGGTTATAAAATAAACACAGTTGTCTGTGGCAATTTAACATATACTTCAATCCTAAACGTAGACTGTTGATACAGACCATTAGTATCCTTGACTGATCTGCTGGCCTGAGGCTTTTCTCTCTCTCCTCAGTGCATTAAGTATTGTAGCTGACACCGATTTAACTTATACTGCTTTGTGAAGGGAGGCCATTCTGTTTCACTCTTTTTGCCCTGAGGCATTTGTGTAGCTTAGGGAAAAACGAATTAGTTGCCACCTTTTCCTTAACAAAAAAATAATAATAAATAGCAGGTTACAGGGATTGAAAACAAAGAAACTGCAGAATGAATGAAGTATTTCTGACAGTAAGAGCTGTTTGACAATGGGACGGTCTCCCTCAGGAAGTTGTGGATTCTCCTACCTTGGGAGTTTTTAAAGCTGGGGTTGGATAGCCATCTGTCATAGATGCTTTAGCTGAGATTCCTTCATTGCAGGGGGCGTTGAACTAGATGACACTCGGGGTCCCTTCCTACTCTACAGTTCTTTGATTCCATGAAATACTTGCTCAGACCAGTAGTTCTCGGTTGAGAATTAAGGCCTACTTACTCCGTCAGTTACTCTGGAATAACAATCCTGAATGGTCTCTTGTGTGTTCAAGGTTGAGTCAGAGGCAAAGGGGTTTTGAGAGATATGCAATCCATAACAAGATTAGGGGTTCTTGACTCAATTCTATTTTGTGTCACTTGGTTACACATCATGTAAACTAGCCAGGATGTCCAACCTGTCATTCTCCAGATGTTGTTGGACTCCAACTCCTATCAAAGCCAAACCAATGGTGAGGGCTAATGGGAGATGTTGCCAAGCCACATCTGGAGAGTCACAGTTTAGCCACCCTGATGTAAACAATAGGCAGAATTGCTTGTGGTGCGAGGGAGATCATGTCCGAATACCAGTTCCTTTGTCTTGCAGGGGTTCCTCACCACCACCAGCAATGAGACATCCCTGACGCAGATTGGACTCCCTATGGAATCACATCCTTAAAATGTCTTTTGAACTTAAAGACGATAGTGTGATCTTAATGTGGTTTTATGGCACAGCGAAGGACAAAGAATGGAGCTGTATCTTGGCCATTTATGCATCTCCAGTCCAGCATGCTTAGATACAGTTCATAAACCAAAGAGAACAGTTCTCCCTCGAGTTTGGCAGGAAAGTTCCAGGAACTGTGTGAATTTGTGTGTGTGCAGGCATGTGTGCGTGCAATTGCTAGCTAGAGTTCCAACAGAGTCCTCTTTACAGGAGGTCTATGGGGGCTTAATTGGGATGGATTTTGTTTTAATTACTTGGTGTGTGAGAGTGTGTGTGTGAGAGAGAGAGAGAGAGAGAGGGAGAGAAGTTACGTCTCAGGACATCACGTCTCACTTGAGTTCCTCTTCCAAGGAGGCCAGTAACTGTGAAAGATGAGAATTAATGTACTGAACTCTTTTAAAGTTCCAGAGTTTATTTGCTGGCAGTGCAGATCCCAGTCTCTCTCACACACATGAACGTCAAACAGGAGTTGGCTTTTGTTTTAGTGGAGGACTTCCTGATGTGTGGAAGCATCTGGACAAAACTTGCCAGTGAGTGCCTTCCAGCATCTCACAGGTGGAAATAGGAACATGCTTGCACTGCCTGCTAAAGATCACACTCTAAGCCCCTCTCCCAGACACACATACAGAGTGTATTGCTAAAAATCTGCTATGCGCGCATTACTTGAACCTGTACTAGTGGTACTAAGCCTTTGAACAAAGCTACATTGTTGCGTGGTGAGTTCCCGCCTCCCCCCATAGAAATAAAGACACGGGACACAAGAATTCGAGTTAATGGGTCAAATTAGGCCACAACTTTATTGATTACAGGAATTGAGCAGTATTGGCTTAGGCATTGGTCCTAACAACTAACCAGCTTGAAGGCCGGTGAGGGTGAACCACCAGTGGGAGGAGTCCTGCTGAGGCACGTCAACTAGGATCTCCCCCCGGGGTCACTGCGTGGGGGCGTGCCGTGGGCCCACATCTCCATAGGCTTAGGACAAGGCCTTTACCGGACTACTCTTTTGTTTGGGGGAAGGTAATGGCGCTCCTTCCCCCCCATCTGCATAACAATAAACAGTACCCCCACCAATGCCTAAGCGCCAATACCATGGAGTTGTGACGGTTTGCTATGAGGTAGGCGAAAACCAAGTGGCTGGTGCCAATCTGCCAGTTGGAAAAATTCCTACCAGGCCCCTTGACGGCGACCAACCGAAGTCCATAGCAACGTCAAAGAACCTAGCCTAAAAGTTGGGAAGGGAGGGAAAACCAGGTCAGCTGCGGCGTGGGAAAGAGGGAGACCCTCGGCCGCGCCAGACCTAAGCATGAGAGGCCACGCCTCCCGAGCCAGCCGATTGGCTGGCTCGGGGTATGACGTGTCCGAGGATTCCCTGCTATCGTGTGGGCTGGAGCCAGCCCCCGCGAGCGTGGGGAAGGGGCGTGAAGCCCGCAACCCCACCTCCTTGCTAGCTCCAAAGTGGCTTTGTTGTAAGCCACTCAGAGCCTGACCTGAAGCTTTCAATGTTGGGCTGCCATAAGCTATTCTCTCTAAGTCACCATTCATTCCAGACTGCAGTATGGGCAGACCTGGCTTTGAAATTTGCATTAGCAGGATTCTTACTATTTTTAATTCATGCTGAAGAACTGGAATGTGTGAAAGATCTTCTCTTCACAGCTATTTGTTTCGGTGAGGTTAGGGGAGGAAGGGCATGCTAGTACCCATTCTCAGCTATGTGGAATTTTAGGATTTCTTCATTGGTGTCCTATGGGCAGCTCCCACTACAGTCCCCGGGGATGTTTAAAAAAATAGTTTCTGAGTGTGAAACAGGGAATGACCTATCTCTAGGCAATGATATGGTTTACTCTACCCTCGTTATATCTATGTGTGTCTTCTCCATCCTCTCACTCGTTTCAGTTGGAGGAGAAATGGATCTTTAACTGTTGTTCTTTAACTCTCCCTCTTTCACTTTCTTTCCTCTTCCTTCTGTGCTCCTTGCTTTCTCTCTTAGCTAAAGAGACCTGCCAGCCTGCCTGCCAGATGTTTGGGAACCCCTTGGTCTGCTACAGCTGGGCACCCCACTTTACCAACTACTTCCATTCCCCCTCCCCCCCCTGGTTATTTCCCCCCAAACAATTCAGTCTTCCACACCCACTGAGCATGCTCAGTCCTCACCAGGCTACAATTTGTTCCATCCATTCTGCAAATCAGGGATATTTCCCTGAAGGTTTGCTTTTATGCTTCTGCAAACCATGCCTGCTGACACCTCTCTGTTAGGTGTGGATATGCAGTTTCAGCTTCATAAATATCAGCACTCAACCTTAAACTTAGCAGTGATTCAATTATATGCTATCATAATATGCTATAGCATTTTACAGAATGTCAAATGACAGGCTGTACACTTCATGGTATTCTGGCACTATAGCAGAGGTAGGCAAACTAGTGTCCTCTAGATGTTGTTGGACTCCATCTCTCATCAGCCCCAGCTGGTGTGGCTAATGGTCAGGGATTATGGGAGTTGTAGTTCAGCAAAATATGGAAGGAACCAGGTTGGATGCTTCTTTACTAGGATTCATTACTAAATTCACACGGTTGGTGCTGTGGTCTAAACCACTGAGCCTCTTGAGCTTGCCGATCAGAAGGTTGGTGGTTCAAATCCCTGTGATGGGGTGAGCTCCCATTGCTCTGTCTCAGCTCCTGCCAACCTAGCAGTTCGAAAGCACACCAATGCAAGTAGGTAAATAGGTACCGTTGCGGCGGTCCTTGACCTTTTACCTTACTAGGATTCACCTAGCAAAAGAGGCATATATCATAGCAGAGGAGACCCAGCTTGTGTACATCAAATCCATGCACAGGAGAACTACAGTATAAATCAAAGGAACTTGAAAGGAAGTTGGATGTAGACCTTTGTTCCCTTAAAGTGTTAAGCTTAGAAGACAGAGCAATGTCTAGCTCTATAGGGAATTGGACATTCAGAATAAAATATCACTTTGTGCCTTTCACACTAAAGCCTAGAGGTTTCCCACAGTTAACTTTTTTTAACTTCGGTGACTCTTCAGTACGTAACGGTTAGAACAGTTCCACTGTGTTTCTTCTGCTTTTAAGACAGCTGTATAAGTAGTGTACTATAATATAAGAAATAATTATATGGCACTTTATATGATTTGCAGTCCTCAGGCCAGTCTTTGTTCCTGCTGGCTTAAAATTATCTATTTGCAGTTTTAATAATGCAATGTGAGAGCTGCATTGTCCAGTAAATCTTTGCAGAACAGTATTTGCCTTGCATTCCTAGGAAAGCAAATTCAAATACTACGGATACAACATCAAGGTAGAATATTTAGGCATTCAAAAAACTGAGCAGGGACAATGTTCTCTTTTAGCGTGACTGTATGGCTCATGGGCGACAACCCCGACTGCAATTTTTTGTGTTATTCTTTGTTATTGATTACATCTGAAGGTCCCCAAGACAGCAGCTATAAATAGCAACCTGCATTTAAGAGGAATTGTTATTTTTCCTCCTCTTTATGAAATCCGCATTAATGCTACAGTTTAATAGGTGCTTAGAATCTGAGTAATTAATGTGAAATATCATAGCCTGCAGCATCTCACAGATGAAAAGAAGGATGCTCTTATGTACTTGTAATACCTCTGTTTTCACACCAAGAATTTGCTGCCGGAGAGCTGCTCCCTAGCCTCACAATTACACATTACTGAAGGCACTTTGCCTGCTATATATTGTGCTCGTTTATTTTGCAATAGCCCTCCCTGTGCAGATTTTAAGAGCCGAGAGGGCTTTGTTCTTTCGGTTCAAAGATCTGCCAGGGAAGAAAAAGACTTGATTGACCTACAAAACAGCATCAGCAGTTCAGATTGAACCCTTACCTGCTGCCTGTGTCTAAAATGCCAAGCTGTGAATTGCATCTGCTGCCTTAGTATTCACATGCATGCATTTGCATTGTGGTTGTGGCGTTTAGTTGATTAATCAATCAATTGAAAACATTAGAAAAGTTGTCCCTGGTCAATTAGTTAATGACTTTTGATTCCCCCTCCCTTTTGTTTTTGGTAGGTTATTCTTAAGGCGGGTACTTACTAAAAACTTCAGATGGCTTGCACCATCTTAGAAGAGACATTCCCTCTTGTGTTCAATAGTAAGCACATCAGTCAAAGAACAAAAGAAGTTTGATTTCTTCTTTTTCTTTAGAGCTATAGGGTAGGGATGAATCAGACTGTTTCCAGTACAGTCATACCTCATGTTACGTTTGCTTCAGGTTGAGCGTTTTCAGTTTGTGTCCCGCAGCGACCCGGAAGTCGCAGAAAGGGTTACTTCTGGGTTTCGCCACTCGCGCATGCGCAGATGCTCAAAATGGCGTCATGCGCATGCGCAGAAGTGGCAAATCGCTACCCGTGCATGCGCAGACACACAGACGCAGGTTGTGTTCTGCTCATGTTGCGAATGGGCCTCCGGAACGGATCCCGTTCGCAACCAGAGGTACCACTGTATGTGCCACTTCCACATTTATTGATTCATAAGTCTCCTGCATCTAGCTTGTGCATTAGTCTGTGTGGTTTTGCTTTTTAAAAAAAAAACCTATCAAAATAATATTTAAAAACATATTTAAACAGGTGGTTTATTTCAGTGTACACATTTCTAAATGCATTTTATCCTAAAATACACATTTTCTATTGAATTTCTGCATGCTTTTTGAGCTGTGAAGTGTATTGCAAACCTTGGAGAGGTGTGAAATCCAGGGATAATTACGTGGTGATTTGTATATTAGTCTGGGAGGTGTGAATTAGGTTGGTTCACTTACAATGCAAACTGAAGGAAATTCTCTTAGATCTTTACATACAGTGCTCAATCCAAATTTGTGCATGCAAAAGGCCACTCACTGAATAGAATATTTCCACCCCATCTGCCTATGTAGTTCCCTGTACCCACTAAAAAGTAAGGCTCTGTCTTGGCTCCAGCCAAATGCTGGATCCTGAACTGAATTGGGCTCATTAAGTTCAACCCAGGATCTGGCCAGAGTGGGTTGAGGCAGCCCCAGATCACCTCAGGTTAGATCAGGTCTATCCAGGGCTGTCAAAAGAGGGTTAGCTGGGTGACCAGGAGATGGTGGAGGACACCCATGCAGACTGTCTGCATTGGTCTCCTTCTCAAACCCTTCCTAACAGCATGTTGAATCAAACACTGCACAAGTGTCAGGAGTGAGCCAGCAGTAAATCACACAGTGCATGTTGGAGTTAACTCTTTATTAGCAAAAACATGAAATGCACAGTCTTGGTGGAGTGTCAGGTCTAATGAGCACATTAGAGCACATCTCTGGTAGGTCTTGCCCCCATGAAGCAGTTGTTGAGAACGAAGTCCTCTACAGCAGTGTTCCCCAACCTTGGGCCTCCAGCTGTTTTTGGACTACAACTCCCATCATCCCTCGCTAGCAAGACCAGTGGTCAAGGATGATGGGAATTGTAGTCCAAAAACAGCTGGAGGCCCAAGGTTGGGGAACACTGCTCTACAGGGTTTCTTCCCCCACCCCAAGCAGTCAGAGACTGTGTCTGTGTGCAGCCAATCTCTCCTCTGCCCTTTTCATGCCTCTTCTGGTTCTAGGAGACCAGAGAACAGGGAAGCTTGTTGCAGCAGGAGGGGGGGACACCCATGACTCTTCACCAGTCTGGCTCATCTCTGCCTCTTGGCCTCCCTGCTTCAGCTTCAGCTTCAGCTTCAGCTTCTTCTTCTGGTCCTCTCTCTGCCACAGACTCTCCCTGCTCACTAAGTCCTGCTCCAACACCTCCTCTTTCCATTCTTCTGCCTCTTCTCCCTGTGTCCACTCATCATTGTCCCACCACCAATCCCTGAGCTCTGAGACTTCTTCCCTTCGTGGTTCCCCAGCTGGTTCCTCCCACCATTCCTCAGAGTCCAACCCATCCATGACAATAAGGCCCCTGATTTAGGGCCTGGATCTGGGATCAGATCAGAGGGGTCCTGCAAAGCCGTTCCAAAAAGCCCCTCTGGAGGGTTGAGTGACTCTGCTGCACATTGTTGGCAGTGACACATGCAAGTCAATGCTGTGGATGGAGTGGCCAAAATTGGGCAGAGCTGGATCCAATACACTGTTGTTGTTTTTAATCTCATTCAGTTGTATTCTGATTTGATCACATTTTATTTATTCGCCTTGTTTGATTTAATCAACTATAGAGCAGCTTCTTGTGTGGCTTCTGCGATTTTAAAGTTCTGCGTTTTTGTTTTCTGAGTTTATTGTATTCAGAATGATCTGCCTGTTAAAGAAGGGCAGCTTATATACTGACTGACTGGATAAATAAAAGTTCATATGATTAATTAAGGAAGATTAATTGGTTGACAGTCCTAATTTACATGTGCGTCCACCGGGGAGAATAAGGCGTGATTCATCTGCCTCCTGTTTGACTTTCTAAAAAGATGTCAGTAGCGCATTCAGGGAATTTCAGACTCTGGCCTCCATGCTGTTATGGGGTGTGCTATTCAGATGGGAATGTATTGAGCCAGTTCTGTTGCATTCGCAGGGTGTGCATGTGGTTTTCTTCTCCTCATTCTCTTGAGTGGGGCTCTGAACTTCCGTCTTGATGATGCCAATATAAAGCATTTCCTGAATCTCTCTAAAAGGCAAAATCTCTCTCTCTCTAAATCTCTCTAAAAGGCAAAACAGGAGAATGATATTCCTGGGAAACAAACGCAAGGTCCAGATTATTTGTGCATCTTGAATCCTGTTGTCTTCCCGCCACTCCCAATTGTCCATTTTTGTTTTCATTTTTCCAGTTGAGCTCTCCTCATTTCTGCAGCTATTTGTGATTATTGGTTTTGTTTTGTTTTTTAATCTTGTGATAATTCATCAGCACTTTGGTGCAATTTTTTTCTTTGCAATTTTGCCTAATGGGCACATGTTTGCAGAACAGCTTTCCCTTATCTTTGCCTGCTGTTTTCACTAATACACGCATTTTAAAAGCACACTGTATTATTTATTTATTTATTTGTTCCATTTATATATCACCCTTCATGTAAAAAACAAACAAAAACAAACAAACAAACACAGGGCAGCTTACATCATGGAATATAACAAATAATATAGGTCAATTCATAATATAACCTCTATACAATATAAAAAACCACAGAACAGTTATATACATACAAATACAGTATAAAACACACATACTCTCCAACATTTCTCCAGTGAAAATAGGGACATCCTAGTTTATAATAATATTTTTCCTATTTATACCTTGCCCATCTGACAGTTGCCCCAGTCACTCTGGGCAGCTACCATAATAGAACATTTAATAGAACATTAAACATTAAAAAAACTTCCCTATACAGGGCTGCCTTCAGATGGCTTGGGGATTGGCTAACTTAATACCCTGCAACATTTCACTGATGAAAATAGGAGCATCCCAAGGAAAAGTGGGACATTCCAGGATCAAATCAGAAACTGGGATGGCTTTTGTAAATCAGGGACTGTCTGTGGAAAATAGGGACACTTGGAGGGTCTGAAACACAGCATCTCACAGCATGCTATTACATATGTATCCCAGGTGCTACTGTAAAGCATAATACATACCTAAGGGCAACAGCCTAAAAAATAAGGGAAGATAAAATCAGCAGCAGGGTCTCTAAAGTTCAAAAACAGTACACCAATACAGCAATCTTCTTTCTATTCAAAATAACCTCTTAATCCCCACCACCACAGAAAATGCCAGAACCTCCCAGCTCACATCTGGGAGCTTTCCTTTCTTCTCCCACTGTCTTTCAGTCTCTCACTCTGGGAGATCTTAACATTCAGGGTCCTTCTGCCATCCATCTGCCATTTTCATGTGGCTGTGGACCTTGGCTGCCAGTGGCTTCACAGAAGGGGAGACACCAAAGGCATAATCCCCATGGTGTCTCCTCTCCCTCTCTTTCTCAAGGTGAGTCCCATGGGCGTTGACCCATCGCTGCTCAGCCTGGTGCCTGAAGCATGTCTGGCTTTTTCCTCCCCATCCTGAAACACACACTTAGGATGGGTAGAGTCCAATTCGCCTGCTTCTGTGAAGCAGCAGCAACAGCAGCCAAATAAAGCTGACCTGTGCACCAAATCACCAGAAAAATAGTGCTTTAAAAAATCAGCAAACCCTCTTAGAGAGTATATTCCTCGCCAGAGTCTCTAATACCAAAATAAACAATAATGCCGACAGGAGACATCCTTGTCTTGTCCCTTTTGTGATTTTACACTTTTCCGATATTTAATTGTTCACTATCAACATAGCCTACTGGTCTGTCTAAATTGCATCAAATTCCCCTTTGAAATTATTCTCCAAAATTCAACACCTCCATAGTTTTTTCCATAAAGGTCCATGACACATTATCAAAGGCCTTCTCTGCATCTACAAACACCAATGCTGCTTGCTTTTCATTCCTGATTTCAAGATAGTCTAGTATATCAATTATATTCCTGTTCTTTCCTTGATAACCTAGCTGTTGGCACCTCTGTCATTGCTGCCAAAGGAGTTTTTTTGCCACTGCCCACAGTGTACTCAGCATCACCTGTCCCCTCAAGATGGGCACAGGTGCAACCACCCCAAATCTGCACATCAGTAGCCAGCTCACACTGCCCGAAGCATCAAATTGCTGGCAAGTTGGTCCAAAGAAAAGTGTTATGTTAGAACATTTTTGCTCTAGAAGAGCATTGCAAAGTTTGGAGACGTCTCATTTTCTCAGGATGGGTATCTCTTGGTTCGTGAATTGCTTTGGAAAGTACAAAAAGGGAGGCCCCAGGTGGCGCATTGGAAGATGGCCAACAATAAAATCTCTCTGACCCATACGAGGTACTAAGGGGCTGCTATGGGAAGTATGCAGCCTTCCTAATCCCCCTCAGGATGTGGAGGGCACTGTCCTGCCAGCGGTGTTCACAATGCACCCCCTGAAACGAGAGATAGGAGTGGCGAACACTTGGCACAGGCCCTCGGTGAAGTCAGATCTTCCTGACGCCGATTCCAATCAGCGCGTGCTGGTTGCTTCAGCTTGGAATTATAATTGGAAACATACGATTGGAAATGAAGCTGAAAGCACATACATCAAGTAAAGCTCGACTGATAAGACTGCTGATTAATGGATCTCAGCGACCAGGAGTGACGGACGGATAAGTAAATATTCTGATGAATTACCACAAGGAGACTGTATGTTTGGAACGAAGGGGGGGTGGAGGAAAAAACCTCTTTTTTTCTCTGTACGATGTGACATTAATAACCCTTCACCCCAGATAGAAACAAGATCGTTGCGTTTTTATGAATCATAGGCAGGATTTTAAGAACTATGTGGGATGGATTATAACAGGAAAGAAGACTGGAGAACGGTGAGAAAAGAGAAATTTTTTTATGACGCAGTTAAAAAATGGCGTCTCGCCAAGACAGGCTTGCCGGAGGAAGAAGGACTGGGGGAGGAGAATCAGGATTGTTCGAATGAGAAGGAATGTTGGAATGCAAGTTTGATCTGACAGAGCCCCCAGACTCATTTGATTTATTTGGTAAGCCTGAGAAAAATAAAGGACAGATCGGAGATTAATTTTGTTTATGGAAGCATTGTACAGAGGCTGTCCCTGACCGATATGATTTTTGGAAGAGTACAAAATCCACATAGAATGCCAGCTTTTAACCTGCTTGTGAAAATCATCAGAGATCGCAAAGAAAGGAATTTATGATAACAACAAGAAGAGAAAGGAAGTAATAAAGGACTATCCGGATCAAACTGGACAGAACTGTCTAATGAAAGCAGTAAGATAAGTGATGCTGTTTTGGACTTGAGCCAAGCTTGATGTATGGGTACCCCCAACAACATTTAAAATTTGGCTGTATAATTTGGAATTAATGTGATATGGATAATGTGATGTGATTGGCCTGTTAATAAAAAATTATTTAAAAAAAAGGAAAGTACAAAAAGATCCCCTTTGAATGTGAACATAATTTCTCCCCTAACCCTAGACAGACCCACAGAAAAAACAGGCAGGAGCAATTTTAAAGGGATGCACATGATGTCTGGGTAATAAAGTGGAACTTCTTTTTGCTCCTCTTTCATAACAGTAATACAAACAGCAGCTTGCAATATGGAGCAGACACTTCTGTTCTTAGAAAGAAAGGCCATAAACAGAAGCCATATTTGGACCTGCTGTTTGTGATTCCTTGGTTCAAAACCACCAGCTGATCTTCTGTTGTCTAACAGCGCCTTGTCGCTTTGAATGGACTGCATCTTCTCTTTCTCGCAGCGCAGCTCTCTGTAAACGGGCCCTTTCTTCTGTGAACTTCTGGTAATTTGAGCATATGGGATATCTTCTCTGACCATCCGGATAACAAGTTGCCTAATCTAGTTTTAGCACCTTCTGGATTCTAAGGGTGGAGCCAAGCTGAAATGAAACTCTTTCTGAGTTAAACTACATTTGTGATTAAAGAACCCCTGGGAAATTTGTATGCTTGTGTGGACATAGCCAGAACTCCGTTCGTTTAATCAGCTACGCCTAATGGCACTCTCAGTTCACTTGTTTTATATATCCCCCCCCCCCAGCTTCTAATCTGCCTGCTAAATCTAGGATTTTTGTGGAGTGGCTTTCTTTTTCTTTCTTTCTTTCTTTTTCTTTTAAATGGCTGTTCTACATCTCTTATCTCCTGTGATAGTAGATTGCAATTTACATTATGCAAATATGCATTATGCAATCAAGCCACTTTAACTGAAATCTGGCAAGGAGGACCTGCTGATGAGATGTAAAAATCTGAAGGCCTGATTTATTTTCTCCCCCCCCCCTCTCTTCCCCCATGTTTCTGAAAGCTTGGAGAGAACCCTTTGCATTAAACTCAGAAAAAGAGTCGACTCAACTCAACCCTGAAGAGGTAAAAATCGAGCCAGCACAGAGGATGAATGAAATCAGTGAGCTACTGAAGCCACTTTTTCAATTAATGGCTTTGTTTAATCATACCCCCTGTCCAGAGGAGGATTGTCTTACGGATAATTTCGCTTGCCTAACGAGATTTTGCTAATTAAATCTCCTTTTGGTTGGTGTGACTCTCCCTGCAGGGATAGGGGAAATGTTTGTGAATCCTTTCCCCACTGCTGGCTAAATAAACCTTTCCACTCTGCTACAGAAGTGGGGTGCGGGGAGCCAGGAATTCTTGTCTCCAAACACTGCTTTGGAAATTAATTAGCTATAGAAACCCCTGAAAAGATGCTTTGTTGTATGTGAGCGAGGGTGGCTGTCGAATAACATTGCCTGCCTTGCAGCAGGCTTTAAAGCCAGACAGTTTTTGGAGTGTCTTCCTGCTGTTCCTGCGTGTTTGCTGCTAAATCAGGTAGCAGCAGCTGTTTATCCCCCTGCAAATGTTTGCCGTCGCCCCCCCCCCTCCTTCTGTACGGCAGAGTGTCCCTGCAAATAGAGGCCTTGCTATAACCGCTCTCACACATAACGCAGCTGCAAGCCAAAACCGGCACCAGTTGCCAAGTGATTTAGCCACCAGAATCACAGCACAAACTCGAAATGATGCTGGAAATTTGTCGGCACTCAGGATTGTTTGCGAGACACAGGGACCGCAATCGCCTGGATGTTTTGCTGTAGGTTTTGGCACCCCCCCCCTGAATAATTAACTACTCTCAGATAAATGTTTCCTGTGTTCAACCAGGGCTAGCTGGAATGTAAACGCCAAAAGCTTTGCACGATGATGGATTGCCAGTTGGCTTTGACTCTGGGCTCTGGGCCAAAGATGTGGAGCGACGCTCCCATATATAGAGAGGCAGGGAAATAGAACCAACTCCAGGTTCTGTCATTCTTAGATCCTCACAGTTTGGGGCATTTTCTCTTGAAGATAAGGCTGTCGGTGGCTGCTATTCAAGAGAGATATATTCTACTTTCAGTTTCTGAAGCAGGAGGCTTCTGAAGAGCAGTTGCTGGGGAATCGCAAGTGGGAGAGTGCTGTTGTCCTCATGTCCTGCTTATGGGCTTCGCAGAGGCAACTGGTGGGCCACTGTAAGAACAGGATTCTGGACTAGATATTGGCTTTTGGCCTGATCCAGCGCGCCTCTTGTTTGCGTTCTTCTGAGAGTTGATGCTGTGGAGCTGGTGCCAGTCTGTGGTATGGACAGGTGACATGGCCTTGCAGAAGGCAGATTCCCATGCTCCTATGACCCTTTTGGTGTGTGGCACTTCTGGTTTAGGGATGCGGGTGGTGCTGTGGGTTAAACCACAGAGCCTAGGACTTGCCGATCAGAATGTTGGTGGTTCGAATCCCCGCGACGGGGTGAGCTCCCCTTGCTCCGTCCCTGCTCCTGCCAACCTAGCAGTTCGAAAGCACGTCAAAGTGCAAGTAGATAAATAGGAACCGCTCCGGCGGGAAGGTAAACGGCATTTCCGTACGCTGCTCTGGTTTGCCAGAAGCGGCTTAGTCATGCTGGCCACATGACCCGGAAGCTTTACGCCGGCTCCCTCGGCCAATAAAGTGAGATGAGCGCCGCAACCCCAGAGTCGGCCACAACTGGACCTAACGGTCAGGGGTCCCTTTACCTTTACCTTACTTGTGGTTTTGGAACAGAGAAGTTTATCTGCTTCCATAGATGCCCACATGTAAAGCTTTGTGTGCACTGGCTTTCTTAAGGCCAATCTTTCATTGGACATCCTGTTTTCTCATTCGAAGGGAAATTGGTGGTGGTGGTGAACTGACGGGACCTATCCTATTCCGAGCTGGACTAGCATTGGCTATAACCTTTAATTTTTTTAATGTTGGCATCAGACCTGCCCAACCATGCTGGGTGCTGATGCTCAGTGCAATCAAAACCAACCTTTTTGACTTGGAACTGGAAATCTATGGGAGCGGGTGAAGTTGTTTCAGAGCTAGAGTAATACGCTCTGTGTGCTGCCCTGCTCAATAACTGGCAGCTGCGTTCTGGATCAGACACAGATTCTTGGTTCTGTTCAAGGGCAGCACAGCATAGAGACAACTGCAGTAATAAAGACTCTGTTTATTTATTCAGCGCAGTTGAGTCTTGGTCATTGTTTTGTCATATATACATACCCTCCAACATTTATCTGATGAAAATAGGGACATCCTATTCAATGATGATGACGATAACAACAACAATTTTACAATTAATACCCCACCCATATGACTAGGTTGCCCCAGCCATTCTGGGCAGCTTCCAACATATATAAAAACATAAAAGCATAATAGAACATTAAACATTTAAAAACTTCCCGATACAGGGCTGACTTCAGATGGCTTGGGGGTTGGATAATTCCATACCCTTCAACATATCTCTGATAAAATAGGGATATCTTAAGGAAAAGCGGGACATTCCAGGATCTGCTCAGAAACTAGGACAGGTTCTGTAAATCTGGGACCGTCCCTGGAAAATAGAGACACTTGGAGAGTCTGTATATAAGTAAATTCCTTCCAGTAGCACCCTAGAGGTCAACTAAGTTTGTTATTGGTAAGAGCTTTCATGTGCATGCACACTTCTTCAGATACCAGAAGTGTGCATGCACACAAAAGCTCATACCAATAACAAACTTAGTGTAATGTGCTACTGGAAGTAATTTTTTATTTTGTTTCGACTATGGCAGACCAACACTGCTAAGCTATTCAAACAACATATATGCATTTCTGACCTGGATGGGTCTATTTACATGGCAATTTTTGCCTGCTACATAATGTTATTTAATTTTTTAATTACATACTGGCTGTGTAGACTTACGAATGGCTTAACTCGTGTTTTGATCTCAAGCTAACAACACCTGCTTGGGGAACCTGATTTCTGGTGCTTGCCAAGCCTGCATTCCCAACATATGTTGGAACTGTTCAGAAAGCCATAATGGCAGATGGATCTTTCCCCAAAGGTGATCGTAGAGGTTCTGGGGGCTAGGATAGGAATTACCGTATTGCGGGAGAGAAAAAATTGTGTGAATCTGACCTGTGTTATGTGTGAGCTGAGGAGGCAAAGAAAAAAGGGGGGGGGAACCAAACCCATGCAGTGTGTTTACTCTGTGATGTCTCAATGAAGTTGGCTACTTCAGCAGTTAACAATATTTATGTTCAACCACAAGCTCCTGCTGCTGTGGGTGATGAATCCTTGATATGGGATGTAGTAATTTGTGGCGATGTAAATCATAGCTAACAGGTTAATGAACTGTAGCTTGACTCTATATAAGTTCTGCCACTCTCACCTGCTGCACTCCTTATGCCATCCTCCTTTTAAATCTGTTCAGCGATACTTCACTTGCAAGGTGAGTGACATGAGAGTTGGCTAAGTGTAAAAGAGATCTTTCATTAGTGCTGAAATGAGCCGTACATTCAACACCGCCTTAGAATCCTTCATGGGAAGAAAACCCCTAACATCTCATATGACACTTCCTCCCATGCAAGTTTGCATTCTCCATTATAAGAGCTGATGACATGGACCAATGGGGTGCTCTCCATACGCTGTTGACTACAACTCTCAACATCTCGGAGATGAGGTTCTTAATGCCAGCGCCATGGGTTTGAGCCCCACGCTGGGCGAAAGATTCCTGCATTGCAGTGGCTTGGTCTAGATCAGCCTTTCTCAACCTGTGGGTCCCCAGATGCTGTTGAACTACAACTCCCATCACCCCTAGCTAGCAAGGCCAGAGCTCAGGGATGATGAGAGTTGTAGTCCATCAACATCTGGGGACCCACAGGTTGAGATCCACTGGTCTAGATGATCCTCATTGTCCCTTCCAACTCTACGATACTGTGATTCTCTGGAGGAAACCATTTTGGACACTCCTGGCAGAACCATATGTAGGCAATCCTTCAGCCTAGTCTTTGCAGATGCCAACTCACTCCTCCAGCTGCCACATTTTGGATCATATGAGTGGATCATAACCAGTAACAGTACTTAACTGGGCTGCTGGCATGCCAGCTTACTCACTCTGATACTGAAGCCCATTATCTCTGCCCATACGGGTGTATGCTAAAAATGGCACTTTTTGCATGACGCACTGCAGAAAACATACACAACACTACCTAATAATAACACTTAGCATTTGAGTCGCGCTTTCAGGTGTTTGAAAGCACTTCGCACTTCACAATCTAGCTATAATCCTTCCAACGGTCCTTGCCAGGCAAGCCAGTCTTACTATTGCAAATGTAGGCCTACCTGAGACAAAGA
Organism: Podarcis bocagei; assembly: GCF_964188305.1. Lineage (NCBI taxonomy): Eukaryota > Metazoa > Chordata > Lepidosauria > Squamata > Lacertidae > Podarcis > Podarcis bocagei. The sequence goes on along the minus strand of NC_138141.1, from coordinate 12,324,404 downwards.
CACTGTGATTTGCTTAGGATCATCATGACGGAGGTGAAATTTGAATTGGAAACTTTATGGTTTGTACCTCAGTCTCCTAACAACTATGCTACGCCACCTTTGTGCTCTCTAAATATTTACTGAATCAGTCCAAATGTTCATCTGTCACAAGCAAGGAGAGTGCCAGTGTGCGTGGGTCATGCTTGCAGGCTTTCCAACAGCGCCTGGTGTTAGTCCTATTCAGAGCAGATCCTTTGAAATCAATGTACACGACTAACTTTGGCACCGTGATTTGCAACCCAATATAATTGGTTATTCTGTCCCCAGTTGCTGTCCTGCTGCAATGAGAAATTGTTCTCTTTTCCTGGATATCCAACGAATATTTCCTCCTGATGAATTACGATGGGTTTGTGTCTAAACGGTGGCTGTTCCTTCTCCGTTGAATTTCCTTCTTTTTCTCAAGTCCGACATCCCTTTCCCCATCTTCTCTCTCTCTCTCTCTCTTGCAGATTTGCTGCAAGTGTAGAGACAATGAGCTGCCAAGGGAATTCAATTCCCCAAAGACACCCCAATTATCCAGGCCTTCCATCCTTGCTTCCTGTGGAGTCAGGGTCACGGATGCCATTGCTCTGGGCCAGCGCAGGAAGCGGGAGCTGCTACTCTCTGATTGGCTGCCTTGTTTGTTTGTTCTGTTCCACAAGTCCTGAACTGGTGCCGGAGCTCTGCCCTGGCCTCTCACCCCCCCCCCACCATCCTGGGCAGCATTCTGGGCTTCCCGCCAGATGTTTCTCACTAACACAGATTCAATAAGGCCCGAAGTCTCCAAGTGTTGGGTTTCTGGCCACCTGTTGGGACAGCTTAAGATGTGTTTTTTGAAGGTATTTTGTAGAGCCTGGACATGGGCAGAGCTGCTTTTATTAGACAAGCAAAGAATTTAGCTACATTTTGTGCGGCTGGTTGTCTTCATTTAAAACAAGCAGGCTGCGGTCCCCGGAATGAGACCCCTGCTCTCACAGCAACAAAGCCAAGTATTCATGCTAGCTATTTATCTCAGCTGCAAGCATGCTTAAAAAGAAAAAGAAAAATCTGCGTTCTCCAAAGCGGGGAAAGGAATGGGGAGAACTATTGGGCATTGATCAGGGTAGTATGGGTTACAAGGTAAAGGACCCCTGGACAGTTAAGTCCAGTCAAAGGCGAATATGGGGTTGCGGCGCTCATCTCGCTTTCAGGCCGAGGGAGCCGGCATTTGTCCACAGACAGATTTCCGGGTCATGTGGCCAGCAGGACTAAACTGATTCTGGCGCAACGAAACATCTACTTGCACTGGCCTGCTTTCGAACTGCTAGGTTGGCAGGAGCTGTCTCAGTGGGCCTCTTGGGCTTGCCGATCGGAAGGTCGGTGGTTTGAATCCCCACGACTGAGTGAGTTCTTGTTGCTCTGTCCCAGCTCCTGCCAATGCAGCAGTTTGAAAGCACGTGAGTGCAAGTAGATAAATAGGTACCACTGTGGTGGGAAGGTAAATGGCGTTTCCGTGTGCTCTGGTTTCCATCACAGTGTTCCATTGCTCCAGAAGCGGTTTAGTCCTGCTGGCCACATGACCCAGAAAGCTGTCTGTGGACAAACGCCGGCTCCCTCGGCCTGAAAGCGAGATGATCGCCGCAGCCCCATAGTCGCCTTTGACTGGACTTAACCATCCAGAGGTCCTTTACCTTTACCTTTACCTTTGCCTATGGGTTACAGTTGTTAGCACTAACTCTTCAGGTTATATTCATCAATGCCAGCAATACAGCGGAGTGGTTCAACAGGCAAATATCTTTTGTGTGTGTTGTGGTATGTGCATGAGATGACTGTCACACAATCTGGGGAATCCATTTCAATCTGCATATGTTTGCGTGGGAGATAAATAGTGGGTTGTACCCATGGTGGAATTAAATTGAAGTCACGTAGCGTTATACTTGTTCCCCCCAGTGAAATGTCTTGCTCTAGTGGGGCACTGTTGCGCAAGAGAATTCGGCAGCAATTTGCTGGTACCTTTGTTGCGCGGTAGATTGTGCAGTCTGTTTCACCCTAAGCTCCCACTGCTACACAACATTAAAACCCACCCATCCTCTAGTGCAAGAGCCCTTGTCCCAACCAACAGGTAATGTTGAGTCTAGTAGTTCATGGGGGGTAGAGAGTGGAAATCATACAACTAGGGTTGTACTGAATTGATGACCAGATCACAACCTCAAAATCAGGTGTTCTGCTTCATCAGTGTTTATGGGGAGGTACCTCAGAGCCATTTTATTTCTAGAAAGCTCTCAGCAATTATATAGTTATAATCAATTGGACAGGTAATTTTTTTAAGAAACTTTTTTTTTTAAAATTCAAGTAGTTGCATGTTGAGGTCCCCAAGCCACCCCCCTAAATAAATCACAATTCACACAGAATTTTTGTTTAAGGTTTTTGGAATAATTTTGGCCACAACTTTATTAAAATACATAATGTGAGTGGTTGCTTAGGCATTGGTTACGACTATTTGTCCTCGCCCTGGGACAGAACTGACTTCCGGATTCCAGCGAAAGCCAGTAAGGGAAAACAACATTGGGGAGAGAATCGGGCTGGGCACCATACCGTCACCCCTCCCCGGATGCTCCCAGGGGCTTGCACGACCCTAGCCCCTTTTGCCAGGGATACGGACAAAAGCATGGCAAACCCCTGGATTCCTTTAATGGAATTCCCTTGCAGCAGCAGCACTGGAGCGGCAGGCACAGCCAACCCTTACCCCTCCACCAGTCAAATTTTAACCTATGCCTAACCGCAACCTTACAAGTTGTGACGATTTGCTACGCAGTAGGCAAAAACCAAATGGCACCAGCCAATCTGGCAAATGGACAAAATTCCCAACAGGCCCCTGCCCCAAAAGCAGATGACCCCATGACAGGCATGGCAAGGTCAAACGCAACAGCTCTAAATTAGGGAGGGTGGGCGGGTGATCTGATGCACGCAGCAAAAGAGACTGAAAAAACTGTGTGCCCAGTATACATAACCTTCAGGCCAACCCTCTAAATGGTAACATCAGAATCTCCCCAATAACCCAAATTAGCCCAATCACAGTCATGGACATCCAAACGGTCCTGCCCAGTAACCAAGAGGGGGTGTCCTGTTAGACCCCATCGCAACATGTGCTCTCCATGAAGGAGAACATGCTTTATAAAGAGGTATATAGCAAGCACTGTCTTGCAAAATATGCTTTCCTTACATGTGAAGGAGGGCATGCCTCTAAGGTCATATCCACAACAGGCATTTAAAGTGCATGGATTCTCCCAAAGAATTGTGGGACCTGTAGTTTAAGGGTACTGTGAATTGTACATCTCAGGGGTAAACTACAGTTCCCAAGATTCTTTGGGGACATCTGCGTGCTTTAAATATTCTCTAAATGTATGGTGCAAATTATTACCTAAGATGTGACTTCTGATAGCAAAAAATGTATGCTTTTATTGCCCAAGTATTGCCTTTACTCGTGCGCAAATGTTCATTGACAAGCAACTCAATATTATACATGTTTAGTCTAAAGTAAGGGTGGGGGAGAAATTGGCTTAGTTTTCTTTTTAGTGCAAACCTAATTAATTCACTTTTCCTGAACCAAAAAACAGTAATCCTTCAGAGTGTGCACATCTCTAAATTCTGTGATTTCAGCTGTCGAACCCCAAAGTGTGCATAAGAACACATATGTTATTTTAATTAACAGATAAAACTGCATCACATTAGAGGAAATAGCTTGCAAAGAGGTGTATATTAGGTATATTTGCATACATTAGGAAAGATATACTCAAAAATGCATATGAAGTTTCATGTGGACTGTTTAAAGAAAGAAAATGCAAACTGGTATAGAAATGGGAGGCCCTGAACTTAAATTTGGAAAAATTAGGAACTGAAATTGACATTTCTGCTCTCAAGACATCCTCATTGTGTTCAGTGGCAATTACTCCATAGTAAGTGAGTTTGAATTTACAACCTTAAACTCAAAAGTTTAACTGATTTAATATTAATTGGTCGACAGCCTTGGGTTTTATTTATTATTATAATAATTCGATAGTGCCAAGTCTGTTTTCATAATTAGAAAGCAGGGAAGGAGAAAGCAAAGTCCACTTTAGGAAAACACATGGAATAAATCTTGCTGCTCTGGGATTGTGAGCATGCAGGGCTTTCCCCACCAAGCCTTTTTTCTGGAATATATATAGAGAGATATATAGCATTTCAGATTTCTCTCCCTAAGCAACCTCACAAAGAGCACGTTTTCCAGGAGCTAAACATAACTCCTCATCCCCTCTCATCAAGAGCCAAGGCTCTCCGCGTTCAAGGAGTTTTGGATAGGCTGGTTGCTTTGGTTGCCTGCTAATGCGCCTAACATTTGTCCAGAATTCTGCTGCAATAAGTAATTCTCCTAATCCTCTGAAACTGATTCTCTGCCTGCTGTCACTGAGATGCTAAGAGGCGTCCAGCTTCCCAAGCCCCACTCAGTGCAAGGATCTGCCATTGTGGCTGTGCAGTGATACAAGCTGGTGAGGACAGCATTTACTCCAGATGTCTGGTGCCTGGAAATGGCCTGAGATTTCTACTGCCTCTGGCAAGGGAAAGGGGAGAAGAAAGCACCTTCCATGCTTGTTCAAAGAAGCAATGGTTGTAAATTTTGGCTTTAGGGGTGGGTTGGAATTCCTGAGCCTTTTACGAGCTGTGTCCAACCTGCCCTTCTGCCCCACCGAAGTTCAGGCTTGGCAGTCCCCAAACAGTATCATTGGTGCAAGGATTTATGCCTCTGCAACGGAATGCACAAAACAACAACAAACCTAGAATCATAGAATCATAGAGTTGGAAGAGACCACAAGGGCCATCGAGTCCAACCCCCTGCCAAGCAGGAAACACCATCAGAGCATTCCTGATATATGGTTGTCAAGCCTCTGCTTAAAGACTTCCAAAGAAGGAGACTCCACCACACTCCTTGGCAGCAAATTCCACTGTCAAACAGCTCTTACTGTCAGGAAGTTCTTCCTAATGTTTAGGTGGAATCTTCGTTCTTGTAGTTTGGATCCATTGCTCCGTGTCCGCTTCTCTGGAGCAGCAGAAAACAACCTTTCTCCCTCCTCTATGTGACATCCTTTTATATATTTGAACATGGCTATCATATCACCCCTTAACCTCCTCTTCTCCAGGCTAAACATGCCCAGCTCCCTTAGCCGTTCCTCATAAGGCATCGTTTCCAGGCCTTTGACCATTTTGGTTGCCCTCCTCTGGACACGTTCCAGTTTGTCAGTGTCCTTCTTGAATTGTGGTGCCCAGAACTGGACACAGTACTCCAGGTGAGGTCTGACCAGAGCAGAATACAGTGGCACTATTACTTCCCTTGATCTAGATGCTATACTCCTATTGATGCATCCCAGAATTGCATTGGCTTTTTTAGCTGCCGCGTCACACTGTTGGCTCATGTCAAGTTTGTGGTCAACCAAGACTCCTAGATCCTTTTCACATGTACTGCTCTCAAGCCAGGTGTCCCCCATCTTGTATTTGTGCCTCTCATTCCCCCCCCCCAGTGCAATACTTTACATTTCTCCCTGTTAAAATTCATCTTGTTTGTTTTTGCCCAGTTCTCTAATCTGTCAAGGTCGTTTTGAAGTGTGATCCTGTCTTCTGGGGTGTTAGCCACCCCTCCCAGTTTGGTGTCATCTGCAAATTTGATCAGGATGCCCTTGAGTCCATCATCCAACCTCTGGTTACGTGAAACATAGTCAATAAACACACAAGACGTAACCGGCTGTACGTTTGAAAAAATAATATATACTATTCATTGTATTGAATTGTAGATTTCAACAGAAGTAGCTCATAAAATTCAACGAAAATAGTAGAAGACGCAGTGGATCAGTTCATTCTCTAATCAGTTTATATATGGACCTTTGGCTTAAACTGATTAGAGAATGAACTGATCCACTGGGTCTTCTCCTTTTTTCGTTGAATTTTATGAGCTACTTCTGTTGAAATCTACAATTCAATACAATGAATAGTACACATTGGTTTTTCAAACATACAGCTGGTTACGTCTTGAGTGTTTATTAAATCTGCAATGGAATGTGCATGCAGACAACCCCTCCAACAATTAGGAGATGGGTGATTGTTGATATAACTCAACTTTATTGGTGCCATCTATGAGGCAACTTAAGATAGGATTCCCCAAGTACAACTGAAGTTTACTTGAAGGGTGGCTTCCTCCGAAATGTATCTCAAGAAGAATAGGATATTTCCAAACCCAAGTCTTCCTGCCAAGCCATCTTCAGTCCCACAAAGTGCCCATAAAGGACATCTAGATAGCAAGCCATTTCTGCACTCACATTTTAATATAAACCTACCTGATTCCAGTTTTCTGAATCAATAAGAAACCTGGGGGTGGGAGTGGGGGAACTCTTCAAAATTTGCACTTGTCCAGTTCTCCAACCCAAAAGTGTGTACAAAATGCATATATCAGTGAGAATAACATATGAAGCTGCACCCTGCGAGGAGAAAATGTTTGAGAAAAATGTGTGTGTTGGGCAAAATTACAGACAGAAGCGAATACCTTGGGAGAAATTCACATGAGCTTCCATGCACACCGTAAAGGAAAAAATGCAAATAGATGCAGAGATCAGGTGTGCTGAATTGAAAGGCTGGGAAAATGAGAAACTGAAATTGACAGATTTGCCCATCTCTAATGGTTCACATTAACATCTGAGCCAGAGAAGAATTCAGGGGTCATATTTATCTCCTCCTATCCACGGGAAGAACTTGGATTTCCAAAGGCAGAAATATAAGTCAAAGCATCATCGCCACTGTGTATCTTCATGATTGCACACAAGGAGGTTCATTTTTATTTTTGTGCATGCATGCATACATATAAACTTGTATGTTGGGTGATGGACCTATCTGGAGGGCCACAGTGTGTCTGCATTATGAAACATGACTTCTGCACAAAGACACACAAGTTTCTCTTCAGTAGCTAGCGAAGTAGGGATTTTGTTCCTCTCCTTCAAGATGAGTGAAAGCTTCTATAGCCAGGCTATTGATACTTCTCAATAGTACCCCAGGAATATCCCGTCTTATTTTGACTCTGCACGTCTCATCATGAGCCCCCAGGAAAATTCTCATTTGGAATAGTATTATATTTGAACCCATGTGTTGTACCAATTGTACCAATAAACTGTTCAAGATAAATAGGTGGAGTGGTCAAGGCCACTTGTCATGTTCAGAGAGAAATGCTCTTCAGTTACTAAGGCTCCCAGCCCCCACCCTTACCTGGGAGTAGTCCCATTGAATACAATAGGTTTAACCTTTGAGTAGACATGGTTTGGATTGTGCTGCAAATGGACAAATCACTTAAAAATGGCTCAGGAAATAGTCTCAACAGCTTTCCAGTGGAATTTGGCCAGCGGGCCTTGGAGCTGGCTTGGAGTGAAGGGCCGTACCTAAACAAGTAGCCAGAAGAGCACCCTGAGGAAGTGTCTGCTGTGCAGATGCTGATTCTAGAGACCCCAATGATGGAATAGAACCCTGAAGATAAACAATACTAGGCAAACTAGCAATGGAACTTTTAAAAAAGCTAATAAATAAATAAAAATAGGGAGAAAACAGAGAGATTCATGAGGGACACATAGCAGAATAATCCTATTACACACCACCCCAATCTCTGAGTGGTGTGAGATTCCAGGGGTTCCAGGGTTCGTGTTTCCTTTGGAAATGAGGCACAGTGGAGACTGTGGTATCTTTATGATATATGGTTTATTTGCACACATATATAACCTGAGCCACAATGGAGGGGCTCACAGCAAGACGTTCTTGCTTCTTCCATGGCGTCAGTCTTGGATCCGAACAGAAATCAGCCATGGCCCTCTGTCCCTCTGTATAGCTTGCTGCAATTAACATATTACAATATCACTGCAATCTTAAACTCTAATCTGCTTTATCGCTGCTGATTCAACGCTCAGGGCAGATTTGCTCCACCCTGTGGGAACGTTCAGGGGGGCAGGAGAGGATATGTTGTTTAATGATATCCTTCCTAACTTGTGTTAGCAAGTTCTATATCTTAGCAGAGTTTAAACATTCCCCTTTAAACGTACAGCGGCTTGCTTGTTGCAGGCTCATCTGAGCCTCTCTCTATAAGATTCCTGGTAAGATCCCTTCTTGTCCCTCTTAAAAAGAATAGACACGGCAATCTTATTAAAGTCTATATAAAAGTAATTTACTCACATTCATTTAGTTCACAGTTGGATCCCTGAAGGCAGACTTAGGTTACAAAAGTATATATACATGTGGAACTATCCCATAAGGGAGTTAGTCCCAAGTGACTGCTGACACGTAGAAAAACACATAGAAAAACAAAATATAGAAGAAGGAACAGAAGAAGGTGTGCTCCCCTACCCAGATTAGGCCACACCCACCTCTAGTCACATGCAGAGGAAGTTTGTCCCAGCTCAGGAGGAAACAGACATTTTCTCCTGGCTGGTACAAAGCATCCCTAGCCTGTCCATTCTAGGAATGTTGTACTTGACTGCTAAGTGTTTCACATCCCACACACCCATCACACTGTCTTTGCTTGACTGATGTCTCATCTCCCTGTCTTTGTTCTCTGTTCATGGCCCATCTCTCAGGTGATCTCCTGAGCATGGGAAGCTGACTCTATTGAGAGTCTGACTTCCAATTTAACTCTCCAAGCATTGATTAAATTCTAACCAAATCCAGGAATATAGGGAAATCTGGCACCCACAACTCAGAACAATAGGGGCAGTTGGGCTATATTTTATTATTTTTATATTATAAACACACATGTGCACACCCCTGAGCTGCATCAGGGTGGTCCAACAAAACTTGCTTTTGGCAACCAGTCCATTGATCAAAAAGACAAGAACAGCTAAAATGTTAATTAAGTTCAATTTTGCTGCTTCTTTATGCAGTTTTCACTCCCCTTGTATTGAGGAGTAATTGGGGATAGCACTTAAGAGAACAAATCAATAGACAACCCCCTGCTGCAATTTCTATCAAGAAGGGGAGAAGTGTGAGGTTCATGAGAGCTTTTAGAGAAATCTTTAGCTTGACACTGGGCCATGCATGAGTGTAAACAGTTTTTGTTTCATGGATCTAGATTTTCCCCATTGGGTACAAACACAGTTGTTGGAGGTTGGTCTTTTCATCGTTGTTGTCACCGTTGCTTTGGGCATCTAGCTGCTGTGCCTTTTGCAGAGAGAGGTAAAATCCCTTGTTCTGGCAAGAGAGGTGGATACATTCTCTAGTGCTTCCAGCCAGCAGGCACAGAGCGTGTCTTCCAGTACTTTGCGATGAGTATTCTTGCTGCTGTTGTAGCGTACATGAAAAAAGCTCTGTCCTTCTTTGGCACCAATTGGCCGACAATGCCCAAGAGAAAGGCCTCTGGTTTTTTAGGAAAAGTACATTTAAGTACCTTTTTCATTTCATTATAAATCATTTCCCAGAAAGCCTTAATCTTCGGGCATGTCCACCAAAGGTGGTAGAAGGTACCTTCAGTCTCTTTGCATTTCCAACATTTGTTATCGGGCAAATGATAAATTTTTGCCAGCTTGACTGGGGTCATGTACCACCTGTATACCATTTTCATAATGTTTTCCTTTAAGGCATTACATGCCGTAAATTTGATACCGGTGTTCCATAACCATTCCCAGTCGTCTGACATAATGTTATGACCAACATCCTGTGCCCACTTAATCATGGCTGATTTGACTGTTTCCTCCTCTGTATTCCACTTCAGCAACAAGTTATACATTCTAGATAAATTCTTAGTGGTAGGTTCTAGCAATTCGGTTTCTAATTTTGATTTTTCCACCTGGAAGCCGACTTTCCTGTCCTGTTTAAAAAATTCCATTATTTGACGGTATTGAAACCAATTTTCCACTTTATGTTTCAATTTTTCCTGGCTTTGTAATTTAAACTTATCTCCATCCTGTTCTAAGATTTCCCAATACTTCGGCCATCCGACCTCCATATTGAGTTTTTTCACAGCATTAGCCTCCACTGGTGACACCCATCTAGGGGTTTTATTTTCCAATAGATCTTTATATCTTATCCAAACATTAAACAATGCTTTTCTAACAATGTGATTTTTGAAGGCACTGTTAACTTTATCATACCAAAGATATGCATGCCAACCAAAAGCATTGTTGAAACCTTCCAGATCCAAAATGTCTGTATTCTCGAGGAGCATCCATTCTTTGAGCCAGCAAAAAGCTGCTGCCTCATAGTACAATTTTAGGTCCGGCAGGGCAAAACCCCCTCTTTCTTTAGCATCTGTCAGTATTTTAAATTTAATTCGGGGCTTTTTGCCCTGCCAGACAAATTTCGAAATATCTTTATGCCACCTCTTAAAACATTCCATCTTGTCAATAATCTGTAAGGTCTGAAACAAAAATAGCATTCTAGGCAATACATTCATTTTAATTACTGCAATTCGGCCTAACATTGACAGTTTCAAATTTGACCATATTTCTAAGTCTTTTTTGATTTCTGACCAACATTTCTCATAGTTATCCTTATACAAATTCTGATTCTTGGATGTTAGATAAACCCCTAGGTATTTGACCTTTTTGACCACAGTCAAACCTGTTTCCTCTTGAAATTTCTCCTTTTCCATATCTGTTAGGTTTTTCCCTAAAACTTTGGTTTTTAGCTTGTTCAACTTAAATCCAGCTACCTGGCCAAACTGTTGTATTATTTCTAATACCTTTTTCGTACTAGTGTTTGGCTCTTGCAAAGTCAATACTAAGTCATCTGCGAACGCTCTTAATTTGTAATGTTTAGCTCCGACCTGCACACCTTTAACCTGCTGGTCATTTCTTATCATATTCAGCAAGACCTCCAGAACTGTAATAAAGAGTAATGGGGAGATCGGGCACCCCTGTCGTGTTCCTTTTTCTATCTTAAGCTCCTCAGTCACCACATTATTTACAATCAGTTTGGCCTTTTGTTCAGAGTATATTGCAGCCATACCATTCTCAAAACCCGAACCTACCCCCATCCTATGCAGATTCTTCTTCATAAAACTCCAAGAAATATTGTCAAAGGCTTTCTCCGCGTCTACAAATATCAATACTGCTTTAGTATTTATATTCACCTCTAGCTTTTCCAGAATGTCTATAACATTCCTTACATTATCCGCCAGGTGTCTTTTAGGAAGAAAGCCTGCTTGGTCCTTATGAATCATCTCCATCAAAACTCTTTTAAGTCTTTTTGCCAAAATGTCTGCAAAAATTTTGTAATCCACATTGAGCAATGATATTGGGCGGTAGTTCTTGAGTTGGGTCTTTTCAGTCTCTGACTTTGGTATGAGTGAAATGTAAGCCTCTTTCCACGATTCAGGTGCCCTTTTTCCCTCAAGGATCTCATTGCAAACTTCTCTTAATGGTTGAATCAACCATTCCTTCAGCGATTTGTAGTATCTAGAAGTCAATCCATCTGGTCCCGGAGATTTGCCCAGTTGCATGTTCTGAATGGCAGCCTCTATCTCTTGTTCTGAGATTCTCTGGTTCAAGTCCATCTTACTTTGCTGAGAGATGTTTTGTAATCCATATCTTCCAAGGAATTTGTCTATATCTTCTTCATTTTGCGGGCCTTGAGTATAGAGTTTTTTGAAATAACTTAAAAAGCAATTTCTAATTTCATTGGGTTTAGATATGTTCTTTCCATCCACCTCTAGGCTTGTAACTGTATTCAGTTTCTGCCTTTTCTTCAATTGCCAAGCCAAAAGTTTACCACATTTATTTGCTGATTCAAAAGTTTTTTGCTTCATTTGCTTTATCTTCCATTCAATCTCTTGGTTCATCAATTCCATATATTGGGTTTGATATAACTTGATCTCTCTTAAAATGTCCTGAGACTTTGGTTTTGTTCTTAATTTCCTCTCTCCTTCTTTTATCATTTCCAAGATCTTCTCTTTTTTCTCATTTTGTTTTTTCCTCTTTATTGAGTTTTGTTGAATCAAAAGTCCTCTCATAACCGCTTTACTTGCATCCCAGATCACTCTTTTTTCGACGTCGGTCCTCAAGTTTATTTCAAAATAGTCTTTTAGGGTCTTTTGGGCCTTCGTGAGAATCTCCTTATCTCGAAAGAGGGTGTCATTCATTCTCCATCTAAATTGACCAGTTATTGTGGGTTTCATCTCCATCTTCACGGCGTTATGGTCGGAGCAAGTTTTTGGGCAGATTTCCACTTTCTTAATCTTTGGAGCCAGTCCACTAGTAACCCAAATTTGGTCAATTCTGGTCCAGGTCATCATTGCTTGGGAGAAAAAGGTTCCCTCTCTCTCCAGAGGGTTCCTTGTTCTCCAAATGTCTATCAAGTCCATATTTTCTGTCATTTCGAAAAAAGTCTTAGGGAGTCTCCCTTCTTTAGTGACTGTTAATCTTTGTGCCTTGTCCATATTAGTGGAGACCACGCCATTCATGTCTCCCATGATTATCATATTGTAATCCAAATAGTCCGTCAAGGTTTCATGAAGTCTCTTAAAGAAGTCAGATTTGCCTTCATTTGGTGCATAAATTCCAACAACTAAGAATTTTTCTCCATGTACTTGTATCTCCACAGCCAGATATCTCCCTTGTTCATCTTTGAATATCATTTTTGGAGCCCATTTCTCCTTCACATATATTACAACTCCTCTCTTCTTAACTTTATCTGATGAGATAAATTCTTGTCCTAGCCTTTTATTTGAAAGTAATCTCCTATGGGCTCTGGTTATGTGAGTTTCTTGTAAGCATATCAAGTCCAATTGTTCTTTATTCAATATATGAAATACTTGTCTTCTCTTCAAAGGCCCATTGAGCCCATTACAATTCCAACTAAGGAATTGCAGAGCCATCTTGTTATTTTCTTAAGACTCCTCCAACAGCTCCAAGTTGTTGCTCTTCTTCTGATGGTAATGATTTTTGTCCAGGCAAGAGATTCAAGATGTCCAATGCTCTCCTCTGTTCTGCAAGTACGTCCACAGTCCCCTTCTGTAAATCCTCCTGATATCTTGCCAAAAATTTGTCTTTGTCTTGAATTGTCTTTATTTTCACTTTCTTTGCCTTGTAGTCAAATGACAGTCCTTGTGGGAACTCCCACCTAAAGCGAATAGTGTTCTTCTTTAGCAAGAGAACCAGGTCCTTGTAAAAGTTTCTTAAGTCCAGAATGTATTTTGGGATGTCTTTAAAGATCTGTACAGCTGAGTTTCCAATTTGCAGGGCCTTTTCGAAGTGTAATCCTAATATTTTGTCTCTTTCCTCCTTGGATCTGAGTGTAATCAAACAATCTCTCGGTGTCTTTCTATCTTGCTTTTTACCCAATCTGAAGGCAGTCGTAATTTTAAATTCGTCTTCCTCAAGGTCCCAACAATTCACAAACTCCCGTGTCAAGTATTCCACAAGGCTGTCTCTTTCGTTCTCCGGAATCAGTCTTAATTTTAAATTTCTCTCTTTCCTCTGTAAGTCCCACAAGGCCAATGTTGCATCATGCTCATAGACCTTCTTGGCAAGGGGTTCTAGCTTCTCCTGTGTCTCTCCGGCAGTGGCTTTGGCCTCCTCGGCAATTTGGCGCGTGGTGGCGTTCTCCTCTACCAATCTATTTATAGATTCTGTATTCTGATTCAATCTTGCTGATATTTCTGTTAATTTTTGTGTGTTCTCTGAAGTCTGTTTTGTCAAAGACTCCAGGGTTTGGTTTATCTTGAGCAAGGCCTCTGTCACAGCTTCCATAGAGACGGCTGCTCCTTTGTCTTGACCTGTTGTTCCTGCTGATCCGGCTGTTGCGCCTGAAATTGAACCTCTTTTCTTTGCCTGTTGCAGCTGCAGCTGTTGTTGTTGCTGTTGTTGCTTGATCTTGGCTCTTGTCACTATCTCTTCTTGTGGGCCACTCATGTCAAGGTCAATTCCCACGGGATTTGTTCTCCCTTGGAAAATTCCACTGTCTTAAGCCGTGCCGAACTTTACTTTATCCTCTAGAGGGAGCAAATCAAGATGGCCATAGAACAAAATTTCCAAGTACCAAAACGAAGGAGACAGTCCAAAAAGTGAGAAAAAGGGGAAATTAACACAGTCCAAGCCAATGTTACTAAATCAAATTGCCACAGTTGCCCAATTTATACTGTTTCTTCTTGTGATATACAATAGTCAGGCAGTGTAAAAACTTTGTATCAAAGTATCACTTCACAGGGAAAAGTCAGTTCAGTGTACTAAGAAGGCAGACCGTTTCGTAAAATCAAACAGATGAGACAGCAGATGTTTTTTTCCTCCAAATAAGTCATGCAGTTAATGGTCAGATTCGCCTCCCCTCTGCCCTGCTTGCTAGAGGGGAGATCAAAGGTTTAAATGTCCGGTTTAGCTGATCAAAGGACAGATTTAAGCGGATGCAGGTTTAAAGTTCCGTTGCTTTCGCTTTCATGCAGTCGGGGGGAGGCAGACTTCCTTTGTTTAAATCTCCCCCGTTTTTAGCCCAATTTTTAAAAATAAAAGAGTCCCAGTTATTTTTCAGTTCTTACTCACGGGGAATCAGTCCGAATTTCTTTTCAGGAAGGAATCGGCGCTCTCCGCTTATGGCGACGCGGCTTCACTTCGCAGGCTGGGTAGCGACTCTCAGCACCGCGCTCACTCCCGATGTCGATCCGTAGCCTTTAAAAAGGCTCTTTCACGGTACCGGGGGGCGCAAAGGTGCCCACCGAGTCTCCTTGTTCTCAGGCTTCTGCGCCTGGGATTTTAGGGGTCCCCCGCTTGCCGTAGCGGGTAAGACCCGAACTTGCGAAGCAGTCCTTCTCCGGAGCTCGGAGCTAGGACCGCCATTAAGCGCTGGCACCGACCGGAAGTAGCAATGGAACTTTTAAAAAAGCTAATAAATAAATAAAAATAGGGAGAAAACAGAGAGATTCATGAGGGACACATAGCAGAATAATCCTATTACACACCACCCCAATCTCTGAGTGGTGTGAGATTCCAGGGGTTCCAGGGTTCGTGTTTCCTTTGGAAATGAGGCACAGTGGAGACTGTGGTATCTTTATGATATATGGTTTATTTGCACACATATATAACCTGAGCCACAATGGAGGGGCTCACAGCAAGACGTTCTTGCTTCTTCCATGGCGTCAGTCTTGGATCCGAACAGAAATCAGCCATGGCCCTCTGTCCCTCTGTATAGCTTGCTGCAATTAACATATTACAATATCACTGCAATCTTAAACTCTAATCTGCTTTATCGCTGCTGATTCAACGCTCAGGGCAGATTTGCTCCACCCTGTGGGAACGTTCAGGGGGGCAGGAGAGGATATGTTGTTTAATGATATCCTTCCTAACTTGTGTTAGCAAGTTCTATATCTTAGCAGAGTTTAAACATTCCCCTTTAAACGTACAGCGGCTTGCTTGTTGCAGGCTCATCTGAGCCTCTCTCTATAAGATTCCTGGTAAGATCCCTTCTTGTCCCTCTTAAAAAGAATAGACACGGCAATCTTATTAAAGTCTATATAAAAGTAATTTACTCACATTCATTTAGTTCACAGTTGGATCCCTGAAGGCAGACTTAGGTTACAAAAGTATATATACATGTGGAACTATCCCATAAGGGAGTTAGTCCCAAGTGACTGCTGACACGTAGAAAAACACATAGAAAAACAAAATATAGAAGAAGGAACAGAAGAAGGTGTGCTCCCCTACCCAGATTAGGCCACACCCACCTCTAGTCACATGCAGAGGAAGTTTGTCCCAGCTCAGGAGGAAACAGACATTTTCTCCTGGCTGGTACAAAGCATCCCCTAGCCTGTCCATTCTAGGAATGTTGTACTTGACTGCTAAGTGTTTCACATCCCACACACCCATCACACTGTCTTTGCTTGACTGATGTCTCATCTCCCTGTCTTTGTTCTCTGTTCATGGCCCATCTCTCAGGTGATCTCCTGAGCATGGGAAGCTGACTCTATTGAGAGTCTGACTTCCAATTTAACTCTCCAAGCACTGATTAAATTCTAACCAAATCCAGGAATATAGGGAAATCTGGCACCCACAACTCAGAACAATAGGGGCAGTTGGGCTATATTTTATTATTTTTATATTATAAACACACATGTGCACACCCCTGAGCTGCATCAGGGTGGTCCAACAAAACTTGCTTTTGGCAACCAGTCCATTGATCAAAAAGACAAGAACAGCTAAAATGTTAATTAAGTTCAATTTTGCTGCTTCTTTATGCAGTTTTCACTCCCCTTGTATTGAGGAGTAATTGGGGATAGCACTTAAGAGAACAAATCAATAGACAACCCCCTGCTGCAATTTCTATCAAGAAGGGGAGAAGTGTGAGGTTCATGAGAGCTTTTAGAGAAATCTTTAGCTTGACACTGGGCCATGCATGAGTGTAAACAGTTTTTGTTTCATGGATCTAGATTTTCCCCATTGGGTACAAACACAGTTGTTGGAGGTTGGTCTTTTCATCGTTGTTGTCACCGTTGCTTTGGGCATCTAGCTGCTGTGCCTTTTGCAGAGAGAGGTAAAATCCCTTGTTCTGGCAAGAGAGGTGGATACATTCTCTAGTGCTTCCAGCCAGCAGGCACAGAGCGTGTCCATTTTCCAAGCCTTATTTTTAGTAGCTCTTGTTCTGGGCGTTTTGTGACTCCCAAAATTCACTTTCCGCTTTTTAATCCAGGTTCCAGTTGTGTGAGCCTTCTCTCATTGTGAATTCCTGAACATCAGCGCCCTGCAGCAACATCTGTTGTGAGAGGTGGGACAGTACAACTGTGCACTCTGTGTTCCAGCTGTTCCCTGCCTCTGCTGCCCACAGGCTATCAATGCTATGGAAAGCCAGCCCTCCATGTGCTTCCACTGTGTTTTCTTTCCACTTCTCCAGTAGGTCCTAGTAGAGCGCTATTACTTGAGGGGAGAAAGCTAAGACAATGCCCATTGTCCTTGGGTTCCCCATAAAAGTTTTTTGTTTGGCTTTTAAGTGTGGTGCTTTCAAAATAAAGCATTGTTTATCTTTTCCTTTCAGTTTCTAGCTGGGCTCAAGGCAGATTCAGACTTGTATGGGGAGAAATTCAACTCAGTCCATATTTAAAAGCAAACCTATGAAATTTGCCCTTCCTGAAACAATACGAGAACAGAAACACAGCCTTCAAAACCCACACTTTTCCATATTTTGCAATGCAGGTCTCTCTCCAGGATAGTAATGTCTACCAAAATGCATATGCCTTGGTAAAGTATGTGAAGAAATGTGGCTGTTCGTGAAAATAGCATAAAAACTGCATTGTATGGGGAACTGCTCTGCACAAATGAGTATATTAGGCAAAATTACATACAGACATATGTATGCATGTTAGGGGAAATCACACTAAACCACTGATGAATTTAAACACACACATGTACACAGAGAGAGAGAGAGAGAATGAGAGAGAGAGAACTGAATTTTAGACTGGAAAAATGAGAAACTGAAATTGACAGATTTGCCCATCGTAAATTCAGAGTCAACCCAAGGCATTTTGCAGCCTGTGGCAGAGCAGCAATTGGCACCTCTGTTGCCCCCGGCCCCTAGTCAAAGTGCAGAGTACCCAAGTTATTTTGGCACTTGAGGTAGAAAACTCCACAAACCTCTCTCCCACATTGCACCTTATAAAGGTAAAGGTAAAGGGACCCCTGACCATTAGGTCCAGTCGTGACCAACTCTGGGGTTGTGGCGCTCATCTCGCTTTAGTGGCCAAGGGAGCTGGCGTACAGCTTCCAGGTCATGTGGCCAGCATGACTAAGCCGCTTCTGGCGAACCAGAGCAGTGCACAGAAATGCCGTTTACCTTCCCACTGGAGCGGTACCTATTTATCTACTTGCACTCTGATGTGCTTTCAAACTGCTAGGTGGGCAGGAGCAGGGACCGAGCAACGGGAGCTCAACCTGTCGTGGGGATTCAAACCACCAACCTTCTGATCGGCAAGTCCTAGGCTCTGTGGTTTAACCCACAGTGCCACCCGCGTCCCACATTGCACCTTACCTGGCAGTAAAAACATTTAAGTAATGTTTATATGATGTGTCTTCTTTTTTAATTTGTAAGAAAAAATTGGTTGGACAGTGTTCTTGAAGCTACAAACATGAGTCTGACCAAACTGCGGGAGGCAGTGGAAGACAGGAGTGCCTGGCGTGCTCTGGTCCACGAGGTCACGAAGAGTCGGACACGACTAAACGACTAAACAACAAGAAAAAATGTGTGGCATTATTTGTTCCTAAAATGGGCCCGTGTAGCTTGCAATAAAATTGATATATAATAAAATCTGTTCCAATACAATACAAAAAAAGAAACAAAGAGACAGCTGTGGGATAACACTGGACAGCTGTAACACACAAAGGCCTGGTTCACACATCACTTTAACTATGGCTTAACTGTGGTTAATTTATAGCACGTGATTGCCTGCTGCTGAAATTGTAGCCACTTTCTCCCTCCCTCCCTCCCTCCTGCTGCTGTCCTTATGGGAGCTGAGCCTTGGTTTGGCTTAGCATTGCACCTGAACAGGTGGGTCATAGAGCAACACTTCAGATGTTGAGCACAGTGGTTGAGCATGATTTATGAGAACTGGTCATGTTGTGCAGATGCCTGATGTTTGTCTTCCAAAGCAACTACTCTATTCCGAACTTAAGAATGGAAAGCATAATGCTGGTGGTCAACAAAAGAGGTTTAAAGACTGTCTCAAGGCAAATCTTTAAAAATGTAGTACTGTATAAACACTGATAACTGGGAAACACTGGCCAGTGAGCGCTACAGTTGGAGAACAGCCTTTACCAAAGGTGTCTTGGGGTTTGAAGACACTCAAAATAGGGACAGAAGGGAGAAATGTGCTAGGAGGAAGGCACGCTTCCTCCACCGTGATCAGCTCCCGCCCGGAAACCAATGTCCCAACTGTGGTAGGACGTGTGGATCCAGAACTGGTCTCCACCATCACTTATGGACTCATTGTTAAAACCGTGTTTATGGAAGACAATCTTACTCGGCTACGAGTAATTGCCAAAGAAGATGTAAAGAGGTGGTTTTTTTTCAGATATCTTGGTCCTGTACCATTTTGGCTTTTCTAGGCAAGTCCCAACACTTCAAACTATGCCCAGAAATGGAACTGGGGAGCCAGGGCAAATGAAACAGGATCTGACTAACATCCTCTGAAAAGTGGGCTCCATAAAACCTGACAGGCCAGCTGTCGCCTCCAAGTAAGTCACTGAGAACCTTCCTTAGTCATTGCCTAGGCTGTCATAGAATGTTCCCAAACATACCCTCCATTCAAGGGTTAAACTTAGGAATGCCGAACAACAGTCAAGGTTATGCGCTGTTGGTGGGGAGGGGTGAAGAGGGCTTGATCTTTCCAAGGTGCTCTGTGCTCCCTCAGAGCTGTTTGTATTACTTCCTGGAGGTTGGCATCACTGGGGTGGGGGGAACTGAACAAATTTCCATTCATCGTGGAAGCTCGGTAGCTGTGTTTCGTAGGCAGGAGTGTGGAAAGACGAGAGGGGCCGGACTTTGGATTCTGTTTGTATAACTAGCAGCAAATACACAAACACACACGGCTTGTTCACCAAATGTAGACTTGCCAAGCTCTGGCATGCTGGATTCCGGTGTTGTACGAAAGGTTATGGCTGCAATCAGTGCTATTTTTCTAGAAAAAGAGGTGCCAGAACTCACCATGAACACCTCCCTTGTTCTCTTATAATGGCAATGGCGCCCACCTGAGAGGTGCCGGAACTGAGTTCCAGCAAGTTCTGGCTGGGGGTGGGGAGGCTTGGCTGCATGTACACATTTACCTGAGAGCTTACTTCTGAGTAGACAGACATAGGATTGCACACTTTGCAGCTTTTTAGAAAAATAACACTGGGAAGAAAACAACATTTTAAAAAAATCTAAATCCAGTGGAACCAAATAGTTGCATTGGAAAGACTCCTTGGCATGTGAAGTGATGGTACTCATGTTGCAACCTGTCCTCCAAGTTCCTGAAGTTTTATTCCCCTGCAAAATAGGCTTCCACTTTTCTGCCTCACTTACAGGGCACTCTAGAATTCCTTTTCAGGTTCATGGAATGTGGTGTTGAGGAGCTTAGCTTTTCATTGGTAAGTTGTGTGCCCAAGAGTTGTGTGTGTTTAGCACCATCCATCTCTCCCATGCCTGACAGCCTCCTTAACTGCCTGCACTTGCCGAACTGAAAAGTGGAAGGAGCCGCCTCATGACATCTCTCTTTGGGCTTTCAGTGAAGCACAGGAAAGAAGGGAGGCTGGTTACCGAGTGTTTAAGCTAGTTTTGTTTTTTTTAAGGGAAGTTCTTCCTTTTACCTCTAAGAAAACACTTTTCTGCACCAATTTCTTTTAAAGTAAAAAAAAAAAAGGCTTCACTTTTATTAAAATTCTAGCAATCGGCTGCCATGCACATGGTAGTCGCTTCTCCACCTTCCCAAACTTACACGAAAGCTCAGCCAAAGATGTCATAGGGTTATTTGGACATGTAGGCACCTGGGGAGGCTGCAGAATGCAGTGCAAGTGGAGTGGTGATTGACAGAACAAAAGGCACAACACTGAGAAATGCCACTTGAATCTAATTTCTCCTCTGCCCCGAAGTATAACTGCACAGTGGCAGAAAATAGGTGGATGGAGATTATTCTTATCATTTTCTTATATCTCATCCTACTGCTCACAAAGGCCCAGGGTGGCTAACTACAACGGCACACCATTTAAAAGATA
This sequence comes from Podarcis bocagei, assembly GCF_964188305.1. NCBI lineage: Eukaryota > Metazoa > Chordata > Lepidosauria > Squamata > Lacertidae > Podarcis > Podarcis bocagei. The sequence continues at coordinate 12,303,693 of NC_138141.1, read as the reverse complement.
TTGCCATCTTTGTCGTTCTGGCTTGTTTCCAACCAAGCTCTGCTCAAAGTAGACCCACTGAAATGAATGCACCAAAGTTAGTCACCATGATTTGCAATGGGATCTATGTTGAGTAGCATTGGCTACAACCCTGAGGGGCATCCAACATGTGGATCATTCCCTTCTGACTTCTTGTGCGGCAGAATTGCCTGTTCTGGTTTTGTCTGGAAGTCCATAAAATAAAATAAAATAAAATCACCATGTCCTGAATTGAGAAGCTGTGCTTTTAGGCTTATAATTTGTCAGGCTAAGTTGGTTTTAGTGGGAAACTGTAGGTTTTACCTGCTGTGCCAGCCCTTGGTGAGTTTGCTGGCATTGTCGTTATACTTTTATTTTGTAATTATTTATATTGTTAGTACATTTTTTATGCTGCGACTTTAATTTATGTAAAGCGCTTTGTGCTCTACAGGTGTATTAGAAAGGTAGAGATTTATATATAAATAATAATAAATAATACACACTACAAAAATAACAAATTGTTCTTAAGTGTACTTCTGGAAATTCTCTATTCTTTTGGACACTGTAAATGTTGCAGTTTGGTCAACTGGCAGCTATCAATTTTATCGATTTTTAAATTGCTGTTTTACCTACTTGTTCTTATGCTTTGTATTTTACAGTTTTGGGGCACCTTGAGCACCATTTTGTGAAAAGGTGGGGTGTAACTTTAGCCAAGTGACTGAAAAAAAATAAATGAATTAGACTCTTGTAGACATTCCTCAAATTTACTTCGATGTTTCACCTGAGGACCAATCCCCAAATTTACCTTTTCAATTTCACTGCAGGCAAAACCTCAGTGGTGGTCATAAATACAGTGGTACCTCGGGTTAAATACGCTTCAGGTTACAGACGCTTCAGGTTATAGACTCCGCTAACCCAGAAATAGTACCTTGGGTTAAGAACTTTGCTTCAGGATGAGAACAGAAATCGTGCTCCGGCGGCACGGCAGCAGCAGGAGGCCCCATTAGCTAAAGTGGTGCTTCAGGTTAAGAACAGTTTCAGGTTAAGAACGGACCTCCGGAACGAATTAAGTTCTTAACCCGAGGTACCACTGTACTGACTAATTCTGAAGGTGAACATAACGTAAGACAAGCCTATTGGATCAGGCCCGTGGCCTGTCTAGTGCACCATCTTACAGAGGCTGACCAGATTCCTGGACATGAACGCCATAGCACTCTGTCCACATGTGATTCTTAGCAACTGGTGTTTAGAGGCTCAGTGCCTCTGACAGAGGAAGCAGAACATAGCCATCATAGCTAGTAGCTGTTGATAGCCTTTTCCTCCATAAAAAATTGTCTAATTCTCTTTTGAAGCTGTCCAAGTTTATGGCTATCACTGTGGGAGAGAGTTCCGCAGTTCAACCTTGTGTGGTGTGAATAAGTACTTTATTTTATCTGTCACAAATCTTCCAAAATTTAGCTTCACTGGATATCCACAAGTTCTATTGTTGTGAGAGAGGTAGAAATTTTCTCTGTCTTTCTCCATGCTATGCGTGATTTTATAAGCTTAAATCATGTTACTTCTTACTCATCTTTACTCTCAACTAAAACCCCAACACTGCAATATTTCCTCATGGGGGTCTCTCCACCCCCTCCATCATTTGCGTTGCCCTTTTCTGAACCTTTTCCAACTCTACAGCATCCTTTTTGAGATGAGGTGGCCAAAACCGTACACACTCTCCCAGATGTGGCCACACCATAGATTTGTTAAACAACATGATGGTATTGGCAGATTTATTTTCAATTCCTTTCCTAATGATCCCTAGTAGCATCTTACCTACCTAGCCATGCATTGCGCCCTGAAGCCCATTGAATAGCTGAGGACTCTGAGGAGAGTGGCACCCATTTTGTCAAGAGGCGCTGAGTCTCTCAACCCTAGCTTATCAATACCAAAGTTAGCCTGTGTTGACACCTAACATAACTCTCTCTCCCTCCCCCCCACCTTGTTCATATATATCTAGCCAAAGGGCTAGACTAACTAGTTGGTAGGTGTGCAAGGAATGCACAGAACGAAGGTTTGTATAGTCAGGGGGAACCTTGGCGTGTTGTTGTTGTTTAGTCGTTTAGTCGTGTCCGACTCTTCGTGACCCCCTGGACCAGAGCACGCCAGGCACTTCTGTCTTCCACTGCCTCCCGCAGTTTGGTCAAACTCATGCTGGTAGCTTCGAGAACACTGTCCAGCCATCTCGTCCTCTGTCGTCCCCTTCTCCTTGTGCCCTCCATCTTTCCCAACATCAGGGTCTTTTCCAGGGAGTCTTCTCTTCTCATGAGGTGGCCAAAGTCTTGGAGCCTCAGCTTCAGGATCTGTCCTTCCAGTGAGCACTCAGGGCTTATTTCCTTCAGAATGGATAGGTTTGATCTTCTTGCAGTCCATGGGACTCTCAAGAGTCTCCTCCAGCACCATAATTCAAAAGCATCTATTCTTCGGCAATCAGCCTTCTTTATGGTCAAGCTCTCACTTCCATACATCACTACTGGGAAAACCATAGTTTTACTATACAGACCTTTGTTGGCAAGGTGATGTCTCTACTTTTTAAGATGCTGTCTAAGAAGTATGTATTTGGCATAGGAAGTGTGTACCTTGGCATAGGAAGTATGTATTATGTCCTTTGCTTTGCCTGCACAGATGTGCAGATTTCCCATTTGACTTCTCAGAGACTGGATTTTGTCACAGTCATGTAACCTGACATAGTCCATTTATGTGTGTATGTTCAGTTCTTTGGGACGTATCTGAGATCCCAGACAGCCCTGATCCTAGGTTCCATTTATTGGTCATGTTGAAAAACAAAACAGCCATCTTTTGAAATTCACTCTTCTCAGAATTTAGCAATGCAGTTGCCTAGCCAAGTAACAAAAATGTATATGTCAGGGGAACAGGTGTGTAAAAATCCACATATTGATTAAAAAAACCACACCATACAATGCATATTAGTGCATACGTGCGCAGATGCTCAAAATGACGTCACGCGCACGCGCAGAAGTGGCGAAACGTGACACAGACACGCAGTCGCATCTTACGTTTACTTCAGGATGTGAACGGGGCTCTGGAACGGATCCCGTTCGTATCCAGAGGTACTACTGTATATTAAGGAAATCGCTTTGCAAAAACGCATATATTCAGCAAAACAACATACAAATACCTGTACAGTGGTACCTCCGGTTGCGGACAGGATCCGTTCTGTAGGTCTGGTTGGATCCTGAGGTTTCTGCAACCTGAGGACTGCTTCTGCGCATGTGTGCATGCCAAAACCCGGTAAAATACGCTCGGGTTTGCTTCATGCGCATCCTGAAGTTTACGTAACCAGAGGGTTATGTAAATGGAGGTACGACTGTATATTAAGAGTAATTTGCTGTTGAATTTTCATGAGGACTTTTACGCACATACACACACAATCACAGATTAAGGCAGAAATGTGGAGAACTAAACATATGATTGGGAAATTTGAATAAGAGAGAAACCCAAATTGACAGGTGCCTATCCATGGACGGAACCCAGGGCCCAGTTTTTTTTTACATATGCACACATGCAACACATTATTGAGCTAACTTCCTGCTTTACAATGTATCCTTATTATGGTGTGGGTTTTAGGTCTAAACTTGAGGAGTTCCATATTGTTGGGTTTGGGGTTTGTTGGTCCTGTGTCGGCTTAAGTTGAGGGGACACGTTTTGCTTTCTCAGTTGGAAACGGGAGACTGTTTGGATGGGGATAAAGTCTTTGTGTTTGGTGTGTTTTTTCCCCCCAAGAGATTTGGCGAATGCTGAATAATGGTGCATTTCTCGTTTTTCAAGCTGCAAATGCAGGCAGCTGCAAAGCTGATTTGTGACTGGGCTTTTTCAAGGGAGTTCTTTGTAATCATTTTTGGCATCTTGGAACTTTCCTGTGCAGACAGCGGCTCCCTCCTCCTCCTCCTCCTCCTCTTCCTTATGGCAGGCCGCTTCTCCAGAGGTCATCCTAATGCTGAGATCTGAAGATCAAGTAAATAATCGAGTTCATTTTACTTTCCCCCCTCTTCCCCCTCCTCTTTCCTGTACACGTTGAACACTTGCCACCCTGCTGTCTGTTTTTCCTTGCCAAGGTTCAGTTCTAATTATGTTGATTTTCTTCAGCCCACCCCCTCCTGGAAGCTTATTAGGGTGAATATTTTTATTTATTATCATTTCGCCCAACTCCTGCCAGCATTTCCAATTACTCTCGCCGCTTCCTTGTAATTGTCTTTCTGTAATGGCTCTGAAACAATTGCGCTAAATGAGGTGTCTCCAGCAAGATGAGAGTTTCACTTCATTAAAGGCTAATGTATTCTCAGCTCTGGCTCTGTGGGGCTAGCTTGGAAAGGAGACATTTAAACAGCTTCTTTTCTTTTCTCTCACAACGTGCTCCCCCCCTCCTTCTGTAGGGAGCAACTTTTAGTCGCAGGAGATGCTTTCTTTTGTGCATGTGTGAGTTTGCGCGCATGTATACATGCGTTTTTGCATAGCAAGCATGCCCTGGCTGGAATGTAAGGAAGGCGCAGACGAGACTGCTTCAGGTCCTTGCTCAAGAATGTTAGGATTCCTTCTGTTTGGGGATGGCTTAGATACAGTAGAGCATATGTCTGCCCCCTTTCCGCACCCCCGGGTGAGGGTACGGTGCTTGGCATTAGCGTTTTTAATCGGTCTCTGGCTCGTTCAGTTCTCTTGGCAGCTGCCTGGTAGGATTATTTATACAGAATATGCCGGAGATAATGCGAACGGACCCCCAGCACTAAGCATTTCGTGTACACACCACCTCTGAGTTTGCACTGCGGCGGTGGATTAAATCCAAACTGGTTTTAAGGAACTTAAGATGTATATATGGCTTTCTTTGTTTTGTTTTCGGTCATTTTTATCAACAGCTTTTCGGCTGTAGGTAACCTCTTAGAAGGAGCATACAGAGCTCTGAAGGAGGGATATGCAGAAGGAAGGGACAGGGAACAAATTCAGTTTTTGCATTTTAATGAGAAATGACCCAATTGGCACTTTGTGAAACAAAACGCAGACATGCCTTGAAATTCGCACTTCTCTGAATTTTGCGGTGGTTTCTGCAACTCAACAGAAATGTTAGGAGCAGTGTGCATCTGAATGTGCGCACACATGCACACATATTCTAGTGAAATGAACATGCAAATATGCATTACCTTAGGGAAATGTCCTATGCATATAGGACTCAAAACTGCATACAGAAATGTGTTTGTGATGAGAAATTTGCAGTGAAAATGTGGGCAATTTTTCATGAGGCCTTTGAAAAATAAAATAAAAACTGCAAACTGATGCAGAAATGTGTAGAAATGAATTTAAAACCAGAAGAAACAAAGAAACCAGAATTGACATATGTAGTCCATCTGTAGCAGTAGCTAGACCAGGAACTAGACCAGGTAGATCTCTAGGTGATTTGCAGTAAGGATTTCTGACTCTCAATTGTTTTAAAAGAGCAACAGCAGTAACAAAATACCCAATAATTTCTACCTAAATTAGGTTGTAGAAATGACGAAAGCTAACCAGGAGTGGACTTCTGTGTGAAAGGACTGTGAGCTCTGTTCAGTTGTTGTACTGAAAAACAACCCCCAAGCTCAGAATGTGGCCAGAGTCTTCTGTTACTTAATTCTAAGTTTATGTTGTTTGGACCTGGTCAGAGCTGGTGTTAGGAACCTCTGGCTCTCCAGATGTTGTTGAATTTCAATTCCCATAATCCTTGACCATTGTGGGAGTTGTGGTTCATCAACATCTGAAGGGCCAAAGGTTTTGCACATCTGGCTCAGAGCCTAGATGGGGACACCCTGGGGATCCCATGAATTGCCATATTAGAAGAACGATGAAATATAAATGTAAGGCTGTAAAATAAAATATTGGGGTTATAGCAAAAAACAAAATAGATGTGACACAGCTGAAATCTGCCCACATCTGCCCTGCAGTTGCTTCTGTCTCTCATCCCCGTGTGTGAATTGAAGATACCAAACACAGTTAGATTTATTGTGCCATCCCAAATTCTCTTTGAAACAGAAATCCACAGAATGCCGAAATGCATGGGGTTGTTATTTTTTCAGGGATTTTTTTTAAAACAAATAGCGTCATAACCACTTAATCAGTTTTGTAACACATGTTACAAAAGCCAGTGCAGAACAAGGGTATGCAGAGTAAATCAGCACAAGCAGCAGTAGCAAGTTCAGGAAAGTGTGAAATTGTGAAGGACCGTGTGAAAATAAGGGTGAGCTTGGTGTGAAGACGGAGGCATCGCATGTACACAAGAGGTGCCCCCACCTAGTTTCATTGGAAAGATTATATTCCGTGAGCTGTTCCACTGCCAAAAACATGTCCAGGTATGGGACGCCATTACTGTTGCACTAGTATACTGGTCTTAAGGTACTGTGAGCCCAGCCAGGTCACTACGCACAAGCGTTAACCATTAACCACCATAATGGTTGCATCCCTGCTGGAATTACGCTATTAACATTTCAGAGCATCACTCTTGGCGATGTCTGAAGAGCAAGTATTCCTGGTTCTGTTTCATGTGCAGCTTTGGCATGTGAAACTTGAATCACATTCACCCTAAGGCCATTGCTGGTGTAACTGGTATTCCACTGGAGGCCTAGGGGCAGAGTTTCTGCTCAAGAATGGCCAAAAAAAAAGAAGAAGAAGGAAAGAAGCATGGGCTGTTTCTGCAACTGCAAAATGAAGGGGTAAGTTTTTGTTTTTTTAAAAAACCATCAGACCAAATGGATTCTTCCTGATAGATCCCCATCTGTATCTAGTGCACTGAAGTTCAGCACATCCCTCCCCAGTGTGATTTCAATCTCAATAACGAAGAAAAGTCTACAGGTTCAGAAATATTTATTTGTTGAATTTGGGCTCTGTTATTAATCATTTTATGCACTGGATTTTTGCAACACTCTTGTTTGCCTCTGCCTAATGGGGAACTAAAACTGATCTGAACTGAAATTCTGCAAGTTTTAACGTAGCCACTAACATGGAAAGTGGCCTTAATGCAAACCAATGGCCCCTCTACCTCAATATTGTCTACTGTGACTGACGATAGCTTTCCTGAGTTTCAGTCAATGGTGTTTTCAAGCCCTGTCTGCTTGAACCTGGGACCTTGTGAATACTTTGGATGTGTTCTGCCAATGAGCTACAGTCTCTCTTGAAGCCTGCTTAGATTTTTCAAGCGGCTCCTTCCCCCAGTGTCCCTCTCTGAAAATGGGTTTGCGTAATATCTTTGTGAACTGGGCCAGAGATAGTTTCAGGTACAGCACCTGCCAACCGTTTCTGTGAATGTGCTGTTCTCTGATCACACATGTGGGTGCTCGCGGCTACGTCAATTTGCAACATACAGTTCAATCAGCACAGTCTTTTGAATCTATATTCCTCCAGATACTGTTGGACCATTTGCCATGCTGATTGGGGCAGATGTGAGTTTGGGGTGGCCATGTTACCTTCTTTACAGATGATAGCCCTCTCTGGTCCAGCTCCCTTTAAAAAATAAATAATCATATGAAACTAGTTACAGATAGGTAGCCGTGTTGGTCTGCCATAGTCAAAATAAAAAAATTCCTTCCAGTAGCACCTTAAAGACCATCTAAGTTAGTTCTTGGTATGAGCTTTCGTGTGCATGCACACTTCTTCAGATACACTGATGAGCCTGTTGACGACTCTTAACGACTGCAATAGGTCTTACAGGAAAAGGCAAGGGGTGAGAAGGTGAAAAATGGCAGCCAAAAAACTAAGTCATCATCTCAGCTATCTGCCAATCTCCCATTCCCACCACCCTTCTGAGTAATACCCCTCCCCACCTTCTCACTATATAAAAGGATCTGGCAACTTCTGTTTCAGTGTATCTGAAGAAGTGTGCATGCACACGAAAGCTCATACCAAGAACTAACTTAGTTGGTCTTTAAGGTGCTACATATGAAACTAGTGGGAGTCTTGGAGGTTTCGTATCAACATTTAGTACAGTAGCACCTTGGGTTCCGTTACCCTCAGGTAACATAAACTTCAGGTTGCAAAAGCGGCAAACCCGGAAGTGTTTTGACACGCGCGCATGCGCAGAAGTGGTTTACCACCGCGCATGCATATAAAAGTGATCCTTGGGTTGTGAAAACCTCAGGATCTGGCCGGACCTCTGGAATGGATCCCGTTCGCAACCGGCGGTGCCACTGTAGCTGAATAATAGTCCTGAGTGTGCACCACAGGTTACTTGGTCGTAGTCTTCCTTGCTCTGATGAGACATATTTATTTTCACATTATATTTAAATTCTAAATGTGTTTCTGTATATAAGAAATAGCATATGCAAATATTATGCAAATAGGAGGTCTCTGCCCTTTTTGGTGGTGCATAAGCGGGCCATTCTAAGGTAAAAGGTAAAGGACCCCTTGATGGTTAAGTCCAGTCAAAGGCAACTATGGGGTGCAGCACTCATCTCACTTTCAGGCCAAGGGAGCCGGCGTTTGTCCACAGACAGCTTTGTGGGTCATGTGGCCAGCATGTCTAAGCCACTTCTGGTGCAACGGGGCACCGTGACGAGTGCCAGAGCGCATGGAAACACTGTTTACCTTCCTGCCACAGTGGTACCTATTTATCTACTTGCACTGGTATGCTTTTGAACTGCTAGGTTGGCAGAAGCAGGGGCAGAGCAACGGGAGCTCACCCCGTCACGCAGATCTTCTTATGTTTTTGATTTGAGGAAGTCTTAACTACAGGATGCCCCATTGACCAATGTGTGCCTATGCTTTACAGTTTTCAAGTTCCACAGCATTCCACCTTTACAACATCTGTGCTACTGACTCCCAACTTTGGGATTGTTGAAATATATACAATAACAGAAATAATCAACTTGAGTTGTGCAACTCAGATTGGGTCTACGGGAACCAAAGTTTTTAAGCAATGTAGACTAAAGTCACTTTTGGAGTCCCTCCGGGATTAGGGACCCTGAAGCTTAAGCTTCATTAGTTTCATAGTAGAATCGCCCCTGGGTGGGACTAGTGACTCCTCGCATGCAGAGCTGATCCCCAGAATTGTCATCTCCGCTGGGCTAAACTAGAAGTACACAGAGGGGAGATCAGTCATGAAACGGTCACAGTTTCCATTAAGGATGGGCTGCCCTTGGTTGGCCCTGGGCTAGGGATAGACAAATCTGCCAATTTCAGTCTTGGTTTCTAATTTTTACCAATCTTAATTACAGATTGCCCAATTTACGCATCCGTTGCCATACTTTTTTTAAACAAACAAACCCTGCATTTAAACTGGTGCATGTTTGTATGTGTGTATTTCCATTAAAAGGTAAAGTTTAATTAGGTATTGTTTAATTAGTGTTTTTATGGAGCAGTCAAGTAATTTCGTTGTTCCCGAAGGGGGCAATGGCAATAAAGATATTATTATTATTATTATTATTATTATTATTATTATTATTATTATTATTAAAGGGACTCCTGACTATTAGGTCCAGTCATGACCGACTCTGGGGTTGCAGCACTCATCTCGCTTTATTGGCCGAGGGAGCCGGCGTACAGCTTCCGGGTCATGTGGCCAGCATGACTAAGCCGCTTCTGGTGAACCAGAGCAGTGCATGGAAACGCTGTTTACCTTCACGACGGAGTGGTACCTATTTATCTACTTGCACTTTAATGTGCTTTTGAACTGCTAGGTTGGCAGGAGCTGGGACTGAGCAACGGGAGCTCACCCCGTCACAGGGATTCGAACTGCCGACCTTCTGATTGGCAAGTCCTAGGCCCACAGTGCCACCCGCGTCCCTTGTATTTCCATTAATATAATACATTTTTGTATATTGTTTTCCCCAACATATGCATTTTTCTACTTCTTTTGGCTCCTGATGCACTGAAAAATTCACCGAAGTGCAGATTTCGGAGGATAGCTGTGTGTTTGGTTTGCACGTTAGTTTGGGAAGTGCATATCAGGTAGTTTTGCCTTATAATGTGAACTGAATGGATTTCTCCCCCATCACTAGCTTCTATTCTGCTTTCTTTTTTGTTAACTTGCTTTGAAGTTAATGGAGTTCATGTGGACCTGCTTTCTTTTGGCCAGCCCTCAACATGCCCGCCGCCATTTTTTAATGTTTAAGTTTGGTGGGTTTCTTTTTTGCATGATAAAACTGTGGACTGGTTTGATTCATGATGTGTCATGCGGCGGCAGCACAACTTTCCTTAACTACTAATAGGCTCCTGAAGAACTGGGGCTGGCACCCTTATGGAATATTACGCTATTTATGTTAGTATCAGGATTGCAGAGATATGTATAATTGTGTATGGACAGGTTTATTTTAAACCCCTAATTGTGTCTTTCGGCTGCCTCTGCGGTTCCATTTCACCTTTTCTCTTTATTCCATTATCAGATTATGAGGTGTTCAGAGACATCCTGCAAAATGATCTGTAAAGCTATGTGTGGAATGAAGTGTTAACAGGTTAACATCACACACGGTGCCTGAAATTATACTAGGCATGGCTCATACTTTCTGTTGCCTGTCTCTGCTAAGTCACTGCCCCTGTTTTCTCTATTCTGATTAAACCTCTTTTGGCCGCTAGAGTTGTCATCCTTTAGACACATTATAGGTGTGAAAGAGAGAAAAACTATCAAGTGGGTCACCTTCGCTAGGCTTGCACCAATCCATGCAGGTGTAATTTGAAAGCTGTTTTGAAAGCTCTACAGCTGTCAAGCCACTTTGCTTGCAAGGAAAATGCACAAAGAGCTATTTGGGGTTATGCTGCTTGAGAATCCAATAGAAATTGGCTAGTTGGTCATCAAGTCAGAGAAGTCATTAGCTTTTATTCAGTGGGACTTGGGTTACCAATTTGCAGCCGACTTGCAGAGTAGACCAAGCGAGGTAGGAATCAGTCTTTATTTCAGGGTCCTTTTTGTTATTTGTGAGAACACTGGGCTTAAGCATCATGGGGCATTGTGGGTGGTTGGACCATGTTCTGTGTTGTATATTGGTAATCATGCTTCTGAGTGTGGAAATGAAGGCTGTGCGCTGGATTTGGCTGAAGCCTGAAAGGATTCTGGCATATTTAAAAGGCTTTGGACTTCACCTGAGATGAGTGGAGAGGGTCCATGAATCAGTGGCGATCCCAGGCTCTTAGGGGGAAGGGATAAAGAGTTGGGCTGGAAAAAGGAGAGGAAAGGCAGGGAGGTGGAGAAGCAGTGAAAGAAAAGGCTTAGGAAAGGCTTATTATTAATTATATTTGTATACTGCCCCAAGGGTTGCGGGTGGCGCTGTGGGTTAAACCACAGAGCCTAGGACTTGCCGATCAGAAGGTCAGTGGTTCGAATCCCCGCGACGGGGTGAGCTCCCGTTGCTCGGTCCCTGCTCCTGCCAACCTAGCAGTTCAAAAGCACCTCAAAGTGCAAGTAGATAAATAGGTACCACTCCGTCGGGAAGGTAAACGGCGTTACCGTGCGCTGCTCTGGTTCGCCAGAAGCGGCTTAGTCATGCTGGCCACATGATCCGGAAGCTGTATGCCGGCTCCCTCGGCCAATAAAGCAAGATGAGCACCGCAACCCCAGAGTCAGCCACGACTGGACCTAATGGTCAGGGGTCCCTTTACCTTTACTGCCCCATACCCGCAGGTCCCAGGGTGGTTCACAATATAAAAACACAAAACACATAATAAAAATAAGAACAAAAACAACCCAATAACCCCTCTCCCCTCCTCAACATATTTAAAAGGACATTGGATGTCAATCAGCCAAGGGCCTGGTTAAAGAAGAGCACTTTTGCCTGGCGCCTAAAAGTATATAATGACAGGGCCAGCTGAACTAGCTGGTGGTTCTCCAGGTTTTCATGCAGAGATCTTTGCCAGTCATGCCTGGAGATGCCAAGGATTAACTCTATTTTTTTTTTTTTTTAAATATTTTTATTGGGTTTTCACATTTTATATAAACACAAACAAGACACCAAAACAAACATAAAAAACAACGAACATGAATAGTTCCCGAAAATCTTATTTTCTAACCCTAGTCCTTGACTTCCCCCCACCCCCTCCCCTGCATCCCTATTCCCAAACTTATGTCAGCAAGTTGGCATTTCTTCCATCTTAATATTAGTCCTTTTATAAAAAACAAAAATAAATTTTCCCTAAGTTGGACCCCAATTCTCTTCCCTCGATTTCTCATTTTTTCTTACATAATTTTCTTAATACTAAACCCCCTGGTCTTGAGTGTTGTTTAAATTTGATACTTCCCTCCCTCCCCTCCCCGCTTTGCGTCCTTTCCCGAGACATGTCCAAAATAACAGTTTTTAGCCTGGATTCCGGATATCCGAGGCTCTCAATTCTCTTTTAGTCCCTCTCCGCCGGTTTTGTTGGTAGTCCTTTTTGTCTATCATCGAGTCTCGAAAGATTTCCTTAACAATCAATCCAATCAGTCCATAGTCTCTTCCCATATTTAAAAGCAACTGCTGAGGAATTTCCACAAGGCCTAAGTCTTGCTGATAGTCAAAATCAAAGTCTATGTGGAGGCCCCAATTGTACTTCTTTATTTCGAGCTCCTGAATTCCATAAAGTCCCAGGGCCTCCACTTTCATCTTCTGTATCTTTCGTAGGCTTAGAGTGGATTTAATCCAATAGTCTCCTTGCTTGTGTTCTCCAGATGTCGGCTTCTGGTTAGTACTTTCCCAGATAACTTGTTCTCTTTCTTGTTTTGTCTTCTCCTCTTCTTTGTTTATTGTTTCAAATTCAGCTGTGGGTTCTTTCTCACTCAGGCCCTCACTACTTTCAGCAGAACTACTTGTTTCCAAATCCAAGGTCGTCAATTGTTTACTCATAGCTGTAGTCTGCTCCTGTAGGGTTCCCACCAGTGAGAACATTCTTTCGATTTCTCTCAGTATCTTTCCACCCACAGCCATTGTAATTCCACAGAATTCCCCCTAGAGGGAATCTGGTTACTGAGTAACCTTTTCTCCAACAATCCTCTGTCCTATTATTGTTTCTTTGTTTCTCAAAATTTTAGTTCAATTGTAACTCCTTTTAATCCGGAGAGGTCTTAAACAGCAATTTTTTTCACTATTAATAGTCCATTTGACAGCTTTTGACAGCTGTCAAATTCTGCTCCTCTATACAGGCTCCAAAGCAGGTCGCTCCCGGGCCCGGGAGGGAGGGTTGTTTACCACAAAACAAAGACTCTTCCAACACTCCACTCTCCTGCTCAAATTTACCTTTCTAAATCTTGGAAGTTACTGTCTTTTTAAAACTCACCCTTTACAGGGTAGGCACTCCAGCTTAGTTCTTGTTTCGTTGCTCTGGATCGTCTGCAAGGGGGGGTGTGGGGACTTCCTTTTAGCACACCCCCCGGTCGTCTCAAATTCAAAAGGTAAAAGTTTTAAAGTTCAGTTCCAAATTACTCACGGGTTCTTTTTTCAGTCCGAATTTCAAGGAAGGAAGTCAGCGCTCTCCAGTTATGGCTCGCGGCTTCGCTCAGCGGCGGTAGCGGTCGACTCTCAGTGCCACGCCGTCCCCTGTATCCCCTCCGTAGCCTTTAAAAAGGCTCATTGCGAATCAGGGGGGGCGCTTAAGGCACCCGCCGAGTCTTCAGTCCGCAGGCTTCCGCGCCTGCGGTTTTTAAGGGTCCCCGTGTCGCCGGCACGGCAAAGACCCATCCACCGCTGAGCCGATTCCCTCCGGAGCTCGGAGGGAATCCGCCATTTCCCGATCGCGCCAACCCGGAAGTCTGCCAAGGATTAACTCTAGGATCTGTAGGTGAGTTATGGCTCTTCCCCTTGAAAGTGGCTTGAGAACAGTTCTCTTCTCATGGTGTAAACACATCTCGAAAAGCAAATGGCAGCTGAACCAACAAAGGAGCAGCTGAGCAGCAAGTAAGATTATACACAGTGGTACCTATGTTTGCATACGTTTTGGATTACAAACACATCAAACCCAGAAGTGCGTGACCTGGTTTGCAACCTTTTTTCGGATTACAACCCTTTTTTATTATTATTACGAACAAATTTTTTTGGGAGGCCCCATTGGCGAAAGCGCGCCTTGGGTTACAACCTGTTTTGGTTTACAAACGGACTTCTGGAACGGATTATGGTTGTAAACCAAGGTACCACTGTATCTCAAAACAACTCTGCCATCTTCAGATGTTTGCTTTGAACATCCAGTGTGGTGTAAATAGAGGCTATTTTGCCCAGTGTCTTTCTGAACTACACAAACACCTGAAGCATTTTCTGTGCCCTTGTTTTGGCTTGGAATGCATGCAGGAAAGGCTTTCTGTCTAGGCTGCTGATCAGGCTTCTCTCTCCCCTCACCCAGCTATGGCGCTTCCAATAGTCGTAATAAGCTTTTCTTGTAGCACAGAAGCAAAACAAATCCCAGAGTGTCAGAACATTTTGGAACAGAACAGAAGGCCACTTTTCCTTGAATACAGCCAACAGCGCCTGGTTTTCGGAAGTGAACTGGGTTTAGAATGCCCACAACAATTCCAGATGTCTGCACAAGATAACTTAATGTCTCAAGATCTTGATTTGGAGTGGAGACAGTGTTATTATGCCAACTGATTTGCAAGCCCCACCAAGCTCTAGGTTCTCCTGGGGTCATGCAATTCTCTTGGATTTCCCCCTGTTTGCACAGAGGCTGGAACTGGGTATGGATAGTGAATGGGAGAAGAATCACATTCCCTTCTCCCACGCCTGTTGCGGTCCACCAATTTATCAGAGTCTTGCATCCATCGGTTCCCTTCCTCTCTGAGTCATATTCTCAGCCCGGGAGAATGGCCTGTAAGTGTCAAATTCAGGGCACTTCTGAAGAGCGGATGCTGGAAAGCAAGCACCATTAAAATTATTATTATTTCCTTTGATTTTTTTCCAAAGAGCTCCTTTTTTAAAGTCTTGAGTTAATTACTAGATTGAGTGCTTGTGGTTCAAGTTGTGTACTTTGTTAAGATGAGTGTTATTTTTGTGGCATGGTGTACTTATTGGCTCTAATTTCTTTTTTTATATATGCTGCATGACGTTTTGTGTTAATAATAAACAAATTTCTTAAATTAGCATTATTCTCCTGCTTCGTGCTCTGCCCTTTGTCCAGTGCAGGGTGGAGGAGAAATTTGATTTGGTTCTCATGTAAAGGCAAACCTACCAATTTTGTGCTTTCCAAAACCTTATGAGAACTGAAAGACAACCACTCTTTGAAATTAACACTTAGCCGAATTTTGCAATTTAGTTTTTGTAATATGTACAAAAAGGCTTCTATGGTGGTGATGGGTGAGAGCCTGCTCTGGTATAGATCTGGGCCCCTCTCAGCAGGGGTGGGCCATGAGTCCATTGGTACTTCGGATATTAGGAGTGTGTCTTATTTGCCTGGCAGTGTCCCTTGGTTGTTGGGTTGTAATATTGCTTGTGGTAGAGAATGGCTGTTGTGTTTGTGAAATGGATAGTGAGTGAGATTGGATGGTTGTATGTTGCACAGTTTGAAATTTTATAGTATACTGTCTTGCAGTGCTCTCTGATTTTATTTACTTTATATTATGCTGATGAATATTTTCATGTCTTTTGTTATGTGAATCATTTGACATGGTTTTATTGTATTTGTGTGTGCGTAAACTGCTTTGAGATCTTTTAGAGAGTAAGTGGCATATAAATGGAAAATAATAATAATAAAGTAGTCACATAAATAGGGATGCAGGTGGCGCTGTGGGTTAAACCACAGAAGGCCAGCAGTTCAAATCCCTGAGACGGGGTGAGCTCCCATTGCTCGGTCCCTGCTCCTGCCAACCTAGCAGTTCGAAAGAACGTCAAAGTGCAAGTAGATAAATAGGTACCACTCAGGCAGGAAGGTAAACGGCGTTTCCATGCGCTGCTCTGGTTCTCCAGAAGCGGCTTAGTCATGCTGGCCACATGACCCGGAAGCTGTACGCCGGCTCCCTTGGCCAATAAAGCAAGATGAGCGCCGCAACCCCAAAGTTGGTCACGACTGGACCTAATGGTCAGAGGTCCCTTTACCTTTACCTTTATTCACATAAATGTGTGTATTAGTGGAAAAACAACATAATAACAAAATGCATCAAATTCTGGGAAATAGCTTTGCAAAAGTATGTATACATCAGGCAAAAGTGGCTATAAAAATGTGAACAGTGAGAGAAATTTGCACAAAAAATGCATATGGTTTTTTTATGGCAAATGGATGTAGAAATGTGGAGAACTGAATGTAAGATTGGAAAAATGAGAAACAGAGATAGGAGTAGGTTCAGCTTTAAATGTGAACTGAATCGTATTTCTTCCTCTCCCCTGGCCCCCAGTTGCCCCAGAGCCCCCAAGAGACATCCGTGGCTCCCTTTCAACCTGCAATGCTCTCTAGCTGCTCCAAGAGGCTAGGAAATCCTTTAAAAGGCACACCATCTCAAACATGCAAGCGCTTAAAAAGAAATGAAATGAATCGAAAATGCATTTTTATTTAAACAATTAAAATGTTTAATCTTTATCTTTAAAATGTTTAAACCTCGCATGCAAGGGTGAGCAGGATAGAACAGCCTTTGTATTGGTCCTGTGCAAAGTTGGCACGGACTGGATTTAGACTGATCCATCCATCCCTGTCTCCAGAGCAGATAATTATTTCTCCACAGGCTGGCAAATATAGCTTTCTAGTATGCACCTATTTTTTCTTCATCAAAGTCTGGAAGAAAGGTGCAGAATTAAAAGCAAAGCAACTTTCTGCTGACTATTTTTTACCTTGTTATTGCCTGGCAGATACCTTTTCTTTGCGATAATAAGGATTCTGCCCCTGCTGTTGTGGAGATTAACAGCACAAGGAAAATAATGGGCATTATCATTCTTTTTAAAACACTTTTGCCTATCACTCTCCTAACTTACTTTATTCAAAAAGCAACTCTTTAAGAAAAGCTTTACCAAGATCAGAGCCTGATTATCTCCTGCTAGTAAAACATAATCATTTTTGCGGCACTTCTACTTGTCCCATCAACACCATACATTTAAAGCAAATTTCGAGCACTTTAACAGTCGTGTCTTCCCCTCCAAAGAATGCCAGACTGTAGTTTACTCTTTGCAGATCTATAGTTTCTAGCACACTTAAAGAACTACATTTCCCAGGACTCTGTGAGGCAAGCCATGTGCTTCAAATGCATGGTGTAGGTGTTCGTCCTGATCACAACAACCAATGAGTAAGTTAGAGCATTGTTCTTCGGCTGGTGCTTAGAAAACAAGCACAGCCCTTTAAAAAGCACATCTTTTGGGCTCCGTGATCTCTTGTGGGTTCCATGGCTCACACAGGAGCATGGGCGGGAAGATGCGCAGCCCAGTTTTAGGACTCAAGATGTTGGAGGGTACGCTGTATTTGATGCTGCTCCTTAATCAGGCCTCTTTGCAGCCATGCGGTTTGATCCAGAATCAGAATCAGAAGAATCTTTATTTACACCAGCCACTAGCCATAGCAATAAAATAAAATGTACTGAAGATAGAGGTAAAAACGTAACTATACAATATACATTTTGGAGGTTTACATCAATAATAAAATAATACAGTCATACCTCATGTTACGTTTGCTTCAGGTTGCACGTTTTCAGGTTGCGTCCTGCGGCGACCTGGAAGTACCAGAAAGGGTTACTTTCAGGTTTCACTGCTCGCACATGCGCAGACGTGCAAAATGACGTCAAGTGCATGTGCAGAAGTGGTGAATCACAACCCATGCATGCGCAGACGTGGGTTGCGTTCCTTTCAGGTTTCGAACAGGGCTCCAGAACGGATCCCATTTGTAACCAGAGGTACCACTGTAGATCTTATTCTAATTTCCCCTGCTAAAAACCTTGCAGTTTGATCCACTGAAAGACAATCAGTTGTGTTCTACAGTTGCTGTTTAGGGTAATTCACATTTTTCATGAGCTGGGGTTCTGGCTCAGTGGTAGAAGATATGCTTTACAAGCAGCTCAGTTCAGTTCCAGCTAAAAGAATTGATCAGTCCGAAACTCTGGAGAGCCATTGCTGGTCAGAGTAGACCATATTTGGGCCAAAAACATCCATGGAATGCCTTGATGTAGCTCAGTTTCCTGTGAAAGACCACTGTGAGTCTGTTTCATTGCACACAGCGGTGGAGGAAGCTGCCGGGCGCCTGGGGGCAGCATGCCCGGGGTGAGGTGAGCCACCCATAGGGGTGGGGCGAGGGCAGGGCGAGCCACCCTTAGGGGCAGGGCGCACCATGGGGCCTCCAGAGTCTGCCTGCCTCCTCCCACTCAGCCGCCCTACAGCTGGAGCAAGGCAGCGGGCAGACCATTCAGGCAGCATGGAGATTGTGTGCACCCAAGCTACCATGTCTCTCCCAGGAGTGACGCGTGGCTTGGGCACGCTGCCAGTCCCACGGTGAGTTCCGCCCTGCATTTTGTCACCTCCCCTCAGTGGCGACACCCGGGGTGGCCCTCACCCACCACACACCCCTTCCTCCATCTCAGATTGCATGTGGTCTTAACCACAACGCTACAGCAGTTTTCAGTGCTCCTGTATTGGGTTGGTGGGTGCAATGGGTGAGATTCGATGTAGTATTAGTCCAAAGGTATTGGAGAGTTTTGCCACTGTTGTGTGAGGAATAATGCCAGCAATAGCACACAAGCTTACCTGCAATGTCATAGAGTATAATATTGCTAGTGGTTGCTCAAGGGTTTGTCCCACAACTTTTGCAACTGGAAGTCACCCAGTGTACCCTGTTTTTGTGCTACACAAGAGTGAAGCCACCAGCAGCAGAATTGTACAAGTGATATATTGGTGTTGCTCTTCTCTTACTAAAACCTTTCCGCTGCCTCAATCTCTAAATCCGTGCTTCAGGTTTCCCAGCGCAAGGACTTACCTCTGAAATATGCGATGAGAAAACAGTCCTAACTGGCAGCACTTTAAAAAGTCTGTTTCTCGGAGCAAAGAATTCTTTTAAGCATTATGTATTGTAGACTAAACTTTGTGCAGAAAGTGTTAATGAAAACCAGGAAATGTTTTGGAACATTTTAGTGAATTCCCAAAACACAATTTCTCACCCACCCATGCAAAAAGCATCTTAATCTTTCCGTCTCATTCCTTCTTATGAGGGGTTGTGAAAAGGAGTGTTATCGAATTTAAAAGTTAAATAGCACATGTAGTTGCATTTTTAATTCTAAATAATTCTAAGTGAATGATCTGATATTTAAATCTACCTTTTGGGCTGTCTGCTGTTCCAATGCAAAGGCAGTTTTACAGTGAGCAGGCATGAACTCAAGTTTCTGAATCTCTTTCCTGTTGATCCTCTTTCTTGGAAAATGGATGCTTCAGAACTGCAGAATAGAGTGTGACAAATGAAGCCATGTTCTTCCTCATTCCTTAAACCTGAAGATCCCTTTACCTGCTTAGAGGCACAGTTCGTGCTCCAGCATCCCTTCCTCTCTGAAATTGAAGGAATGCAGAACTGATGGAATATGCGGAAATGGTGAAACTCACGGGAAAAGTTAAAGACAAGGACAATAGAGACTTTAAAAAAGAATGGGAACCATTTATTATGTACATACAGAAATATTGTAAAGAAGTGGACTCACTAGCAGGGTTTGAGTAAACACTTACAATTAAGCAAACAAGTGAAAAAGTTAAGGTGCAACAATTGGGAGGACAACAAAATGTAAGATGTAACTTGAAAAGATGTGGTATAAAAACGATAATATAAGAATAGATATTTAAAAGATTACAAAATTAAGGTAGAATAAAATAAGCAGGAAAGCAAATATTTAGAGAACCAGAAGAGGAGGTTGAGGGAAGCCATGGGAGGGATGGGGTGGGGTGGGGATATTGGGATTTACATATTCTTCTTTGTGACATTGCTGATTGTGTTAAATATAAAAATTGTAAAACTGAATAAAAAAATATTTTAAAAAGAATGAAATTGAAAGAATGAGACAACGGCATCAAATGTCATCTTGGTGGACTGAATATTTGGTGCAGCAGCTAGTGGAGCACAGTAGCCTGGTACAGACTATGAGTTAAATCATGTGACATTGACACAGACTGGAAATAGAGTGGTACCTCCGGTTACATACGCTCCAGGTTACAGACACTTCAGGTTACAGACTCGGGTTAAGAACTTTGCTTCAGGATGAGAACAGAAAACGTGCGGCGGCAGTGCGGCAGCAGCAGGAGGCCCCATTAGCTAAAGTGGTGCTTCAGGTTAAGAACAGTTTCAGGTTAAGAACGCACCTCAGGAACGAATTAAGTTCTTAACCCGAGGTACCACTGTAGACTGTTCTGTCCATCCCTAGCTTTTTAAAATAACTAATTTCCCACAGCATATCCCCCCAAAATAACTTGTTCCCATTCTGATTTAAATTCCAGAATTGGATGGAGTCTTTGGGCTGAAAATAGAATGATCAGTCTATCCCTAGCTCTTTAAAATAGCTAATTCCCCATGCACAAGCACATTCCCCAAAACAGCATTTGTTTTCATTTTGATTTGAATCCCAGAATTAGATGGGTTCAAAAGGCAATCTATTTCAGCCTCTTGACAGCAGCCAGTAACTCCCTAAATGTGTGTGTGTGTGTGTGTGTGTGTGTGTGTGAGAGAGAGAGAGAGAGAGAGAGAGAGAGAGAGAGAGAGGGAAGGCTGCCTTAACTCACACAAAGGACAAATAATAGGTGTTTTCCATAAAACATTAAACAGTTCCATCCTATTTCTGCAAGAAAGTTGGATCAGGGGTCAGCAAACTTTTTCAGCAGGGGGCCGGTCCACTGTCCCTCAGACCTTGTGGGGGGCCGTACTATATATTTTTTTGGGGGGGGAATGGATGAAATCCTATGCCCCACAAATAACTCAGAGATGCATTTTAAATAAAAGGACACATTCTACTCATGTAAAAACACACTGATTCCCAGACCGTCCTGGGCCGGATTGAAAAGGCGATTGGGATGGATCCGGCCCCCGGGCCTTAGTTTGCCTACCCATGTACTAGATGATTTTGGTTTGCTCTGCATTGCTATCCATTCGACCCCAGATCCTTGCAAGGATTGCAATGTAGATATTTGGATTAGTAAGAGCATAAGGAGAGTCTGTCTGGATCAGACCAGTGGCCCATCTAGTTCACCATGCTGTTCTCACAATGCCCAAGCAGGAGGTCTTTCATTTCTGCATAATCTACAAAGTGGTGCACATTTGGGTATGGGAATGCAACTGGTGACACTTACAAGGTGGTCAGAGGACTGTCTTATCTTTAATTTTTTTCAGCTGCTCAGAGCAGCTAGTGGTAACTTCACCACGACTGAGAGCAAAAACAATTTTAAAATGCTGTCAGGATGTGACCATATGTCATAACTTGCAATCCCTTTCTGGTACAGCTGTTCTCCCACACTTGGTACCCCAGGGAATATTGAGGGTAGAATTGAGAATTCATGGTTATAATGTTTGATTGGAATTATACAAACCCAAATATAGATTTTTAGGGTGAAAGTGTAAACTATAATTGCATGTTTAATTCATAGTGTGCCATTTTTATATTTGATTTTTTTTAAAAAAAAATTGCATACATTTGTGTATCTTAATTTATTAGTATAGATGCTAATTTTGAAACAATGACTCGGATTTACAAAGAAACGCAGTGGAGGGAAATCTTCTCTTCAGGTGCTAACTTGCTGATGGGCAACTTCAAGGCCTTTGCTCTTCCAGTTTATGGTTCTTCTTCCTTAAGCTGGAAGTGGACAGCCCTTCAGATACAGGATTTTCACCTATAAAGTAGGACATAAGGAAAGCCAAGGAAATATTATGAAGACATGACAGTCAGCATCCTGGATGATCAGCTTGAAATACCCCTCAGAAGACAAGAGAGGGACCCTTATATTGCATTAGCCAAGTTGCAACTGGGGCCCTATAGGTCAGGTGGGGTGGGGGGAGGCCAGCCATAAGTGGGGCAGAGCCACTCAGACGACAGGCAGGTGGGAGTTGGCTGAGTGCAGACTAAAGTTGGTGGGACAAACTGGGTCCTCCCTTAAAGAGGGCATGTATTGTGGTGAGACTTGGACAACTGACACCCTGTGTTGTGGGTGGGTACGTTTGGTCAGCCACAACACCCAATTGGTGGGTCCCTCGAAGCTGGGTGCAATCTGGCCAATGGGACGCAGTCCAAACGGTTTGAGGGACCTATTTATGCCCATGCACGTGACCCAGAGCTTCCTCTTTTGGTGTGTGCATTCGGAACACCCGCCCACCTCTCCCTACTTTTAGGGCTTTGCGCTTGACCTTGCTATGCCGTCGTGTGTCGTTGGGACAGGGGCACGGCAGGAATTTCCCCCACTTGGCTGATTGGCTGCTGCTATTTGGGTTTTGCCTGCTGTGTAGCAAATCGTCACAACTTGTAAGGTTGCGGATAGGCTTTGGTTCAAGTGATAGGGATGGGAGAACGCTCTCGCCATCCCTATGTGAAGGGTATTCTGTTAAAGGAATCTGGGACTTGATGGTTTGGTCAACCCCTGAGAGGGGGGTTGTGCCCGTGCCTGAGTCCAGGGGGACATTTGGGTGGCAGAGTGAGCCCGTTTCCGGCTTTCTGCTTATCCAGGTGTTCACCCTTGGCTGACCTTTGCTGGAACCCTGGGTCAGCGCTACCTGTATGGCAGGGAGCTAGTCAAACCAGAGCCTATGCAACCAGTCACTTTCTGTAATCAATAAAGTTGTGGACTAAATTCTGCCAAAAACCAAACCAAAAATTTGAGACTTGTGTGAATTTATTTAGGGGGGAGGTTTCTGGGTCCGAACACGCAATTTGCCCCATTTGCCATAACAGACTAGCCTCCACAGCATCAACCACAGAACAAAACTTGACTCAGGTCTTTAATGGACTTCCCCCCATGGAGTCATGAAATAAAACGGCCTGTGTTCCTTACCCCCTTTCCCACTTGCTTCTGTCTCCTTCGAAGGGTTCGTCTGTGCATCTGGTTGTGTGTTTTTGAGTCAGCAAGGATAATTAAGTTGCATTTCTGTGCATTGTTTACTGTTGCTCTGAACCAATCGCTATTCCACAGAGGCTAATCTTGGAGTTTGCACGCCTGTTTGCAATAAATTCTTCATTATGCTTCAGTTACAATTTTAATTTTACTATTATTAAATCTTCATAGACATTGTGCGGTGATGTGCCTTTGAGTTTAAATCCCTGCGTTGGGTACTGTTAGTATCTGGGCTTGCTTTTGCAAATGATTGATTGTTCTTCTTTACAAAAGAGGAGATATTAAGGCTGAATATTAACTTTGTGTGTGTGTCTCCCCCCACTCTCTGCATATGTGTCTAGGGCTCTAGTGTGCTTGGTTTTGGGATCAAACTGGCTGGGGTGGGGTGGGGGGAATAGATATTTTTATGTGTGTTTAATTCTTTATTGCAAAAGCAAAAGAAATTTTTGAGTTTCTTTTGATCACCCAAGTTGCACAACAAAGAGGAGAAAACTGTCAAAGAACTCACTGTGAATACTGGATCGTAACAAAGCAAAAATTATGCCAGGCATGGCTTGTGTCTTGCACTCCAGACTTGTTCATTCCATATGTCATATTCTTCTAAATGCACTTCCTTCTTCGACTTTGTCTCTTGAAACTAATGCTACCCCAGGGGTTCCTTGCCTATGGACTGATTTGTCACTATGGAGCCAGTGAAGTGGGAAGAGGAAATGTATTTTGCATATTACTCCAATGATCTTCCAATACCGGAAATCTAGTTTACCTGAAAGTTAAGAGCAGAGATTTATTTCATTTCATTTCATCTTCATTCATGAGGGTATGCAGGTCATTTGTGTTCTGTTCACAGCAGGGACTTGGTGAGACAGATCACAAAGTGCAAAGTTTTTCCAGTGGTGTGAAACGATAATCTCATATCATTATTTATGATTTCTAGTTATTCTTGTGCTTTTAATCTGCCCTTCAGCTGAAATTCCCAGTGGGGTGCATAATTCAAAATTAAAACATAGAATAAAATGTTCATCATAAACCCATTACAAATACAATTATCATAAAAACCAGCAGCGACTATAGGAACAACCGACCATCTTATGAACCACAAAGGGTCAAGCAGAGCAAATATGCCTTCAGTTAATAACCTAAAGGAAGCTAACAGTGTGGGTGAATGTATCTCCAAGGAGAGTGAATTCCACAATCAGGGTGCCATAACCAAAAAGGCCCTGCCATGAGCCAACCATGGCCCAAGCCCCACTTATAGATGGCACTATCAGCAGAGCCTCCCTGGTTGATCTCAGAGTGTGGGCTTGCACATATGAGGAGAGATGCTCCTTTAAGTGTCCAGGCTCCGAGTTGTGTGGGGCTGAGACACATATAATATTAGGGCAGCCACTTACCGATCACTGAGAAAGAATTGCATCACCCAAAAAAGAAGGACAAAACTAGGACACAAATTTCCATAATTTTTGCACATGCTTATATAGATAGATCAAGAAGACAGAGCAAGAAGATGAAACCTCTCCATTCTTAAGGAAATCAGCCTTGAGTGCTCACTGGAAGGACAGATCCTGAAGCTGAGGCTCCAATACTTTGGCTACCTCATGAGAAGAGAAGACTCCCTGGAAAAGACCCTGATGTTGGGAAAGATGGAGGGCACAAGGAGAAGGGGATAACAGAGGACGAGATGGTTGGACAGTGTTCTCGAAGCTACCAACATGAGTCTGACCAAACTGAGGGAGGCAGTGGAAGATAGGAGTGCCTGACATGCTCTGGTCCATGGGGTCACGAAGAGTCAGACACGACTAAACAACAACATATAGATATGCAAATTTAGAAATGACTGATATGATTTAAATAGAAATAAAACAAATCTCACCATAGTAAGGGTAAAGGTAAAGGACCCCTGGACGGTTAAGTCCAGTCAAAGGTGACTATAGGGTTGCAGCACTCATCTCGCTTTCAGGACAAGGGAGCCGACATTTGTCCAAAGACAGCTTTTCCGGGTCATGCAGCCAGCATGACTAAACCACTCCTGGCACAATAGGACACTGTGACGGAAACCACAGCACACAGAAACACCGCTTACCTTCCTGCCACAGCGGTAACTATTTCTCTACTTGCACTGGCGTGCTTTCAAACTGCTAGGTTGGCAGGAGCTGGGACAGAGCAACGGGAGCTCACCCAATGGTGGGGATTCGAACCGCCGACCTTCTGATTGGCAAGCCCAAGAGGCTCAGTGGATTAGACCACAGTGCCACCTACTGTGTGGAAGGATGTGAAGGTCTGGTCCACTTTCCAGGTGCTTACTGGTGATTCAAGGCCCCTGCATGCAGAAGGTCCCAGTTTCAATCCCTTGAATCTCCACTTAGGGCTGGAAGAGACATGCAGAAATCCCATAGAGATTCTGCTAGTCAGTGTAGGCAACACTAAACTAGATGGAGCAATGGTATAAGCTGGTTTCCCATATTCTTGTGTTTTCTCGTCTTCTGGTTCTTTATCTTTAAACTGGACTTGGACCAGCCAGCCCTTGAAATATTTTCAGAAAAGAAAACCACCGGGACCATACATTTCAAAGTTAAACTAGATAGGTCAACAGCATTCCTGTTATTCTGTATCAGCCTTTCCCCAACCTCTGGCTCTCCAGATGTGGTTGAAGGCCAACTCCCACCAGATCCAGCTAGCATGGCCAACGGTCAGGCATGATTGGAGTTGCAGTCTTAACATCTGACACATACCAGGTGTTGGAAGGCTGTTCAAAATGTTAATAAAATTAAAATGATGCGTCCAAACTGTTCATCATCTGAAATATAATATATACCTTGGAATTCTTTTTGTTTTGTTTGTTCATCCGCACATCCTCTCTCTTTCAGAGGCAAAACAGATGTGGCCTGAGAGGGCTTATTATTGAATCTTATGACTCTGAAAATAAAACAAAACTCTGTGCAGCCACAGAAAGACTCGATTTAGGGGAATGGAAATAAAAGTGAGGATTGCTGAAAGCTAGAACCATCAGCACTGGCCAAACAACTGCTCACCTGCAGTTTGGGATTGGCAAATCTGTCAATTTCAGTTGTTCCCAGTTTCTGATTTTTTAATTCTTAAATTCAGTTTTTCACATTTCCATACCAGTTTGTGATTGGTTTAAAAAGGTAATCCCAAAAATTCACCAGCATTTTCATGCACATTTTTCCTAATATGCATGATTTTGTGTGCAATTTTGCCAGATTTATGCATTTTTGCAAAGCAATTTCCAAATTTTGTATGCTACTTTCACCAATATACGCATTTCTGTGCACAGTTTGCCCCAGCATATGCATTTTTGTACATACTGCTTGACTGGATAATTGCATTGCATAATGCAGAGTAATGCAAAGTTTGAAGAATTGTTCTGCTTTGGTTCACATATTGCTTTGGAAAGTTTGAATTGTGTAAGTTCACCTTTAAATGCTAACTGATCTGAATTTCTGCCCTGTCCCTTTCTGAAGTTAAGCCACTGCATTTTGCAGAGAGACAGAAGCCCGATTTGGGCACTCACTTCCCTTAGGTGATGGCAACCACCTAAGGAAAAGTGGGGATCAACTAGCAAGCCACTCTTATCCAGCGTGCCATGTTCCCTGTTTTTATCACCCTCCGTTGGTGGAAAAAGATATATAGAAAGGAGAATTCCTGGCTGTCAAGATCCAATTTGGGGCAAGTACTCTGGTGAGAGGATGCAGGTGGCGATGTGGGTTAAACCACAGAGCCTAGGACTTGCCGATCAGAAAGTCGGCGGTTCGAATCCCCGCGACGGGGAGAGCTCTCGTTGCTCAGTCCCTGCTCCTGCCAACCTAGCAGTTTGAAAGCACGTCAAAGTGCAAGTAGATAAATAGGTACTGCTCTGGCGGGAAGGTAAACTGCGTTTCCGTGCGCTGCTCTGGTTCGCCAGAAGTGGCTTAGTCATGCTGGCCACATGACCCGGAAGCTGTACGCTGGCTCCCTTGGCCAGTAAAGCGAGATGAGCGCTGCAACCCCAGAGTCGGCCACGACTGGACCTAATGGTCAGGGGTCCCTTTACCTTTACCTTTACCTTTACTCTGGTGAGAGAACTCCAGCAGAGATTTAAAGTCACCAAATATGCAGCAAAGTAGAGCATGGAAATATAGGCTGTTAGAGCTTTAAAACATTCACCCCTCCAAATGAGTTTCAGAATGTCCCATTAAAAAGCGTCTTTCCAAAGTTTTCATATTCCCACAGCATAGGAAAAATACCATGTTTGTTAAGTAAAAAAAATGTTTACTTACAAACTCTTCAAAGGTCAGCTTCATGTGCTTCAGAAAAGTTGCATAGGTGGTAAAACTCAGTTTAGTTGAAAGTGGTAAAAATTCCTAGATTATTGGTATAAGAACTCAAGGGAAGCTTGTGAGAGCCATGCAGCTGAGCTTCTCAGGTAGACTGAGGGAGAAGAAAGGCTTGATTACCTGTTTCCTTCCAAGGTAAGGTAAGTGACACACCTAAGCCCGACAGCACAACTTAATACCCCACCTCAAATTATTGGGGTAGCGGAAATATAAATTATCTATAAAGATTATCATGTCCTTTCAGGAAATAATATATTGTAGTTGGCATACCCAGACAATATACCTAGGGTGGTTTCTCACACAATGTTTTGTATCCAGGTAGACAAAAAATCAGGAGGAGCTCCACTGTGTCAGACTGAAGTCCCATCTTAGTTCAGCAGCCTGTTATCACATTGGCCAGCCAGATACCCGTGAGGAGCTCAGATAGCTTCTCTCCTCCCTCATGTCCCCCAACAACTGGTATTCAGTGCCGTACCCCTGTGATACTGGAGGTAAAGGTAAAGGGACCCCTGACCATTAGGTCCAGTCGTGAATGACTCTGGGGTTGCGGTGCTCATCTCGCTTTACTGGCTGAGGGAGCCGGCGTACAGCTTCTGGGTCGTGTGGCCAACATGACTAAGCCGCTTCTGGTGAACCAGAGCAGCACATGGAAATGCCATTTACCTTCCTGCTGGAGTGGTACCTATTCATCTACTTGCACTTTGACGTGCTTTTGAGCTGCTAGGTTCGCAGGAACAGGGACTGAGCAACAGAAGCTCACCCCGTCATGGGGATTCGAACAGCCGACCCTCTGATCGGCAAGCCCAAGAGGCTCAGTGGTTTAGATCGCAGCGCCACCAGCTGTAGTACACAGCAATGAAGACTACTTTTGAATCTAATCTCCCTTTAAAGCCATTCAAATTTCTGGCCATCACTACAAAGTCCTTTGAATGTGATATCCAGGTTCTGTGCATAATATAATAATAATAATTTATTCATACTCTGCCCATCTGGCTGGGTTGCCCCAGCCACTCTGGGTGGCTTCCAACATGCATTAAAATAATAATAAAACATCAAACATTAATAGTAGCAATCTGATCTGCATGTTGCAGTTTATTTGCATGAAGTTTATTTGCATGTACTTCACCCATTTCCTGATTTCTGCTTTCCTTTTTAAAATATAGTGGTGCAGCAACCCAGGGGATGTGCACCATTTGTAGCAAATGCAAAAAGTAGCCAAGTAGTTGAATACAGAATGTACCCTGCAAAGCTGACACAAGGAGCCAATAATCTGACTGCTAGCCAACTGTTATATCTAGGACCAAGCTGAACATTCACCTGTGGAAATTCAGGATCAGGGATACAGTGGTACCTCGGGTTACGTACTTAATTTGTTCCGGAGGTCCGTTCTTAATCTGAAACTGTTCTTAACCTGAAGCACCACTTTAGCTAATGGGGCCTCCTGCTGCTGCCGTGCCGATTTCTG
Source organism: Podarcis bocagei (assembly GCF_964188305.1). Classification (NCBI taxonomy): domain Eukaryota; kingdom Metazoa; phylum Chordata; class Lepidosauria; order Squamata; family Lacertidae; genus Podarcis; species Podarcis bocagei. The sequence continues at coordinate 12,274,966 of NC_138141.1, read as the reverse complement.
TTCTCATCCTAAGCAAAGTTCTTAACCCGAGGTACTATTTCTGGGTTAGCAGAGTCTGTAACCTGAAGCGTATGTAACCCAAGGTACCACTGTATTCATGAATCCTGCTGCTCCCCTGCCCCACTTTTACATTCTGTTCACAGCTGCTCCCCCCCCCCCAGTTTGCAGCTCCAACACCCTTTTTTAAATGGTCTTTGCCCTGAACAAATCTCCAGCATGATGATGTCACTCTTTCATGCAGCCAGCTAGATATGAATTAGAGATGACATCATGAAGCCAAATCAGAGGAAAGGGAGGGAGCACTGTCATTCTGAAAAGGTTTCCTAACGAAAACCCCATGGCCAGTTTGATTTGGCTACGTGAACGTGTCACAAAGCCAAATCAGCACAACTGCCTTCACTCTGAATGGGTGGACATTTTTGCCCAGGGTTGCAGGCACTACAGAAAAATAGCTGAAATTAGTCAGGGGAGGAGAGGCATTTAAAAAACACACACACAGAGAGAAATTACCACCACTGACCCCCGATTTAGGCTTAGTTCTAGTGACATTCCACTTAATCTGACTAGTAGCTCTCCACATTTTTCTACATGTGAACAAGGGATGGAGGAATCTGTCATCAGGTTTTCTTGCATTTCTCATTTTTTAACCTTGTTTGCCTTTATTTTGCTATTTTTTAAAAAAAAGGCCTCATGAAGATTTATCAGCATTTTCATGCACATCTCTCTCTGTCAGTGTATTTAGATGACTTTGTATGATTTTATGATTTTGCTGTTTTAACTTAAGCCAATAAAGGTTAGTACCTCAGGTTAAGAACTTTGCTTCAGGATGAGAACAGAAATCGTGCTCCGGCGACGCAGTGGCAGCAGCAGGAGGCCCAATTAGCTAAAGTGGTGCTTCAGGTTAAGAACAGTTTCAGGTTAAGAACGGACCTCCGGAACGAATTAAGTACTTAACCCGAGGTATATATATATATATTGTATGCAGTTTTCTGGGTTTTGTCCAAAGCAGTGTTGAGTAATGTATCCAATCGGCACAAGCATTTCCACTAGCACAATAGGATTCTGCCCCCTCTCTTTCCCCAGCATGCCCCCCAAATCTGTTCTAGGGGTTCCCCTCTACCCTCTGGAGCAGATTTATGGAGGGCCTAGGGTATGCAAGGGAGCAGATGGAGAACGTCCTGTTGTAGAAACAAAAAATCCTTGTGCTTATGACTTGTATTACTTGGATACTGCCCCATATTTTGCAAGCATTTCCCCCATAATGCTATACATTTTTGTTTGTTCACAAATACTTGTGTTTTTATGCACACATCTCCCAGCATATGCATCTTTCTACCCATTTTTGGTTGGAGAACTGCATTACGAAATTCAGGAAAGTATGGGTTTTGAAGGATATCTGTCTTTTGAGTTGTGTGCTGTTTTCAGAAGTGTGAATTGGGTAAGATTCACATGAAACTGTGAGCCAAACAAAACTTCTCCCCATCCTTAGTGTGGACACATCCTTAGGCTTTTATAATCATGCACACACATAGGCTGTACGCAAATGTTGAGTTTTGGGTATCTGCATGTATACACACTTTTACACACAATCTGCAACCTTCACCCCCCCCCCCCATTCCCATTATCTCTAACCCATATACTTCGGGAAGTTTAATTTGTTCTTGGTAGTAATCACCATTAAATAGAAATTGTTGTCTTCTGTGTAAACACGTCATTAGTGAAGCTGGTTTCTGCAGCGTCCAGATCTCATTTTTATTAAAATGAAACACTTTTTTTAGACTCCTCACTGTGTCCAAGGATGAACAGTATAATTTTAACCCATTGGGCTGGCCACAGATAATTGGGCTGGCATTTGATTGGACGATTAGAGAAATATCCCCCTTTCCCCCCTCATGTGGTATAATTTGCATTTTCTCTTACTTCTCTGGATTCCGGTTTCCACACAGGCAGCTTTAATGAGCATTATAAATCCTAATGAATATATTTTCATGTTCATTTTATTGGGTTGTTTTTATTGCCGAAGATCGGGAAAAACAGGTCCAGTTAAAACTCTGTGGGTGACATGATTGTACAGTTTAGACTGGTAAAAGGCACTATATTTTCTGTTCTCCTTCCTCCTTAATGAGGATCACTGTGAAGAGAGAAAACCTCCTGATTTATGCAATAGAGGAATAGTCTTTGTCAGCTGGGCACAGAGTTGGGAAGCTCTTTGATTTTTTGCTGCAGCTCAGAGAGAAGAATACAGGGCATTCTCCCAGTAATGGGAAGGTGAAAACTTTTGTGGCAAAATAACAGATCTAGACAAAAAGATTCTTCTGTGTTATTCACTTCAGAGGGGAATGACTTTGGAGGCAAATGAGGATGGTGTTCTGTGGGACTGGTGGGGAAATGAAGAGCATTTTGCCTCTGTGATCCGCAGGGCCAGTTCAGTCATTGGGCAGAGTGAGGCAGCCACTTTGAGGAACAGAACATGGGAAGCGGGGAACAGAAGCAAACTTTGATTGTGTGTGTACCATGCACTCTTCTCTGTACACCCTAAGATAGCCAGCTGCCCTCAGGTGTGGGGGGAGACACTGTCCTATTTTTCCAGTAGTGAAGTGGAATTCAGCCTCCAGCCTGGTCAGCTTCTGTGCATGGAATGGGGAAGGCTGCCATCTTTGCCTCAGGAGGCAAAATGTCTGAGCTGGCCCTGACTATTGTGGTTGTTCTTGGTGCCCCTACCATTGGGCCCACGGCCACCTGATGGTGAGCTGCTGCAGCTGCCAGCCTAATCTTACCTCTACTGCCCTGTGAAAGATCCTAGATGTTTGCCCACCTTGCATTGGACTGTTTAACATAGAACAAAAGTCAACAAGCCGAGCCAGTGGGAAGCCATTTTGTAACCTGTTGTGAACTGTGCTCAATTCAGAAAACAGTGGTACCTCGAGTTACAAACACCTCAGGTTACAAATGCTTCAGGTTACAAACTCCGCTAACCTGGAAGAGTTACCTCGAGTTGAGAACTTTGCCCAGGATAAGAACGGAAATTGTGTGCCGGCGGCACAGCAGCAGTAAGAGGCCCCATTAGCGAAAGCATGCCTCTAGTTAAGAACAGTTTCAGGTTAAGAACGGACCTCAGGAATGAATTAAGTTCGTAACTAGAGGTAAAGGGACCCCTGACCATTAGGTCAGGGTCGCGGATGACTCATCTCGCTATACTGGCTGAGGGAACCGGCATATAGCTTCCTGGTCATGTGGCCAGCATGACTAAGCCACTTCTGGTGAACCAGAGCAGCACACAGAAATGCCGTTTACCTTCCCACCAGAGCGGTACCTATTTATCTACTTACACTTTGACGTGCTTTCAAACTGCTAGGTTGGCAGAAGCAGGGACCGAGCAACAGGAGCTCACCCCGTCGCGGGGATTCGAACCGCCGACTTTCTGATCGGCAAGTCCTAGGCTCTGTGGTTTAACCCACATCGCCGACCTTCTGATTGGCAAGTCCTAGGCTCTGTGGTTTAGACCACAGCACCATAAAATACTAAACTGTGGAGAAGGCCCTTTATTTTATTGCCAAAGCAATGCTCTGTTATTCATAGAGCCAGATTGCTTGAGGCTAATGGCCTTCATGAAACCTGGGGTACTTGCAGCTAGTAACATCATTGGCTTCCTGTTTTCTAAGTAAAGGCTATCAGGAGTTTTTGTTCTCTGAAATCTCAGTATTTTTTTTGTTTCCTTAGTGTGGCTGGGTAAGCCGACTTGCCTGCAAGTATTAAGGAATAAGGCAGTCACTAGCCTCTCTATGATGCTCACTTACGAGTGGACTGCCCTTGACATGGCTCTGGCAATGTTGACGTTGTATTGGCCCGAGAACTGAGCAGTTCCTTGCCCATTACATTGTGGGAGCTGCTACCACAGACGCTGTATAAACCCACAAAGAAGCAAGCAAGTGCAAAATGGAGGGGAGACGGTAGGGGTATTGCCATTAGGGATGTGAGAGAAATTTGATTCAGTTTGCAATTACAGGGGCATCTACTTAATTCACACTTTTCAAACCAGTATTAGAACTAAAACACAGACAGCCTTCACAGGCACCTCTGAATTTTGCAATGTAGATCTCCATCCAAGTAATGTGTACCCAAATGCATATACTGGGGTAAGGTGTGCATAAAAATGCTCATATCAATGCAAATATCATACAAATATGCATTGTGTTACAGAAAAGGGCTTGCAGAAGTTGTGATTATTTGGCAAAATTGCATACAAAGATGTGTCCATTATGAAAAATTCGCACAAAAATGCAAATTTGGTTTGCAGTACTTTTGCAGTGTGTTTTCCCCCTCATCACTTTCCTTATCAAAAAAATTCCAATCCAGGGTAGAGGAAGAGTGGGTTTGTTGTGCAAAAGCACCACATCGACTTTTATTTTGCAACCCAAATTTGCTGGCATGTAGTTGAATTTGCTGGCGACAGTTTGGACGGGCCCCCATTTTATTTGTTGCTGGGGGAAAGGAAGACTTGGAGAGTAACAGTCAACTCACCACGCAGTAAAACTGGAAAGCTTTATATGCAGGAGTAAATGAATGGGTAGGACAAATGCAGCGGAATGAATGCTCTTCTGTACTCCTCACAGTTGCTGATTGATGACACTGATACGGTGATCTTGTGCAAAACCTGTCTCCTGTCTCCTTGCATTTAGTGTATTTATTTAAAATCCCAGCACAGATTAGCCTGACCAGAGCCCCACTGCTCTCCATTTATACACAGAGCCTCTTTGGCACTGTATATCTAAGACCACTTGGGGAGAGCAAAGGATTATGGGATGACAGAAAATGGCTAGGTGAAACAAATTTTAATCATTTCCCCCTCTCTAAAATGGCTCCACGGTGTCCAACATGGAACAATTTTCTACTTAAAACAGTCCCCCCTCCCTTTCTTCTGAAAATCAGGATCATTAAATTTAATAAAGATCTGCCTGAAATAAAACCTAGAGGCAGGGTTTTCTCTCTCCTCCCCCCCCCAACAATTTGCAACTCTTCAAGAGCATTAGGTGATATCTTGTTGAGCTGTGGCTTTGCAGAAGGTACTGGGAGGGGGGATCTTATTTAGATATTGTACTGCGGACAGCAAAAGCGATAGCATCTTTGCTGTGACCTGCAAGGGGCGTCTGTCAAAAAGACGCACATCTCTAGCTAGGGATACAAAGGGTCTCTTGTTAACAGCTGCTGTGTTTGTGTGTGTGTGTTTTGAGAGTCCTTTCAGCTCCCTCTTTGATGATTCCTACCTATCAAGGCCATAAGAAGTGAATGGCTGCACTTATAACAAGGACCAACACCCTCTGCCTCCCACATTATCACGGGCTCTGCCATTCCCGGAGCGCCCTGCCATCAGCCATTTGTGTATGCGGTTGCTAAGCTCTTTGATGCGCAATCGAGGGTGCCGTGCCTCGTGCATGTCGCTTTGCACTTTTGACAACAAGCGCTGGCCCATAAACATTCATCCCTTCATCTCCATCAAAGGAGGTTCTCTTCAGCTCGGTAATACTGCAGCGGCTGCTCCCTGGACCGGCAGCAGGAGGGTCTTCCTCTCACACAGTGTGCCTGACCGTACCCTGTAACAGCTGCAGTCCAGCTGCTGGCAACCCTGCTGAGGCAAGTGCTAAACCTCTCAAGGGTCAGAACTGTGGTATGTCGGTCTCCATAGCAACCAGGCAATGGGCTACTTTCTCAGAACAATTCCCCTCCTCAGGCCGAGTTGGAGAGTTAGCTCAGCCGATGGGTATGTGTCTTGGGGAGCGCTGGGTTAGCAAGGTCTAGGGGGCGTATATTTTGAATTTCCTCTTAACCCTTAAAGTAGGGGAAGTGAAGAAGAAGAAGAAGGTGGGGAGGCATATGCTTGCAGTTTTGCACTGGGCTGCCAGAGTGAATGAAGAGATTTTGGTTGAACGAGGAGACATAAATGTAAATGATTTTTTTTTTAACCCCCAGAAGCTCAAAATTAACCTTGTGTCAGTTTTGACAGCAGCTTGAAGAATAGGTTGAAACTAGTGGCCAGGAGTCAAATGTCAGGAAGACCCCCAAATCACACTGTGGCACAGTGGTTAGAATTTAGAACGAGGGAGACTTGACTTGAAATCCCCACGCAGCTGTGAAGATCACTAGCTAACCTGGGGCCTGTCGCTATCTGTCAGACTAACTTACCTCACAGTGTTGTTATGAGAATAGCATGGTGGACGGAAGAACGATCCTTGCCATCCTATGTGTCTTCAGAGGAAAGTGGTGGTGGGTGATGGGAAATAAAACAAACTCAAAAGTAGTGAAGTCATATGCAACTAATTTATGTTCACAGTAGACCCATTGAAATTAATGGAACTAAATTAGCCAGGTCTACTATTTTCACTGGGTCTATTCTGAGTCAGTCTATATTGGATACGACCCATCTTAAAACAAAACCTTTCTTTTAGATTGCAGCTGGATGGGCAGCCTGGGAGGCATGGGTTGGTCTAATTTCCCTCTCTTTTTCTACAAGCTGCTTCTTCTTCTTTGGCGATCCCTCATAGCTGAGTAAGATTGTCTTCCATGAACATGGTCTTAATAGTGAGTCCGTAAGTGACTGTGGAGGCCAATTCTGGATCCAAGCATCCTTCTTCAGTGGGGACATAGGTTTCCAGGCAGGAGTTGATCACAGTGAGGGTTTGCCAAACGTGCCTTCCTCTTAGCACGTTTCTCCCTTTCATCCTGAGTTTGAGCGTCTTCAAAGCACATGACACCTTTGGTAAAGGCTGTTCTCTAACTGGAGTGCTCGCAGGCCAATGTTTCCCACTTGTTGGTGTTTATACTACATTTTTAAAGATTTGCCTTGAGAGAATCTTTAAACCTCTTTTGTTGACCTCTAGCATTACACTTTCCATTTTTAAGTTCGGAATAGAGTAGTTGCTTTGGAAGACGATAATCAGGCATTCGCACAACATGACCAGTCCAACGAAGCTGATGTTGAAGAACCATTGCTTTGGCACTGGTGATATTTGCTTCTTCCAGTACACTGGCATTAGTTCGCCTGTCTTCCCAAGTGATGTGTAATTTTTTTTGGAAACACCGTTGGTGGAATTCTTCGAGGAGTTGGAGATGGCGTTTATAAGTGGTCCATGTTTCACAAGCATACAGTAAGGTTGGTAGTACAATAGCTTTGTAAACAAGCATTTTGGTTTTGCAGTTGGGGTGATTATAGCACTGCCCTGTAAGAATTCTGTGTTCCGCCTCCTCTCCTCCCAAATCAGTATCCTTCCTTTTCACTTACAAAGAGGAGACTCCAATCTCCAGTTTCTGTTCATCCCATCGCCAGCCAATTCATTCTTTAGACCAAGGTTTCCCAAACTTGGGTCTCCAGCTACATTTCCCATCATCCCTGACCACTGGTCCTGCTAGCTAGGGATGATGGGAGTTGTAGTCCAAAACCAACTAGAGACCCAAGTTTGGGAAACACTGCTTTAGACAATTACAAAGCATCACTATGTTCAGGGTTCTACTCCTTGTCTCTAGCTGGGGAGAAAATTCCCATCCCAGTTGACCAGATGAACCTATCAATATACATCTAAAGCATTCAGGTGTCTGCTGAACCTATTTTTCTACACAGCTGAAACCTAACAAGTGAAGTGTCCATCAGTCTTGCCACTCTTTGCTCAATTCTCTCCTGCAAGTTCCTCTCCAATAAATATTTGAGGGCTTTCTGCTGTTGGATGTGGGTGGGTGCGAAGACGTCTTATTTTCTTGGCAGTGAACAATCTTTATTTATGGTGTTCTCACAAAACTTATGGTGTTCTCACAACAAAACACACAGATATGTACTCCAGCCCAGAACATCCAGCTATTTGATTTTGTTTTTATTTTTGCTCAGGATTAGAACGAGCTAGTTCCCAGCCAACATTTCTGGCCAGGTTTCTCTAGTCTGCCCTTTCCAACATCCATGTAACCTCTGAATATAAACCATAAACACCACATTTTAGAATTCTTCAGCTTGTTTTAAACTTTAGCCCCTTTCAGGCTTCCAATGCATGTTGACATTTTCATGAAGGGGAGTGGGGCACATCGCCAAACCCCACACCCTTTGAACACGTACCCCCTTCTTTTTTCAGCCCTCCATGTGTTGGCTACTAGCCACAATGTCTACGTTCTGTCTCCACTGTCAGAGGTGGTATATTTCAGGATAGCCTTTGATGGGCCTCACAAGCAGAGTGAGTGCTTGGCAAATGTGTGGCCCCAACTCCACATTTTCCAAGATCGTGATAATTTAGGGACAGGGTCGAACATGTCAGAACATACCCAGTAGTCCTGTTGGGGTGGCACTTAACATCTCTCTCTTTTTCAATATTTTTATTAAGCAATTTCAACATAACAAATTATCAGTCCATTTAATCAATTACATTATTTCCCCGCTTCCCCCATCCCTCCCTCTCCCTCCCACCAAAGACTTCCCTCAGCTCCCCTCTCTGATTTCTTTGCACATATCGCTCTCTGCATATTATAAAATTGTACATATCTTTATTTTGTCTATCATATGTTCGCCTAATAAATTTGTGGGTGCTTATTCAAAACCTGTCAAGGAGTCCAGTTCATTTTGTTGTCTTTTTAGGTAACTTGTAAAAAGCTCCCAATCTTCCTTAAAGTCACAGTTGTCCTTGTACCACAATTTGTATGTCAATTTAGCCAGCTCGGCATAGTTCATCATAGGCAGATGCTGGACACTGTAAAAACAGGATGTTGGGTGAGTTGGACCTTGCAGCTGACGCAGGAAGGCTCCTTTTATGGAAGGCAAAGTTCTGAAGTGGAAAGCTTCCATAAGTACAGGGTGTTCCCTGCTTTAGAACTACACACTCTGTCTCATAGGTTGTTGTCATCTGTCTTGGTGGACAATGGAGGAGTGTGCCTTTGGGGGTGAAGTGAAATCGCTGAAGAGTTACAGCGCCTGCTGTGGCTGTAGAGAAATGGCCTGAGAGACATGTTTTGTTGCAGACGGGGCAGATGAAGGCATCCGATTGTGCTGAACCAAATACGCCATGGTGTTTCTTCTGTCTGTGCTTGTCCCAGCAGTCATTCCTACACGATTGTCTCTTACTGACAAGGGCAACCTGGGAGCTTTAAATGAAAGGAGATGCGGCCATGCTTCAGAGTGCAGGACTTGGCATCATGCACTCACTCTCCCACCTGCAATGGCCTTAATTCAAGAACAATGAAAGCCTGAATAGGGATAGTGGTACTTTCTAAAGCAATGGTAGGCAAACTAAGGCCTGGGGACCAAATCTGGTCCAATCGCCTTCTAAATCTGGCCCGCAGATGGTCTGGGAATCAACGTGTTTTTACATGAGAAGAATGTGACCTTTTATTAAAAATGCATCTCTGGGTTATTTGTGGGGCCTGCCTGGTGTTTTTACATGAGTAGAAAGTGTGCTCTCTGGGTTATTTGTGGGGCATAGGAATTCATTCATTTCTCCCTCCAAAATATAGCCCAGGCCCCCACAAGGTCTGAGGGACAGCGGACCAGCCCCCTGCTGAAAATGTTTGCTGACCCCTGTTTTAAGTGACCTCGTTTTGAAATTACATGATTCTGTACTTTTGCCACCTATTGGCAAATAAAGAAACTGCTTATAGGAGGGATATGCAAATATGGCCGCAATTATCTAAATGTGTTTTATTTCCTTATTTATTTAGGCAAGATGCATACCACTTAATTGCAATCACCTCTAAGTAGTGTACAAAGAAAAAACTCAATTCAATTAAAATAAATATGAATTAAAACTATAAAATAAGAATACGGCTAAAACGGCTGACAGAATTCTTCTTCTTCTTCTTCTTCTTCTTCTTCTTCTTCTTCTTCTTCTTCTTCTTCTTCTTGTATGTCATCAGCTTGTACAGTCTGTTTAAACCTCAGCTGGGAGTTCCATAAAATTGCATCCACAATGCTGCTGTTTTGTTTTTTTTAATTTTTTTATTGGTTTTACAAAATTTTTTTACAACCAATACAAACATATAAAAAGACATACAAACACGTATAGTTTCGTAACCTTTTTTTCATAAGCCTTGTTTCTCAGACTCCCCCATATCTCCCCTTTCTGCATCCCAATGTCCAGAAGTTTTTAGCAACTCTAAATTTTCCTGTCAATCCTCTGTCCTCTTAATCTTTCCTTCAGTCTAATCTTATGTTGCTGTAACCCTTTCTTACTCAAAACCTCGACATTCTAACATTCATCAAGTTTATAATAGTCCTTAAGATAAATTTTAAATTTCTTCCATTCTTCTTCTGCCGTCTCCTTTCCCTGGTCGCGGATCCTGCCAGTCATCTCGGCTAATGTCATATAGTCCATCACTTTCATCTGCCATTCTTCCAGGGTGGGTAGATCTTGTGTCTTCCAATACTTTGCGATGAGTATTCTTGCTGCTGTTGTAGCATACATAAAGAAAGTTCTGTCTCTCTTTGACACCAATTGGCCGACAATGCCCAAGAGAAAGGCCTCTGGTTTCTTAGAGAAAGTACATTTAAGTACCTTTTTCATTTCATTATATATCATTTCCCAGAAAGCCTTGATCTTCGGGCATGTCCACCAAAGGTGATAGAAAGTACCTTCAGTTTCTTTGCATTTCCAACACTTATTATCAGGCAAATGATAAATTTTTGCTAGCTTGACTGGGGTCATGTACCACCTATAGATCATTTTCATAATATTTTCCTTTAAGGCATTACATTCCGTAAATTTAATACCAGTGTTCCACAACCATTCCCAGTCAGCGAACATGATGTTATGACCAATATCTTGTGCCCACTTAATCATAGCTGATTTAACTGTTTCATCTTGTGTATTCCATTTCAGCAGCAAATTATACATTCTTGACAAATTCTTAGTATTGGGTTCACAATGCTGCTGTTGTTTATTGGATTTCTTACCTGCCTTTCACCATAAAGTCCATGGGCAGCTGTATTAAAATAAATTAAAAGAATTCACAACCAAAACAATAGGGAGGGTCCTAATATATCTTCCTTACATACATCAAAATGTAAGTCTGTTGTTGCACAGCTCATACTGGGTAATTTGTAGTGTAATATCAGAATCCTGGATTTGCATGAAGTCAGCTTAGGGACCAAAATAAAAGGCAGGTTGCACAGTAGCAGTAGTGGAACGCCCTCCCTTCAGATATCAAGGAGATAAAGAATTACACAACTTTTGGAAGACATCTGAAGGCAGTCCTATATTAAAGGTAAAGGGACCCCTGACCATTAGGTCCAGTCGTGACCGACTCTGGGGTTGTGGTGCTCATCTCGCTTTATTGGCCGAGGGAGCCGGCGTACAGCTTTTGGATCATGTGGCCAGCATGACTAAGCCGCTTCTGGCAAACCAGAGCAGCGCATGGAAATGCCGTTTACCTTCCCACTGGAGTGATACCTATTTATCTACTTGCACTTTGACATCCTTTCGAACTGCTAGGTTGGCAGGAGCAGGGACCAAACAACGGGAGCTCACCCCGTCGTGGGGGTTCAAACCGCCGACCTTCTGATCGACAAGTCCTAGGCTCTGTGGTTTAACCCACAGCACCACCCACGTCCCAGTCCTGTATTGAGGGGTTTTTAATGCTTGATGTTTTTATTATGTTTTTAGATATGCTGTAAGCCGCCCAGAGTGGCTGAGCAAACCCAGCCAGGTGGGCAGGGTAATAATAATAATAATAATAATAATAATAATAATAATAATAATAATAATAATACAATTGTGGTTTAAAACAATGACAGGAGTTTGAGTAAAGCAAGGCTGGAGAGAACTTAGAGGGAAATGGCAAAAGGTTTTGAGTAAGGTGCCTTAATCTCTTCCCATCTCTGCTATTTATCCTTGTTAAAACTAGTTTTGTTTGTTTAAAAAATCTGCAGTGTTTACTCAAATCTGAGCCATTGTTTAAAACCACATTTTTTGTCTCAGTGTTCCTCAGCCACTTCTTTACTCTTTACTTCTGCTGTTGTTTGAATACATCAAAAAGGTAGAGGCACTCAAAGGGGGGGGGGGAATGGCTCTTTTAAACATCTCCCTTTCCATTCCTCAGCTGCCTGGAGGGCCACCGGTTCGCTATCCTTGTCTAGGGCCAGGTCATTTGAAGTACTGTCTGACCCCGTATGTGCCTACCCCGGCTTTAAGGTTTATCCAGGAAACTCTTTTATTGCAGCTGTATTCTGTAACGTGTTTTTGGTGGCGGATTTATTCTGCTTTATTAGTTGTTATATGAAGCTTCTCCAATGCTACGCCATTATTACTGCCTAGAGAAGCTAGAGCACAACAAAACTAGGTCAAAAACACAACCCTAGAACATTTGTGGGATGAAAAGTTATGGGATTTCAGCAGTAAGTTACAGGAGATGCACTAATTGGAAATGAAACAGTATGATTGCCCCAAAACTTTTGCAGGCATAAATAGTATTGAAAGAAGGATCACGAACGACTGCCCCAATAGCATCATTAGCACAAATCATCATGAATGTGCAATAAAAAGGGACCCTCTGGCTCACCAGTTGGTACAAATAGACTGCAGGATGCTAAGGATAGGCTATTTCAGTGATGGCCCCAGGTTTGTGAAATATACTCGGAGTTGAGAGTGGATTTCATTCTCTTTATTCAGGTCATAGTGGTGAGGAGGAATGGAATTTCCCCCAGAATTTGTGCTTTAAATACATTATTTACACAATGGGCCCCACGTGATTGGCTAATTCTGGAATTCTCCTGTAGGCCAATCAGGTTGCGGATTCACTTCCACCTGGAGCTGGATTGAGTGGCTCCTGTGGACCAATCAGACTGCTGCATCCTGTATTGTATTGTTCTAGGACCAATCAGACTGCTGCATTCTGGATCCTATTGTTCTAGGAACAATCAGACTGCTGCATTCTGTATCCTATTGTTCTAGGACCAATCAGACTGCTGCATTTTGGATCCTATTCAACTCAGTACATAACACCTTGTATCGCTCTCTTCCCCGATAGTTCTGTCATGTCCCTGCTCCTTCTTGCAGAGCCAGTGTGGTGTAGTGGTTAAGAGCGCTAGTCTCGTAATCTGGGGAACCAGGTTCGCGTCTCTGCTCCTCCACATGCAGCTGATGGGTGACCTTGGGCTAGTCACACTTCTTTGAAGTCTCTCAGCCTCACTCACCTCACAGAGTGTTTGTTGTGGGGGAGGAAGGGAAAGGAGAATGTTAGCCGCTTTGAGACTTCTTGAAGGGAGAGAAAGGCAGGATATCAAATCCAAACTCTTCTTCTTCTTCTTCTCCCATTTTTTTCAAAGAGCGCCAAATGTTTTTTTCTTTTTTTGCAATGCCCTTTTGGAATAATTCCTGCTTTTTTTAAAAAAAAAAGTTTGCTCAGTTCAAAAGTTTGATGATTTGATATTATTTCAATGGTATTCATTGTTTTCTTTTTTGTTGTGAGGTGCCTTGGAAAGGTTTGTGCCCTGAAAGGAGGTGGGAAATAAATTACTATAATAAATAACAATACATAAATTTAATGTATAGAGTCTCTGAAAGAGACAGCTGAATCCTGAATGACAGCTCTAGAGACACACATGAGCAATGATTTAACAAGGCATTAATCCGAAAGTCAAAATGGGGCGAGCAATTTATCAGTGGCAGCGGACAGGTTTCAAGAACAGAAACTGTCCCTGAAAAATAAAGACAGTACACAGACAAAGGAAATAAAGGGTGCCTTGTCCATCCAGATATGATTATTCCTCCCACTCTTCATTTTTATTACGTTTTATAATCATGACAATCTTGCTGAAGTTACTTGGCTGCTAAGAGCTTTCCCTACTTCAGAATTGCTGTGTGGGTGGCAAGGTAGTGATTGCACCCATTCATACCCAACCTCATTGTTTGTTTGTTCCTGTAAGACATGCAAATAGATCACTGGCAGCCCTTGTACCTGGTGTTTCTTGGGGACTCAAAGAAACCGAAAAATCAGTGCAGTTTTGAAATCAGTGATCCAAAGCAATGAGGTTTTGGAAGGCGAAGTGATTCAAACCTGTGCCCAGTTGTATCCAAACTTGATCTCAGGAACCATCATGCAAAATTTGAATAAAATCAGTGCGGTTTTGAAAGATTCACTCCACCATCTTTATTCAAAACAACACCCACTTGCATCCAAACATAGAAAATCACCTACTCCTTGCTCTCGAAATTTGGTTGCCATATAACGAGAGGTGTTCAAATGCATGGCAAATAGACAAATAACTTCCCAAAATATATATCGTAGATTCTGGATCCTATTTTTGAATCCATGAGTTTGGTGTCAATAGGTCATGAAGGTCCTTAACCAGTGTTGCATGCAGCTGATTAAAAGTTTAAGTCAGGCTTTTGGGAACTGACTACTTTTAATGAAAGAACTGGTTCCATGCCGTTTTTATTGTAATTATTTGTATGGTTTTAATAGATCTGTGTGGATGTGTTTAGCTGTTCTTATTTCTATCTGTAAGCCACCTTGAGACTCCTGTCAGGGAAGAAGGCAGAGTATAAATAAATATATGTTGTTGGCATCCATCTGTCTGAGAGACAATGGAGTGTGCCTCCAGGGGTGAAGTCAAACTGGTAGAGTATCACAGCACCTGCTGTGGCTGCAGAGACCAGTAACTTGTAACTGCTGCCTCCCGTGTTGTCATTTTCTGAAGCAGAATTGTTATAACTGAGCCTCACCTAAAATAAATAAAATGCTGCCTATTTGTTTGAATTGTATTATCAACATATGTGTGAGAAAGAGAGAAACGTCTACAGCAGGGGTTTGCAACCTTTAAGACAAAAAGAGCCACTTGGACCCGTTTCCGAAGGAAAAAAAACTGGGAGCCGCAAAACTCGTCATTATAAAAATAACTTTTTTGTCACTTTTTATTATTTCTTTGTTTGACCCCTCAGAATTACTCCTCCTCATAGAAATAAACGTTAAATTAACAAGTTAACAAGTTACCTTTTTTTGTGTGTGTGTTCTTCACTCCCCTTCAAAACAGTGACCAGCGTACATGCCCCCTTTCAATGCAGTGACCAGTGTACATGCCCCTTACAATGTAGCGGGCGGGCGGGCGGGCGGGAAGGTGACGTCGGGACGGTGCGTGACTAACGCACGCACCGCCCCCATGTGACATCACAGCCAGTACAGCGCCCGCCACAGTGGGGAGTGTCGGGGCGCACAATGTGCCTCCTCCCCTCGCTAGTATCCGCCCCGGAGCCGCGGCAAAGGTGTAAAAGAGCCACATGCGGCTCCGGAGCCGCGGGTTGCTGACCCCTGGTCTACAGAAACCTTAACTGTCAAAGCAGTTTATATATTCAGCTACTCTCATAGGAGTGAAACTATAATATGTTGTCCTTATGTTACCATGCCAAGTTTAAAGTTCTTGTATAAATTAATGAGACCTTTAACAACTTGGGTCTAGGATACCTTATGGACCGGTCCATTCCTTATATCCCTGCCCTATCACTGAGATCCTTAGGGTGATCTGTTAGTGATCCACTATGGCTCAGATCCACAGTTCGTATTCCCCAGAAGTCGGTATTGTGGGTCCAGTTTTGTGAAACTTCCTCTTGCCAGAGGTCAGAGAGATGCCCTCTCTGTTGAACTTCAGGCACTTCAGAGACCTTTCTATTTCAGCAGGAATTGTAAATAAGCTTTCTGTTTTCCTGATTCATTTTAATTGATCTTTATCCTCTGTGTGCTTTGTGTAATCTCTGCATACACCGGGAAGAAATGTTGGTTATTAAGCAGTGTATTAATAGTCTTGGTACTAAAGGCCCTATACAGCTCAAGACCAGGTTACACGAGAGACTGCTTACGTGCCCACTAGGTCACTATTAGGTCTGCAGGAGGACTTCTCCAGCAAGTTGCATAGTAACTCAGAGCAGGGCTTTCTTAGAATCATAGCTGGAAGGAGCCACGAGGGTCATCTAATCCAACCCTCTGTAACGCAGGTGTTTTTTGCCAAAAGTGGTTGATTGAACACACAACCCTGGAATTAAGAATCTCATGCTCTAACGACTCAGTGCAGCCCCTGTTCTCTGGAATAGCATTCCTGCCAATGTATGACTGGGGCCCGTAATCTGAACTTTCCATAAGCAACTGAAGACATTTTTGTTCCAAAAGGCCATGGGTAGGCAAACTAAGGCCCGGGGGCCGGATCCGGCCCAATTGCCTTCTAAATCTGGCCTGCGGACGGTCCTGGAATCAGAGTGTTTTTACATGAGTATAACATGTCCTTTTATTTTAAATGCATCTCTGGGTTATTTGTGGGGCATAGGAATTTGTTCATTTCCCCCCCCAAAAAATATAGTCCGGCCCCCCACAAGGTCTGCAGGACAATGGACTGGCCCCTGCTGAAAAAGTTTGCTGACCCCTGCAAAAGGCTTTCCCAGCTGAGTGAAGGGATCTCTGCCGAGGGTGTGTATTTTGTAGTGTCTATGTGTGTTTGAAACAGATCTGATTTTTTTTGTCTTCCTTTAACAGTTTTTAGCTGTTTTATTGTGCAGTTGAGATGCTTGTGTGGAAGGTGATTAATAAACGACTAGCAATTATAATAAATAAAAATAGCAGTAGCTTCCATGGGGATGTCAGGGGCTCAAATGGGTTCACCGCAATTTCACAGAATGAATTTTGTAGAACAATTGTGAGGTGTCCACCAGCTATCATCTGCCACCTTTCCGTGAAAATGATATCCAAATTATGTTGATTACATGCAGCTAAAATATGCAAATAAGATGGATTTCCTACAGCTCATGATGTGGCGTTCAGGATTTTAACAAATTCCTTACTCCTGCCTAGAAATAGCATATGTGGGGAGAGAGAGAAAGAGAGAGAGAGAGAGAGAGAGAGAGAGAGATTGTGTGGGTGTGGGTGTGTGATAGAAATGGGATTCAGGATGAGAGCTGCTTAATCTTCTGATATTACCCCGATAAAAAACTGAAACCATTGCTGGCCAAGTTCGAAAGGGAAAGTCTCCCTAGGGAAAGCAATTGGAATTTATTTGCTAAACAAAGTCCAGTGGAGCACCATGCATTTTGGTTCAGCATTCTCTCAAGGGTGAATATTTGGAAGGGGAGGAAAAATATAGGTCATATTTAGTCATGGTGATTATCTTCCACGAAAGGAAGAAGGGGCTGTTACGCGAGGCTCCTGTTGCGATGCTGCGACAAAAATTGCCAATTGCAATCAGCCACCACGTAAAGAGGTTAATATCTAGGAGCAGAAAGAAAGTTGTGTATAGCTAGACTATTGCTCCACTTTGCTGTGTAAGGAAGCTAAGAGTATTATTCCACCCCAACCCACTCCAAGTAAGTAGGTTATATGACAGACGACTACCAAAAATGTCACTACATAAAAAATGTCCTGTGTGTGATAGCTCTAACCACATACAGAGCACAGCGGTGGTTTTCTGTAGCATCTGAAAACTGTAAACACAATCTGCATGAAGCTGCTGAGTGGGACCATCCAGAGTTTTGGAGTGTGTCAGTATGCTGATGACACACAGCTCTGTTCTTCAAATGAAAAGGTGGATGTACGGAACTGGTGGGAGTGCCTGGTCGTAGGAATGGATTGGATGAGGGTCAATAAACAGAAGCTCAGCCTAGACAAGACAGACAAGACAAGATATTAGTTTATCAGCTCCATCTGGTACGCAGGCTGAGACCCTACCTGCCTGGGGACTGTCCTGCCAGAGCGGTGCATGCTCTGGTTATCTCTCGCTTGGACTACTGCAATGCACTCTATGTGGGGCTACCTTTGAAGGTGACCCAGAAACTACGACTAATCCAGAATACGGCAGCTAGACTGGTGACTGGGAGTGGCTGCCGAGACCACATAACACTGGTCTTGAAAGACCTACACTGGCTCCCAGTATGTTTCCGAGCACAATTCAAAGTGTCGGTGCTGACTTTTAAAGCCCTAAATGGCCTCGGTCCAGTATACCTGAAGGAGCGTCTCCACCCCCATTGTTCTGACCGGACACTGAGGTCCAGTGCTGTGGGCCTTCTGGCTGTTCCCCCACTGTGAGAAGTGAAGCTACAGGGAACCAGGCAGAGGGCCTTCTTGGTAGTGGCACCCGCCCTGTGGAACGCCCTCCCACCAGATGTCAAAGAGAAAAACAACTACCAGACTTTTAGAAGACATCTGAAGGCAGCCCTGTTTAGGGAAGCTTTTAATGTTTAATAGGTTATTGTATTTTAGTGTTCTGTTGGAAGCCGCCCAGAGTGGCTGGGGAGGCCCAGCCAGATGGGGTATAAATAATTTATTATTATTATTATTATTATTATTATTATTATTATTATTATTAATAATGATCCCCCAGCTGGTTGAGCAGGCCTCAGTCTGTTCTGCACACGATTGCTTTCCACCAGCTTTGCAGGCTGCCTAGAGATAACCTGGCTCTGGTGATCGGTGCTGTGGTAACTTCCGGGTTAGATTACTGCAATGTGCTATACATGGGGCTGCCTTTGAAGATAGTTCGAAGCCAGTGGCTCACCTAGTCCAGGATCCTGTTATCACTGTATTAAAAGGGCATACAGGTGGCGCTGTGGTCTAAACCTCTGAGCCTCTTAGACTTGCCAATCAGAAGGTCGGCAGTTCGAATCCCCGTCATGGGGTACTCTCCTGTTGCTCTGTCCCAGCTCCTGCCAACCTAACAGTTCGAAAGCACGCCAGTGCAAGTAGTTAAATAGGTACCACTATGGTGGGAAGGTAAATGGAATTTCTTTGCACTCTGGTTTCCGTCACTGTGTCCCGTTGCACCAGAAGCGGTTTAGCTATGCTGGCCACATGACCCGGAAAGCTGTCTGTGGACAAACGCCTTAGCTCCCTCGGCCTGATAGAAAGATGAGTGCTGCAACCCCATAATCGCCTTTGACTGGACCTAATCACCCAGGGGTCCTTTACCTTTACCTTTTTTAATCTATCACTTTGTTGTTTGGATGCTTAATTATTACTGGGGTTTTTTTTTTTTAAAAAAATGCTTTTAATTTGGTTATAAGTCACCTTTGTATAAGACAACTAAAACTGTGTAAGTTATAATAGGAAACCAAATGTTACTATTTGGTAAGACAAGTTTCCCTCACTTCCTCTGATATTTGAGTGGCTGTGGCAATGGGGAAATACTTGGTTGACCCCTGTCAACCAAGCACCTGAAGTTTGTCTCAACATGCTAAGTTGGCCTGGTGTCCACATAGCTTAAAAAAGCCTGAAAGCTGTTGAGCTTTTCTATACAGTGTGAGTAGTTCTGTATGTAGAAAGTAATCTCTAAGCCCAGAGGTCACCCCCACTGCCACAACCACACAGAAATGGGAAAAAATGAGGAAAACTTGGCTTACCAAAAAGTAACACTCAGTTACTGTGGTGTTGTTGCTGTTGTCACATCATAGTAGGGTTGCCATATTACTTTCTACATACAGAACTACCCACACTGTATAGAAATTTATTCATGTATGAGACTACAGCGGCAAGAATGTTACTTGCCCAACAATGGAAAGAAGAAGTAGTCCCAGCAAAGGAAGAAGGGATACAAAAACGTATGGAATATGCAGAAATGGTGGAACTTACCAGAAGAATAAGAAATCAAGATAACAAACTTTTTATAAAAGAATGGAAATGGTTTAGTGAATATTCACAGATAAATTGTAAACAGATAAAAACTTTGACAGGATTATTGTAATAACCTGCAGTTTCATAAGAGTGTATATTTACAGAAGATGAATAAATGAGCAAATTAAGTTAATTAGGATATGAAGAAGATATTAAAAATAAATTTAAGGAACGGCAGGAAGAGGGGGAAGGAAGTCAAGTTTTGAAATGTCAAAATGATTGTAAAATCAGTGAATTGTATAAACCTGAAAAATATAAATACTTTAAAAAAGAGAGAGAGATTACTTTATACATGCAGTTAGTCACAACATGCTATATCAGGCTGTCCGTGATGTGGTTAGCTTTGATCGGTTTGCAAACAGGGATATATATATATCCCTAGCTGCTGATCTAGGTGATTTCCTTCAGCGGAAAGGTGGAGGCCATTTGAAAACACAACTGTTTAAAGCTGAATCGAAGTTTCCTCTGTGTGCAAGGGATTTCTTTCGCATGGGGGTGCTCAAAACGGTGTACCCCACAAACATCCCTGCACTTTGAGGTGTTGCAGTCTGTTCTTCCACCTTTTTCTGCCTCGCTTGTAGACCCAGCCTCCCTCCCTCTCTCATCTTTCTAGCCAAGATAAAACGGAGGTTAAGGTTAGTAGAAATAAGAGTTTATTTCAGTCGTGGCCTGCTTTCTGCTTGCTACAAGACTGCTCTCATGCAGCTACCATAGCACTGCAATTGCTTCCCAGTTGGTGGAGCCAGAGGAATCTGTAGGCAGAGTGGCAAAGCTTTGCAGTACTAGGCAAAGTATCACTTCCAATGTGTTTGTTTCTAAGTCTGTTCCTGCATTAATCTGCAGTTTTTCAAAATGAAGATCTCTGAATTTATATCGGTGCAGGCATTTCAAATGTATCTTATCCTAAAATATGCATATTGTGACATCCTGTGTTCTGAGAACTGCATTGCAAAATTCAGAGACGTGCAGAAACTGAAGGATTCAATACATTCTGATCTGCACATTAGTTTGGAAGGTGCAGGTCAGATCAGTTAACACTAGAATCCCCCAAATCCTTAGAATTTGCAAAATTCCCCAAAACTCTCCATAGTCTACTGAAAGATAATGCTGCATATTCAATCTTTCAAGTGTTCCTGTGCAGCAGGATCTTTAGGTAGGTGATGGAAACCCTGGAAAATACTGATAATGAGAGAAGTACAAGGGTTTGGAATCTCAAGGCCATTCTGACTTGGTTTCCCTTTCAGTTTTTGAGCAAAAGGAAAGTGAGACCAGATCATTAAGCTTTGCCTGCTACCTAAGAAAATGTGGTTCCGAACACACACACACACACACACACACACACACACACGAAGAACCAAATTCCCAGAGTAGTGGAAAACTATATTGGATTGTGGTGGCCTTTGGCTGTGAGCAATAAAGTTTGCCTGGGTATGCCGGAAAACCCTGTGTATTTATACATTCTCTGATTTTGTCCCCAGAGATCTGCAGTAGTTGAACCAAAAGTTATCGCCTTACCTCAATAATTACAGCTTGAGTTTTTTATGAGCTGTCTTATGCAAGAGGTCAGTCTGAGTAGTAATAATGGCCCCCTCTGTTAAACACACAGGTCTCCCCACACACACCTGTAAAATGTGGAGGGAGATCGACATTTTCTGCGCTGGGTCATTGCTTTTCCATCCAAAATGGCTCCGAAAACACAGAAGAGGGTATGGTTTGGCCTCATTGGCATGTTGTCAGCATTAAATGTGGCATCAAAAGCAGCAAAATTAAGTGTGTTCCCCCCCCCCATACCGGAATTTTTTTCCTCCTGACTGAATCGAACAATGCCGTTGCCATAGAAACAGCCTTTCTCAAAAAGGTCACTTGGAAGAAACTGTGTTTTAGGTGCAACTCAAGGAGATTATGGGGGATTAGCTAATTTATATATATATTTCTTTAAAGGAAATATTATGAGCGAATAATATCCAGCTGAACTGGAAGGCTCTTTCAGTAAATTAAAAACTCTGTGATAAAAGCTTTATTTCCCCTTTTCAAAATAGGAACGGTATGCAGTCGGGTGATATCTGAAATAGAGAGATTGTGTGTGTGTGTGTGTGTGTGTGTTTAACTTGGTTTTAATTAAACCTCAGTCAGGGCTGAGAAATGTGGTGAGAGCAGATAATTGCCATATTCCCAATGCAGATTTTAAACTATGGCTTTGATATGTGTAACTCCTGACTTACTTCCAGGGTGAGATGATGCTCTTCCACCTTTCAAGGAGAGTAGGCCAAGGCCACATCCACACCAAACATTTAAAGCATTCTTGTACCACTTTATTACCCCTCACAGAATCCTGGGAACTGTAGTTTGCTGTGGGGGCTGAGTTGCCAGATCCCTGTACCCCTTATAGAGTTTCAATTCTCCGAGTTCCCTGGGAAGAGGGACAGTTAGATAAGCAATTTTGGAAACGGTAGCTCTGTGGGGGGGAGTGGGGGGTCTCTAAACAACTCTCAGAAGCCTTCGTAAATGATTGTTGTTGCTATAATCATCATAATTTACTAAATTTCCATAACAATCTTCACCCGAAGATCACAAGGCAGTTTACAATAAAAAACTCACAAAAATGCATAATATAAAGGTAAAGGGACCCCTGACCGTTAAGTCCAGTTGTGGACGACTGTGGGCTTGTAGCGCTCATCTCGCTTTATTGGCCAAGGGAGCCGGCGTACAGCTTCCGGGTCATGTGGCCAGCATGACTAAGCCGCTTCTGGCGAACCAGAGCAGCGCACAGAAACGCCGTTTACCTTCCCGCTGGAGCGGTACCTATTTATCTATTTGCACTTTGATGTGCTTTCGAACTGCTAGGTGGGAAAAGCAGGGACCGAGCAACAGGAGCTCACCCCGTCACGGGGATTCGGACCGTGACCTTCTGATCGGCAAGCCCTAGGCTCTGTGGTTTAACCCACAGAGCCACCCGCGTCCCTTAACGCATAACCTAGTAACAAACAAAAACATCTCCCCAACGAAATCGTGGGAGAAGTGGAATGGGTTTTTTGCCTGGCGCCTGAAGATCATCAACGAAGGCCCAGGTGAGCCACCCCTGGAAGAGTATTCCACAAACTACAGTTCCAGTTACAGATAGGTAGCCGTGTTGGTCTGCCATAGTCAAAATAAAAAAATTCCTTCCAGTAGCACCTTAAAGACCAACTAAGTTAGTTCTTGGTATGAGCTTTCGTGTGCATGCACACTTCTTCAGATACACTGAAACAGAAGTTGCCAGATCCTTCTATATAGTGAGAAGGTGGGGAGGGGTATTACTCAGAAGGGTGGTGGGAATGGGAGATTGGCAGATAGCTGAGATAGCTGAGATACCCTTCTGAGTAATACCCCTCCCCACCTTCTCACTATATAGAAGGATCTGGCAACTTCTGTTTCAGTGTATCTGAAGAAGTGTGCATGCACACGAAAGCTCATACCAAGAACTAACTTAGTTGGTCTTTAAGGTGCTACTGGAAGGAATTTTTTTATTTTGACTACAGTTCCAGTGATTCTGTGCCGGAAGCCCTGGCTGCATGCAGTTCTATGAGAGTGCTTTAAATGTAGGGTATGGATGCAACCCAAATGCAGTGTGAGAGAAAAATATGGGAAGAGGCAGCAGACCCTCCAAGTGTCCCTATTTTCCAGGGACAGTCCTGGATTTACAGAAGCTGTCCCAGTTTGATTTGACCCTGGAATGTCCCGCTTTTCCTAAGGACGTCCCAATTTCCATCAGAGAATGTCGGAGGCTATGGGTGCAGTGAGAATGAAACTTAAAGGCTGTAGTGAAGAAGCTATTGCCTGAGACATAATGATGTTGCCCATCTACTCTGGGCGGCTTCCAATAAAATATTGAAAAACAATAAAACCTCAAACATTAAAAACCTCCCTGTCTTCAGATGCCTTCTAAAGTCAAATAGATGTTTATTTCCTTGACATCTGAGGGAGGGCGTTCCACAGGGCGGGCACCACTACCGAGAAGGCCCTCTGCTTGGTTCCCTGTAACCTCGCTTCTCACAGGGAGGGAACTGCCAGAAGCATAGCTGTCAACTTTTCCATTTTCTTGCGAGGAATCCTATTCAGAATAAGGGAATTTCCCTTTAAAAAAGGGAAACGTTGACAGCCATGGCCAGAAGGCCCTCAGAGGAGGACCTCAGTGTCTTGGATGAATGATGGGGGTGGAGACGCTCCTCCAGGTATACTGGGCCGAGCCTGTTTAGGGCTTTAAAGGTCAGCACCAATACATTTATTATGTGAAAGGCCATAATTATCTTAATATAATAAATGTCTTCGGGGCTTCTTCTGAATCAGTAGTCTGAGTCAGTAGGGATAGCCAAGGCCTATGGGCACATTCAGATTTTTGAGCAAAACCTCCACCTCTGATCACTTCTCTCACCTGTTCCCCAGTTCAACTGCCCCCCAACAGAGAGTGAAAACTTCGCTTTCCCAGTGGACTTGGGTAAAAGTTTGATCCAGTACAATTAATCTGAGCCTTGAAAAGCACATAGAGCTGAAAGAAGAAGTGGAAGACAATATCTGTTTTCCAACTTCCTCCTACAGCGCTGTGTACTTCTTAAGAGAGAGAAAAGTAACCGACCTCACCACCACATGGCCAAGGAGCCGGCCCGTACAGGGGGGTGAGCAACCGGGTACACTTGTCCAAGACTTTGGAAGGCTAAACTGGCTAACAAGAGCCCCGTCTTGAGACTCAGATAAGCTCTGCATGGGCCTGCCAAGGGGGCAGCTCATAGGCTCTGTGGGTATGTAGTGAGATAATACAACATTTCTATAAGAATCAGAAATAAAGCCTTCAAATGGTCAAATTTACATTCACTAATCATTGCCGTAGGAATATATTTGAACTATTATTTCCTCCACTATATTTATTTTGTTGTTGTTGTTGTTGTTGTTGTTGTTGTTGTTGTTGTTCTTCTTCTTCTTCTTCTTCTTCTTCTTCTTCTTCTTCTTCTTCTTCTCCTCCTCCTCCTCCTCCTCCTCCTCCTCCTCCTTCTTCTTCTCCATTGTAAACCTTTAACTGCTATCTTGATGTTTTTCAGATCAGTTTGCCCACTGATGAAGCTTGGCTTGAGTTCTAATCATTGCCAATCCAACTGTCCTCCGTCCGAACCAGCATTGTCAAACTTTTCAAACTTCATGGGACTTCTCTCTACATTTTCATCACTGAACACGTTGAACAGCATCTGGACCACAACAGAGTGCTGAGGAACCGCACATGCTACCTCTTGCCAGCTGGAGAAGAACCCATTAAAAAGTACTCTCTAGGTATGGATTTTCAATTGACTCAAGAAAGCATTTAATAGTTATTCTGTTTAGACAAACTTTCCCAAGCTTAGCATACCAAGCTATATGAATCAATTATATTTACTATATCAATTATACCACTCATTTTCCCAAAAGGAGTTGCGTTCATGAAAAACCTATAGTAGGTAGATACCCACTAAATTTATGATTATTTTTCCGTATAATGCTAAAAGCAAGGATTCCAGCTGTCTGTGTCCCCTGACTGCTCTCTGATCTCAGCTGAACTCACCGTGAATCTCCTGGAAGTGGGGCCGCTGGTGACATGGAGAGCATGAGTGATGTGCACAGCTCTCCTTCTCCTCCAAGCGTTTTCTGAATGCAAGTAGACATAAAACTTGAATAGGGATTGCGTGAGGTGAGATGGCAATGAAGCAAGTCGTAAAAAGTGTGTGTGGCGAGGGGATGCTCATTGCATTCGGTGTTGAGGAGGAATAGTAGCAACCTTCTGTGGTTCAATTGATGAAGGATATGCTATGAGTACAATGAATGAATGAATGAATGAATGAATGAATGAATGAATGAATACCTGCTTGAAGAAGCAGTAAAGGTAAAGGTAAAGGGACCCCTGACCAGTTGTGGCCGACTCTGGGGTTTCAGTACTCATCTCACTTTATTGGCCGAGGCAGCCGACGTACAGCTTCCGGATCATGTGTCCAGCATGACTAAGCCGCTTCTGGCGAACCAGAGCAGCGCACGGAAATGCCGTTTACCTTCCTGCTGGAGCGGTGCCTATTTATCTACTTGCACTTTGACGTGCTTTCGAACTGCTAGGTTGGCAGGAGCTGGGACCGAGCAACGGGAGCTCACCCCGTTGCGGGGATTAGAACCGCCAATCTTCTGATCAGCAAGTCCTAGGCTTTGTGGTTTAACCCACAGCGCCATCCACGTCCCTTCTGAAGAAGCAGTACCATCTGCTTAATATTGCTCTCCTTGAGGTAGGGTCTGGCTTAGGGAAAGGCGACCTAGCTATGATTTGTCATGGTATCTATAACACATAACATGTTGTTAGGCAAGAAAGCAGGACATAGGATTATATCCAACTAAGTTCTACTCAAAGTAGATCCACTGAAAAGAATAAACCTAAGTTAGTCATGTCCGTTAACTTCACTGGGTTTACTCTGAGTAGGACTAGCATTGGCAACAACCAGGGACGCAGGTGCGCTGTGGTCTAAACCACTGAGCCTCTTGGGCTTGCCAATCAGAAGGTTGGCGGTTCAAATGCCCGCGATGGGGTGAGCTCCCGTTGCTCTGTCCCAGCTCCTGCCAACCTAGCAGTTTGAAAGCACGCCAATGCAAGTAGATAAATAGGTACCGCTGCAGCTGGAAGGTAAATTGTGTTTCCATGCTCTCTGGTTTCTGTTGCGCCAGAAGTGGTTTAGTCATGCTGGCCACATGACATGGAAAGCTGTCTGTGGACAAATGCCGTCTCCCTTGGCCTGAAAGCGAGATGCAAAACTCTGCAAATAGCCATTAAAATAATAACAATAAAAATTAAACAGCTGCAAAAAGCCTGCTGGCATCTAAAGTTCTGCCAAAAGACATGGGAAAGCCAAAAGCAAGGATGGCTGCTGTGTTTCTGCTGAAAGATTGGAACATGCAACACTCAAAGCCTGGCTTCTAGCTGTGGCCTCTCAGACCTCTGTGCCACTAGGGACAATGGTGCTTCTACAGATGATTTCAGCGATTGAGCTGGGATATAATGGCTCAGGTGGTCCTTCAGGTACCATGGACCCAAATTCGCACAGGTTCATATTGTTGAACACCTTGACACCACCCTGATTTCTCCCCACCTCGCAATGCTTTTGTCTGAGCAAAACTCCCTGCTGCTGTCTGGTTAGGCAGTGACTTGTAAATATCTTGACTTTTTGTGCTACTTTAAATACTGTCTTGAGATTTTTTTTGTTAATGTGCTGAGGAGTTAAATGTAATAGAACCATCATTAACCAATTTTATTGAACTAATAACTCAGAAAGACCCTGCTCCTACCATTTGTAGCTGGGCTAACAACTTAGCCATTTTTAGCACCCCAGATAAGAATACTCCTAATTAAGAACCAGGAGATATACATAAAGAGACTGATGTGAAGTCCTCTTTCAATTTTTCAAACTGTGAGAATACCTCTTCGAGTTTTATGGTGTTACAATCTCTGCTTGAACAATCTGCAGACAGGATGTAAAATTATGTGCTGAATTGTGTGTGTGTTTAATTACTGTTAGACTCAGGACAGACAGGAGCCTTTTTAAAATGCAAAAATTAAAACATGCTATAAATACAGTGGTGGGGGAAGAGGGATAGTATAGTATAACATCACAATACATCTTGATGGCTTAAGAAAGCATTCATTTTATTGTAGAGTTTTAAAGAATTGATTGTTTTATTGCACTATATTATTCCTATGTCTGTTGTTCCGAATTGTCATGGTGAGGCACCTTGAACACCTTATGGTGGAGGGGAAGAATGCAGGTGCTTATTTAATAAGTAAATAACATGCATTCAGCTTCTTCCAGAAGGTACTTCTTACACCTGAACTAGCAGAAGCCAAAGCTAGCAGGGGAATATTATTATTATTGTTGTTGTTGTTACTGCTACTACTATTACTACAGTACTACTACTACTATTTTTAAAAAATCACTGCCACTCCAGTGAACAGTAGAAGAGTTGATGTGAAAAAAATACTATTATTATTATTTCTTGAATTTGTATACCCCCATATACCTGGAGGTCTTAGGGCGGTTCACAGAACTGTGTATTTCTATTCTTGCTCCCATAAGCTGGAGAAATGGTGCTGTGAGATACTTTCTCATATGCAAACGTATTTATTACAAGCTACAGAGAGAATCTAGGCTCTCTTTGGATCAAGGGCAAATGGATCTTGTGAAAAATAGGCAGGTGAAACAGTTTTGATGCCTCCTCTAATCCAGCCCATTGACCCTAAAGCAGCTTCCATTATTCGTCAACCTGCATTGACTTCCACCACCTGTGACATTGTGGGCAGAATGTATGGGATCAAAGATATTTGCCATATACTGAGACGGAGACAGGCCTTCCACAAAGGTCTGAAAGCCTACAAGTGTGATGGTGCAGGGCTAGACGATCGGATCTCAGCTTGCTGGGGAACTCATAGGTGACTGACTCAGCCTATGTCAGAGCAGCACTGTGGCGATCACACAGGGTCCCCGGACGTTTGACGGTCTATTGATCCCTGTGCCACCACTGTGATTGCCTCCTCACTGCCACCAACCCATTTCTCTCGGGTACACATGGAGTCCAGACAGTTGTTAACATTAACAAATAATCAAGTTTATTTTATAAGCATGAAAAAGTTTATGGTTTCAGTTAATTTTTCTTGTCAGTTTCTTAATCTTAGTGTCTTTCCTGACCTATACGTTCCTAACAACTTCAAACTGATTATCCCAACTATCTATCTGACTCCACCTAACAGTTCCTCTCACTCTCTCACAACACAACTCGACCAACCCACAGACTTATCCTCCCTCTTCCTTCTCTACCTCCCAACTCTCAACTGACTTTCTAACAGCACCAACTCTAACTCTAACTCCTCCCCTTGGGTTCCCACTGGCCAATCACTTCACACTCATTTAACCCTGTCCTTATGACCCACCTAGGAGGCAAACGCCACAAGCACGCATACTAGAAAAAAATACTGATTCAATTGTCTCAGATGGTCATGAGACCCTGTACTAATAGGTGTGATTTTATGGACTCGGATTGATAGAAGGCTATCAATCAGTTAAAGATGGTTGAACTGATTAAATGCCTAGCATTTAACCAATCTGTCAGTTTGGATAACTGTCCAGCGGAATTATCAAGAGGGGACCCCTTTGCTTAGCACCCTAGAAGGTTTGTAGGGAAGGAGGTAGTATTTGAGATACATTTTTCCGCCTTCCAACATGAGTTTGCAGTTATGATGATAATTTTAATTTCTTCTTTTTTTAAAAGTCATTGTGAAAATTCAGCAACATTTTAGTGGGAATTTTGCAAAGCAATTCCGTTTTATATAATACATTTTTGGCTGGAAAACTACATTGCAAGATGACAAGGATGGCTGTGTTGAAGTCCACATATTGTTTCAGAAAGTGTGAATTGGGTTAGGTTTGCCTGTAACTGTGAACTGAATCGAATTTCTCCCCATCCGTATTCAGAACACCACAGGAAACTTACCAAGGGATGAATGAGTCACTCTGTTTCCAGTCTGTGCCACCTTTACATGTCTTCTCTTAGAAGTTCATTCCATCCCATTTCCGTATCAATCTCCAATTTAGAAAGCAATGAAAAAAAATGTGCATAAGTCTTTAAATATGCATTTTAAACATATTTTCTCCAAAAATGCACTTTTCTAGATGCATTTCCCCCTCAAAATTTGTATTTATAAATGCATTTTTGAGTTGGTAAGTTCTATATAATGTTCAGAGAAATGTGAAATCCCTGGAAGATATGGAACAGAGCCGATCGTATTCAGAATTGCAAAGATAGAATTCCTCAAGCACTTCTGATGGTGGATCCACAATCTGGGTGCATGATGGAATAATCTGACAGCGGCTTTCCTACACACTTGCTGATTTGCTTGCTGTATTTTTTTAAAATCTGCCCTGAAGATTTGTTGACCATTTCTTCCTAATTCTCACACACCCAAATCGAAGTGGGGTGTCTCTAAATTGTAACCAGGGAGAACAGCTGGAACCAAAAATAGCTGTCGATTGAGAGAGAACTTCTTGCTTGCACAGAGCAGCCTGGTATTCTGCCTGTTTACATTATTTTGGCTCTTAAAACCACTCTAGCGATGGGTCAGGCTGTGTTTCCATCTTGTAATCTCTGCTGTCAAGTAAACAGGACATGGAGGAAAGCTTCTTGTTAATGCAGAAGCAGAAAAAAACCCCAAAACTTTTAGAGGCTGTATGTCGTTCAAGCCTTTAACCCCACGTTGACCATCCAAATTGCATTTGTCTGACACAACTATGATGTTCTTGCAGGAGGGGGTGGCAGGGGGGTTGAAGTGATACCACACGGGCTGCTACTTCAGAAAATCCAGTTGCAAAGAAGTTCCTGTTTGTGCTTGAATTGGTTTCAAAGCTTGTTTTGGGAATGTAATTTACCTAGAAGAGCAGGAATGCAGCTTTGCCTCAGAGGGGGAAGAGAAGCTCTTAAACTGTGTGGAATTAAATAAGTTTTCCTCTCCTCATCTCTGTTCCCATCCGCTTCAGGCACAGAGTGGTGACAGGTTGAAAAATGGACCGTTGCATAGCTGAGATAACTAACCGGGGCCAGAGACATCCCATTTGCCCTGTCCTGCTACAGAAGATTATGGATCGTGTACTGTGCAAACCAATTGAGAATTTCCTTTTTGTCTTGGCAACTTTTGGTATTCCCCAAGTCTTGAGTTGTGGGCCAGTTTTGCACAATGCACAGATGTCTGTACGTTTCTGAGCACAATTCAAAGTGTTGGTGCTGACCTGTAAAGCCCTAAATGGCCTTAGTCCAGTATACCTGAAGGAGCGTCTCCAACCCCATCGTTCTGCCTGGACACTGAGGTCCAGCGCCAAGGGCATTCTGGCAGTTCCCTCACTGTGAGAAGCCAAGTTACAGGGAACCAGGCAGAGGGCTTCTCGGTAGTGGCACCCACCCTGTGGAACACCCTCCCACCAGATGTCAAAAAGAAAAACAACTACCAGACTTCAGAAGACATCTGAAGGCAACCCTGTTTAGGGAAGCTTTTAATGTTTAATAGACTATTGTCCTTTAATATTTTGTTGGAAGCCACCCAGAGTGGCTGGGGAAACCCAGCCAGATGGGCGGGATATAAATAAATTATTATTATTATTATTATTATTATTATTATTATTATTATTAGTGTGGAGAACCTTAGTGTGTGAACCAAGACCCCCTTAGGAAACAGCTGCTGCTTCACAGCAGTTGTTCCCATGACTGCCTGTAGTTGAAAAAACACAGCTGGAATTGTGGAAGCAGGAAGTTCTCCCTGTCTCTGGGAAGAGCTTGGTTCACAAGCTGTATTTCTCCCTGCAAGCGCATCCACCAGAACAGCCTGCATCCGAGTCCTTTAATCCGAGTCATCAAGAGAAACAGCAGTCACTTCTTGTCTCCTGAACAAAAATATGTTTTTATTTTATTTTTGTGAAGAGTGCTATTCTCAAATGCATTGGGCATACCCAGTAGACAATTGCAAGTACTTTTTTTAAATAATACCATTTTTCCAGTACTTTGTGAGTTTAATGTTTTGGCCGGGGGTGGGGGTGGGAAGTGATACTGTCCCCCTCTTTTGGGGTTGAATTGCAGTCTCTCCCCCCCCCCAATGTTTAGCTACAAAAGTAACTTTAACTCTGAAACCTGACATTTAATCAGAATATTTAGCATACTTGGAACAAATAGTTGTTGATGATGCAGGAAAAATCAGGGAGAGAGCAAAAATGCTTATCATTTCCAGTGACAACAGGAGACCTCATACAAAAAACACTTGAGCTAGCAGGAGTTCCATTGCATTTCATGGAAAGCAAAGAGAGGGAGGGGGATATCTTGCAAGTTCAGAAAATAACTCATCAAAATAAAACAGGAAGAGAGGCAGCAAACAGAAAAGAGAGAATCAAGAAGAATGAAACAGGGCTGTCACCAGATTAAAGAAACCTTAGGGTGAAACTGTAAGGAAAAGTGGCAGAAGATGGAAGAGATCAAAGGCCAACTCCATAAGTGGCATGAACAAAACAGGAGATGGGCATAATAAAGTGTGCCACAACTGAGTTTTGCTGTTGTCTCTTGTAGGCATGGACATACTATGCACTGGTGTGTGTGTGTGTGTGTGTGTGTGTGTGTGTGTGTGTGTGTAAGAAAAAAGAGACAGAAATGTTCCTGATATATAACTGATACACACCCAATTTTGCAATTAGCATCACTCATTATCATTCTTGTTAAGGTAAAGGGACCCCTGACCATTAGGTCCTGTGGTGACCGACTCTGGGGTTGTGGCACTCATCTTACTTTACTGGCCAAGGGAGCCGGCGTACATCTTCCAGGTCATGTGGCCAGCATGACTAAGCTGCTTCTGGCGAACCAGAGCAGTGCACGGAAACACCGTTTACCTTCCCGCCGGAGTGGTACCTATTTATCTACTTGCACTTTGACGTGCTTTCAAACTGCTAGGTTGGCAGGAGCAGGGACCAAGCAACGGGAGCTCACCCCGTTGCAGGGATTCAAACTGCCGACCTTCTGATAGGCAAGTCCTGGGCTCTGTGGGTTAACCCACAGCGCCACCCGCGTCTCAGGGTGAAACTGTACATTGCACTTAATCCACGCGGCTACATGTCTTTCTTTTCCTTAGATTAATAGCAACTGCAGCAAGGGGTGGTGGTATTAAGATCACAACATGTAGGGAGGGAAAGTCAATCCTTCCCTATCCCAGCCACAACCTCCCTTCCTCACATTGCTCCTGTAGCTTAGCAAAAAGGAGAAAAGAAAAGAAAATCCATTTGTGCAAAGTCGGCATCACTGCACACAATATATGGGGCATTACAAGTAAACTTAGTTGACTGGTGGTTTAAGTTTTAGTGGCTCAGTAAATCAAATGATAAAATTTTCATCAGTGGGATTATGTATAAAATAGTAGGTTTGAAGCTGAAGGCATATTTCCCTTTTGGGGCATATGTGGGGTGTAGCAAGAGGCATCCCACAAACGCACCCCCCAAACCCAGTTTCTCAAACAGGAAAGACTGTCTTCTAAGAAGGAGTTGGGTATCTTCCGCTGGAGGAGACATCATTAAGAGGCAATATAAATGTCAGGAGCTTGTCCTACACTCGGGTAGGACCCTGACAGAGACACATGCCCGACTGGCATGTTCTCTCCCTCCTGGTCGAACATTTGGGGGCTTCAAAAGCTTTCTTCTGCCTGAACATCACAGCGACCAATGCCAACAGACACCGGCACACTTAGGAATCTGCAGAGTCTTCACAGCTTGTGTAACTCAGCTTGTGTAACGCAGCTTGTGTAACTTGTGTAACTCAGCAACTCAGCATTTTGGCTAATCTATGTTTAGCGGGTGGCACTGTGGGTTAAACCACAGAGTTTAACCCTCTGTGGGTTAAACCACAGAGTTTAACCCTCTGTGGGTTAAACCACAGAGCCTAGGGCTTGCCGATCAGAAAGTTGGCGGCTCGAATCCCCACAACGGGGTGAGCTCCCGTTGCTCGGTCCCTGCTCCTGCCAACCTAGCAGTTCGAAAGCACGTCAAAGTGCAAGTAGATAAATAGGTACCGTTCCGGCAGGAAGGTAAACAGTGTTTCTGTGCGCTGCTCTGGTTCTCCAGAAGCGGCTTAGTCATGCTGGCCACATGACCCGAAAGCTGTACACCGGCTCCCTCGGCCAGTAAAGCGAGATGAGCACCGCAACCCCAGAGTCGGTCATGGCTGGACCTAATAGTCAGGGGTCCCTTTACCTTTACCTTTATACATACAAACACCCACGGAGCACTGCAACATGGCTCCCTCTCTCTCTAGCATCAGACAGCAAAGAGAATGAACAAAGGACAATAGTCCTACTTCACGGAACACAGTAACACAAACACCCTGTTTCCGTCACTTCCCACTCTGTGGAGTCAAAACATACACCGTCATGTCATGGACAACAATCCCATAACTGCAATCACGGAGCAGGAATTCTAACGATAACAGCCCTCTTCAGATATTTGGAGGGCATAGATAGCACAGCAAATTTGCTTTCTGTTGCTCCAGAAAGTTTTGGAAATTGAACAGACTTCCGGAACGTTTTGGAAATTGAACAGACTTCCGGAACGGATTCTGTTCGACTTCCGAGGTGCGATTGTATCATTGTTGTGAGCTACTCTGGTTTTTTATTTGAACGGTGGTATATAAATATCTTTGTTAATAAATAAATTCCCCAAAAGCTGCTTGGGTGGAGAGGGTTAATTACAATTGTTTGTTACACACCTTGCTTTGTCCTTTCTTTTTTGCATGAATTTCTTTCTTCTTTCTATCTCCCTGGCTTTTGTATTTTTTGTTTTTTTTAGATCCTCTGAACTTGGAAGTATTCCTTTTCTCCCCCGCTTTCTTCCCCCCTCCCTCTTCATTTTGCCTGAACGTGCGTCTTTGTCTCTCTGCGATTCAGGGTATTAACATGAGAGTGATGGCATTAATATTGATGTGGACCTCCCTTAGTAGAAGCTTCATTTCTGAGAGTGCCAGCAGCATATAAATAGTATTACTGGGTAATTAGCGAGCATCAAGCTGTGCTCTGATTTATCAGGATTTTATGTTTCACTTTTCTTGCCTCATCTAGCTTGTATTGGGTTTCCATTCCCAGATTGTGCCTAGAGAAACACTGAGCTGAACAGAGCAGAAATGGATGAGAACAATTCGGGAGCAATGACATGTTCTTGCTTGGCTCCTGTTTTCACCCCAATAGATCAGCTCCCATCAACTCTCAACAGCATGGCCAGTGGCCAGGGATTATGGGAGTTGTAGTTGTAGTTGTAGCAGCATCTGGACGGCCACAGCTTAGCCATTCTACAACAGAGATTATGCTTCTGTACAGAATGCAGCTGCTGGAATGCCAGCTGGGACTGGGTGTTGTGGAATCATAAAATCATGAGTTGGAAAGGTCCCGCAAGGGGGTCCAACCCCATGCAATGCAGGGATGTGCAACTTTCCCTTATGGGTATTGAACCTGCAACCTTGGCATTATCAGTCGTTGTTGTTGTTTAGTCATTTAGTCGTGTCCAACTCTTAGTGACCCCATGGACCAGAGCACTCCAGGCACTCCTGTCTTCCACTGCCTCCCGCAGTTTGGTCAAACTCATGCTGGTAGCTACACTATCCAACCATCTCGTCCTCTGTCGTCCCCTTCTCCTTGTGCCGTCCATCTTTCCCAACACCAGGGTTTTTTCCAGGGAGTCTTCTCTTCTCATGAGGTGGCCAAAGTATTGGAGTCTCAGCTTCACGACCTGTCCTTCCAGTGAGCATTCAGGGCTGATTTCCTTCAGAATGGATAGGTTTGCTCTTCTTGCAGTCCATGGGACTCTCAAGAGTCTCCTCCAGCACCATAATTCAAAAGCCTCAATTCTTCAGCGACCAGCCTTCTTTATGGTCCAGCTCTCACTCATTATCAGTACCACACTCTAACCGACTGAGATACTGAGATACCCAGAAATACATTTAACTCTGCTGCAAGAGATGCACTGACCTCCAGTCCATTTCTGAGTAGGGATGGCAGAGAATTTCGATTCAGCTTGCATTTAAAGGCAGAGCTACTTAATTTGCACTTTCCAAAACAATGCACAATTTGAAACCCTTCTCTGAATTTTGCGGTAACGTTTTCCAGCCGAATTTTGTGTGCAATATATATATATATATATATATATATACCAGAGTAAAATGTGCATAGAATTGCATATGCTATTTATTTGTTTTTATTTCATGAAATTTATACACTGCTTAATTGTAAAAACTCATAAAGGGAATTTTCCAGAAAGCATAATATTAGTAAATGTAACTTACAAAAATCCATTATATTTGCGGAAAGTACATTGCAAAAATGTTTGTATTTGGAGCGACACCTTCATTCTCTTAATTTTGGTGCTTAGCAAAGGCCTTTAATTTCCCCCAGGCCTTTTATAACTTTTCAAAATTGAGCTTTTCTGCTGCTTTCGGGAGCTTTTTCCATTGAATTGTTGGATTCCTCTCTCTCCCGCCCTAAAATGCCCTGGAATCTTTGAAGGGTGGGATATAAATCTGTTATATACAATTTTATTAGAAAGGAAAACTTCTGGATCTATCAATCTATTTAAATATTTATCAACTGCGCTTTAATATAAAACATCTCAAGGCAGTATACAACCTAAAAAGCACAGCAAAGCATCTCAGGTTTGAAAGTCCTGTCTGAAAAATACAGTTTTTAGAAGATGTTTGGAAAAGAGCAGAGAGGACCCCTGCTAATTTTGGCCTAGAGATCCAAGACCTAAAAGCACAGGGATTTAATGCAGAAGACAAAACTCTTAAAAACAAAACAAAACAAAACCTAGATTCTGATTTTTCAGAAAAGAGCTCTCCTTTTGCACATGCCATGTTCCTTAGAATCATTCCATCCTGGGTGCTCATAAAACTAGAGGGGGTTTCACACATGTTGAATGAACCTTGGGGGGGGGGAGTTCCGGGGTCCATGCAGTCACCCACCACTGTCATCTGGGCTGCTGCCATAACCGCACTCCTTTGACATTTGCACACCCTTTGGATATTGAAAGCCATTCTACTTCTATATGTTATGTCAAAAGTTCATTTCTTCACTGCCTTTTTAGCCAAAAAGGCCCCCAATGCACCTCACAAGGAATAATACAAAGGATAATTCAAGCAAAATAATTTTTTAAAAATAGTGTAGGAAAAATTAAAACAAAATCTAAAATGCATTCACATTTCTGCCAAAAGGGAGTACCCAGCAAAATATCAGAGATTGCAGGAGCAGTTCCTCTCATAGCTGTCAACGTTTCCCTTTTTTAAAGGGAAATTCCCTTATTCCAAATCGGATTCCTTGCAAGAAAAGGGAAAAGCTGACAGCTATGGTTTCTCCTTATAAGAATCTCAGGTAGGGGTGATGAGGTGGTGGGGCAGAAAGTAGCCTCTTGATAGACCCAGCACAATTTCTCCCTGTAGCAACCTGCAGTATGTGGTCGGAGCTCCTACGCAAGAGTAAGCACCTTACTAGAGAGGATCCAGCCTTGTACGGAGAAGCCATACCATTATGTCTGTGCAGACGTCAGGGAAACATAGAAGCAGCAGTGGGTGGCACTAGACAACATTGCTACATGTTTCAGTGTGTAGAGGGACCCCACACTGTTGTGAACCCACCACTGTTGTGTCCCATGGCTTTCATTTGAAACCCTGGCTGTTTTACTGAAGAGGGCAGAAGCTGAAATGTTTTAACTAATCAAATCTGTATAATATTTTTTGTACAGAACAATGGGTGTCATGAAGTTGGATGTCAGAATGCTGAGTTGTTATGATGATGCTGTATATTATGTTTTTGTTGCATGCCACCCTAATTTCCAAGGTGTGTGAGATTCCAGGGGTTGATTACCCAGGGTTCGTGTTTCCTTTTGGAATGAGGCACAGCAGAGACTGTGGTGTCTTTATGAAATATGGTTTATTTACACACATATATACCTGAGCCTATGATGGAGGGGTCCAAGGCATTAACACCCCCAAAAGGGTCTTGTTCCTCCTGTAGCTACAGCCTTGGATCAAACATTGCTCTGACTTTTTCTCCAGCTTGCTCTGCTCTCAACTTTGTCTTTTTCTTTCTAACTGTCACGAGTTGGCCATTTGCCGTCTCACACAGAGCCCCTTCCCTTTGTTCCCCTTAATGGCCCATCACTCCGGCGATCACTTCATCAGACTTATATTTTAACACGTGCTGGATCCAGGGGCTAGAAGTGTCTTGGCCATGGGTAGGCATACTAAGGCCCGGGGGAGCCGGATCTGGCCCAATTGCCTTCTAAATCCAGCCCATGGATGGTCCTGGAATCAGCGTGTTTTTACATGAGTAGAATGTGTCCTTTTATTTAAAATGCATCTCTGGGTTATTTGTGGGGCATAGGAATTCATTCATCCCCCCCCAAGGTCTGCCCCCCCCCAAGGTCTGAGGGACAGTGGACCGGCCCCCTGCTGAAAAAGTTTGCTGACCCCTGGTCTTGGCACACAGCCTTAAGCTCACAACACTATGATAAGTGCAACATTTTAACATTCTTCATTTTATCTTGCGTTTTATGTGATTCATTTTTTGATTGATATTGTATACCATGCTGTGGTCTGCTGGACAGAAGATGAGGTCGTGTTTATATGTGTGTATGTACACACACAAAGAGAGAACTTCTAGTGACCGTTGTACCTAATCTGATGGCTTTAGTCATTCTCAATGCTGCCCTTAAATTGCTCCCCTCCATTGCTAATTTCAAAGACGCATCACATTGAACATCACAAGGTATAGGATTTCATGTAGCACTAAACATACCTATCCAAAAGTTTCCAACCACTTGTTTTTCTCCTATTAATATTCCTTGGTGCAAATGCATTCCTTCACTAACAAACCCCAAGGTGGAGCATAAGGCTCTCCCTAGAGCTGCTGTCAAGCTTCCAAACAGTTCAGACTTCCCAGTCGCTTACTAACTTGAGCCGCTGGTAGGAAGCTGAAACCAAAGATGTACAGATCAGATAACACCAGCCTGAGATTTGGTCTAATCCTGCAGGGCTCTTAACATTTTTGCTCCACCAAGTATTATTTTGCTCCCTTAGCTCCTGTGTCTAGGCAATCACAAGTTCCATCTGAGGCTGTTTACCCGTGGCAGGCAGCACAAACAGATTGTGCTGCTTCCAGTGCTTTTCAAAGAAGGAGAGAGTTTGATATGTGGAGGGCTGTTGGAAGTGTGAGTCCAGCTTCTGACCTGTACCCACAACTCACAGATTATGTATGGTTAGCTCCGCCTCTTTCTCTGTGAGAGATCTTGAGAATCCAGGTTGGTATTCCCTTGGTATTCCATGAAATTGTATTAGTGCTTTTCTAACAGGGGACGCGGGTGGCGCTGTGGGTTAAACCACAGAGCCTAGGACTTGCTGATCGGAAGGTCGGCGGTTCGAATCCCCGCGATGGGGTGAGCTCCTGTTGCTCGGTCCCTGCTCCTGCCAACCTAGCAGTTCGAAAGCATGTCAAAGTGCAAGTAGAGAAATAGGTACCGCTCCGGCGGGAAGGTAAACAGCGTTTCTGTGTGCCGCTCTGGTTCGCCAGAAGCGGTTTAGTCATGCTGGCCACATGACTGTCTGCAGACAAACGCCGGCTCCCTCGGCCAATAAAACGAGATGAGCACCGCAACCCCAGAGTCGTCCGCAACTGGACCTAATGGTCAGGGGTCCCTTTACCTTTAACAGGGGCCAGCCAGATGCCTGTGGGAAACCTGCAAGCAGGACCTGAGCACAAAGGCACCATCCCCTCCTATGGCTTCCAGTGTCAGGAGCTTGTCCTGCTCTTGAGTAGGACCCTGGCAGAGACACATGCCCAACTGGCATGTTCCCTTCCTCCTGGTCGATTGTTCGGGAGCTTCAAAAGCTTTCTTTTGCCCGAACATCACAGCGACCGATCCACAGAGTCTCCGCAGCTTGCGTAACAGACCTTAGCAACTCAGCATTTTGGCTAATCTACGTTTATTTACATATAAACACACATAGAGCACTGTAACACGGCTCCCTCTCTCTCTAGCATCAGACAGCAAAGAGAAAGAGCAAAGGACAATAGTCCAGCTTCACGGAACACAGTAACACAAACATCCTGTTTCCGTCACTTCCCACTCTGTGGAATGAAAACATACACCATCATGTGATAGACAACAATCCCATGACTGCAATCACAGAGCAGGAATTCTAACATCCAGGACCTGCTATTCAGAAGCATTACAGCCTCTGACCATGAATGTAGAGCCTAGCCATCATGGCTAGTGGCTATTGACAACCTTATTCTCCACAAATTCATCTACTCTTTAAAACCTTCTCTGTTGGCAGCCATCACTGCCTCCTTTGGGAGTGAGTTCTGTAGTTTAACTATGTGCTTCATGAAGAAGCACTTCTTTTGTCTGTACAGTCAAGTCTTAGCTTACACAGGGGTTATGTTCTGGGGACAGTTCATAAAGCCAAAATCCCCATATAGTCAAAACACACTTTCCCAGGGCCACTGCACACTCTTCTTGTGCACCTCCAAATACTCTTCCCAGGTGAGCGCAGTGGGGGGTGGGATTGCCAACTAACCCCCTCCCCTGGGATGACTAACCCTTTTTCATTTTAACTTCTTTTCAGCCAGGTGTGTAAAGCTGAATTCACTAGAGTTAAATGCACTTACGCTGCACTGAATTTTCAAACATTCAGCTTCATTGGTTATTGTAATGGGATGATTAGCTGCTTGTGCGTAAAATCGTGCTCCCTCAGAGTTTGTGCGGCTCCACAAACCTCTGTGTGTGACAGAGCTCCTCAAACATGTCTGCTCTAGTCACTCGTAGAGTCTGACAGTGGCTGTCTGCGGAAGCGCTTCCAGCAAAGAAGCTCCTTAACGGAAACGCGTCTCCTGGACTCACGACGTGGCAGCTTCCGGCGAAGCATGGGTCTCCCTATGGTAGCTTCTGACACCTCCCCGCTGTTCTCGCTGGACGTGTCCCTCACCCCTCCCTCTTCCCTGCTATTTCCTGCTTGGGCTGCTGCGTCTCTCTCAGCATTCATGAGCTCCCCCTCCAGAGTACCCTCTCTCCCCCTGCTGGTCCCTGCTTTAGCTGCGGACTCCCTCCCAGCCTCTGTGAGCCCTTCCACCTCCCTTTCCTCTGATGTCAGTTCCCTGACATCCACCTCCCCTCCAGGGCCCCCTTCCCCCCCGCCCATACTCTCTCCTCTGGGCGGTGAGGAGATAAAACCCCGAAAAGAATCCTCTTCATCTTCAGACGTCTCGAACATTTCCCTCCATCGGTCTTCGTTCCGGCTCGCTGAATCCTCCTCCTCCTCTGAATCAGAGAACCCCTCCAACTCTTCTTCTTCGTCGGTGGTGGCAAAGTATTCCCTCCGGAACCTCGCCACTGGCTGAGGTTTACGTGGGAATCTCTGATGAAAAGTTTCTATTAAAACCTCGTCATCTACATCCTCTGCCATGACCCAGGTGTTTTCCGACTCCGGCTCCCCTTCCCACATTACCAAATACTCTACTTGATCTCCCTTCCACCTGGAATCGAGAATCTCCGCTACATGGTAGCTGTGTTCCTTCTCCTCCATTGCTGGTCCCCTATTGACCCTCCCTTCTCTGTCCCCTTTATACGGTGACAGCAACGACCTGTGGAAAACTGGGTGCAGCTTCATGTGGTTCGGTAACCGGAGTCTGAAAGCCACTGGGTTGACCTGCTGCGTGACTTCAAATGGGCCCAGCCTTTGGGGTCTTAACTTCTTACAACCCCCTTTGAATGGTAACCCTTGGGTTGACAGCCACACCTGGTCCCCCACCCTAATGCTTTCACCTTCCCTTCTGTTTTTGTCTGCCTGCCTCTTATATTCCTCCTTAGCCCTGTTTAAGTTAAGTTGGAGCTGGCGATGGATCGCTTCCATTTCTTCAACGAACTGTTCTGCAGCTGGAACACTCCAGTTCTCCCCTTCCCCCCCTGGGAAGGCTCGGGGATGGCACCCGTGATTAGCCAAAAAGGGGCTCATCCCCGTGGACACGTTCTCTGCATTGTTGTAGGCAAATTCTGCCAACGCCAGCTTCTCCACCCAATCATTCTCTCTGTCATTCACATAACACCTCAAATATTGCTGGAGGACACCATTAGCTCTTTCCGCCTGCCCGTTGGTTTCTGGATGACGGGCAGTTGAGAAATTAACCTCTACATGCAGTAAGCTCATGAGCTTCCTCCAGAACCTGGAAGTAAATTGTTTCCCTCGGTCTGAAACCACCCTCAAGGGGGCGCCATGCAACCTAAACACATTTTCTACAAACAATTTAGCGGTTTCTTCTGCTGTGACCGCATGTGAGCAGGCTATAAAGTGGGCCATTTTAGTTAACAGGTCTACCACAACCATGATGGCTGTTTTCCCTCTAGACCTTGGCAGATCAGTCATGAAATCTATTGCCACTGTTTCCCATGGTCTTTCAGGTGTGGGTAGTGGTTCTAACAAACCTGCCGGTGCCCGCCTCTCCCCCTTGGCTCGTTGGCATTGGTCACACCCTCTCACATACTCCCGCACATCTTCCCTGACCTTGGGCCACCAACGTTCTCTGGGCCTGGCACGTAACAAATCTCAAAGTTAAATTTGGAGAACTCCTGGGCCCATCTCAACTGCCGTTGGTTGAGCACTCGCGCAGTTCTCCAATACTCTAGATTCTTATGGTCCGTGCACACTTGCACCTTATGTTGTGCACCAATTAGCAGGTGCCTCCATCTCCGGAAGGCCTCATGAATAGCAAGAAGTTCCCGGTCGTACACCGTGTAGTTCCTCTCAGATTTGTTCAGCTTTCGCGAAAAGAAGGCACACGGTCGCCACTCTGACTCCTCCTTCCCCGGCTGCAGAAGAAGAAGCACCGCCCCTATGGCTCTGTCAGATGCGTCTGTTTCGACCCTCAGCTTTTTTTGTAAATCCACATGCAGAAGTTGTCCTTCAGAGGCGAAGGCCCTTTTCAGTTCCTCAAACGCTCGCTCCGCCTCCGCCGTCCAAACAAACTTCTTTTTACTGCTGAGACAGTCCGTAATGGGCGCCGTCAGGTGGGCGAAGTTTCGGATGAACTTACGATAAAAGTTTCCAAACCCTAGGAACCTCTGCACATCCTTCTTGGTTTTGGGTGTTTTCCATTCCAGCACTGCCTGAACCTTGCCGGGATCCATGGCCAATCCCTTGTCTGACAGGCGGTACCCCAGGAATTCCACCTCCTTGGTATGAAACTGACACTTCTCCAGTTTCACCCACAGCCTGTTGGCTTGCAGCCTGCTCAACACTTCTCTGACGTCTCTCACATGTTGCTCCTCATTCTCCGAATACACCAACACATCATCTAGGAAGGCCACGCAATTCTTGTAGAGCAAAGGACCCAGTACGTGGTTCATAAACGATTGAAAGCACGCTGAGCCTGCTTGTAATCCAAAAGGCATAACGAGATATTCAAATGCCCCCAAAGGGGTGAACATGGTGGTTTTCCATTCATCCCCTTTCCTTATACGTATCAGGTTGTACGCCCCCCTTAGATCCAGCTTTGTAAAAATCTTTCCCTTCCGCACCCTGGTCAAAATATCATCAATCCTGGGCATAGGGAAAGCCACTGGTTCTGTCACTGCATTTAACCGCCTGAAATCACATACAAGTCTCGGCTTGTCCGTGTGCTTTTTATCCACAAAAAACACTGGGCTACCCCCCGCTGCTTTGGACTCTCTGATGAAGCCTCTCTTCAGGTTCTTGTCAATGAACTCTCGCAACTCCTGCATTTCTCTGTCTGACATGGCATACAACTTGCCTACAGGAAGCTGTGCTCCAGGGAGTAAATTGATCTGGCAATCAAAGGGCCTATGCGGGGGTAGTTGGTCAGCTTCCTTCTCGCTGAACACGTCGCTGAGATCTGCATACTGTGGTGGTACCTTCACCTTCTCCATTACTTCAGTCCCTGCTAGGGTGGCTTGGGCCCCTGCTGAACCCTTTTCCCCTTTGCAGTGTTCTAAGCAATGTGCTGAACCAAAGGAAACCACTCTTTGATGCCAGCCCACCAGCGGATCATGTAGCGCTAGCCAGCTCATTCCCAAAATAATGGGAGCGCCTCCCAAGGTGGCCACATTAAACGCTATCAGCTCTGTGTGCCTTGCCACCCTCATTATCATTGGGACGGTCTGCAAGCTGACTCCTCCTCCCAACAACTCCCTGCCATCGATCGTGGTCACCTGCAGGGGGTTGCTTAAAGGGATAGTCTGTATCTGGTGTTCAGCAGCAAACTCCTTGCTCATAAAATTGCAGGAGCTGCCTGAGTCCAACAGCGCCTTTATTTTTAGGGGATGTCCATTTTGCAGCTCTAGCGACACTTCAATCACTAGAGCAGGTTGAGGAGCTTCTGGCACGGGCACTTTCACTGCTCTTTGGCCTGGCTGCAGTGCCCCGACTGTGGCAACCAGGCGTTGGCTTTTACCTGCTCTGTTTCTCCCTGCTCTCCTCCCTCAACAGCTCCCACCATCCCTTGCCATTCCTTCCTCTGGGGGCAGACTCTGGCAAAGTGGCCTGGCTGTTGGCAGAGATAGCATTTCCGGGCGCCCTTTCCCTCCTTCTTAGCCCCCTCACTGGGCTTTGAAAATGCGCGCGCGCGCGCTGTTCCGATTTCCATCGGCTCTGCCGGCGGGAAAGCTGGCTCAGGAATGTCTGGAATGCGGAACTCCTTCCAACATTCCCCTCTCCCTTCCCGCCTCTCCAAGGCTCTTGCCTCCTGGCGCGCTCCTATGGTCAGCGCAGATTTGGTCAGCTGATCCATAGACACCGCCCTGGGACTCCGGGACAGTTCGTCTTTCACAGCCGAAGAAAGACCTTCTTCAAATAGCATCTGAATGGGTGCCGCCGATAAATCCCACCCCAATCTGTGAACCAGCATGGTAAACTCAGTCCAGTACTCACGGACAGATCGGCTTCCCTGCTTGCAAGCCATTAGCTGTCTGCGCACCACCCCTTCCTCAATATCGCTGGAAAACATGATATCCATTGCACGAAAGAACTTCATAGTGTCCTTTAGGACGTCATTGTGCGTTGCCATTAGGGGTCGAACCCAGTCTCGCGCCCCCTTCTCAAGGTGCCCAATTACGAAAGCAACTCGCGATTCCTCATCAGGGAACTCATCAAACTGCACATTAAGGGCATATTGCATCTCTGTCCTAAAGGCATGGTAATCCTTGGGGTCCCCCCCAAACTTCTGCACCAATCTTGGTACCTTTCTGGGGAACTGAGTGGTTCTCCCCTTCTTGTCTGCATCCTGAGCCCTTCTCTCCTCAAGCCTCGCCGTCTGCAGCGCAAGTTGGACTTCCAACGCTCGGTATCTTTCTTCCAAGCT
The DNA here is from genome assembly GCF_964188305.1 of Podarcis bocagei. NCBI lineage: Eukaryota > Metazoa > Chordata > Lepidosauria > Squamata > Lacertidae > Podarcis > Podarcis bocagei. Next base: position 12,230,412 of record NC_138141.1, on the reverse strand, counting down.
TGGACCAGCTCCAACCCCTGCTCCTCCGGTTCCGGCTGGGTCGCTCATGATGCTTTCTCCTGCACAGGCAGCGTACAGAGACTGTCAGACTGCTGTAATGGGATGATTAGCTGCTTGTGCGTAAAATCGTGCTCCCTCAGAGTTTGTGCGGCTCCACAAACCTCTGTGTGTGACAGAGCTCCTCAAACATGTCTGCTCTAGTCACTCGTAGAGTCTGACAGTGGCTGTCTGCGGAAGCGCTTCCAGCAAAGAAGCTCCTTAACGGAAACGCGTCTCCTGGACTCACGACGTGGCAGCTTCCGGCGAAGCATGGGTCTCCCTATGGTAGCTTCTGACACCTCCCCGCTGTTCTCGCTGGACGTGTCCCTCACCCCTCCCTCTTCCCTGCTATTTCCTGCTTGGGCTGCTGCGTCTCTCTCAGCATTCATGAGCTCCCCCTCCAGAGTACCCTCTCTCCCCCTGCTGGTCCCTGCTTTAGCTGCGGACTCCCTCCCAGCCCCTGTGAGCCCTTCCACCTCCCTTTCCTCTGATGTCAGTTCCCTGACAGTTATCCACAATTTCTACTGCTGTTTCTTACTTAAAATTTATGACAAAGCAAAATACAAACACATACTCTTTGAATACACATGAGGAAAATATAAGATCAGAATGAACAATAGCCAAAATCAAATTAAGTTTATAATTATATAAAAATGCACAGACATTACTAATTTCTCTGAATAATTTTGTATTTGGAAGGTATAAGAAAGCAGAAAGGTTGATTATTCATATGCAACATAAAATTCCACCACTCTGCTAAATAGTGCTCCTTGCCCTCTTTAACATGCACAAATAGTAAGTTTCTCAGAAGTTGCTATAAATAAAGCTTGTGTATGCCAGTTTATCTAAAGTAATTGATGGAACAGTTTTCCATCCCTGTGAAATATCTAGGCGTGCTGCTACCATCAAATAAATAATTATGGGTCTGCAAACAGTACCAGCATTTTCTCCTATCAAATACAGAGAATAAGCATAACCTAGGATCTAGAGCCACTCTGTCTTCTGCGATGACATTAATCTCTATGACCACTTGTTCCCAAAAGGCTTTTACTGTTGGACGGGTCCATCAGAGGAGCCAGTAAGTGGCTTTCCCAAGTGGCGTGTTCACCAGCACAAAGCATTACCATGTGTTGGTGGCAAAGTTCATCAGCTATTGTAGAAGATGCAGGTTGATGGACTACGCAGGGCTAGTTTGGTAGCAATGCTTGGGATGTGAGTTCAGTGGCCTTTGGTTCATGTAGTTTTCTCTGTTTGCCCTTTCTCCATAGTCACTTAATGCAATCAAATGCAAAATGATTTTCCTTTCAAATAAAAAGAGGGAAAAAGGCGAAATGGAGGTGATGGTTCTTTAATACAAGCTCCTCTATTTCTCATAATTTTGCAGTGGTAGCAGATTCATATTTAAATGCCATGTGAATAATTTAGAAATATTTTACATCTTTTATACATCTGGAATTCAATGTAAAACAGCTCTTGTGTAAGAGGAGCCAGTAAAACCAGGAATGAAAGCTTCTGAAATGCTGAAATTGGACAGGATTTTATAGGCCAAATTTTGAAATGTGAGGTAAGGCAAAGGGGTACAAAACTACAAAGGAATTATTTATTGTGAAGGCACGGGGGAGAACCAGGAATTAGAGTTGGAGTGCGGCTTAGAGAAATCACACAGCAGGCTATAGCCAGCACTAGTTTTGCTCAGAGAGTAGACCTACTAAAATAAATAGGCATGGCTAACTTAGGTCCATTAATTCCTATGGTTGTGCTGTGAGTAGAAGTTAGTTGGATGCAGCGCAGAGACAGCTGGTGACGTGATAACTCACCATCCCTGGGGCCATATCTTCTAGCACCTATCATGTCAACATTTCTACACTATCACAACACTACACTACACTGTCCTGGAAAATGCTGTGCGTCAGGTACCATAAGATGAACGTAGCAGGGCTAATTCACTGCACGGAGGCCGTTCCCTTTGGATCTCCGTATTATGTTTTTGACATGTGCTCTGGCTGTTAGACAATAGGCTTAATCTTGGTAGGCAAAAACCTTTTAAAGTTTAGACCTTGCTAATATAAATATTTTAACACATCATTAATGGCCAAGCGTGGGACTTTATAGGCCAGACGTCTTGTAAAGTACAAGAGGAGTTCCTAAAGTACACAGATTGCTGCTTTTTGTTCTACATGCCAGCAGAGGTTGGCTTATTACGTTGAAAACTTCACTTAGCAAGTGACACAACACATGCAGTCTGAAAGGAGGGATTTGCAAATCTGCCGATTCTGATTTCGTCCCAAGTTCTGATTATTTTCCAATCTTATGTTCAGTCCACCACATTTTCACATCAGTTTGCATTTTTTTACAAAAAGTATTTATGAAAATTCTACCAACATTTTAGTGTGAATGTTTGCCAATGTACACATTCCTGTATGTTATTTTGACTAATTTATCATTTATACATACACTCCACCCTAGTATTTTTGTAGATGGCTGGAGAACTGCTTTGTAAAATTCAGAGAACTGTAAGTTTCAAAGGATGGCTGCATTTCTGTTTATTGACTGAACAGAAATGTAGTTTTAATTCATCACATTTTGTCAGCCGTGTATGTATTGCTTTCATAGGATGTGTTTTGTGCAGCCAGCCTGTGTCCATGTTCTTCATTGGATGCAGTTCAGCTAACCTAAATGCATCATGTTCATTCACCATACCGGATCAACTGACTGCTTGCAGTGGTTTCATTGGGAGGAGTTCACCGTGGGAGGAAAGCTATGCTTCAGAAGTGGATTGTGGCTGGGTGGAGCAGAGGCTGTATCCTAGTTTCACAGCATGTGGGTCACTGTTGCTTACCCAGAGAGGGAAGCAACAAGGAGGTCAGTACTGTTCAAAAACACAAGAAGCTTCATGCCTCCATCTCTGTCACTGCGTGAAAAGCTAATTGCAAGCTCTTTGGGACACAGAGTTGTCTTGTACTCTATAAGGCACAATACATTGTTGGCACTATAGAATCAATAGTAATTAAACCTTTTATATCACTTTCAGTATTCCATTATGCTTTATCATCTCACCTGCTGAGTAGGCTGCTAGAATTTCTATTGAATTTAAGAGCGACATGTGTCCCTTATTTATGTTTATGTCTCAACCGGCTCTCACCAAAGGCTGCTTGGCTACTGTTGAATCATGACAGGTCCTTTTCAGTGGTGGTTTCCTATTTGTGGAAAACCCTCCATGGCGAGGTGTGCCTGTCTCTGTTGTTACTGATTTTTTTAAGGAAGAATTTAAAAACATTCCTGTTTACTCGGGCATTTGACGGTTGAACAATACTGTTCCTGTCAACCCTGGGATCACTGGATGAGATAATGTTTTCAACTACTTTTAGGATGCTTTGACTGTTTTCAGAATGCTTGTTTTGTTGCTGCTGTGTTTGCCAAGCTGGGCTTCTTCAAGAGGAATGGTGGGATATACATTGAATTGTTGCTGTTATTGTTGAGGCTTACAACGGCCCTGTGAGGTAGATTAGGAGATAACCAAAGACACCTATCAAACTGCAGAGACGATCCCTCTACTCCATACACCAAGCCAGATTGCTCAGCATGGCCTCTGGTTGAGTCACAAACACTTTGAGACAGAAAGTTTGCTTAGAAACTTGCAGTCTTTGAGTGGTATGTTTCCTAAGAATGAACAAAGTAGGAATCAATCGCTGGCTCTTTTCAAACAGAACAACTGTTCAGTGTTCTTGCTCATCTAAAATAAGTTGTCTTCTGCCAGACTGCGTGAGCGAGCAAATAAGTATATTGGTTGAAAGACTGAGCGTATGAGAAGAAACTGAAAGTGAATGCACTGCATTCAAGAATTTCATTACAAGAAACAAGAAGGGTGCAAGTGTTGCTTTAATTAAATCTGAAGTTAAATGCCTTGTCCCTCTCTTTCAACAATGGTACCACCTTTGCCAAGGGTGAAGAGTCTCAGTTTCCACAACACCTCCCCACTACAACTTTATTTTTCTTGCACCACCTCCACTCCTTTAATATCTATTCCTGCAAGAAACGCTGTGGTACATATGTCCAAAAGTAACGGGTTGTCTGGGATTTTGCTCATCTCTTCCTCTTGCGAAGTACAGCTCCCACACTGGCCTTACCATTGCCTCAGTCGGCCATACAACTTGGAAGATTAAATTTAGATTGCAGATGTATGCTCTTGTGATACTGGAGATGCTTGTCAAGCCTTCTGAGATGTGTGTGTGTGTCTAATGACCTTCAGAGCAGGATCTCTCATCAGTTTTCTATAGCATCTTCTTGGGAAATAAATCTTTTCGTGACAAGCAATAACCATGTGTACATTTAAGGAAACCCTGAGGATTTTCCCTATTGGCCATAATGAGGCTTCCAGTAAATTCTTCAAGTCAAACATTCCCAAGTGTTCCCCTCCCCCACTTTCCAGATGTTTTAGCAGCTTATCTTCCTCACTGCTTGCTCTAAAGCTGATCTTCCTAGCTCCTTGCCTTGTGCCCTCTCTGCAAGAATATATATCTACAGGCATCCAAGTCCCTGCTGTTTGAAAATATCAGTGACCCTAAAGGAGGCAATCATGTCTTCAGTACAAACCATCAGCCCCCACTGTGTTCTTGTTTCTCATTTTACCTTTTTCTTCTTTCTTGTGACATTTATGGAAATCAGGCTGCAATCCTACATATGTGAACTTACCAGGGAGTAAGTCCTAGTGAACTCAGTGGGACTTACTTCTAAGTAGACATGAATGAAATTGCTCTGTGAGACTCCTAGGTCGCAGGGAAGTCAACCAGATTTCTTCCTTTTTATTTTTATTTTTTATATTTACATTTATATGTACATATGTGCACAAAATTTCTTCTTCATAATGAAACACCCACCTTTTCCTGCTTATGACAAAGACATAGACACTCAAACCGATTTATGTGTACGTATGCCTCTTCCGTCTTGTTTGTATTATTTTACATTATATTTTGAGGTTAAATTTAAGCTGTAATAACTTAAATATATCCTTATCAATCATAAGTGTTAATGAATTGGTTGTTTTGCATACATATTTAAAAGGGTTTTATTTATTTATTTGAGTATGCATGCATGACCACTAGCATAGATGATTTTGAAAGAAAAAGAAACAAACTTATAGGGAGGGACAGGCCTCGGATAGCCCTTCCGTTAAACATAGTGTGACAGCTGTCTTCGTTGGCAGGTGCTGGATCTGTAGAACAGAACTCTGTGTGGCAGCAACCTTCACTACCTCTCTCAAGCTAGTGTCATGCTCCTAGGTGTGCTGGAGGAGTTGCCCCACTGCCAACACTGAAGGTATACATACATTTGAAACCCACTGTCAGACTTCGGGGAATCAGATCCCTACCCCGGTGGCAGTGATTAAGAAGATCAAACAAAAAGAGTGTTCTTACCAGAGTTTCTTTAATAATCACAGCGAGGGACAAAGGAATGCATATCCCTCTAAAAATGGTGTTGCTCCCTGTTTAGGTTTACCCCCTCTGTTCCCCTTGATCTACGTCACTCCTACATCAGGTAACCTGAGCTTGTTGCCTATGCGCTTTCTGTTCTATCACTCTCAGAGCCCGTCTAGTCCTAGGTGGGGGGGGGTCAGGAATGCTGTCCACAGACACTGAATCTGCCAGCTGTCTCTCTCCTGGTGTGCCCTCTTCTAGCTGTTCCTCACCCAGTATTTCCCAGCTTCTCCCCTCTGGACTATGCCCTTCTGCAAACCACTGTTCTAAATCAATACTGTCCTCCTGCCCTTGGGAAGGTTCAGGAGAAGGGGGCGGTGGCTCCCACCATTCCTCTTCAGTCCAGCCCCAGATGCCCATGTATACCACTTTAACAGCCAGGCATCTTCCAAAGAATCCTGGGAACTGTAGGTTATTGAGGGTGCCGAGCATTGTTAGGAGACCCCTCACAGAGTGACAATTCACAGTACTCTTACCAAACTACAGTTCCCAGGATTTATTGGGGGAAGCTGTGACTGTGGCATGAAAAGTGCTGTAGGCATATGTGGTGGATGTGACCAAAGTATGATTCAGCTGCCGGCCCAATTGGCTTCCATATACAGAGTGGAGGAGGGCGCCATCTTGTACTTCCCTCCAGACAGCGAAAAGTCTTGTGCCAGCCCCAAAGAGCCTGTATCCAATGACTGTTAACCATGACCTCTCCATGGAGACCTCAGATTCATGCTCTGTGTACCTCTGCTTGGGGGAGCAGAGAGCACGTGAGGGTTGTTAGCTTTCATGTCCTGCTTGTGAGCCAATATCAGAAACAGAAGATACACAGAAGACTGCACTTCTTGTGTTCTTATAGATACACTTTGAATTCCTTACTGACTTATTCACAAAACAAACGAATCTTCAGTGGTTTTGCTCTTAGCAGCTGCTAAGCCCTTTAATTTATCCAAGTCATTTACAATTTCTGATGGAACTGTTAATGGTGTGATGCGCACAGTGGAGAGGGAGGAATCTGAAAGGCTTAAATACTTTCTTTTTGTTTACTGCTGCTGTTTGTAATTTGTTTGTGTTTTGTTTTTTTTACTTCTCTCCCCAGAGGCAGAAAGCTGTGTTTGGAATATGTCATTGCCATGTCCCTAACCCCTTTATCATGTTGATGCAGTGTAGATTGAAAGAGCGAACTGCAGCCCACCCAGGGGGGGATGCAGGATTGCTACCAGCTTTCAGTTCAAAGTACCTGCCTGTGATATGAAACATACCATAAAATTAATGCTTTCCAGATGTCCCCAAGAATTCTCCGCCTTCCATTTCACCTACGTGAATGTTACTGAGTAGGAAATGTTTTTCCTTTCACCTCATTGTCCTTCTTAGCTAACACCCGACACTTTGATGGATTTAGTTGCTACTAGAATGTGTAAGCTAGTTGTGGTCATATGTTCTTGCCAGCAGCAGCAAGAGATTTTCTTTTCTTTTTAAAAACGAAACGGCTTTAAATACTGGTGTTGGGAGTTAAATGGACATTTTTGGTAAGCGCTTAATTCTGCTACTGAGTTACTCCGTTGAGATTCCAATCCAAAAGCGGGCAAGGGCAGATGCTAAAGATGTAAGTACAGTGGTACCTCGGGTTACATACGCTTCAGGTTACATATGCTTCAGGTTACAGACTCCGCTACCCCAGAAATAGTACCTCGGGTTAAGAACATTGCTTCAGGATGAGAACAGAAATCGTGCTCCGGTGTGGCGGCCGCAGCAGGAGGCCCCATGAGCTAAAGTGGTGCTTCAGGTTAAGAACAGTTTCAGGTTAAGAATGGACCTCCGGAACGAATTAAGTACTTAACCTGAGGTACCACTGTTGGCTGGTTTGCCAGTGTCCGTGGCACCTCCAAAATAGGAGTGGAAAACAGTGGCGCCAACTCCAGTTTTCTGGGCACCCACAAAATTCCCCCGGCCTGCACCGCCACTGCCTTAACGCCGACTCTCCAGAGCTACAGCGAAGACTGGGCCAGGGCCTCCGCCTTCACCACAGGGCCTCTGTTGGGGCCCACTGTGGCCCCCGGGGTGCGGCCGCAGCAGGCCTCAACAGAGGTTCTGCGGCAGAGGCAGAGACCCCACCTCCTCCATGGTGCCAGAAAGCGGCACCAGTGGGCAGAGGCCAAGCAGCCTGCACAATGTGTGACGTGACATCATGACGTCATGTCACATTGTGCAAACCACTGAGCACCCACAGTCTAGGGCCCAAGTCGGCGCTCCTGGTAGGAAAGGCTACTTTCTAAAACCTTGAAGAGCCATTTCCACTCAGATAATTCAATTGTCATACTCAGTAGAAGGCAGCTTCATATGTTCACCCTTTTCCTCAGACTAATCTGCACCACAAAATGGGAAATTGGCGGCTGCTGTGGGGTGTGTGCAAAAATCATGCGCAGCCCTCCAAGCTACTTGGAGTAGGGCAGGATATAAATCTATGTTGTGATTTGGTCGGAAGCAACAGTTATTTATGCCTGTAATTTACCGTATTTTTCACTCCATAAGACGCACCTGGCCATAAGATGCACCTGACCATAAGACGCACCTAGTTTTTAGAGGGGGAATGCAAGAAAAAAAAATATTCTTTAAAGGGAGTGCTGAGCAGAGCCTGTATGCATCCCAGGCTCTGCTCAGCGCTCCCTTTCACGAGCCGCATGGAGCGTGTGTGCGGCACTTGCAGGCTTTTCCCCGAGGAGGGAGAAGGGCATCTCGTCGCTGCCCTTCTCCCTCCTCGGGGAAAAGCCCCCAAGAGCCACACACACGCTCCACGTGGCTCTTTAAAGGGAGCGCTGAGCAGAGCCTCCCACCTGCATTCGCTCCATAACACACACACACATTTCCCCTTACTTTTTAGGAGGGAAAAAGTGCATCTTATGGAGCGAAAAATACGGTAATCAAGTTAAGGCCCATCTTGCTGTCTTGTAGAGTCCTTGAAGGGTGGGGAGGTGGAGAGGCCCCAATCCACAGTCAAGCAGGATGAACATTTTGTGAAATAAATAAATCCATCCTGTGTTCCTACCCATGCGGTAGCTTGTATTGCTTCATTTGGGCCCCTATCCTCTGGCACTCCAGATGGCTCTACAGGGCTGGCACTGCAAACCTGATTCATGCCTCAGTTGGCCTGATCCTGTGTTTTGGTAGGCCTGATGTGAGTTGACACAAAGGAAGGCAGGAAGCAGTTGGATCTAACCGATTGCCCCATGGAACAGGTCCAGTAGAGCAGAGCAAAATGAGGACCACAATGATCTCCTTAGCAAAGCTTTGTTTTGTTTGGATTTATGCACTGCCCTATTTTGCACACAGAGTAATAAAATGTGTGCTATGCATATCCAATGGGTACGTTGGAAAGATGTAAATGCAGAGGAGTCATTTCCAAAGTCAAGTTTTGATTTACTTAAGTTTTATATGGATTACTTTTTAGAAACTTGGAGCCAGTATTATATAGCTTTGATGTGTTCGGTTTTTAATTTCTTTACAGGTTTCCCCATCAAAACTAGTTTTATAGGCTACCTTAGTGTTTAGGATGTAGCTTAGGATGTAACCTAGACTAGTCATCAGCACGTATGAACAGAACTGCTGAGACAGACATCAGTTTTTAATAGTGATCAAATCATGCTGGTGTGATTAAATCTTGTAGCAGCATGGGTGTTTCTGATGCTGCTATAGGGTCAGGGCCAAACTGCCTTTCCAGCATATGTTTCAATTGGATGTATTGCCATTGTGTTTCACTGGTTAATCCATACTTTACTTGCAAAGTCTTATATTCCACAAATTTTTAATTTTCATCAATTAATTGATTCAATGTCAAAATACCTTTTTTCCACCCAATTTTGCCAAATTATTACTTGATTTCCAATGTTTAATTTTGGGTTGGCCCATATTGTTAATTTCTCATTCTGATAGGGGTCATTCTTATTATTTTTATTTATATTCATCCAAATTTTTATAGGTGCTTTAATAGTCTCCAGGATAATAGGATATTTCATAAAATTGGAGCCGAGTTTAGTCCACCCTACAAGAGGTCCAAAGAAACTATATTCGAGAGTAGCCCAATTGTATTGGTTTTTTAACGAATATGAATACAATAACCATTAAACACTTATCCAGCAGTACAGGTAATGGTGTTTGTTTTTCTTGAATGGGGAGGTATTCCTAAAGGCCTTGAACTTTCTCCTCTGAGAGTGCAATTGACTAGACTACAAGCAACTGTGATCAGAGCTCTATTCATACATTCTACCAGCACATAAATGGGACTACATCAGCTAGCAGATTGCCCACTCTGTCTCACCATGCTTCCGACACATGAACATCTGCAAAAAGGAAGCCCTTATTTGAACAGACGCTCCAAGTGTCCCTATTTTCCAGGGTCTGTCCTGGATTTACAGAAGTCGTTCCTTTCTGATTTGATCCTGGAATGTACCACTTTTCCTTTGGATGTCCATATTTACATCACAGAAATGTTGGAGGGTATGGTAGGACGTCTTATTTTCATCATATTAGAGGGCATGGACTTATGCAATTCCTGAGCCAAGGCGATAAGTAACCATACAACCTTTAGAAGACATCTGATATCAGGCCTATCTAACAAAGTTGTTTAATGTTTTATTATTTTTAAAATATATGTCGGAAGCCGCCAAGAGTGGCTGGGGCAACTCAGTCAGATGGGCGGGGTATAAAGAATAAAATTATTATGATTATATCCCTATTTTCATCTGAGAAATATTGGAGGGTATGTGATCAGGGTTCCGCTTCGTCCGGATGATTTCATGGGTACAGCTGTACATGCAACTTTTGTACTCTGCATATTAATGTCAGCAGGTAGGCCACGTCAGAGTGTTTGGTATCAAAGGCCTGGCTAGTTGGCCCATTCCCACTAGAATGTTGATATACCTTGTGAGCCAGTCATCTGAATAGGGTTCTGGTCTTGTCCCTTTCACCAGATAACCGTAGAAAAGTTGTACAGTTGGGGAAACAGCTTCCCTCTTCTCAGCCTTCCCTACTGTTTTTTGCTTAGTTATCATTTTATGCAGCAAGCTTGATCAGAGCTAATGTCACGTTAGCCATAAATTGTACCAGTTGTCTTATTGAAATGATCTGCACACTCTCTTAGGAGGTCAGAGTAGTAACTAGCTGTACTGGGCTGATCCAGCGTTCTCAACCATTAATGTACAGAGGAACCATTGTGGTGCTTCCTTGCAGAAATATATACAGGCCCTGGAAATACTAATAATGATTTGGAAGAATGGTGATTGGGTAAAGGGGATCATAGAAAAAAAATTACTATTCATTGCAAATATGTTGTTGCGTACTGATAATTAATTTTTAAACAGGCTCACTAGGGACCTCATTGCTAAAACATGACGATTTATCCGCTGGCAGAATAACTGTTAATCCACAACAAAACAGAAAGGAACCTCGTGAAGCTTGGGTGTCACTCAGCAGGCAAAATTTGTTCCATTTTTTTTTTTTTTGCATTAAAAAGTTTTAATGGAACTTCAGAAAGATTTTAAGCTTCAGGAGATGAGCGCTTCCAAATTTGGAAATGTACCAGCATTATTGGAGCAGTGGTGATGGGGATTACTCTTTAAGGAAAGGGTGTCTCAGAAAACAGAAAAGATAAGGCCAGTGTGTGGGTTGATATTTGAAGATACATCCCTTGACTGTATGAGGGAGGAAAAATTGCTCTGAAACATCATGAACACCCACACTAGCATCAGTTGATTCTCCTTCTTCTTCTTAGGCCAGCATCAGTTTTCATAAGGCCACAACTAAGAATACCTAGAGCCCTTGTAGAGATAACCCCAGATCTCCAAGGATTCTCAAAAGAGGAGACAGATACTCTCCTCAGACAGCTTCCAGAGGTGATCCAAGAACCGAGACAGGGATTTGGTGCTGAGGAACCTACAGAAGAAGTACAAGACAGCCCAAAATACCTTGTTGCCCAGACAAGATCCCAACCCAAACAGGAAGCGTTTTACCTTGCAAGTAGAACAGCAAGGATCATCCAGTTTGCAAATTAAGGGTTAATTTTGTTTAGTGTGAGCATCAACTAGCCAAGAGGGGAAAAGATGGAAGTGTTGCTTAGCAACCAGGCCGAGCGTCATGATCTTCAGTGAAGTAGCACACGTTCTGATTGGCAATGTAGTTCTGAGGGAATATACCCTCTGTATATTTGGTTGCATGTCTTCCTTCTCAGTGCAAGGCCTGAACTGAAAGATAAAACCTCTCTTTTCTTTTCTCCCCAAAGGAGACACTGTTTTTGTTCAGTTTGTTCGGCAAAGTGTTATCGGGACTTTTTTGTGTTATCAGAGACTGTGTCTGTGTTATATACAGTGGTACCTCGGGTTAAGAACTTAATTCGTTCCGGAGGTCCGTTCTTAACCTGAAACTCTTCTTAACCTGAGGTCCACTTTAGCTAATGGGGCCTCCTGCTGCCGCTGCGCCGCCACCGCACAATTTCTGTTCTCATCCTGAAGCAAAGTTCTTAACCCGAGGTACTATTTCTGGGTTAGTGGAGTCTGTAACCTGAAGTGTATGTAACCTGAAGCATCTGTAACCCGAGGTACCACTGTAAGTAATTTTGCTCACACTTTGCATCCAGGAGGGCCCAATGGAAGGCCTTTCCAAAGCCTGAGAGTGCTCAGCTGCCTGTGTAGATGCTCCAGGCTGCATTTCTGATAGCTCACTACATGAGGCTCCTGCACACCAGAAGGTTCCTAGTTCTGGCCTCAGCAGCCCCTGGAAGAGCTTTTACGCTCTCAGCTGCTGCTTCCTCTCGGGCAAGCACAGAAAGTGCTTCTTATTCTCTGCTGGGTTGTTGTTTGATTGTTACACCTTGCAGTGAAGGGCCCTTGGCTCCTGGGTGCCCCAAAGGACTATTATGAAAAGACTATTGCCAGACAACCTGGAGCAGGTTGCACCTTATGCCATCTGAGCAGAACTTAGCAGAATAGCACCCCGTGAATTCATTTCTCCTGCCAGAAAGTCCCAGGAGCAGGGTCTCCCAGTGATGAATGAAGTTCCATGTTTGAACCATGTTTGCATTTGATTCCTTTCTGAACTTCTAGATCCATACTCCCCACAAAACTCTCACAAACTCTCAGCAAATGGGGAAGCACATAACTTGTGCCAGGAAAACCATGTTGATAACATATTACTGAATCATCTGGAAGGAAAAGTTGACTTTCTCTGATCTCCGTTTCAGACCCACAGAATAGTTTCCATCGGTTGCAGCCAATACTAGTCGTAACTCCATAACCCACCAACATTTCTCTGATGAAAATAGGGGCATCCTATTCCATATCCTCCAACATTTCTCCAATGTAAACAGAGACATCCCTTCCAACTTTTCTCCAGTGAAAATAGGGAAGTTCTATTCCATACTCTCGAACATTTCTCTGATGAAAATAGGGAAAAGGGGGGACATTCCAAGATGAAATCAGAAACTGGGACGGCTTCTGTAAATCCAGGACTTTCCCTGGAAAATAGGGACACTTGGAGGGTCTGCTACTGAGAGCAGATTCATTGAAAATGAATAAGTTATGTCCATGAATTTCAGTGAGTCTGTTCATAGGTAAAACTGAGTTGGATCCTCCACCATCTTAGCATACCAGCCTTAACACCATCACTTGCCACTTAAAGAGGACTTTCTTCCTGGGTGCAAGTGTCCAGCAAAGCTGAAACGACCAATAAATGTTGCATATGGGCTGTATGTGCTGAGCATGTGTGCCGTTGCCCATTCATTTATTCCTCCGCATCCCTCTGGGCTGCTCCTGGGCTTTTGTCACCGTCTCCTTACCCTAGCTTGCTGTGTGTGTCATTCTTATTTTATGTTTTCTGAGTCTGCTCCCACAGAAAATCTATTATTAGTCTCTAGGGTGAATGTCAGTGAGTAGGATTATTTATACATGTAAATCAGGAGGACTGGGGGATTGAAGTTATAATGACAGGCTCCTCCAGCCTGATGCAGGTGATTACGATGCGGCAGGTTTCGTTCTTTCTGCCAGAATCCATGTACCAATAGAGGCGATTTACTGTTGGTGCAGATGGGAGCGTTGGGCTGTAAATCTAAATGCTGGATGTGTCCACTTGCTTGTTTCTCAGGTTCTTTTTTCCCTGACGATAAATCAAATTCCATGCTCTTCGAAAAGGGGAGAGAAAAAATGAGCACAATATGTTCATAGACAGACCATGGCATTCATGGAAGAAAGAAATATTTCTGAGCTTCCTGCTTTCACTCTGCCTTTGCACCCTTGAAAGCACGCCATTGGAATGGTCCACTCTTTTATATTCTTTGTAAACCAGGGTGGCTGATGTGGTACCTCCCAGATTTTGTTGGACTCCAACTCCCATCAGCCCCAGGCATCAGGGCCAATGGTCAGGGCTTATGGGAGCTGTAGTCCAGCAATGTCTGGAGGGATGTGATACATAAGAGAGCCAGTGTGGTGTAATGGTTAAGAGCGGTAGACTCGTAATCTGGTGAACCGGGTTCGCGCCTTCTCTCCTCCACATTCAGCTGCTGGGTGACCTTGGGCTAGTCCCACTTCTCTGAAGTCTCTCAGCCTCACTCACCTCACAGAGTGTTTGTTGTGGGGGAGGAAGGGAAAGGAGAATGTTAGCCGCTTTGAGACTCCTTCGGGTAGTGATAAAGCGGGATATCAAATCCAAACTTCTTCTTCTTCAGTCAAGTACAACATTCCTTGTTTTCCTAGAGTGGACATGTGGGGGAATGTTTGGTCAAAAACTTCCTGTTTCCTTCTGGCTGGGACATACTTCCTTTGCATGTGACTAGAGGTGGGCGTGACCTTACCTGTCCAGGTAACAAAAGGACAAGGCACACTGCACACTCTTCCTCTTTGACTTCCTCTGTCGTTGGAGCAGCCTTTTGGCTAGAAATGCTCTGTTGGTTTGCAGTCAACAGAGGACACTGGGATTATCCCCATATGGTATAGATCTGCATGTACATACTTTATAACTAAGTCTGCCTCCTGGGATCCAACTGTGAACAGAATGCGAGTAAACTACTTTTATATACTTTACACAAGATTGTGGTGTGTTTATTCTTTTAAGAAGGATATAAGGCAACTTAAAGGTAAAGGGACCCCTGACCATTAGGTCTAGTCGTGGCCGACTCTGGGGTTGCAGCGCTCATCTCGCTTTATTGGCCGAGGGAGCCAGCATGTGACCAGCATGACTAAGCCCCTTCTGGCGAACCAGAGCAGCGCACGGAAACGCCATTTACCTTCCCGCCAGTGTGGTACCTATTTATCTACTTGCACTTTGACGTGCTTTCGAACTGCTAGGTTGGCAGGAGCAGGGACCGTGCAACGGGAGCTCACCCCGTCATGGGGATTCGAACTGCCAACCTTCTGATCGGCAAGTCCTAGGCTCTGTGGTTTAACCCACAGCGCCACCCATTGTGGAACTTACCAGGAACCTAATAGTCAGAGGCTTAAACAAGCTTGCAACCAGTTTTCCGCTGTGCGTTTAAAGGGGGCATATGAAACTCTGCTAAGTAAAGGAACTTGCTAGTGAAAGTTAGGGAGGATATTAATAAACAATGTATCCTCTCCTGCCTCGCTGAACATTCCCGCATTCCTGCTGTAGGTGGCCTTGTGAGCCGAGGTGGGATTCCAAGAATACAGCTAAAAAAAGTTTGCAGGCATCCATCTGTCTCAAGAGACAACAGAGTGCACTTCTAGATATGAAGCCATGACGCTACAAAAGAAGACTTGTGAACATTTAGTTTAGGGTTTCATACGTCCGTCGAAAGTAGCATCCAGGTGGAATTGCATAAAATTGGTTAAAATGTTAGGGGAAACCCAGGCGTATGGCAACTCATGTCAGAAGTGTTGATTTTTTTGGCGAATTCCCCCCCCCCCAAAAAAGCCCCCCATATAAGCTCAACAACTGCCAAAAAACACTCAACAACTTTTCTGTCCGGATTTTCGCTTTTTGCCGACCCTAATTTAGTTTTAGGCTTGAACTTTGCCATGTCTGAAAGGTGGGTGTGGTTCGAAAAGCCTGGTGGGCCAAACGTATGAGGCCTGTGGGCTGGAGGTTCCTCACCACTGGGCTAGATGTAAATTCAGGCCTCTGGTCAGATTAAAAAGCTGGGTGGCTGGGGTCTCACCAGCACTGCGTTCAGCAGCTGTGTAAGCAAAGGGCAGTATCCAACAAAACAATTCCTCTAGCTCAAGCACTTTGGGCTGCACCATGCGAGGTACCTCCCTCTTCTCTCTCCATGTACCCGGCCCCCCATCTGCTTTGGAGGGAAACCCAGAACATATTTAAGGGGTGCACAGGGGGAACGTGGGGCCCAAAGCACTTGTTTAGTTGGATACAGCTCACAGCTTTTTTAAAATAAAATTAAAATTAAAAAATCAAGTTTTGTAAAGGGGGGAGGATTAGGTGATCCAGGGCCCAGGGCAGAAGTGCCAATCTCTCTCTCCCCACCCCCCTGTTTGTGTGTGTGTGTGTGTGTGTGTGTGTGTGTGTGTGTGTGTGTTGTGTGTCCTGGGTTCTCTTATCATCCCTGAGCTTCAAGGATTTTTCCACGTGCAAAAGTAATATGGCATCTGGTTTCACTTCCAGCAGCTGGCAGCTTGAGGTCTATATTTTGTGTTGTGCAGAGCAAAGAGAAAATAAAGTGTTGAATTGTTTGGCATTATCAAGGATTTCTGCACCCCAGGAATCCTGCATAAAGAGATGGAAATTCTAGCCGCCAAAGCCAAGAAACAGGCGGAAGTATATGAATTTATTACGTTTTATCGCATTCTCTTTCAAGCAGCGCTGAAAAATGTCAAAAGATCATCTATTTTTCCATCATTTATAAAGGATTTTTTTTTGTTTTGTTTTTCAGTTGTAATTTTTTTGATGCATGGCTTATAGAGAGATGGGAAAGAAATTGGAACAGAAGACATAGACAGGCACTGATGCTGGCCAAGCCAGCCATTTGTCTGGCTGCAGAACTGCCTGCATTTAAATTTCTCATATTCCAGTTCTTAATTTAACAAATGTAATTAAGGCTGAGGTAGGTACTCAGATTATTCATTTACTCCAGATGGGGAAAAAATTAAATTGAATGCAAATTTTGTAATCAGACGTGAAGTTCAGAACGCTGGACGTGATGGGGAAATGGCTGCAACTTAATAGGGACCCACTTTCCCTAAACAGTGCCCAAGTTTAGAAGCTGGGATTATTTGAATAATTGAGGTGGCATTAGATAAGATATCTGATTGCTGATATCTTCCGAAAAACGAAGTCCTTGTAATTCTCCACCGAGGGGGATTAGTCTGTGCCACACGGCATGCTGAGGAATCTGCTGCTTCGGATAGATTTGCGCCTGAATTTCAGCCAGGTTATTTGTGGCCTTTAAAGCTTCTGAAAGGTCCAGCATGAGAAGAGCTGGCTGGAACAGGCCATTGGTCCTTCAGCGTCCTGTTCTCACACTGGCCAACCAGATGACTGCAAAAAGCCCGCAGCTAGACTGGAGACTGGGAGCGGCCGCCGAGACCACATAACACTGGTCTTGAAAGACCTACACTGGCTGCCAGTACACTTCCAAGCACAATTCAAAGTGTTGGTGCTGACCTTTAACGCCCTAAACAGCCTCCGCCCAGTATACCTGAAGGAGCATCTCCACTCCCATCGTTCTGTCCGGACACTGAGGTCCAGCGCCAAGGGCCTTCTGGCGGTTCGCTCCCTGCGAGAAGCCAAGTTACAGGGAACCAGGCAGAGGGACATCTCGGTAGTGGCGCCCGCCCTGTGGAACGCCCTCCCATCAGATGTCAAAGAGAAGAACAACTACCAGACTTTTAGAAGACATCTGAAGGTGGCCCTGTTTAGGGAAGCTTTTAATGTTTAATATTTTAACATTATGTTGGAAGCCGCCCAGAGTGTCTGGGGAAACCCAGCCAATAATAAATTATTATTATTATTATTATTATTATTATTATTATTATTATTATTAGCAGCAGCAGCAGCAGCAGCAGCAGAACATAGCCATTGTGGCCAGTAGCCACTGGTAGCCTTATCCCCCATAAATCTGGCTAATCCCCTTCTAAAGCCATCCAGGCTGGTGGTGCCCATTCCTGTGGTGTAGTGGTTAAGAGCGGTAGTCTCGTAATCTGGGGAACTGGGTTCGCGTCTCCGCTCCTCCACATGCAGCTGCTGGGTGACCTTGGGCCAGTCACACTTCTTTGAAGTCTCTCAGCCCCACTCACCTCACAGAGTGTTTGTTGTGGGGGAGGAAGGGAAAAGGAGAATGTTAGCCACTTTGAGACTCCTTAAAGGGAGTGAAAGGTGGGATATCAAATCCAAACTCCTCCTCTTCTTCTTCTTCTTCTTCTTCTTCTTCTTCTTCTTCTTCTTCTTCTTCTTCTTCTTCTTCTTCTTCTATCTACTGTGGGAAGGAATTCCAGTTACTGTTTATAGACAACTTTTCATATGTAATGAGATCAGTGTCAGATTTGCAAATAAGCTCAAAAAAAAAACCTGGATGTACATTTCCAAAATATAAGATAAAAAAACCAAATCAAATAAAACCTACATACAGCAACAGTGTTTTGTGTAGTGTAGGCTCCTATGATGTAAGTCATGGGCCCCACCTGCTAGCCTGCTCCCTAAAATATTACTGGTATGCTCATTTCTATGTATAGGGTGCCTACATTCTGCATGGACTGGTTATTTTGTTATGTGCAAATGGCTTTAGATACCTGTTTGGTGCATAAATTACCATATAGCATATATTCAACACAAAAAAGCGACAATTTGTTGTTGACAAAGGACAGCTGGACATATAAAGGGCTGCATTACCTTCAGTAGCTTAGGGCCTCATCAAACCTAAATCTGGCCCTGAATGAGATCATATACTATTCTTCCCATTTACTTGGGGAGTAAGAAGTTTCAGGTTTAGTGCTACCAGTTTTGCGGTGTACTCCTAGCTGTGTCTACCCAGAAGTAAGTCCTGTTAAATTTTTGTAGGGTTTGCTCCCAGGTAAGTGAGATTGGAATTGCAGCCAAAGTCAGGGATGGAAAAGCTGAGGCTCTCCTGATGTTGCTGGACATCATCTGTGACCCTTGGGAATTCAGGCTGGGGCTGAAGGTTGCAGTCAAGCAATATCTAGAGGACCACAGTTTCCCCATTCCTGGCTTAAGTGAGCGCAAACAGGTACAGTGGTACCTCAGGTTAAGTACTTAATTCGTTCCAGAGGTCCGTTCTTAACCTGAAACTGTTCTTAACCTGAAGCACTACTTTAGCTAATGGGGCCTCCTGCTGCTGCCGCGCCACCGGAGCACAATTTCTGTTCTCATCCTGAAGCAAAGTTCTTAACCCGAGGTACTATTTCTCGGTTAGTGGAGTCTGTAACCTGAAGCGTATGTAACCCGAGGTACCACTGTACTCCTATATAAGGTAAGGGAGCTGCTTCTCTGTATCAGATTTGCAGAGCAGAGGTGCCTAATTTCTCTGGGTTTCTGGGAGCTTGTTAAGACATAAGGCCTCTTCATTGTGCATTCGTGATGATTTGTCATCAAGAAGGAATTGGAGTGGTAGTGCAGAATCCCACCTTCAATAATGTTTGCTTCCGCAAACATCTTGGGGCGGTCTAATTTCCAATAAATGCATGTCCTGTGACTTCCTGCTGAAATCCTGTAACTTTTTATACCACAGATGTTCCAGGGGAGGTGGGTGTTTGCCCCACTTTTAGTGCACTTTAGTGCATGGGTGCTCCTCCAGATAATGTGTGAGTGTTCCAGTATAAATCTAACACCGGTGCACTATTCCTGCATTAATGTCCTGTTGCAGCATACAGCAGCAGCAACAACAAAAACACCAAATTGGAGGTGCACATCCTCTACCCAGCTATGCTGCCTTCCCAGAGTTAATTTCCCCTCTTGCATTAATTGTGCTTAAGAGTTGTGTGTCAGCACCAACCGTAACCATGTTTGTGGCTAACCATGGTGTGGCGATCACACAGGGTCCCCGGACGTTTCACCATCTATTGATCCCTGTGCCACCACTTTATTTCTTGCTGCCACCACCCAGGCCCTACCTGGTGCAATACTGAGTCTAGTCAGGGTTAAATTGGAACATAAACTTCTGTTTATTTATTGCAGTTTAACAAGTGTGTGGTTTCAAAAACGGTATCAGTCAATTACAATCATGGGGTGCCTATCCAGACCTATAACGTCCACTACCTGCTCTCACTCGCTAAACCACCTCTCAGATATTTACTTGTCTGCCTAGCCCCTAACTATTCCTGACTCAGCTTATTTCGCTACACTAACTCAACCTACCCACAGACTCTATCCCAATTCACTCCCACTCCAACCAACCACCCAAATCCCAACAAACTCCCCCCTTCACCCCTCCCAGAGCTGGTTTTATAGTCCCTCTGACTCCACCCCCCTGGGTTCTGATTGGGTAACCTGTTTAACTATTTCACCTCCAGCACTCTCATATGTTAACGTCACACATGGTTCTTTACTTAATCAGGATTCGAACCCCTCATGCTGTTGCATTCATGTCCTGCTTGCAGGCTTCCTATAGGCGTTGGTTGGCCATCTTGGTACAAGATGAGCCTTTGGCCTGATACAAGAAGGCTCTTCCTAAAGTTTATGTCCTTGTGTTCTTCTCGGTGGCTACTGTGGGAGGCAAGAGGCCAATCTGATCTAGCAGGACTTGTGCTCTTATGAGACCCTTAAGAGTTTGTGTGCTGATGAGATTGTGTGATTTCTTCTAATTTATCTCCCTTTCTCACGTTTTCATGTCTGAGGATATCTTCCAGGTCTAAAAGGCCTAGAGAAACCCTGACGGTGTTTGAGCTCCACCCACCCAAGAAGGGTAGCTTTCCCTTGGAACTTAAATCACATCAGACAAGTTGGGTGTTATCTTAGGTTTGCAAATTGCTTGTTTGCTTTTTCCAGCTGGAGCTGTTAATTCAGAACAATTAACATGCAGTTTAAAACTGAAGCGAAGCATATGGAAGTGGTCCCAAGGAAAAGAGTCTCTCTCTTTTTACAGCATCTCTTTAGTATCAGAGAGGGAGTCTGAAAAGCAGTCTGCTTGCAGCGGGAGGGAGGAGAACAGGTCCTGAGCTGCTTAGGAGCAGGTGCACCGTCATTCACATTCTTTAGGGAAATAACAAATGTCTAGTGTAAAATGCTTCAGCAATACATCTTCATTTTAAGGACTTAGTGGATTTCAGTTCAGCAAATGAAGACATAACGCAGGGGCTGATTTCTCTTCTTGACAAACTCGGCAAAGGCTAAGGCTCCCTGTCTCCAAAACCTATGCCATTCCTTCTTCTAGTCAAGCAAGTGAAGGTTGCTGCAGAGCCCATGCCAAAAATGCCTGGTTGCGTGGCGAGTTCCCGCCTCCCCCCAAAGAAATAAAGACACAGGACACAAGAATTCAGGTTAATGGGTCAAATTAGGCCACAACTTTATTGATTACAGGAATTGAGCGGTATTGGCCTTAGGCATTGGTCCTAACTACTAACCGGCTAAAAGCCGGAAGGGTTAATCACCAGTGGGAGGAGTCCTGCTGAGGCACGTCAACTAGGACCTGCCCCCGGTGTCACCGCGTGGGGGCATGCCTTGGGCCCACACCTCCTTAGGCTTAGGACAAGGCTACGCCCCCCGGAATCCTTTACCAGACTACCCTTGTTTGGGGGAAGGTGATGGCGCTCCTTCCCTCCTTCATTTGCACAACAATAGGACTGTACCCCCACCAGGACCCTTGACGGCGACCAACCGCAGTTCATAGCAACGTCAGGGAACCTAGCCTAAAGTGTGGGATGGGAGGGAAAACCTTGTCGGCTGCAGCCGGGTTAAATAGCTGAGGCCCCACCCCCGGAGCCAGCCGATTGGCTGGCCCAGGGTATGAGGTGGATGGGGATTCCCTTGTTATTGGGGGGCTGAGGGGCGTGAAGCCCACAACCCCACCTCCTTGCCAGCACAGAAGTGGCTTTGGTGTGACCAGCAAAGGCAGAGTTATTACCCTTCAGTCCAGAACTTGGATGGTTACAGGTTTCCAGCCATAGCACTTGCTTGTGTTAACATGGTGCTTTGTGAGGTCTTGCCTCGAAAACCCTTTAGGCAATCCCTATTAGGGGGGAGAGTGAGGCACCCACCTAAAACCCCTTGGGGTGTCAGGAAAGGGCAGGAAATTGCTAGTGAATCAGCTTATTATTGTATTTTTGGGAGGGGTATTTATTTGGAATATTTGTAAAACTTTACAAAATATCATGCAATGACAATCAACTGCATCAAAACAGGTAGAGCAATTCTCCAGCGAATTCAGCGAAATCAAGCCATTGTTTTGGGAAAGCCTGTAAAAAAATCACAATACAGTCATACCTCGTGTTATGTTTGCTTCACATTGTGGTTTTTCAGGTTACGAATGTGCCAAACCCAGAAGTGTTTACTTCTGGGTTCGCAGCACACACAGAAGCAATGTGCATGCTTCGTGCGCACACAGTAGCGGCGCTCTACTTATGGACTTTTCAGGGTGCAAACGACACCCCGAAATGGATTGTGTTCATAAGTAGAGGCACCACTGTAAGAGTTTCGAAGCATCTGATGTAACGGTTACAATATTGAGACCTGTCTGACTTCAGTGGGTTGTGGTGTGTTCCACAAGTCAGGTGCCATTACACTGAAAGGTCTAATCCGAGCCACCATGGAATCAGGGACAGGGGAGCAGGGCTATAACTGGGGTGGTGCGCTGGGCCCCTGCCAGGGGCACAGGCAGGGGGCGCAAAATCAGCTGTCGAGACCCTCCACTGTTTGCCCTGTCCAGCCAGCACTTCCTGCCCACAGCCAAGCAGGACAGGGAAGAGGGCGCACTAGGTGGCAGCTGCTCCTAGCTGCCCCCCTTGGCCCTCCCAGGTGCCCGCCTTCCTCCTTGGCTCTCCTGGCAGCCTGGCGGAGGAGCCTGCACGTGCCCCAGTGCCCCATACCATTTGGCTGTGAGGCTCTAGCTCTGCCTCTCCCAGATCTCGCTTGGGGTCAGGTCTGGGAAGGTCCACCAGCCTCAGCCCCTGACACTGCCCAGCCCACCTCACTGCCTCTCCGGATGCTGGGGGGGGGGAGGGAGTCGCCAACTTCAAAGCCTGCATACTCTGGAGTCACTTTTCTCTCTCTCTCCTCTTGCACACCCTCCTTCAAGGGTGCCAACGTCAATAAAATATATGGGGGGGGGTCAGGTAAACACCGCCCTGTATAATCGAGACGGCGCGTGCACACACTATTTGAATGCCAATGCCCATTAACTGGGGGTTGTGTGATTTCACTTATGCAGACAGGGGCCTGGAACGTAACCCGTGCGTAAGTGGAGAGACGCCTATACAGTGGTACCTCTTGTTGCGAACAGGATCTGTTCCAGAGCCCCATTCGCAACATGAGCAGAATGCAACTCGCATCTGCGCGTGCACAGGTTGCGATTCACCACTTCTGCACATGCGTGTGACGTCATTTTGAGTGTCTGTGCATGCACGAGCGGCAAAACCCAGAAGTAACCCTTCCCGGTACTTCCGGGTCGCCGCGGGACGCAACCTGAAAAGACGTAACCTGAACTGAACGTAACAAGAGGTATGACTGTATACCATCATCTAGGTCAGCCTTCCCCATCTTGGTATCCTCTCTCTGTTGTGGCTTCCTTGAATCAGAATTCGTTACAGAAAAGAATTCATTGCAAGGTGAAGTGTGTGAGGAATTGAATGGGTGCAAGGGGGGGGGGTTTGGAGGAGAGGCAGAAAGAAGAGCCAATTTGTCCGTGGCTATCGGGGCACAATCGGATGGTTCTGCCAGGGGCGCAAGATCACCTAGCTATGGCTCTGCAAGGGAGGGGAGGAATTTGATTGATAAATTTGTGGGTGGTGGTAAAAATGGGACGTGGCATGCTGTAGAGGAATGGTTTGTTAGTATGTCCCAACTTTAGGTGGGTATCAGGAGAAATATGCACTAAGATACTGATGAATTTCCATGAAGTCTTAAAAATGATAATCCAAAACTGATGTGGAAATGTACAGGAATGAACTGCTTAAGTTTGGGGAAAGGCTAAACTGAGAGAATCCAAAATTGACAAATTCGCCCATCTGTACATGGAACAAGCCTCCAGCACCTGTGGCACCACAAGCAAGGGCCCCATAGAGCAGTGTTTCCCAACCGGTGTTCCGCGGCACAGTAGTGTGCCGCCGGACGTTGCCTAGTGTTCCGCGTGGAGGCGGCCGAGTCGGGCGGTGAGAGGCGGGGCGGCGGCGGCGAGCACACGCGGGGCTGCGAGCGAGCGAGCTCCCATATCCCATCGCCGCTCGCTACTGGCCCTGCGCATCCGCTCGCTACTGGGCCTGCCCCAGGAGGTGGGGTTGCGGGGAATCCCATCCGGGGAATCCCATCCGCCCCCACGTGAGGGGGAGTCCCATCTCAGCCCCCGCGAGAGCAGGGGAATCCCATCCGGCCACGCCTCCTGGCCAGCCAATCGGCTGGCTGGAGGGGGCGTGGCTTGCCCTTTTTAGGGCCGGAGCAGAGGGGGCTCGCCCTCTCTTCTCCGGCTAGCCCCATCGCCGCTCGCTATCGCCGCTCGCTACTGGGCCTGCGCCTGCTCGGCAAGCACACGTGGGGCGGCGAGCGAGCGAGCTCCCACATCTGACGGCACCAAGCAGGTGCCCTTGGCCGTGCCGGTGCCCACCGTGCCCGCCTCCGCCCAGGAGGGCGGCAAGCAGCCACCGCCACCCCCGCCGCTGCCCGGCAACCGCGCCGCCACCCCCGGCTACCCGCGGCGGGTGATCGTGCAGGCTTCGACGGGCGAGCTGCTCCGCTGCCTGGGGGACTTCGTGTGCCGCCGCTGCTACCACATCGCCGCTCGCTACTGGGCCTGCGCGTGCGCGATCGCGCCTTCGGGATTCCCTTCAGCAGGCATCAAGCAGCCTGCCTCCCTGCTTTTTCTAATTAAGGGAACCTCCACTCTCCTGCCCCTCGGTGTTTCTCACCCCAAAGCCTTGTGGGCAGCAGGAAGTGGGGCTGTCCTGCCTCTACCCCACGCCGGGTGGCTGCTGACACGTCCCTTGGGCAGGAGAGGCATCCGGCTGGATGAAGGCAGCGACGCCGGGGGAACGGAACAGCACGGCAGGTGTGAGTTGGCGCCTGGAAGGACACAGACTGCTTCATGTAGCTGCATTCAACAGCTCCGAGGCTGGCAGGTGAGTGCGTGCACTCCTCTCTCTCATTTTATTTAATGTGCATTTTAGAAGCATGTGGAAATATCCTGCGTCGTCAACCACTTTGGGGAAAGTGTGCGTGTGTGTGTTTGGGGCTAGATTTCATGCATGCCTTTTTTTTTTAAGTTCTCTTCCTGCTTCATCCACATTCACCCCCCAAAAGGCCATTTTCTGTGTGCTGAATAAATTATGCAACTCAAACGGCACGAGGTGCCAATGCATCAGGGCTGTGGAATTTATTCTGCTTGCAGAATTCTGCAACTCAACCGCATTTTGATGTTTAAATGTTGTATTCTAATCTTGTTTTTAAGTTATATTTCAATCAACCTGTTTTTTATTATTGTTTTTATTTCAATCGACTTATTTTTTATTATTTATTATATTTCAGTCGACTTGTTTTTTAATTTGTTGTTAGCCGCCCTGAGCCCAGTCTTGGCTGGGGAGGGCGGGGTATAAATAAAATTTATTTGGGAAAGATGGTTTAGGTATGTCCAAGCAGGCTTGACAGCAAAAACTGTTTCTCACAAACTTAACAGCGTATACAGACAGTGGCCTTATTACAGTCTTTTTCAACCGCTGTTAGTGTTTTTCAACCTTTTTAGGTTTTCTGTAAACTGGGGAACACATCCATGTTGGAAGTTCAATTCCTTGCTTAGCCATGAAGCTCAATGGAAATTGCCTTGCTCTTGCCCTCTCTAATCCAGTGTTTCTCAACCGCTGTTCCGCGGCAGTGCCTCGGGGACCTCGTGGCTTCCACTATTGCGTGTGCTGCCGTCACTCTTCCCGCCATTCCCATGTATAATTCGTGCCCGTAATACAGGCAGTAAGAACTGTTCTGTATAACGACTACCCCGCCTCTCCCACCCCATATAAGCCCATTTTTTTTCCTTTGCAGAAATGAGCCGCTGAATTGAGCTCACACAGTATGCATGTTTTTGCCTGGCTGTGATTGGTCCGGACTCAAGCCTTGACCTATCACAGTGGGACATCATCTTCCGACTTCCTTCCCGCCCGAGCACAGAGACCAGGACCCAGCGGGAGTCGGCACCGCAGAGAGGCCGGATACTGGAGTGATGGAAAAGTTTTTGAAAAGAAAAGAACTGGACTCTGAACAAAATTTGGAGCCAGATGAGAGGCCAAGTACGAGTGGGCATGAAAAGAAAGCAAAGATGGATAGCTCAAGCAAATTCTCTGTCACAAGGCAATATAGCGAAAGCTATATTTCATTTGGATTTACTTTCACCGGAGATGCAAACCAACCAACTCCACTGTGCGTGGTGTGTGGTGAAAAGCTAGCTAACAGTGCTATGGTCCCAAGCAAACTTAAACGCCATCTCCAAACGAAACACCCTTCGCTTAAAAACAAGAATGTGGACTATTTTGTTCGCCTGCGTAAAAACACGGAGAAACAGGCAACTCTCCTGAGACAAACCTCAAAGGTAAATGAAAGAGCTCTTAAAGCTAGCTATCACGTTGCTGAACTTATAGCCAAGACAAAAAAGTCGCACACTGTGGCAGAGACATTAATACTTCCCGCCTGCAAAGCTATTGTGGAGGAGATGCTCGGACCTGAAGCAGCTAAGGAAATAGCCAAGGTCCCTCTCTCAAACAACACAATTTCCAGACGTATTGATGACATGTCTGCAGACATTGAAAGTGTGGTTTTGGAAAAGATCCATAGTAGTGAGAAATTTGCATTACAACTGGACGAGTCTACTGATATCAGTGGACATGCTCAACTCTTGGCCAATGTGCGTTTTGTTGATGGTGATGCAATTAGAGAAAACTTCTTTTTCTGCAAGGCATTGCCAGAAAAAGCAACAGGAGAAGAAATTTTTCGGGTCACATCAGAATACCTTGAACAAGGAGGACTTAAGTGGGAAAACTGCATAAGTGTCTGCACCGATGGAGCTGCAGCCATGGTCGGGCACACCAAAGGCTTTGTAAGCAGAGTGAAGGAAAGAAATCCAAATGTTATTGTTACGCATTGTTTTTTGCACCGTGAGACCCTAGTAGCCAAGACTCTACCAGCAGACCTAGTTCATGTGTTGGATGATGTTGTGCGCATGGTAAACTTTGTAAAGTCACGACCCGTGAAAAGTCGCATATTTGCAGCCTTGTGTGAGGAGATGGGAGCGAAGCATAAAACCTTGCTGTTTCATACGGAGGTCCGGTGGTTGTCGCGTGGCAAGGTCTTGGTTCGTGTGTATGAGCTGCGGGAGGAACTTAAAGTGTTTCTGACAAATGAGAGGACAGATTACGCAAAGCTGCTTGCAAGTGATGAATGGTGTGCAAGGCTGGCATACCTGGCAGATATATTTCATCATCTGAATGAACTGAACACACGAATGCAAGGCCGAAATGAAAACCTGCTTACAAGTACAGATAAAATAAATGGATTCCGTGCAAAGCTGCAACTCTGGCATCAACACGTGGAAAGTGGCAATCTTGAAATGTTCACACTCACCAAGCAATGGCAAGGTGTTCACACTGCTGCACTGTGTGAGATAATAGCTAAACATTTAAAAACTCTCGAGGGGAAGTTGTCATTTTATTTCTCTTCAGTCTCCACTGAATGCCTTGACTGGGTTAGGGACCCTTATAGCTCAGCATCAGTTGGTGGAAAGGACATGACTTTACAGGAGCAGGAGGAACTAACTGAACTGAGACAAAATCGTGGTTTCAAGCTAAGATTTGCTGATCTACCTTTGGACAGTTTTTGGTTGGAAACTGCCAAGGAGTTCCCCCTTCTGGCAAACAAAGCTATTTTGACATTGCTCCCATTTTCCACTACATATCTCTGTGAGTTGAGCTTTTCAAGCATGATTGCTATAAAAACTAAATACAGAGAGAGACTGAGAGCTGTTGACGAAGAGCTACGTGTGTGTCTTTCTTCGATTCCAGCCAGAATATCAGCTTTGTGTTCAGCCAAACAGGCCCAGGTTGCGCACTGAATCAAGTATTTTATAATTTTTCATATTTCTGTTTACTTACCATTTCATAATAAAGTAATTATAAAATACTTTCTTTGTGTTTATTTGATTCCTATTAAAGAGAGTTACTTTATATATAGTCAATATAGGCAAAGAGTTAATTTTAAAAACATTTTCTAATGGTGGTGTGCCTCGAGATTTTTTTCATGAAACAAGTGTGCCTTTGCCCAAAAAAGGTTGGGAAACACTGCCATAGAGAACCATATTTATAATGACAAAGGGTTAGATGGGCACTTGTGTGATTTTATGCCTTAGATGCTGAAAAATATTGGCTAGCCTTGGGTACAAGGGACCAGACCCAACTCTTCGCAATAGGAAGAGTGTGGCAGGGGCAGCCTTAGACACTGGGCACTGAGGGGCAGTGGTGAGGTGCTGGAGGAAAAAGCTGTCTGCCCCACACAGTCTGCCTCACATCACCTAACATATCCTGCTGCTCTGTCCCATTGCCAGCATCCAAGTGCGTTCCAGCTATCATTGGAGAAGGGAGGATGGTCATCTTGTCCGTTGCCTCGGTCAGCAAAATGTCTTCCTCTGGACCTGCTGGGCACTTGGACTTTGGAGGAGAGGAACAGTGTTTGCTGCTGTGCTTCAAGCACCACAGTTTCCTGTGTGAGCCCTGTTTGGTTTTAGAAAACTAAAACCTGGGGGGGATTGGCAGGAATGCTCAAAAATTCCATCCACCTCCAAAAGCTGCATTCGGCTACTCAGCTTATACTCACAACACAACTTTGAAGATGATAACAACAACAACAACAACAACTGTGAAGCGACACTAAGTCCTATGTCTGTGTATAGGGAACAAGCTTTGGATATGTCGTAATCTGTCCACAGGGAGAGTAGTGTTGCACCTCGGTCCTACTTTCAGGTGTCCCATAGGCTTCTGATTAGACATTGAGAACTCGAACCTGGACTAGATGGATCACTGGCCTGATCCAGCAGCCCTCTTCCCATGTTCTTATCTGTAAAAGCCCGCTCTATTGTGCAGAAAAACAAGTGGTCCAATCCTTTCTGGAACTATCACAGTCCAGACTGCAGGTTGTATATTATGTGTCTGAGGCCCACACATACCATGAACCTCCTTGAAGATGAATAGCCCATGGAGGAGGTTGAAAATCACCCCCACATGCTATCTTTCTATGTGCAGGGAGTTTTTCACATGACTGTTGTGTTCAGGTGTGCATTTCCTCCCACTCCCTTACAGTCTGAACTCTACCAGTGTGGTGTAGTGGTTAAGAGTGATAGACTCGTAATCTGGTGAACCGGGTTCGCGTCTCCGCTCCTCCACATGCAGCTGCTGGGTGACCTTGGGCTAGTCACACTTCTCTGAAGTCTCTCAGCCCCACTCACCTCACAGAGTTTTCGTTGTGGGGGAGGAAGGGAAAGGAGAATGTTAGCCGCTTTGAGACTCCTTCGGGTAGTGATAAAGCGGGATATCAAATCCAAACTCTTCTTCTTCTACCAAGACGGTCCTCCATGCTTTTCCTGTACGGTCAAATTAGTTCTATGTCCTCTCTTTTGATAATGTCTTAGTTGGTTTTTAAAGCTGAAATCGGGAGCTGGGCTTGCAAATGGCAACACATCGCTTTCCACGTGGCATTTTCTGTCGTTAACTTTTGCACTTGTGCTGTGCTCGGTGGTGAGAGGCGTGACATGGAAATGTGTGGCTGTATTGTCTAATGTCACTGTGAATATTCTAAAAGTAATTTTGCCCATCTAGAGGGAGCTGCCGGGTCATTTCTGCTGCCTTTTCCCTCCACCCCTGGGTGTGTTGCACTGACACTTGTCAGCCCTAACTACGGTAAACTGATGTTAGGCTTCCAGATTTTACTAGCAGTGTCAGGGGTTAAGCAGCACTCTGTCTAGAAGAATAATGAAATGATGTAACCCCCACATGCAGGTGCAAGTAAGAAGACCCCGCTTGCCTATAATGGAATAGTTATGACACTTAATGGAAGCTGGGGGCAGATAAAGAACAAAGCCATAAATTCAGCCTTTCTTTTTTAAAAAAGGAAAGAATTATTCCAGAGGTGAGAGACATAAACCCATTTAAAACATCTCTGCATTGGGGAGCAAAGATCCAAGATCATTATTTTTGTGCGAGGATATAAAATACTAAACACCATCTTTATTAGACTATTTTTATGAAAGTCTGTATAAAATATGGCTACTTCGAAAGAGTTTTTTGCAGAGCGGAATGAGAAGCACTTTAAAATAATCATCCAGACTTCTCTGGAGGGAGACCCCAAAGTTCAGCAGAAGATGGTGGCTGTTTCAGAGATATTTTAAATGTCCTTCCTTATAGTACCCTTTCCGTTCCTTGCAAAGTCAGGTTGCTACAGGAATGGAGCTTGCAGTATAACAGCTGTGACATAAAAGCAGATATTTGGTCTCTGTTGCATCTACAGACATGGGAGCTGTAGATATACCTCCCTGGGGAAAGTCAAAGCTCAATGTTAGAGCATCCATCTTGCATGCTAATGGTCCCACGTTCCGTCCCTGGCATCTTCAAGTAGGACTGGGAATGTCCCATGTCCAATACCATGGGGAGCCACTGAAAGTCAGTGTAGACAAAACTGAGATAGATGGACCAATAGTTTGATTCAGTATAAGGCAGCTTTCTATGTTATCGTGTATTCTTTGGCAATTCCCCCTCACCAGCCTTGACATGTATGTTTGTCACACTTGGAAAACAAAGGATGGGGAGGTCTTCGGTGCTTTTGGGAGGTCTCCAGCAAGGTGCCCCAAGGCTCTCGTGAAGTTTATGCCCAAGCTAATGAACCCATGGTTGGTGCTCTTCTCCATAGTAAATGGTGGTCTTACCCGCGAAAAAGTTCATAAAAATGTTATGTCCATCATAAAAACTGTAATATGGCATTCTGCATGATCCAGGCATTAACATTTCCCAGACAGTTATTGTGCGATAATGGTCCTAGCTATAATTCAGCTCTAACGTTCCTTCAAGCAAATGTTATGGAGGAATAAATGACTTCCCGATTACATTGAAGGGGAAAGCTTGAGAAAGTTCCTTGGCTGTAAAATTCACATAGTAACGCAAAAAAAGGGCTGGGAAGGAAGAGGTGGTGAGAATATCCACAATGCTCATAGGTACTCCATGCCACAAGTGGCCCCTATAGCACCTGCCACTTGCTCCCAATTGCACATGGCTCTCAACCACACGAGAGAGAGAAGATGGGGTCCTTTGCTGAAAGCATGGAGGTCAAAGGGGTAGATCTGGGTGGGAATGGGGTCATTGGGGGTATAGGTGGTGGGGTATATGCCATCAGAAGTGGAGCCTGGAGGTGCTGTCCTCAGCTCCTTCTGTGTACAGTGCTACCTCGGGTTACATATGTTTCAGGTTACATATGCTTCAGGTTATAGACTCCACTAACCCAGAGATAGTACCTCGGGTTAAGAACTTTCCTTCAGGATGAGAACAGAAATCGTGCTCCAGCAGCACGGCAGCAGCAGGAGGCTTCATTAGCTAAAGTGGTGCTTCAGGTTAAGAACAGTTTCAGGTTAAGAATGGACCTCCGGAACGAATTAAGTACTTAACTTGAGGTACCACTGTATTAGAAAGTTGTCCATGGCTGCATGGAGTTCCTGTCTTTCTACCATACAGTGGTACCTCGGATTAAGAACTTCATTCGTTTTGAAGGTCTGTTCTTAACCTGAAACTGTTCTTAACCTGAAGCACCACTTTAGCTAATGGGGCCTCCTGCTGCCGCTGTGTCACCTCTGCACGATTTCTGTTCCCATCCTGAAGCAAAGTTCTTAACCTGAGGTACTATTTCTGGGTTAATGGAGTCTGTAACCTGAAGCGTATGTAACCCGGGCTACCACTGTATATTTCAACAAAGAGAACCAGCAACCCCTTGACTTTTAAATCAAGCTATTACTGAGGTGTTTGAATGCAGCATCAAAAGAGGTATCAATGGTGGGAGATCTGGAGGGAGCGAACTTGACCAGCGATCCTCAAGTGTGAGCTTAGGGTAGGGATGGAATGTGTTGCCCATTTCAGTTCCCCCGGTTTCTCAATTTTCAAGTCTTAAATTCAGTTCTCCACATTTCTGCAGCAATTTGAAATCCCCTGGAAAATCCACCAGCATTTTAGTTTCATTTTCTCCTAATAAACCTATTTTTATCAGCAGTCTTGACTACATGTTTGCAAACAGACTTCCCATATATAATCCATTTCTGTATGTTATTTTTCATTCATATGTAAATTTTTATGCATCCTTCTCCCTAATATATGCATTTTTGTACACATTGCTTTGTTTGAGAACTGCGCCGCAAAATCAGGAGAAGTGTGAATTTTGAAGGTTAGCGCTGAATAGGAAGAAATGGTGATAGGATTTCCCACTGATTGCCCTTTGTTCGAATTTAGCGCTAAAGAGCAGGTTTACCAGAGGAAAGTAGCAGGGCAAAGGCAAAACTGCTTGGACTCCTGCCTAGAAAACATGGCACACACGGAGAACCTTTTGGACCCAAACTTATAGAAGACATCTGAAAGCAGCACTGTTTAGGGAAGCTTTTAATGTTTAACAGACCACTGTATTTTAATATTTTGTTGAAAGCCGCTCAGAGTGGCTGGGGAAACCCAGCCAGATGGGCGGGGTATAAATAATAAATTATTATTAGTATTATTAGTATTATTAGTATTATTTTTATTATGGGGCAAGTGGAAGTGAATTTCTGGACTGAATTTCTCCTTCATCCCTAGCTTAGGGACAAAATTACAGGTCCTCTTCATCTGTGAAAGGTGGCAGGATCTCAGGGCTTGCTTTCAAAGTCGGGGTGAAGTTTCTTTTGATGGCGCCTTATATACAACAGCTGCAAACACCGTGTTCTTCCTGGGTTAAGATGCGTCTTAAGTCAAAGGGCGTTTCTCACTTGTTGCCTCTGTTACTTGGGCTGCTCTCAGTCAGTTCAGCTGAAACAAGCAGGAGCAGCTGGATTTCACCATTTATTTATTTTTTGGAATATATATATATATATATATATATATATATATATATATATATATGCGTTTCCAGGTGTTCCAAACTGTGCTGGTAATGCAGCATAGGACACTTCAAGGAAGTTGTGCTCCCTCTTTTTCTCATGAGAGCAGGAATGGGGGACCTGTGGTTAGAGCAGAAACAGGGAGGCTGTTACCCTTCAGGAGTTGCTGGACCAGGATTCCCATCTGCCTTGGCCAGTATGGCCAGTAGTTAGGACCTATGTGAATTATAGTTCAGGACCACATGTCTCCTATCCTTAGTTTAGAAAGACCATGAGCACATATAGCAATGTCATCATCTTTAGCACATCAATCACAGCTGTGACTTGTACAGGGACCAGCAATTTGAATGTGCCGATTGTGGGTGGCCAACCCACAGTCACTAGTGGAACATTGACTAAAAATGCCCTAAAGCACCCCATCGCATTTCTCGAGATGGAAGGGGATCTGAAGAAATGTTAATGACGAGAGTAAGAATGCCAATATATAGTTAAAGCTTAAAGTAAAGCTTATAGTTAAAGTATAGTTAAAGCTGTGGTTTTCCCAGTAGTGATGTATGGAAGTGAGAGCTGGACCATAAAGAAGGCTGATCACCGAAGAATTTATGCTTTTGAATTATGGTGCTGGAGGAGACTCTTGAGAGTCCCATGGACTGCAAAAAAATCAAACCTCTCCATTCTTAAGGAAATCAGCCCTGAGTGCTCACTGGAAGGACAGATCCTGAAGCTGAGGCTCCAATACTTTGGCCACCTCATGAGAAGAGAAGACTCCCTGGAAAAGACCCTGATGTTGGGAAAGATGGAGGGCACAAGGAGAAGGGGACGACAGAGGACGAGATGGCTGGACAGTGTTCCCGAAGCTGCTAACATGAGTTTGACCAAACTGTGGGAGGCAGTGGAAGACAGGAGTGCCTGGCGTGCTCTGGTCCATGGGGTCACGAAGAGTCGGACGCACCTAAATGACTAAACAACTAAACAACAACAAACAAAGAGTGCCAATGCTCTGAAGGGAGAATCGGTGGAGGGACAGAATGAGACATGCACAGAAAGGGTTGGGAGTGGCAGCAATGTTGACCGATGGTGTTTGTTGTTATGTCACACCACGCCCACTGGTCTGCATGAAATTTAACTTGCCGTGCAGGTATGTCATTCCAAAAGCCACAGTCTCATAATGCCACAGGTCCCGTGGCGTGAAAGGAGCGTCAGAAAAGGGGACAGAAGCACTAGCCTTGATTTGGAACCCAATTATCCCAAGCCGATTTCTTGTCCTGAGAAAGAAGCTGGGATATCTTAGGTGCTACCTACTGATCTCCTGCTTTATTTTTGTTTTGCTGAACTTGAGTGTTTAGCTTCCCCCACCCCCTTCTAGCTCATTTCAAAGCATAGCTTCTCGCCGGGTCACAGACAGGAACAAGCACTCCTCCTGGCAACAATCAAATTCAGGTCATAAAATGAAGCTCTCGGTTTGTCAGCCATATCACAAAACCAGCTCTGCCTGCTCAGTCTTGATAGCATTGACAGCAGCCAGGCCTACAGTGCTGAGACCCTTCTCCCTTCTCAGTCCCTGCCTCAGTCCTCTACAAACAGTAGCGCTTATTGATCTTGTATCCTATGCACCAATAAAATCTGCTTGCAGCAGACCAGGTATGTGGACTTCTAAGCCGACCTGATATAAAGCAGCTCCTTTTGTAGGTTGTTGAGCACATATTGAGATTAGGGATATGGGGTAGATTTGATTCAGTTTGCGTTCGGCAGTGAAAAGGCCTAATTCTTACAATGCAAGAATCAACCCCCCCCCCCCCGTTCAAAATTCTCTGAATTTTTCAATGCCGTTCTCCAGCTAAGTAATGTTTACAAAAATGCACATATTGATGAAAATAAAATACAAAGATACATTATGCTTAGTTGTTCTGCATCAATGTGGATATTTGGCAAAATTGCATTTGAAGATGTGTACATTAGCAGAAGGGACGCGGGTGGTGCTGTGGGTTAAACCACAGAGGCTAGGACTTGCTGATCAGAAGGTCAGCGGTTTGAATCCCCACAAAGGGGTGAGCTCCCGTTGCTCAGTCACTGCTCCTGCCAACCTAGCAGTTCGAAAGCATGTCAAAGTGCAAGTAGATAAATAGGTACCGCTCCGGCGGGAAGGCGTTTCTGTGTGCTGCTCTGGTTCGCCAGAAGCGGCTTAGTCATGCTGGCCACATGACCCGGAAGCTGTACGCCGGCTTCCTCAGCCAATAAAGCGAGATGAGCGCCACAACCCCAGAGTCACAACTGGACCTAATGGTCAGGGATCCGTTTACCTTTACCTTTACATTAGCAGAAACTTTTTCATTAAACAATACATGAATGGAAATACAGTCATCCTTTCAAACCTGCGGTTCTCCAAATTTTGCAATGTAGTTCTCCAGCCATATAATATGTACAAAAAGGCAAAATTCCACACAAAGATATTAGCAGACATCGAGGGCCAGTGTAGTGTAATGATTTGAGTGTCACACGAGGGCCTGGGAGACCAGAGTTCGAATCCCCGCCTGGCTATGAAATTCTGGGGGTCCAGTTACTGCTTCTCAGTCAAACCTACCTCACAGTGTTCTTGTGGGAATTAAATGAGGAGAAAGAGAAGCATGCACACCACTTCTAAGTCCTTGGAGGAAAAGGTGGGATATGAACGTAACAGATGAATAAATAATAAATCGGCAGTAAAATGCTGATAAATTTTCAAGCAGACTTTCTTCCTGAAAAACATGGCAAAAACTGAAAAAGCAGAAACCGAGAAAAACCAAAACTGGCATATTCACTTATCCCTATCTGGGAGAAATGAAAAGATGCAGGGAAGAGAGACAGCCATTCATCATAAAGTTAGAGAGCCAGGAAATAAACTTCCTGGTGAAAAGGAGCAAGTACATTGGCTGATATTTCTGTAAAAGCCTATTTCCTATATGCTGTGATTCTAATTTCATTTTCCCCCTTCTTTAAAATGCACCTTGAACTACTGCTACATATTCTGCTTGGGGTTCCTAACCTTGGGCGTGCGCGCACGCATGCACACACACACACACACTGCCTTTCACCTGCAGACAGTGCTTTTTTCTAAAGAAAATGTTTAGGGGTACTCTCATTTTCCTACTCAAATTGAAATAATGCCCCTCAATGTGGCCAAACTTAGATTCACAAAATGTTTAGGGGTATGCGTACCCCTGTGTACCCCCAGAAAAAAACAGCACTGCCTGCAGCTATCCCAACCATTTACTGTTTTACAAAAATTATAATAGAAGACAGTCCAGACGTACATCAAAGGGCTGTCGGAGGGTTAATTTTCCAATAAAGAAGCTGAGCAGAGGGTCGGCTGCCTTGTAAGAGGCACAGTTTCAAGTGATGTTAATCCCCCTACTTCATTATGGTTTTAATTGTTAGCTCTCATTCTTTGGTGGGGCAGAAAAGACGGGTAGGAATAATACAATATACCTAAGGACTCTCTCTGTCCATGCTCTCTGAAAAGTTTAAACCACCAAGAGAAACATAGTATTGAATCTGCAAAGTGTAGCTGGAGCTGGCTTGGAGAAACAGGAGTGGGGAGCAAATGTATTTACTGTGTGTGTGTGTTGTTGCTGGCTTTTCTTTTTTTAAGAGCTTCTTTTTTACATCCTCCTCTCCTCCCCCTCTAGTAGGATGGATTGAGGCAGTGTAAGGAAATCTGAATAACTAATCAGAGTCCTCATTAACCCCCTACTGAGATGCTCAAACATTCACTTTGCTGTTTATGAAGCAGGGGGAAGGAATCCGCATTAAAATTGATGTGTTATTAATCCCACTGTTCTAGACCTTGTGGGTGCTGAATTTCCTTTCCTTTTGCCTGAGGCCTAACAGTATGTGGGCAGCTTCTACAGGGCACAGTGACTTTCTATTATTTATTGGCCCGGTGCAGCCAGCAAGCCAGATTTCACATTGAGCAACCGGCGTTAAATCTAATCACGGTTGTTTCATATCATCTTTACACGCACACACTCCTAGGTATGCACACTGATTCACATTCATAGCGCACAGAGGTGACCCGCACATGGCCAGACACTTCCGCTCCCATACACGTGCACAAAAGCACCAACTACAGTGGTACCTCAGGTTACATACGCTTCAGGTTACATACACTTCAGGTTACAGACTCTGCTAACCCAGAAATAGTGCTTCAGGTTAAGAACTTTGCTTCAGGATGAGAACAGAAATCGTGCTCTAGCAGCGCGGTGGCAGCAGGAGGCCCCATAGGCTAAAGTGGTGCTTCAGGTTAAGAACTGTTTCAGGTTAAGAATGGACCTCCAGAACGAATTAAGTACTTAACCAGAGGTACCACTGTAGCTAAAGGTGCATGCATTGTGTCTCCCAGCGTTCCTGGAAGCAAGCAGGATTGAGGCCTCCTCTGGTCTGCTAGGATCTGCTTTGTGCTAACAGCAATGGTTTTTGTACAAAGTGATGGGGAACGGACATATAATAGTCTGATATGAAGTCGGACATGTTGTCCATCTCATCTGCTGCCTATTGTGACTGGCTGCAGTTTTCTAGAAGGTGTTTCTCATGACCGGCTGCACCTGATTCTTATGACTGGTTAGAATCTGGGACATTCCATGTGCAAAGCATCCTTCCCAGTGCCCTGGGCTTAGTATAGTTTCAGGTGGCGCTGTGGTCTAAACCGCTGAGCCTCTTGGGCTTGCGATTCAGAAGGTTGGTGGTTCGAATCCCTGTGACGGGGTGAACTCCCGTTGCTCTGTCCCTGCTCCTGCCAACCTAGCAGTTCGAAAGCACGCCAGTGCAAGTAAGGTTACCAGGGTTTTTTCAATGAATCCGGGGACACTTTTTAACTTCAGTAGGAATGATAGGATTTTGTCAGGGGACTGATTTGTAAATCCGGGGACTGTCCCTGGGAAACAGGGACGTCTGGTAACCTTAAAGTCGATAAATAGGTACCGCTGCAGTGGGAAGGTAAACCGTGTTTCCATGCACTCTGGCTTCCATCACAGTGTTCCATTGCACCAGAAGCGGTTTAGTTATGCTGGCCACATGACCTGGAAAGCTGTCTGTGGACAAACGCTGGCTCCCTCAGCCTGAAAGTGAGATGAGCGCTGCAACTCCATAGTCACCTTTGACCTTTGACTGAACTGAACCATCCAGGGGTCCTTTACCTTTATCTTTTACCTATAGTTTCAGGGCTTGCATGAGTTGTGGGTGGGAATGGAAAAATAGGGGAGAAAAGTTGAAGTATTATTATTATTTTAAAAGTGGGTTTTTTCCCCTCAAGGTTTGTGAAAGTAAAGGAAAATCTCAGAAATTTTCTAAAAAAAAAAAAAAAAGGATTCAAATCAATATTGGTGTGGCTCTGCCAGGAAGAGCCCCCTACACATTGCTGTGGAGCCTTTTACAGACCAAGGGCCCCATTCTCTTCTGGGCAACCTTCTGGGGGCCACACAGTGGGGGTGGGGACAGAGTCTGGGCAGCAAAAGTAAAAATTTTCCTTGTACTGTAGTCTAGTTTCTGCACAGACCCACACACGTCCCTCTTGATCCAGGCAAGCAGGAGGCATTGTTGGAGTTCAAGGGCACTATTCTAGCCCGGCAAAAACAGTCAGGAAAGGTGCAAAGCAGAGCCAGTGAGGAGGAGGGGTGTGGCTGAGGAAGAGGAGGAGCCTGGGGCCAGGCAGAGAGGTCTGGGGGCCCGCAATGGGCCTCGAGGATTGTGGTTCTCCCAGTCCAGCCATAAGGTGCTATTCTGATAGCTTGCCACGTAGGACAGCTGCAATGGCATGATGTAGGCTCCTGGTCCTTGCACCCCCAGACACTCAGGTAAGGGACCTTTCGTCAGGGCTGTCTTAAGCATATCCGGTGCCGTGGTGCAAAGCTCCCTCTCTCCCCCCCCCCTGTTTCCCAGAGTTGTCCACCTTTTTTTAGGAAGTGCGGGGCTGGAGGAGGTGGGCAGGAGGGCAGCTCCTCCGGCAGGGAGGAGGCGGGGGCTGGACCACTTCGGCCACAGTGGCTGCAGCAAACGGAGGCTCAGGGCGCAGCACTGCTTCAGCGCGGCATGCCGTAGGTGGGTGAAGGCGGTGAGCTGATGCCGGGTGGCACCGCATCCAGCCTTCGTCTCTTCCCTGGCACCCTCCAGAACTTGGCGCCCTGGCGCCTCGCACCACTAGCCTCTATAGATAAGACGCCCCTGACTTTCATTATCTTTGATTTGTTCACATCTTCCTCGTGATATTGGCATATTCCATTCGCACAAGTTCCTTCTATTTCCTTCATTGCAACAGACTTTCTGAGTTTTCTTGTTTTGGGGGGTGGGCGTATGTGTCGCAAGGGATCAGTATGCAAACTGAGGCAGTTTGATAGGAGTTTGAGCTGGAGCTCATTTATTAGCCAATTCAGCCTCTCCCTCCGCCCCCAGTTTGCAGACTCACTTACCTCCCATGGTGCTCCAATAGAGCCAGCCCTCTCTGTTAATTAGGCATCTGGGGAGAGACAGCTTGATATCTGCGCCACTGACCATTCTGTAGCCTGCGGGCCAGTTGGCTGGAGGGAGAACAGGTTAATCATAAATCTATTCAGACTTTCTGCGCTGAACTAAAGTTTCAAGCTGAAGTGCCTCCAATATAGTCTTTTTCAAGAGAGAGAAAGCTCTCTAGGGACTCATAACACCCTCGCAGGAAAGAAGGGATCAACTCTCACTTACCCTAACGATCCATCCCATAGGTCAGGGCTTACCTTCTGGGGCCAAATCTACCCAGGTTCTCTCGCTTTCCTTGCATTTCCTAAAGTATTGGGTGCAGCACTGCTCCATTTTTTCACAGTGAAGTGGGGTGGGCTTCGGGGTGGGGGAGAAATTCATTTGCATTTCAATCAGCCTAATTTGCACTTTGCAAAACAGTGCCCAGACCAAAGCGCAGCCAGTCCTTCAGAGTCTGCACTTCTCCCGATTTTATAATGCAGTTATCCAGCCAAGTAATGTGTATCGAAATGCCGATATTATGCAACTTAACAAAAACAGGAAAAAAATTAAAAGCTTTGCAAAAAATGTGTATGTTGAACAAAATTGCATACAAAAATGTGTCTAAAATAATATATATATTTTTGAATCTCAAAATGACGTAGAAACGCGTAGAACTGAATTTAGGACTGGGGAAATGTGTCTTATCTGTAATAAACAAAATCTGCCCTTATTCCCTTATGGGGGACACAAGAGCCCTTATAGAGTCCTTTGTAGGTTCTCCATCGGTCGGAGAAAATAACAGAGGCCAACCAGAGAATATTGAGAAGCAAAGCAGCTAGTAAGCCTGATCTTTACTGATCTGTTGCAACAGGGTGTTCCTCACACACAGGAAAGGAGGAGGACCCAGAACCAAGGTGTGCCTGCCCTTATATAGACATTTTAAATTGCCTTCCCTGGAGCTCAAGACCACCCCTCCATACACCATACATACATCACAGAAGGGGTGTAACCCAAGACCCCCCCCCTCACAAACATCATACCTACATCACAGAAAAGGTGGTCTACAACAGAAATTTGAATGTTGCTTTTCCTGTCTGCCAGGTTATCTGATAATGCCTTTCCTGGTAGTCTGCCCATTCCTTTGAAATGGTGATTTCCCAATTCCTAAGACAATGGGAAGGTTCCCTCACCCTCTCCCTCTTTGCAGAGAAAACATTTAGTCAGTTTGGGAGTCAAAATGGTTTCAGGGCAGTCTTCCTGTGCTGCTCCAGACATGTGGTCCACATATTGATGTATGTGCTTGGTTGGTACATTTATGAACATTTATTATATGTATGGAGGGACGTGGGTAGCGCTGTGGGTTAAACCACAGAGCCTAGGACTTGCTGATCAGAAGGTCGGCAGTTCGAATCCCCGCAACGGGGTGAGCTCCCATTGCACGGTCCCTGCTCCTGCCAACCTAGCAGTTTGAAAGCACATCAAAATGCAAGTAGAGAAATAGGTACCGCTCCGGCAGGAAGGTAAACGGTGTTTCCGTGTGCTGCTCTGGTTCGCCAGAAGCGGCTTAGTCATGCTGGCCACATGACCTGGAAGCTGTCTGCGGACAAACAGCGGCTCCCTCGGCCTACAGAGCGAGATGAGCACTGCAACCCCAGAGTCAGTCACGACTGGACCTAATGGTCAGGGGTCCCTTTACCTTTTACTATTATATGTATAAGACCTTAAATTTTTCATTTCATATTTCTCTTTATATGCTATAGACAGCTATAGCTTTATGCTACAGTTAAATGTGCTTTGTTGAATCTAAGAGGTAAGTGCGTATTTTGCAGATAGCATTTCAAAAAGCATTGGGCAACCCTAGTTCAAGTGGCTCTCTCATTTTCGATTTTCACTACCATACTGCAAAGCACTTCTTGTTCCCTTAGTGTAAAGCACACAATCCTTCCCCCACCTCCCCAATCTGTCAAATGTTTGAGGATATGGCCTTCCTACATGGTCTGCAGCAGCACAAGGCAAGGAGAAGAGCAACGCTGTAAATTCAGGCAGCTTGACACGGGCCGTAGTTTCCTCATCCCTCCTTCCCTTTTCGTTTTGCCTTCTCTCTTCTTCCCCTGTCATATAAATTGTTGCACTTACAATTCAAGGTATGGCTTAGTGGCAGAGAAAATGAGATTAGGTGGGATATTTCAACCTGAAAGCTTTCTTTGGGCGGTCGTAGGGAAAATGAAAACAAGGTGGAGCATTAATTATAGAGAGAAAATCTGGTTATTTCCCCCAGGCTCGAGAATGTCAGGGGCGGCAGTGTCACCTGAGATGCTCTCTTCTGTTCCAGAATGTGTTTTATTAATCCCCAGTTGCTCGAATGCCATACAGCTGTAGCAGCGTAAATTCAGAATGCCCTTGCAACGCAGTCTGGCTGCAGCATATTTCTTGAATACTGAACTTTCCACAGCAAGGGCCATTCGCATCTATGCATTCAAAGAGGAAAGACTTGGGAATGCAGTTATGGAGCCAGGAAAGTCATTGTTCCTAAGAAACTGATACAGGGTCATGGATCATCGGTAACCAACATGGTTGTCTCTAGAAGTTTCAGGCTACAGGTTGGTTGGTTGGTTAGTATTATTTAGAGTGTGTTGTGGCCAAGTAAGTTCTACTCAGAGTAGACCCATTGGTGCAAGAGAGCATTATGGTTCCTTAAACATGGTTTGGTGCGATGTCTGTGGGTTGCTTTGCCAGATGAACGATTTGGCAAAGCTTGGTGTTGCCTCGGCCCATTGTGTGCTCTCATTTCTTCTCACTTTCCATTTTATTTATTCATTGTTTATTCAAAAATTTAAAGTCTACCAACTCATTAAAATATTGATAGGTGGATATAATGGAGTAAGGTAAAGGTAAAGGGACCCCTGACCATTAGGTCCAGTCGTGACCGACTCTGGGGTTGCGGCGCTCATCTCACTTTATTGGCTGAGGGAGCCGGCGCTGACCTTCTGATCAGCAAGTCCTAGGCTCTGTGGTTTAACCCACAGCGCCACCCGTGTCCCCTAATGGAGTAGGTACAATAAACATAATAACATTCTAAGATCATAAACTATGCTAACAAATATTGAATCTATTTGATATTTATTCATTTACAATTGTTTGCCAATTATATCCAAGCTGAGCAAACTATGATTTGTCTGTAGCATAGTTTGTCCACAAATCATGACTGCACACTGTGGCTTGTGGATAAGCTCTGTTTGGTGCAGACCTAGGTTGTCTGGCTTGAATATAATGGCAAATGGCTGCTAAATTGGAAGTAAAGGGGAATTAGAGCTCGTGAGAGGAAGGAGGCACATGAATTAGTACATATTGCACCATACTATCTGCTTGTCTGGGTGTACCTTTGCCCTGTTAAAACTTTGTAGCTGTTTGGGGCTGCTGAAATACAAGCAGGGTGGAACAGAGGAACAGGCTTGGGTTTTCAACCTGCTAGCACTCCTGAACTAAGTGTGCAAGCTTCAAGTTCTGACAGTAAGCTTTGGTTAGTCAATAGAGCTAAACAAGTAACGCCTTGATATCAGTTCTTTAAAAGCCATTTTAATTGCACTAGTTTCACTCTATAGACTGCTTTTTGTGCTTCTCACAGTACTTTGTTTGAGTAAAGGAGTCTGGGGCTTTTCAGTACCTTGTCAAAAAGGTGTTTGTCTGATATTGTGAACATTCTGATGCACGTCTCTTGACCGTCAGAGTTAACAAGCTGAAATATTTTTAAATGATGGCTGAAGAACGGCAGCTGATTCGGAGACTAGAACCTAGAACTGCCAGTTTCCGTTTGCTTGCTTCCATAACTACACAGTTGTTATCTAGGAAGGAGCAAGTAGGGCACTGAATCTCCTCTCTTCTCCTCTCCTTCTTTTGAAAACCTGATCTGTGAAATCTTAACCTCTTTGAAAGGGTTCCCTTTCGGTGGCATGATGGTCACTGGGGTAACACATGCTCTGATTGGCTGTGTAGTTTTAAGGGAGTTTTCCTCTGGGTGTTTGATTGCATGCCTTATTGCTGTGGACAAGATCTGAAGAAAGGCAAAACCTGTTACTTCCTCCTCAAATTATATACTGTTTTTGTTCAGATTCCTCAGTAAAGTGCGGTCAGGTTTTCCTTTATCTCTGGACTCCGTCTATGTTGTTTGAGTGATTTTGCTAGCAGTGGACAGGGAAGAGGCATGCCTGCAAGCCCTGCCCCCAATGTCTTCAAGTGTGTGTCCCTGCTCAGTGCCTGACTTCTCCATGTAACATGAGGAAAGCCTGCTTGTGGGGATTGTACAGAGGGTTCTATTTGCATTCAGACAAGTGTGAGAAGAAGCCCCATGCAGATCTTCCCTGGGCAACATGAGGAGGTTGGGACTGACCAGGCAGGGAGGACAAGCAGTGGGTGGGTGCATCTGCCCACATCCACACTTCGAGCAGTCACATGTTCAGACTGTTGGGAAACTGTGTACTCACACAGAGTCAATTAAGGTTTGGCAGACAGCCAGAAGGCAATCTGAAGGAGTAAGTCTGCCTGGTGATAACAGAGACATGCAGACAGCTCCCTGATTGGTCAAGCTCTTTCAAGGGAGTGATAATTAATGGCCTACTAACTGGAATGTGTTAGTTCAGTATTTCAGAGTTCAGTAGTTCTGTGTCAGTGTAGGAGTTGTGAGTTGTGTCAGAGAGAGCTAGCTAAAGATCCGTGTTCTGTTCCTGTAAATAGTCCACTGTATATAATAAACACCTAACTACAAGTTCCTGCTTCGTCTATCCTGTCTGCAGCCAAGTCGCCAATTGCTTCCGGGGATTCTGTGTTTACTCTGCTAGGTCTGGCTAAGGTCCTGCAACTAGTCAGAAAGTTGCGAAACACCAACTAGGTTTTGCCAATACAGACAACTGCCTTAAGAAAAACAAGGGCAAATGTGCAGAAAAGCAGACCTAAATCATCAAGGGCCAGGTACTTCAGTAGTGCTCTGCCATTCTACAGGAGAAAGGCTGGTTGAGCCCCTGTTGAAAACCAGGGGGGGGGGGAGAATCACTGTAGACTTAATCTTGGAGGACAGCAGGGGTATGCAATGTTGTGGCAGCAGTATCATCTGGATTCTCTGTAATAACAGAGTGAAGAAATAATGTCGGTTCCAGAGAAAACAGCCAGTGTGTAAACATCCAAAGAAAACAAATGCAAATGCAAAATTCAGACTCGGGCATGCCTGGCTGCCGTAGCTCTTTGGATCACAGCCATCAAACAATACTGAAGTTCAAGAAAACTGAAAGACAGGGAGAAATAGGAGTAAGATCTGGGAGAGCATATTCTCTCCAGGCAATCCTACACATGCAAAACATAACAGCTAAAATTGCTTTTCAGGGTGTTGGAATGACAATTAAGTTTCAGGTTTCTGCGGATTGCTATAGCAAACTTGTAGCGAAGGGTTGTAAAATACATGCTTTGCACGCAGGAAGTCCCTGGTTGAATTCCTGGCAACTGGGAACCCAGCCAAATGGGTGGGGTATAAATAATAAATTATTATTATTATTATTATTATTATTATTATTATTATTATTATTATTATTATTACAGTGGTACCTCAGGTTACAGACGCTTCAGGTTACAG
Source organism: Podarcis bocagei (assembly GCF_964188305.1). Classification (NCBI taxonomy): domain Eukaryota; kingdom Metazoa; phylum Chordata; class Lepidosauria; order Squamata; family Lacertidae; genus Podarcis; species Podarcis bocagei. Next base: position 12,185,582 of record NC_138141.1, on the reverse strand, counting down.
ACTCTGCTAACCCAGAAATAGTACCACGGGTTAAAAACTTTGCTTCAGGATGAGAACAGAAATCGTGCTCTGGTGGCACGGCGGCAGTGGGAGGCCCCATTAGCTAAAGTGGTGCTTCAGGTTAAGAACAGTTTCAGGTTAAGAATGGACCTCCAGAATGAATTAAGTGCTTATTAACCAAAGGTACCACTGTATATACATTTGGGAACCACTGCTATGGACCATACTCAGCTAGGAGTCAGAGAACAGCCCCCTGTTTGAAAGGGTCCTTCATTTGAAGGGCTGCCTGGTTCATTTCTGGTTTAAAAATAAAGACCTCTAAGAAGGGAGAGCAGAAGGGGGCTTTGAAGATGCCCATCACTTAGTTTCTGGGCAGTGGACTGAGCAGACGTGGGAGTCCACTGGTCAGTCTTCCCCGCAAAGGTGAGATGTATTACAGGCTACGACCAATTTACACACATCCACCGAGGGCCGTCTTAAGCATATCCGGCGCCATGGTGCAAAGCTCCCTCCGGCGCCCCGTTTCCGACCTTTTTTTAGGGAGGACGGCGCTGCCGGTGAGGCTGTAGGAGGCTGGCAGTGGCTGGAGGGCGGCTCCTCCAGCGGGGGAGATGCAGGGGCTGGACGTGGCACTTCCCAGCTCAGCTGGCCGCTTGGTGCCATGGTGGCCATGGCAAACGGAGGCTCCAGGACCAGCGCTGCTTCAGCACGGCATGGCGGAGGTGGGCCAGAGCAGCGAGCTGATGCCAGGAGGCGCTGCATCCAGCCTCCTCCTCTTCCCTGGTGCCCTCCAGAACTTGGCGCCCTGGCGCCCCGCGCCACTAGCCTCTATGGGCAAGACGCCCCTGCATCCAACTGATGCACAGCCATGTGCACACACATTACAATGACTTGGAATTGGCCGGAAAAGAGACATAACAAGGTGGGCATATGTTCACTGCTGTCACACACAATGACCTGGAACACAACCCCTGCACAAATTGGGGGTTCCCTGTAAACATTTCTGTTTAAAATATGGTAAAGGTAAAGGGACCCCTGACCATTAGGTCTAGTCGTGGCCGAATCTGGGGTTGCGGCGCTCATCTCGCTTTATTGGCTGAGGGAGCATGTACAGCTTCTGGGTCATTTGGCCAGCATGACTAAGCCGCTTCAGCACACGGAAATGCCATTTACCTTCCCGCCAGAGCGGTACCTATTTTTCTACTTGCACTTTTGGCGTGCTTTTGAACTGCTAGGTTGGCAGGAGCAGGGACCGAGCAACAGGAGCTCATCCCATTGCGGGGATTCAAACCACCGACCTTCTGATCAGCAAGCGCTAAGCTCTGTGGTTTAGACCACAGCGCCACCCGCATCCCTTAAAATATAGTAGTCATTTCTAAATGTGTGTCTATACCTAAATTGTCACCTGCAACTTGAATGCATATCTTTTTCAATGATTCATTTCCTCACCCCCCCTTTTTTTTCTTATTGTGCCTATCTAAACCAACCAGGCGAGTATCAGAGATGAAATCGGACTCTTAAGATACATTCAGTATAGCGCAGAGCTGAATTCTGCAAAAAAATGACGCCTCTAGCAACTTGCACTATCAAAATTTTTATAACGCATTCCCAAAGGGGGTGGGGAATAGAGTTCGTGTTTTGCTTTTGGTTTTTAGGGAGAAGCAAAATAGGGTCTTTTCTTGGTCAATGAGGGCAGCGGGGGGGATATGGCATTTTTGCAAGGCTGCTGTGTGCCCTGTAGCCTATTTGCATAAGTCATGGTTGCTGTGGTTTAATCTCAGGAAAACAAATGGATAAACCATGTCTATATATATATATCTATATATTTCTGATGTTAGTTGAGATCAGGTAGGATCCCATGGCCAATGGCTGTTTCTGAAGATCCGGGGTGATTTTGGCTTCTGCTGCTTATCAGGGGTGGTTGTCTTTGGAAATCGTTTCTCCTAAAGGAAGCACCTCTTTCTTTGCAACTGATGGTTTTATCTGTCTCCTCTCAGGTGGCTCTGCTGTGGCTGGAAGAAGCAGCTTTTGTGTAACCGGCAGAGAAAGGGCAGAGGGGAGAGTTTCAAAGGACAAGCGGCTCCCGGAGAAGACTCCATAGAAAGCACCGCATTTTCCATCGTATCACATACACAACAGTGGAGCAGATTGATTTCCGTAAGTCCCACCAACCAACAAAAAGCTACTTTGCATACGGAATTGATGGGGAGCGTATTTCCATTTTAAAGGATGCCTTTTCAAAGTTATTTTTAGTGGGGCCCTGCAATAAGATAACCCCCAACACCTGAATTGTGATGTGTGGGTGCAGCAATATGATATAGGTCCTGTTTGTCCCATCACACACACACACACACACAAACACAGTAGGCTTTATGGGTCCCCCTCCCAATGTTGGCTTAGGAAAAACAAAATAGAAGAGATCTGCTAGGGTGGAAAATACTCAAATGTAAATCGGTCTCCTTCTCCACTGAAAGAAGTAATTTGAAGACACTCTAAGGGTATTATGGCTCCAGGAAGAAATCTCTTCCTGTGGTTTTTAACAATTTAACTGATTAGTTTTTAAAAAGCATGATGCTTTAAGAAAAATACAAAAGCATTCAACACCCACCCCCTCCGCTGGAAGACTGCTTCGCAGAACACACACGATTTCCAGTGAAAATGCACAATTCAGCCCCACTCTCCCTTCTGTCTTTAGGCCAACCTTCCCCAACACGCCACCCTCCAGAGGCAATCCCTATGAGCCCCTATTGGCTGGAAGTGATGGGAGCTGTAGACTGAAGCATCTGGAGGGCACCAGGTTGGTGAAGGCTGTTCTAGGCATTCTTCCTCCGCTCTTCTTGAAGGTCCACCCATCTTCCTGTCCTGTTCCTTGATTTGTAGACCTTTGTTCTTCCTTTCACCTCCTGTGACCCATACAGAGATATTGTAGGTCCTCTTCCAAGCCTTCATCTACTTCTTTTCACAAAGTCTGAATCCATCGGGCTGGGTGGGTGGGAATAAAATAAATATTGATGGATGGATGGATGTTTTTAAAGCATGGTTATGATTTTTTTTCTCAATCTTACTGTTTTATCTTTTTATAAACCACTTTGAGGGTTTTGTTTTGTTTTGGCAGCCAAGCGGTATATACATTTTATGAAATAAATGCACTTTTATGAATGCATCCTTAATGCATTTATGGGTTCCACATATTACAGAAGTGCAGAGTGGAAATATTTTTGCATTATTCCCATCTCACTCCCTGTATTCAGCTCCTTGTCTTAATATCTCTGTTTTTATTCATTGTTTTGTTTTTTTTATTTAACCACAAACAGCCAACCCATGGGTGTAGAATCAATGAAAACACAATGGGTTATGTTTTGTTTTGAGTTTAGTGGTTTCATCCTTTGTCTATTTGCAATTGTTCATATTAATTCCACAAATTAATATTACCAATTCTATGTCCATTAAATTTACATTATTTGGGAGTTCGGGTCCAATTTTGTTCATAATCACCTTCCTTATTTTCCCGGGAATTATTTCTTTTTTATTTAGATAGTAGTCATGTACAACCAGTCCAAAATGATGTGATATTATGCTCTGAGCATATGCACAGCCCCTAAATAGAGTTCTTTGGGGGCAATTTGCAATAGGAGAGGGCTGATGAAAACTGGAATCCAATAACATCTGGAGAGTATGATGCTTGCAGTTACATCTGCTGTTCCCTGGCTTGATCCCCATGGCAGAAATGTAGGATAAAATGTATTAAACGTTTAAGCTTATGACCTGAATGCTACACACAAGCCTAAGTGTTGTACGTGGAAAAACTGGTTGTTGATCACCAGAGCCATAATGAGTTACCCTTAAGAATGCTGCAGCAATTCCAGCAAAAGTAAGAGGAGAATCTTAGGATTCAATCTCATTTATTCCAGTTTCCCCATGGCGTGGATTTCAGAGGCATTCCAACTGCATGTCACTGTGACTTGGATAAGAATCACTATATGGCTGACAGTTTGTGCTTAAATTGAAGTGCTCGTTTGGAAAACTCTGTACACTGTTTCCTTAGGTGTCTGTCACAAGACTAGAGACAGGGTTTCAATGATTCCCTGCCCACTTTATATTGTCTTGCCATTTAGGCTCTTGATACATAGATTTCTGCTTATAGGAATACATTCCAATTAGATTCCCTTAAAAGAGAGAGAGTGTCCATTTTTTAAAGTGACATTTTTCTTAGTGAGAGCTGCAAACTAGCAAAAGAGTTGAGTGTTGTCACTGCTAATTCCTCTGCACAATTCGGAAAGGCTGTTTAAGTAGCTGTGAACAGGGGTGTCTGTAGTTTCCAAGAGTTCGGGTTTTTTGAAAAAATAAATAAATGGTGATGTGGAAGGGAAAACAGTTTTGCTAGGTCCCCCCCCCCAAAAAAAAGAACCCCAGAGGACTCATTTGTTCATGGTACACCAGGTATCTCATTCAGATTTGGAGTCTGAGTTATAACTGCAAAAGAGTTACCAGGAAGTCCAAGGATCTGTGCAAATGATCTTTTGTCAGAATCTACAGAACCTTTTTTGCACCTCATAAATAGCTCTTCTTTGCTAACTGCATTTAGATGGTTACAAGTCCTGGGGAAATAGCAGGTTCGTGCTGTCCTTCTTTCTAGTGAGATGAGTACCGTATTTACTTTCAAAAGCATCTATTAGACCAGTATCTTTTTAACTCTCTGGTTTGCTATTACGTACCAGAGAAAATATATGATATGTTATTGCTTTTCATTACTTCCATTTGTATCCTGCCTTTCTTTGATCATGGAGCTGAGGGTTATAGTTAGTGCTAGTCCTACTCTGAGGAGACTCATTAAAAACAATAGACATGGCTCACTTAGGTCCACTAGTTTTAACAAGTGTACTCTGAATATACATTAGTCAGAGATGACCTTCAGTGAGGTGACTGATGTAAGTATCCTTTCCCCATAGATTGTAGAGCAGCATGCCATTTTGTGGTCCTGTCTCTTTTCCTGCTCATTTAGATTGGACAGACTTTTTTTATCACACTATGTCCCCCATAGCAGCCATTTTGTGTTATGCCACACCCACATAGCAGCCATTTTCTGACTGGTGCCCACTGCACTTTTCAAAATTCAGAATGTTTCAGGCTGCCCCCCCCAAGTTGGGGACCCTGTCCTTTGGTTAAAGATATAATGATAGGTAAAAAGGTAAAGGACCCCTGGGTGGTTAAGTCCAGTCAAAAGTCCAGTACGGCGCTCATCTTGCTTCAGGCCGAGAGAGCCAGCGTTTGTCCACAGACAGCTTTCCGGGTCATGTGGCCAGCAGGACCTAACCACTTCTGGCACAATGGGATACCATGACGGAAGCCAGAGCACATGGAAATGCCGTTTACCTTCCCGTCACAGCAGTACCCATTTATCTACTTGCACCGGTGTGCTTTAGAAATGCTAGATTGACAGGAGCTGGGACAGAGCAGTGGGAGCTCACCCCGTCACACGGATTCAAAATGCCGACCTTCTGATCAGCAAGCACAAGAGGCTCAGTGGTTTAGACCAGAGCACCACCCACATCCATAATGATATGTACAGATAGGGTAACTATACGCAGAAGCAGCGCTTTTTTCAGGGGATCTCACCAGAACCAGTTCTGACACCTTTTAGGTGGGTTCTGGAATATCTCAGGTGAGTTCCAGCACCTCTCAGGTAGGTGCTATTGCCATTCTAAGAGAAAGAGCTGAGTTCTGGCACCTCTTTTTCTAGTAAAATAGCACTGAGCAGAAGTGATCAGAAAAACCAAGCTCTCAACAAATATCACAGGATAACAAAGGATCAGGGGCCCAATACCATTGTGCAGATGGTCAAAAATCTGGGTACAGCCAGTGAGTTCATATATGACAGAATGGCAAAGGGTAGCTATTGAGGGTTCAGTTGGAGACAGAGATCCTACGAGGAGAGAGTGCACAGAGACCGAGACGTTAGGGTTGCCATATGTCCAGAATATCTGGAACACCTGTAGCCAGCGGCAATGTCTGGGTGAAAATCATGAAAAATGTCCAGGAAATCCAGATGTATGGCAGCCCATGTTGGCAGTGCTGTTTTTTTTTGTGTGTGTGTGTGTTTTTTGCTGATTTTCCAAAAAAATAAATAAAAAATAGCTTTACGTTATTTTGCCAATAAAGCTCAACAACTTTGCTCAAAAAAGCTCAGTAACTTTTCTGTCCAGATTCTCACTGTTTGAAATATGGCAACCCTACGTAACACAAAATGCCTTGAGGGTGAGATGGCTGTAAATCAAACTGTAAAAAGATTGAAATTCCCTTTTCTATGCTACTATTTTTATTATTATTATTAATTCCTCCCTTCCTCCAAGGAGCTCAGGGTGCGATTCATGATGCCCCTTTGAATTTATTTCCCATAAAAATGTTGAATAGGTTAGGCCAAGCTTCCTCAACCTCGGCCCTCCAGATGTTTTTGACCTACAACTCCCATGATCCTTAGCTAGCAGGACCAGTGGTCAGGGATGATGGAAATTGTAGTCTCAAAACATCTGGAGGGCCGAGTTTGAGGAAGCCTGGGTTGGGCTGAGAGACCAAGTGGCTGAGCTTTTATGACTGAGTGGGTTTTTGACCTTCATAGAAACATAGAGAACCATTATTCTGAGTCAGACCATTGGTCCATCTAGATCTGTATTGTCTACACTGGTTGGCAGCAGCTCTCCAGGGTTATATAATAATAATATAATAATAATTTATTATTTATACCCCGCCCATCTGCTGAGTTTCCCCAGCCACTCTGGGCAGCTCCCAGTCAAGTGTTAAAAACAGTACAGCATTAAATATTAAAAACTTCCCTGAACAGGGCTGCCTTAAGATGTCTTCTGAATGTCAGGCAGTTGTCTATCTCTTTGACATCTGATGGGAGGGCGTTCCACAGGGCAGGCACCACTACCGAGAAGGCCCTCTGTCTGGTTCCCTGTAGCCTCACTTCTCGCAGTGAGGGAACTGCCAGAAGGCCCTCGGCGCTGGATCTCAGTGTCCGGGCTGAATGATGGGGGTGGAGATGCTCCTTCAGGTATACAAAACCCAGCCCTACCTGGAGATGCTATGGATTGAACCTGGAACCTTCTGTGTTCAAAGCAGATGCTCTACCATTGGGCCGTTGCTTTTGTACCAGTTCGGTTCTCTCATATTGTGTCACCATTGCTATGGAAAATAAACTTTTCTTTTTTTTTGGAGGACCCTAATTTCTCCTTAATAATCCAGGGGTGGCGAGCCTCTGCCCCTCCAACTGTTCTTGGACTACAACTCCCATCAGTCTTAGACAGCATGACCAATGGTCAAGGATGATGGGAATTGTAGTCCAACATCTGGAGGATCACAAATTCCCAGCCTTTGTTATAACCACTCACTTCCTGTCTCACAGTTCCTCATGGTAGACACACAGCAACTTTTCCATCAACGTCTGGCCCCAGAACCATCACTGAATATTTCCATGGCCTTTATATAATATTCAAAGTGAATGCCTTTTCCCTCCCCCACTCCTGTTTATTTTGGAGAACACTACCCCATCTATGAACTTTAGAATCCTTGTAAACTTTAAAATTCTGCTTCCACTTACAGATAAAAACAATGTTGTTTAAATGCTGGTGTTCAAGGTACATTAACTTTGTCTGCTAAAGATCTCCTTGCCTGTTGCTGTGGTGTTCAAAAGAAAAAAAGGAAAAAAATCCCAGTGTTTATATTATAGAGATATCCCTGGAGCAATCTATTTTTAAAGATTGGTTTGCGATTAGCTCCTTTGGAAGGGAGAAAGTGGCTGATTTGTAATTGTTACCCTTCAGACAGTACCTTCTCTTTCTCCCACTCAAAGCTTCTGTTTCAGATACCTGTAGACCACCCATTTGGAAAAGACCTCAAGGGATTTGCTCCAGGGTACTGAACTGAGTGGTTTGAATAAGGTTGCAAATCCTTGCTCAGGCAGGAAGGTCACTAGGTGGTAGTTCTCATGAAAACCCTAAACAGAACAAAACAAAACATTGGCATGTTTTTTTTGGTATGCTAGGCAGCCAAGTGCCAAAAGAAATGAATAAGAGCAGGCCCAGGAGATGATGAATCAATTGGAATCGGTTGTGAGTCCATCTTAAATTGTATGAAGGAGCTGAACCAGGTAGCGTTATGCAAGCGCTACAGAAGGTGGTGAATTTTGCCATCAAAATGCAGGAAACCCAGGCAAGGAATTAATGAAATATTCAGCCGCTATTTACGGAATTGATTTGAAGATCAAGAAGTTACGAGCAGCTAGATGAAAAGGATTAAGTAGGAAGCGTGAATGGAGAGATACTATGGTGCAGAATTAAATTGGCATTTCAGCTGTTCAATACTTTATGCGGATTTTATGAACAAGGAAGGGAAGGATACGGGCATGCAGATACGGTAGAGCCTTTGCTTTTCATAGTAGGGGGTAGTAGTTCCTTCCAGTGGGGGTGCGTGGCATGGGGCACATGGCATTTCCCTCCCCACCACCCATCATCTTTTGTTTCCCTTGGACTTTTGTTTCTGCATCTTGAGACCCAGCAAGGAAGTGACCTTCTAAATCACCCGCTAACCTCTCCACACCATAAGAATGCAGGAAGATGTGTGGGCTGCTTCTCTTGCTCTTATTGCAGCGTTTGATGCAGCTGAATGAGGCAACCCCTTGCTTTTCACTGTCTTTTGTGGGTAGGGTGACCAGGTAAAAAGAGAACAGGGCTCTGCCCTACACAACTGTCAGGGAACTGACATCGGAGCCAGAGGCGGAGGCGAGGCTCTCAAACGATGCTGGAGAAGGGCCCAGCAGGGGGAGAGGCGGCTCACCAGCTGGGGAAGGAAATCAGCGTAACACCAGGGATAAAGGGGGGCAGATGGGGGAATCGGCAAGGGGGCTTCAGGACTCCTCGCCAGAGATCAGCGAGGAGAGCAGGGGTCCTCCGCTACCCACGCCCTCCCTGCGCAGAAGACTTCCGCGCAGGGAGAGCAGGAGGAGACTTGGAGTCAAACAACTTTTATGCTGGAAGAGGTTTAAGAAACGGCCACTGACGGATTCTGCCAGCGACTGAACAGCCATGAAGTGTAGGGCTGTCCAGACAGAAAAGGTTTAACAAGGCAAACTAGCCAGGAGTGGCACCAACTTGCGCACGAGTAACCCCTACAGTTTGCTTTACAACAACTGTTATAGGAACTGGAGCCCTGCCCTCCTTTTCACCTGCTCACCCTACTTGGCAGGGGCGAGGAACCTTTGGCTCTCCAGCTGTTGCTGAACTACAACTCCCATCATCCCTGGTCATTGCTAGGGCTGGTGGGAGTTGTAGTTCAGTAACATTTGAACATCTGGTGGGCCAAAGGATTCTCACACCTGCTAGAGAGAGACCCGCAGAGTTGTGCATCTCTGCCTCTGTTTAGTTTTCCTGCCTCCAGATCTGTGAGCATTGGTGGATATATGTGTGTGTGCGCGCACACGTGTGCACACTTAAGGTAAAGGGACCCCTGACCATTAGGTCCAGTCGTGGCCGACTCTGGGGTTGCGGCACTCATCTTGCTTTACTGGCCGAAGGAGCCGACGTACAGCTTCCAGGTCATGTGGCCAGCATGACTAAGCCGCTTCTGGTGAACCAGAGCAGCGCACGGAAATGCCATTTACCTTCCCGCCAGAGCGGTACCTCTTTATCTACTTGCACTTTGACGTGCTTTCGAACTGCTAGGTTGGCAGGAGCAGGGACCGAGCAACGGGAGCTCACCCCGTCGCGGGGATTCGAACCATCGACCTTCTGATCGGCAAGTCCTAGGCTCTATGGTTTAACTCACAGCGCCACCCATGTCCCTTGCGTGCACTCTTACATGGGAGTAAATTGCACTGAGCACATTGGGACTTTCTGTTGCATATAGGAGTTCATTGCACAGAATGTAAACTAGGTTAGGCTATTAGTCTACTAAGGCCAGTATTTTCTGTCCCAGGGATGGAGAACTTATAGTCCTCCAGAGGTTGCTGGAGCAGCTCCTCTCAGTCCCACCAAGCTTGGCCAATGGTCAGGGTCAGGGATAATGGACGTTATAGTCCAACAACCTCGGAGGGCCACAGGTTCCACACCCCAGCCTACCCTTACTAGCGGTGACTGTTCAAAGTCTCAGACAGATGTCTTTTCTAGTTGCCTGATACCCAAGTCTTTTCATTGGAGATGTCAGGATTTGAATCAGGGATCTCAAGTGTGCTCTACAATCCCTCCCCAAATCAGATTTAGGAGTAATTTCCTCAGTGTTTTGGTAGGACCTTCTCTACTACCACCACCGTCCTTCTTCCTGAAGCCTTGATTCAAGTTAGCTTCCAGATTGTTTTACACAATGCATTTGTTCCCACTGAATGTATGAAGGGAGGAATCATGATCAGTCCCACAGACCCCAAACCCAACTTCTGTTCATTTGGACAAAGGTTTAAGCAAACCCAACACACAATTATTTGGATGGAGCCTGACACATTCAGTGGCTCACAATGGGAAAATATCAATTAAAAAACACTACATATACTTAACAATGTACCATCAAATACTTTATCTAATCAAATCAAATAGGGGAAGGAACAGAAAAAAATAAAAAGCAGCAACAAGAAGTTAATAAAATAATCATAATAAAATATCAGAACCAGTAAGAATCTGGAAATAGATTCTGAGTATTGAACATCAGTATTGATGAGAGCCAGTGTGGTGTAGTGGTTAAGGGCAATAGACTCGTAATCTGGTGAACCGGGTTCGCGTCTCCGCTCCTCCACATGCAGCTGCTGGGTGACCTTGGGCTAGTCACACTTCTCTGAAGTCTCTCAGCCCCACTCACCTCACAGACTGTTTGTTGTGGGGGAGGAAGGGAAAGGAGAATGTTAGCCGCTTTGAGACTCCTGAAGGGGAGTGAAAGGCGGGATATCAAATCCAAATTCTTCTTCTTCTTCTTATATTGCTTCACTAAAAAAGGCCCTTAACTTGGCACCTAAAACTTAGCAGAGAAAGGTGCAGATGGACCTCTCCAAGGAGAGTCTTCCATATGTGGGTCACCACCACCAAAAAGGCCCTTTTTTGTAGTTGCCACCTGCCTAACTTTTTCAGGCAGAGGCAGCCTATGCAGTAATGCAGTTAGGTAATTACAGACTCTGGGGAGCCCCTTAAGATTTTAATGTCCGTAAAGGTGGTAAAGGCAGCTGTGTTGCATTTGAGAGTTGTCCTGTTCACCCTGCTGAGTGAAGCCCTGGAATCAGAGGGGGGGCGGCCCTCCCTGAGTATCTTCACTGAGGGGTGTGACATTTGACAGTTGCGGGTCGACGGCACACTGAATGTCTGCCATCGGTAGCTCGTTCCACCCTGTGGGCGGCTCTCTCTGCCCTCAGCTGCAGGACGCGCTTGCCGCACCATGCACCAGAGCAGCTATCCTGTGCTTGGGAGGGCACCCTCCATACCCCATACCCCCCCAGGAGTGTACCAGCCTTGGGCAGTGTGGGCCTATGCTCCGCCACTGCCTGGAATCCTGCCCTCGGTGTGTTTGGATGTAGACACAAATGAGAAGGGGAATGAATGAAACCTACCGATATCAATAATTGTACCACTTGGAGTGGCATGCATTACAAATAGATGCCGTTCACAGGCATCTGCAGCCAGCCCTCTCAGCTGTATTTTCTTTTGGAGTGATACAGCAGCTAATATTCCAACTGGGCATTTTTATCCCCCCCCCCCCTCACTGTTGTATGAAGTCATGCCGTTAATCAACAGGAACTAAACACAAAATGGGTATGAGACTCGTTTCTCTCAGTGCTGCCATTCCTGCAGATGAATTAAAGTTCTGGCTAAGGATCTCTAGAGGTCACTTTTGGCTAAACGTGAACAATCATCAGTTATGAGAGCTGGGCTCGGCCAGTTGCCAGCTGTACTTTAGATTTTTCTGCATTATGAGCTAAAGGGATAAAGCCAAGATTGGTCTGTTTCTGTCGTGAATGTTGCTTCTGTTCTCCTCCTGGCTTTTACTTTCCGGCTAATGACAGATGCGTCCTGGTCTTTCTGATCAAGGCTAGGGCATGTTGGGCTGGTGAATTCCAGACTGGAGTGGAGAACCTGCGGTGGTCCGCATGTTGCTGGGCCAATGGTCAGGGATGATAGGAGTTGTTGTCCAGAAACACCTGGAGACCCTGGTACAGAGCAACTTGAGCCTCCAATCTGAGCATGCATGCGACTGTGCGAATTAGTGCATATAATAATTAGCATAAAGTAAGCGTTCTTATTCCCAAACCCTCCATCTTTACTCAGGTGAAAATAGGGACATTATCCCAGTATTAATACCTGCTGCCTTGTGGGATGTCTTCAGGAGAAGAAAAGGCAAGTCTTGGCAACTCCTTCAGCCAAGCTGGTGCCAGATATTTTGCTCTGCTTTCCTTTGGAGACCACACCAGTGAGGCCAAGAGGGGGGTCTTGTCATCTGGGCAGCCTAGGAGCTCCATACAGGCTTGTGCCCTAGGGAGGTCCTTCAGTACTGCTAATAATAATAATAATAATAATAATAATAATAATAATAATAATAATAATAATTTTATTTATACCCCGCCCTCCCCAGCCAAGACCGGGCTCAGGGCAGCTAACACCCGATATAAAAACAAATTGATTGAAATACAACTTAAAAACAAGATTAAAATACAACATTAAAACATTAAAATATTAAAATACAGCCTCATTTCAATGGAGACTCAAATCAAAAACTTTTTGGGGGATGAAAACGTCAAGTCTTCACCAAGGCTAACTTTCCAGACTGGTCCTACATAGGCCAGAAAAAAGCCAGGGAAGTCCCCAAATAGGAGTTCCATTCCAGGAGGGGGAAGGACAAAAAGGAAGAGGGGGGGGGGAATCAAATTGTTTCCAAGCCGAAGGCTAGGTGGAGCAACTATGTCTTACAGGCCCTGTGTAAAGAAATCAGATCCTGCAGGGCCCTGGTCTCATGAGGCAGAGCGTTCCACCAGCCCGGAGCCAGTGTTGAAAAGGCCCTGGCTCTGGCTGAGGCTAATCTAACTTCCTTAGGGCCTGGGGCCACTAGGGTGTTGCTATTTATGGACCTTAAGGTCCTCCATAGGGCATACAGGGAGAGGCGATCCCATAGGTACGAGGGTCCTAGGCTGTGACAGAGTGGTTTAACTTCACCCCCAGAGGCACACTCCATTGTCTGTCAAGACAGATGGATGCCAAAGGATCACTGGCCAAAAGCCACATCCTGACATCACACAAAGTTCTTCTCCACCTGCCTTTCAGTATGTTCATGCTCTAGATTCCCTCAGTTCAACCCTCAGGTCACATCCATACATTTAATGTACATGCATACCACTTCAACAGTCGTGAAAATCCTGGGAACTGTAGTTTACTCACCCACAGAGCAACCATTCCCTTCACCCTTAGCAAACTATATCTCGCAAAATGATTTGGGGGAAGCCATGACTGTTGAGGTAGTATACCAGTGCTTTGAATGTATGGTGCAGTTGTGACCATAGTTGCAGGATGAATCCCTTCTGTTTTGCTCTACTTCAGCCATGTGCGGCTTGGATTGGTCCAGTTTATTTGTCTCTTCCTCTCCCCCACCCCTTCTCAGCCCTTCATGGATTTTGCAGAACTCATCATGTGTATTTTTTCTTCAGATACATCCATGGAGCCACGTGAAATTGGTGACAGCTTTACACCATTATTTCAAGATTCATAGCTGAAGGTTCTCAGTGAGAGAGAGCTGTCCAAATCTTTCTAGCAAACAGAATGCTGTTTCCTGGCATATTTATTGCAGCAAAGCGAATTTGTGTCCCAAAGATAAATATAGCGTTATCAGCAACAGCTGTCTCTCATTTTTATTTGTTTTTATATTTGACTATAAGTTCAATTCTCCAAAAACACCCAGAGCTGTAAATCCTATGACACGAGGCCCTGTGATTTAGTAGCTTGGGGTGTTTAGGGGCTGTGATTTAGGGAACACATTTATGGTACACGAGACAATTAAATAATGTGCCATACTGCCACCCTCTGGAATATACAAAACAAAAAAACCCAAAACCTGAGGTGGAAGGTCATTATTTCATCCTGTCTGTGGCTATTTGGTTCCTCAGGACAGGGAATCAACATCTTCAGCATCAACATCTGTTCTTCTGAACATCTGTATAGGATTACTGACTTCTGCCCACCCACATTGATGATAAACCTATCAAAATTTAAACACATTGTGGACATGAAGACGGGCCGAAGTAGGATGAAGAAGGCCAAGAACAGGGCAGTATTTTTATCACCATTAAGCTTCCTACTATTGCTATTACTAGTGGCAAACTTTCATCGAGACTGGTAGGAGGAGCCAGAGCTGACGATAGGTGGAGCCAGAGTGAATGACAGGCAGAGCCAACTCATTCCAGTTTTTTTCCTGTCTTCCTCCCTACTGAGTTCTACAAGGGAGAACAAGGGCTGGCTCAAGACATTTTGGCACCCAAGGTGAACCACAAAATGGCGTCCCCACTTAAAGGTTTACCTTTAAATGCAAACTGAACCTAATTTCTACCCCATCCCTAGTAAAGGCACACCATGGTGTGCAAGAAGCAGAGGTCACTCCACAAACTAAAAGCCCTGTCCACAGAAGTGCCCGTGATATTTCTGACGTAGTGTATCTAACCCACATGTCTAAACTGTTGAAGCACTGAGCTGTCTCTCCTTTCCCACATGAGATTAGCTGTTATGATGCTTTGCAACCAGTCCCTGAATGCACCGGCCTTAGCTGAGAGGTTTAATCCTGGAGGGAGTCGGAGGACTTAACACGTCCCATGAGAAATCTAGCATCATCCGCTCAGTGGAAGGGTTGGGTTTGTTTTCAAATATTTTCCATCAGTTGTATCCTTGGCGATGACACACAAAAGGGATCCTCTCCTTTTTGGAAGTGACCTATGCAACACGCAAAGCTATCTAATGTACAATCCCATCCTAACCATGTACACCTGTAATCCAAAGATTCCAGGTACTCCTATTTACCAGGGACAGCTCCCAGTGCAAAAAGCAAAAATATAACATGGTCCCTTTTCCCTTCCGTTTTTTTTTTATCTTGGGGGTTGCCTTATTAAAATTTTGTTAGGGTGAGTTACTGGAGGTTTCTGTCTTGAATTCAGCTCCCTCCATAGAAATTAAATCCACAGGTGAACTTTTTCTTTAGTGCACATGCGTTTAAGCACTTGCACATAAACAACAAGACATCACACAATGCACAGCGTGCCACAACCAGTAACTGTGGAGGAAGATTCAGGTAGGTAGCCGTGTTGGTTTGACACAGTCAAAATAAATAAAAAATTGTCCAGTAGCACTTTAGAGACCAACTAAGTTTGCTCTGGGTATAAGCTTTCGTGTGCATGCACACTTCTTCAGACACACTGAAACAGAAGTCACCAGACCCTTAGATATAGTGGGAGGGTGAGGTGGGGTATTTCTCAGGAGGGTAGTGGGAGATGGGTGATTGACTCAATGGGTATTGTAAAGCTGTTGACGACGGTTAATGACTGCAATTAGTCCTACGGGGAAAAGCAAGGGGTAGTATGCAGATGGTCAAAAATAGCTTTAGCATATGTAACGAGACAAGAATCCAATTCAGACCAGGTCTCTCCATAGTTTTCAGTTTAGTAATAAGTTGTAATTCAGCAACTTCTTCAAATCTATAGATAGAAAAACCCCACTCTACCCTCCCGCTATATATAAGGGTCTGGTGACTTCTGTTTCAGTGTATCTGAAGAAGTGTGCAAGCACACAAAAGCTTATACCCAGAACAAACTTAGTTGATCTCTTAGGTGCTACTGGACAATTTTCTATTTAATTCAACTGTGAAGGAAGAGTGAGTGATGCCATGATGAACAACCAATTCCTCGCAAGTGCAGAACAGTGTTGTGTGGCAACTGTGAACAAAATACCTTTCTGTTGCCATCAGGGCACCGAATTTACTAATAAAGGGTGGCGATTTGTCTAAAACCTTTCCAGGATCTTCAAAACCAAGCAGCAGATGACAAATTCTGAAAAGAGCCATACAAATCAGCAATCTCTGGAACAATCCATACTATGGTGAAAGCAGAAAACAGTGAAAAAAGTTAAACAGGTCACAGTCAAAGGTAACAGAACACAGTGAAGTTGCTATCCAAAAGCTCTGGGGAAATAAAATAGTTTTTACTTGCTTCCTAAATGCCATTTTATATCCCAAGTGGATATTTCTGGGGAGGGTAGGTATCCTGCGCTGCACCTGATGAGAAATATTTCTCTGACAACGCAGCCAAGCGACATTTTGCTTCCTTCTGTTTATGTCAGTATTCAGAATGCAGGCAACAACATTCATGGTGGTAAAACAAATGGTATTGCTCAGTATTACCCTTGAAGAGATGTATACATTGGAGCCTATTCAGCTGAAAACTAAATTTTACTGCAAGATTCTGCAGGGAAAAGGGGTTCTCTCCATGCAAGGAAATTGGTTTTTCCTCTATTTTTCACAATGCACCAATAAGAGAACCCAAAGGAATGTAGAATTCTATCCGTTGCATTAACTTATAGATTTCTGTCCCCAGAAACATCCATCCAACCCCCGTTCTCTTTCATTTGATATTGGCTTCCTCTGCAGCTTCATTTCCCTGCCTCCCTGTGTAATGTATAACCAAGTAGATAAGAAATAATAGTAGTCTGGCTTTTAGCTTCCTCTTTCCACATAAATATTTTTTGGTTTGGTTTGGTTTTTTTACTCGGTTTTCTTGAGCTCCATCTGCACTATACATCTTAAGCACTATTATAACCCTTTAAGCAGCCATGGCTTCTCCCCAAAGTATCCTAGAGCTGTAATAATAATAATAATAATAATTTATTTATACCCCACCCATCTGGCTGGGTTTCCCCTGCCACTCAAAATATTAAAATACAATAATTCATCAAATATTAGAAGCTTCCCTAAACAGGGCTGCCTTCAGATGTCTTCTAAAAGTCTGATAGTTGTTTATTTCCATGACATCTGGTGGGAGAGCGTACCACAGGGTGGGTGTCACTACCGAGAAGGCCCTCTGCCTGGTTCCCTGTAGCCTCGCTTCTCTCAGTGAGGGAACCGCCAGAAGGCCCTTGGCGCTGGACCTCAGTGCCCGGGCTGGACGATGGGGGTGGAGACGCTCCTTCAGGTATACTGGGCTTAGGCTGTTTAGGGCTTTAAAGGTCATCGCCAACACTTTGAATTGTGCCCAGAAACATACTGGCAGCCAAGGTAGGTCTTTCAGGACTGGTGTTATGTGGTCTCGGCAGCCACTCCCAGTCACCAGTAATTAGTTAAAGATGCTTGGAGTTGTTAAGAGGACCCTTTGTCCTCACAGAGCTGCAGTTCCCAGAGTTCCCTGGGACTGATTATTAAACCACTCTGGGAATTGTAGCTCTGTGAAGGGAATACGGGTCCCCTAACAACTCTCAGAACCTTGAACAAACTACAGCTCCCAATATTCTTTTGGGAGCAAGCCATGACTGTTTAAAAATGATATCACCGTGCTTTGAATGTATAATGCAGGTGTCACATTCCTCTTCTTTGTCAGGATCGCATCCCTCCCCACTTACAAAGCATAAGAAGATTGGGGGGAGCACCAAATTGCTGGAGGGGAGTTCTGCTCCTTGCTTTCCAAAAACGACTTGAGTTACAAGTTATTCTTCTAGAGTTCTAAAGAGCAAGATATTTGAAAAGTTCACTTAGTGATGATAAAGCCTTTCTAGATTTCCCAGAGACCAGCATACAATATTCTAGTATCAGAGACAGTATGCTACTGAATGCCAGTTGAAACTGATCACAAGTGGGAGAGAACTGTTGCCCCTGCCCTGGTTTTAGGGTTGCGGGCGCGAATTATGGTTTTTTTATTATTAATGAGAAACTACCAAATTCCCTCTTCTCGAACCAATGCACAAAGTGAAACATGAACTATCCTTAGAAATTTGCATGCCTCCACATTTTGCAATGCAGTTCTCTGACCAAGCAGTGTGTAAAGGTAAAGGGACCCCTGACCATTAGGTCCAGTCATGACCGATTCTGGGGTTGCGGCGCTCATCTCGCTTTATTGGCCGAGGGAGCCGGCATACAGCTTCTGGGTCATGTGGCCAGCATGACTAAGCTGCTTCTGGCGAACCAGAGCAGCGCACAGAAACGCCGTTTACCTTCCCGACCTATTTATCTACTTGCACTTTGATGTGCTTTCGAACTGCTAGGTTGGCAGGAGCAGGGACCGAGCAACAGGAGCTCACCCCGTTGTGGGGATCCGAACTGCCGATCTTCTGATCAGCAAGCCCTAGGTTCTGTGATTTAACCCACAGTGCCACCGCATCCCAACATGTAGTGTGTACCAACATGCATATACAGTGGTACCTCGGTTTAAGAACAGCCCTGTTTACGAACTATTCGGTATAAGAACTCCACAAAACCGGAAGTAGTGTTCCAGTTAGCGAACTTTACCTTGGTCTACGAATGGAAGCCAAACGTGGAATGGCACCAGTGGTGGGAGGCCTCATTAGGGAAAGTGCGCCTCTGTTTAAGAATGGCTTTGGTTTAAGAACAGACTTCTGGAATGGATTAAGTTTGTAAACCTAGGTACCACTGTACATACAAAAATGCCTAAGATTATGGGGAATTGCTTGCAGGAATGAGTACAGACGTTGAAAGGATACAATGGTGTGTTCAACAGGAGGAACGCACGCTAAAATGCTGACAAATTTTAGTGAGGAACTTTGTGTTGCTTTTTAACTGCAATTTGCTGTGGAAATGTGAAGAACTGAATTTAAGATCGAAAAGTGAGAAACTGGAAGAAACTGAAATTAAAACATTTCTCCATCTCTACCTCCTTTTGGACTTCCCAGAGACATCTGCTTAGCCAGTTATGGGACACAATGTACTGAACTAGATAGACTTTTACTCTGATCTGGCAGGGCTCTTTTTATTTATTTATATTTTATTCATTAAAAAATAGGTATAAATCATGTAAAATATATCAATGCAGAGCAGAAAATACCATAAAACAATACAAATGTTCTTAATGTTGTTGTTGTTGTTGTTTTTAATTCTACAAAAGATCCTGGACAGGAGATGTTTCTTCAATATATCCTTTTATTTGCATGCCTGAAGTGGTTCCAAAAACATCAGATGAATGATAATAAATATAACAGTTCAAAAAGCATAATAGGAACAATTACAAGTAGCCATATCAGTAGGTAAATAAATGAAAACTATTGATCAATCCATGAAACAAATAAAACTGACCTAATCCAACTGCTTAAAATAAATCAGGAGACAAAGCCTTTCACAGAAATAAAAATGCAATATTGATCGATTTAATAAATATCTGTACCGCCCTCTGACAATAAAACTCTTCCTAAGGCGGTTCACATAAAATTCAACCATCAATATGTCAGCCTTTGCAATTTTCCTGTGCGGAAGGTTTGAACAAGAGGCAGGTAGAACTCAAGGTGAGAAAATTAGTACCCAGGAAAAAAAGAAAGTTCAAAAATCATAGTTTAAAAGGCTCAAGTAAAGGAACTCAGAAGGTTCAAGGTGTTACAAAGCTGTTAGCTAATCCCCCTCATCACCACATGGTTTTATTGACCCTTGCCTAAAAAGACTTAGGAGATGTTCAAGGGCATCACCTATAGACAGGGCATGTTCATAAACCCGCCCCGCAAATTATATTTAAAAAAGACTAAAGAGGCCAAATATCTTACAATATAGGGCGAGGAATTCCTCCATGTAAGACCATCGGAATTTAAACTGGAAAATACAGAGTTATTCTGGTTATTTGATGTGACTAACTCTGGGATTGTACACTTTCAGTTGCGGGCAGAACCTGTGACCCTCCCAACGTTGTTGGACTCCAACTCCCATCAGTCTCAACCAGCATGGTCAGGGATGATGGGAACTGTGATCCCACAATAACTTGAATGCCACCGGTTTTCTGCATCTGCTTTGACTGTTCAATTGGCATCGGCACTTAATGCCTTCATTTCCTATTAAAAGCTGACCTCTAGTGATACAACAAGTGGGGGGTGTTTTTCGGCACGAGGGCCACATTCCCTTCTGAGCAGCATCTTGGGGGCCACATGGCAGTGGTGGGCAGTGTGCTGGTCCCGTGGGTTACCCGAGAAGCGAGGTCCAAGTGCAGTCTGTGGTCAAAGGTGCAACGTGGAGGCAGTCCGTAGTAGCTGAAGCTGGGTGCAGGGCAGGGAGTCGGGTGAAGTCAGGAACAGGCTTGCAAGCAGGGAGCCAGGGCGGGTCAGGAGCTCAGGCAGGAAAGCAGGACAGGGTTCAGGCAGGAACTAGCAACCAACAATGTTGCCCCCGCAACTGGGGATTGGGGCTGGCCGGCTTTTATCTGCCCTGAGGCATAGGGCAGCCCTGATCCTCTGGTGACTCGCCTCTCCTGACCTGGAGGCGAGCACTCCTCCTGCGGGAACTTAGTTCCCTCCGCCTCTCTGCCCTGAGCCTCTGCAGCTCAGGAGAGGCTGGAGGGTTACCGGACCCAGAGGCAACCTCACCTTCCCCTGACGGGGCTGAGAGTGGAGCACCTGCAGGCAATGGGCCCTCCATCACCTCAGGAGCCAGAGCAGACTCAGCTGGTGCCTGCACCTGAGGGTCCAGCACAGGTGAGGACCCTTCAGGCTCAAGCCCCAGCTGGTTCTGGAGGCCGGGAATCCTGTGCAGGCTGGGATCCCTCAGGTTCAGCATCCGAGTCCGAATCCCAGGCCATCACAGGCAGGGACAGAGAGAAATGTAAGACTGCTGAGGGGTGTGGCTTAGGGAGAGAGGGTGTGGCCAAAGACGGTGTGTGGCCTGGGGTGAGTGCCAAGGGCTAGCCAGAGAGACCTGGGGACCAGGTTTGGCCCCCAAGTGTGAAGGCTGAATCCCAGACAGAAAGGCAGCACAAGCTTCTTTTCCTGTTCTGCATTAGAGAAGCACCTGAAACTGGAAAGAAAACACATCTTTAGCAAAAGCTAGCAGGGAGCCTGTGTACAAGCATTTGCATACAAGGCCAAACCGATCTGCGCTCCCCAGAGGAAACCTGTGGTTCTCCACAATTAAGCTGAACGTAGTAGCTAGAAGCTGCTCTGCTCCCTTGAGCAACTTTCCTCCCACTTCTTCTCCTGGCTTCGAGGAGAGTAAGCAACTGTGGGGATTTCAGAGATGCTGGGTTAAGGGAAACAGGAAAGGGGGAAAAACAGGATAGAATCTTGAGGCAGTCTAAAGAGTAACAAATTAATTATGGCATAAGCTTTCCGCAGATGCATGAAGTGAAATCCTGAACTGACAGGTTTACCTAGGTGTAAATGAGAGAGGTGAGCGTAGTGGTTGGGATTAAATGGTAATGAAATGCAAAAAGTTTGTGACAATCCAATTATAGGAGTTATATGCAAAATAAGCACAGTGACCCTTCGCAACAGCAGTAATTGGTGATGACATAATCGTCTTAGCATTGCTAAGTGAATCAACAGCTTTAATAGGACAAGAAACCATGGTCTCCATTCATCCCCCAAACAGGTATAACTGAACTTCTTGTTCAGTTGTAATACAGCAGCTTGATCACAATTTGATAAAGTGTAATTTGGTGACTAGTTGTTTCTTTAAGCTATTAGATTTATATCTGGGTGTCAGGAAGAAGCATCAAAGCCCCAGTAGGAAACCTACTGTCAGTCCTTGCAGCTGTTTACCTCCTTGCTATCATTCTAAAACATTGGTATAAGAATGTAGTAGCAAACTCCCATAGTCCCCTGGGCTTTTGTGTCCCTTCACACTATTACTCAGGGTATTGGTGTGGCTGATAAAGGGAAG
Source organism: Podarcis bocagei (assembly GCF_964188305.1). Taxonomy (NCBI): domain Eukaryota; kingdom Metazoa; phylum Chordata; class Lepidosauria; order Squamata; family Lacertidae; genus Podarcis; species Podarcis bocagei. Next base: position 12,163,733 of record NC_138141.1, on the reverse strand, counting down.
GAGAGGAAAATGTGCTGGGTGAGGCTGATGGGAAGTGTAGTCCAATACATCTGAAGGAGACCAAGTTGGTGAATAATAATAATAATAATAATAATAATAATAATAATAATAATAATTTATTATTTATACCCCACCCATCTGGCTGAGTTTCCCCAGCCATTCTGGGCAGCTTCCAATCAAGTATTAAAAACAATACAGCATTAAATATTAAATATTTCCCTAAACAGGGCTGCCTTCAGATGTCTTTTAAAGAGAAGATAGCTGCTTATTTCCTTCACATCTGAAGGGTGGGCGCCACTACCGAGAAGGCCCTCTGTCTGGTTCCCTGTGAAGGTGAAGGTTGTTTGGGGTTTTAATGACCAAATCAACACTTTGAATTGAGCCTGAAAACAAACTGGAAGCTGGTGGAGATCTTCCAACACTGGTCGAATATATTCATGGCCCTTGGTCTTTTAACAAGCTGGTTTCTTGTGTTCTGCACCTGTTGAAGTTTCTGGGTGTTTTTCAAACTCAGGGTTCTTTGGAGCCAACCCTTGATAGCCCAAATCCTAAACATTCCTACTTGGAAGTAACTACCACAATGTTCAGTGGGACTTTCTTCCTTCTTAGTCGGCTGAGAGTTGCGGCATATGAATAGCCGTTATCTTCACTTAGAGCTATGTGGGCTTATGGCCAAGAATTCATTAGTGCTGTATTAACTAGAGATGAATTAAACTCTAAAGAATTTGTGCCTTAAAAAAGAAAAGAAAGGAAGAAAAATGCTCAACGGATAAAATTAGACCTTGGAATGAAACTCTGTTTGGGATAAGAACAGTTCAACCTCTTTTTATTTTTTATTTTTATAATGTCAGGATTTAGAACTGCTCTTTGAGTAATTCCCAGAGAGGTAGCTATGATAATCTGTTGCAGGGAAGGGTGGGTGGGAAGAGTCTTGTGGCATCTTAAAAGACGAAGGACGGTATCCAATGTCCATGTTCCATTGGCCCTATGATTTATGATTGTGCCAAGGAAATATTTGCCACATGCCCTCCCCAAATCTGCTCTGGAGACTTGGTGGAAAACCCAGAGTGTAACTGGGAGAAACTGGGAGGGATGAGAGAACTAACAGAATGACTGTCTTAAAACTACTTTGCATACAATCCTAATAAATTTACTATGGCATAAGCTTTCATGGAGCCAGAGTCCACTTCAGTAGATGCACTGAACTTCATGCGTATGATGAAGAGGACTCTAGTTCACGAAACCTTGTGCCACAATAAATGTCCTCATTTTTTAGGTCCGGGATGTAGCTGCAAAGATGCTGGTGGGTGCCTGCCCTTGGGATCATGTTACACCGACCCTGCCAAAGTTGTGCTTGCTTCTGAGTACAGTTCAAAGTTTTGGGGATTACCTTTAAAGCCCTAGATGTCTTAAGTCCAGAATACCATAGGCATCGCTTCCTCCCATACCATCCTGCCCATTCCTTAAAATCAGAAGCAGAAACCCTTCTCCATGTCCTGCAAAAGATGGAACCATGGCTGGGTGGGATTAGAGACAGGGCCTTTTTGGTGGCTGCACCCAGCTAATGGAGCAGCTTGCTCCATGACGTGTAGCTGGCTCCATCCTCCCTCAGCATATCTGAAGATTCTTTAATTCCAGCAATCTTCTATTTTATGAAGCAGACAATGCTTGGGGGGGGGCTGTTTAAAAAAAAATACCAGCTGACTATGCCTCTTTTTTTGACTTGCTCATATGATATTGTAATTTTTAGATGATTGTTGTAAGCTTCCTTGAGTGGTGCCACCCTCAAGGAAGAATATAGGATGCCACAACACTTTACTGGTTTTGCTCAGAATAATTGTAATTTTTTCTTCTTCTTCTTAAGGCCAACCCCCCCACCTGCCTTGCTTGCATGTTCCCACAAACTTGTATGTTCCTACAAACTTTGGATCCTGTAAATCAGAGATTGCTCTGCAGATGTTGTGGGACTCCTAGCTCCCATCTGCCTCAAACAGCATGGCTCTAAGCGGAGGAGAATGCAACATTCACACATGATACAGTCATTGATTTAAGCAAACATTTGCTCCACTGCTAGGGAGATGGTGTGGATCTGTTGTTTTGCCTACCCTGAGTGTCTTGAGGCTTCACAATTAGTCCTGGTTTATTTTTCTCAGGGGGGAGGGCCTGTCGTTAATTCCGGCATTTGAGGATACACCTCTCAGATGCTCACAGAGCAATTATCATGATGCAGAGATTAACTCATTGGTGCTCTGAGGAAGGCTCAGTGCCATTTAATGGAATGTTAATTGGTCTAATGGGTTTAATGTCAACAAGATCTAATGAATGCTTCTCTAATGAGCCCATTGTTTTTCAAGCCTGTTTTCAAAATGTACTTTATTAATAATAATCAAAATCATTCCGTCATCTAAGGCATAAAACAACACCAAAGCTATGAAAACTTCAGTATTCCGTGGGAGGAGGGGAGGTCAAAAATAGCAGCCCAAAAATAGAAGATCCAACTCCCATTTTTAAAATAAGAAACACAATTCGCAAGTCATGTGAGGATCAGGCATGTCAGGAGAAGTTGCACTATAAGGAATTTAAGAGGAGCCCTGCTAGCTCACTCCAGTGATGCCTAGTGCCATTTGGGATTGGTAGGCTGGCAGGTGGGCAGGTCAGCAGAAGGTGGAGTCAGAGCCAATGGCAAGCAGGGTGTCCTGGGACAGAAGTCGGCTTCACCTGCTGAGCAGCAGCCTGAAAGAGCAGAAGGCGAAGTGACTCCACCTGCTGTTTATCAGTCTTCTTGCTCCTGATGAGAACCAGCTGGATCCAGCTTTCTTAAGCAGGGTTTCCAGTCTCCTTCGGTTGCTGCCAGCCATGGCGGAGCTCAGTGGAGGGAAAAGCCAGCGAGCCAAGACTCAGGGGGGTACTTGCTAGGAGGCAGAGTCCATATACAAGGTCCAGTCCAGTCCTAAGGTCAGGAATATCTCAAGTCACGTAGTCAGATGATCTGGGGGGAGTCAAGAAAGCTGAGGGTCCAAGGTCATAAGAAGCAAGAAGCAGCAAGGTCTGGTCAGTAAGTACGAACGTGCCAACCTCTAGACCAGTGTTTCTCAACCTGTGGGTCCCCAGATGTTGCTGGACTACAACTCCCATCATTCCTAGCCAGCATGACCAGTGGTCAGGGATGATGGGAGTTGTAGTCCAACAACATCTGGGGGGCAAACAGGTTGAGAACCGCTGCTCTAGACTGAGTGTAATTAAGAAGGCAGGCCTGCGGGGGCTGGCTGAGGGCAGGCTGAGGTTGGTGGTGCAGTGCCCCATTTTCCCAAATGGGCCAACCTCCACTAGATCACACCATAGGTCCATCTCATCCAGCATCCTATTCCTTGTAGTTAGCCAACTAGATGCCCTCTGGGAAGCAAGGAATGAATGCCAGCCCTCTCTTGCTACTTCCCTCCACAAGTGGTGTTCAGAGTCGTACTGCCTCTAACAAGGAGGGCTTATTTAGCCATCAAGCTTCCGGAGCCCAGAACTCCACATCTGCCAGGGCTTGATCTTGCATTAGTTCTTTCTCCATCCATACATTGGTGCAGCTTGCTTCCCATTATCAGAACAGAAAAAGGTAAGCAGAATGCCACCCGTGAATCATGGTGCCACAGGGTAGCCAAATGTCCTGAAGAGCAGTTGGAGAACAGTCCTGTGTTTGAAGGAGTCTTCTGCTTGGAAGACTGCCTAGTCCAAATCCAGATTGAAGATCAAATGCCCTAAGAAAGAAGCCAGGATGTAATAGCACCTGGACAAGGAGACTGAACAGGCACAGAGGTCAGCTCATCAACGTCCACCAACATCCACACAAATGTTGTCTCCACTCTGAACCTTTGCATTCAATGTGAAGGTGGATTGTGGATGTGTCTAGAATCCACCCCATGATCTGGAACCCCCTGTTACCAGGGTTCCTCATTCCTCACTTAGAATCCCCCTTCAAAGCTTAGTGCCAAATGCAAAAGGTCTGAAGTAGAGCTTATGTGCATGAGGACATTATGGGGCTGGGTCTCCACTTGAAGCCCACATGTGTTTGCCCTGAATGTATGAACATGCTCAGGTTCTGGGTTCATGACTGAGACTGTGTGGAAATAAGGAACCTTTCACCACTTTTAACAAAAGAGGGCATAGAGCTACACCAGCTAAAATTAAACTTTGAGTCAGCAAGAGTAGATAATTTAACACGGAATCTTGAGGGAATAATCTGAAGAGTTTTGGTACCCTAGATATTAATTAGAACAGACCTTGGAAGCCAGCGAGAATTCTTCTTTGTTGATGAAAGACAATAAAGACCTGATATTTTATTCTGCCATCATTCTGCTGAAAAAGGATCAGAATGAGTAATTTGTGGGTCTCATCCAAATATTTTGGGATGTTTTTCACTTGCTTACATGGTACACACTCAGTGAGCCACAGCTGAACAAGCAAACTGATTTTGCTGAATAGCCTTGTGTTTGAGGTAGAACCACAGAATTGTAGAGTTGGGTAGGGACCCAAAGGATCAGCTAGTCCAGCACCCAGACATGCAGGAATCTCTTCACATGGTCCCCCATCCAATTTGAAACCATACCAGACCCTGCTTAGCTTTACAAATGTGCTAGCAGATTTATTGCTGCACCACTAGAGATCTGGCTCATGTGGTGTGAAAACTCAACCTGTAATCAAGACATCAAGTGTGGATTTATCTTTGGGAATGTTGAATTTGTTCTGATCCAGATGAGATGAAAAAATATTTGGTTTCTGTGTGAAAGAAGAGGAGTTTGGACTTAATACCCCGCCTTTCACTCCCCTTAAGGAGTCTCAAAGGAGCTAACAATCTCCTTTCCCTTCCTCCCCCACAACAAACACTTTGTAAGGTGAGAGAGGCTAAGAGACTTCAGAGAAGTGTGACTGGCCCAAGGTCACCCAGCAGCTGCATGTGGAGGAGCGGAGACGCAAACCCGGTTCACTAGATTCCGAGTCCACTGCTCTTAACTACTACACCACGCTGGCTAAATGAGAAACTAGCCTACCCCTACCCCTGACATGAAAAGGGACAAGGGTGGCACTGTGGTCTAAACCACTGAGCCTAGGGCTTGCCGATCGGAAGGTCGGTGGTTCGAATCCCCACGACTGGGTAAGCTCCCGTTGCTCAGTCCCTGCTCCTGCCAACCTAGCAATTCGAAAGCACGTCAAAGTGCAAGTAGATAAATAGGTACCGCTCTGGCGGAAAGGTAAACACTGTTTCTGTGCACTGCTCTGGTTTGCCAGAAGTGGCTTAGTCATGCTGGCCACATGACCCAGAAGCTATACACCAGCTCCCTCAGCCAATAAAGCAAGATGAGCGTTCGTGACTAGACTTAACAGTCAGGGGTCCCTTTACCTTAACCTTTGCCCTTGACATGAGTGTTCACTGTCAGGCCTTCCAACTAATGCATGGAGGTATGAGGAAGATGTTCTCCAGGGCATGACAACATCAGAGGCATTGCTGGACATGTTCTATGGGCACCATTCTATGAAGGCACCTCTTTGCAGGCATCCTCTCCCCATGCCATTCTGGCCATTTCAGACCCATCAGTGCAGCTCCATCTCATTGTGTGTGTGTGTGTGTGGTTATGATGGAATGGTTGGCAGAGAATCACTGAATAAATGTGTGCCTTCAGAAGAAATATTTTAAATTAGATTAAATTTGGACTGTTACCTGTAGGCATGTCCTCATGCAGAGAGCATTTGCTGTTTGAGTTTTGCATACCTTTCAAGGGTCAGCTGCTCCTAAGAGCCACAAGCAGATGTTGACATTGTGCTTTCTTCTTCCTCTGATGTTTCATGATGGGTTAATTTGGTGTGGCTGAGAGTGGGGCACTCAGGACAGGTCTTTTAGGCAGATTTACAGGGTTCCTACTCAGCAGAGAGAGCAGGAGGGCACTCAGACACAATTTATCATATTCGCCATACATGTTACGACACAAAGAGAGCCCCTTCAGACTCTCCAGTCATTACCTCACGGCACCACCGCCGGTTGTCTTCCTGAGCTTTTTGCATGTGTGTCATGCTTCCTTCTGTCCTCTTCCTTCTGCGGTTCCTTAACCCAAGTTGAACTTTCTCCCACCAACAGGTTCTAGATGTGAATCAACCCCAGGATGCAACATGTCTCCCCAGCGCCAGCTCTGACAATGATGGCCACACAGACTGTGCCCCCTCCCCCTTATCAAGAAACCCAACAGGTGAGTGTGCTGTTAAACTCTTCCCCTCACCTCCTGCTGCCCCTTTAAAACATTCCAACAGCAACTTTTCAGCGGAGGAAAAGAGCAGAAAAAGTGGGGTGTGTCTCTTTCTGTGTGTGTACTGCATGCATGCATTTATTTACATATATATTTGTATCCTGCCATTCTGCTCTAAGCATAAGGCCTCCAAGATGCTGTCTTAATAAAATTAGTCACAGAAAAGGAGTATGTACACACACACACACACACACACACACACACACACACAAATGCACATTTCTGAATTCTTATTCCAGGTAAGGAAGAGGCATTATAACACATTCCAGAATGGCAAAAGCACTCAAGGGGTGTGTGGCCTAGTGAGAGATGGTATGGCCGATGGGAAAGGGGTGTGGCCTGGGAATCATAGAATCACAGAGTTGGAAGGGAGCACAAGCGTCATCTAGTCCAAGTTCCTGTAATGCAGGAATGCTTTGCCCAACATGGGGCCCAAACCCGCAACCCTGAGATTAGGAGTCTCATGCTTTACTGATTGAGCTATTCCACTCATAGCATCCCCAGGACCTGATAGAGAGACCTTGAGGACTGGATGTAGGCTGTAGGACTCCTGTCTTAGGGTTGGCGGTGAGGCAGGAATAATTGCCTTCACTCTGATTAGATTTGGAACTGGGCATTGCATGGCATCACTTGGAAGCCGTTCAATGTGAGAGCAGGGCTTCCTGTAAGGGTTCCATGAGCCGGGAGGAAACCCAACGCCTACCACCAGCCACAATGCCTGAATAGACATTGCTTCTGGCTTCCCCCAGTTTTGCCAAAATGGCCGCCTCCCAATTTTGCCACTTGCAAAGGGTTGGCAACTTTGTAGGAGGTTGGGATGGAATCAGACACTCGGCACTAGCATAAAATCTCTTTGTAACTCTATTACTGCCAAATGCCAAGTGAAACTGTACTAGGGAAAGAAGGAGGAGGTTATCATCTTGTGATTTGGAGCGAAGTGTATGTCAAGTATCATCGCTCAGCGTCGAAGGAGTTCTGCTTTGCTTTTCTGGCTAGGTCTGCTGTTGTGAATGCCAATTGCCAAGTTCATCCAATAAAGGCAAAGTCCCTCCCCCCACCACCACCACCGCGAAATGGAGTGCCTAAGCACTCTTTAAACAACACTCCACTTTTTCAGGACTGTTATGCTTATTCAGGAATTTCAGCAGGAGGAAATTCTCTTAATTTCAGAATGGTGCTTACCTATAAGGGTCCATGTCTGAATATAATAGTCCACCATCTTTTGTGTTTCTGTTCATAGCAGAGGGTGGTGAACAGATAAAAGGAAAACATGACCCACACATTTATTATCTACTTACACAAGTGGATTAATAGATAGGAGTTTTAGAAACCTTTCAATTACTTGAGAAACCAAATCTCATTCACTTTTGCAAGGGCTTGTTCATCTCTGTCACTTCTAAGTGTGCATTAAAAATAATAATAACGTAGTTATATATTACATACGAGACTGCAAAAGGCAATAGTTCTTTCTGATATTTTCACACTCAAGAATATGCTGATGCCAAAGCTGGAGAATAAAAGATATAGAATGCTTGTAAATTATATAGAAATGTTAAGTGCAACTTTAATCCAAAATAAGAATATTAAGATATAGCCAAAATTATTGAAATACAAAAACAAACTGACTTGATCAGGTGGGTCAGTGCCTGATCAACAACCTAATAGGACCTAATAGGACCAATAGATGACAATGAAATTTGTTGAAAGCTAAACATGTTTCAGCCCAACTGCTCTTCTTGTTAAAATGGTAAAATGGGGAGGGGGGGGGAATTATATGTAACCTGGTCAGGGAGAATTCACCCAGTGGGTTAGTCTGCCTAGATGATGTGGCGAGTTAGCCAGCTTAGGGGATAAATTTTCAGGTTGTTAATATTCTAATGCAGTGCTTGAGTTTTCTATATTTTTTAGAGGTTTTCTATATATTTTATAGAAAGTGAAGTGATATTCATAACCCCCATAAGACCATTGAAAATATTAGATTCTATCTCTCTGACATTAACCCGGAAGTAACTGCAAGGGCCACTGAGTTTTTGTCAATAGTATCTCTTAGAGTGGTGAATGGCGGGAAGAAACCTCAATGAACTTCGCCATCATTGCATTTTTATATGGCTCTTGCTTTGTATATATAGTGGTACCTCGGGTTAAGTACTTAATTCGTTCCGGAGGTCCATTCTTAACCTGAAACTGCTCTTAACCTGAGGTACCACTTTAGCTAATGGGGCCTCCCGCTGCCACCGCGCCGCCGGAGCACAATTTCTGTTCTCACCCTGAAGCAAAGTTCTTAACCTGAAGCACTATTTCTGGGTTAGCGGAGTCTGTAACCTGAAGCATATGTAACCTGAAGCGTATGTAACCCGATTTACCACTGTATTTTAAAAACTTGTATATATTTTTAAAATGTATATATCGATGTCTTATGATGGCTATATTTGTAATGCCTAATAAAAATTTGGCGAAAGAAGGAAGACCATTAAGCAGCAGTGTAGCAGAGGAGGGATGCAATGGGATCACAGCTCCAGGTCTTCCTTTTTTCTTCAGAACAGTAGCAATAGCATTATTTGCTAGAGCACCTGAGCTCATGGTGGTATACACAGGTGTGGGCATTTCACTTCTACCTCCTAATAATAGCCTTGCGGTGTGGGCTATGCTCAGATAATGCCTGGCCACAGATTACCCACTAAACATCAGAGATGTGAACCCAGGTCTCACCCAGCCAAAGTCTGGCATGCTGACAGCTGCATCACCCTTTGCTTTGCTAACCTACTGGATCCTACTAAAATGGCTATTTGTTGTTTGTTGTGTGTGTGTGTGTGTGTGTGTGTGTGTGTGAGAGAGAGAGAGAGAGAGAGAGAGAGAGAGAGAGAGAGAGAGAGAGAGAGGGTGCAATGCCAGATTTACGTATAAGCTAAACAAGCTATAGCTTAGGGCCCCACTCTCTTGGGGTGCCCCCCAAAATATACTTCTTCTTAATTGTTTTTCACTATCAATATACAGTGGTGCCCCGCAAGACGAATGCCTCGCAAGACGGAAAACTCGCTAGATGAAAGAGTTTTCCGTTTTGGAGGTGCTTCACAAAACGAATTTCCTATGGGCTTGCTTTGCAAGACGACAATGTCTTGCGAGTTCCTGCTGTTTTTTTCCCCTTCCCCCCTTTTTCTAAGCCGCTAAGCCGCTTATCAGCTGATCCGATCAGCAGATAAGCCGCTAAAAGCCGCTAATAGCGCTAATCCGCTAATCCTTCAATGGGCTTGCTTCGCAAGACGAAAAAACCGCTAGACGAAGAGAATCACAGAATGGATTCTTTTCGTCTTGCGAGGCACCACTGTAGTTCTTGTTAATTGTATTTCAGTTCAACCATTACTTTGATAAAATACATATTTTATGTGCAAATGGCTTTAGATAACTATTAGGTCCATAACTTACCATATAGCATATATTCAACACAAAACCAGCAACAATTTGTTGTTGACAAAGGACAGCTGAACATATAAAGGGCCCCATTACCTTCAGTAGCTTAGGGCCTCATCAAACCTAAATCTGGCCCTGAGCAGGCACCATATATAAATTTATATACAAAGTAGATGAACAGCTGCCTGAAAGTTTTGGGCTCTTCTTGGGGCAGCAGTAGACCTTGGGGTCTCAAATTTCAGGGGTGCCCTGTGTAACACCAAAATTCAGCGCCCCCACCTCTTGCACTCCTTTCTAAGTCATAGTTGTGCCGTACCCCACTGCGCCCCCAAAGCTCCATGCCCAGTGCAACCAAACCAATTGTGCTCCCCTAAATCTGCCTCTGCCGGGGGGGGGTGACTGTGAATTCCTCCTGAGGGTTTGCCTATAGGGGCTTTCATGAGAAGATCCTGCACATCAAAATGGGTTAAGGTAAAGGGTAAAGGGACCCCTGACCATTAGGTCCAGTCGTGGCCGACTCTGGGGTTGCGGCACTCATCTCGCTTTATTGGCCGAGGGAGCCGGCATACAGCTTCAGGGTCATGTGGCCAGCATGACTAAGCCGCTTCTGGCGAACCAGAGCAGCGCATGGAAACACCATTTACCTTCCCGCCAAAGTGGTACCTATTTATCTACTTGCACTTTGACGTGCTTTCGAACTGCTAGGTTGGCAGGAGCAGGGACTGAGCAATGGGAGCTCACCCCGTCGCGGGGATTCGAACCGCCGACCTTCTGATTGGCAAGTCCTAGTCTCTGTGGTTTAACCCACAGCACCACCATGAAGTAAAATTGAGTCTACCCGCTTCTTCTGATAAGGGGAACCCAGTTGGGACACAAGGGGTCACAGAGCATGTGCTTCAACATGCCTCTCTCCTCTCTATTCCATGCAGAATATGGCTTTGCCACCCCCCCCCCCCCGCCACCGCTACTGCCCAGAACACACACACCCCATTTTGATCCAGGTCTGACCTTTGGAATTTTCCCATCCCTAAATTTTTGCAGTATAATACTCTGCCCGAAACACAAATCAAAATGAGTTAGAAATAAATGTGATAGGATGCATAAAGCCCAAGCTAGCTGCCCTCCCCAAGGAAAACTAGGGTATTTAAATAGTATTTTTGTGATCAGGTGCATATTTTAATACACTTTTTGTACGTTCTTTAAATTACTGATTTATGTGGAAATAGAACAAAACAAACTTATGAATGAATACATGTGAAACTGACATGACTTGAAATAGACTGATCTTTGCATCCCTAGCTAATGGCACATTTGCAACTTTCATTGATCAGATATCACATCTGCAGCCAGTGTTTACCTCTGGGGGTTTTTGTAGAGTGTCGATTGATTACATTTGATCAATTCAATTGATTAGAAACCTTCCATCTCTACAATTCTATGATTAAAAGGCCACTAAACGGAATCCCTAATTAATTGGGCTACATACATACATATAGATAGAGAGAGAGAGATAGAGAGATGATAGATTAGATGATAGATAGATAGATATAGATAGATAGATAGATAGATGATAGATGATAGATGATAGATAGATAGATAGATAGATAGATAGATGATAGATAGATAGATGTGTGTGTATGTATATGTATGTATGTATATATATATACACACAACCTAATAATTGTTTTAAATATAATAATGTAAGAATGCAGATAGAAGGCACTGCCATAGAAGAGGCAATATACCATTACACTCACACAGGGAGCCTTTTCAGATATATGTACTCAGCATCAAAGAACAATGAAAACATGCTTTTATTCTCCAAAATTATTGCTTTGTCATAGTTTAATTGATTGATTAAAAACTCCACATTTAGTCAATAAACAGATGATAGCACCCTCGCTTTTATTACAGATAAGGGACCTGGTGGGTTTTATTTAAAAAAAAAAATGTTATAGACCCCCTAGAATAAATCAACTCTGCTTTGCTACAGTTGTAGATTGTGAAGTCCTGGGGGTGGGGACCTAAATGTAGTACATACTCATTTAGGTTGTTGACAATATCGTTGTCATCATATTTGCAGGGCTCAGAAAGCCTTAGCGCAGTCTTCATAAGCTCATGCAACCTGTTTTGTTTTGATTCTTATAAATATTTACATAATGCCCTTCTCCTCGTGGTCACAGGGAGTGTACAGAAAATAACATGAGTGCCCAAGTATTAAGAACTCTACCAAATTAAAATTGTAGGCAGATGAAACATCAGATAAAGGACGCGGGTGGCGCTGTGGGTTAAACCACAGAGCCTAGGACTTGCCGATCAGAAGGTCAGCGGTTTGAATCCCCGCAACGGGGTGAGCTCCTGTTGCTTGGTCCCTGCTCCTGCCCACCTAGCAGTTCGAAAGCACGTCAAAGTGCAAGTAGATAAATAGGTACCACTCCAGCAGGAAGGTAAATGGTGTTTCCGTGTGCTGCTCTGGTTCGCCAGAAGCAGCTTAGTCATGCTGACCACACAACTCGGAAGCTGTACGCCGGCTCCCTGGGGCAATAAAGCGAGATGAGCACCGCAACCCCAGAGTCGTCCACGACTGGACCTTTACCTTTAAAACATCAACATCATAAAACAGTACAACAGGGAGAAACTCATAAAATTTATTCAGACTTTGCAGAAGCAGTTGGGGTTCCCTAAAGTTGGGGTTCCCGATTGGAACAGGACTCTTTCCAAAGCGGACCCCACTTCTCGCACTCAAAAAAAAAAAAAATCTGCTGCAAATTTTTAGTACTAGAGAATTCAACATCTTCCCTATTTTTTGATCCATATAAACTGGCACTGAAAGACTGTTAAGGCAGTTTTCACACATGAGGCTTAAATTGGCTTTTGCCTTTCCCACATCCACAGTGTGAATGCAAAACATGTAGCATGAGGGTAAGAGAGTGAAACAGCTATTTTAGACCGGCAATATAAACGACTCCTTCGAGGAAGCTTCCCTTTATGGAGCCTTCTGTCTACCATTTCCACATTCTCTCCAAAAACTAGGCCCTGCTCCCATCTTACTGTTTGTTTTGTAAAATTTATATGCTGCTTGATTGAAAGGGGGGGAAACAGCAACCTCAAAGCGGTTTAGGGAAAAAAGGTAAAGCAATCAAATTATCAATAAGAAGAATTGACTACTTTGAAAGTTTCAGAAAATTAAAAGCAGCAATGAAGTAAAAACACATTAAAACCTCACATCAACTTTCTGAACATCTAGGTAGGCTTGTCTAGACAAAAATGTTTTTAGCAAGCATCAAAAACAGGACAGTCATACCTTGGTTCTTGAATGCCTTGCTACTCATACGTTTTGGGTCCTGAACACCGCAAACCTGGAAGTAAGTCTTCCGTTTTGCGAACGTTTTTCGGAACCCGAAAGTCCAATGAGGCTTCTGATTGGCTGCAGGAAGCTCCTGCAGCCAATCGGAAGCCACGCCTTGGTTTTTGAACAGTTTCAGGAGTCAAACGGACTCCTGGAACGGATTAAGTTCGAGAACCAAGGTACGACTGTACAGCAAAGATGATTGCTTCATATTAATATTAGGGGGTTGCCACATTAAGAGATCAAGTTCTTACAATGGGTAGAATGGATATTATGTGGCAGTTCCACCAATGGAAACGGTTGAATGGGAATATGTGGGTAAGGCAATAAACTGGTCCCAGTTTGTTCAGGACTTCATATGCTAACAGTAACACCTGGAATTTGGCCCAGGAGCAAATTAGCAACTAGTGCAGAATTATGATCAAAGGGGGGGTTATAAGCCGACAGGCCTCACTCCTGTCAGCAATCAAGCTGTAGCATTCTGCACTAACTGCAGAATTCAGATCAAGCACAAGGTAATATAGGGTGCATTGCAGCAACCCAATCTTTCATGTGTGTCCATGTGTTATGGTTTGTCACTGCTCACAAGTGGCTGAGGTGGAAAGGAGAGGGGAGTTGAGAATGAGCTGGAGGCAACTGAAGCCAAAATATGAGGCACATATGCAAGAGCCCCGAGAAAGACTAGCAATCGAAGCAAAAGTAAGATGGGTCAGTAAATGAAATGAGGTTATTTGAAAGCTCAACTCTGGAGAGAAATTCAGATGTGGAGAATTCTGTAAACATCCCCGCTAGAGGATGGTGACTTATCAGTTTATGCCCCGCCTTTATACAAAGGTCCACAAGGCAGCTTGCACAAAATCGACACAGAGGAGTTCAGTGGTATCTCTAAACCTTGCTAAGCATTTAGAAGAACCAGATCTCTATAGACCTAGGACCCTCATACCTACGGGACCGCCTCTCCTGGTATGTCCCATGGAGGACCTTATGGTCTTCAAACAAAAACATCTTGTTGGTCCCGGGCCACAGGGAGGTTAGGCTGGCCTCCACCAGAGCCAGGGCTTTTTTGGCTGTGGCTCCGATCTGGTGGAACGCTCTGTCACAAGAGACTAGGGCCCTACGGGACTTGGCATCTTTCCTCAGGGCCTGCAAGACAGAGCTGTTCCACTAGGCCTTTGTTCAAGGCACAGCCTGACCCTCTCCTTTGGTAATCCTCACAGAAATCTAGCCCAATGGTTGCCATCAATTTGATTTTGAACTGATTTTAGAATGAATTGATTTTAGAATGCTGTATTACTTTACTGTTGTTAGCCGCTCTGAGCCCGGCTTTGGCTGGGGAGGGCGGGATAATAAAAAAATATTATTATTACTATTATACAAACAGTGGCGGAGTGAAAGCAGGGGCATGGCAGGTGTGCATCCCGGGGGTGTGGCGTGCCACCCACAGGGGCGTGCGTGTCCTGGGGGCGTGGTGTGCTGCCTGAGGGGGCGTGGTGCCCAGCGCGGGGGGGGGGCAGCCGCAATGGCACCCCACCGGGATTGTGGTGCCGGGGGGGTGCCTTCCCCCGCCCCTTCCACCGCCAGTGTATACAAATAGTGAACTCAGCTCTGCAAATGCAGATCCTTATGGAGCCAAATCGGCACCATTCACACCCAGCAGGGGACGGATATCAGCAGCTGGCTTGGAGGAACCCAAAGCTTTTGGTGAGAGACCTAAGGGAGAGACACTGCAAAGCATCCCAATGAATACTAAGCATACTTAGTAAGTGTGGACTGCTGACCAGCAATTGGCAGAGTGGGAACGGCATGTGTGGTCTTAGAAGAGGCATTGTTGGATGTCTGGAACCCTGAAAAGGAGTACTCTGTTCTACAACATTTTGTTGAAGGCCCCATTGATTTATATATTGCTTGATTTTTTTATATTAAAAAACCTTGATGCTACAAAAAATCCTGAAATTTTTTTAAAAAAACAACCTGGACTTTAAAGCAATGAAAATAATAAAATGATCATAACACAGTGGTACCTCGGGTTACGAACTTACCGTAATTTGTTCCGGAGGTCTGTTCTTAACCCAAAACTGTTCTTAATCTGAGGCGCACTTTTGCTATTGGGGCCTTCCACTGCCACCGCGCCGCCAGCGCATGATTTCCGTTCTCATCCTGAGTCAAAGTTCACAACCCAAGGTACTACTTCCAGGTTAGCGGAGTTTGTAACCCGAAGTGATTGTAACCTGAAACGTTTGTAACCTGAGGTACCACTGTATAGACAAAATCAGCGAATGAATCAAATGTGCATAATGGTTCTGAACATTCCGCAAAAACCAAAATAGTACATACGTTCGCTCTGAGGCAATCTGCCCCACGTGAACAACATTCGCACACCTTCACAAATAGCTTGAGAGAGACTCAAAGGCAATTAATTCCTCCCAACCCCAACCCCGACTCTGCGAAACAGCCAGCCACACTTTCTTGCTCCCTTTTTGTAATTCCTGCCTTGGAACCCCAGAAGCAGTTTCTTTCCAGACCTTGGCATGAGCAGGAAAGCTTTCTTAGGTTGGCATTTACATTGCCTGAGAGGAAATGGCTCAGAGGAGGGGAGCTGGAGACTGGCCAGCTGAAAGGAGACACTGCTGCATTCCCAAGTTAATGCTCTCCTTGGAGAACTGTAAAAGATACAAGCCTATAAAAGACAGCTGTAGACTCTCAGCGACTGGGACACGTACCTGCGCGACACCCAGTAGATCCTGGTGAAGCCCTTAGGCTACTAACATTTGAGCCAGTGACTTTTAAGCCCTCGTTATTCTTTTACTCAGAGGCCAAGGTCAGGAGCTCGGCCTACACTCGAGTAGGACCCTGGCAGAGACACATGCCCAACTGGCATGTTCCCTCCCTCCTGGTCTTTCGTTCTGGAGCTTCAAAAGCTTTCTTCAGCCCAAACATCACAGTGACCGATGCCAACTGACACCGGCACACTTAGGGATCCTCAGAGTTTGCGTATCATGTGTAACAGACCTCAGCAACTCAGCATTTTGGCTAATCTACGTTTATTTACATACAAACACACACAGGGCACTGCAACATGGCTCCCTCTTTCTCTCGCATCAGACAGCAAAGAGAAACAAAACAAAGGACAATTGTCCCACTTCACGGAACACAGTAACACAAACATCGTGTCTCTGTCACTTCCCACTTTGTGGAGTCAAAACATATACCGTCATGTGATAAACAATCCCATGACTGCAATCACAGAGCAGGAATTCTAACAAGAGTCTTAGGGTAATTCTGGGTCTCTTTCAAGTTCAGAGTCTCTGGAACATGGTAAAACCAGATCTCTCCATGCTCACTAGGCCCAGTTCAGATGATCATATCTCAGCTTATTAATAAGAGATGTGCAGAAGCCTTATACTCATGCGTTAAGCCCCTTCACTCTTTCTTTTGTGTTTCTACCTGTTTTTGTCAGAGGTGACACAATATTCAGCAGCAGATCCCATGCTGTGCTTGCAGAACTCCCCAGATTCAATCCCTGGCATCTCCAGGTAAGGCTCCTTTCTGAAACCTCAGAGAGCCATACCAGTCAGGATAGACCAATGATCCGACTCAATATAAGGCAGCTTCCCATGTTCCTATATTCCTGTGTTTGTGTAGACAAGTGTTCTACAAACTGTGCCCTCCAGATGTTGTTGGACTACAACTCCAATCCCCTCTGACCAATTGGGCGTGCTTCCTGTAACTGGTAGGAGTTGGGGTCCAAAACATCTGGAAACCACCAGGTTTGAAAAAGCTGGCATAGACAAAGCACAGTCGAAAATGAATCCAGTTATTTTAATCCAAGTATAACTGGCCACATAAAGAGGCCTCAATTCTTGTAAATCACAGAAAATACTTACCAAGATATTTTTCACCATGGAAAAATAGGTGTCCCCAGCCTATACTTCTCAAACTCATTACAGAGAGTCGAATTATTTTTGTTTTGTTTAGGGAAAGGAAAGCAAATATTGAGCTTGCATGATCAAGTTCTCATACCAGGGATACTTCATATTTATGCTGTCTTTCCAATTCTCTTGATTCTAGATATTTTTTTCAGAGCACACCAGCTGCTAAAATTAGGCGAATCTCAGCTTTCATTTGAGGGTGGGAGTGCAAGTGGGAAAGATTGCAGAGAAGCTGAAAACAACTGTAAGTTGTGTTTTAAGATGCCAGAAAAAGTATATCTGTGTTACATTACAATTATGGATATTTTTTTTGCAATCTTAACCATTGAAAAAACCATTGAGCAAAATTTCACTCCATCATAATCATACCTACAACACTATCCATTATGGTTTACAATAGCCTCAGACTAACACAGTCTCCTTCACAGAGGTGATTGACAGCTTGAACTTCTGGTTCTAAACAAGCCATAGTATCTCACGTCATCAAAACTCTAGCGACAATGGTTAGCAGGAACAAACCAGGATTTGCAATATAAGGAAAAGTCCCATTGTTGTCAACAAGAGCTTTCCCTTCGTTGTGAATCACCAGCATGGAGTGGGCGATTCTGATTGGGACCATGACATGTGCAAAGGGTTAAATCCCTCCCCCCTTGAAGCCATGGTCCCATTCTGGCTCTTGGGGGAGGGGGCCTGCATTGCCTATTTGTTAAATTAACAAACAAAAAAAGAGGCCAAACTACATGACAACATCGCATCTAGTTTGGTCCTGATTTTTTAATTAGGGGATGGGGAACCTGTAGCACCCCAGTTGTGGTTGGACACCCAACTCAATTCAGCATCAGCCAGCATAGCCAATGGACAGTGGTAGCGCGACAACCTATGCAGGTCCACCGATTCCCTGTCCTCAGTGGTGGGTGGTCCTCTAGGGCAGTGTTTCTCAACCTGTGGGTCCCCAGATGTTGTTGGACTACAACTCCCATCATTCCTAGCCAGCTTGACCAGTGGTCAGGGATGATGGGACTTGTAATCCAACATCTTGGGACCAACAGGTTGAGAACCACTGCTCTAGGGCAAATGGGGTGCTGTTCCACCAATTCCAGGCAGTCCCCAGCTGCCTAACTTCTTTCTTATATATTACAGGGGGTGGCCCTGGCTGTCAGCTTCCTCTGCCGTAGTCTCTGTGCTGCTGTTGTAGAACTCAGCAGCGAGGCGGAAGGCAAAAGTAGCATTAGTTAGCCCTCCCTGCCATTGGCTCTGGTTCCACCAACTGCTGGGCTCCCTGCTTTCTGCTCCACCAGTGTCTGTGGGCACAAGCCACCACTGCCTACCCTTCTTCTGATCACTACACCTCTGTGTCTCTCGCACCATTATTGTACACGTGCACGAGGCCCTCTCTAAACATTTCTGTCGAGCAAATGTGCTAATGCAATAATTCCTATGGTCAATACTTTAACGAATGAGGGAGGGTGACAATGATGTTAGCAATGGTCTGATCCTTTTGCAGAAGTCACCCAGCATGTGGCCCTTCCCATACCATTGTTAATCTGGCTGCGGCTGGCAAATCCCCTTTTTATGAGCTGAAAGCGCTGCTTGGCATTCTGGAAATTGTTCCCTTCTCCCTGGATTTATAGCCCTAGGACCAAGGCAATTAAAAAACACCCAGGAAGAAAAAGGCCTGACTGAGACAAAACTGGGATAAACAGGAACCAAGACGATTACCGTGCATATATGAGACTGTTGGAAATGCTGAGCTGACTTTGTGCTCTCAGTCCAATAAACCTAAAAAAAAAAAGTTAATAACCTAATCCATCCTTAGAGGCAGCCATATACATTTTTGTAGATTAAGAACACTGAAATACTCTCAGCATATTGGTTACACATTTTGAGTAGCATTTTAAGTTGCTCTGAAGGGCTCCTTCCTTACATTGGGTTGTTTTTCAGACCACATTCCAAAATTCTAAAATTACTTCGTGGGGGTGTTTTTGTCTTGACGTGTTGTGGGTGGCATGCCAGCAATGGCTGGGGCCCGAACCACAAGTAAGCATGCCCACCCCCCACAGTTCCTTTCACTCAGGCACACATACACACAACATCCCCAGCTTATCCGTTTGCACACAGACGCATGCCCCTTTCACCTAGACTGTAAATGAAGGGCAGGTTAGACATACATTGTAAATAAATAAGTCCTCAAGCTTTTAGCAAGATGGAGTCCGCAGTCAGCCCTGAGCTCCAGAACCTGTTTAAATAGCATGGTCTCAGGCATGGAATACATGGACTATGAAGATGTTCAGACTCAGTGTGCTGGTCCCGGGGGGGAAAGGTACTAATACCGTAGCCGAGGTTCAGTCCAGAGTCACTAGCAGGGTAGATGATCACTAGATGAGACGCGAGGTCCGAAACAGGGAGCCAGGCGGGGGAACAGGAACGCTGGTAGAGCAGCAGCAGGAAGCCAAGCGGAGAACAGGAACACTGGTAGGGCAGAAGCGGGCAGCCGGGCGAGGAACAGGAACACCGGAGAGTCAGAAGCAGGAAGCCGGGCGAGGAACAGGCACACCGGGAGTGCAGATCTAGGTCTGGGTAAAAGCAGGTACTCCACAACGATGTTGCTCCCGCAACCTGGGACCGGGCTGCCTGACCTTTATCTTCTTCTAAGGCCGGGGGCAGTCCCGACCCCCAGGAGCCCCGCCTCTCCTGGCCTTAAGGCGAGCACTCCTCCTGGGAGAGACCAGTTCCCTTCGCCTCTCTGCTCTAAGCCTCTGCAGTTCAGGAGAGGCCGAAGGGTTACTGGGCCCCGGGGGAGGCTCACCTGTAGCCACTGAGTCCTCCAGCACCTCTGGGGCCAGAATGGTTTCACCTGGTGCCTGCCCCTGAGGATCTGGCACAGGTGCAGGCTCCTCAGCATCTAGGCCTTGCCGCAGTTCAGCCGGCCCTGGAGGCGGGGACTCCTGTGCCGG
This sequence comes from Podarcis bocagei, assembly GCF_964188305.1. Taxonomy (NCBI): domain Eukaryota; kingdom Metazoa; phylum Chordata; class Lepidosauria; order Squamata; family Lacertidae; genus Podarcis; species Podarcis bocagei. Next base: position 12,143,809 of record NC_138141.1, on the reverse strand, counting down.
CTGGGATTCCTCCGGTTCACTCTCAGAATCGGAATCCCAGGCCATCACACTCAGAATGAAAGGGAGAAACATGTAAGGAAGGCACGCTTGGCAAACTCTCACCATGCCCAGCTCCCGCTGTGTAGCTGTCCTCACTGTGGAAGGACATGTGGATCCAGAATTGGCCTCCACAGTCGCTTACGGACCCACTGTTGAAACTGTGTTTATGGAAGACAGTCTTACTCGGCTATGCGTGATCGCCAAAGAAGAAGAAGACATGATGTCATGTGAAGAAGAGGCTCCCAGGTCGCCATGTGTCAAACTTCCTTTTCACACTCGCTAGTCTAGGAGCGTTTAGGAACAGAACGCAGGTTTTCTAGTTTAGTGGATCTGGCACTGAACCATGTCTAGACATTCTGGGTGAGGCCTAGAAATTGGCCACATCAGCATGAGAATTGCTTGTGAGATTGAACCAAGGTGCATCTATCCTAGTATTTGGCACAAAATAGTGGCCAGTTGATGCCTTTGGAAGCTTGCAAGCAAGGCTGCAGTGGCGATATTCCATCCCTTTTGCGTGCATATTGCCTCCAAATCTGATTGCTCCAATTAACTCTTGCTGCTAATGATCCCTCTAATCAATTTCACCAGGTATCCCTGCATTCTAGTATTATGCATGAAGGGCAGGGCGGGGGATGGGTGATATATTTGCATCCGTTAATTACCTGATACCTACCATTGATATGTATTCTTTACCCTGTTGTAGCAAGCAACCCTTATTGCCCTTTAAGCATAAATGTATATGTAGCTCATTAGCAGAGCACATGCTTTGATTGTAGAAGATCCCAGTTAGAAAATATTAATCTTCTAGTTAGAAAAATTTAAATAGCAGGGCAAGGAAAGACCCCTCCCTGAGGCCTTGGAGAACCACATTACTAGTCAAAGGTAGCAAGAATGAGCTAGATTAACCAATGAGTTGATTCATGAGTAGGAAGGACAGTATGGAAATATATGTGGTGCTGCAAAGGTAGCATCTTTCCATTTCCAGAGAGAAATGTGTCCAGGTCAGGCATAGACATGTACCCAAGTAGCCCACAGACAACTTAGTCTGGCCTTGTAGACCATCCATGGAAGGGCCATAGCTCAGTGGTAGATCATCTGCCTTGCATGCAGGAGGTCCCAAGTTCAATCCCCGGCATCTCCATGTGAGATTGGGAGGGATTGCTGCCTGAAACTCTACAGAGCCATCACCAGTCAGTGTAGACAGTACTGAACTAGACAGCCCAATAGTCTGAATGTAAGGCAACTCCTTATGTTCCTGGATTCCTTGTGTTCCGGTCTACTCATCTGCAAGAGGCACATGCCATATCAAGACTATTTCATTCATCCCTCACAATGGGTGCTTCGGCCAATATTGTTCTTGTACATATGTGTGCTATAAATAGAGGTACATAACTATCAGTGCTGCCCATGCACAGCTGGACTCAAAATGTCAATATGAAGATAGCATGCTAGCAATGGTACCCATTGCAACAGGGCCCTGCTCCCCCTACAAAGGCACTTAGTCAAGAACACTAACAACTTTTAAGTTCCTGTACATTTTGAAATCCTGGGTGTTCGGCAATCATGATTACTGCCAATTTTGGTTTCTCTGTTATTTTTTCCATTCTTAAGTCCTCCACAGTTCCATACCAGTTTGCAATTTTTTATTTTTTATTTAGATCTTCATGAGAATTCACCAGCATTTTGGTGCAACTTTCTCCTAATTTCTGTATGCAATTTTGCTTAATAGGCACACTTTTGCAAATCCATTTCCCCTAATACAATGCACTTCTGTATGTCATACCCACAGATATATGCATTTATATGCGCTCTTTATATGCATGCATTTTGGGGCTCACTGTGTAGCTAGACAACTGCATTACAAAATTCAGAGAATGCGAATTTCAGGTTCGTTTTGATCTGCAATTATTATTATTTTTTGAAAGTGTAAATTAGATCAAGTTGCCTTCTGAACTGAAACTATCCCCCATCTCTTAATGCCAACTGAGCAAAGCTGTCACATCCTCTTGGCCTGCCCATCCTAACACTGGATGGAAGTGCCAGAATTTTCTATACTATAATCTGTAAGATCCTAACAATAGTATCGCCATGGCCAGAGAGCACAAGGAAGCTGGGGAATAAGCAATGCAGCATGGCTTTCTGGCTAAGCCCTGTGCTTCGGCACGTAACCTGAATGCCTCCTTTCCTGTTAATTAAGGCTAACAGCTTTAAATTGGTGGGTCTCGTTATTTTAGAAGAGCCTAACAGCTTTAGGATTAAGTTTACTGGCCCTGAATTGTTGGAATCCCTCCATAACAGCTATGAGCCAGCAGCTGGGAGAAGTTTAGGGCTGAAGGGATTAGCTGTTAGCTGCATCGGAAACCTCAGGAGTTACAAAAGAATGCAGATTGAGGGTTAGTTAAGTGTGAAGAGCCTAATTTAATTCACATTATACTGTGGATTAACAAATCGCAGCTGCTGAAAGGAGGCCCCATGGCTAGTCATGGTGCCAAGCGCTTTCATGTCCCAGGAGAAAGTGATCAGCGCTCCAAACACTCGTTTCTGGGTTGGCCAAGGATTTGCCAAACAGCAGCACTGATGTTTCAGCAGTAGGGCTTTAGAGTCCGGATCTACGGCGATATCCGTATCGCTGGAAAGCATTTCAAGTTGTTAAGAAATGCGATCCCTCTGGAGAAATGTGGCTTAGTTTCTTTGAAAGTCCCCTGATGGTTGATTCACATGCTTCTGAAGGTGGGTCAATCAGCAGGACTGAATTTCGGGGTACACCCTGAAGTAGCCATGACATTACTTTGCTGCACGCTGCAGTCTTGATTTGGCCATGCAGGTATTTTCCTATGTCCCCATTAGCCAACTTCCAGAAGCTGTTGCAGCTTGGCAGTGGTGCTGCAGAATATGTTTCACCATGCTGGAAAACCTTAGGACATGGTTGGAACTTGATGAAAGTATGATATAACTAATTGCACTGGGCTCCTGGGTAGTGTTGATGGAAACACAGTCACTCCCTGTAGATCTCATGTATCATCTCATTATTATCAAAGTAATTAATGTCCTGAGAAGTAGCAGGTCAGTTTTCAAAATGTGCTTCTAGGAACATAGGATACAGAGTGGGAGTTTTGGTTCATCTAGCTCGGTATTATCCAGGCATAGGCAAACTCGGCCCTCCAGATGTTTTGGGACTACAACTACCATCATCCCTTGCTAACAGGATCAGTGGTCAGGGATGATGGGAATTGTAGTCCCAAAACATCTGAAGGGCCGAGTGTGGGGATACTGACTGGCAATAGCCTTCCAGGGTTGCAGGAAGTGCCTTCACAGTTTGGTGAAGTGGCTTTCCCATCTCTTTCTCCATGGTTGCAGAAAGCTGCTTTTCTGGCACCTCCTGCTGCTAAGCAACCATCCATCCCTCATTCTGATTTAAATCCTGGACTGCTGCTCTGTGGGTTTTCCCTGACCGTTGTAACTCATGGCTCAGCACCTCCTCTGGGAAATGTCTCCTAGGCCAGAAAATCCCTTTCCTTCAATTGTCGGTGTTTCTCAGGTTAGAGATCCACCATAAAAATATGGCTGAGCCAAAGTCTCCCCTATGGGACCATTCATTTCCCCCATGAACATCAGCAAATGGGGGTGGGAGCGAGCAAATTCTCAGAACTTCCAGGTGTGCGGAGGGGTACCATTAAAGATGAAGTGTTCCAAGATATCTTCTTCTTTACAGGAATAAAAGCACTCTTTTGCCACATAAAAGCAGTGGCTAGTTTGCTATTCATTTGGACAGAATACTCCATGAGAACAGAGTTATGGGGCCAGCGACCATACAGCGGGGTAGCGTGGGTTGTCAGCACCCGGGGCAAGGCAAGTAATTTGCGCCCCCTAACCCCTAACCTGCCGCCGCTGCAGCGTCTTCTTGCTGCTGCCTGGGCTGCGGTATTTACGGTAAGGTAGCCAAGGCGGCGGCGGGTCTGTGTCACGTGATCTGAGGCGAGTTGCCGCTGGTGCTGCCGCCCAAACGACGCTGCTTGCCCGGAGGAGGAGGAGGGCAGAGAGGCGAGGAAAATGCAACATGGCCCAGCAGCTGCAGCAGCAGCAGCGGCGGCGGGGGGGCTGTGAGGAGGGGCTGCCTGGCGCGCCCTCCGCGGCCCTGACGCGCGGGGACCGCCGCCAGTGCTGAGAGCCGCTGCCAGCTCGTCGGTTCCGCGAGACATGGGGCTCTGCTACAGCCTGCGCCCGAGGCTCTTCGGCGACTCTGGAGGCGGCGAGCGCGCCTCCCCCAGATGTTGCGCCCGGTGCGGCCGGCCCCCCCTGCACCCCCCACGCTACGCCACTGCCACCATACCCCTCCCCAAGAATGCCCCCGGAAGCAGTGCTGAAACATGGATCAGTGTTGTTCCCTTAGGGAATTCTATCTCCTAAAGATGAATCCAATCTTTGAAAGAGGGGCTTTCTCCTAACCCCAACCCCAGAAATTCTGAAAATGGCCTGGGCTTTGGCAGGCAAAGTTGCAGGCACAAGTTGTTCTGTGAGAGTCTTAACAGAGGAGTGCTTGGGAAGAAAGCATCTGCCACAGAGATAGTGTTATTGGAATGAGCTTCCAGATTTTTGACATCTTTTTCTGCCCTCTGATCTGTAGGGATTTTTGCTGGTTGGGACGACAATGAAATGCTATTGATCTCTTCCTTTGTGAACGCACACATCTGCTGAAGCCACAAAGCGACTGCATTTGAGCATCCAGTCTCTGTGCATTTTTTTGTAAAAGTCCTGTTCTCTGCATAATTCTGCCTTTGGATTTTAGCCATGTCCTCTGATGCTTTGCAGATTTGGACAGAAGTATATATTAATAGCCCTGACGCACTTGGAATCCTCATGGAAGCTTTTAACTGACAGGTTCGCTTTTGTCAGATGCTCACTTATTATTTAAGTGGTTCCTTAAAGATTCCTGAAATTAGCCTAAATAAAAGTTATCTATAGTTATCCATTTCAGAAAAGTTTGTTCCATGCTGATCATTTCACATTTCTTCTCTTTCTTTTTGCATTTTACATTTTTATTGATTTGGGTTCTGTTTTTGTTTTTTTGTTTTTTGCAAAGTTATAAAAATAGCACACCAAGCAAGCAATCATCTCTACAACCAAGCCATCTCCTCTCACAAACACACATTTATTTATGTACCTTGGAGCAAAGCTGTTATGTCCCAAACATCTGAAAGACCGCCTCATTTCCTACAGAACCTCTTGCGTGTTAAGATCAGATTGGTAGTTCCACTGCCCTCAGAAGTTCAGGGACAGTGGCCTGGGAGAGAGCTGGTAAAAAGAAACCATCAAATATGGTTTTTCCTTCTAAAGATGAATGGTGGCTCTCCCCCCCCCCCCATTTTTAATGATTTTACACTTCATTACTGCCAAAGGGCACCCTATGTTGAAGTTATGGTCCCATACAATGGTCATCATGGGGGGGGGGAAGGATTATCAACTAATATTTAGTTAAGTGGGTAAAAACCCTAGATATTGCATAATTTTTTGGCATTTGAAATGCTGAGGTGGTTTGAGGTAAGCATAAAAAAAGAGTCCTGAGGTGTGTTTTTTTACCTTCTCCAAATGGAAGTTAATGTTTAGGGAAGCTTTTAATGTTTGATGCATTATTGTATTTTAATATTTTGTTGGAAGCCCCCCAGAGTAGCTGGGGAAGCCCAGCCAGATGGGCAGGGTATAAATTATTATTATTATTATTATTATTATTATTATTATTATTATTATTATATTACCAGTAAATGAACTAAAATCTTCCTTTAATACAAAAACAGAAATGGGATGTCAAATATATGTTTAGGTTTTTAAAAGGAGACCTGTTTTTGCTCATACTTCATTTACTTTTATGAATTAGCAGTACATATTGGGAAGGAACAGTAGTATTCCTGTCAAATAAGCAAATGAAGGCTGCAAATCTTGGAACAGCAGTCATTTGTAAATCCCATTGGGCTCGATGGGAGTGACTCCTGAGAAGACCTGCCTAGAAGGTGAGTAACTGGGCAGTAATTCTTATTAGCTTATCCTGAGTCCACATGGGGACAAGACATTGATGGGGCACCTCTAACCTCCAGGACAAATAATGTGACAAAAATACTGCACATTGAGAATCTCAGCTTCCCTGATCATTCCCTTGCAACTCAGTGCCATGTAAATTTGGTGCCGAATGGAAGCCACGCTGCCAGGGTCAGATCCACTTGAGAAGAAGAAGAAGAAGAAGTTTGGATTTGATATCCCGCTTTATCACTACCCAAAGGAGTCTCAAAGTGACTAACATTCTCCTTTCCCTTCCTCCCCCACAACAAACACTCTGTGAGTTGAGTGAGGCTCAGAGACTTCAAAGAAGTGTGACTGGCCCAAGGTCACCCAGCAGCTGCATGTGGAGGAGCGGGGAATCGAACCCGGTTCACCAAATTACGAGTCCACCACTCTTAACCACTACACCACACTGGCTTGAGGGCTCCTGATCAGCACGTCTGGCATTTGGTGCCAAATTTAAATGGCGTCAAAGGCAAGCAGCACATGCAGAGGAACAATTGGGAACCCTATCTGATATGCTGTAAATTTCATTGCCCAATTTGTGAGCCAGTGTGGTGTAGTGGTTAAGAGCGGTGGACTCGTAATCTGGTGAACTGGGTTCACTTCCCCGCTCCTCCACATGCAGCTGCTGGGTGACCTTGGGCTAGTCACACGTCTCCCCCCCCCCTTTTTTTTTTGCATATAAAGATGTGTTTATTAGGAGAAATTTGCACTAAAATGGTGATGAATTTTCAGGAGGCTTTTAAGGCAGTAATTATAGCAAATTGCTACAAAATGTGGAGAACAGAATTTAATACAGTGGTACCTCGGTTTTCGAACGTAATCCGTTCTGGAAGACCGTTCAAGTTCCGAAACGTTCGAAAACCAAAAACTTAATACAGAAGCCTCTCAGCCTCACTCACCTCACAGAATGTTTGTTGTGAGGGAGGAAGGGAAAGGAGAATGTTAGCCGCTTTGAGATTCCTTAGGGTAGTTATAAAGCGGGATATCAAATCCAAACTCTTCTTCTTCTTCTCAGTGGCACACGGCCTCCCCACATTTCGCAAAGGAGCATGCTTATAACAGCCATGTCCCCATAACAAGGCAAACTTTGCAAGCCTTCTCCTGACCCTGCCTTTCCATTGCTTTTAAAAACCAAGGGAGTGTTTGCTCATAAGAGATCCTAGAAAAGCAAAAGCATAATTTCCTTCTAGGGATCACTTGTCCTGATTCTCTGAGAACCTGTTAGTCAAAGCTATTGTGGCGTAGTGGTTAGAGCATTGGACTTGGCATGGGGAGACCTGGGATTGAATCGCACTTGGCCATGAGGTTCACTGGCAATTGACTTTGGGTCAGTTGCCATCTCTCAGCCTAACCTACTTCACAGGGTTATTGTAAGGATAAAATTGGAGGAGCGGGCATGTATACTACCTGAGCAACCTGTGCAATAAACGTGTACAGTACTAGATAAAAATAATAAAATAAAATTATAATATAATATAATATAATATAATATAATATAATATAATATAATATGAATTGTTGGCCAGCCTACCAAGCTCTTTCTGATCCCTTTTGCAAGAGCTTCTGGGTGCTAGAGCAGCCATATCAGCCTCACCTGTGCCTCACTCAATGTGCAGCAGCAGGGCCAGCTCTAACCATTAGCCAGAATAAGGAAGCCTTCTCAGGCAAATGATCTAGGGCGGGCATAGGCAAACTCTGGCCCTCCAGATGTTTGGGACTGCAATTCCCATCATCCCTTACCACTGGTCCTGTTAGCTAGGGATGATGGGAATTGTAGTCCCAAACATCTGGAGGGCCGAAGTTTGCCTATGCCTGATCTGGGGTGTCATAAAAGGGAAGGAAATGGTTAGTTAGTTTTTAATGTCAGGAAACATACTTGTGGGATTTATTGTCTCAGGTGTGAAAGTACCGTATTTTTCGCTGTATAACACGCACCCGACCATAACACGCACGTAGTTTTTAGAGGAGGAAAATCCGTAGGCATGCCACCCGTAGGCATTCCCTCCATAACACGCACAGACATTTCCCCTTACTTTTTAGGAGGAAAAAAGTGAGTGTTATGGTGCAAAAAATACGGTAGCTTGACTGCTTTTAGATACTATTGGTTGTAGTCAACCAAATTCTACTCACAGTAGCCCCATTGAAAGGAGTGGAACTTAGTTGTGTCCTTTAATACAAACGGCCTCCTCTGAGTAGGACTAACATTGGATGCAACCCTATGCACCTTGACTGGGGGTTGGGGGTACTAGTTATTCCTCAGGCAGAAAAATGGCTTGGGCCAGATCCATGCAGCATACAAGGTTAATGGGAGAGTCCTGGTAAAGGGTTACATCCGGGGCTAGTTCTACTCAGAGTCAACCCGCTGAAGTTAACAGACTTCATTAATTGGCTTCATTAATTTAGCTTGGTTAATTTCAGCAGGGCTACTTTAGACTGGCATTGGTTGCCACAGTACAGAGCTTGGAAAGGAACTAATTCTAGTTCGTGTTTGCCCTTTGGCGAAGCAAACTGCTTTTGTTCACATTCGGTTCATCGTTCAAGCCCATGCATATAATTCTCAGCACAAACCCCACTAAAAACAGCATTCCAAGGGTTACACGCTGCTGTGCTAAAGTATGAAATATATGTAAGAAGACTAAGAAAAACAACAAAACACACCATAGTGGAATGTGAATTATTTAATTTTCTTTCCCCTAACAAGTATTATCTTTAGGCTTAAAGGTCCAAAGAGTCTAAAGCATTTAAAAAGAAGAAGAAAGAAAACCACGTTAGTGAAGTGAGTGAATTAAGTTCATTTTGAGGTAGAACTTTGAATGATTTCTAGTTCACCTTCAGCTAGAATACCCCAAAATGAAGTTAATTCACATTTTGTTCACCCGGCAGTCACTACTTTCAGGTGTAGTTCACATATTTCCAAATGTCACTAAACCGAACTAGTTCCTTCCAAGCACTGACAAAATACGAGAGGAAATGGCTTTGACCCTGGGTAGGTGCAGGAGTGGAAAGCGGAATGCAATTGTTCTGTGCACACACAGAGAGTGTGAGCGCGAGAGCCGATTTGTTTCGCTTCTGGCTTTCTGAGATATGTGGCAAGGTGCAGCTCCCTGCATTGCGAAGGCCACTTTGCCACCTCGTAGAGGATTTCTGGGCTGGAGTGAAATCTTTGCGTTATGAGCCTCTTTCAAAGTCACACGGGCCTCTTTATCCTCATCTCTTAAATGTGTCCCTCTGGTGAGAAAGGTCACTTTGCACAAATGATACCTTGGTGGGGTTTTTATGGCTCTTGGAACTTCTGTGTCATCGTTTGTTCGCTTCGCTGCTCCTCTTGGTTCCTTCTTTCACTTCTCTTCCCACCCCCCCACCCCCACTCCAACGAACTAAGTTGAATAGACGTGGTGTTTTATAAAACACAGCTCCATTTCCCATTAGCTGTTCCTTGAGTGTGACTTCTTTCCTGCTTAGGCAGCTGAAACTGGAGACGGAAGAGGCAGCGGGGAAATGTAGTTAACTGTTCATTCCTACTGGGAGTTTCGGAGGGGGGGTGCGGATTCTGACACTAGAAGAGCTTCATCATACTGTCACACTTTCCCACCAAAGTCTGTTTGAATTCTTTTACTTGTGCAAAGAAGGGCAATAGTAGAAGATGCTAAAAATGAAATAGAACACCGACGCTCTTGCCCGAATCCATTAGGAATGACCACCATGCCCAAACACAGAAACAGTTCAGATTCCAGTTGCTTCCCCCCCCCCCATCCCTCCCAGCGACCCTGATCCGCAAAATACTTTCCTGGCCAAGCACCTTGAACTCTCTCCCTGCATTCCCTCCCTGTAGTTTCCTTGGGAAGCTACGGTTGCCTCTGATCAGTGTTTTGTGGCAGGGATACCAGCGCATACCAGAAAAAAGGGATGTGAGTGGCGCTGTGGTCTAAACCACTGAGCCTCTTGGGCTTGCCGATTGGAAGGTCAGCAATTTGAATCCCCGTGATGGGGTGAGCTCCTGTGGCTCTGTCCCAGCCCCTGCTAACCTAGCAGTTCGGAAGCACACCAGTGCGAGTAGATAAATAGGTACCGCTGCGGCGGGAATGTAAACCGTGTTTCTGTGCTCTCTGGTTTCCGTCACAGTGTTCCGTTGCTCCAAAAGCAGTTTAGTCCTGCTGGCCACATGACCCGGAAAGCTGTCTGCGGACAAATGCCGGCTTCCTTGGCCTGAAGGCAAGATGAGTGCCACAACCCCATAGTCGCCTTTGACTTAACCATCCAGAGGTCCTTTACCTTTTTAGTTTTACTTACATACCAGAAATGGAGACAGAAATTTGTGGCAGTGCATACCAGAAATTTAGGTTTGCACAGTTAAAAGTGGATTAAATCACTCTGCCACCCTGTCCACCCCAACCTTTTAAAGTGGTTTTTCAGAGTTTAGGTATTGACTGAGAAACACACTGAAAAATGCAGGAGTAATGAACTATTAGCAGGAAGATGTGTAAATGTTGCATCAGCAAATGAGGATTTCAGGCTTTCAAATTGTAGTGGCACCCTGTGCAGAGCCAAAATCTGCCCACGACACCCCCTGGCTTCTATTCTGCTCAGTTAACTGCGTCACAGTTTCAACACCCCGCAGCGCCCCCTAGAGCCAGCTCCCAGTGCAGCAGAACTGGTTAGACTGCCATAAACCCACCTCTGAATGTCCACTGTTATATATATAAACCACCCTGCAAACTGACTAGAATAAATGCTCAATAAAGACTGGGCAGTCTAACTTGTGTAAGCTTTGTACAAGCAAATCAGGATGATTGCTCAGTAAACTGGTGGTCTGGAGCTATCCTTAAACTCCCAAGGGCCACCGCAGCCTTTTACCCTGATGTAATAGGAGTTAGGTCTCTTCTGCATTGCCCCATCACCACCACCCTAGATCGATCCAACCCAAACTGAGACCTAATTACAAATGCTGGACCAGGCGCCAAACCAAATCAGGGGGACCTTGCATAGCCCTAGTTTGAAAGATGTTCCTGCTTTCATCTAATTCCATGTTCGAATATATAAAAGGATGTCACATAGAGGAGGGGGAAAGGTTGTTTTCTGCTGCTCCAGAGAAGCGGACACGGAGCAATGGATCCAAACTACAAGAAAGAAGATTCCACCTAAACATTAGGAAGAACTTCCTGACAGTAAGAGCTGTTCGACAGTGGGATTTGCTGCCAAGGAGTGTGGTGGAGTCTCCTCCTTTGGAGGTCTTTAAGCAGAGGCTTGACAACCATATGTCAGGAGTGCTCTGATGGTGTTTCCTGCTTGGCAGGGGGTTGGACTCGATGGCCCTTGTGGTCTCTTCCAACTCTATGATTTTATGATTCTATGATTCTATGTTTCTAATTCTGTTATCTGGCCTGTAAGAGAGAAATTCCTATGAGTGTTTAGTACGAAATGAACTTGCCTCTGGATTCAGGTTGGACTAAATGACCATTGAGGTTCCTAATGTACCATGGGCCTATGGATTTCACACTTCTGTAGCATACCATCATCATAGCCTGTTTAGTTGTGTGCCACAAAATTGTTCCCAAAGTGGTTTACAACATATCAAACAAACTGTAAGTTTTTTAAAAAAACATTTTGTACATACAAAGCATCACCTTATTCCAGACGCCGTAGTTTGGATCTCAGATGCAAATCTTCAGACCTCCAGGGGCCCCAAACCACCTCTCAGCTGGGGAATTGCAGAAACTCTCTGCCCGGCCTTTAACCCACCAAACAGGTCTTATGTCCGATGTTATTGTGGGCTCTCATCCCACCTGGGAAGGTATTTAGATTCTCCTGAAACATACCTGTTTGTGATTTTGCTGAAAGGGTTCCTTGTGTGAAAGCATCGTTTTTTACAGAAAAGCCCGGACAGAAGGCAAAAGTAGACTTCCTATTCCAGTAGCTTAGCATAAATATTCCCTCCCCCTGCCCCCACCATATAAAAGACTGCTTGATGGGGCTTTTCAAAGGCAACAGAACTGACTGTCATAAAAGGGCTGGATTTTATGAAAATAAAGAGGAAGCAATGGGAAAAACATCCTTTGAGGACAGAGCAACTGCTTTAATAATCTTCTGGTTCTGCTAGGGGCCAGTAATATTGAGCATAATCTCTCCAAATACACAGGAGAATCTGTCTTTTGAAAATTGGGAATCTGCATAAAAATCCTGCACTTCATATGTTGCTTTATAATAAATTAAAGCATCTCTAATGGAAGTTCTTTCCCTGCTATTTTGTCCTTGAAGTTTAGGGAATAAAGTCCTGAAAAGTGAGCGCATACATTAAAGATGCAATATCTTTCCAAGCATGTTGCAGATGAACCCCGGTGATCAGAGTACATGCGGTGAAACTGCACTTGATTGTTGTCAGTCAGATGAACAAGAAGACGGTTTTGCTGCCTCTTATTTTCTGATTTTGTGTCTTGGTATTTCGCTCTAGGACAGTAAAGACTACATAAATCTGGTACAGCTGTAAAACTGAGAAGGGTGGAATCATCTGTATACTGCAGTAAGCAGTATACCCCAAATTGACTTAGGTGTTTTCATGCTAGTGAGAGACTAGTGAGAGTCTGGGTGATACAAACCTTATCCTGATTAAATATATGAGGCATACATTTTGATGTTTCTGCTGATGCTCATTTCTCATGTTGCGTGTCCAGGACCCCCAAGATACCCCTGAATAAAAACACAGTTCACACATCATTTTTGTTTGGGTTTTTGGCACAATTTTGGTCACAACTTTATTGAATTACAGTGTGTGAGTGGTTGCTTAGGCATTGGTTAGTGACTATCTGTTCCCACTTGGTGGTAGGAACAGAACTGACAACTGCACCCTTGCGGAAATCAGTAAGGGTAAATGACTGGCAGAATCCAAGACCAGGGAGAAGAGTCGGTGGAAGAAGATTGGAGGAAATTTAAAATTTATTTGCAGAAACATTGTAAAATTTTTGAATGTTGATGACATTGAAATGAATTGAAGGGGCTCTAGCAACAAGGTAAAAAATACGAGGGGATTAATAATAGATAAACTAATAGATTATGAATTTGCTGAACTAAATTTAAAAGGGATACAAAAATGGGAGACGCGAGGAAGTCAGGAAAATAAGTTACTAAAGTGGAGAGATTAAGAGAGAAATTTTGTTTTTCTTTTATATGTGTTTTTTCTTTTGGGGGGGTTTTGTGTTTAATGTTTGTATTTTTGTATTTTGTAGTTCTGTGTTTTTGTATTTTGCATTTGTTGTTCGTTTTTCTAAACTTTTTTATTGATAAAACCTAATAAAATTTTTTTTAAAAAAAGGAAGTCAGTAAGGGTAAACAATTTTGTGGAGAGAATAAAGCTGGGCACCAGACTCTCACCTCTCCCCAAATGCTCTCATAGGCTCTTGCTTGGCCCTAGCCCTTTGCCAGGGATTTGGACAAAAGCATGGCGACCCCTTGGATTCCTTTAATGGAATACCCTTGCAGCAGCAGCATTAGAGGGGCAGGCACAGCCAACCACATCCCCTCCACCAACCAAAAATTAACCAATGCCTAACCGCAACCTTACAAGCTGTGACGGTTTGCTACAAAGTAGGCAAAACCCAAATGGCACCAGCCAATCAGCCAAATGGTAAAATTCCTACCAGGCCCCTGCCCCAAAGCAGATGACCCCATGACAGGCATAGCAAGGTCAGAGCGAACAAACCCTAAATAAAGGGAGGGTGAGCAGGTAATCCGATGTGCGCAGCGAAAAGAGGAAGCTCACCGCTGCGCGCAGGGAACATATATAGCACCCCATCAATCAAATAAAATGCAACAATAAATTGTCCCCAGCAACAATTGAAGGTGTCCAATCAAATTCATGGCTGTCCAAACTAACCCGCCCAGCAACAGGGGATGTCATGGTTTCTCCCACCACAACACGTGCTCTCCATGAAGGAGAACCCGCTTTATCATGGAAATGAAAGCGAATGGAGGACCAGAACATCATGTTTCTGGTCCCCCATTTCCATGTCAGGTGAAGACTCAAGTTCCTTAATCCAAGCCACTGTCAGTTTTTACCCTGTTCTGTTCCATTTGTAATATTTGTAGCTTATTTTTATTTCTTACCCTTTGGTAAGCTAATATGGGAATGCCAACTGGTCGATGAAAGACAAGGCGTATCTTTTAGAAATAATTAAAATGGATTCTGGACCAGTTGTAGTTTCCTAACTGTTTTTTAACAGTGGTCCCACCAGGAGAGAATTGCAGTAGCCCAACATGGATGGTATCAAGAAAAGTAGCAATATAAATAAATATGTAGATAAGTATAAATGTAGTAAATAAATGCACAAGTTATAAACAGACATACTGGTACTGTAGTTTCTTCTTTTGCCACCAACGCTTCCTTTATTTTACCTTCTCATATTTGCCTCTTCTTAAAGAGGTGCTGTGAGCCAGTGCAGCCTTGGACCGTTCCCCAACAGGAGTTCGTCATAGTCAGCAAGCTGGTGCTTTGATCAATCATTAGCATCAACCTTCTGGTTTAATTAAGTCCAAAGAAAGTGACCTGGGGAAGGCAGGCTGGATGGCTTCATGTCAGAGCTGCGTTAACGGGCGACAATGGTACTTTGTTAAAATGCATTAACGTTCACTTTACATTCCTCTCATCTCTTTAAAAGCTCCAAAATCTCTTGCATTACACAGACCTCTGGTCACTTGGCTGTGAAATGCATTCAGTCCGCAGCAATGGAGGCAATACAATTGCTTTAAATCCTGTTTAGAATTTCCAAAGCCCTTTGGAAGCCCATAGTGATTCATTAGCCTTGTTCAGGCCAGCAACAATGGAGACCACAAGGCATTTGCACCATGAATTTTTCGGAGTTTTAGTCTGAGCCCTCCCTTTGTGCCTTTCTTTCTCAGCTTGTTGCCATTGCTATTATATATGTGTGTGTGTGTCTGTCTGTACACACACACCCTTTGTTTTATTTTACTCTGAAGTTTTCAACTCCTTTTCTCCATACAATCTGCTACTTCAGAGATCAACCCAGATGTTTTCTCTTAGTGCTACTACAGCTGTTTCCAGGGCTCTTCTTGCTTTGCTTTGGTGACACGTCACATGCTTGGTAGTGGCCTCTAGATTATGAAACCACTGTCTGCTTTCTGTTCAGTTGTCTCCCAATCTGGCTACTTTTAGGTGTGCTGTGAAGACCTTTTTATCCCACCAGGCCTTTGGGGTGTACAGTTTTTTCCCTGTTGACCTTGCTGGTCTTGAGTTCTGCTTGTTTTATATGTTCCTGCTGGTTTTTAAGTGGGGTTTGTTGTTGTTGTTACTTTAATTCATAGAAGCCAACTCCTAGGGACTGAGGTCAATAAAATATTTGAGGGAGTCGCCCCCACCAAGTTGATGGCATGTCCATTCAAATAGTGTGTGTGTGCTGTGTCATGTGATCAATAATGGGGGTGGGGCTTACCTCCCCCCCTGCCCCCCACATTCAAGTTGACACCCCTGCATTAATTATATATTTGCTGGCCACCCTGTGCTCCCTTTGGGAGGAAGAAGCAGAGTATAAACCCATTGAAATAGGTCACCTTTCCATAGCTTCCCCTTATGTCAGAAATAATACATTTTTCACAACCTTGATTTAGAAATGGTCCACATTTATTATGTTTGGGAGTGACCAGTTTCAGGATGACGTGAGACCATATGCTTTATTCTCTGTGATTTCTTACTCTGGCCTGTCTGCCTGGAAGCATTCCCTACTGTTGTCAGTGGGGCTTGCTCCCAAGTAAGTATGTAGGAGATTCTGTCCTATTCACATTGGCCATATTGAATCTCCATGTTCATAGGTAAAGGTAAAGGTAAATGGACCCCGACCATTAGGTCCATTTGTGGCCGACTCTGGGGTTGTGGTGCTCATCTCGCTTTACTGGCCGAGAGAGCCGGTGTACTGGTTCCGGGTCATGTGGCCAGCATGACTAAGCCGCTTCTGGCAAACCAGAGCAGTGCACGGAAATGCCGTTTACCTTCCCACCGGAGCAGTATCTATTTATCTACTTGCACTTTGAGGTGCTTTCGAACTGCTAGGTTGGCAGGAGCAGGAACTGAGCAATGGGAGCTCACCCCGTCATGGGGATTCAAACGCCGACCTTCTGATCAGCAAGTCCTAGGCTCTGTGGTTTAACCCACAGCGCCACCCGTGTCCCATGTTCATAGGAAGCATGCCTTTGAATACCAGTGGCTGGCAACAAGAAGAGAGGGATTTAATGCTCAGATTCTGGGCTTCCAAGACACATCTTGCTGGTCACTATTAAAATATGCTGGGCTATCTGAGGCTTTGATTTGAACCACTCAACAGGACACGTCCTATGATCATCTTGGGGGAAAATAAACTTTCACACCAGAACTTAGCAGGTACCTAGCACTTGTGATTGGTAGTATGTGTATGCCAGGCAAGACTTCCGGGGCTCACTTTGCAGGGTGTTATCACACAGGTGAGGAACTTGTGACCCTCCAGATATTGCTGGCCAGCAACTCCCATAGCCCCCAACCATTGTACATACCGCTTGAGAGTGATGAGAGTTGTAGTTCAATAGTTTCTGGAAAGGCAGAGGTTCCTCACCCTGCTGTAATAGAACTGCAGCCTGAAGAGAGTAAAGTAAGCAACTCAGTGGGCTTGTGATCCTGCTCCTCTTAGCTGTGACCTTTTGGTCTCTTCCAACAGAGTCTCTTTCCATTGACTTTCTTGAGCAGAATAGGTTGGAAAGACCTCTGCATTGCCCACATTCCTGTCTCCTCTTCCAAGGCTGGCTTAGTACATTATTGGTATAGCTTGAAACCAGCCTGACCTCTGTCTATTTGCTGCAAAATACATGAAGGGCATTTAGATCTCATAATCTACTTCTGAGGCATGGAATCCCTTTTCGCTGCCAGGAAACCTTATACAGATACATTACCTACTCGAGGTATTTGCACAGGGGCCTTGCTCTTTATTTCTCTTTTAAACTTGGCACTATAGCACATTAACAGGGGACTCCATTAGGCATGGGGATAATTGCATTTATTCCAAGGAGCAATAATAGTTTAGCAAAAGCCACATGCAAAAAGAGAGCGCCCAGCCTAGAACCCATCAGCCAAACCGCTTCTGTGCTGGTTGTACAATGATTTCTGCTGGAGAATTCCATGTATGGTTTGACTAAAAGTAAGGCATGAAACAGATACCATCTTTGATTCTACTTTGATGGGTGGAGAGAATAAATGCTACTATTAAAAGATCTGGGTTAAGGGCTAAAAAAGAGGCAGAGGAGTTCATATTCTGCTGACCAGTGTAGTGGTTAGCATCGCCTTCCCTAACCTGGTGCCCTCCAAATGTTGCACTACAACTCCCATCATCCCTGACCATGGGCTGTGTTGGCTGGGCTGATGGGATTTGTAGTCCGACATCAGGAGGACACAGGTTGGGTAAGGATAGGTAGAGTGCTCAATTCAAATTCTTACTCAGCCATGAAATTCACAGGGTGTTCTTGGGTCAGCCTTGCCTAACTCGTAAGGTTGTTCTAAAGATAAAGAAGTGGGGAAGAAGTTTATATACTGCAATGAATTTGTTGGAGACAGACAAGGGTAAAAACACGAATAAAAATCGTGTATAGAATAAGAGCTGCAACAGGTTAGGCCATCTGACCTCATCTACTTTCTATATATATTTACCTTCCATGGGTCAAATAGCAGTTTCTGGGGAAGCATGTTATATTGGGGAAATGGCATGTGCAGGGTTAAATATCCCTTTCCTCAGTGTCACAAACCTGATCTGATTCTGAGGCCCTCTTTCATACGTTTTTAAAATAGAACACTCTGTTCAGATATCTCCTGTGTCTTCATGTGTAGCATTGGCTTGAGTTTCCAGTGTTTAATAAAAACCTTTATATACAAACATGCATCCATGACTAAAGAGAAGATTAAAAATTGTTTCAAGAACAAATCAATGAACTGCAAAAGATTCTTGGAACTCCACAAACGCCAGCATCATTTTGGCATAAACACAGTTCAACAGCTACATATAGAAGAAAGTAGGCTGGTGGCACTGAAATTTCCATATGGAATACAGAAAATGTTGTTCTTTCACGCTCTGATATGCTTGTAAGCAAGTATGTAAGAAGGCATCAGTTTTCTGTTCCAACCTGTATTCTTGCAACCAGCGCTGTTTCTGTTCTGCTACAGTTTGGCTTCTGCTAAAATGTACATTATCTGTCTTGTTACTATGGCCCAAACTGACATAATTATGCAACTGAATGCATTTCGACGGGAGGAAAATGTCAAAAGCAATGCAGAAAACAATGTGGTTATTTATGCAATGCTGGTGGACTAAAGAAAACCCCCCTAATGATTAGCAAATATCAGTTGCATTCACTTGCGTGATTTCCATTCCTGACCTCGGGCGAACGTGAGAATGGTGGCAATTTCCATTTGTGCTTCCATTTCCTACCGAGCTTTCTGACATCCCTACTTTCAAGCGACCCGTAGAAATGCTAGTGAAGTTCCCCGCTTCTCCCAAAAGCAACTGCGTGTGCATAATTTGATTTCTTTTGCCTTTAAACCTCTTGCTTTCCTGTCCTCTTCTTAACAGATGACTGCCACAGCGCAACAGCCGGCCAAAGCCCAGCCAGTACACATCAACACACCTTCGGCAGCCACCAACACTCCTATCCCCAGCACTCCCATCGACCCTCAGGCACAACTGGAGGCTGACAAGCGAGCTGTCTACAGGTACAGAGGGATTCTGCTGCCAGGCTGCTCTTTAATGTCGCTTCCCATCCCTGTAGCGGCATGCTGAGATATTATTGGAATCTGGCCTGGGGCTATCTTGTCAGCGAGATGCTGCACAGAGGCTGCTTCTTAGCCGTCTTTGTCAATAGACTGAAAAAGACAGGTTCCAGTGCATGTTCAACTAGGTGAGCCTCAAGCTGAGGACTTAAAAGAGATTTGCTTTCTTTGTTGGAGCTGGAGTTAAATTACAGGCAACAGAATGGTGATGTGGCAGTGAATGTTTTGAACGATGGAGGGAAAATGGCTTAGGGGCCCTGTCTGAGTGATCCGTTTCTTCTTTGGCAATGCAAATGCATCTTGATTCTCGCTGGCTGAACGCAGACCACTTCAGTTTTAGGGGTCGGACATATTCAGAGCACTCAAAAGTAAGGTTGGCTCCTGATTTAAAGAAATCTAAAAATTTCCTGGGGGTAGGTAAAGGTAAAGAACACCCTGGCGGTTAAGTCCAATCAAAGGCGGCTATGGGGTTGTGGCACTCATCTCGCTTTCAGGCTGAGGGAGCCGGTGTTTGCCCACAGACAGCTTTCTGGGTCATGTGGCCAGCATGACAAAACTGCTTCTGGCGCAACAGAGGACTGTGACGAGTGCCAGAGTGCATGGAAATGCTGTTTACCTTCCCGCCACAGTGGTACCTTTTTATCTACTCACACTGGTGTGCTTTTGAACTGCTAGGTTGGCAGGAGCTGGGACAGAGCAACAGGAGCTCACCCTGTCACGGAGATTCGAACCGCCAACCTTCTGATTGGCAAGCAAGCCCAAGAGGCTTTGTGGTTTAGACCACAGCGCCACCCGCATCCCTCTATCCTGGGAGTAAGCTCCATTGCATTCCGTAGGAACATGGAAAAGGGAGCCAGCACTGCTCACCCCACCATAGCTGTCAACTTTTCCCTTTTTTTAAGGGAAATTCCCTTATTCCGAATAGGATTCCTCGCAAGAAAAGGGAAAAGTTGACAGCTATACACTCCACAAAGCAGCCAAATGAGAAACAGGTATTCTCCATAGCCACCAGGTGCAAAGGAAGTTGGTTGTCAGTTGGAAATAAAGCTGTAGGAGGGAGAAAGAGGATTAGTTGCTGTGCCGAAACCCTTTCCATCTTTTAGTATCCTGGAAGAAGTCATGGCTGACTGGAACCTGGAAGAGGAGCATGTTTTGTTGCTGGTCCCACTTGTCGATCTCTAAAAGCACACTTAAAACAATATTAAAACGTATAGCATAAAAATAACATCTTAGAGAAGAGCCTTCACCAGAGGTGACATAATAGCGGTGGTAATTGATTGCATGCATATAATACTCATTTGCTTGAACACCACCAGTGATAACTCATTTTGGGGAATCACTCTTTGCTTTCTGCACCCACGGCCGACTGCCAATGAGCAGCCAATTGTCGGCGCGGTGCTTGAGTTTGTCAACACTCCTGAAGGGGACCTGCGATGCCAGCGCTATGTGAAAAACCCCTCTGCAGATGAGCTGCGTGAGTGAGGCAGCCTGCAATTTTGAGTCCTTTTGTAATTTTTGATTTCACACTGCATATTAGCAGATTTGTGTTTTATATGTGAAGAAAGGAGCTCGAGAAAAGGGGTGCAGGATAGAACAGCGGCGGGTGGGGTAGGGTGGCAAGGCAAGAAGAAGAAGTGTGTTTGAATCGAAGCCTTGTATATCACACCGAGTGCCTAGAGGGGATTCTTTTTGTTGTTTTTTTGTTTTTTTAATTAAAATTTCTTGCCTCTGGGTAGCATGACAGTTCAAAACCGCATTGGGGATTTTTCATTTCATGTCAATAAATTTAACAAGGCCCTATTCAATTCAAATTAAGGCTTAAGCTGTATCTTTTATGCTCTCCTCTTGGAGAGGACAGATAAAAAAGAAAAATATATGTGGCACTTAATTTCTCGTCTCGCACCTGCATGCTGATGCGCCAAATCCCCCAGCCTAAGCTAAAAGAGAGCAGTAAGAGGAGAATGTGATAGCAGTAAGTTTGTGTTGGTGGTGATTGATGTGTTAGGAAAGATAATCTCTTTCCACAAATCCAAAACTTCAGGACAAAGTGCCTGGTTCTGAATGGAACGTGCAGGAGTGCTACCTGGCCAAAGTACAACACAGTTTGGGAGAGCCTCTCTATAAGGAGCGGTACCTGGGTGTCCTTATTTTACTCTTTTCCTTCCATCCCCTTTTCCAGTTGCTCTGTGTCTACTAGACTGCAAGCCCATGAGCAGGGCTAGTGCCATTGCTCCTAATTTTTGTTCAGCACCTATAGATTTCCTAAATCCTCATTGTTGTTGTCTACATGATTGTTCTGTGTTGGTCAGTAGGACATTGACTGTGGCTGGATAGGTGGGTGGGTAGGAACAATGGAGGGTGGGTGGGTTTTGTTGTTATGAAACAGAAAATTCAGTATTTTAATAGTTAAAGTAACAAGAATGATTGGGGCTAAGTTCCTCTCAGAAGCATTAAGAAACAGAAACTTACATGCTCGGATGAAACATAGCGATCGCCTTGGAACCCTTTCCCTGTATTTCTGTTTTATTTTGCTTTTGAAATTGTTTTTGGGGTTCTTTGGACTGAAATAAAGTGTGTGTGTGTGAATGTGGAATCAGAAGTGGTGCCATTTTGTGCAGCAAAATGTCTTAGACTTCCCTGACGTTGATTAGTATCCATATAGAACTTAAAGAAGTAACTTTCTCCTGGTGTAAACTATATACACTTTCTTATATATGTAATAGGGACGCAGGTGGCACTGTGGGTTAAACCACAGAGCCTAGGACTTGCCGATCAGAAGGTCGGCGGTTCGAATCCCTGCAACGGGGTGAGCTCTCATTGCTCAGTCCCTGCTCCTGCCAGCCTAGCAGTTCAAAAGCACGTCAAAGTGCAAGTAGATAAATAGGTACCGCTCTGGCGGGAAGGTAAACGGCATTTCCATGTGCTGCTCTGGTTCGCCAGAAGCAGCTTAGTCATGCTGGCCACATGACCCAGAAGCTGTACGCCAGCTCCCTCGGCCAATAAAGTGAGATGAGCACCACAACCCCAGAGTCAGCCACGACTGGACCTAATGGTCAGGGGTCCCTTTACCTTAACAAAAATAATGAGTGATGCTAATTGCAAAATAATATTAATGTATGTGAAATCTGGCTGTGTATCAGTGATATATCAGGAACATTTCTGTCTCTTTTTTCTTACACACACACACACACACACACACACACACCAGTGCATAGTATGTCCATGCCTACAAGAGACAACAGCAAAACTCAGTTGTGGCACACTTTATTATGCCCATCTCCTGTTTTGTTCATGCCACTTACGGAGTTGGCCTTTGATCTCTTCCATCTTCTGCCACTTTTCCCATCTGAAATACATTAGTTGCTATGGAAATGCGTGGAGGAGGGCCCATGCAACTCCCAAATGCAAAGTAAAGGCAGTTTAATAACTGGTGCCTTGGCCTGAAAAATGCTCTGGATTACTTAAGGCCATTACTGGTGTACGTGTCTAATTTGTGTACACTCAGCGATGTGCTCCATAGAAGCAGCTAAGGATAGGAAGAGATACACACCAGGAGATGCAGCTTCAGAGAAACTTAAATTCCGACAGCCAAATTCTCATTTCTTACTTCCTGGTTCTCATTTAGCTGAGCTCCTTCGTTGAGCTGGCATACCTCATAGCAGCAACAGTGCGCTGGTCGGAGCTGAGCAAGGAAGTCACCACAGTAGGATCCAGGAGCAGCAAGAATAAGCTGAGATCCAGGAAAGGCTATCATGAGCCAAGCGAAGTTTCAACCTGATGTCAGGGGCTGGACTGAGGAGGAATGGTGGGGGCCGTCACCCCTTCTCCTGAACCTTCCCCAAAACAGGAGGACAGTATAGATTCAGAACAGTGGTTTGCAGAAGGGCATAGTTCAGAGGCTGCAGAGGAGAGAAGCTGGGAAGTACTGGGAGAGGAACAGCAGGAAGAAGAAGAAGAAGAAGCACCAGGGGAGAGACAGCTGACAGACTCAGTGTCCTTGGAAAGCATTCCTGACCTCTCCTCTCCTCTCCCAGGACCAGGTGAGAGTTGAGAGTAGTAGAACAGAAAGCTCAGAGACAGAAAGCTCAGATTAGCCGACGTAGGACTGATGTAGAATAGGAGAGACGTAGGGGGTGGGACTTTACTCGGAGCAACGCCATTATCTAGGGAAGACTGCTTTCCTTCGTCTCTCTCTGTGAATACTGAATAAAATTACTTGGTAAGAACTTTTATTGTTTATCTGATTCTTGGCTGCCACCCTGGGAGGGATTGGATTCCCCCAAACCCGACGCCTGAACAGAAAGCCTTTAGTGCAGCCTTTCTCGGCCTGTGGGTCCCCAGATATTGTTGAACTACAACTCCCATCACCCCTAGCTAGCAAGGCCAGAGCTCAGGGATGATGGGAGTTGTAGTCCAACAACATCTGAGGACCCAAGGTTGAGAAACACTGCTTTAGTGGCTCTATTCCAGGCATAGGCAAACTTGGCCCTTCAGGTGTTTTTGGCCTACAACTCCCATGATCCCTAGCTAACAGGACCAGTGGTCAGGGATGATGGGAATTGTAGTCCCAAAACATCTGGAGGGCCAGGTTTGCCTATGCCTGCTCTATTCTCTCAAAGAAAGGCAATGGGTGTAATCCACTAGGAACCTACAGCCCTGAACCATATCTCTCACTATCCCTGAACATTGTCCTTGCTGGTTGGTGCTAACAGGAATTAGACTGCAACAATATCATGGCGTGTGTGTGTGAATAGATTCCCCATTCCTGGCGTAGACAGATGCTCTACCTCAGGCACAGGCAAACTTGGTCCTCCAGATGTTTTGGGACTACAACTCCCATGATCCCTAGCTAACAGGACCAGTGGTCAGGGATGATGGGAATTGTAGTCCCAAAACATCTGGAGGGCCGAGTTTGCCTATGCCTGCTCTACCCTGTATCCCTATTGACTTACCAGTTGGGGCTATTGCATCTTTTAATGAGGCCCTTTCTATTTCACTGGCCATATTTGTGGTACCAGCGGTCCTAGCTGTGATGATGGGAAGAGTGCATTCAGCATTGTTGCTTGAGCGTGTATGGCAGCCCACAAAAAATCCTTTGTGGGGCAACCACTATGTCACAGGAGAGGGAGATGGTTCTTAAGTGGTTTGCACCTATTATGTGCTTAGTGGTGATGTGAGTCAGCTTGGACTCTAAAGAGCTGGTTGAGGATAACACATTTTTTGTCTACAGTGGTTTAATCTATTTCACCGTAATGGACAGAAGTGTTCTGCTTGTTTGTTTTTTGGCTGTTGTGGAAGTGATGCTGCCTGAAAGTCATAACTCATGTGCAGTCATTGCAACATTTAGCGGAACCCCCATTTATATCCGGAAGCTTTCTTCTGCCAGAGTGCACTCTACGCTTTCCGTAGACATCCAGAGAAATGCACTTTCTGATAGATTTATGGTTAGTGCTGAAATTTATAACTCACTCAGTTGCGTGGGGATCATTTTCTATTTTATTTTCCTTTAATATCTAGTAAAAGCAGCTTTTTTTCTTGGAGACAATAGAATAAAATGTTTCTGTTGGGAGCCTTTGGCTTTGAGGTTGCTCGCCGCTGAAAAAGATTCTGCGGAAAACTCTTCGTGCAGGTTGCAACAAACCTCAAAACCTTGCTTACAAGTTCTTCGTTGATGCTTCGAAGCATTCTGAAACCTGCACAAAGTTTTATGGAATAACTGTCCCGTTATTTTAAAGCTTGCACTAACATTTTGCACAGGAAATGAGGGACGAAATAACTGAAAATAAATTGAGGCCTGTCAAGCAGCTCCTCTGTCAACAAAATCCCTAGGACTGGGGGCTTCAGTGTTTAATCAGGCCAGTTCCTCTCCCAACATACCGTATTTTTCCGTGTTAAGACAGCCCCTAATTTTTTTAGACCACAACAAAAAATGGGGGGGGTGGAATTGCCCAAAGTTGTTGAGCTTTTCTTGGGGGGAGATTGCCTAGAGTTATTGAGCTTCTAAGAAA
The DNA here is from genome assembly GCF_964188305.1 of Podarcis bocagei. Taxonomy (NCBI): domain Eukaryota; kingdom Metazoa; phylum Chordata; class Lepidosauria; order Squamata; family Lacertidae; genus Podarcis; species Podarcis bocagei. The sequence continues at coordinate 12,118,918 of NC_138141.1, read as the reverse complement.
ATAATATTGTCTTATACACGGGAAAATATGGTACCCCGCAATGCTAAATCTTTCATTATTGGGTAGACATCAGAGGCAACAAGTCCCTGAACAAATAAAGTCCACCTGACTTTGTCCTCTGCACTTCTCTTTTACTTGATTTTTAAACAGCCTTAGACTTAACCATTTTCCTAGTAGGCACTGGCAACCGTGAATTCTGTGCAGACAATAGAGGGCTGCTGGCATTGATCTCTCCATTCTTTTCCCATCCGTCTGCCTGGTTTCCATGCTGACTGTACAGAAAGGTAAACTCATCCCGCAACCCAGCCCCCCTCACCCTACCAGCATACTTGGGTCCTCCAGAGGTTTTGGGACTACAATTCCCATCATCCCTGACCACTGGTCCTGCTAGCTAGGGATGATGGGAGGGATGATCTTGCCACGAACGAGGCAGCACACGTTAGTGATCTCTTGGTAGACCACTAAAAAAGAAAGAAAAGAAAATCCCTCATGCTAGTAACTTTTGTGGACATATTTGCAAGACTGTTTAAAAAGCAAATGGAGACACATCCAGCATCCTGATGCCTCATTCTGCCTTGAGTTATGGGGATTAACTACTGTTAGGCACATAGGCCTTATGCCAGATCAAACCACCAGTCCATCTGGCTCAATATTGTATACTACACTGACTGGCAGCAGCTCTCCAAAGTTTCCAATTGAGGATATTCCCTTTAATTTTTTTTTTAAGTTTATTATAAATTTTATTTATAATTTTCGTAATCACATAAACAAAGCAGTATATTAAACATCGACTTCCCTTCCATGGTTCCTTCTGATTACCCCTTATCAGAGCCGTAGCTAGGCGATCTTGCACCCCTGGCAGAACCATCCAGATTGTGCCCCCTAGCCATGGACAAATTAGTTCTTCTTTCTGCCTCTTCTATACTTATGAGGCAATAATCAATAATTTTATTTCTAGACATATTTATGCGACATATTTATATTTATAAGGAAGCAGTGGTGCTATGGGGTCTGTAGCCCATGCACTCGGATGGCCACGTGGTGAACTTTTCAGAGCACAGCCCTGCCTTTGAAGGGCTGTCACAGGACAGTTGTCTGAAAAAGCCTGGTTTAAATATGAACAACCATTAGACATGAGAGCAGGAGGGGTCTAGAAGCAGCGGCGGAGGAAGCCACTCGGGCGCCTGGGGGGGTGTGCCCAGGGGCGGGGTGAGCTGCCCTTGGGGCAGGGCGAGGGCGGGGTGCACCGTGGGGCCTCTGGAGTCTGCCTGCCTCCTCCCACTCAGTCGCCCTACAGCTGTGGGGGAGGGACGCAGCGGGTGGACCATTTAGGCAGTGCAGAGCCTGCACGCGCCCAAGCCACTGGGACGCGTGGCTCTGGTGAGCTGCAGGCCCCGCGGTGAGTGCCGCCTGGCATTTTGTCACCCCCCTCAGGGGTCACACCCAGGGTGACCCGCCCCCACCGCACCCCCTTCCTCTGCCCCTGTCCAGAGGTTGCCCATCTGTAAAAAAACAACACCTGGACAACAAACAACAGTTACATGGCTCAGTCGCAGACCCCATCCACACTAAATATTTATTTTTATTTTTATTTTTGTATATATACATTTTTATTGATTTTTTTAACATATCAGTTCCAACAGTCATACAACATAACTTCTCATCTTATACAGTATTTTGGACTTCTGTCAACACCTCTGATGATTTTCCGTTTTTATCCCTTATTCTGCATTTCTTACTTTCTGTATTACATATAATTATCCTTAACTAATAATTCTCTTCATAGTCTTTCTTGAAATATTTCAAATAATCCACCTTACAAAACTTCTTGCAATCCTACTAGCGTAATCTGTTCATCACAATTACTTTTCAAATAATTCATATATTTACACCAGTCTTCTAAGAATCTCTGATCCCGCAGGTTTCGAATCCTTCCTGTTAATTTATCTAATTCTGCGTAGTCCATCAACTTCACCCTCCATTCTTCTTTCATCGGTAATTCTTCTTGCTTCCATTCTTGAGCCACTGCACTAAACATTTAAAGCAGTATCGCACCACTTCAAACAGCCATGGGTTCCCCCAAAGAATCATGGCAGTGTAGTTTGTTAAGGCTGCTGAGAGTAAATAGGCCCCCAGTTCCCTTATGGAAGAGGGGGATTTGATTGCTGAACCGCACAGGCAATTGTAGCTTTGAAAGGGGAAGAGGTGTCTCCTAGCATCTCTCAAGAGCCTTAACAAACTACAGCCTCCAGGATTTTGGGGTGGGAAGCTATGATTGTTTAAAATGGCATGATAGTGCTTCAGTTGTACATTGCAGTCTTTCCCTCTGCGGTGCAATGCATTGGATTTCTTTCTTTCTTTTTAAATTTGTTTTTTATACATTTATTTTTTTTAAAAAAAAACACATTTAAAAAATAAAAATTCATTTTCATAGGCTTACAAAATAATATCATTTTTAACTTGTAGACCAAGTTATGAAAGAGAAGGAATGGCAGAGTTATTGCCATTGCATTATGATGTACAATAACATCTGATGTTATTTAGGCTGGTGGACATACAGGCAAGTAATAGTTTGTACCAGTAACAATTCAAAATTTTTTTATTCAATGCCCATTATTTTTATCATTAGTTAAATATATCATACTTAAATAGAGAAATAAAAGTGGGTGAAGGGGTGTATTTCTTTCTACATTAGAGTAATTTTTTTTTTAATTTGCACCTTACATATTTATTTAAAGAATTTTTCTCCTGCTCTTCAGCCATAAAATAAAATAAAAAGGCTTCGAGGGGCTTACAGATCGCTCAAAGAATCTAAAAAGAAACAGCACCAAAGGAAAATGTATTGGGAGGGAGGAGGAAATTAGAAAACTCAGGTGGGCTGTGACTCTCACCCCAGTTCTTGCAGACATTGAAGGAGGTATTGAACTTCTCAAACACTCCTGCTTGATTTCTTGAGAGATCTCTAACCCCCAAATTCTATCAATTTCAGTAGAATCTGATTGCAACTAAATTGGCCTGAATCCAATAAATGTGTGAGCACTCTTGTGTGTGTGCAACAGATTGGAGTAAATTGTTGTATATGTCCCTGCTGGCCTTATAAACAATGAGTCACTGAGCATCTAAGAGACTTTTAATGTAATGTAAATGCACTTATATGTGCTAACTCTGGGAATTCTTGATCACGCTTGATGACAGATTTTTGGTATTATGGTCTCTAACTATTGGAGGGGGGAAGACAAGTGAGGCAGATTTAAAAGGCCATGAAAAATGTTACTGCTGGGATAATTACCTGGACTAAACAAAAAGCCATCAAATCGAGAGCTGGAGGAGAAATTCTGCCCTATCTAGGTGGTGCGGATCAAATCAAGGCCGCAGGACTTCACATGCTTAATGCTACCCATGCTGTTTTGCATACTTAAGTGTCCAGACATCATTCGACAGCCCAAAAGCAATGAATTCCTGGAACATCCAAACAGGACTCCCCACCTCTAAGTAAGAACTATAAAATTTATTGAAATCAGATTACCGTATTGCGCCCCATAGGACGCTCCGGCCCATAGGACGCACCTAGTTTTTTTGGTTGGAAATAAAGAAAAAAAAATTATTCCCCCCCCCCCAGGCTGGAAGAACCAGGTCGGGGAACAGTGGGAAGGCACGCTCTGCCTCCCCGCTGTCCCCCGAGCTTGTGGGGCTGGCGATGGCCGCGCAGAGCTGCGCTGATCCCGGGACGGCAGGCAGCTCTGCGCCGCCATCCGGAGCGGGGCGGGACATAGCGCCCTGCTCAGGATGGCGGCGCAGAGCTGCGCTGGTCCCAGGACTGCAGGCAGCTCTGTGCGGCCACTGGGAGCGGGGCGGAGCTTCCCCCCCTGGCTCCCGGTGGCCGCGCAGAGCTGCGCTGAGCCGGGGACTGCAGGCAGCTCTGCGCAACCCTCGGAGCCGGTCTCCCAAGGGTTGCGCAGAGCTTCCTGAAGCCTGGAGAGCGAGGGGGTCGGTGCGCACCGACCCCTCTCGCTCTCCAGGCTTCAGCGAAAGCCTGCATTCACCCCATAGGATGCACCCTGATTTCCCCTTCATTTTTGGAGGGGAAAAAGTGTGTCCTATAGGGCGAAAAATATGATAAGTTAGAAATATCCATTTGAATTGCAAACGGGTAAATAAGCTGGAGAATACAGGTAAACAGCAATGTGTCCATGTGAGAAAAGTGGGAATCTAGGGAAATTAGTACTGATTGCAGATGACGCAACCTTGATGGCATAAAGTGAGGAGGAATTAAAGAACCTTTTAATGAGGGTGAAAGAGGAGAGCGCAAAATATGGTCTGAAGCTCAACATCAAAAAAACGAAGATCATGGCCACTGGTCCCATCACTTCCTGGCAAATAGAAGGGGAAGAAATGGAGGCAGTGAGAGATTTTACTTTCTTGGGCTCCATGATCACTGCAGATGGTGACAGCAGCCGCAAAATTAAAAGACACCTGCTTCTTGGGAGAAAAGCAATGACAAACCTAGACAGCATCTTAAAAAGTAGAGACATCACCTTGCCAACAAAGGCCCGTATAGTAAAAGCTATGGTTTTCCCAGTAGTGATGTATGGAAGTGAGAGCTGGACCATAAAGAAGGCTGATCACCGAAGAATTGATGCTTTTGAATTCTGGTGCTGGAGGAGACTCTTGAGAGTCCCATGGACTGCAAGAAGATAAAACCTATCCATTCTGAAGGAAATCAGCCTGAATGCTCACTGGAAGGACAGATCCTGAAGCTGAGGCTCCAATACTTTGGCCACCTCATGAGAAGACTCCCTGGAAAAGACCCTGATGTTGGGAAAGATGGAGGACACAAGGAGAAGGGGACGACAGAGGATGAGATGGTTGGACAGTGTTCTCGAAGCTACCAGCTTGAGTTTGACCAAACTGCGGGAGGCAGTGGAAGACAGGAGTGCCTGGCGTGCTCTGGTCCATGGGGTCACGAAGAGTCGGACACGACTAAACGACAAAACAACAACAATGATGGTGATGAATTAACTAAAGGTGGTTCTGCACTAGGACGTTAGCATGAAATTGCCATGCTTTGTTCACTCTGTGGGGCATCTGCATGAAGTTGGCATCAAATTGTTGTGCCATTGCTTGCCCCCTGTGGGACTTGCATCTTCCCCTGCCCACCTTGCCTGCAGAACGACTTACATTTTCTTTTTTAGACAGAATGGAATAATCACCGCAAGGATAGATCACATTAGTGCTACTCTGCCATAGTTTTCAAGAGGTGTGAACTGTAACCTCTGGAACATCTTCACTATTCCTGTTCCAGTAAGCGACATTTTATACATATCTCTGTGTGTGTAATCCATCTTTTACAGTAGAGTTAATATGTTTCTTTCGGTTACATTAAAAAAAGAATCACACAATAGTGCTTAAATGAAAAAGTGTCATGGTGCTAATTAAAAAATATATTATTTTGTCTTTTTTATCTATAAAAAACCCCCACTGCTTCTAGGTCACAATCATTTCTGAGCTTTGGATTTGCGTGAAAAGTTTGTAACACTGAAAAACTATTTTTTTTAAATTAAAAAATCCAACAGAGCTTTAATTTATTGATTTTTTTTTAAGTGCTTTGGCACAAAGGTAAAAATCAGCCTTAAAATGGCTGCTGAGGCGAACTGTGACTTCCCCATCCTCACAGTTGTGTCATACCCATAGCAGCAGACAGAACATAACGGGGTGGACACATCAAAATAACCGGAAATTCAGCTGCAATTCCGTTTGTAGCTTACAGCAGAAGAGCAATGACTGGATAGTGCTCGGAGGAGGCCAAGTGTGGAGCTGAGCATGGCGCAGCTTCAGTGACTGGCTCCTCCAGAGGGCTCGGTCTCCTCCAGACAGTGTGACGGCACACGAGTGACATCACACACGTTCAACACACATGATGTCACACATGCTCAACACGTGTGATGTCACACACACATGCTGTGCCTCCCTCAATGCTGAGGGCAACTTGGCACCTCTGCTTCTGGGAATGTTCTGTTCCAAGTTACTTCATCCTTTGCAGCACATGCACAGGACAGGACTTTTTCAGTAGTGGCACCCAGGCTCTGAAAGTCCCTCCAAGGCTCTTCCAAGGCTCTTAGTTCCTCCTCACTACCACCTTAGAAAAACCCAGGGCTTTTTTTTTTTCAGCAGAACTCACCGGCACTCAGTTCTAGCACCTCTCAGGTGGGTGCCATTGCCATTATAAGAGGACAAGGGAGCCATTCATGGTGAGTCAAATCAGGATCAAATCGGAAACCTGGGCGGCTTCTCTAAATCAGGGATGGCCCTGAAAAATAGGGACACTCAGAGGCTCTGTTAGGATGCAGTGAAGATTTCCCTCCACATGGCATCATGAGCTGTTGACAGGCTACTGACATTGGTGTTTCCACTGGCAGTAGCCAGCATAAGATTAGGCTTATTAAATTTCTATAAAGCGCCACCAACCTTCTGCCATGACTGGTGCTAGTGGCAGAGCTTTGGATATAGTGGCACACCATTCAGCCCCATTGCTCCCCAAATAAGAGCTAAGGTTGTTCCTTTAGCTGTTTGCCATTGTTGCTGTTGTTGTCACTGTTGTAGACCCTGAGAAGGAGAATGGGGCTGCCTGGGCCAGGACAGAGAGGGAGAATGGGGCTGACAGGTGACCCTGCGGAGGCATCTAGTGGGCTGGGAAGGCCTCTACCTGGGTTGGGAGAACATAAGGGAAAGGATAATGGGGAAGTTCCCATGGGGGGTGTGTGTGGATGGATCTTCCTTGTCTTGTCCCATCCCTTCATCAGTCCCTGCAGTGCAAGGCATGGGCTCCACCTCTGGGGCTTTCCGAGAGGCCAGCTCTGGCTTGTCCATTTTGCCTGTCTGGCCACCAACTCTGCCTCCAGAGTTGTCAGAAATCCTGTCCAGTCCCACCTCTCCAGAGGTAGTCATTACCTTACCTCACCTGTCCCATCCACTTCTGATGAGGCAGTAACACCTCCTCCCTCACCCAGCTCACAGAGATGCCAACATCCTCCATCACCACCTCACACAGATGTCAACAGGCATGCCTTCAGTTCAGCCTTCTTGGAGAAATGCCCGGTTGTGGTTCGAGAACCCGACCCCCGCGAAGTGAAATGAAAACACAAGGACACGAGATATAAGGTTGATGGGCTCGAAAAGGCCACAACTTTATTGATTACAGCAATGAAAAGGTATTGGCTTAGGCATTGGATCGAAACAAGTGGGTTTATTCACCAGTAGGTGGAGCCTGTTGATGCTAATCCAACTATAGGCTGACCCCTGCTGTCACCGAGGGTCGTGCCATGGCCTCCCGCCAAGCAGGCATCGGACAGAATACACGACCGCCGGATTCCTTTAACGGAATACCCCTAAATATTGAAGGCATAGGCGATGACCACACCTAGCACTTCGACACACCACAACACATTATTCCAATGCCTAACCTACCCACCAATACCAAGAAAGTTGTGACGATTGCTACGAGGTAGGCGAAAAAACCAAAAAGCCTAATGCCAAATGGAAAAACTCCTACCAGGCCCCCCGGGCAACCAGGGCGACCAACCTAAGGTCCATAGCAAGGCCAATGACCTAAGCCCTAACTAAGAGGGAGTGGAGGGTGGGTGACTCGCGACGGGACGACGATGAGGAATGAGGCCAGGGAGTGGCTGGCGCTGCAGCAAAAGGCTGCTGAACACGCCCCCTCCGCGACACCTGGTTGGGTGGCCACCGGGGGGGCGTGAGCGCCAGCCAGGTGAGTTGGAGGCAGGGGGCAACGCCCCCTGCTGGGCGGTGCTCGGGCTCCCGCCCACAACCACTCCCCTCCCTTTCAGGGAGGAGAGTCTTTGCTTGACCAGTCTCCAGAACAGAACCATTTGCCACGCTAAGTTGTGTTTGCAGGGGGCATGTTGTTGTTGTTGGACCAGGGTCTTTGCTTGTGCAGTCACACCTCACGTTACGTTTGCTTCATGTTACGTTTTTTCAGGTTGCTTCCTGCAGCGACCCGGAAGTACCAGAAAGGGATACTTTCAGGTTTCGCTGCTCGCACATGGGCACAAGCGCCAAATCGCGCTGCGCACCTGCAGAGATACGGCGCTTCAGTTTGCACTCTTTTCATGTTGAAAATGGGTGTCTGGAACGGATCCCGTTCGCAACCAGAGGTACCACTGTATAGGCATATGTAGCACCTGCTGTGCCTTTGAACTGCATTTTGCACCAACCTGAGTGGTGAATATTTTGGTAGAAACCAGTTCTTCATCAAGTTGGATCCAGGACTATTGCTATGAGTGTTGAACTGGAAGCCCAAAACAGCAGAATATAAATAGTTTAATAAATAATACCTTCTTGCATGTAGGATCAAGCACGGGGTGTGTGTGTGTGTGAATTTTGCTCTTTAATAAAAGGGACCATAGCTCAGTGGCTGAGCGTAGACTTCACATCCCAGGTGTAATCCCTCGTATCTGCAGCTACAAGCTTTGAGTAATCCAGGTATGGAAAAGGCCTGAGACACAGGTTTCAGTCTGTGTTGCTAACCTCATTTGGTTTTGCCACACGGCGCAGTGCCTGTAAACAGTTATCAGTGGTAGTCATGCAAATCACACACACTTTATAGTGGAAGAAGGAGCAGCTCAGATCCCTCTGTGCCAATCTGTGATAAATGAGCAGTGCGGATCCAGCTGTCCTGTGGATCTGCAAGAGAGGGGGGCAAGTAAGCAACTGGTAGGTGAAAGACAACTTCGGCTCCCGAACTAAATATCAGAGTTAATGCCCTGCTAAATTATTTTTTCTGTCTGTTAGTGTTGGCTGTAAAAGCCGAAACGCCGAGTCCCTTGCACGCGGCAGAGGCTTCCAAGGTCACTCATGGGGGAAGGCAAGAACTGCCCGGCAGTCAGACCACGGTACAGTTGGTTGGCTCTCTAATTGAGGTTGGCTTTCCTGGCCAAGGTCACTCGGAAGAAAATGGTTGAGTGGCTATGAAGTTACTGCTCGGGTTTATAGTGTGTCGGGAGTTTTATCACCCATAAAAAGAACTTTGCAAAATTATTTCTTCCCCCTTGCTCTGCCTCCACAAAACATGTTTCCAGAGCCCCGCTATTCAGCGAGATGGCTTTCAATTTCGTCATGCGTGACGGTTTCTTCTTCGCAACCTTTTCATATTCTAGAAGCTGAGGTTTCCTTGCCGGTTTGGGCAAAGCAGGAACAGAAATGCTGTGAAGATTATTATTATTATTATTATTATTATTATTATTATTATTATTTTATTAGCCTCTGCAAAGCAGACTTGAGTCCCTTTCTCTTCAGAAAATGTACATAAGAATGGTTTCTCCCCTGCCATGAAAAACAAAAACTAAATAAAAGCCCGAATCTACATTTCTTTCTCCTACGTGGAAGGATTAGAAAAAGGTGCTGAACTTAAGTTGTGTCATGGACATTCATGAGTAAGAGGGCTCTGTCTCTTTCTTGACATAGGACAGATCTCTCAAAGAGTTCTCTGTTCGAAGGGCTGCCCTGTCCAGTTCTGGTTTAAAATTAAAGATCCTTAAGAAGAGAGAGCAGGAGGCATCTAGAATTTGTCCATCCACAGTGAGCACCGAGACACAAGGCTGAGGAGTTTTACCCAGCATGTGGAGATGTACCATGGTTGCTATTTAAATTATAGTAACTAGTTCTGAAGTATGCATCTATACCATGGGTAGGCAACCTAAGGCCCGGGGGCCGGATCTGGCCCAATCGCCTTCTAAATCTGGTCCACGGACGGTCCGTGAATCAGCGTGTTTTTACATGAGTAGAATGTGTCCTTTTATTTAAAATGCACCTCTGGGTTATTTGTTTTTTTTAAAAAATGATATTTATTAGAAGTTTAAAGATTACAAAAGAAAGAAAAAAGGAAAACAATAAAAAGTTTAACAGAACATACATTACAATACATAAAAAGAAAAACATAAAAAATACAACAATACACACATCCAGTATTCCATATCTTTACCTTTCATTTACTTGTTTCATCGACCTCCTCACACCTCCCTTTTTTGTATTCTAATTCAATTAACTATTTCAGCAAATTCTTTCTATAATTTATCTTAACGGTCTAACCTTAAATTTTTTCATTTTAGCCCATTATCAATCAGGTTTTACCATTAAATTTTAACCCATTTATAACCCTTTTTTCATATTCTCTTAAATCATTACAGCTGGAAACCCCTTAATTGCTATCCAACATCATTCTATCATTCATTAATTTTACAATATTTCTGTAGATAGTCTTTAAATTTCTTCCAATCTTCTTCCACTGACTCTTCTCCCTGGTCTCGGATTCTGCCAGTCATTTCTGCCAATTCCATATAGTCTTTTTCAGCAGGGGGCCGGTCCACTGTCCCTCAGACCTTGTGGGGGGCCGGACTATATTTTTTTGGGGGGGGGATGAATGAATTCTTATGCCCCCCCCTATTTGTGGGGCATAAGAATTCATTCCCCCCCAAAAAAAAATAGTCCGGCCCCCCACAAGGTCTGAGGGACAGTGGACCGGCCCCCTGCTGAAAAAGTTTGCTGACCCCTGATCTATACATACAAATTAGTGTACACAAATCTTATGCAAATGGCTGTCCTTTTTTAGATGATGTATTTCCTCTTTGGGGACTCTATGTAAATGGTCACCCTATTTGCGTTATACGCGATGTTAAATATGTCCCAACAGCTCTGGCAAAAGCAAGTCACTTAGCATTACTTCGCTATGGAGGGAGAAGGTCAGCTCACGAAAGCTCATCATATATATATAGAAACAGAGGGACCGTTCACATCAGAACGCATGTGCGCATACCTTTCAACTGTCTGGGTAACGGGGACATCCCTTTTTTGCGCAAGAGCACAGCAGCCATTTTGGGCGCTGCAATCTTTGCACTCAGATCTTGACCCCAGAAAGCACTTTTTCAGGGCTGCGACCTCACATGGTGCCCTAGAACACATGCTTTTGGGTGCTGTGCTCTCATGCGAGAGCCTGGCCCCCCAAAATGTGGGTCTTTGTGGGCCATGATCTTACGCAGGCCATTTGACTTCTGGGAGAGCATCCCTTTTTTTGCCTCGACGTGTCGGAGGGTATGTTGTGTGCAGAGTCTACCTTATAACACCAGTCCTCAAGGATCTACACTGGTTCCCAGTACGTTTCTGAGCACCATTCAAAGTGTTGGTGGTGACCTTTAAAGCCCTAAATGGCCGCGGCCCAGTATACCTGAAGGATCTTTTCCACCCCCATCGTTCAGCTTGGACACTGAGCTGCAATACGGCCACAGTTTATTCATTATTTGGCCTACAAATTCCCAGACCTCGTTTCACAGTCATTTATCCCGAGGTAACAGTCCCTGAACCTCATTTAAAACCTCTGGCTTCCTGCAATGTTCAAGGAGTATATGAGAGGTGATTGGTGAGTCAACAACCCCTGCCAAATGCTCTTGACTCGACTCTTGTGGTGGTTTTTTTCCCCCCTGGGATAAGAAATTATTCAAAATAGTGATGGCCGACTGGTGGCCCATGAGCCAAATCTGGCCTGCAAAGCAATTTTCTCAGGCCCTAATTATATGGGAACACAGAGAGGCCTGATAATGCTTGGGGATGGGATTCAGATTCCATAAAATGACATGGTGACCTGCAAATGACAGAAAATAAATCAGCAAGCATGCTCTGGTAGCTTCAACATCCTTGTTTGTGGTATAGATGGGATTTTATGCCAGGATAACAGCCCCTGGGCTAATAATCCTCAAACAGCATCTTTTTCCCCTTTCCGTATGAAATGAGAACCCTGTTAATAAATAAAGAGGGTGGTGGTTTTATTTACCTTTCACAACATCAGAGTTTTAATGTGTTTTTTGCTGTCTTTTAATTTTGTAATGTAGAGTGGCATACAGTTTATCCCTATCTGTTGCTCCTTACGGGAAACTGGGCAGCAAGAGCCACATACTGATATTCTAAAATCCTGATTCCTCCCCCCCCCCTCCCCAGCCTTCCCTCCCCTGTCCGCATTCTCTCCTGGCAGTTCCCCTCCTGGCTCACTTGCAGGCAGAACAGTGCTGAATGTGCTAAATTAGGCCATTAGAGGAATTCATTTCTCTTTATTAGCGTGTGTCAAATCCTTTTTATTAGTGGCTGAAAACGACCTCTCTTCTGCAGTAAAATGTCAGGCCAGTTCAGCCCTTTTATTTGTTCTGCGCTGACGAGGATCAAACTTTCCCTGAATTAGTGTAGAGAGATTTATTTCCTCCAAATTCTGAATGGCTCGAGAGAGGGAGGGAGTGAGGGAGATGGGGGGGATTCGCCAGTGCGTTCTGCTCAATATCAGGGCTCGTTTTACTCAGCCTAGGGTCCTTCCAGTTGATTTTTTAAAAAAATACTGTACATTCACAGCAATACTGACCAATATTGTTCAATCATCATGGAAAGAATATGCTTGCTGAGGGGGTGCTCTTACTCTTAATATTATTATTTAAGATTCCTTACCTGCTGTTCACTACAAGGTCCCAGAGGGGGTCACTGCAATCTAAAAATGCAATACCGTGGAACCTAAGGATGCGAACGACCCACGTCTGTGCGTGCACGGATCGCGATTCACCACTTCCGCACATGCGCATGATGTCATTTTGAGCGCATGCGCATGTGCAAGCGGCGAAACCTGGAAGTAACGTGTTCCGTTACTTCCGGGTCACTGCAGAGCGTAACCTGAAAACACTCAACCTGAAGCATATTTAACCCGAGGTATGGCTGTATTTAAAACAGTTAAAATATCCCTGCATTGCAGAGGGTTGGACTAGACTACAGGGGTCAGCAAACTTTTTCAGCAGGGGGCTGGTCCACTGCCCCTCAGACCTTGGGGGGGTGGACTATATTTTTTTGGGGGGAGGGGAGATGAACAAATTTGTATGCCCCACAAATAACCCAGAGATGCCTTTTAAATGAAAGGACACAGACTTCCGGAGGCGGCGCCATCGGCAATGGCGGATTCCCTCTAGTCTTGAGGGAATAGCTCCTCGGAAATTGGGTCTTCCCGCTACGGTGAAGTGGGGACCCTATCGAAAACCACAGGCGGGAGAAGCCTGTGACCGTGGGACTCGGCGGGCACCTTCAGCACGCCCCCAACTCGCAAGGGAGCCCTGCGAGGGGCTCCGGAGCGAAACAGGGGTTGGACGTGGTGCTGAGAGTCGATCGCTACTTCCGTGGAGTGAAGCCGCGCAGCTGTTGCCGGAGAGCGCTGACCTTTTTTTCCTGGGACAATTCGGCTATTAAACAACAACCCGTGAGTAGGTTAAGCTTTAAGATTCGAAGTTAAAAGAAAAGAAGGACCAATTTGGGACTGAAGCGGTAAGGTGCAAACAGGAAGACCGATGAAGCTAAGACTGGGAGAGGTGCGTTAAAAGACTTAAGCCCAAACGTCAAATAAGTAAAGAACTACCTGGACAGACGAACTCCCTGAAAGGACACATTCTACTCATGTGAAAACACGCTGATTCCTGGACTGTCGGTCAGTCGGATTTAGAAGGCAATTGGGCCGGATCCAGCCCCGGGGCCTTAGGCTGCCTACCCATGGACTAGTTGATCCTCATAGTCCCTTCCAACTCTGTGATTCTGTGATCTATTAACTGATATTAGCTGTGCTTCCAGCATTGTAGGGGGTTGGACTAGATGGTCCTTTGGGTACCTTCGAACTCTACAACTCTTTGATTAGAATCCCCAAATATGCATGTGTCAAAGGTCAGGGTAAAGAGGTGTGTCTTTAGCTTACGATGAAAACTAGGTGAGGTGCACCTCCATGGGGAAGGAAATCCACAACTTAGGGGTTGCCACATATAATTCCCTCTTCTGGGCTGTCTCTCACCATCTGAGATCAGTGGAACTACCAAAAGGATATCTTCTGCTGATATTGATACCTGGGAGGAATCTGTAGGGAAGGAGTCAAACTTTCATGACTTTGAAAAATGACCTTAGTGGAGATATGAAGTTGAGAAGGAGAGTGCTTTGTGTTCAGAGAACTATGGGTATGATCCACTGTGGCAGTTTTAAGTCCTATTGACTTTAACAAGAAGGTAAAGCTCCTCTAGGATGGTGGCTAAGATTCAGCACTTCTCATTTCTTAAAAAAATGCTAACACTGTGGCTAGTTTAAACTAAAGTTTAAACTAATGGGGGGAGAGAGTTAAGCAACCTAGAAAACCACTTGGATAAGGGGCTTCTGAGATGTCTGCAAAAGCAATGAAATTTTGGAATGCTCTGCCTTTTGCAACTGTCCTAGGAATTCAGTGGAGAATGGCTGGTGTGTGTTTCTTGAGCTTTGCATCAAAGCAAAGCTGGTGTAAGTTCCCCAGGAAACTTGTGCTTGGCTTCTGAGCTGATGAGGATGCCATTACGGCACTCTTAATACATGCCAGCCCTTGCTTATATCCTGAAATAACATCATTATGAAGTGCCATTGACGTTACAGCATATCCCAAACACCCCAAGCCTGGTATGCCGTCTTAACCTTTTGCAAAGCTGCTTCAGATGTACAGGTGTAGTCAGTGAGCTGTCAAATGTGTCAAAACCACCAAGACGTTGCAAGTACTTGGTAGTTAGCTTTAGCCAGGTAAATTTTCAAGTTTACCCAGCATGGTGGTTGATTTTTGTTGTTTAGTCGTTTAGTCGTGTCCGACTCTTCATGGCCCCATGGACCAGAGCACGCCAGGCACCCCTGTCTTCCACTGCCTTCCACAGTTTGGTCAAACTCATGTTTGTAGCTTCGAGAACACTATCCAACCATCTTGTCCTCCGTCATCCCCTTCTCCTTGTGCCCTCCATCTTTCCCAACATCAGGGTCTTTTCCAGGGAGTCTTCTCTTCTCATGAGGTGGCCAAAGTATTGGAGCCTCAGCTTCACGATCTGTCCTTCCAGTGAGCGCTCAGGGCTGATTTCCTTAAGAATGGATAGTTTCATCTTCTTGCAGTCCATAGGACTCTCAAGAGTCTCCTCCAGACCATAATTCAAAAGCATCAATTCTTCAGCGATCAGCCTCCTTTATGGTCCAGCTACCAGTTCCCATTTTTCCCTGACTCCAAGGATTGGTGGGGCAACTAGACCTGAAACCTGGGAGCAAAGTCGAGTCCATGAGTCTCCCAACCAGCGTCTAGAGAGTGGCAGATGATAGAAGCCGCAGCAGTGCCCACAGAGGCGTAGGCTGATCATGACATCTGACAGCATCCTTCCTTTCGTCTTTTTTAAAACCCTTCTACATTCCTTATCTGTTACAGAAAAAAGAAAAAGCCACAGTTTTGCAGCCAGCCCTGATTTTGAAAGAATTCTGTGAGCATGTACAGGCCTTTTTGCTCTAGCATGTTAGGGGTGTAGAAGCAGCTGTAATTATTATTATTATTATTATTATTATTATTATTATTATTTATACCCCACTTATCTGGCTGGGTTTCCCCAGCCACTCTGGGCAGCTTCCAGCAAAATATTAAAATACAATAATTCATCAAATATTAAAAGCTTCCCTAAACAGGGCTGCCTTCCTTGACATCTGGTGTTAAAAATGGAGGAGGGTGGAGGAGTACAGAAATGGTAATGGGGTGCTTCGTGACTGAAGTAATATGAGTGGCCACCTAAAATGGTTCTCAAAATCCAGGTTCTACAGTTGTGTAGCTACACCTTTGCCTTCGGAGGCCGGGTTCCCTGTTGTAGAAGTTATAAACATTTCCCAATGAAAGCAGGGTTGCAGATGCAGCTCAGTCCAAACCTACCAAGGTCAAGCAGTCTAGGTTCAAGCACAACTCGGAGACAAAGCTGAGCAGCAGTCCGAGGGCAACATCAGAAAGAGTTCAAGAAACATACAACAGAGGAAGGCAGCGCAACTTGAATCAGATCCTAGGAGCCTAAATTACTCCCTAACCGCAGCTGCTGGCAGTGGAGTATTAGTAGGGCTTGCTTCCTCTTAATTGACCCCTCACTCCCAAGCAGATGTACTTTTCTTCTGCCTGAATTCAAAGCTTTTGGTGCTGCAGCTGTCAGCGATGGTTTGTTTTTGTTCTTATTTGTATTATGTATTTTGTGGCTTTTATATTGTAATCTTATGGTAGCAAACTGTCCCGAGATCTGGAGGTAAAAAGGTTAAAGGGATCTTGAGGTATAAGGCGGTAAACAAATTTTAATAATTTTAGTAGTCATAATAACGGCAATAATAATATCAATTAATTAGGGTGACAGTGGAACCCAACATTATCCTTGTTCTGCAGCCATGTTGTCAGCTACCCACTTTTTCTGTCTGCCACAAGTAGCTTCAAAGCCTTCACAGAAACATTCTGTTTGAGGCCATTTCAGTGAATGAGGTGACCTCCAGGGGGGTTGAATCAATAAAACCACCACTATATTATGTTATTTTCTTCACTTTCTTTAGGAATGACTGTTTCTCATGATGAATGGGCACTCCCATCGATAATGGCTAGAAAACACACCAGCTGAGACTGTGTCCTTGCCTCTTTCATGCACAGAAATAGTATCAATAGTCGGTAAAATAAAACTTTCTGTAACACTCAGAATCCTAGAACTGTAGAGTTGGAAGGGACCCAAAGCATCCATGACAGTTGTGAGATAATATACCACATTTATATCATGGGGTAGGCTGAGGGCCTGCACTTTTGGTCACTTGCTTTACCATCTAATAAGACTTTGCTTGATACCACTAATGGAAATTGGCTATGTCTCGCCAGTTCTGCCATGATGCTTTGCTGAGACTTTAAAATGTTGACTATAATAGCAGGACCAACCTGATCATTAGGCATCTGATTTGTGTTGTCTATGAAAGGGCAGCAAATTATTGACGCTTCAGTTTATTGCTATTGCCAGGATGGGGAGATGGAATGTGTAGGATTTTCTTCTTCAGATGCTAAAATAACTTGACTGGCCAGTGGTATTATGCATCTTTGCCTTGCTTCTCCACCCTGGGCAGCAAAATTTATTCCTTAGGAACAAAACTTACAATGGGCTGTATCCAATGTGGAGAGCTGTTAGATGATGGTGATTTTGTTATCCAGTCATGAGAGTTGTGAGGAAACCTCTTCTTCCCCTTACGGTGTTGCAGTTCCCAGAGAAGAGAGATTTTGGGAGTTGTAGGCTTGTGAAGGGAAAAGAAGTCTCCTGTCAGCACCCTTAACAAACTACAGTCCCCAGGATGCTTTGGGGGAAGCCATGGCTGTTTACAGTGATACTGCTTTAAATGTATAGTGCAGATGGAGCCTAAACCTCCGTGGGTATACTCTTGAGTAGGACCAGCATTGGCTACAACCCAATGTTCCAAACAAGGAACATGTATTTATTTGTTACATGCATGTGCAGTGCTAGAGGGAGACAGCAGGGGCAAGCACCCCCCAGACAAGGAACTTGGCTCCACACACACACACACACACACACCACAGTTGCTGGACTCAGAATATTTTTGCGGTGAGGACTCATTGCAAAAATAAGAGTGGAGGGGTGTTTTGTAGAATCAAACTACATTCATACCTCGGGTTACAGACGCTTCAGGTTGCGTTTTTTTGGGTTACGAATGCGCCGAAACCCAGAAGTACTGGAACGGGTTACTTCCGGGTTTTGGCAGTCGCGCATGCGCAGAAGTGCTAAATTGTGCTTTGTGCATGCGCAGAAGCACCGAATCGCAACCCGCACGTGCGCAGATGTGCTGCGGGTTTTGAACGTGCCTCCCGCATGGATCACATTCGCAACCCGAGCATCCACTGTAGAGTGAAGGGGGTGTTTTGTAGAATCAAACTTTGATGATTGACAGTAGAAAAAACGTTTTAGAATAAATTTCTCATATATATATATATATATATATATATATATATATATATATATATATATAATTTTTATTCAGTTTCCAATATACATTCTATCCATATTTAACATCCATTTCTAACATATACATCTTTTAGACTTCCCTCAGCCTATCTGGCAATTTTCCATATTATCACAATTACTCACATTTCTTAAATTTATATTGCACTTTAACAATCTTAATCTTATCATATCTTTTAAGCAACATTTCTACCAATCATTTTCACAGAGCTTCTTGAAAGCCAACAAGCGTTAATTGCTCCTCACATAAATTTTTGATATACTCTGTAAATTTATTCCAGTCCTCGGTGAATCTCTGATTGCGTTGGTTCCGAATTCTTCCCATTAATTCATCCATTTCTGCATATTCCATCAATTTCATTCTCCATTCTTCCCTCGTCGGCATTTCTTCCTGTTTCCACTTCTGGGCCATCAAAATTCTAGCTGCTGTCACTGCATACCTAAATAACTTCATATCCTTCTTTTTAATTTCATTCCCTAATATTCCTAATAAAAATGCTTCTGGTTTCTTAACAAAAGTATATTTCAACATTTTCTTCATCTCATTATAAATCATTTCCCAGAAACCTTTCACTTTCTTACATTCCCACCACATGTGATTAAATGTTCCTTCTTTATTACTAACTTTATACATCTTACCAAGTTTCACTGGTGTTACATACCATCTATATATCATTTTCATAACATTTTCTTTTATTGTAGTGCATGCAGTGAATTTCATTCCTTCTTTCCACAATTTTATCCACTCATCAAGTTGTATATTATAACCAAAATCTTTGGCCCAAGATCATAACTGATCGTTTTAGAATAAATTTCAGTGGCCGGACTTGTAGGATCTGCTTTGTTTTACCCCACAATCCCAACAGGAGTCACATGCAATAAGGCATATGTTTAAAATGATAAGAATTCCGAGGCCAGGGATTTGTTGTGTTATGTTTGGGTTTAAACGGACAGAAAGCACAAGTGGAAATCTTTGTGCTGACAAAACATGTTAATGGATACCACCCCAAGTTTTTGTTTTTATTTTTTTAAGGGAGGCAAAGTGGACAGGATGTATGAAGCACAGCTCAAAAAGCCCTGGAACCACCCCCCTCCCCTGCAGCAATCATTTCTCTTGAATATCAACTTAATAAATTAATTTATTATTTCGGTCACAGACCAGTTCCAGCTCACATACAATATCAGGGAAGTCATAAAACATGATAGGGATACATTTGAATTTGCAATTGGGTATAACAGGGACAATACAGATATAGAATGTCAACTTGCTCCTGTTTTAAGGAACAAACAAAAAAACACACCCTAAAAATTACATGCTGTTATGAGAGTCTTCCACTTTCTAGGACTTTGTTCTTTTTGAGCCGCAGCCATGTACAAAGAGGTTGCAAACTGCTGCTTTTCTCTCTCTCTCTCTCTCTCTCTCTCTCTCTCTCTCTCTCTCTCTCTCTCCTCCCACTGCCTGCACTTTAATTCTCTCCATAACATTGAGAAGGAATTTGTGCTGTGTGCAAAGGTGTGTGCATGTGGAGGGGGGGGGGTTGGGGTGCGTTGCTGAACTCCTACCACCTGGCATTACTGCTTGGATTATTAGTTCCTAGTAATTTAGTGCCCTTGCGCAGGGTCGATTTGTGCCTTTCATTTCTAATTGATCTAGAGGCTGTTTAAATGACAGCAGGCATCTGTTGAGAGTGGGAAGGTTCATAAGGCGAAATAATTCATAACACCGTCTGGAATTTGCCTTTCATATCCCTTAGCTAAGCCTCGGCAGGGCTGCCTAAATTACGACCAGGGAGGATTCCCCCCCCCCTCCATATTCAGCTCATGGCTTGAAGAATCTTGCATTAAACTGGGATCAGTCTAGATTAGACTGTAATATGCTGCAGTATTAGTAGCTGCAAATGAAGACTTATACCAGAGTTTAACCCCTTCACCTGCTTTTCTCTTTGCCTTGGTCCTGGAAGGCTTGGCTAATCCATTGGTTCCTCCGATTTGTTGATGTGTATAATAGATCTTTCAACCCACCGGACTCCTGGGATAACTTTAGCACTAAAGCATTCAAGACAACAGGTTTCGAAGAAATTAAAACACACTTGCTTTGATTAAATAAAGAGTGACTTTTCAGCCCTTAGTGAAATGGGCATATGGTTTTTCCAGCTCCTCGCATATGTGAAGGCAGGAGGGAAATGGGATATCTGATATTATGTTAGGCCTGCGCTGCCAATCTCAGCAGCCTTGTTGCCAAATTAGTGTACAGAGGTGTGGAGTACTTAATTTACTTGCAATGCACCTCTTGCCCTTCTTAGTTTCCCTCAGTGTAATGTCAGTTAGCAGATGGGTAGCCCAAGTGAGTTTACTGTCCTCAGTTTAACGCTGCTTACTTGTTTTCCCCTTTAAACTCTCAGCAGGTGACCTTAGTTTCAGGAGTAAACAACACATGGAGCAGGATTGTTCCTCCTTTCCCACACTCCCAACCTTCATATGGTAGTTGAGTTGTTTTCCATAGAGTCTACATGGGTACCCTCCAGTAGTGTAGTGGGAAATTCAGAAGTACAGGGTCCCTTCATTACAGTCACATCCACATTCCCTCACAGCCATTGTTTATTATACAACAAACTTATGACTGTACAATAATAATAATCGGGGTACATTGCCTTGTGTTGCCTTTCAGCTAAATCTACTACAGTGGTATCTCGGTTCTTGAACGTAATCTGTTCCGAAAGACCATTCGAGTTCTGAAATGTTCGAAAACCGAGGCACAAAGGGCTGTCTGCAAACACAATTGAGAAAATTGAAACACACACAGCGGAAGCCGTTTGACTTCCGAGGCACTTTCAAAAACGGAAGCATTTACTTCCGGGTTTTCAGCATTCAGGGGATGCGGGTGGCACTGTGGGTTAAACCACAGAGCCTAGGACTTGCCGATCAGAAGATTGGCAGTTCGAATCCCCGCGACAGGGTGAGTTCCCGTTGCTCGGTCCCTGCTTCTGCCAACCTAGCAGTTCGAAAGCGCATCAAAGTGCAAGTAGATAAATAGGTACCACTCTGGCGGGAAGGTAAACAACATTTCTGTGAGTTGCTCTGGCTTGCCAGAAGCAGCTTAGTCATGCTGGCCACATGACCCGGAAGCTGTACGCCGGCTCCCTCAGCCAATAAAGCGAGATGAGTGCCGCAACCCCAGAGTCGGCCACGACTGGACCTAATGGTCAGGTGTCCCGTTACCTTTACCTTTTCAGCATTTGGGTTCCAAAACGTTTGTCAACGGAGACATTCGAGAACTGAGGTATCACTGTGTTTTCTGTGCAAGTACAAATGAAGCTCTGCATCTGGGCAGCTGTAAAGAGATACTGCCTTTTGCATTGTTCCTGAACAAGGATACAGAGCCTTGTGCACAGCATCCTATTGTATTGCTGCTGTTCTTAGCTTGTGCTGTTCATTCATTGTTTGGCTTTAATTTGTCTTCTTTTGTACTACTCTCTGGATGGCTGCATTTAGTTGCTTGTTTTTAATTTGTGTGGGCTCTTTGAATGGGTAGTATGCAAACATTTTTAAATAAATTTCTTTTTAAAAAACTTGTATACATGGAGACTGGAGAGGATAGATGTGTGTAGCTCAGGAGCAGTGACTGAGGACACAATCCCATGCGCCACACACACACACACACACACACACACACACCATTCCCCAAACGTATGAAAAGAGCCAGTGTCACTTCCCAGATGTGTGAGTAGGACTTCTTCTTCATCACAGTTTCCCTGTATGTAGTTTTCCATGCTAGCAGCTGCCTTTACACTCCCCCTGCCAGATACATGTTTTAAGGATGTTCCTTTCCCTTCTCCTCTCCAGATCCCAGTTTTCAACAGTCAGTCAACAATGTGTGGCCAATATGTTCAATTCTCATTGGTCAGTTTTTTGAGGGTCCCTCCCCCTTAGGAGTTCCTTCTAATTATTATTATTTTGTCCTTCTGCAAAGTTTGGGATTGCTCCAAAACTGCTAATGCCACTCACTTGAGCACAGGTGATAGTGTTTTGGTTGCATAAATGGCAGTGGAAATAAAGGAAATGGTGGACCTCATCCACAGCATAAGTGAATTGTGTTTATCTGTGAAAATGACATTGTGTTTCCCTTTTCTCTTTAGACATCCTCTCTTCCCCCTCCTGACCCTGCTGTTTGAGAAATGTGAGCAGGCAACGCAAGGCTCAGAGTGCATCACTTCTGCCAGCTTTGATGTCGACATTGAGAATTTTGTACACCAGCAAGAACAAGAGCACAAACCATTCTTCAGCGATGACCCTGAGCTCGACAACCTGGTAATGGTTTTGCCCGGACCAGTTAGTCATGGAGTGTTGAACATTCTCAAGGGGAGATAGGTAGATAGATGATCAATAGGCACGGTAGGTAGATAGAGTGGGGGTGGGGCAAAAAGAGAGGGTAGGGAAAATGGTAGTGGAAAACTAGATATGAGGGAGACTTTTGATTCAAAATGCACACTAGAATAAAGTGTGCATACACTGGTGAAAATAACATAGAAAAACACATTATATTATGGGAAATTGCTTTGCAAAAATGTGTAGTTTAGGCAAAATTGCATATAAGCAAATTTGTGCAAGGAGAAATTTGCACCGGAAATGCTTGTGAATTTTCACGAGAAATTTGCAAACTGGTTTCAAAATGTGGAGAACAGAACTTAAGAATGGACAAATGAGAAACTAAGAGAAACAGAAAACTGGCAGGTTCTGCCATTTCTTTGGTTGACTTTTCTGATGACTTTTGAGGGCGCTATAAGAGGCAGAGAGCTTTTATTTTTAATTTTCAGCAGTTAGAGACAGCAGCGCAGACACTTACTTTTAAACATTATTCCTCTGCCATTCCTGCCTTAACCAGTTTTTGTCAGCAGTTCCCATGGAGGCAGCAGTCCACTGTCACGGGTCATCTCACCCCACATTTCATCTGAGGAAGGATGCTACTGTCCTCCTTCAGATGCTTTGCAGGGCAAGATGGTCCCTAAGGGAGGGAGGCTGCCAGCCGCCATGGGAAAGCAACAGCAGAAGAAACTGTTTTTAAAAAAGAGAGGAGTGGGGTGAGTTTGCTTTAGTTATGCCATTGCGTGATTTTTGTGGACGAACACTTTTAGTACATTTGCTTCATTTTAATAGGCGTTTATTTATTTAAGGCATTTATATGGCGATTAACCATTAGCATTTCTAAGTGGTGTACATAAAAATAAACCACACAGAGAATAAAACTATAAAAAAATCATCATAAAACTGAGCATAAAACCTGAACACTACATTAAAATGCCTGCTGGAATAAGAAAGCCTTTGTCATGTTCCTGAAGTTCAGCAAGGAGGGCACCTAACCTTCGTTGGGCAGAAGATCCACAGTTTTGGCCCCACAACGTTGAACACAGTATACAATGTTGTGCCTTGTCCCTTTAAATTGCTTCAGGAATCCTTTTGCACGTCGAGGTCCCCAAGCCACTCCCCAATAACTCACACATTACACATCAATTTTGTTTAAGGTTTTTGGTATGATTTTGGCCACAATTTTATTTAAATACACACATGTGAGTGGTTGCTTAGGCAGTGGTTACGACTATCTGTCCTTGCCCCAGGGACAGAACTGACTTCCGGATTCCAGCGGAAGCCAGTCAGGGAGAACCATATTGGGGAGAAATGAAGCTGGGCATCAGTCCCTCACTTCTCACCCACATGCTCCTGGGGGCTTGCACTGCCCAAGTCCAATGCCAGGGACTAGGACGAAAAGGATGGCAAGCCCCTGGATTCCTTTAACGGAATTCCCTCTCAGCACCACCATTGGAGGGGTAGGCACTTACCCCTCCACCAACCAATTTTAACCAATGCCTAACTACCAACCTTACAAGTTGTGACGATTTGCTACACAGTGGGCAAAAACCAAATGGCACCAGCCAACCAGCCAAATGGACAAAATTCCTACCAGGCCCCTGCCTCAAAAGCAGGGGCATAGCAGGCATAGCAAAGTCATAGCAGGCATAGCAAGGTCAAGCAAACAAACCCCCCCCCTCAATTCAGGGAGGATGGGCGGGTGATCCGGTCCAAGCAGCCAAGAGCTGGGCATCCAGCATTTAAAACCTCTGTCCCCTCCTCCAAATTGGCAACAAGAAAATCTCCCCAGAGACCCAATTTAACCAATCCCTGCCTGGGTCTCTCCAAACATCCACCCAGCAACAGTGGGGTGGCCTGTAGGCCCCCACCGCAACACGTGCTCTCTGTTAGGGAGAAGACGTTTTGTTTGAGGCAGTATGTACATTTAATAGAGCTAATCCATTTTGGAAAAGGAGAAACCTCTGACCGTGCTGCTTGGCTAAGACCAAGGAAACTCAGGTTGGGCTACTGGAATAAGTTAGGCCATTTGAGAAAACGTGCATGTGTCTTATTTTTGCATAACAGAGTCTGCTTCTAAGAACCAGGAGTCATTCATGGGGGCTGCCTTCTTGGGAGGATAGAATCAGTTACGTTGGGAGAATGGTTACGCTTGGGAATTGACATTTTTGAGAAGGAAATAGCCAATCTGGAGAGAGGACACTGTGCCTAAAGGGAGAACGCCTCTGGCATTTATTTAGCTCTACCAATAGTTCCTTTGGAGAATAGCCTTATATTACAAGGAATCATTAAGGAAGCCTCGCAGCCCAAAGGGATTGTGAAACCATGGACTCCTCCACATGACCTATGTATTGAGCGTTCATCCTGATTTGCTTGCACAAAGCTTATGCGGAGGTTAGATGAGCTCCAGCCTTTATTAAGTCTCCATTTTGATTTGTTTACGGGGCAGTGTGCATTCATCCTGATTTGCTTGCAGAGTGTATATTTGGTTTCCCGTTAGCCATCCACGCATCCCACTCTCCAGTGCATCTCACACATCACTTTGCAAACCACAAAAAGTCCAGTTCTTCGTTGCCAGGGTGACAGAGCCATTTAATCCACTTTAATTGTGCAAACCCAAAGTTCCAGTATGTGCTTCCGTCCCTTCCACAAAATACTGACCACCTGGAGGCATCCCTTGCCAGTTGCAGATACCCTAGATCTATGTCTATGGCTGGCTCCGTGTATATGTACTTATTGTTGTTGTTCAGTCATATCCAACTCTTCGTGACCCCATGGACCAGAGCACACCAGGCACTCCTGTCTTCCACTGCCTCACGCAGTTTGGTCAGACTCATGCTGGTAGCTTCGAGAACACTATCCAACCATCTCGTCCTCTGTCGTCCCCTTCTCCTTGTGCCCTCAGTCTTTCCCAACATCAGGGTCTTTTCCAGGGAGTCTTCTCTTCACATGAGGTGGCCAAAGTATTGGAGCCTCAGCTTCAGGATCTGTCCTTCCAGTGAGCACTCAGGGCTGATTTCCTTCAGAATGGAGAGGTTTGCTCTTCTTGCAGTCCATGGGACTCTCAAGAGTCTCCTCCAACACCATAATTCAAAAGCATCAATTCTTCAGCGAATAGCCTTCTTTATGGTCCAGCTCTCACTTCCATACATCACTGCTGGGAAAACCATAGCTTTAACTATACAGACCTTTGTTGGCAAGGTGATGTCTCTGCTTTTTAAGATGCTGTCTAGGTTTGTCATTGCTTTTCTCCCAAGAACCTGTACTTATTACAGGTGTTGTAATAATAATTAATGGCAAGAATCACCTAGCCTCAGCAAAATGGTATTTACAGCCACTGTCTTACATGCTAATAGTTCACGGTTTCAGAAAAGCCTGGCTAGCAAAGCTAACGTTAACTGTCGGCCATCCTCTTAAGTTTCCATATTACAGCTTAATGATATCCAGGTCTGCTTGGTCAAACCCAGCGTCCCTCCACTCCACGGCAAATGTTACATATCTTGGGTGATGTGGTTGGTGTGATATGAGAAATATTTAAAGGACACACAGACAATAATTTTGCATACACGGATCCCCATGTAAACGTCGGATTGTGTTGATAACGTGATGTCAGTTAAAATGTTATGGCTGAAAAATGTAAATAATGGTGTCTCTTCTGCATGATTATTGCCACCAGGGCAAGACTCTGGCATCTGGTTTTGAAAATACAGTCCCACCTAATGCAGGCATCTTGCTCAAGCTTCGTAGGTCTGCATCTGTGAAATATACTCAGAGTTGCAAAGTGATTTCATGCTCTTTATTCAGCTCATAGTGGTGAGGAGGAATGAATAAAAGTCCCCTCAAAGTATCTGCTTATATACATTATTTACACAATGGGCTGCACATGATTGGTTAATTCTGGAATTCT
Organism: Podarcis bocagei; assembly: GCF_964188305.1. Classification (NCBI taxonomy): domain Eukaryota; kingdom Metazoa; phylum Chordata; class Lepidosauria; order Squamata; family Lacertidae; genus Podarcis; species Podarcis bocagei. The sequence continues at coordinate 12,092,773 of NC_138141.1, read as the reverse complement.
ACTGTAAGCCAATCAGGTTGTGGATTCACTTATATCTGGAGCATGATTGGGTGGTTCCTGCCAACCAATCATACTGCTGCATTGTTCTTGGACCAATTAGACTGCTGCATTCTGAATCCTATTATTCTAGGACCAATCAGACTGCTGTAATTTGGATCCTATTGTTCTAGGACCAATCAGACTGCTGCAGTTTGGATCCTATTCAACTCAGTACATAACAATCTGGTCAGTCCCTGGTTGGGAGGCTGCCTGGGAATGCTGTTCATGTTGCTTTGAGTTCATTGACAGAAGAAGGGGGATGTACGGGTGATAAATACCTTGAAAAGTGCCACCCAGAGCATAACATGAGCAGATCCTGCTGACTCCGGCCATTGGCCCATCGTGTCCAGCTTCCTGTTCTCACTGTGGCCAGCCAGACTCTCATGGAAAGCCTGCAAGCAGGACCTGCGGACAAGCAAAACTCTGCCACCTGGAAACTGGCATTCAAAGGGATACTTCGCATAGTAATGATGTTCCCTGCACATAGGTAATGGCTGCCTGATTTGCATAATTAGTGCATAGTTATCTCTCTTAGGTACTCTTTGCAAATCCATGCATTGTGATTGGCCAGCCCCATTATTACCCAAATAGAGCACGTAGCTTTGAATAGTTATAGCATTGTGAACGGCTCAGTAGCCGCGCTGCAAATATGCTGATAATTCCTTTAACTGTCTAGTATAATCCTGTCTTCCAGCCTTTCTGTCTCTTTAGGGTCTGACGGCACATTTGCCACCTCAGCTTCTAGGCCACCTTTAGGAGAAGAACCCCCCACAAAGAAATCTTAAGTGGACTTTAAATAGTAATAAATACCAAGAAGGAAGTTTGCAAAAAAAAAAAAAAAAAAAGAAGGGAAAAAAGGCATTAACCTGCATAATATGACCAAGCACTTAATTCTTTATCATTCCCCCCCCTACTTTTCTCTTGACTCTCTTCAAAATTTCTGTTAGGTTTCACGTTACCTAGAGGGCACTCAACTTTTGCCCTGTGCATTCTAGGCACAAGCCCAAGCTTTCCTGGTCCATGTTCGAGAATGGCAGGGGAAGGCAGTTTTTTGATGCTGAATTGGAGCAAACGGCAATTGGAGCAAACAGGTTTTCTGTGGAGAGCTCTTTACTCTGATTCAGTGCTAAAGAACAGACTTTTGCAGGGGAAGCGCCAAGGCAGGAAGAAAGGCTCTCAGGCATGGACCTTGGAAAGCCCAGACCTGTGCCAATAAATGCAAAGGTGAGCACGGATGAGCCGAGAGATGTCTTATATTTGGTCACGCTCATGTCCACATTCAGAGCAGAGTGCCATGGCAGTGAAAGTGGACACATAATAAGCACATAAGAGCCTTACAGGGTCAGATCAAGATCCATCAAGCCAAGCATCTTGTTTTTCACAACGGTAAACCAAATACCGCTAGGAAGGTGGTGGTGATTTGCTGTTTACAACTAAGTCTCAAAGCAACTTAGAAATACAAGGGGACTTACACAAGTATTTGAAAGACAAAAATGCCATAAAATTGACAAAACAGTAAAATGCAGACAAGCTAAAAGTATTTGCCCTTCCAACATCAATGGCAAGGGAAACATTCTACTCCACCCCAGTAAAAGCTGAATGCCAGAAGGGGCCATAGGTTATCCCACATTAATATCCAAAAATCTGGCAGAACAGGAACATATTTGCCTGGTGCTTAAAAGTGGGCATTGTTGGCAGCAGGTGTGTTTTCTTATTTATTATTTTACATACCGTTTGATTGTAAAACAACAACAACAACAAGCTCAACAAGAAGAAAACTCTGGAATTATCTGTAAAAGGAGTCAAAAACAACTATTTAAAACATTCAGAAATAGTTGAGCTAAGAACTAGATTAGAATACACATCAACGTTCCACATTTATGGATAGGCTTGCCTAAACAAAGATGTTATTAGCAGGCGCTGAAAAGAGTACAGTGGTACCTCAGGTTAAGAACTTAATTCGTTCTGGAGGTCTGTTCTTAACCTGAAACTGTTCTTAGCCTGAGGTACCACTTTAGCTAATGGAGCTGCCGCGCCGCTGCTGCACAATTTCTGTTCTCATCCTGAAGCAAAGTTCTAACCCGAGGTACTATTTCTGGGTTAGCAGAGTCTGGAACCTGAAGCATCTATAACCTGAAGTGTCTGTAACCCGAGGTACCACTGCACAGTGAAGGCACATGCCTTCTGTCAACAGTCAGGGAGTTTCAAAGTATGGATGCTGCCACACTGAAAGATTGATTTCAGTGGAACAAGTATTACCGTATGTGGCAACTGTAAGCAGTGCCAGGTCAAAGCAGCTGAGATGAGGGATGGGATAAGTCCATGTTGCAAGTAAACTGGTCCCAAGCTGTCAAGGGCTTCCTATAGTAGTGGAAATCAGCCCTGAGTGCTGAAGGAAATCAGCCCTGAGTGCTCACTGGAAGGACAGATCGTGAAGCTAAGGCTCCAATACTTTGGCCACCTCATGAGAAGAGAAGACTCCCTGGAAACGACCCTGATGTTGGGAAAGATGGAGGGCACAAGGAGAAGGGGACGACAGAGGATGAGATGGTTGGATAGTGTTCTCGAAGCTGCTAACATGAGTTTGACCAAACTGGGGGAGGCAGTGGAAGACAGGAGTGCCTGGCATGCTCTGGTCCATGGGGTCACGAAGAGTCGGACACGACTAAATGGCTAAACAACAACAACATATTAGTGGTAAAAACCTTGAACTTGGCCTGGTAAGAAATCAGCAGGTCTCTGAGCACAGGTGTTATTTGCTGATGGGGTCTCACTCCTGTCAGCAACTGTGCTGCAAGCGTTCTGCACTCAACGCAGCTTCTGGATTAAGCATAAGGGAAGCCCCACGTAGAGCGCATTGTAGAGATCCGATCTTGAAAGCAACTGCAGCATGAGAGCATTCCACAATTTTGCAACTTCAACCCACGATGAGCAACTTTCAGTTGAAGGTACTTTGCCACCGGATCTCTTGTCTTCATATCCAAAGCACGTGATGAGCAGAAGGATCTTGGCCCTTCCTGCAAACCAGAAAGAAGACCTACAATCCTTAGATCTGGGACAAGGAGGTGAGTAATATTCTTGTGCGTTGAGAACATTGATCATTTTAAAGCAGCTGTGATTTTTTTCATTCTCGGCTTCCCGTTTTTCATTTTGATGCATATGACAGTTTATTTATTTTGTTATTTTTTCCAGGCTACAGTGGTATGGCGGCTTCCTTCGGTGAAATTGACAGGAATGGGGCTTGGAGGAGACCACAATGGGTTAAACGCCTGGGCTTCTGTCTTCCTTTGTTTTGAGAGATTGTCTGCAGAGTATAACCAGCTTGTTGCGACTGCCTCCTGCTATTTTTGCACAGATTATATGAAAGTTCACCGTTCTTATATCAGCATCCCGTGTCATTTATCCAAGGGATTCCGTGTCAAAGTGAAAGCTGTGCCAATGAATTCAGGAGCATTGCAAGGCGCTGCCGTCTTCCCACGAGGCCGGCTGGATCCATTCCTTGCCGTCACTTGAACTCGCTGCAATACATCTGTGGGACATAATTAAATGCAATAAATAGGAGAAAGCCCTTGGCACCAGCCTGCCAGGTTGCTGCTTGAACATTTCCATGCCTAGAAAACATGTCATCCCATCTTCTCGCACCCCCTGGAATGCCCAGCCATTACACCAGGGCATTCGAGATAAGACATAGGCACCAACCCTGGATTTCTTTGGCTTCGAAGCATTAGCAGTATAGGAAATACATTTACTCCTTACTGAGCACCATTGATTCTGCAGAAGTAAACAGCCGTCCAGCCATCGCCACCAGTGTGTTAGGATATGGAGCAGCTTTGAGAGACGGAATGGTATTTTGCTTAAAGCAAAACGATCCCACAAAATGACTAATAGCTCAGTTGTTTTCATGTGTTTCTTGCTGCAATGGCATTCCCTGCGACTCGCACTGATGTGGCTTGAGCTTCTGCATAGGAAGTTGCTTTCCACTGATACATCCACCCCGGGATTGTCCAAACATGGATGAGGAACCTGTGGCCCTTCAGGTGTTATTGGACTCCATCTCCCATCAGCCCCAGCTAGCTTGGCCAATGATCAGGGATGAAGGGAGTTGTCGTCGAACTATTCTGACTGGCAGTGGTTCTTCAGGGCAGAGGTCTGTCCTGTCACCAGCTTCCTAATCCTTTTAGCTGGAGATACCTGAGATAGAGATACCTGGGATCTTGAAATGAAATGAAACTTTATTTGTGTTAACCATTGGCCATAGCAATAAAAGGGCATTACGATGTGCACAAAACATCAGGAGTGGCTGCCAGGACCACATAACACCAGTCCTGAGAGATCTGCATTGGTTCCCAGTACGTTTCCGAGCACAATTCAAAGTGTTGGTGCTGACCTTTAAAGCCCTAAAAGGCCTCGGTCCTTGTATACCTGAATGAGCGTCTCCACCCCCATCGTTCAGCCCAAACACTGAGATCCAGCGCCGAGGGCCTTCTGGCGGTTCCCTCATTGCGAGAAGTGAGGTTACAGGGAACCAGGCAGAGGGCTTTCTTGGTAGTGGCGCCTGCCCTGTGGAATGCCCTCTCAGCAGATGTCAAGGAAATAAGCATCTATCTTATTTTTAAAAGACATCTGAAGGCAGTCCTGTTTAGTGAAGTTTTTAATATTTAATGCTGTATTGTTTTAACACTCGATTGGGAGCCGCCCAGAGTGGCTGGGGAAACTCAGCCAGATGGGCGGGGTATAAATAATAAATTATTATTATTATTATATAAAATAAAAGTCGATTATAATAAAACACAGTTTAGGGTCCTGAATCAGCAGTCAAACAGTGGGTCTTATTCTGATTGCCCCAGCTAAAAACCTTGCAACCTTTGCTGTCGTCTGTTCCTCTTGGTCTGCCAGGAGGAGGAACGCAGAGATAATTTCCTGGACAAAGCCCCCTACAACTACATCACCCAACCTCTCCAAGAGGTTTGTTTTCTGTCTGCGGAAACCTGGGATCTTCCGCATGTGTTCTACCAGGGAGCTGTGACCATACTTCACAATGAAGTAACCCTCATAGGATGCTGCCTTATCTAGTCCAGTGCTGTTTGTTCCAGTAGCAAATCTCCATAATCTCATGCAAGGCTTGGTTTTTCCCATCACTTGGTACGAGGAACTAAACCTTGGGCGTTCTGCATGAAAAACATGTAGCTTGGCCAGTGATATATGGTATTTATCACTGTGTACACATGCACTGCTAGTAAAAGGTCCCAAATTCCATCCCTGGCTGAAGTGAAGGACATGAGGCAGGAGTTGATAATGCAGGTGAGCTGTGCACAAGCAAGCTGCCAGCTAGCTCTGTGGAGGCTCCTTTTATTGACACAATATGGAAACCCAGGCAGATGCATTTTGGGCTGTGACCTTTACACATCTTCCAGTCCCGAGATCGTGGGGTGGCCCAAAGTTATTTTGGCACCTGTTTCCACCGCGTCATTTTCCCCTTGCACACAATGTATGATGAAGGAGACAAAGGTCACAGACAGGACACAGCAGACTACTGAGACTGCAGAAGGTTAGGCAGAGGGCAAGATGTTCAGACAGCTGTGGCCTTATCTATGAGGGGAGTGTGTTCCGCACCCCAAGGTTGTGGAGGCAGCTGAGGCTGCCCGTGGGCGGGGAGTGTGCCCCACAACCCAACGATCATTCCTACACCTGGCATCGGTGGTGTAGGAAGGGGGGTGCGGTGGGTGCAGGCCACCCCAGGTGTCATCACTGAGGGGGGTGACCACGGGGCCTGGCCTGCAGCGCGCCCGAGGCACACGTTTCTCCTGGGGACTGTGGTGGCTCCGGCATCTGCAGAAACGGCAACATGGGGCCTGCGGACTCCATGGAGGTTCTGCTCAGCGTACTCTGCCCTAGCTTGTCCCACCCCATGGGCGGCTTGCCCCATCTCCACTGCCTGGCACTTCCAGGTAGATTGACTAAGACCTCTCTCTCTGAAACCTTGGAGAGCCACTACCACTAAGGGATGAATCTGTAAATTTCAGGATCAGGTTCTCATTTTTACTCATGAGAATTGGTCAGCCTTTGATTCCCAAACCCCACCTCACCCCACCCTGTCTCATGGACCGCTTGAAAATTGCTATTTTTGGACTACAACTCCCATTATTCCTAGCTCCCATATTAAAATGCAAAGTGAACCAAATCGCTCCATCCCTAACTATCAATGAATCCAGACAATACTGGGTTATGCAGACTCAGTATAAGATATTTTTATCATTATCATTCTCTCACACGTTCCTCTTATTGGCTCATTTTCCCGCTGGGTCGCAGTTTGGTGGGAATTCCGCAAGAAATGGCTCCATCTAAGACAGGCTGTAGCAAATACGGTTTTTCCCCAAAGTTTGTTTGTTGTATCTACAAAATTTTAATGCTACTAATCCTATGTAAATTGTCCACCACTGCTGACGGCAAAGAGGAGATGAAAAGGCCAGCGACATTAAGCATCATTAGAATAAGAATCATGTATTCCTCACAGGCGAGATGCACATAATTAGAAATTAGAAAAAGGTCAGATCTTGCCATTATCAACTCAATCAGCTGCTGAGTGCCACACAGTCAATTAATTCAGCATCTGTATTTTTTACAACCCCGCGCACGTATTCCATCGGACTGTAACTCTTTATCCGGACAGATATACTGCTCAGCGAAGCAGGGACATAAAATGAGAGACCCCAAGCAAATGAGCTGAGATAATTGAGAGATTTATTTTACATACACACACATGTATATGTCAAGTCTTCGTGCCTTTGCCCTTGAATGCTGACTTTCAGGAAAGCAGATAGTTGGATGGACGCGCCGGGCTGACAGAGCATTCCTTGAGGACTTTTATTATTATCATTCGTTTATGTTACTTATTACATTTTTATCTTGCCCCTTCCTCACAAGGAGCTCAAGGTGGCCTTTGTGGTTCCTCCGGCCTGCATTTCATTCTCACAACAAGCCTGCGAAGTAGAATAGATTGAAGCAGGCTTCCTCAACCTCGGCCCTCCAGATGTTTTTTGGCCTACAACTCCCACGATCCCTAGCTAGCAGGACCAGTGGTCAGGGATGATGGGAATTGTAGTCTCAAAACATCTGGAGGGACGAGGTTGAGGAAGCCTGGGTAGAAGGATGGTGATTGCTGATTTGAAACCAGCACTCATTCCAGTCCAGCACTCAATTTGCTCAATAAGTGTGTGTGTGTGTGTGTGTGTGTGTGTGTGTGTGTAATAGAATTGTGAGACAACCTGTTTGTTCAGAAAAAGCTGTCACTACTGCTTCTTCTCCACTCCTCTCAGGGCAAGATGGTCCTTCAGTTTTTTCCCTCCAACTTTATTGGTCAGACTATTTCCCCATGTAATCATTAAAATTAAAAGAACGCTTACCAAAAAAAATACCATGCACAAATTTTATACAACTTGATGTTACCTTTCTTTTCTTTTTTTGGTGATAAAAATCCTCTTTTCCTTTCCTTTTCTGACAATGCATTAGTGTCAATCCTAAGTGGGAGGCAACGAATCGAATGCACATTAGTTTGCCTCAACCTGTGAAATTTCATGGATTCTTAATAAGTGCATAGGGTGACCTTTGAAGCACGTTTAAAGCACAAGCCGCCTCCCCCCCCCAATAACCCCGGGAACTGTAGTTTATCCCCCACAGAGCTGCAATTCCCAGCACCCTTAACAAAGTACAGTCCCAGTGTATGGTGTGAATAAGACCGAAGTGTGTGTGTCGGGAAACAGACAGATAAAAATCCAAGGTTGCATTCAGCTAACCTCTACTCAGGGTAGACCCACTTATAATTACCCATGTAGTAATTTCTGGCTAGACAGCATCTTAAAAAGCAAAGATATCACCTTGCCCACAAAAATCTGTACAGTGGTACCTCAGGTTACAAATGCTTCAGGTTACATACGCTTCAGGTTACACACTCCACTAACCCAGAAATAGTGCTTCAGGTTAAGAAGTTGCCCAGAGTGGCTGGGGAAGCCTTGCCAGATGGGCAGGGTATTATTAATAATAATAATAGTAATAATAATAATAATACAGTGGTACCTTGGGTTACAGATGCTTCAGGTTACAGACGCTTCAGGTTACAGACTCCGCTAACCCAGAAATAGTACCTCAGGTTAAGAACTTTGCTTCAGGTTGAGAACAGAAATCGGGCTCCGGCGGCGTGACAGCAGCACAAGGCCCCATTAGCTAAAGTGGTGCTTCAGGTTAAGAACAGTTTCAGGTTAAGAACAGCCCTCCGGAACGAATTAAATACTTAACATGAGGTACCACTGTATAGTTAAAGCTATGGTTTTGCCAGTAGTGATGTATGGAAGTGAGAACTGGACCATAAAGAAGGCTGATCGCCGAAGAATTGATGCTTTTGAATTATGGTGCTGGAGGAGACTCTTGAGAGTCCCATGGGCTGCAAGAAGATCAAACCTATCCATTCTTAAGGAAATCAGCCCTGAGTGCTCACTGGAAGGACAGATCCTGAAGCTGAGGCTCCAATACTTTGACCACCTCATGAGAAGAGAAGAATCCCTGGAAAAGACCCTGATGTTGGGAAAGACGGAGGGCACAAGGAGAAGGGGACGACAGAGGATGAGATGGTTGGACAGTGTTCTTGAAGCTACAAACATGAGTCTGACCAAACTGCGGGAGGCAGTGGAAGACAGGAGTGCCTGGCGTGCGCTGGTCCAGGGGGTCACGAAGAGTCTGACACGACTGAACGACTAAACAACAACAACATTAATTTCAGGAGGTCTTCTCCAAGTATGAATAGCGTTGGGTGCAACCTATACAAGACAGGTTGAAACTACTGAGATGTATTACAGGTGGTGAACATTTTAGGCTTATCCAATTGACGTGCGCTCGCCAATGTGCAGGTCCTTTTGGACCCTGAAGAAGGTAGAACGGGGGCAGGGTGGGCTGTCACAGCACATGGTACCCTTATGCGCACTTCGCCAATGCCCATGGAGGTTGGGAATGGAACCCCATGTGAAATGGTCATCGCCTGTCTTGGATTCCTGTGTGAATGTTCTGGGGTGCCCTGTGTTTCCGTGAGCTAGTGATTCTTGGATGTGGCTCCAGAAAGGGCCTGTAGTCAGTGGGATTTTTTTGGGAGGGTGCCAGTCCTGCATACCCTTGCAGATTTTAATTTGTCCAGATTTTAATTTGTCTGAATTAATTTGAAGATGTATTTTAATTAATTGATGCCTGTTTTTATGTATACTGTGTTATTTATATGATGTTAGCCGCTCTGAGCCCAGCTCTGGCCAGGGAGGGCGGGGGGCAGGGTACAAATAATAATAATAATAATAATAATAATAATAATAATTATTATTATTATTATTATTATTATTATTATTATTATTATTATTATGTGCCCCCAGAAAAAGGCCCTGCCCATAGTCATCATTTCCTGCTTTCTACCGAATCACGCATGTACACACATACAACTGAATCACACACATGCATGCGTGCGCATGAGCTCACACGCTCTCCCCGTCCAAAATCCAAAATGGCAACTGTGCTATCATGGTTTCCATAGGAAAGGCCCAGTAAGCAGTACTTCTCCTAAAGGTAAAGGGACCCCTGACCATTAGGTCCAGTCGTGGCCGACTCTGGGGTTGGGGCGCTCATCTCGCTTTATTGGCCGAGGGAGCCAGCGTACAGCTTCCAGGTCTTGTGGCCAGCATGACTAGGCCGCTTCTGGCGAACCAGAGCATTGCACGGAAACGCCGTTTACCTTCCCGCCGGATCAGTACCTATTTATCTACTTGCACATTGATGCGCTTTTGAACTGCTAGGTTGAACTGCTAGCTGGGACCGAGCAACGGGAGCTCACCCTGTTGTGGAGATTTGAAGCACCAACCTTCTGATCGGCAAGTCCTAGGCTCTGTGGTTTAACCCACAGCGCCACCCGTGTCCCTCTAGTACTGCTCCTACATCCTGCCAAAGGCATCCCAGCTCACCCCATCTGCGTCGCTTTGCTCCTTCCTGTCATCTGTAAAAAATGAACAATGGCGTACAGGAGTGCTTCAGCAGTTCCCATTCAAGGGACAAGCCCCATCCAAGCTGCAGCTGCAACGGACTCCCAGGAGGTTTTTTTGGGGGGGCTGTGTCATCCCTTTAATCTCAACAATGCTCTATAGAGTAGAGCAGGGAACGAGAGGAATTTGCCCCCTATCTGATCCTGGGTTGCTATGCTTCTGATTAACCTTTTTTCTTTCTGTGTTTGTCAATTCCCCCATACACACACACACACACACACACACACAACCATGCCCTTTCCTCCTGCCTCCCTTCTGTCTTTGTGATTCGATTTGGAAAGCCTTCAGTGTGCATTAGGAGAGAAAATCACCTCCTTATCTTCAGGTCATCCTCACTAGGCTCTCATCACTGTCCAGCGCTTCCGCTGCTTCTTTCCCTGAGGGTAGGCATCCGTTGGCAAAGAGCAAAAAGGGGGTGTCCCTGTTTGTGCTGGACTCCTTCCCTAATTGTACCATGGCAAGCTCCCTCGCAGACTAGAGGGCCATCCCAAGTTAATTTGCATAGTCGTCTTACCCATGAGCAGCCTGTGACTAATAGTTTGTAAAGGTGGCCACTAAAATTAGCAAGTTGAAAAAGTGCTTTGAAATTTAAAGACTCTTTGTTACATAAAAAAGCAGATTTATTGCCCTGTGGTGAATAGCTGGGATTTTATATATTATTCAAGATTTTGAGCCGGGGCTGTAAAACGTACGGTCTCAGTTCCATGCATGGAATGTTTTATGTGTAAATTTTTTAACATTTATGGGGTATATTTTACTGAGGCCAAGGCTTTGCTCATGGGAGAGCTTATAGGCATGTTTCCACTCTCCAGCCTTGTTAGGCAGAGTGGCCAGCTGAGAATAATCAGGGACGCTTTTGCATAGAACACTTACAGCTGGGTCCCAAAAGCACTCCGGGAGCGAGATGCTGAGTTTTGCAAATGGAGCTTCTGGTGTTTTTGGCCTGCTTAGAGGACAGAAACATCCATTTTAAAACATGGATGCAATACCTGGTTCAGATCAATGGGAAACCATGGTTGCCTGCCACACAAGGGAGCCACGAAAGAGCATGCTGTCCGCTCCCCTACCCTTCTCTTTCGCACGCCAAACATCTTTGCTTCCAGTTTTAAACTGGAATTTAAGTGCAATTCCCCCAGCATGTCCAAACTCGAGAAAGGAAGCATGGTTTGTTAAAGCTATAGTTTAGGAGCCAGCTGGAGTCAGAAACCGTGGTTTGATTCTGGCTTGCTCTTACTGACTATTGTTTAAAGCAGGGATGACTGAACATGTAATCCTCCAGGAGGCTTTTGTGGTCCCCTGAGATTCTTCCAAAATTTATTTTAAAATTAGGAAATTATAAATCACTTCCAGTATTTGTTGCCCTTCAAATGCCCCCCTTTTCCATTTTGATCCAGCTAAGTTATAAAAAAAATGTCCAGTGGCACCTTAAGGTAAAGTTAAAAGGACCCCTGACCATTAGGTCCAGTCGTGGCCGACTCTGGGGTTGCAGCGCTCATCTTGCTTTACTGGCCGAGGGAGCCGGCGTATAGCTTCCGGGTCATGTGGCCAGCATGACTAAGCCGCTTCAGGCGAACCAGAGCAGCACACGGAAACGCCGTTTACCTTCCCGCCGGAGCGGTACCTATTTATCTACTTGCACTCTGACGTGCTTTCGAACTGCTAGGTTGGCAGGAGCAGGGACCAAGCAACGGGAGCTTACCCCGTCATGGGGATTCGAACTGCTGACCTTCTGATCGGCAAGTCCTAGGCTCTGTGGTTTAACCCACAGCGCAACCCGCATCCCTCTGTGGCACCTTAGAGACCAACTAAGTTTGTTCTTGGTATAAGCTTTCGTATGTATGCACACTTCTTCAGATACTGATTTTTTTATATTTTATATATATTTTGACTGCGTCAGACTAATAAGGCTACCTACCTGCAGCTAAGTTATACTCAGAGTAGACCCTTTGACATTAATGAACCTAAGTTAGCCATGTAGATTAACTTCAGTAGGTCTACTGACTAGAACTAGCATTGGAAACAATCTATAGCCTTTTCAGTGACTGCACCTACGTTTGCAATCTACTGCTGAGAATGGATCAGATTGCTCCTATGCGCATCTTGGCTGCACTCTATAGAGTGCCTTCAAGGAGTTGACTCAAACCAACCAAATTCAATCCTAACTGAGTTTCATTGAAAGCAGCACCTGTATTCTCAGAGACTTTCCAACTGTAGATTGACAATAATGGTATGTTTGTTTGTTTTTTCTTTATTGAGTTTATATACCGCCCTATACCCGGAAGTCTCAGGGCAGTTCACAGAACAAAATCAAAATATAAAACCACAAAATATATAATCAAAATAAAAAACAACAACCCAATAAACCCCCCCCCCAAAAAAAATAACACATTTTAAAAGGGCATTGGATGAATATGAATGAATATTATATAAGAAATATGTAACTTTGTGGTAGAAAGTAATGGATAGACAAAGTACAGTGAGATTAATTGGAAGTCAGTTTTAAATTTCTTTTCTATAAATTTTATAATTGTGTTCAATACCAGGAGTATATATGATGCTTTATATTAATCTTCTTATATCTTATAGTGTGGTGGTTTCAGTTACAGATAGGTAGCCGTGTTGGTCTGCCATAGTCAAAATAAAAAAATTCCTTCCAGTAGCACCTTAAAGATCAACTAAGTTAGTTCTTGGTATGAGCTTTCGTGTGGTGGTTTGTTTGATTTTTCTGTTATTTGTTTGTTTGAGTGTATGTTTGTTTACTTGCATGTACGTCTGTTTTTCATAAATGTATTTATTTTAAATTTAAATAAATAAGGATGATTAGTATTAATAATATTCTTTGGTGGTTGTCTTGCAGCCATAGAACTCCTTCGCCCTGGAGAGTTGCCAAACACTAGACAACTTTTACAAGCACTGTTAGACATGTTCCCTCATGGTACCTTTTAGTGGACTAGTATTTTATGAATGAGAGAGTGTGCACCTTTGTTTCAAACACGTAGTTCTAGCTTGTGAAGTTCACTGTCTTTCTAAGTGTGGCTGGGCTGCATTTCACCAAACCTAGAGTCACAAACATTAAGTATCAGTGAGGAAGGGATATGCCAGAATTGTAAATCGCTATGGAAACTAGAAACTTTCTGCATACCTTACAGCAGGTATGGATAACCTGTGGCCGTTCAGATGTTGGGGTCCAACTCCCATCAGCCCTAGCCAGCATGACCAATGGTCAGAGATTATGGGAGCTGGAATCCAAAGGCATCTGAATGGCCACAGATTTCCCCACTCCTGGTTCACTGATTTTATCATCATCTAATAATAATAATAATAATAATAATAATAATAATAATAATAATAATAATAATAATAATAATAATAATAATATATTTTAAAAAATATATATCCCACCCAACTGGCTGGGTTGCCCCAGCCATTCTGGGCAGCTTCCAACACATATAAAAACATAATAAAACATCAAACATTAATAGTAGCAATCTGATTCAATACAAAAAAAGCTCACAATATCTTTAAAAGATACAACTTATAGCAAATAAAGCAATATTCAGCAATCCATTTAAAAATACAGTCATACCTTGGCTCCCGAACTCCTTGGGAGTCTAACATGCCAGCTCCCGAACGACCGAAAACCGGAAGTGAGTGTTCTGGTTTTCAAACTTTTTTTGCAAGCCGAACGTCCAGCATGGCTTCCCCTATTGTTTCCGGTGCACCTGCGCAATTGGGAACCAATTGGAAGCCGCGCCTTGGTTTTCAAACTTTTCGGAAGTCCAACAGACTTCAAGAACGGATTCCATTCGACTTCTAAGGTCTGTCTGTAACAGTAAACAGTAAAATTAAATATCAGCAAGCAATAATTAAACAGTTTACTACTATCAATTACAATAAAGTATTACTAAACAGTAAAAACAACAGCAAGTCACAATGCATAAAATACCACAAAACATAAAAAGCCAGGAAACACAACTTATAAAATTATTTTTAAATCCTTGTTAGTATATGTTTAGGTCACTAGTAGGGCTGCCACTGGGTTAAATAAACATTGGTAAATAACCAAGAGTTTTATTTAGTTCAATTTGCCTATGAAAAAAGATAGTTCTGAAGAAAATTATATACTTTGGTTTAAGATGATACACTGAGGTGCCTCAATAGGCCTATTCATAAAAGATACATTTTATCTTGCTCATGAGAGGGGGAACCTATTCTAAGATGGTCTTGTCTTTTGCAGTTTCTATCAGTACTTGTGTTGTAGAAACAAATAAATTCCATTTGCTAGGCAATTAATCAGGCAGGAGGCTTGTTAATCCATAAGAATATTCCAACTGTTTCAGGCAGCCAATGAATGGATACGTTTTGGCACCCCTGGTTGCTATGCTTATCTTTTGAATGTGATGGTGAATGCTTTCTATCAGTGGACTGACCCTCTGCTCTCTTGGGTTTCTTCTTGATCCCTAGATGGTGAAAGCCATTCAGGTCCTGAGAATTCACCTCCTGGAGCTGGAGAAAGTGAATGAATTGTGCAAGGACTTTTGTAATCGTTACATCACCTGCCTCAAAACTAAGATGCACAGCGACAACCTACTCAGGAATGACCTCGGGGGGCCTTACTCCCCAAACCAGTCCTCCATAAACCTACACACACAGGTAATAGTTGAAAAATGCTCAATGTAGCATGCCTCCTTAAAGAATTTCAGGGTTTCTTCAAGCTGTTCTGTATTTTCTACTGTAGAAAAGTTAGCATTTATTTCATTTTTTCTTTTCTTTTGTGGACTGGCAAAAGATCTTAGAGAAACGTGGATATTTCCAGGCATCAGAGAAATGAAGCTATGGTATTTAAAACTCTGCACCAGGGTGAGCCAAAACTGATTTATGCAACCTGTATAAATAGCATTGAGCAGTGTTATTGGGTAACTATGACTGAGGATTGATTCTGTTTTTGATAGCCAATGGAAGGGGCACTGAAGCGCTTTTCCCTGATCACAGGAAATCCTACTGAGTCCCCAGCCTTATCCCCAGCTTCTGAGACTTCACCCAGCCGCCTTCCGGCAGAACTTCCCGAACCAAAGTTACTTTAAAAGAGAAGGAGAAAAGCAGAGAATCTCAGAATTAACTATAACTGAGGTCAGCAGGTGTTAGATTAAGATCTGCTGGTAGAATGGATATTTCAGTAAAAGGACTGCAAAGTAGCTTCAGTTCTGGTGCCCCAAACAAATTCCTGGGCTCAGAATTTTTGAATTCTACATGTATGGCTCTATTTGGGGGGTTTGGGGGGTTCTAGCAAAAAAAGGGGGAGAATTAGAACCCATGTTTGTCCACCTCTGTCCCATGGGGCTTGTGAACCCGGGATTTGGACTAGTAAATTGGAGGGGGCGATCTCTTACTATGTGACTTTTCTGGTTGTATTCAGTTTAGGTTCCACCAGCACACCAATTTTTCCATGTGCCATGGAATGTTCTTCCCCTATCCTTTCTCTGTGCATCCACTAAATATGTTCATGGGGTCTGCTAATCCTCCAGAACAGATTTGGGGATAGCATGGGACATCCATGGAGGAGGGGGGGATTCCCTTTTACTAACGCCCACCCTTGAAAAAGATTAGTGCAACACAAGCCTTCAATTCAGCACTGTTATGTTTCAGTACGATTTTTCACAGTGTCAACATTATATGACCCATTCCCTATTCTGCTTTGGCTGCTGTTGTTCTTAAAAAGTTTGTCTGTGCATAGAGAGCTCTGTTCGGAAGGAACGCTCACTCACAAGTTGGATTAACATGCAATCAGAGAACAAAGCTTCACTACCAACATTATGCACACCAGCTTGCACTGCCCCCTTATCACTCAGATGTGTGCAGAGAGAAAGTCTGGACACATACAGCGTTGGTGTATTTAGGCATTCACTTGAACATGTGAACACTCAAAGTCTGGGCAGAGATAGGGGGCTGCACACAAGCCCTGGCTGCTACATCGAGCAGGAAACATCTGCAGGAAGCGTCAACCCATATTTGCTGAAATGCAAACAATTGCATGGAAGGTTCTACCCGTGTTCAAGAGAACACAAGTTGGAAGCCATCTTGCAGATCTATCCTGCTGATTGCCGAGATAGCCAATGACTGAGCATGCACAGGGCTGTTGAGGGAAGTGTTTGTGTGTACACCCCTGCCATCCTGCCCACAGATACAGAGTGCCCGCGTTCAGGAAAATGCACTGATGTCAGGGGGAGAAAGCTGATGTGCATAGGATTGAAGCTAAGTTAATCAACATAGCCTGGCTCCTCACTCATATGTTGTTTTGACATGTGAGCAGTGCTTTGTTGCCTTTTTAAAAAAAGATGTTTAGGGGTACTCTCATTTTCCTACTCATATTGAAATACTGCCCCTCAATGAGGCCAGACTTAGATTCACAAAATGTTTAGGGGTGTGCGGACCCCTGCGGACCCTCCCCCCCCCCCGAAAAAAGCACTCCATGTGAGCACTTCTAAACAGGACTTCCCTGTACTAGCTGTTGTTGCTGTCATCTGTTTCGAGAGGCAATGGAGTGCGCCTCTGAAGGTGAAGTGAAATCACCGCAGAATCACAGCACCTGCTGGGGCTGCAGAGATTGGTTATTCATAACTGTTGCCTCCTGCATTTATTTTTCTTTTTCTTTTATTTTTTGCTGCATTAGCAGCACCAAAGCAACCTCTCTGGGGCACAAGCCTGGGCTTTGTGTCTGGAGGTCCTGGGCTGCCCAGATCATAAGACCTCCCCCCCCCCCGGCCTTGCTGATGTGGTCCAAAGGAAAACAGAGCAATATGCTTGGCACCAGCTTGGCTGCAGGAGTTGCCAGAAGGAGGCATACAAGACACCATCCAACTGTCTTAGGGACTCCAGTCTGGATTTGTGTAGGGTTTGCTCCTTAGCCTTTTCTCCCAAAAATGTCCTGCAAGGCAGCAGATATGGTTTTTTCCCTAGGGGTTTACTCCCAAACTCTTTCTCGGGAATCAGTATAGCCCCAAGGCAGAGGAGGTTTAGAATCAGAGTTTCCTAAATAGGCTACCTTCCCAGGTTGACAAGTCCCATAGCAATCTGTACTGCAGCGCTTTTAGCAGAATTTTAGCCGAACATGGGAATCTAATTGATATCAGGTCAGATTATACCTGAAGTCTTTCCCACTGCCTGCTATCTGATGCGTTCATAGAACAACAACAGAAGATTGAACCCAGGGCCTTCTGCAACTGAAGCACTTGCTCTGATGGCCTCTCCACAAATATTAGCTATAATCCTGATATTCTTGGTATCACCTGAATGTTCTCATTATGAAAGCTCGAACTCACCTCTCTGCTCCTGAGTACCGTTTACTCCGATGCTTTTATAAGTCTACCCATGAATGCTGCCTTATTTCTGACTTGCTTACAAGTATGGTTAATGAGGCATGTAATGTGGGAAACAGCCCTTTTTAATTCAAATCATCGCTCCCAGAAATGCAGTAGCTTAATTTGAATGATCTGGTGGATATGCAGTTACCTGTCCTTCAATTCAGTCCTAAAGAGGAGCACTATCAAATGTCTATCATTATTTTTACATTGTAATTTTGGGGCTCTTCCTTCTATACCAGTAGTAGTATTCCCTCCTCACCCCACCCTCACCCCGGCAAGGAGGACCACATTCTCTTGGGGTAACGCAGGCTTCGGTGGTGCGGCAACAGCAGGAGGCCCCATTAGCTTAAGTGGTGCTTCAAGTTAAGAACAGTTTCAGGTTAAGTACGGACCTCCAGAATGAATTAAGTACTTAACCCGAGGTACCACTGTGTGTGTGTGTGTGTGTGTGTGTTCCTTTGCACACTCATCAGCCCAGTTGATTTGGATCACAGCCTGTAAACACAGTTCTCCGCCGTGAAATTCCATAGGTTCTAATGAGATCCAGTCTCCAGCTTTGACCAGTCATGGAGAGCAATCACACAGCCTGCTGGAAGGGTGCTGTGCTTGCTGCAGTGTAGTATTGCTGCTTGTCTAAGAATCAGAGAATTGTAGGCCAACTCCCTGCAATGCAGGAATCCCTGACGGATCCTTCTTTGAAAGATGCACTAAACAGCAACAGCAACATTGCATTTATATCCTCCTGAAAGAGGCCAGGGCAGTTGGAATAGGAAGAGCAAGAGGAGTGGTAATGCCAAAGCTTTGGGAAAGCTATTCCTCCCCCCGTTGTAGCAAGAGCAGAGAAAACAAGGTACAGTGGTGCCTCGCAAGATGAAAAGAATCCATTCTGTGATTCTCTTCAACTAGCGGTTTTTTCGTCTTGCGAAGCAAGCCCATTGACAGATTAGCGGATTAGTGCTATTAGCGCTATTAGTGGCTTTTAGCGGCTTATCTGCTGATCGGATCAGCTGATAAGCGGCTTAGTGGCTTAGAAAAAGGGGGGGAGGAAAAAAACCCAGCAGGAACTCACAAGACATTGTCGTCTTGCGAAGCAAGCCCATAGGAGATTCATTTTGCAAAGCACCTCCAAAACGGAAAACTCTTTCATCTAGCGAGTTTTCCGTCTTGTGAGGCATTCGTCTTGCGGGGCACCACTGTAGAGTCCTTTTTTAATGGGTTTCTTCAATCCTAATAGTGAGAGACAAAAGAAAGCAACAAGCCTTAACAATGATGTTGCTCCAAACTGGGCTCCTCTGCCTCCTTCCCAGCAACAGCATCTTCCCTTATGGTGGCCCCTCATGGACACTCAAATGTTTTTGAGTCCTTTGTTCCTGTATTCTTAGCGAACGCCGTGTCCTGGGAGAAGGGGGATCAGAAATATTTTTCAGTGACAACATGTCATCTGGCTGCCCTGCTGCAGTCCCCACCCCTTCTTCTAACACTTCACAACCTTTCTGTTTGTTTCCCTCTCTGAGCTGTAACTTTCCTCAAAGCCCTGCTTTAAATCAAGGCTGTCTTCCTTTTCTCTTGCAGTGTCAGGAGAAAGGGAGGGGTGATCTCCACCACTCCTCCTCCATCTCGCCCTCTTGAGTCCAATCCCTGACTAGTAATAGAAATACAACACTTTCAGGTTTCAAAGCACTTCGGATGCATTGTCAGGTTCTGATGTGCACAACAGCTCTGTAAGATTGGTCAATGTCAATATCCCCATTTTGCATATACAGTGGTGCCCCGCAAGACGAATGCCTCGCAAGACGGAAAACTCGCTAGACGAAAGAGTTTTCCGTTTTGGAGGTGCTTCGCAAAACGAATCTCCTATGGGCTTGCTTCACAAGACGAAAATGTCTTGCGAGTTCCTGCGGGTTTTTTTCCTTCCCCCCCCCCCTTTTTCTAAGCCGCTAATCTGCTTATCAGCTGATCTGATAAGCCGATAAGCCGCTAAAAGCCGCTAATAGCGCTAATAGCACTAATCCGCTAATCCGTCAATGGGCTTGCTTCGCAAGACGAAAAAACCGCTAGACGAAGAGAATTACAGAACGGATTCTTTTCGTCTTGCGAGGCACCACTGTACAGTGGTACCTCGGGTTAAGTACTTAATTCGTTCTGGAGGTCCGTTCTTAACCTGAAGCACCACTTTAGCTAATGGGGTCTCCCGCTGCCACTGCGCTGGAGCACGATTTCTGTTCTCATCCTGAAGCAAAGTTCTTAACCTGAGGTAATATTTCTGGGTAAGCGGAGTCTGTAACCTGAAGTGTATGTAACTTGAAGCGTATGTAGCCTGAGGTACCACTGTACTGCATAGTTGACTGAGTTGAGGAGATTATGGTAGGTCATGGTAGAAGTGAGATCCAGTCAAATATGATAGTTTATTGGGCACTGCACTACATCAGGTCTTAGGAACATAGCAGGTCATTGGAAGCTGCCTTATACCAATTCAGCCTAATCGTCCACCTAGCTCAATATTGTCTACACTGGTTGGCAGTTGCTGTCTAGGGTTTCAGGCAGGGGATACTCCCCTTCCTGGATTGAACCTGGGACCTTCTGCCAAGAGCTATGACATTTAGAATGTCCATGATGACAAAGTCCATCAGCAATTTGAATTCGACTGCGGACTGTCTCGCCAGAGTGGTGCATGCTCTAGTTATCTCCCGCTTGGACTACTGCAATGTGCTCTATGTGAGGCTACCTTTGAAGGTGACCCGGAAACTGCAATTAATCCAGAATGCGGCAGCTAGACTGGTGACTGGGAGTGGCCGCCAGGACCATATGACACCAGTCCTGAAAGACCTACATTGGCTCTCAGTACGTTTCCGAGCACAATTCAAAGTGTTGGTGCTGACCTTTAAAGCCCTTGGCCTTGGTCCTGTATACCTGAAGGAGCATCTCCACCCCCATCGTTCAGCCTGGACACTGAGGTCCAGCGCCGAGGGCCTTCTGGCGGTTCCCTCATTGCTAGAAGTGAGGTTACAGGGAACCAGGCAGAGGGCCTTCTCGGTAGTGGTGCCTGCCCTGTGGAACGCCCTCCCATTAGATGTCAAGGAAATACGCAGCTATCATATTTATAAAAGACATCTGAAGACAGCCTTGTTTAGGGAAGTTTTTAATATTTCATGCTGTATTGTTTTTAACACTCGACTGGGAGCTGCCCAGAGTGGCTGGGAAAACTCAGCTAGATGGGCGGGGTATAAATAATAAATTATTATTATTATTAGCATCATCATCATCACCATCATTGAGGGCCCTTGCTCAAAATTTTCCTGCCCTTTCTATTGTCTATTCTCCAGTTAAGCCCCCTCCTTCTAAACAGGTTGTTGAGAGAAATAGCAATGAACGCAGAAAAAAAGGTCTTTGTTCCTGCTACTTCCCATTGACGCAATGCCATTATTGTAATTTAGAAGTAATGTGGCTGAGGAAACTATGAAGTCTGTGCAAAAGGTGCGCAAACAGAGCTTCTCCCAGATACATACGGTGGTTGGTGGCACATTTCCACCTTGCGTGTGCATTTTAACGCAAGATTGCCAAAGTGCATGTGTGTGGCACGTGGGGGAGCATGTTGAGGCAACATTTCGGAAATTCAAAAACCCAGGCTGCAAACCTGTGCACACTTACATGGGAGTAAGCCCATATGTGCACAGCAGGTCTTACTTCGAAGTAAACATGCATAGGATCAAGCTGTAAAGTGGCCTTCCTTTTTTATTTTATTCTTATATTTGCTGCTGCAGTGGGTGTACTCCTAGACTATTATGTGCAAGATCACAGCATAAAGCTACTTTCTCCCACACTTGGCAAAAACAAAGCTGCTTTTAAAAATCTTTTTAAAGAAAAGAAAAGTCTTACTGCAGTAAAAAAAAAAGGGGGGGGAGCTCTTCATTTTCCTGAGGTTTTTGAAAAAATAAAAATAAAAAAATCTAAACATACCTGTGCATTCCAAAGCAGAAAATTTGCTTTTCAGCGTTTCATTTCTCAGCCCTGGAGATACGAATAAATCTCTGTTACGTGTTACTGGCAAGAAAAAAAACTGCTTTAGGAGCAGAAAAAAACACACAACAAACTTTCCTTTCTACCCCTTACGTTCCTCTTGGAAAAAAATACAGCACAGCGAGAAAACAGCTTGGAGAGATGAATATACTTTTTAAAGCACATGTAGTAGCAATTCATGAATATCCCATTGTTTCTCCTTCTTGCTTACATCCAGCAATCTATCGAGTCTCATTTGTAAATGTAGCTATCCCAAAGTAGAGTATCTCTCATTTCTCCCCAAGAAAAAACTCTGCAGACTGAAGCACTTATGTAGTCCAGTCCCAATGCCAGACTCATAAGATGCGTCAACCCCTCGCTCCAGCACTAGGATCTGCCCAAACTTGCTGTATAGAGTGTAAGAGCAGCACCAAATAAATAGCTTTGGGGGGATATGGCAATGGTGTGAGCCACAAACTTCAAAATTTAGACTTTGAATAGGGCACCAATGGCGCCATTTACTGCCTTATTTTTCTTCTTTCTAAAAACTTGATAAGGGTAAAGGTAAAGGGACCCCTGACCATAAGGTCCAATCATGACCGACTCTGGGGTTGTGGCGCTCATCTCGCTTTATTGGCCAAGCGAGCCGGCGTACAGCTTCCGGGTCATGTGGCCAGCATGACTAAGCAGCTTCTGGAAAACCAGAGCAGCGCACGGAAACGCCATTTACCTTTCTGCCGGAACGGTACCTATTTATCTACTTGCACTTTGAGGTGCTTTTGAACTGCTGGGCTGGCAGGAGCAGGGACCGAGCAACGGGAGCTCACTGCGTTGCGGGGATTCGAACTGCCGACCTTCTCATCGGCAAGTCCTAGGCTCTGTGGTTTAACCCACAACGCCACCTGCTTCCCATGATGCATGATGGACAGAAGCAAAAACGTGTTAAGTGGTGTTGCAAGTAAATACATGTCAGTTAAATAGTTTGCAACATATATATTTTATCAGGTTGAGTTTGAGGTAGATAGAGCATTTGACCAAGACCAGGCAAACTCAGGTTAAATTTTTCACTTGATCAAAATCTTAGGGCAGTCGCGCTCTCTCAGAATCAACCTGGCCTTCCTTACAGGTTGTGAGGCTAATACCAGGAGGAAGCAGGGTGGAAGACATCTACAGTGGTACCCCGCAAGACAAATGCCTCGCAAGACGGAAAACTCGCTAGACGAAAGAGTTTTCCGTTTTGGAGGTGCTTCGCAAAACAAATCTCCTATGGGCTTGCTTCGCAAGACGAAAATGTCTTGCGAGTTCCTGTGGGGGGTTTTTCCTCCCCTCCCCTTTTTCTAAGCCACTAAGCCGCTTATCAGCTGATCCGATAAGCTGATAAGCCGCTAAAAGCCGCTAATAGCGCTAATCCGCTAATCTGTCAATGGGCTTGCTTCACAAGACGAAAAAACCGCTAGACGAAGAGAATCACAGAACGGATTCTTTTCGTCTTGTGAGGCACCACTGTACATGCTCTGCCCTGAACTCCTTAGACTTGGAGCAGAATAAAAATGGGTGTTTTGAGAGGAGGGATGAAACCCTCTATTTACGTTCCAGAGCTATACGTGCGCACTGAGGCCCTGGTTCAAGTTAAGGACCCAACCAGACGTGATATTAGCATATCTGTCAACGTTTCCCTTTTTTAAAGGGAAATTCCCTTATGCTGAATAGGATTCCTCGCAAGAAAAGGGAAAAGTTGACAGCTGTGGATATTAGTTGGGGTTGTGGTAGGTTAAAGCCCCACACAGTACAGCATGAGACTCTTAATCTCAGGGTCGGGTCATGGATTTGAGTGCCATGTTGGGCCCAAAGATTCCCGCACAGCAGAGGGTTGGACTACATGACCATCATAGTCCCTTCCAATTCTACAGTTCTACCTCCAGAGCCCCAGTCGGTGTACCAGATTTTTTTTAACGGGACGCAATGGCAAATTAGGTGACAAATGTCATTGGTTAGTTTGGCTCTAAACAGGGCCAGACTTAGGTTTGATGAGGCCCTAAGCTACTGAAGGTAATGGGGCCCTTATATGTCCAGCTGTCCTTTGTCAACAACAAATTGTCACTGTTTTTTGTGTTGAATATATGCTATAGGGTAATTTATGGACCTAGTCGGTATCTAAAGCCATTTCCACATAACAAATAGGAGCCTACACAACACAAAACACTGTAGCTGTATATAGGTTTTATTTTATTCGTTTTTTTATCTTATATTTTGGGAATGTACATCCAGGTGTTTTTTTCCTTTATTTTTTGGGGGGCCCCAAGAGAGTGGGGGCCTAAGCTATAGCTTGCTTAGCTTATATATAAATCCAGCACTGGCTCTAAGCCAGGGGTCAGCATACTTTTTCAGCAGGGGCCCGGGGGGGGGGGTGAACGAATTCCTATGCCCCACAAATAACCCAGAGATGCATTTTAAATAAAAGCACACATTCTACTCATGTAGAAACACCAGACAGGTCCCACAAATAACCCAGAGATGCATTTTAAATAAAAGCACACATTCTACTCATGTAGAAACACCAGACAGGTCCCACAAATAACCCAGAGATGCATTTTAAATAAAAGGATATATTCTACTCATGTAAAAGCACGCTGATTCCCGGACCGTACGCGGGCCGGATTTAGAAGGCGATTGGGCTGTATCCAGCCCTCGGGCCTTAGTTTGCCTACCCATGCTCTAAGCCAGCCTTTCTCAACCTGTGGTTCCCCAGATGTTGTTGAACTACAACTCCCATCATCCCTAGCTAGCAAGGCCAGAGCTCAGGGATGATGGGAGTTGCAGTCCAACAACATTTGGGGACCCACAGGTTGAGAACCACTGCAAGCCTTCTAGTTATATGGACCAAACTGTCCAGGAGTCGGAGGCCTCTTTAGGCGAAGACTCCTAAAACAGAAGGGGAGGGGCACGCAAGTTGCACCTCAGAAGCGTTACTTACCTGAGGAGCCTGTGCCCCCGCTGCCCCCAGCCAGAGGATGTGGCACTTACACCCTCGGTCTTGGAAGGCTCCATGCGGGACTATGTTCGACCAGAGACTCCCCCTGCTCAGTGTCAGTAAGAGACTAATGAAGAGGGATGGGCCCCTGTGACGTTGACATATGAGAACGCTGGAGGTGAAATAGTTAAACAAGTTACCCAATCAGAACCCAGGGGGTGGAGTCAGAGGGACTATAAAACCAGCTCTGGGAGGGGCGAAGGGAGAGGTTCCTCGGGAGTTGGGTGGTTGGTTGGAGTGGGAGTGAATTGGGATAGAGTCTGTGGGTAGGTTGAGTTAGTGTAGTGAAATAAGCTGAGCCAGGAACAGTTAGGGGCTAGGCAGACAAGTAAATATCTGAGAGGTGGTTTAGTGAGTGAGAGCAGGTAGCAGAAGTTATAGGTCTGGATAGGCACCCCACGAATGTAATTGACCGATACTGTTTATGAAACCACACACTTGTTAAACTGCAATAAATAAACAGAAGTTTATGTTCCAATTTAACCCTGACTGGACTCAGTATTGTCCCAGGTAGGGCCTGGGTGGTGGCAGCGAGAAATAAAGTGGTGGCACAGGGATCAATAGACGGTGAAACGTCTGAGGCCCCTGTGTGATCGCTACAGCCCCTTTAATCAAAGCAACATCTATAAGTTCAGGTGCATCTCTCAAACAGGAGGCAGCTGTGCTGCTGCTATATAGGTCTGAGGCTCAGTGTGTTCCCTGCAGCTTTGTGGTTTGAGAGTCAGTGTGGTGTAGTGGTTAAGAGCGGTAGTCACGTAATCTGGGGAACCGGGTTTGCGTCCCCGCTCCTCCACATGCAGCTGCTGGGTGACACTTCTTTGAAGTCTCTCAGCCCCACTCACCTCACAGAGTGTTTGTTGTGGGGGAGGAAGGGAAAGGAGAATGTTAGCCGCTTTGAGACTCCTGAAGGGGAGTGAAAGGCGGGATATCAAATCCAAACTCTTCTTCTTCTTCTTCTTCCCTGCAGCTTTGTGGTTTGAGAGTGCAGCCTGGTCCCCTAAATTCAGCCTGATCTATCCTACACCTAGCATTACCTCAACCTGCCTGAGTTCCGCCTCGCCTTAGCACAGAGCGCGACACAAACACTCATTTGCCTTTGCCAGGTGATGATGTCTGACCGTGGAGTATTATTTCAGAGATGCTCGATTCAGCTTAGGGCATCTAAGGTGATAATCTAAAATCCATCTTTCTCGGCAGCACAGATCCATACGGCATGAAGGCAACGGTGCCCAAGAGAAAAAGGAGAGACGAGGAGATTTTTTTAAAAGTTTATTTCCCATTTAGATACACTGAAATATCTAAATCACTTAATCATTGATCTAAAAACAAAACAAGAAAAAATACCCCGCCACCGCGGCCTGTCTGTGTTTTCAAATATTCTCTAGGAATGGACTTAATATTCCTTCACTGCTTTATTGTAGTTTCCCTTATGATCAAAATTAGCAAGAAACTTGCATAAAGGAGAACAATAATTGCTCAACGAGCATCTCGTTTGTAATTTATTAGTTTCTATTATTGCGAGTCGCCATGGCAACGCCTCGCATCCAGGGCGATGAGAGAGATGTTAGATATGAGCTGACAAGGCTCCAAGTCCCAGCAAATGGAGATGCACATTTTTATCAGTAATTTTCATGAAAATAATATGTGAGGAGTTAATGAGATGGAAAGCCGTCCTGTGGCTATTGTGAATTTTTTTTTAAGTGTTGATCTAATTAGAATGCATCGGTCAGGAAAAGTAATGAGGATTTAGCGCCTCACAAAGATGTGAGGATCATATCAGAAAATTAGCACAAGTCTTTGGAAATAATCGGGTCCTTGGAGAGGCGCTGAACAACACCCCCCCATCCCCGCTCCCTTTTTCCTCAACCTGACATTTTTACAAGGCATTCTACCATCAAGGAATGGTTTAGCTCTCCTTCCCTTGCAAGGCTGCTAGGATGCACATTCCACTATCTGCTGGGGGAGAAGTTCACGCGTTTCCGTTAAAATTAGTTTTAAAAGCATCGACTTATGCAAAGGTCATGTGTTGTTGGAGTTTGAGAGGGTGCATCATCCTCCATCTAATCAAGGAACAAGCAATGGAGCATCTTCTCTGCATGGCGTTTGATGGAGGCAGGCAAAACAGGAATGTAAACTCAGCAACCCGAGCTGAGGTTGGGCTAGCCTTGTGTCCTACTTTGCAGAGGACAGTTCTCTGTTTGATAGGCTGTCTTCCCCAATACTGCTTTAGAGATGAAGCAGCCTAAGAAGGGAGAGCAAAGGGACGCGGGTGGCGCTGTGGGTTAAACCACAGAGCCTAGGACTTGCCGATCAGAAGGTCGGTGGTTCGAATCCCCACAACGGGGTGAGCTCCCGTTGCTCGGTCCCTGCTCCTGCTAACCTAGCAGTTCAAAAGCACGTCAAAGTGCAAGTAGATAAATAGGTACCGCTCCGGCATGAAGGTAAACGGCGTTTCCATGCGCTGCTCTAGTTCGCCAGAAGCGGCATAGTCATGCTGGCCACATGACCCAGAAGCAGTACTCCGGCTCCCTCAGCCAATAAAGCAAAATGAGCGCCGCAACCCCAGAGTCGGCCACGACTGGACCTATTGGTCAGGGGTCCCTTTACCTTTACCTTTAAGAAGGGAGACCAGAAGGAGCTGTTAGTAATGAGCTGCTCAGCAGTAGTCTGAGCTGCCATACACTTCCCCTGGTCATGTCCCTTACTCTTATGAGATGCATTGTAGTTCTATTTTAAAATCATAACGTTGTATCCAGCTAAGTTCTACTCAGAGTATACCTACTGCAGTTAATGGACGTAGGTTAGTATTGGGTCTGTTCATTTTGATTCCATCCAATCTAATACAGTGGTACCTCTGGATACGAATGGGATCCGTTCCGGAGCCCTGTTCGCATCCTGAAGTAAACGTAAGATGTGACTGCGCATCTGCGTGTGCGCGGGTCGCGTTTCGTCACTTCCGTGCGTGCGTGTGACATCATTTTGAGTGCATGCGCAAGCAGCGAAACCCGGAAGTAAAGCGCTCCATTACTTCCGGGTCGCCACAGAGCACAACCCGAAAATACTTAACTTGAAGCTACTTCAACCTGAGGTATGACTGTATGAACAACTGCTGCCCCCCCCATCACCTCCACCACCAAGGTTACAATTCCTGTACTTCCTCAAAGGTGCGTCAGGATTTTGGATTCCTAGGACAGATGTTCAGGGTCCAAACGGGCTTTCTCACATTACCTTAAGCCTTATAAGCGTATGCTGGCACTCCAAAGCTGCAACATGAGCCAAGGGAACAACTTGTCAAGTGCTATTTCCTCACACAGCAGGGCCCCTGCACATGTTGGAAAAGATTCCCAAAGCATGGTGTGGCATTGCTTTCCAAGAGTGTTCATGCTTGCCTTTCTGTACAGTGGTGCCTCGCAAGACGAAAAGAATCCGTTCTGTGATTCTCTTCGTCTAGCGGTTTTTTCGTCTTGCGAAGCAAGCCCATTGAAGGGTTAGCAGATTAGCGCTATTAGCGGCTTTTAGCGGCTTATCTGCTGATCGTATCAGCTGATAAGCGGCTTAGCGGCTTAGAAAAAGGGGGGGGGAAGGGAAAAAAAACAGCAGGAACTTGCAAGACATTGTCGTCTTGCGAAGCAAGCCCATAGGAAATTCGTTTTGCGAAGCACCTCCAAAACGGAAAACTCTTTCGTCTAGCGAGTTTTCCGTCTTGCGAGGCATTCGTCTTGCGGGGCACCACTGTACAGCAATCACTATTGGGATAATGTGAGCCAAAGACACAAAGTTCAGAGCAGTCATTCGCCAAGACAGTAATGCCCATTTACACCACAAAGAACTCATAACCCACCTACTTTCAGCAGCCAGAAACACCATAACCAGACACTGGAGAGACCTGTCAGGAGTAAGCATGGACCAATGGTACCAAATAGTATGGGAAACAGCCTTACTAGAAAAATTAACCAATAAACTGAAACTAACATGGGGACAAACAGGAGAAGATGCCTTCACCCCAGTATGGCTCCCCTTTATCACATACACAGCCCAACAAGCCAATGACAAAAATCCACCAACAGCATACAAATCAATATGGCTAACCTGATCCAAAACACCCACCCACCCCACTCACACACGAAAACAAAGATCACCACAGCCAATCACCACACACTAGGCCAACTCCAACCTCTCTCACCACCAAAGGAACACAAGTGAATAGTAGAGAACCTGCACAAGCGACGCTGACACCAAACCCCACATATATTAAGTATAATAGAAACATCGCCACCAGATTCCACCCCCACTCACCCTCCTAGACCTCTTTCCCCCTCTTCTTCCTAATGTCTCAACAAATGAAACTGACCTGTAAAAAATGTTACTTGGGGAAAAAAGAGACATTGCACATACTTTTGTAAACCAAGAAAATCTTTAATAAAAATACATTTAAAAAAAAAAAAAGAGCAGTCATTTGCAACTCCTATTAGCCTCTGGTCC
Organism: Podarcis bocagei; assembly: GCF_964188305.1. Lineage (NCBI taxonomy): Eukaryota > Metazoa > Chordata > Lepidosauria > Squamata > Lacertidae > Podarcis > Podarcis bocagei. Next base: position 12,063,797 of record NC_138141.1, on the reverse strand, counting down.
TAATGAGGGTGGATAACCTATCAGAGTCCTATGAGGGCTCAGCCCAGTCCCACCACAAGAGGACTTCATTTTCCTAAGCAAGGAGTTCAGTTTTTCACTACATTGGCCAGTTTAAGTGAACAGTGCATGTCTATCTACTGATTGCCCTTGTGCTTTTAACATCTGCATGACGAGAAGAAATTTAGCAGCTGAAACTTTCCCTTTACCATTCATCTCAAGACCAGGAGAAATGTTTTACCTGCTGAATTTTTAGCTTGCCCTATAGTTTTTTTAATGACCCAGGAGTCCCGCTGGACAAAAAAGCTAGTAACTCTTTTATAGATTATGCTTAGTTCTGAGTTTAATCCAAATTATGGCTCCTGTCATTATTTCCATGCAAATTATTTTTATTTATTTATTTTGGCTCAACACCAGTTGCAGGACCTCCACTCCCAGTCCAAGGGAAAGGGGCTTGCTGATAGTAGTTGGTGAACTCCTATGAACTTTTTGCTTCAGGTATGGATAAGAGAAGCATCTTCTCCAATTCGCTCTTAAGATTGTTACAAACTACACTTTTGATGCCCATCAATTTTCTTTTCATGATATGCTTTTCCCTGCCCCCTTCTTTCTTCCTGGATTGATTGATTGATTGATTGATTGATTGATTGATTGAAGTTCAGTCTAAGGAAGAGTTTCTGGTGAAATCAAAAGCCTGCTCATTTTATGACATTTCACTGGGCCCTAATAAAGATTAGGGCCCATTACAGCTGATTTGGAACAGAGTGTAAAATTGCTTTTGCCAACATTTATTTTGGGAAGGGTAGAAACTTGTAAAACTATAATAGTCTGTAATACTAATTCCCCAGTGAGTTGACTTCACTTGGGTTTCCTAGGTACTGACAGAAATTATCCTTTGACTAGCCTCCCCTCCTTATTCCATCAATATTTGCCAGTTGGGTGCTAACCTGTGGCCTTCCAGATTTCCTGGACTACATTTCCCATCATCCCTTGACCAGTGGCCATGCTGGCTGTGGAGTTGTTGAGAGATGGAATCCAGAAACCTTTGGAGGGCCACTGGCTCCCTGCTTTATAAAGTCAGCTGGAAAATACTGGGAGGAATAAGGAAGGAAGGAAGGAATAAATACCTGGACAGTCCATGCAAATTCAAGCCAGAGAGACTACAGGAATTTTGCACAATGATGCTGGTAGATGCTACTAACAGTACCATTGACTATTATATTTGCTAGCCCAGTGAAGGCAATAAACCCCACTGCTTTTAATGAAGATGGATTGCAACCCAGATTACTTATTGAGTTTAAAAGCCAGCTTAGTTTAGTCCAGCAACTGCTGTGTTTGAAACTCAGGGCACAGATGATGGGGAGAAGGAGGAGATATGAAGACCCTGGTGGAATTGTTGGCACCAATTATAAACATATTTATTCACTCACTGAGCCTTTCAGCTAAAAGGTTATTGTTGCCCTTGATGAACGTGCTGCTGTTGTTCTTTTAAGGTTATATTCATTTTATATATAATGAGGTTTTATGTTTTGGGAGTTATGCTATGCTCCACTCTTGGATTGGATTTAATGAAGAGTGGACTAGCAGAGCCTCAAATAAATAAAATGAAAGAGTTAATCTAGCCTAATAGAACATTAAAAGTTCATAAGGAGTAATGTGCACCAGCTAGATATCTGTGATCAATGCACAGAATTTAGGATAGTGTCAAGGTGAATTTTTGTTTTTCCCTGTGTATAATGGGAGGAATTTTAGCTTCTTAGCACAGCTAAAGATTCTTGACTTACATAGAAATGATTGTGCTGGAGCAACAGGACCGTTCTATAAATACCTTGGATTTATATCTTGAGCCACCTTGCGATGTTTTCATCCATTCTGTAATATTTGATGCTACTGTCCCTACAGAAATGTAGGAGGTGTTTTCTCCCTGCTTAGCAATATCAGCTTTCATCATCATATAAATAGGCATTTTGTCTGTATGTCTAAAGCGCAGGGCTGGATTAGCCATGATTCCAAGTGCGCTGCACTCTAGTCCTGTCTGTTGCCACAAGGAAGCAGTCTGCATAGTCTCAACTATACAAGGGGCTTAATTGGAGCCCTGGGTGAGGAGCACGATATACATATACTGATGCTTTCATCATTACACTACAGCACTGTCCTTCTTTTGGAAGGATTTCTTCCTTATTGACAGACTGTTCATTGGATGTATAGATGGACAGACTATTATTATTATTATTATTATTATTATTATTATTATTATTATTTATTCCCCCGCCCATCTGGCTGGGTTTCAGCAGCCACTTTGGGTGGCTCCCAACAGGACATTAAAAACACGATAAAACATCACACATTAAAAACTTCCCTATACAGGGATGTCTTCTAAAAGTCAGATAGTTGTCTATTTCCTTGACATCTGATGGGAGGGCACTACTACCAAGAAGGCCCTCTGCCCGGTTCCCTGTAACCTCACTTCTTGCAGTGAGGGAACCACCAGAAGGCCCTCAGAGCTGGACCTTAGTGTCCAGGCTGAACGATGGGGGGGGGGAGATGCTCCTTCAGGTATACTTCAGGTTTAAAGATTCATTTGAAGGTCTGCTTATACATGCGGAAGGACCATAGTTCAGTGGTAGAGCATCTGCTTTGCATGCACCAAGCCCCAGGTTAAATCCCCAGCATCTCCAGTCAGGCTGGGTATGTTCCCTGCCTGAAACCCCAGAGAGCTACTGCCAGTACGATTAGATAATTCTGCGCCAGATGGGCCAAGGGTCTTACTCAGTGTTATAATGTATGGCGTACACTGTACATCCGTTGTACGCCCCTGTCAGCTCTATACCAACCTTCATTTTAATGGGTGGAAGTCGATCAGTAGTGCCATTAAAGAAGGACAATGGAGCAGAGGTCCATGGCCCCAGCACAGCAGGACTGGCTTAATAAATTTTAAAGCAAGGCTGCAGTCTCCCCACTTACACAGGGGTTACATCAGGCTTCCTCAACCTCGGCCTCCAGATGTTTTTGGCCTACAACTCCCATGATCCCTAGCTAGCAGGACCAGTGGTCAGGGATGATGTAATTGTCATCTCAAAACATCTGGAGGGCCGAGGTTGAGGAAGCCTGGGTTACATTCTGGGCCCCCATGCACGTAAGTGACATTGCACCCTCTTAACTCCCTTTGGGACACAGGTGGCGCTGTGGGTTAAACCACAGAGCCTAGGACTTGCCAATCAGAAGGTCGGTGGTTCGAATCCCCACAACGGGGTGAGCTCCCGTTGCTTGGTCCCTGCTCCTGCCAACCTAGCAGCTCAAAAGCACGTCAAAGTGCAAGTAGATAAATAGGTACCGCTCCGGCGGGAAGGTAAATGGCATTTCCATGCACTGCTCTGATTCGCCAGAAGCGGTTTAGTCATGCTGACCACATGACCCGGAAGCTGTATGCTGGCAAGATGAGCGCCGCAACCCCAGAGTCGGTCACAACTGGACCTAATGGCCAGGGGTCCCTTTACCTTTACCTTTAAACTCCCTTTAAATGCCCTCTCTGCCGCTCTCTCTTCAATCCACACCAAAAATACTTTATCAGAAAATATCCACAACTAGAATTGAAGCTCTGGGGTCAGCTGGAGACTGGGGGATGTGCAGGGAAGCAGCCGCTGCTGCTGAGCTACCCTGCAAATCTGCTGTCAGGCGGAGAGGCTGGGCAGAGTAAACAAAGCCCTGCTGCACCGCAGGTCTCCACCGATGTCCTCTTTGGGCTCCAGGGTGTCCCTCCGAGCCACAAGGACTCTCCAGCAACCGCACACCATTTCTGGGTTTGAGTTTTTAACTTATTTCCCAGCGTTACACATATATGCAGTCGAGCACAAGTCGATCACGCATAAGGGAGGTGGGAATGCCTGTATAGACTTAGCAGTGTGAGTAAATCCCATTGAGATCAATGCGGCTTACATCTGAGTAGTCATAAGTATGGGTTGCTCTGTAACTTTCTAATAATGAGAGCTTTGGAACACCTGGCAATATATCGCTTCTCAGCTTCCTGGCTAGATTTTACTCTGCTTCTGTCATTTAAAACCCCAGCGCTGAAGAGGTCACTGGGCATTTGATCATTAAAGTTAGGAAATGTTAATTACTCCCTCTCAAAACCACATGACCTTTCAGAGGTACTCCCAGTGATGGGTGCTGAGCAAAGGCTTGGAATAATGAGAAACCGTGCCAGTCCCAAGAGACCAGCAGCT